>NC_045547.1:59675548-60975548 GCF_009769535.1 Thamnophis elegans
ATACAAGGCTTAGAAATGAATCTCCCAAATGAAACTTTTTTTCTTCAGAATGAAAAACTATCAGAAAGATAATTTCATGCCCAAGGAACAGAAAAAAGGGGTATTTTATAGCCAAATCATGAACATTTAAGAAGGATTTGTGTTTGAAAATGTCTGTAGAAGTACAAAACACATTAGGTTTATTATAAATCTAGACCAATTATGAAGCATTTCAAATTACTACCTCACAAAGCCTTTCAGAATGCGACAAAGCTTATTAATGTGCTGATACAAGCATCTTCATTGCAAATAAATGAGAAGTCAGAATGTCAAGAAATACACATTTTCTTCTAATAATCCTTGTAAGTTATTGCAAGGCACTTTAATTTCCATGAGGGCAGGGATGAAAAAAATGATGCCTTCCAAATGTTGCTGATCCACCCCTTCCAGCAGCTCTTGACCCCAACGTTGGCTTGCTAGGTGGAACTGATGAAAGCCACAATAGCAGCTTCCAGAGAACTAGCATTCTACACTCCTGAAAAGGATTGGAAGAATATCGATATCTCCTAAGGGGTGGGGAGTGGGGAAGGGAAATCATTTCCTAGGGAGGAAGTAAACTAAGTGTATAAGAGTCAGAAAGGGATAGTACTTTTCACTGTATCTATATTTTTTTTTAGTCAAGCATGAATTCACCCTGAGATTGGCACCCATGTGCTATAAACCTGGCAGTATACTTTGTGAATAGGCAGTTTGCCATCTCAACAGATGGGTGTTAATGTAGTCATGCACATAGATGAGTTGTGTGCATCCATTTTGATTAGCACGGGCAGAAATCTTGGATCGATTACAAGAATAAATTGTTGTGGATCCAGTTCAGGTCATCTACCTTAGAACACTGAAATTCTTGTTAGCATATGTCCAACTTTCTCATTTGTCAGTAAAGATTACAGTTGAGCGAGATATAAATTGGCCATGTAAATCTTGAGAAGACACTTTCATTTTGAGAAAAGCACTCTTTTTAAGCAATTCCACAAAAGCAGCAGTGAATCTTTTTTCACTAGTAATAGAGCCATAGACTCAAACTGAAATTTCCCTCTGCCAGATGAAGCAGCTTGTTAAAATGGGAGTTCCTCATTCCCCACATGTCTATAGATTACAAAAAAGAATCTTTAATAAAGGGATTCTTTATGGACAGTTATTTAATTTATCTTTACAATTAATAGAGAGCTGAAAATAATAATAAAATCATACTATGTGGTTACAATGTAATACCTCCACATCAGGGGTGGGTTGCTGCCGGTGTTACTGCCAATTCGCTTTGTGCACTGCTTGCGCATGCGCAGTTGCCTATAAATTGTTCTGAGCATGCCCAGAACATTATAAAAGAGTAAAAAATATGCCGGCAACAGTATGGGCAACCGGGGAACCAGTTTGGGGGCGTGGCAAGCCTGCCATCCCTACCGGTTCAGCAACCTGATTGTAATTTCCATTACTGGTTCGCCCGAACCAGTGCAAACCCAGCTCGGCTCCATGTGTACTATTATATATCTATTCCCAGTCTCCAATGTGCAGTATGTTGGATATTAATATTAATAATGCCAGAGGTTCAGTTGTACTGGACTGGTCTCATCAGAGAAACTAGACAAAAAGTGTCTTTTCCACAGACAATATAATCTCTAGAAGATGTTAAGATTCAAATAGAGCTTACTTGTGGCATTTTTAAATATGAAGGTTTTTTTTTTTTTTTTTTAAAAAGAGGGATCTAAATTGAACATGTCTATTCATTGCCACTTATCAACTATAAAAAGCATTTGTGTACATCACCTGCTGGAAACTTCTGCAGTTGCCAATTATGCCAATTATTGGGGATCTCAAGCTGTGTTCTAATTACTCAACATACATTAATGTAAGGAGAAGAAAAAACAACATCGTGTATCTATACATTATTTTTCAGCTGTGTGTCAATAATTTTAAATTTGGTTGTGCTTGGCATGAAGATTTTACACATGCATATTTAATACCATGAAATCACTAGCATAAAAACATCCCATTTCACTGTTTCCATTTTATGCTTTTACCTTTTTAACTCTTCTGTAAGGTTGAGGCCATTCAGGATTTCAGCTATGATATTGACTGATGTATAATGTAGCAAGCATTGTCTGTGTTTCAAGGGAAAAACAAACGAGGCAAATGGAAGCTTTCAAGAAAAGAAGTTTATACAGTGTTTTAGACACAGGTCTAAATAATGGTAAATAATGGTAGTCTTGTTTTAACAGCCAATTGAGTCTGAAAAACAATCAAGCAAACAAACAAACAAAAAAAAAACACCAACCCAAAACAACTCAACTCCAAAACAAAGAAATATCTTTATCTGGATCAAATTAGAGTCCAATGTATTGGCAGGTCTTATACTTTTCTGAGGTATTTTTAATTAACAGAAAATAAATGGGCAGGTGGCAGATTGGAAAGAAAGCATCCATCCCTAGCATGATTTTTATTTAGAAAAATGTCCCTAAGTGCCACAAATGTCACATAGACTTCCTTTTAAAAAAAATTAGGAGGTACATATTGAGTTGGCTGTAATTCGGTATTGTGTTTGACTAGAGGGTTGTAAAATGCAACTGCTTGTTGCAAAGTAAACCAAGGTGATAAAAAGGTTTCTAAATAAGCTGGATGGATGACAAGAAACAGTTTCAATACTTGCCATCTGGCAAATGGATGTTTTGTAACTGGCGAATTCAAGAACCGTGCCATTTTGTGAACAGGTAAGATCCCTCCTGACTCCAGCAGTTGAGATACCTGGCCATTATTGATATCAAAATGTTCAGCAGGACTTGATGACAGCCACCTACCAAATCGAGATCTGGAAAATGGAAAATGAAATATTTAGAAACACTGCAAAGTACTAGAAAGACAAACATAACATATTACAGAAAAGTTTGGAATTAGAAATAAAGCCACACATTTTCTTATTAGGTATAATTGGGTGGGTGGGGGGAAGCTAAGAAGAAACATAATTATTTAATGAGAGATTGCTTAAAGGACAGACTTCACTTTGCTTAACATTGGAAGAATGACATAATTGTTTCATTGGAAACTTAAACTTGGAAAGTTGTAAAACTAGCAGTACTGCTGATATGCACTATTAAGTAAATTTAAACACAACTGTTTCCTATACTTACAGCATAAGGGGGGCTAAATGTCTGCAAGTAATGCAGATTAGCAGATATATAGAAAGAAGGATGTCAGAAACCTAACAGTTTTTTCCCCTTTTTCTTTTTTTCTACTGAAATTTTGTTTTAATTCTTGTGCTTCATTTATTTTTTCTTTCAGTAACACATGTGTGTTTATATATGTAAAATACAATGTAGATTATAATATTAAGCAATTAGCAATTATAATAACCATTTCTATTCAAAGTTAAGTGGATCTATATAGATCACTAGAAGTTGAACTGGACTCAAAGGAGTATTTTTAACGCCTTCCTCATGACACTCTTTGAAAGTGTACCCAAGCTGGTTTACCAACTGCAATAGTCCCCAAGTGCTAATAAAAAGTTATTAAATTTTTATGCTTCCTGATTCCCAGAAACTTTGAGTAGTTGTGTATCCTACTTTCCTGTGAGAAAAATAAGGAGAGTAAACAGTTTCTGGAAGTATTGAGTTACATGGACCCATTCAGAGAAGACCAGTGTACAATGTAGATCTTTTAACAAAATAATATTTAAAAACTATGCATCCCAAAAGCAATATGGACCCCCAAAATGGCAACCACATCCTACTCAGAGGAAGAGACAATTTGTAGAGGAACAACACAAGGGATAGTTGTCAAACGGCTATAAAAGAAAAGTAGCGGTCATCAAATAAAACATATTCACTGGAGAAAGAGCAATAAAAATATGAAGAAATATAATTAAATCACTCAGAGGGAGAACCAATAGCCAACGGGAATAAAGTAGAAGTAGAAATCATTGGAGAAATAGTGCCCAATGGGAATTCACTTAAAGTGAATTCACAGCAATAAGCATGCTCTGGGATTGGCATTGGACAGACTGCATCATACATTTGTTAGGGAAAAGGATGAATGTAATAAGACTTTATAAGTTGTTTTGTCAGAGAGAGAGAGAGTGAAGGGGAAACAATGTTCTGGAGGAGGAGAAAAGAAATATGCATTTATATTGCATTGGAAATCAGACATTGCAAATAAAAAAATGGGGAGACTGAGAAGTCAGTCAAATATAAGAAGTACATAAAAAGTGGTGTGATATAAAGGTGGAGAGAGGGAAGCTGGTCAAATTCCAACTTATTTATGCCTAAATGTTTGGCTTGCTTTCCCTCAGCATGCACCCTGAGTTCTTTGTGAAGAGGGGGAACCAGACAATTTTGGAGAATGAACATTGGTCCATGTCCATGGATGTTTTTATGTCTGAATTGGACCTCAATGATTAGTTAAAGCTAATTCAGTGGTACTGTTCTATGAAAGCTGGGCTTTGATGAACTAAGGAGGCAATGCATGGGAAGTTCTAAATTCACTTCTCAAAAGGGGCAGCAAATTCCTCAGGCCTGTAGCTGCAAGTTCAGGTACAGTTACTGGGGGTTGTCTAAGTCCTCTGCCTTGGTCACAATCAGGTTCAATCTGCTATGGATCCAACAGATGGTTCAAGAGGTTTCCTTGAATAGGTAAAAACTTGCCAGGAGGGAAAAGCTCAAACAGAGCTTCCAGGAGCTGTAGTTTCTCTTGAGTGACTTCAGCTGCAAATGGAGGGAAGATTATAAAAATGGGGGTTTTCTTCTTTTTTTAGTAGCTGGCCCTAGTCAGGCTTTTTCTGTGTCTGCCCAATCTAAATAATTTAGATCAGTGGTCTCCAACCTTGGCAACTTTAAGACTTGTGGACTTCAACTCCCAGAGTTCCTCAGCCAGCTTTGCTTTGCTGGCTGAGGAACTCTGGGAGTTGAAGTCCACAGGTCTTAAAGTTGCTAAGGTTGGAGACCACTGATTTAGATGGTATAGCCTTCCATTTCTAGCTGTCACACAAATACACTTTTTGGAGAGTTTCCTCTTTTATTCCAAATTATCATCCCTGGTTATACTTCTAATATTAAGTCAACTTTTTCATAGGGTTCAGATGCTTTTCCTTCATGAGCAAAAGGTCACATTGCAAGATGGGTAGGGAGTTAGAATAGTCTAAAGATTAAACATAATACTTTAACCACCCAGTATATCCACCATGACCAGATTCTTATGCTTATGTCTAAATGAGGAAGAAAACTGCATCTCACGTATTTTTGCCATGTCATGTGGAGGAATTCACTGAAGAAAGCAATTATGTGGAAGGATTGGTGATAAAAGAAATCAGAATGAGCCAAGGTGGCACAGTGGTTAGGGTGCAGTACTGCAGGCCACTTCAGCTGACTGTTATCTGCAGTTCAGCGGTTCTAATCTCACTGGCTCAAGATTGACTCAGCCTTCCATCCTTCCGAGGTGGGTGAAATGAGGACCCAGACTTTGTGGTGATATGCTGACTCTGTAAACCGCTTAGAGAGGGCTGAAAGCCCTATGAAGCGGTATATAAGTCTAACTGCTATTGCTATCGCTATAGACAATCAAAGAACATAATGGCTGCATACCATCAAAGGTGGCATCAGCCAGAGCATAGAAAAACTCAAAGAAGTAAATGCAAGATCAGAAGATGTGGAGAGACCTGGTTGATAGAATCTCCAAGAGTCAGATATGACTGAATGCATAGTATCACTTTAAGAAGAGACTGGATAGCCACTTGTCTGGAATGATATAAGGCTGTGATGGTGAACCTATGGCACACGTGCTAGAAATGTCATGCAGAGCCCTCTCTGTGTGCATGCATGCCGTAGGCAACTGCTCTTCCGGGTTCCGGTGCTCCAGCGTGCACATGGTCCAGTTTCAGCACTTGGTGCCAACAAGGTTAACCATCACTGATATAGGATTTCTATTTGAACAGGGGTTGGATTAGAAGACCTCCAAGGTGCCTTTAATCTGTTATTTGTTATTCATCATCATTGGTATTTCAGGAATTGGATTCTCTCAGAACAAACTACAGGAGAAAAATTTCCAATAAAGGGCAACTGACCAGCAAGCAAAACTAAACAGCAATAAGCCATACTAATTCAAGCAGTTTATCTTTCCCTATTAAAAACTTCTCAGTTAGCATTATTCAGCTTCGAGCAATAAACCAGTTGTAATGGTTCTTGTGTCACTTTCTTGACCTATTTAGCAGGAATTAGGTCAGAGACAGAAACACACTTACCTTCAGTCATAGAAGGGAACCATGGATCGTGAAACTTGTTTTTCAAAGAAAAGATTTTATTAAGATATGCAACATGCTGGCAGTGACCTTTCTAGGTTTTATTTTTATCCCTTTATCAGTATAGCAATAGCTTTTGGCTTCAATAAACAGCTGAATGAGTTTTGTCGATTTTTATCATAGATGTTACAAATATATGACAGAAAAGCAACATTGGTAATATTATTGCATAATTTAGCCTTCAGCCGCCTTGACTTTCTTTAAAACAAATAGAATTGCTAAGCTATTGTTTTATAGTACTATAATTTAAATTATAGTTAGAAAGTAGCTAAGTGGGGAAAACCACCTACTTGTAGCAGTGATTTTCTAAATGAGATGAATAATGGGATTCTGAACTGGCATGAGAAAAAAAAGGACAGTGAAGAATAGTGAAGTATTTTGTACGGCTTTCTACTGCCAAATATTAGAGGATGCTATAAATGCTACAATTAAGGAATAAATTATAATTATTAATATCTTGCAGGCTCCTGCTGAGAGAAAACAATATATAATGTTCCGAAAATCTTTGAAAACTTGGTTTTTTTCTCCCAGGCATTGGGGTATGGCAGCTGCTGAACTGCTGTAGTATTTTTTTTTTAAAAAAAAATGTGTTGTTTCTTCTGGATTTGCTTTGCTTTAGGTGACATTTCCTATTTTTATAGGTTTTTTTTTAATGTAAGCCTCCCAGAGTCATTTAGAATTGAGTTTCTTCTAAACTGTCAGATAAACAATCCTATAGATTAATAATAAATATAAATAAATAAAAATTAAAATGCAAATAAATAAGAAATATATATTAGAAGCCATTTCCTTAACACTAATCTTAGTACAAATCAAAATGGAATGGCATGTATTCTGCTTTTTCTTTCTCCTGTGCAGATTTTTATTTTATTGTGAAATCAAGGTAAAATATCAGCAACAACATAAAGACAGTCCTTAATGCAACCATAAGATCAATAAACAATCAGAATAAAAAGAACCTGGATGCCATTTCGTACAAATTCATTTTGTACTCTATTTGACTCCATCTTTGACTGTTACAATTTGGCTCCGAAGTAAAAAAATTAACACATGAAAATTGATTTGAAATTTTTTTATTCCTTTAGGTAATATGTTTAACATATCACCTTAGAAAACAAACCGTTTTCCGATAAATTTGCATAATTAACTAAACTACAATTGCATTTATTTCTTAATCTGTTTTTGTAATCAGTACTGTACTTAAGGTATGAGAATAATTAATATTTATTGACTAAGAAAATATTCTCTTTTATTATTAAAATGCAAATTACATACACAAAGTACATGTGAACTGCCATAGCACAGTTTTTCATCTGACATATGGGAGATGAGTCTATTTATTTTATTAAATTTATTTGGCTGCCTATCTCACTTGAGTTGAAAAAATAAGGTGACAGGGAATCAGTTATAAATCTGACAGCATATTTAGAAATTATAAAAAAAAACTAAATAAAATTTAGTATTGCTAAAATCTCCAAAAACATATCCAATCTAATCTAATCTAATCTAGTCTAATCTAATCTAATCTAATCTAATCTAATCTAATCTAATCTAATCTAATCTAATCTAATCTAATCTAGATGATAGATAGATAGATAGATAGATAGATAGATAATAGACAAATGATAGTTTATTGATATGATTTTAGAAATAAGAATGTTTTTCAGAGTATAGGTGGTCCCTGATGTACAACAGTTCATTTAGTGACTGCTCAAAGCTACATCATCACTGAAAAAAGTGATTTATGACCAATTTACAGTCTTATGATTGTTCTAGCATACTCATGGTCATGCGGTCAAAATTTACACAGTTGGCAACTGATTCATATTTATGGTGACTACAGTGTCCCAGGATCATGTGATCACTTTTTGTGACTTTCTGACAAGCTGGGTAAACCAGATTCAATTAACAACTGTGTGACTAACTTAAGAACTGCAATGATTCACTTAACCACTGTATTAAGAAAACTCGTAAAATGAGGCAAAACTCACTTAACAAATGTCTTGCTTAGCAACATAAATTTGGGGCTCAATTGTGGTCATAACTGGATGTCTACTTGTACTGAAATGATCAAGTTGATATAGACTCCCTTCAAAAACAGGAGGCAACGTAGGAACACTATAACAGCAAAACAACCAGGCTAAGTAACACCAACAAGGATAAAAATAGGGCTGTGCATAGACCATCCAACTGATTCTGTGGCCATATTCTATATTCCTGATCCAGCCTACACCACATTTTTTGAGTATGAATCAAAATTGGAGTACATGCTATTGGCTTAAAAAAATAATGAGCAGTCATCTCTTCAGCACCTTCCTTCCTCCCTCCCTCCCTCCCTCCCTCCCTCCCTCCCTCCCTCCCTCCCTTCCTTCCTTCCTTGGAATATTTGCATATGACTATATTGATTTGTATAATCTAAAAAAAACCTAAACTAATGAAAGATCCTAACCTAACAAATGAGGGAAGAGAAGTAAGGAAAAAATTAGTACAATTAAAACTCTTCAATGGAAGGAAAGGTTAATGTATATGCTAAATGAAGAGGAGAAGAAACAAGAGGGGATAGGGAATTAATAAAAGTTAAACTGGAAGAAATTTTTAAAAAGAAGGCCTAAGCAACAGTAGGAATAAAAATAGCAACCCTTCTGAAAAAGTAAACCAGTCACCACCACAGTTTATTCACAAACAAGTATTTAGTAATAAGCAATCACTCAAGACCAGAGTCTGGATGATTGTGATAAATGTGCATCGTTCTCCTTCCTCACCCCCCCTGTCAGCAGTGTATAATAAACTGATTTGAGGGCAGCCTATTAATCACTAAATCCAATACTTCCCTGTTTCCTCTTCCCTTCTCATCATGATGTTTTATATGTGTAGGCATCAAAAAGGGTTTACTTTTTTTCTCCCTTTGGGATAGTTGTCATGGTATCATGTTTTGTGGATGGCAGAAGTTCTAAACTGTGCGCAGGAATGGAGCATCACTGAAGGTATTGAATCTGGGCAGGGTCAGAGGTCCTATCTCACCTTGACTAAGATAAACTACACTGGATTGCCTCATTCAGCCATGGATTCATGGCTTGCCACAGGTCAGAGCACAGTATTAATAAAAGAAGAACTGAACACCAGAAACCAGGGGACACAAGCTTTCAGCCGGGTGTTCTCATAGATGAACAGGTCTGTGAGATTTATAATACTTCCAATCCTTGTGGCACACTTAGTCACAACTTTGAACATCTTCATTACATTGTATTATTTCTTTTACGATATGAAGGACAATGAGTGTTTTGACTGAAAATTCCATGATTTTGCACACTACTGCATTAAGAACTTTGTGTATATTTTTGCCATGCACTTATATTGCTCATTGATAGAAATGAAATGAATCCTGAAGCAACCAAGAATCTTCTTCTTGTTGTGCCATATATCTCATGGGCATTGGTGATCATGGTGGCAATTCTATTTTTGTCAACACCTGCATGAAAAAGTGCTGCCGAGTTTTGTCCAAACCAGTCTCTTGGATTTTGAAGCCATGATGTTCTTCTTCTGCCTTGTTTGCCTTCAATCTTTACCTGGAGGATTAAGTGAAGTATACAGTATTTTTCTGTGTCTCATATCACAAATCCAAAATATTCTAACTTTTGCTGTTTAATGGCTTTGATGTTTTCCCTTTGCTTTTCCAGGCGCCTTATAACCTCCTCATTTGTGATTTTGTCAACCCAACTTATACTTAACAGCTGCCTGTAAATCCACATTTCAAATGCTTCTAGTCTCTTCAAGTGACTTTCTGTCAGAGAGCAACTCTCCACTCTGTAGAGCAGTAAGGAAAAGATGTAACATCTGACAAGCCTGATTTTCAGTCTTAGACTGTCGTGACTGCAAAAGACCTTTTTCATTTTGAAGAATGCTGTTTGAGCATTTTTTATCTTTATCTTGACTTCACTGATCATGTCCCAACCAAGTATATAACCCAGTGGTAGTCACCCTGGTCCCTACCGCCACTAGTGGGCGTTCCAGCTTTCATGGTGGGCGGTAGGAGTTTACTGTAACTCTGCTTTATACATTTTATAAAGTAAAGTTACTTCCCTACTTTATAAATCACTATTACTGTGAAACCGGTGGGCGGTTAGAAAATTTTACTACTAACAGAGATACAAAAGTGGGCAGTAGGTATAAAAAGGTTGACTACCCCTGATATAACCAAACAAATCAACACATTCTTTTTGCAGTAGTTTATTAATGGAGGGAGGTTATACCTTTTAGATTGTAGATTTTTAATGTTGTAAGTTGCCAAATTTGTTAAATAATTGTGTAGAGGAGAAGACAAATATTAATCAGTCAAAGATATAAAAAGTAAATGAAAAATAGGGATCCCTTATTCATGACTTATGGTTTGGAAACAAAATGAAACAACTTGAGACTCAAAAAACCTGGCATATTAAAAATAAAAAAGTGTAAAAGAAAAGAAACATGAAAACGAATCCCTTCATCCCACATACATTTTAGAAGCTGGGAGCACAAACAAAAATCAGACTTATGGAATATAGTTTTAAGTGATTAAGGAAAAGAAACGAAGCTTGTGAGAGATTTGAATGGACTACTTGTGAGTAAGATGGGGGAGAAAGAAAGAGAAAAAGACAGAAGTTGTTGCTATGAAGGATGTAAACAGAGGAGACCCAGCCTCACTTCCATTGATATGTGTTGAAATGGCTCCTTTTTACATGGTTCACAAATTTTCTAGAGTTCAGGTCTAAAAAGAAAGTGATCTTCCAAGTGTACAGTTACTTAAAGTGGTTCAGCTAAAATGGAAAACTGAAAAGTCCAAAAGGGTCTCTTAAAATTATGGAAAGAAGCACCATAATATCAGATTTTATTTGACAAAATAAATCAATAATACAAAACTACAAATTTAGTAATAGTTTTACAATAAGCATTGCACTTTCACTTTGCTACATTTTCCACTACATTTTGCTGTTTGCCTTGCAAAGGTTAGATTTTGGATTTTACAGAGTTGAATTGAAGAATAGTTTCTTAAAGTATAGATCTTCTCAGAGTGTGAATATTTTCTCACAAGGGGGGATGGTGACATAATCTCAACAGCTACATTTTTCTCTTTAAATGTTCCACTTGTAGCCACAGATGGGAGAGTCAAATAACCAGGTATAGATTTTATTTATTTTATTATTTTGCTTGAAACAGTTTACAGAATACTATTTACTGGAAGGGATGAAGTTTGAATGAATAGAGGCAAGAATAACTTTCTGAAGCCAAGGCTGAAATTCCAGTTTTTGAATAAAATCACTTAAAATACCCTCTGGCCTAGACTCCAGATGAGTGGGGTAGGAAGAGATAATAGGCAGTAATATCTATTAAAGTTTTCTGGGATTCAGTTCAGCTTAGGACTCCAAGAAGGCTGGTAGGATGATCTGTGGGATGAGTTCAACTAGTTTATGCTTGACCTATGGTACTATCTGGTTCTTTTGGGAAAAGTGTGGGGAACAGTTTGAGTTTGAGTTTCATTTTATTTATATGCCGCCCTATTCCCTACGGGACTCAGGGCAGCGCACAAACCCGAAGGAGGGTAAGGGAAAAACACAAAAACTACAAAGTGATGTATACAAAGTACAGGGCATTTAAAAAACAACCAACAGCTGAGGGGAAGGGAATTCATCGACCCCAGGCCTGCCGACACAGCCAGGTTTTAATGGCTTTTCGGAAGGCCTGGAGAGAGGTGAGGGTCTGAATCTCTGTGGGGAGTTCGTTCCAAAGGGCCGGAGCTGCCACAGAGAAGGCCCTCCCCGGGTAGTAGCCAGATGACATTGGCTGGTAGACAGAACCCGGAGGAGGCCTACTCTGTGTGATCTAATAGGTCTTTGGGAGGTAATTGGCAGCAGGCGGTCTCTCAAGTACCCAGGTCCAATACCATGAAGGGCTTTATAAGTGACGACTAGCACCTTGAAGTGTATCCGGAGACCAATCGGTAACCAGTGCAGCTCGCGGAGGATAGGTGTAACATGGGTGTACCGAAGTGCACCCACAATAGCTCGCGCGGCTGCATTCTGGATGAGCTGAAGTCTCCGAATGCTCTTCAAGGGCTGCCCCATGTAGAGCGCATTGCAGTAGTCCAGTCTTGAGGTCACGAGGGCATGAGTGACTGTTGCGAGTGCCTCCCGGTTCAGGTAGGGACGCAATTGGTGCACCAGGCGAACCTGGGCAAATGCCCCCCTAGTCACAGCCGACAAATGATGTTCTAAGGTCAGCTGTGGGTCCAAGAGGACTCCCAAATTGCGAACCCTGTCTGAGGGGTGTAAAATTTCACCCCCCAGCCTGAGTGATGGAGTACTAGCCAAATTTTTGGGAGGAAAACACAACAGCCACTCGGTCTTGTCTGGATTGAGCACAAGCTTGTTAACTCCCATCCAGACCCTGACAGCCTCCAGGCACTGGCACATCACATCAACCGCTTCACTGAATTGGCACGGGCGGACAGATACAACTGGGTATCGTCCGCGTACTGATGGTATTTTATCCCGTGCCGCCGAATGATCTCACCCAACGGCTTCATGTAGATGTTAAACAGGAGGGGGGACAGGACCGTACCCTGTGGGACCCCATATTTCAGGGGCCTAGGGGTCGACCTCTGCCCCCCGACCAACACCGACTGCGACCTGTCCGAGAGGTAGGAGGAGAACCACCGAAAAACGGTGCCTCCCACCCCCACCTCTCATAACCGTCGCAGAAGGATACCATGGTCAATGGTATCAAAGGCTGCTGAGAGGTCAAGAAGCACTAGGATGGAGGAATGACCTCCATCCCTGGCTCTCCAGAGATCACCGGTCAGTGTGACCAAAGTGGTTTCCGTGCTGAAGCCAGGCCTGAATCCAGACTGAAAGGGATCCAGATAATTGGCTTCATCCAAGGACCGTCGGAGCTGAAAGGCATTTTTTTTAGACATTTTATTAAGATTTATAGGCCGCCTTTCTCCCTGAGGGGACTCAGGGCGGCTTACAATCACAGGGAGGGGGGTGCGATATCAAAAGACAAACAGTAAGTGAACAAAATAAAATAATAAAACACAACTTGCATTCAACAGTCAACACTCGGGCGGGTAAATTGGGAACCTATCCCCAGGCCTGATGGGAGAGCCAGGTCTTAAGGACTGTGCGGAAGGTCTGGATGGTGGTGAGGAGATCGTTCCACAGGGTCGGAGCTGCAACAGAAAAGGCTCTCCTCCATGTAGTCGCCAGTCGGCATTGACTGGCAGATGGGATTCGGTGGAGGCCCAGTCTGTGCGATCTAATCGGTCGGAGGGAGGTAATCGGCAGAAGGCGGTCTCTCAAGGCTACCACTTTCTCAACAACCTTTGCAACAAAGGGGAGGTTGGAGACTGGACGGTAGTTATACAAAATGGCTGGATCCAGAATCAGAATCTGGGAATTGTCAATGCATCTTTTAGTGAGAGAGCATGCCTACTACTCTGAGTAAAATTGAAACAGATGGTATATAGTTGTTAATCAGTTGACCTCAAAGTAACTGAATGCACACCTAATTCAGTGTTCCACTCAGACATGAAAGAAAGAACACATTGCTTTTCATGGTATGGAACAATTAGAGATTCTCCTTGCAAGGTATTCAAGAGGAGGCATGTCAGAGCTCTTTCACAGAATTTCTGATTTTGAATTTACTCTAATTATTTATATTATTGGGAGATACAGCATGAACACTCACACACATGCACACACATATATAACTAAACAAACATTTTCATCTGATCTTACTTTTCATTTATATTGTGTCTTCTTTCACTATCACTGGATATAAAAAGCAAATATTACCTTTTTCATTTCTGATATCAATAACAATGGACAACTAGCTATGGCTATAACTGCTCTATTTTACATGTAGTCTTTGACTTTCAATCACAATTGAGCCCAAAATTTATATTGCTAAGCAATACATATGTTAAGTGAGCTTTGGCCCATTTTATCACCTTTCTTGCCACGGCTATTAATTGAATCATTGAAGTTGTTACATGAATAATACTGTTGTTAAGTTAGTCTGGCTTTCCCATTGATTTGCTTGTCAGAAAGTCACAAAAGATGATCACATGACCCTGGGAAATTGCAACTATCATAACTATGAGTCAGTTGCCAAACATCTGGATTTTGATAACAGGACCATGGGGTTTCTGCAACTGCAGTATGTGTGAAAACATGCCATTTTCAGTGCTGTTGTAACTTCAAACAGTCACTAAATCAAATGCTGTAAGTTGGAAATATGGAAATCATCTGAGCACATTGTCAGGCACTTCCAGATCAGATGAAGTTTTTTGTCCAGTGCCAAAAGAAAAATAAATGAGTTATTTTAATTTAAAAAAAAAGAATGGGATGGAGAGAGTTGGAGTACTTCAGAGCAGGTTTCAAAAAGAGGATGCTATGACCAGAGAGTGTTCCTTCTAGAATTGAGGTTTTAAAAAGAAAAAGTCCAAGCATCAAACTTGGGGCACAGTTGAGTGGTTCATAGTTGTTGAAATTGTAAGAAAAAAATGATTGCAAAATCAACCAACCCAGCAGCGAAACTTAGAATTGCTATTATTTGTTTCACTGTGCAGTTGGAAAAATTAAATTAGAACAGAAATGTTTTTTCTGTTGTGAAGGTACACTCAATTAATTCAAATATCTTTGCAATTATTTTAAAAATATTGCTAAAAAATAAAGCCTTTATAACATAGAATCAAAGACTGAAAATCACTAGCATTCATGTAGCAAAATTGTATTAATGCAGTTTAACATACTGTACTTTAGGTCATCAGTCAAATATGCAGGGTGGAGATGTTCATAAACACAATAGATTCTGATCAAATGTCAAATGCTCTCAACACATATAAAGACCAGAGAATATACCTGATGTTGTTTTGGCTCTTTTCATTTTCGATTTCTTTACTAGAAACTAATGGCATCTTCAAATCACACCAACCCTCACTGTGGAGATAATAATTCTGTCCTCCTTATTGTTAAGCAGCAGCTCAATGGTTGGATGATGCTCTAAGATGCTATAAATCACCAGTGAGGAGTTACCCTTTGTAATTAGTATGCTACCATAAAACCTTTTTAGTTTTACTGACTATTTTCTTGTAATTTAATGAAAAAGGTCATCAAATGGTTTTTCTATTTTTTCACCATAAGAGGAAAAAAACCCATATATGTTTCTCATGACAGTGATGTAGTGCTTCATGTAATACAACTTACATTAGTTACCCAGTGGCCAAATGGTGTATGTGAGTATCTTCGTTGTCCTTATTTTCTCCAGCAATCATTTCCTATATTTCAATTAAATCAAAAAAGAAAAAGAAAGGAAACTTTCTCAAGGGCTTTCTAAAAGATCAGAAAATGTTGACAGCCAAGAAAACTGCAGATTGATAGAGTAACAAAAAACATTAAGTTCTGCACCCTTAGCCAGTTTGTAACAATAAAGAAAACTCAAGACATCAACTGAGAAAAGTTTTAACCATCTTGAGAATGAAGTGTTAAAAGAGAAGCTTCTTTGACAGGGGAAGAAAACTTTCAGAAAATGAACATAGATATTGGCTCCATATTAGTGACTACCAGAGGCAGGTTGCTCCCGGTTTGGCCCAGATTGGATGAGCATGTACTGGTGGCGGCAGAAGGCTCTGCCCACTCACCTGGATGCTTCTGTGCATGCGCAGAAGCATCTTGCGTGCGGCGAGCATGCGCACATGAGCAAACCAGTAGTAAAAATTTGGAAACCCACCACTGGTGACTATCTATATGACTGACCAGTTTTACAAAAGAATAGGACACCATGGTTTCAGCTTTAGCCAGTATCTAAATTCTTTAATTAGAAGAGAAGGGGAAAAAAGGTAAGTCAAAATTAAGTTAAGCAGCATGTAAGGCTTTAGTGTTGGGAAAACTAGAAGGAAAAAGAAGACGACAATGACCAACAGCAAGGCAAATGGACTATGATGGAGATGAGAAGACCATTGGGAGACTTGAAACAATAGTTTAGGGATAGATTGTCATTAAGAAAATCTATGTTGTTGCTTGAAGTCAAAAAGAACTTGATGGCATATAAATCAACAAATTCCAAATGTTGTTTGGAAAAAGGTTCTTTCTTAAGGTTCTTATACATTTAAAAGCCTTAAATACAGCATTTGGACTACCTTATTTATACTGCTTGCTTCATTCAGATTTTTTTAAATGATATTTAATACATATTAAGAACCACAAAGACTGAGGTGGAAAGTAGGTTAGAGCTAGGGTTTTTAGTCTGGCAAGATTTTTGTCTATAGATATGAGTCAAAAAGGAATAGCTTGGAAGAATTACTACATGTCACTCTTGGTTTGCAGTCTGACAGTTGCACAACTTAAACTATCTCCAGAATTGTCCCAGTTGCTGGAATGAAAGCTATATTGCTGGAGCAATACTGCATCCTTCTGTTCAGATCACTTCATGATCTTCCAATATAACAGCCTTTTAGTTACTCAACTGGAAAAAAACTGAGCACGAAGTTTTTTTTACAGTACAAAGGTAATTGGATTAAACATATCCTTGAATCCAGCTGCAGAATCTGTCAAGGGGTATGAAAATAAACATTCTCTTTTGCCACTACATGTTGCTTGGTTCTTTGAATGTGACCTCTGGCCTTATCCCAATCAATAAAGTACACTGCTAATACTTCAGATCTGGCAGATATAAATCTCAGTAAAGCTAATGTTGGGTGTTTTTGTGTGATCAATCAGTAGGCAAGCTTTTTATAGGCTAAATTATTAGATTGAATGAAACAATAATATACTTTAATGTTAATATCTACTTCCTGAGTAAGCAACAATGACTTTCATCAAGATGAATAATATAATTACCTTCCTTCTAGCAAAGAACATTTTAGATCATAGTATTCAACTCTTCTGCTTTCTACTGTCATTTTATAGCTGTACCTGTGGTCAAATATTTTAATTAATATTTACTTGGTAATAATATTCCAGTATGCTTTATTTGGTATGAATTTAGTATGATGGTAGTATCAAGTACGTTCTATTGCTCTTTTATTTAATGATTACACTTAGAATTCTGGGAAAGGGATCTATAGGATGAAGATTATGTTTGCTTTACATGACCTATTCACCACTTTTTAGACAAAGATTTAACTACCTTGTTAAAAATAGTTCCATTTTAGAAATGAGAAGCTCTTAGGAATCATACATTTCTGTTGCAGCTTCTCACACATAGAGAATTTTGGCCTTGTCATCTATGTTTCCTGCTTACCATTATTAGAACAGTGAGCTTAGGAGAAAGACTGCCAATTGGGGAAGGGGAGAGGATTAACTTTCTGATTCAAATTAGAATATATTCACAATGGTCACACCTGTTTGCAACTCTGATGTCTTGTCCAGAGAATATGAAATTCATTAAAAGCACTGTTAGCAACATCAAGGGTATTACCTATTATCTGAAGCTAAATCCCCAGTGTTTTAAGTCTCAACATTGGAATAATACACTGTAATTCAAATGTTCTTGATTGATGTTTACTTCACTGGCCACAAATATAAAATACCATTAGTAAGCACTGTTAAATCTAAAGAAGTTCACACTTTCAGCTATATTAAAAAAAAATCTCTCTTCTCACCTGGCTTAAGTCTAGGAAACCAATTTGGGATCACATAGCACAGACTTACACTCTAGATGAAGAATGATGATTAAGATGGGTGACTTTTAACAATGACAAACCAAACAGATCATGTAGATCCAACAAAACCACTTCCAGGAATGCAGTTGCCCTGAAAAATATGGAGCCATCTGAATAGAATCAGAACAGGCCATGCCAGAACTAAGGCGAAGCTCTTTAAGTGGGATTGGCTAAGAGCCTACAATGCTCTCAGCTGTGGTGTTCTGGAACAAATTGTAACACATGTAGTTCAAGAATGTCTCCTCAGGAAATCTCAAGGCATCTGGGATGATCTCTTCACAGCCACACTAGAAGCAGTTAGATGGTTACCTTCAGTAGATGTCAAATTATAAGTTCTATCCCATTGCAGTTCTAGGGCTCCGTATTATGATGGTTTTATTATGGTTTTATCCAGGAGTGGGTTCCTACTGGTTTAACAACTGGTTCACTGAGCGTGTACTGAGCATGCATGCGCAATTTACAGAATACCTAAATTTTGGATTACTGCTTGGGAAGAAAAGCAGCTGAGTTGCAGCAATCACACTGCCGCATGACTCAGCTGAGAAGATAAAGGTAGGTAAAGCGCAGGGGCAGGCGGGCGGGCCCACTTGCTTGTGGGAGCAAACCGGTTCATTTCCAGCTGATCTTCAGAGCTACAGGTTCACACAAACTAGTCCAAACTGGTAGAATTCCACCCCTGCTTTTATCTTAATTTAATGTTTTATCTCCAATATTGTATTGTCCTGACATCTCTATCACCTCTATCTCTATCATATTTCTTTCTTTCTTTCTTTCTTTCTTTCTTTCTTTCTTTCTTTCTTTCTTTCTTTCTTTCTTTCTTTCTTTCCTTCCTTCCTTCCTTCCTTCCTTCCTTCCTTCCTTTCTTTCTTTCTCTCTCTCTCTGTCTATCTATCATCTATCTATCTATCTATCTATCTATCTATCTATCTATCTATCTATCTATCTATCTATCTATCTATCTATCTACCCATCCATCCATGCTTTATTTAAACTAAATTTATATATGAGTAATTGCATGACCTCTGTAGGTGCCATATGTTAAAAATAAAAATAAAATAAAATAAAATAAAATTAACATTCAGTTCCTAGGTTAAGAACTAATGAATTCATCAATCCAACTTCTTAACCTGATGTGTTTCCATTCTGGTTTTGTCTGATCAGAAACGGTTATTGAATCTGACTGAATTCAGCCTATTGACCCAACCTCTCATGAATTAACAATAGGGAGCTGATGGATGTGATTTATGTCTATTGCACATAGAACAGAAGTGAAAATCCTTCTCTTCATCTTACCAATGTCTGAGCCATTCTGGTTCCCTTAGTTCATGTCTCTCTCATATATAAGCTAGGCAGGTGAAGTGTTAGTGAGTGTTTGCCCAAAGACCCCTATTGGTTGCCTGTTTGGTTTTGAAATCCATTTCCCATATCAAAGGTCAGCATTCTAACCATTATGCTATCCAGACAGTATGTATATGTGTGTGTGTGTGTGTGTGTGTGTGTGTGTGTATGTATGTATGTATGTATGTATATGTATATGTATATGTATATGTATATGTATATGTATATGTATATGTATATGTATATGTATATGTATATGTATATGTATATGTATATGTATATGTATATGTATGTGTGTATATATCTTTGATAGCTGGAAAATTGTTTTAGATTTCAGTCTCTTTTCCCCCTAGAAATATCTTTGCTTAAAGGATTCTAGGGGAATCACTGTTCCTTAAAAAAAAGGCTGGTGGAGGTCTTTCCTATTTGAAAGCCAAAGTCTAACCCTAAAGCACTCAATTTGTATATCGGAGGACAGAGAACACTGTTTTAAAATGTGAAATTAAAAAAGAAAGGAAGAGGTAGAGAAAGAGAGTTTTATCCACCACCCAAAGTGCATAAGTATTGAGCCTCCAGTACATTAGGGGTATAAATTTACTTCATGTCTGCCATGACACCTTGTACTGTATAGATTTATATTATTCAGAATTACTGCAGCTACTGGCCATTATTCCCAATTATTCCGATGTTCAGTGACTGGAGGTTGTGATAAGACTGGAAATTAACTACCAACTGAACTCTAACATGCAGTCTGCTCATTCACTCTCATAACTTTTGCTTTACAATGTATAATATGGGGCTCAGAGTACTGAGATTCTGCACCCCAATTTTTAAATGCTACTTCAGAGAAAGTGAAAGCTGGATTACCAAAGCACCAGGTAACAATACCAAAACCTGCTTGTAAATTGAATACAAAAATTCAATTACTGACTTATGCAGAATATCCAATGTGAGTTTAAAGCTACTTCCTTGAGTTTCAGACAGCTTGACTGACAGTGCCCAGATGTTTTGACAGAACATGCTGCAGGCTGCTATAGAAAGTGACAAGCAAGGGAAAGTGTTTGTCAAAGCAAAGTGATTTGTTAGCACTCTTTTTCTAATACAGTAAATTGTAATAGCCCTAGCAGTAATGATTAGCACAAAATTAGCCCCATACAAGAGGTGGCCAAAGCCGGCTGCCAATCACCACCCCAAGCAAAGGAAGGACTGCATGTTCCTCTTGGGTGCTGCTCTGATGTCTTCTGGTCAGTGGACCAATTGGCCATTCTGTGAATATCAATATCTGAGCAGCAATTTCCTCATTCATAAATAGAAAAGTCAGCCAGATGGCCACTCCAGAAAGCCATGCTTTGAAACAGCAATGAGAGTGGGTCAAGAGTGAAGCAGATGCTGGTAGCTTTGTTCTGCCTACTAATAGGGCTGGTCTGGAATATTTTATAAAATTGATAGCGAATAGCTTGTCTTTCACTCTGGAAGGGGATACATATTCCCAGTTGAGACAGCAGCTGATCAAGCTTGTAATTAGTCTTCTAGTGTGCTTTTATGTCATTGAGCCATGGTGGTGCAGTGATTAGAATGCAGTACTGCAGGCTTCCTCGACTGCCTGATGGCTGCCTGCAATTTGGCAGTTCAAATCTCACCAGGCTTAAGGTTAACTCATCCTTCTGAGGGCGGTAAAATGAGGATCCAGATTGTTGTGGGCAATATGCTGACTCTGTAAACCACTATGAGGGCTGTAAAGCACTGTGAAGTGGTATATAAGTCTAAGTGCTATTGCTAAGTGCTATTGCTAGTAAGATCCAACCTGACTCCCAACCAGATCACACTTGATCGTGCATTGCAGAAATATGAATAAGTTAGATCATTTGTCAATTAGGCAAAACTAATATAAAGGATGCAACAAAGGTCATGGCCCGATCACATACAAATACCTATAACCCCACACCACTACATACCCTCACTCACAAATAGAAAATGTTACTGTACTTAGGAATATTCAAACTTCATGCTTCAAATGATCAAGAAGGTGTTTAGAAGAAAATGGAACCATATTCAAATTTTTAATGTAATTTATGTAATAAATTTTCTAAGGGACCTGGCTATTGGTACACCCTCTTTATCACCAGATTTATTTCAAGAATGCTAAATGCCTCTCTCATTTATGTCCAGGTATGCAATCTCTACTTAATTTCTACCATTTGCAACATTTAAATATGGCTTCTTTCTTCAAAATTACAACCAAAGTGTAAATACTGTGTGACTATCAATTATCCTAAATCCATTTAACCACTTTCTTATCATACCATTCCCACCTTATATTGTGATTCTCAGTTATTCATGTTATATAAGTTCATTTCTATAGGTTTTAGCACCTCATTGAAAATAGACATCCTATGTGGCTGGATTACACATATTTTCTTTTCAATTCGTCAAGGAATGCCTTTAGTAGCTAGTGGTATGGTATATGATGTTTCTTTGTACAAAACCTTTACATATTTATTTCTGCAAACTGAACCATAGTAAAACACATAATAGTAGGTCTCACAAAGTTTTGTCAAGATTTATGGCAACAGGTGTTATATGGCAAATTTTCATTATACAAATGTCAGGAAATACATGCAGTTCCTTGTTTTTTGCTTTTTCTGATTGATTGGCTATGAGGCATCAAGCTAGTATCAATTTTTAGCAACTGCATAAATAGACCTTTCCCAGGAAGACCTATTCCTGGCCATTTAGATCTTCCAATAGTGTAGTATTGCCAAAACATTAGGCTACATCTATCTTGTTGGTGATTGTCTTGTCTTCTTTCCTTCATCTTTCTTAGCCTTATGGACTTCTTAAGGGTTCTGGGGTTTTGCATAATGTGTATAAAATCGATAGTTTGAGCATGGTCATTTGTACCTCAATGAGAGTTGAAAAGGCTTATTATGAGAACTATTTGGTTTTTTCCCTTGCCTGTCCATACATAGTATTCTCAAGTGTCTTTCCAACATGGAAGCTCAAAAGACCCAGTATTCTTTCTATTGTATTTCTTCAAAACTCTAATTTTGATTTTTTTTTAAAAAAGTATATTTACTTCGTTTTATTATAACAGGTAAAATACAAAACAGGAAAACAAACAAAACAAAAAAAACCATATGTACAGCACTAACAACAATAAAAAAGGGGAAAAATTGATGTACAAAAAAAGAGAAAAAGGTCATCCAAATACCAAATAAATGTAACATTTAACATATAGAATCCATCCTGGGTGGATTACAGTAAATTCTCCTCCCCTTTCACACACACACACACACACACACACACACACACACACACACCACACCACACCACACCACACCACACCACACCACACCACACACAAGAAAGAACAATTAACAGGTTAAGCTAAACATTACACTAATCTTCAAATTCCTCTGTTAACCATCTGTTATTGTATTTAGTGCGTAGAAAATCCACAAACGGTTTCCAGTCTCTGATAAAGCTGTCTAGTCCATTATCTCTGATCAAAGCAGTTAATTTTGCCATCTCTGCTAATTCAGTCAATTTCAAAATACATTCTTTAACTGCCGGTTTTTCTTTCCAGTGTTTGGCAAGTACAATCCTCGCAGCCGTCACCATGTGAAGGAATAGTACCTCAAATTGTTTTTCAGTTGACTTGGCCGTAATAACTAAAAGAAAAGCTTCAGGTTTAATTAATATTTGTAACTTAAATATTTTCTGCATTGTCATTGTTATGTTTGTCGGGCATGTTTTCACATACTTGCAACAACATCAAGATTTTGATTTCTATAGTGTTATAGGGAAAACAATTGTTCTGCCCAAGTCTGATCTTTGGAAGTATAGACATGTTATGGCATCTGAATATCTTCTCCAAGTGCTTTTATTGCTACTCTAGCAAGGACTAGTCTGGTATAAATTACTTGGCTATTGAATTTTTGACAGATGATCCTAAAGGCAGAAGTTAATCACTATTTCAAAATCTTCCTTTAAAATCTAAGCACATTGTCGTACCTGTTGTCTGGAAGCTGAATCGTGGCAACTGGACTTTTCCTTTAGTGTCTTTTTTGCTCATTTTTTAAACTAAAGAAAATAATTATTGCTAGTCAGACTGCAGACTGGATTTTCACCTGTTTACCAATCCAAAAGTTCTAACTAAAGTCTGAAGGATATTTTCTGTATATATTTCAATGACTAATTCAGTTGAAATTTACCATGACAATGAAGCTTAATTTAGGTCACTTCAAAAGATTCAGAATGCAAAATTTGTTGTTCAAATTAAAAACATTATAATGAGAAGCATAATAATACTTTTTGGTGTGTGTGGGAAAAAAACCTTCAAAATAAATCTGGATTTATAGCTAGGATGGTCATAAGTTCCAAAAGGTACTTATTTAGAGATGCAAATTTATTCAAATTTCAAAAGAATGTGTAGCCACTGATGAGGCAGTAAACATGGAGAATTTAAATGAATTGTTTTGGGCTAAAGTATGAATGGTCAGGAAAAGCCTGCACATTCATAATATTTTAGCAAATAATGTAATCATATTTTCTAAATATGATTAAATATGATTTAAAAAGACTTTTTTTTCATATACTTAAGTACAGTAGTGGCCAAAATTGTGGAAACCTTTTGGGAAAAGTGTGTTTTTGAGGTTTGATGGCTAATAACACCATTTTATTTTGGGAGTAATACCATCAAATTATATATCAATGGAAAGATAATTTAATCAGGAATGCAATCAATGCAACAAAGTTTGTTCAATTATCTATATTCTATGAAAAAAATATACCCAGCAATAAAACCCAGTTAATAGAAGCAATCATTCAATCTTGGTTTCACATTATAAGAGCTGCAGAACTAAAAGACTTAGTTCACTCCATGGGAAGACGTTGAAAGGCCGTAATTCACGCTAAAGGTTACCCAAGTAAGTATTAACTGACATGGTGATAATTTTTGTATATCTCATTTTTCTACGTGTTTCACTTTCCTTCTCTATAACTGCTAATAGGAAATCCTTCATAAACATTATTGCATTACATTCTTGATTAAATTATTTTTCCATTGATTCTAATTTTATGGTACTACTCCAAACAAAGTGGTGTTATTAGCCATCAAATCTCAAAAATATTGTATACTTTTTCCAAAAGGTTTCCACAATGTTGGCCACTACTGTATGTATATATGATAATTACTTATGCTGAATCACACCATTATTCCATTTAAGACTTGTGTCTCAAAATATTTTTCAATTCAAATTGAAGTTGGAATTGTCTGTGAGGAAAAGTGATATGTCCTTCTGAGGGTTTGGATATAAAGAAAAATTAAAGATGAGTGTATGTAAACACATATTTTAAAGTAAATTGATTTTAGTAAACTCAGAGGAATAAATATGATAGCAAAACAAGAAAGGTGGCTCATGTTTGTGGCAATTCCTAAACCCATTGGTACAAAAAAGCACAATCAAAAACAATTCTCATGAAAAATAGAACAAAAATTCTTTTTAAAAAAAGGGGGGGGGGAGCTGCTGTAGATGGCACAATATTTGAAAAAAAGAGTCATATGAAAGCTGGAGAGAACCATACACAGATATAGCTCAGAATTAGAGAAGATTAAAACTCAGACTAAATCAAAATTTATGAACAGCAAATAAAAATGACTTTTTAAATATATTCAAATTGAAGTAAAACCAGTAAATAAATAAAAAACAATCCTACTCAACTCTTACTTTGTCTCAATCTTCTCTGAAAAATATATATTCAATCAAGCAACTGGGAAGACAGATAATGGGCAATATTGTAACTTGAGACGGACAGAAACAAAGTCAAGAAATAGCTGTTTAATTTGAATCATTTCAAATTTATTATTTATTTATTAAATATATTTATATGCCGCCCAATCCCGAAGGACTCCGGGCGGCTTACAAAAAATATAAGAAAAAACACATAACGATAAAGAAAACAATTTAAAAACAACAAACACCCTCATACATTCATTCTAGTCGGGGCTGGACTTCAACAGTGAGGTCAACAGCCCCAGGCCTGCCAGAACAGCCAAATTTTTACAGCTTTCCTGAAGGCCATGAGAGTGGGTATGGTCCGGATTTCTGGGGGAGCTGGTTCCAGAGAGTCGGAGCAGCCACAGAGATGGCTCTCCTCTGAGGGCCCGCCAGCTGACACTGTTTGTCTTTCTACAGCTCGCTGAATTGCTTCATTTCTTCTAGAGGAATTATCTGACAGTCTGGCCAAATGTTTATGTACTTTTGAGCAGGTGACTAGAGAAGAGCAAAATTTCCTCCCTATAATCCAAAAGAGGGAAAATGAAGAATTCATAAAAATTAGACCTATCAAACTAATATCAATAGAAAATAATTGTGGATCTATAGGAAACTTTAGACTATGCATTTAAAGGAATATAGTACATGGAATATAGTGAAATTAAAGTATATGTCAGCCTGCCCAGGTTAACCAGATAGGAAACATGACTAGATGGACTAATTACACATTAACAAAATATTGCAAGAGTGCAAGTGCAAACTTTCCACCACTATTTTTAATTACTTGATTTTTTAGGGCAGGTCCTTCCTAAATTTATTTCTCTAACCATTAAGCCACTAGGGTCTCTCTAGTCTGATTGTTTCTTAGGCAGCATCTATTTCTCTCATTCTCCAATGTCATCCACACTTTCCATTACACTACAGGAGGTGCAGGGAGAAGCTGTGGCCAGGAGGATCTTTGTACAAATTCAACTAATGTATTAATTGTATATGGTCTAAGAGGTTTTCCACATGGTCACTCATACTTTAGTTATCTCCCTGTTGCACAGCGGGGTTGTTCTTGAAGACTATCTAGCAATTACACTTGCTTCAGAATGCAATAGATAGTTATGGGTTCCCCAGTATACATAGTGGTATGTACTCACTGCTTTGTGAGTTATATAGGCTTCCAATAGAATCCTGGCTGCAATTCAAATTATTGTGATCGTGACCAGTGAGGGATGACATATATCAGTTGTATCATCACATCACACCTGATCTTTCTGTCAATATTATCTGACTGGAACTAGGAAACCTACCCAGGGCACTCACCCAGTGATATGATCTTTCCCTTGAGATTTGATTGGTTCTGATCCTGTTAACCTTTTCCAAGCATATAAAACAACCTGTTTTTCCCCCTGGGCACTCAGGTTGTAATGTTGAGAGATAGAACAATGTGATTTGGTTGACAGGTTGTATGTTTGTTTGCTTTGGCCTTTTCCCCACAGAGGAACTATATTCAAATGGACCTAAGCAGTATCAAGATTCATTATATTTTTGGAACAATGTGCAGAAAGGAAGAACAATGGCAGTTTGGACCATATTGGGGACCAGCAACTAAGATTATTGAAGAGCCATTCCAAGAAAACTTCTCCACATGGATAAGATTGCTTTATTTCTGACATACTGGCAGTGATCCTTATCCCTCATGGTTTGCAGGTCTGTGTTGCATTCTCAGCATGCACTGAAGAGACAGAAGAAAAGCTCTTTGCTTTGAAATATGAAATAGTATACTTTTGCAAGTTGTAATAAATTGGGTATCAAATCGTTTTGGAAATGCAATCTTTTCCTTGATCCAAATTGTAGGGGGAAAGCTGTGCCAATCTGAATGGCTATTAAGAGCTGCGTAGCATCTCAAAGATGAAAAAAAAGTGACAGTAAGTTTCATAGGCAAGAGATGCATCTCTCTGAAGAGAAGGGTTTTGCCAAAAGAGCTTGTCGTACATGCACACACACCCAGTTCATCTTTAAGAGGCAACAAGAAGCTGTTTTTGCTTAATATTCACTAACATAGCAAGCACATTAGTGTACAAATTCTTTGAACTTGTACTAACGAAAACAATCATTTTAATGAGAGTGCTCACCATGCATCAAAGATGCCAAGAGCCAGCTGGATTGGCAGTTCCCTGTTGAGAATAATATAATTCTGCCATTAGCTGAATGGCAGCCAATAAAAATTCATTGCCTTTTTGTGGCAAAGTGGCTACACATGATGCATGATTCTGGATTAATGCTCTGTGAACAGCTCTTTAGCCTGTGTGTGTTTTCAGTGATATGCGACCATAGGGACGCAATCCTTTGACAGACTTGCATATGGATCTTGTTAGCAATAGTTATTGCTTTGCAAAGAACATAAGTGTTTAATATTCTCCTCTTTAAATTTAAAAAATATGTGTAGGAAACCGGCACCTTAGCAATAGCAATTAGTAAGCAGATGCCATGTTGGGCACTTACTGTTTACTTCACTTGCTCCCCCTCCCAATCAAGCCAAACAAGGTTGGCAATTAGGTACTGAAGCTTAGATCATTGCTCAAAAGGGAGGTGGAGCAGAGGGCCTGTTCCAGACTTTGACATATGGATCACATCACTGCCAAGTACACTGCCTGACTGGCATTAATGCAAGAGTATATGAAGAAGGGGACAAGAGAGTTGTTTTAAGAGCAGTGGCAAGAGGAAAAAGAGGTAAACAGTTGGTAGCAAAACTCTATTCCAGTTTCCACTGTGCACAGTTAGTTCCTTTGCCTTTTAGTTAAAAGTATTGCCTGAAGCATTATATTCTTATGTTGTTTTGTTAAAAGAGGAATGTCTGTCTAACAGAGTTAACTGGAATAGGTTTAAATTGCTAGATTTTAATACTGAGTTTTGAAATGTGAACTTCCCTGATTTGCTGCAACTTTAGACAAATAATCTATTATTATTTGAAGCCATAGTACCACAAGTGCCTTGCTCCCGGTTCGGACTGGATCGGGCAAACTGTAGTGGCGGTGGTGGGAGACTCCGCCACTGGACGCTTCTGTGCATGTGCAGAAGTGTCGCGAGTGAGTGCGTGAGCAACCCACCTCCGCATAGTACTAAGATTGGAATAAAGTAATAACAAATACTATTATATCACATTAGTTATCTGTTCAGAAGAATTATTTAGTAATACCACACAAAGAATCACTTTTGGGGATCATTAGAATGATACATACTTTTCTGCATTTAAGGAGCACAGAATATACTTGGAAGCATCTGCACATAATAACAATACTTTGACTTCTTCTGTGGATCCTTGAGGTTCTCCAATATCCAAGCTCTCTTCAGTCATAGATATAGTAATAGCAATAATTTAATGTTAAGAAGAATAAAAAATAGTGAAGGGTGGATGATAACAAAATAAACAATTTTATATTAGGGCATTCTGTCCTTTAAAAACAAGGGTTGAAACCAATGGTGGGAGGAAATGGTATTTGTAATAGAGATTTTTTTAAAAAAAAACATACACAAACCTCCTGACTTTATTTTGTATGTGCATTTTTGAGTCACTATTGACTTCTACTACTAGATGCTCTGAGCTTGAAGCTGCATAAAGAGTTGCTATGGGTGTGTGTGTGTGTGTGTGTGTGTGTGTTCATTCACAGGTGCCTTCAAGTCAGTGCTGACTGCTGGTAATTGCCTGGATAAGTCCATGCAGTTTTCTTGGTAAGATTATAATGCTTCTTACCATGGTCTGGGAGAAAGTGATAGGCCCAAGGTCATCAGCTGGTTTTGTGTCTAAGACTGGACTAGAATTCATGGTGTCCTGGTTTATAGTCCAGTGCCTTTAACCACTGCATCAAACTTCACCTCAGTAAAGGCCTACTTTGCCCATGCTGTATTTCTATAGCCTTTTGATTGAGTCACAGAATGCTTTTCAAATGCATTGAAATACTCTCACATGGAAATTAGCTTAGGGTCTCATCTTCCCTTCTTAACCCTGAGCTTCACATGAATGATTTTTTTTTTTACATTTTATTCTTGTATTCTAGTTTATATCTTGGGGAAAAAAAGAACAGATTAGTTTTTGACAATTATTACAAACCTCTCTGAAAATACTTTTTTTTACAGTATTGAAGACAGAAATTAAACAAAAAAACTGTTTAAATTCAATTTTATTTTGTATGCTTTTTATATGAAATGTTTTAGAATCAGATCATATACTTAAAGCTGTCATTTACACCTCAGCGGGTTTGTTCTTGTGAATGACATTTCTAATTATTTAATCTTGTAAGAGCAGAGCTGTGTAAACCTACAAATTCCTTTTTGGAATATAAATTGATGATCTATGCCCTTCACAATATGAGGAATAAATCTGTATTATTATTATAGATGAACATTTGAAATATAAAAGATTAAATGCTCTATAGAGCATTTCTATAGAAGAATGTAAAATGTGTGTTTTCCATAGTAATTATTTAATTCAGGTACCTCACAGAACATTATTCTGAGAACACCAATATTCACTTAACTTGTTTTGCTTTAAATTCTATGGATCACCTTAACATGAATTTATATAGGGTGTCATATTTACATGGACTTTATGAAAGTACTCCAGAGGTGGGTTGCTGCCGGTTTGGTCCGGTTCAGCTGAACCGGTAGTGGAATTCAGCCCTGGGTCACAGAACCGGCAGCAACCCAGGCCTGACACGCCCCCTAAACGGGTTCCCTCATTGTTGCTTGGGTGCCACCATTTTGAATTTTAGTGACTGCACATGCGCAGTTCACTATAAATTGTTCTGTGTACACAAAGTTGTGTGTGGTTTGCAAACCAGCAGTAACTCCGGCAACAACCCACCCCTGAAATACTCATATACATAATCTTCTTCTCTTTTTTGCCATAAATTAAAGATTAAAAAAGAACTATAGAAGATTTATATCAACCTTTATCCCTTTCAGAAGAATGAAATTACCATGAATCCTATAGAGTGTCTAGAAGACACATGTAGGTGCAAAGAGTTTCACAGACAGGTATGGAGTGTAATGATGAGATTTTTTTCCAAACAAGTAATCTGCCGTCTCCTAATCTTCCTCTATCAATTTTCTGGATTACCATTGTTTGACCTGACTAGCATTCAGGTTTGATACAACTGCTATTCAACACTCAAAAAGCTTCAAGTCCTGATAATATCCCTGGGCAAGTAGTTAAGGAGTGTTCTTCAATCTCTCGTTACATCAGGATGTGGTTCCATCATGTTTCAAGACTTCAATCATTATACCAGTACCCAACAACTCTATAATCACATTCCTTAATGATTACTGTCCATTCACTTTCATTATGATGAAGTGTTTTGAGAGATTGGTAAAGGACTATATGGTTTCATGTCTTCTCCCTACATTTGACTCATTAGAGTTTGCCTATTAGAAGAACTACTCTACAGATGATGCACCTTCCTGTGTGCTTCATCTTAGCTTGGTGCACCTGGAGGAGAAGAATACTCAGGTGTGAATGCTGTTTGTTGATTTTACTTCGGTGTTCAGCACAATCATTCTTCAGCATTTGGTGAACAACTGGGCCTATTAGGTTTTAATACTCCTTTATGTAACTGGATACTTGGTTTCCTTATTGATAGTCCCAAGGTTTTTTTTAATTAAAGTTTTTTTCCCATTTTCATAACATATAATCACATGTATACTATTACATAACCAACATCATATTGTATTATTAAATGTTTACATCAATTAATCTTACCAACAACTCCCAAAAACCATTTATTGCCTCTTCTGCTCTCCATACACCATATTTGTACTTTATCCATCACTTCCTTCTCCCTCTCTCCTCCCCCTCCCTACCTCCTTTCTTCCCCTCTGTCATCTTTCTCTTCTCAACTTCCTCTTCCTCTCTCCTTCTCCTCCCTCCCCTTTCCACTCCTCATTTCTCTAGTCCTCTTCCCCCTTCCCCTTGCCCTCGCTCCTATTGATAGGCCCAGTTTGTGGGAGTTGGAAGAAAAGAGTACAGGTTCCTGATAGTGCTGTGTCTTGAGTCCATTACTTGATGACCTACAACTGTTGTGCCAAATCTGCTATGAATCATATTGCACAGTATGCAGATGGCATGGCCATGGTGGGCCTTATCTGGGATGACAATGAAGAAGCTCATAGGGACAAGGTGAAGGCTCTGGTGAACTGGGGCAATAAATGGTTCTAAATGTTAATAAAACAGAGGACATCATTGTAGATTTTAGAAAGAGCTAACATAGTCATACTCCAGTGGTGGGATTCAAAATATTTTACTACTGGTTCTGTGGGCGTGGTGTGGTGGGCATGGCAGGGGAAGGATACTGTAAAATCTCCATTCCCTCTCACTCCAGGGGAAGGTTCCTGCAAAATCCCCATCCTGATCAGATGGAACTTGGGAGGCAGTAAATAGATGGGGGTGGAGCCAGTCAGAGATGTTATTTACCGGTTCTCCAAACTACTCAAAATTTCTCTAGAACTGGTCAGAACCTGCTGAATACCGCCTCTGTCATACTCCACTCAGAATCAAGGATGCAGCTGTAGAAGTGGTCAACAACATTAAATATCTGTGGGTACAGATAACTAACAATTTGAATTGGTCTCTCCTCATGTCATCCTTACTGAATCAGGAAAACCAGCATCTGCATTTCCTGCATCGAATTAGGAGAGCACATCTTTTTTCTTCTGTCTTCGCCACTTTTTATAGATGCATGATTGAGATCAGTTTAACAAACCATATCACTGTTTGGTTTGGTGGTAGCAGTACCGCAGATAGAAAGTCCATACAGAGAGTGGTAAGGACAGCCAAGAAGATTATAGTTCACAAGTGAGCAGACTCAAATACTTCTATCTTAGAAACCTTATATGAAGATATAATTATGAAGAATTCCATAATGCTGAAAAGGTGGAAGGAAAGAGAAGAAAGGGATGACCAGAAGATGGACTTAATGACAGTTGCAGAGGGTGCATTCCAAGGGCGATGTTGGAGAAAATAAATCTATGCAGTCACTAAGAGTTGACTTGATTTGTGTGTGTCTCTTTGAGTCAGTATTGCTTATTTTTTCCTGAATAATAATTCAGGAAGAAAGGTACACTGGCAAAACATAGGTCACTGCAAATGCCTCGTTACAACTTCACCAATGTCTGGAAGACTCACATAAATATGGCACAAAGGAAAAGTCATTTCACTGTGAAAGGTGAAGGAATTTAGTATTAGATCTTAAATATTTAAGAACTGGAATTGAAATATATAGAATTGGAAAAATAGACAAAGTTGCTGTAAGTTAATTAGAAATAAGGAAAAGTTAAGGTATAATTGTAGAAACATTACCACCACCACCACCACCACCACCATCATCATCATCATCATCATCATCATCATCATCATCATCATCATCTTTAAAACCACACAATATCCAACCCATTAAAATGGTAGATTGTTAGTTTTAGATTACTCTTTTTTGGTATGTCAGTTGCAAACAAAACAAAACTTTTTTTCAGTTGCAAACAGAAAAAAAAAATTTGTCATCAAAAAAAGAACATGTCAATTCTTAGTTGTAGAGTTTGGATTCCATATGTGTGAATTTAAGTTTGGGAAATAATGTATACAATAAGTGTTAAATGTTCATATAATATGTTTCTTTATGCATCATTGTCATTTTAGTTTTGCTTATTATTTGTCTACAGTCATTTCAAGCTGGATGTATACTCACCAATTACTTTGCAATATATCTTGTTTGCTATAGTTTTCAACAGTTATTTCTAGCTTCACCTCCAATATCTTTTGCATTTTCCCTATCCTTACATCATATGAATGTGATTTATAGGTTTGCATTGATAATGGTAACATAAAACAAGTTATGTGAGGACAGTACTTCTAATTTTACTATGAAAGTAAATGCATTTGTTTGGGTTTGCAACTCACATAAACATAAATAAATACATACTCAAAGGGAAAGATATTAAAATTCTAAGGATCTTGATGTTCCAACCCAATCTCTGTCTGTCTCTGTCTCTGTCTCTGTCTCTCTCTCTCCTCCCGCCCCCCTCTCACATATCTTATACTACTGGAGCATCAAAAATACTGTTTGTGCATATGTTATTTTTAAAGTCTTTTTGCCACACACCTATACTTTGCTATCTCTAAAAACCAGCTTAATAAAGTTATCTTCTATCATCAGTTTACTATCTTCCTTTTTGAATTCCAGTTTTAAAATATCTATTTGTATGAAGTACTTGCGAAAGTTAACTTTGGTAGTAGATAACCTGAATCTTCAGAAAAGTTAGTATGACATGTGTGTGTGTGTGTGTGTATGAGAGAGAGAGAGAGAGAGAGAGAGACAGACAGACAGACAGAGATTGTGTGCCTTCAAACTCGAGTTGCTTGTTGATGATTGGATTAGTCCCTACAGTTTTCTTGGCAAGATTTTGGAACTGGTGTACTTACTAGGACTGAGTGAGTAGCTGGCCCAGGGTCACCCAGCTACCTTTGTGTTTTAACCCAAGACTAGTATTCAGTCTCCAGTACTTTAACCACTGCATTGAACAAGCTGTCAGTACTATGGATTAGGAATGGTAAATAAATACTGGAGTACTAGATTCAGATCTTGTGCTTCAGTACATATTCAAGAAAATGACTGATAGATGCAAATAATTAGATGCTGAGTATTCTAATACAGGATTAGTAATATAAGCAATATATAATAATATAATAATATAATATAAGTAATATAATCATTTTCATTGCATCCACTCTAGTTGTGCACTGTGCTTGCCTATTTGACCTTGTGAAGTCCAACTTGCAGCAGAGCCTAGTGAAGATTAAACTAATTAGTGGTGGCTGATCTAAGGTCACCCAGTTGGCTTCTATGCCTATCACAGGACTATAACCTTCCTACTCTTAATTGAGATTTTAATTACAGTACCATGCTGTTTGTCAAATATGGGAAATCAATAATTATTAGAAGTATAACAATAATCAAGTCTGGGTGTATCTGCTTTTAGGCTAGTGCTACTGGTGATAGATTGATTTTGGAACTTTCTCAACTTATTTATATGATACTATTACATTGAAGGGAGAATCATAATTTTGTTGGAACTTGAAGCATTCTCTTGTATGCATGTGAATGTTCCCGGGAGAGTAAATAAATGATAGGAGTAGGAACAGACTCCAAGTGCTTATGCCCTGTGCATGTATGCCTTGTTGTGAACCTTGTTGTGGTTTAGAAGTGAAAAGCATATATAGCTAGTTCTTGATTTATGACAGTAATGGCACCTTCCCATTATGGTTCTAAGTCATGATATCATAAAGTGAGTCATCACGGGTGACCCAGTTTTATGACATTTTTGTGGCAACATTAAGTGAATTGTCATGGTTGTTAAGAAATAGCATGGTTGTTAAGTGAAACCATTTTTTTCTATGAGGCATTTTTCCTTTTTGGCAACATCATCATAAATTGTGGCTGTGTGACCATGGACAATACAAACAGCTGTAAAGTCAGACTGGTTCCCAAGTGTTTAATTAAATGCAGCCATGTGATTGTGGTGGGTGGCCATCAGAGGTTCTCAACCTGGTAAGTACCTTTTGTGGGACCTATTGTAACTTCACACAGTCACTAAATGACCATTTGCATGTCAAGGACTACCTGTAGTGTAGAAGTGATCTGAGACTGACAATCTCTCAGATCAGGAGCCAGCAATCCCCTGCTCTGGAGCTGCATGTGGCTCTTTCATCCCTCTGCTGCAGCTCCCTGTTGCTCAAAATATGCATCACGACTGCCAATGTGTGACACTCACTAGCACATGATTTATTGAGCTTTTCAACCAGGATTAAATCCAAGAAAAGGCCAACCAGGATTAAATCCAAGAAAAGAAAAGTTTCAGAAGAAAACAGAATGTTTAATTCAACTGCATATACTAGTATTGTGGCCACTCAGGAAATAATCAGGCATGGGAAAGGTTTTGTGGCTCCCGGTGTTTTCTTTTCTGTGGGAACCGGTCCAAATGGCTCTTTGAGTGTTTAAGGCTGTTGACCCCTGTCTTAGACAAAGATGGGACACAGAGTAATCATTTCCATCCATACCCCACTGTTCCCTGGTGCTCATGCAGTGCTGAAGACTCCACATGTTTTAATATTTCTAGGAGTTTGTTTTTGAGTGACTGCATATTCTTGACTGCTTGGATGTGATTTGGCTTCACATCATGAGACATAGGAAGTACAGATAAATATAACTGAAAAACAGTCACAGAATTAGTAATTGGATGCCTTCCAAATTTTCTTTTTGAAGGCGGATCATCAATAGACTAAGAATGAACAGAAAAAGAAATGTTAGTAATTCAGGGCCCAGATGAAAGGCAGCTCTGTTGTGTATGAGTTATGCAGAGTCTATTAACATGTGCTTTACTTATACTTGAATCCTTTCAATAAGGTAATGAACTATTAAATATTTGTTGACAGTTCTTTCCATCTTGCATCTAAATTTTGAAAGGAGACAAAATTATCAATCTATCTGCATGACTTCTGCTCAGCAGCAAACAGATTGTCTAAATCGTGACAGAAATGCTCAGTTATTGGAAGCATAATTAATCAAATACCATTTATAAAATTAAGCAGTAAAATGCAGGGTGTGTTTATGTGAGAGTGTAATTAATGAAGAATGCCAGAATGCAATTAGATTGGTAAAGACAGGTGGATACAACATTGAATATTTCTTTCAAGCAATTAAATGCAGTTCCTAGTTTAAAACACTGGTCTAGCTGCAACTCAGGCATTACAGAACATTATACAGCAATCATTATTAATTTGAATAAATTTGAATATATTTGAATCCATTCAAATATATTTGTGCATACTCATAAGGGATGATGAGGATGTCTCTATCTGTCCATCAATACTGACTACTTTGCAGTGCTTTGTTTTCCTTAAAGTCAAAGAGGAAATTTGGTTGCCCCACTTTTTACTCACATTTTTCACCCCACTGGTACAATAAAATGACATCTCTCTTTACAACAATCAGTTAAGTTGTGTAATCACAACTAAGATTAATTGATAAACCAGTCATAAAACCTATTCATTGGATTATAGATCTGTAAACTACTTACTGTATATTATACATCTATAGTATGAGCAGGGTCAGGAAGATGGTACATGTGTTATTAACTGAGAGAGCAGTGGTAATTTAAACTACGTTATCAGGACCTACTTTTAAGAATGTTCTAATCATCAATTCTAAATCAGCAAATTTAAAATGGGACCATCATATTATGGACCATCTATGTAGACCAACACTTGTTCAATTTGGAGGTAAAGTGAAGAAATAGCAGGATCTTGGATGGGTTATGAACTGCCTTTTGATGGATATACAGTAAAAGAGTGTTGACTGCCAAGAAATAGAAGTCCTATATATTACTATAATGTAGAACAAGTAGATATGAACTATAGGTTTTGTCCCAGTTTTGATTCCCTGCCTTCTGTGCAGGATAGGGATAAATGTGGCTTGGTGGTGTTGGACTTCATAATTAATTTGATATGGTGTGAACATGACTATATTATTAGTCAGTGTGCACTTCCCAATATCCTGTAAATTGCCTGGGGAGTTTTATTTCTTCCATTAGAGAATTGTTCTTTTAGTCCTGTTCCCCACTTAGTCCCCCTCCTGACAAAGGGAAGATGCTTAAATGCTTTTATTTAAATCTAATAAGTACAGTACTTTGCAAACCTGGTGCAAATCTGGGGGGGGGGGAGTGTGGTTGTGTGAAAATCTTGCAGGTTAGGAAGGTTTCAGTGAGAAGTTCCCTTATAAAACCAATTGAACCCAATTTCTAGAGATAAAAAGAAATTTATTAGGAAAAGATATTGCAGGAAAAATAAGGGAAGATAGCAATCACGTGAACACAGAATTCCCAATAAAATCAATAGTCAGTCAGTTATTTGTTTCCACTGATGATTTGAATTAATGTTATCTGAGATTTGTAACTTTCACCAGCTCCTTCTGGACATTTTTGCTGCTTTACCCTTCACTTTATTAATTGGAGAGTAATTGGTCCACTGATAACAAGGTAGATAATTAGCAAATTTTGAAACCTGTTTCACATATGTCTTTCTGTTCTTTCTGATTTCCTGCATTAGTATCAGTATATGTCATAATCCTGACTTTTCTTTCATCCTACCACATATTCTAAAACTCATTAATCTGCAAGAACACGCACAGATCCATGGGTATGAAAAACCTGCGATGAGAATGACAATATTCTGTTTGAATTAGACTTGCACACTCTATAAAATCTTTCAAGAGAATATGCTAATATCTCATATTTATGTTCAATGAATTATTTTTTTGAAAATACAGTATATCCTGCAGCATATTAAAAGAACCCCTACTTTTTATTTTAGACAGGACAAGCTTAAAAGTTTTAAATGCCATGTTTGTTGTATATATAATCTATTGAATTTTTGTGTTCCATAAAAAAGAAAATATTTCTCTGAAATGTTCTTAAGCACTTCTATACAATCATCACTTTTATGTTTCAGTCACTAAAACAATCAGAAAATCTGAGAATAGGAACATAAACAAACAATGCTGACCCAGATCCTAGAGAAACAAAAATTCTTTCTCTTTCACCTTATGCAAAAAAGAAATAAAATTAATTAAACCCTCTTTTTTATATATTGTCTATATATAAGTGATTGGAAAAGATAATCTGAGTGATTTTGACCTCGGAATTTGCAAAGGCATTAAGCTACCTTTCTCTTTGAAAAGACTGATCAAGTAAGAAGCTGATAAAGTAAGACTTCCTGAATGGAGAAATTGATGATTTAAGCATTCCCCAGGGCTGCAACATTTCAAAGAAAACATTAATCTGACTTCATGTTCCAAAAAGTGCAGCTGAAGCAGAACTAAACTGGTTCTGCTTTTGAATACAGTTCATGTTATAGAACCACAGAGATATGGAGCAGCTTTCAAATCTTGTTTAGTAGTACTATTGGCTTATGTAACCTTTCTATTGCAGTTCATATCATCATGTTATTGATGCTGTAGAAACCAGTCTTCAGAGCCAAGGATGAGAAGCCTAGCCCTAGATCAGAAGCATCTGGAGATGTTGTTGCAATACCCCTCATCATTGCTATGCTGATTGGGACTGCTGCTAATAGAGTAATGAGCCATTGCTCACTTAATTAACTCCTTCTATAATTCTTTAGCAGCATACTGCTTTATATAACTCAGTAGGCAACAGCAAGTAGTAATTAATTAAGTTATTTTACTGAGGTTTATTCCCAACAGCAGAGTTGCAGTACCTAAAAGTTACTTAATTTGATTTACTTCATGGCAAGTTGAAGTTCTGTATTGCAAATGACCTCAGGGGCTATCACAAAGCTTTCCTTCTTTCAGTTTAGTTCCTGATGTGTTTAAACTAGTATTAGTATGTCATTCCATTTTCTGCCAAAGATGGACTAATAACAAGTGACTTGTTTTTGTACCTTCTTTGAAAAAGTTAGGGGGCATATTGCTCTGAACTACGGTGAATCCTATTACTTACAGTCAATGCTATGCAGTTCTTCAGGCAGACAAGAAGAAATGAATAAAAACAGAAGCTCCACGTTTATTTTCCCCTGAATATATATATTTTGGTTCACTGGATATTTGCTGAAGAGAATATGTGGGTTTTGAAGTGGACTGCAGTGTTTACTAGTCAGATTGAAATTAGAATATTTAGGAGGGAAGCACAATACAAAAAAAGATAAAAAGGCTTTGGGAGATTAAAGGGAAAGCAGTGAGTTGGATCAAACAGAGAGATCCCGATAACATTCTCTTTTAATCAGCTTAATATGCTGTAATATCATTTTGACATCATGTGAAACAGGAGATCAGAGACACTTTCAATGCACAAGGTCAAAAGCAATGTCATGCCAATGTGGCACACCTTTTGTACATGCATCTTTATGTTGCATGTATGTGTACATGGGAGCAGAGATGTTACAATAGCAACACTGCTTTCATCATTTTGATAAAAGCATGGAGCTCATAGATGCCTCTGAATAAACATTTATGTTCCAATGTGCCAATCACTCTCACCAATGTATCAAGGCAGCTTGATGTTCATCCATCATGGGTCTGGATGGGAGCGAAGAAGCTTGTACTCAATCCACACAAGACCGAGTGGCTATTGATGTTGCCTCCCAAGGATAGTCCAGACATTCCATTCCAATTATACATCCCTCAGAGAGGGCCCGCAACCTGGGTGTCCTCCTGGACCCGCAGCTGAGGTTAGAACACCATCTGTCGGCTGTGACTAGGGGGACTTTTGCCCAGGTTCGCCTGGTGCACCAGCTGAGGCCCTACCTGGACCAGGAGGCACTTCAAATGGTCACTCATGCCCTCGTCAACTCAAGGCTGGATTACTGTAATGCGCTCTACATGGGGCTGCCCCTGAAGAGTGTTTGAAGACTACAATTGGTCCAGAATACAGCCACGCGAGCGATACTGTGTGTATCTAGATACACCCATGTTACACCTATCCCCCGCGAGCTGCTCTGGCTCCCTATTGGTCTCCGAATGCGCTTCAAGGTGCTAGTCATTACTTTTAAAGCCCTACATGGTTTAGGACCTGGCTACCTGAGACACCGCCTCCTGCCACATACCTCCCAATGACCAACAAGATCTCACAGGTTGGGCCTCCTCCGGGTGCCGGCAGCCGGACAATGCCAGCTGGTGGCCCCTCAGGGGAGGGCCTTCTCTGTAGCTGCCCCAGTCCTGTGGAACGACCTACCCGTCGAGATCTGGACCCTTTCCACTCTCTCGGCCTTCCGAAAAGCCACCAAAACCTGGCTGTTCCAGCAGGCCTGGGGCTGTTGATCAATTTCCAGCCCCATCTAGACAGAATGGATGGTGTGTAATTTTAATAACTGTATTTTTAATTTTTAATTTTTAAATTTTTTATCTCATTTCTGTAAGCCGCCCAGAGTCCTACGGGATTGGGCGGCATACAAATTTTATTAAATTGAAATTGAATCATATTCAAATGGGACCTTGACATCTAATTGTGAGGGATGTCAAGACTTGTGCGTAAATTGGATTAAAGTGAGAGAGTGGTGCGCAGAGTCAACCTCACTCTCTCTTCCCAGATTCCATCTTGCTCCAACAGCAGGACAAGAGTCAAGACTGAGTTGAAGATAGGCTGGGCACAGTGGTCGAATGGGGCCTCTTTTGTGTCTTGCCATGCTCTTAGCATACTATATTGCTTGCAGAGACTGCCTTCATGACCGTTGTCCTAGTCTAGTAGGTTTCATCCGCTCAATCCGCCGGCAGCTTAAAGCAGAAAAAATGGTTCAATCTATGCTCTGTGCACATATTAACATATTTGTGGTTTCTCATATTCTAAGTAATGCCCCAAAGGACAATAGCCTACATGTGCAGTCACCTGTTTTAGGATTGAATGGATATGGGAAGAAGTCAAATGACAATGTTTATGTTAGAGAAAAAGTGACGCACACACATCCATACAGGCACACAAATATACACACCCAAAATAAGTACAGCAACATAATATGATATCAAATTATCCCACGAAATGGGTTGACTAAAAGAAAGCTTCCACAAAAATATATCAACAGGAAACAATTTAAGAACTTGTTTTCCCTAGGCCATCATTGTCTCATAAATGCCAAGTGAGTAGATATATCAGTCATCCTCCTTTAAAACTTGATATCATAAAGACCAACACACATTCTTCACAGGAATTCAAAAATTAAGAGTTTGCTGCCCTAAAGGCCCAATCTCTCATTTTTATTTGGAATATTTTATTGCAGAAAATTCAGGCAAGAACATTTGAACAATGCTAAATATGCCTTCTAGCCGGTATTTGTATTCTTTTTATGTCTCAAAAATGAATTAAAAGAAAACAATAGAAAGAAAGAAAGAAAATAGAAAAAAATAGCAGACCTATATTTCAGCTGAATTTAAATTATTTAGTTTTAAAGGTTTATCAGTTTTGCCATTGTATTAGAAGAGTGTCAATGCATCAATAGAGAGTGAGCAGAGGGTTATTTTGGACAGACTTGAATTATAGAAAGGAAGCCATCCAGGGCCATTATACTGTGGGACAAACAATTGTAGTGCTCAGATCAGTTGCCAAAAGTACAGGGTTTAAGTGGATGTCACTTAAAGCAATTTATCAGCATCTTGAACTTATTCATTCATATGCAGCAAGTGCCATGTTTTTATGAAGGTGACATGATTTAACTACCCCACAATGGTGTGTTTGATGTAATTCATAAAGTTTGCACTATGTGTTTATATTTTGGCAGCTTCCTCTTCTTTGCCTCTGCATTATAATATTAATGGTGATGTATAAAACAAGTGAAACATTTTTTTTCATTTCTTCCCCAAAGGGCACATATTCCTGCAGGAAGAGTTTTTTTTACAGGCATCCTGAATAGAAAACTATATAGTCCTGTAGATTAGTGGTTTTTTTATATACAGTAAATACTTCACAGTTGAGAGTTCTGGTAAGAGAAAAGTGAAGACTAAGTTTGCCACTGAGGCCGATGAAGCGAGAGGGCTATTATCTTGTAAATTCTAGGCGCGCTAGAGTAGTGCCAAAGATTTCCCGGCGACCTAAATTTCAAAGGTGAAAGTGCTTTGACTTCCTGTATAAAAGAATTGATTCCTGGTATAATAGCAATTGAAGAGGCTCTTACAAATGCAGCCAATGCAGCAGTGACATACAGTCAGGGGAGGCAGAGCCTCACCACTGTCATCATGAAAAGAAAAAAAATGTAAAAGGAAAGAGGCTGAGCTAGTTGCTGCCAGAGTCACAATGGATGACTTTGCTTAGTGCGTAACTGTTTAAAAAAGCCTCTAAAAAAGTGCTGTCTACAGGAGGAAGCAGGAGAACCCGTGCCTCATCTAGTCTGACTTTATGATCACTCAAGCAGAGTTAAGGAAGGGTTAAAAGCCAAAAAATTCCTTATGTAGATGAGGCACATGGTTCTCTTGCCTCCTCCAGTAGAGGGTGTTTTTTTAGAGGATTTTTTAAACAGTTAAGCAGAGTCATCCATTGGGGACTCTGGCAGCAACTAGTCCAGCCTGACCTTGGGCAAAAGAAAGAAAGTGCTTTAGACAGTGGGATGTCGGGGGAGAGGACTGCCTCACCAGCCATAAACCTCACCGCACGTCACTGCAATGCACACATATTGTTTATCAGCGAAGAAGATTACCTCCTTGCCAGTTCATAACATTACTGGAAATAAAATCAGAAAGTATCAACTGTTATACTTAAGAATGTATTAGTTCTGGACAGAAAATAATCCAGTTCCTGAAATTCTTCTAGCCTCATGTCATCCATCTCAATATAGAATATAGAATGGAATGGAACAGAATATAATGCTTTTTTTTTGGGGGGGGGCAATTGTGATTAGATATACAAGGTGGCGAAGCTCTCAGTATACAGAAAATAAAGTAATAATAATTATATCAAAGTAATCATCACTAATAAGAGAAGGTAGTGGAATAGATGAGAAGGATAAAAGTAATTCAGGCATACAACATTGGTAAATATACTTAGACATAAGACAGTACTGTGGGAATTAGATGTTCAGCAGAATGATGGCAGGAGGAAAAAAAACCTGTCTCTGGTCTAGTTCTTTTGGCAGGCAATGCCGTGTAGGGTCCTGAGGGTTTGGAGATATTTGCTTAGTCCTCTTTCTGACCTGTGCAATACACAGGTTCTCAAAGGAAGGAAGGCTGGTTGCAACAGGTTTTTTCCACAGAGCTAACTTTCCACTGAAGTCTGTACCTGTTCTGTTTAGTTGCTGTACCAAACGAGACAGTTATAGAAGTACAAATGAGAGACTCAATGATTCTGCTGTGCAACTGTATCAACAGCTCCTTGGACCGTTTGAACTTTTTGAGTTGACACAGGAAGAACATTCTTTGTTGGGCTTTTCAAGCAAGAAGGAACATAACACATCTCCAGTGATTTGTTAAAGATGCGGGTAAAGAGGGATGCCAGTTGATTAGCACAGACTTTCAAGCAAGGAGTTAGTCCATCTGGGACTGGTGCTTTCCCCATTTTTTTGTCCATGACATAGACATTGCACATCTTTTTCTAGGATCACCACAGCTTGGTGGTCAGAGGGATTATGATATGAGGATTTGGCTATCGTTGGTGTATCTGAGATGGCGAGGGGAGCAATAGTTGACAGTGATGTTCTATTAAACATACATTAGAACACATTCAGGTCATCAGCCATTGCTGATTCTCTTGAGTAAGGGAGATATGTTGTAGCCAATGATATTCTTCAGGCTTTCCCATACATTTGCTGGTCCATTTGCTGAGAACTGATTCCTCAGTTTTTCAGAGCAGCTTCTCTTTATTGCCCTAATGAACTTCTTGATAACTGTGGCTGAACATTCAGTTAGGCAGCTTCCAAAGAGCCTGAATAACAGTCTATGTGGTTGCAAATCATGGGTATTATTATTATTATCACAATTATATCACAGTGGACAGTTGTTTCACCGGATTTGGCATTGATTACTAGTCCCCCCCCCCAGGGGCCTAGAACGTAGTAACATATTTTTGTAATATGCGTGCGGATCCAAGCAATGCGGCTTTTTGCATTTGACTGATGGTGATTTTGTCAATTTTTAACTGTTTTAAATGTAATTCCAGTGCTTTTCGAATAGCACCCAGTGTGCCGACTACCACTGGAACTACCACTGCTGGTTTGTGCCATAATCATTGAATTTCGATTTTTAAGTCCTGGTATTTTGCGATTTTTTCATGTTCCTTCTCGTCGGCCCTGCTATCATCTGGTATTGCGATGTCTATGATTGTAACATTATTTTTCTTAACCAGTGTGATGTCTGGTGTATTATGCGCCAGTATTTTGTCCGTTTGTATACGAAAATCCCATAAGACCTTGACCATCTGATTTTCGGTGACTTTTTCAGGCTTATGTTCCCACCAGTTTGTTGTTGTTTTAATATTATAATTTTTGCACAAATTCCAGTGGATCATTTGTACTACTGAATTGTGCCAAAATTATACTGAATTATTATTATTATTATTATTATTATTATTATTATTATTATTACTACTACTACTACTACTACTACTACTACTACTACTACTACAGCTTCAAATGAATATTGGCAGTGTTGTCAAGATATAAGGTGAATGCGTTTTTGTAAACATGCTTGCATAATATTTTCTGGTTGTGTAATTTCCACTTTTCCTTGACTTAGAATACAGTGGCTGTTCTGCTGTACAGACTGTGGGAGGTCAATAATCCAGACTCAAAGGAGAAAAGGTGATTCACGATAGACCTGTCAATACTACCTTATATAAAGCATGTCTTTATCTGAGATGATGCAGCAATGGTTGTGCATGGAAAAAATGTAAGTTCTTTTAAAAAGTTGTTGACAGCTGTAACATGAATGCTTCTGAATCACCTTTACCCCTTCAAACCCAGATCACTGCACAGCTTTAATAGCATCAGTTCCAGAGAAGTGTAGAGTATAAAATTGAAGTGCCCATCATTATGACACTAATTCTCAGTAATTACAGTGTGCAGATTATCAGTTATTTCATGCAAATGATTACGGGCAGAAGAATAACAATTTTCTGTTTTGGACAATTGCTCAAATTTGTCTAGAAACTACTTGAATTTAACAAGGGACAGTGACACAACACTTCAGCAATTTATCTGCCTTGTTCTATGCATATGTTTTCCTCTCTGATGTATCTCTTGGTTGCTTTGAGGATTAATTTACACTTTGTGAATAGACCACTAAAGTGAATCTGAAATGAAACAGAATGCCTGAAAGAGCCATTAAAGACTGAAGATCTATGGAGCTCCGACAAATAATTATCATTCAGTGTCATCTGATTTATACAGAATTAGAGAAGATATTGTTCCTTTGACAGTACTATCCTACTGCTTTTGGTGGGAATTTATAAATTGAGAAAGCAACTTGGTGTATATCAATTGCTAAAAGAATAAAATGTACTGATTGAACCATGTAGTAGTTATTAAAATAAATAACTCAGGTCCTTGCTTTTTCTTGTAGCCCTAGAACCTTATTTACAAGTTGTTTTGCAAAGGAAGATGTTTCTAGGGTAGAAATAGTAAATCTCTATGTGTAGAGAAAATTATCTTAGGAAAACATTAAGGATGATAATAAATTATGGCATTTTCATGCGGTAGATCAGAAGGGCATCACAAGGAACTGCAGAGATGATAAGCAGTCTTGAGTGAATATGCACTTTGATTGGTTAAATCAAAATCCTGACCAATTAAAACAGGTTGCTGAGGTTGGGAGGTTAGACATAATTTGAACTTTCAGATCAGCATTATTCAAGATGGCGAGTGTTACTGCATGACCAAAACCTTGTCCCTTTTTAACACTCATGACACAGATATGAAAAAGGAAGGAGTATTGATTGTGTAGTTGCATCTACCATTTTCACTTTGGTGACCCATTCTGTGGACAACTCTGCCATAATGTCCATAGAAGGTTGTTCATTTACAGGGGCAAATGAAGCCAGAATCTGTCTTTTGCAGTTGATACACTGATTAAGGCACTTTCCCCAAACTGAGACATTTAATATTTGTACTACAATTTCCAGACTTGGTCATTATAAACAAACTTGGAAACAAGCATAATTCATAAAGAGCAAGATTGCTGTTAACTTAGTAGAGTTGGGTGGTTATAGAAATTGAATGAATTAAAAAAATTAAGTAAAGTATTATTGTAACTCTGCCAATATCAAGCTTTTAAATATCAGAAAATATGCAACAGCTGTATAGGAAAAAAACATGATAGAATTAGAAGAAGATATGACTATGAAATTTAGGTCTTTGTTGTGACTAAACCTAAACTTTTTACTGAACAATAGAAAGAAGATTCAGTCAGCTCACATATCACAGCATTAAACACAAAATAGATTTATGTTTATTCAGGCTAGCATTGCATACTAGAAGGTGGGGTTTATCTTATATCAGAGCATTTGCTAAAGTAGTTTATTGTTTAATGTTGAAATGGAATGTTGAGCTCTTAATGCAAATAAATCATATTTCAGAGCAATGTGAATTATTATACAGTAGCATGGAGAAGAGAAGATACTGTTGTCTTGGTATCTAACTTTTCAAGTCTTTGAAGTTTTCTCATTTGATCCTTCTGATATTTCCCAGTATGTATATCTGAAGTAGATTACTTTGCCTTTTTGGTGCCATTAGAAAACAAACACACATAGGAGAATTTTTTTGTGTATTATTCAATGACCAAATTTAGAACATCAATTGAATGCCCATTGCTTGTGATATTCAGCCCTGAATTAATCCACCTCTTATTGTATTTCTAGCTTGAAAAAAAAGAGTTAAAGAAAAAAAAGAAAATTTTCTGTACTTGTAACAACTTTGAAAGGACATGTTATGATATATGATCATAACTAAGAGTCTTTGTCTATACTTAGCCCACCACTTAGGCAGCTTAAAGTCTTACTTAGCTGCTCCAGTTTTCAAACTGTATTTTCTTTCTTCTGCTCATGAATGTTTTTGCCACAAACATAATCTGGGGATTTTATCAGTGATATGGTTGGTGACAGATCCAGAGGCCAGGATCTCTCCAACATCTTTTGGTTATTTTAGCTTGCTGCAGGCATGCCCTCCCCCCCCCACGGTTCATGCCATTTCTTTCTATGCCATTTGGATTCATGACAGCTCAACCATCTGGCTTCCACAGATGTAGTGCTTAAACACTTTATGCAGAAGAATTTAGTGCTTTTTGAAAGAGTGCTAAAACTTGCTTATTAAATTTAGGTTAAGTGCTCTCTTGAAAAAAATGCTAGACCTGCACTGAGAAATCAAGACTTGTATTCTGTACAGCAGTGATGGCGAACTTTTTTGGCACTGAGTGCTGAAAAGCTTGCGTGGAAATGTCGCACACATGTGTGCTCATTACAGCTACGCTTTGGAAAAGCCGGACATCTGGGTTCTAGTGTGCATGCACACCCAATGATCAGCTGGCCAGCGCACATGCACACACTGCTTTTCAGCATTGCCACACATGTGAAGGGGAGTGCACTCCAGAAAAGCTGAACTTCCGGGTTCTGGCGTGCATGCGCACCCAACAATGAGCTGGCCAGTGTGCATGAGCACCTTTTTTTTCAGCACTGAAAAAGGGAGCATGCTCTGCAAAAGCTACACTTCTGGGTTCTGGAGTGCATGCGCACCCAACAATCAGCTGGCTGGCATGCATGGTCATACTGGTTTTTGGCACTGCCATGCGTGTGAAGGACAGCTCATTGGCATGTGTGCATGCTTGCCAGAAATCCAGAAGACAAACAGGCAAGGCTGCGCGTGCTAGGCGACATGGTTTCATGTGCCACTTTGGGCCCGTGTGCTATAGGTTCACCATCACGGCTCTAGAGAGAATGCTAATCCTGTACTGCACATAAGAATGTTTTAAACTGGAAGGCAAGTTGAGTTCTGTCTGCTATGTGTTGCTTATTTGGTCAACAATTAGTAAACTATGGATTTCCACTGCTTCAGCCAATGGGGGTTCATATTTTTCACTGTTTTAATTATCTGAGGGAGCAGATCATTTTGCCTATCTGTGTGTCACTTTACGTCTTCAAGGATGCGTCCAAGGGCTACAGCCATGACTCCTCAAAACCAGGACTATCATTCTCTTGCCACATCTTCAAGGATGGAACTTGCCTATTGGTGATTGCTCTCTCCTGCTTCACCACATGTCCTTTTTCTGTACCTGCTAACCCAATTAACATTTCACAGGTACAATACAGAGGAGGGGGTGCAGGTGATGCATCAGGGAGTGTCATTGATGCTTTTTCTGTACCTTTCACCTGTCATTTGGAACTAACATTCTGTATCATTTCAGACTTCAACTTCCAGAATTCCCAAGCTAGCCTGGTGGATGGGAGGTTCTGGGAATTGAAGTTCTCACATTTTAAAATTGTGAAGGTTGAGAACATTAGAATATAGGAACAGAATCTTGAAAGCTTGACAGGATTTTACCTCTCTTCATCTTATATCAAGATATGTAATGCAGTTTAAGCATCTTTCTCAAGTTCTCTTTTTTTTTCAAACTTAAATCATGTTTTGCAAACTGCCCCATTATTTTCCCAGCATTGTTTGCATGGTTCTCTACACTATCCAAGACACTTATCTACCCTTGCTAAGCTCTGTTCCTCCATAAGTGACAGAAAGCAATTGGCAGTTTGTTCCTTGCTGGCAAGTGAGATGATGCATGGAAGAAACAACAATGAAACCAGAGGACTCCATTAACTGTTTTCTTAACTTGCCCCTCATTAAAACTGTAAGGAACCTCTACTTTCTGACCTTATTTCATAGGCAGAATAGGGAAATTTATACTAATAAAGACTGCAGGTAGGACATTTACAAGGTTGTATGACTGCCCGATCTGTGCATTTATTGCTGTGTGTGTGTGTGTGTGTGTGCGCACAGGTGCACACACATGTCTGTGTGTAGAGGGGAGCATTAATTCAGATTGAAAAGAAACGGTTGAAATTTTTTAGATTATTTCTTCAAAGCATTTTTTCTCCTCTGATGAAAGAGGCATCTGTTTTTCTGCTCATCCTCTAGAGTTGTTTAAAATTTATTTAGAAACTTCTTTGAGTTTTACTTATTACAGAGAGTGAGAGAGAGAAATGCTGTTTGTTTGCTTGTTTTTTCCTTGTTAGGGAGAGAGAGAGATGCTCTTCAAACTTTGTAGCCTTTACCCATGTTCTCTGACTTCTACTCCTGGTATTTAGTCCAAGCATAAGAAGTCAGGGAGGCTGTGATCTACTGGAAAAATGTTTCTTTTTAAAAGAGAGGAATCCAATTTATACCCCTAATCAGTTTATTTGGGTTTATCTAAGGGAGGGGTGGAGAATCAGGACCAGCTCAGGATACTGGGAGTTGAAGTCCACATGTCAGAAAAGGGCCATGCTTCCCCATCCCCGATTTAAGGTCCATATTGCACTTGTACCCATAAGAAGTTCTTCCATATTTTTTTGTCTCTGAAAAATGGCACAAATGGCACATTTTCTTTTCTTTCAAACACACACCCAAATAAACACATATAGATTTTCATGGAATGGATCTGGGTTATCTGAGGGATCATTATGGATACCATCTGGCAAGGACCTACATTTGGCAGTTTCCAGATAGTGGCCCTTCTCTTCTGTGGCACGCATCTTATGGCACATTCTTCCCCATCATGGATGGATGGTTAACTCCACCCCTTCTGATTTTCTGGAAGTTTCCTCAAGACCTGGTAGGTTATCAGGCCTGGAGATCCCAGGAAACTGGAAACTTGTTAAGATGGCTCCAACTATTAAAGTGAATACTCTCTCATCTTCTCCATTTGGAATTTGTATATATTTTTAATTTTAATTTAGTTTTAATTATGTTTATTTCTAATGCTGATCTTTCTATTTTTATTGACTATTGTATGCTACCCAGAGTTATTTTTCATGAGATAGGTTATTTATGTGTAGTATAGAGACAGAGATAGATAAATATATTTTTCTTCTCATCCCTATGGGTGGTATGTGCCTTCCTCAAACCTTCAACTAGAGGCCTGGGAGTTTGAAGGTTTTGTTCAGTATCTTTGCTCTTCCTAGCAGTGCACTTTTCTAGACAAAGAGCTCTGGTGCTGTTCATGATCTGTTGGAGCCATTCTCTGAGTTTAGGAGTCACAACCCTGAGTGTTCCTACCACCACTGGGACCACTTTGGCTTTTACTTTCCACAACTGCTCTAGTTTCTCCTTCAGACCCTGGAACTCCTCCAGCTTCTCCTACTCCTTTCCCCTGATATTGCTGTCACTTGGAATTTCTTCATTGATCACTGTCACCGTCTTCTTGCTATTGCATACTACCACAGAGTATGATTGATTGGCTTTTACCTGCTTATTCATTTGGATCTGGAAGGTCCATACAATCTTAGCCCTGATATTCTCTACAACCTTTTGTGGACTATCACATCTGGTTTTGGGAGGATTGAAACTATACACTGTGCAGATGTTCCTGTATACAATGCCAGTTATTGGTTGTATCATTCAGTGTATGCTATTCCTGTCTGCATATTATACTCTGCCACTATGTGTTGGACTGTGTTATAGCATGCACTTCAAATCCCATCTTATGTGGCAGAGTCTGATTTTATGGATCTGGTACTTAGTGCCTGTTCTCATGTTGCTATGGTTAGTGCCTCAGTGCTGTCTTTTAGTTCATCCCTTTCCAGGCACTGGTAAGATTTCCCAATGTAAGCTATCTCAGCTGCTGATGGGGATGCATTTCATGCAGAGTCTCATCTTGCCATGGTATTTCCTCTGTTTGATCTTCTTCCCATGTCTGGTACTGTCTCAGGCATTCTCTCAGAAGCTCATCTTTGGGTGCTTCCTTGCTGGCATACCTGTGGATGCACTGGATTTTGTCAAGGACAGTGGCTTTGACACTTGGCAAACTCTGCCTGCCTGTTTCTGGCTAGTGTCCAGTCTCTGGATGTTAGATCTGGGATAGAAACCTCCATGTATTGTGAGGAGCTTTTGGGTCTTCACATCAACAGCTTTCATGTCCTCCTTTGGCCAGCTCATTAGACCACCATGGTATCTGATGACTGGCATGACATATGTATTGATGGCATGAATCTTGTTCTTCTCATTGAGTTGGCTCTTCAGGATTTCTTTGCTGGTACTTAAATGTTGCTGTTTTCTTTGCATCCGCACTGGGGTTCATGGTTTCCTTGTGGCTTTGGATACCAAGGTACTTGTAGCTGGCCTGTATGGCTGTTACTGAATATGCCCCACTTCCTTCATTGTTTGAACTCCTATTCCTTCCGTGCAAAGTCTCTCCTATTCCTTTTCAAGCATGAGGTTTATAATGCAACCAATTACGAATTGTGTTCCAGAGCAAAAATTATTCTAGGATAATTCTATACAACTCAAACACTTTAAAATCTAATATACTTGTAGCCTCTATACCAAGAAAAGACTCTGGCAGGTCTCTGCAATAGGATTTAATACTGCTTTTGCTGCACATAAATTAAAGGATTATATTATCAATAACTAAGCTTAATTCTTCTGCCATGAAATCCTATTAGGGATGTATCATGGATCATGTTTTTTATCCCTTGGATCAGCAGATGTGTTTGATTACAACATTCAGATATACTGTGTGTGTTTCATGGTTTCAATGTGCTATATTTTCATGGTTTACCATGAGCTCTTTGATATGGAAATGTTGATGTATCTATGACCATAACAACATCATAGAACAGATGGATTTAACACAGTTATTAGATCACTTTCAGGATCAATCTTACAAAAGCTTATATGATAATCCCATTGTTATTCAAAATGCCATAAGTTTATTTGCAAGAGAGCCAGTCTGGTGCTCTGGTTAAGTGATCAGGCTAGAAATCAAGAGACTCTTAGTCCAGCCATCTGCCTGGCCTTGGACTAGTCACTGGTCTCTTTAGCCCTAGGAAGCAGGCAAGGGCAAAGCAATTCTAAAATCTGTCAAGAAAACTGCAGGGACTTGTGTAAGCAGCTGCCGGGATCAACAGATCAAAGGAACAAAACAACAAGCAATTGTTGCAAAGACTAAAATGCTTCTCCTTTCTGGAAAGTGATTCTGGAATGAATAACTGAGGCCATGGCATATTCTCAACCAAAGTTTTCCTCCCATAAATCATATAGTACACACTGTCAAACTCATGGGCTTGTGGGCCAGATGCATCACGTGCTGGCCATGCCCACACCCAGTTTAGTGAAAGGGGAAAAAATCCCGATACGTCACATGATGCTGCCATGACAATGTGAGTTTACTCCCCCTGATATAGTACATTCACTCTTATTTTTCCAATTAAAAAAAGGTACGTGCACAGAGTCTCTATCAGTCATGCACAATCTAAGGTAGAGAAATACTGCTATAAAGGATTGAAGAGATGATTGGGCCTTTAGAATCATGACTAGCCCTTCCCCATCTATTCTCTGCCTCTCAAGTCCCAGCTGATTGGGAGGAAATGGAGATTTTACAGGAGAGAGAGAGAGAGAGAGAGGGAGAGAGAGAGAAACAGAGACAGAGACAGACAGAGACAGAGAACCTTCCATGCATGCACAGAGCATCAAAAAATGGATGTGATGACATCCGGGTGGATGGGCGGAGCCTGCTACCAAGTGTGCCTGCAAAGGTAAGTAGAACAGCGAGGGGGGGGGAATCCGTTGTGCCAAATTAGCTAGAAAGCAGGATGTCCTATTTTTTAGCTAATATAAATTGCACGTCACAGTAGAATATTGGAAATACCGGGAGCTTTTTTTTGTTACCGGTTCGGATGAACTGGTCTGAACGGATATCATTTCACCCCTGTTAGAACAGCTATTGCAACTAGTTCAACATACAACCTTTCTATGTGCTGGAAAAGGATTCTGGAATGGTATGTTCATGTGGTCTAGCCCTTACTTTTTAGCTTCCCAGGGGTCTCAATCACTATTTTTTTTAAAAAAACAAACCTTATTATCGTTCATTTTGTATTGCCCTATTCCTAGGCAAAAAAGCAGTTTATAAATATTTTAAAATAATAAATGTTTAAATGAAGTGTTGCAAATGGCAGAAGTAGAGTTATTATAATTGTAGATATTGTCCTGTTTTACAATGGAATAATTACAACTTATTTAAGACAAGCTGAATCTTCAGAGCCTTGTAAACATCTTTGACCCATTTTTCATCTGAAGGAATGGAAATCCAATGGAAATCCCAGCATACCAGTGATGGATGAACTTGATTGTATATAGTAAGCCAAGGATTTGGGGAAGGAATGGATCCATTTCTTCCCCCAAATCCTCGGCTTACTACATACAATCAAGTTTACCCATCACTGATATGCTTGGATTTCTTCTCCTGAGCTGCAAGTTGCTATGCCCAGATGTACTACCACATAAAACTAGCTATTCTGTTTTGTTGGGGGAACTGAGTGACATGGATTAGAAAATTTGAATCCTTCCAATCATTGCCAAGGATTATTTCCTCAGAAGCTGGAGCTGAATAATATTGTGGGCAGAGTTGACAAGATTCCTTATGTTGGGTTTTTTACATGTCAGAATTTGTATATTGGATCCAGGTTTAGTTTATAAGTTGGATCCAGACTTAGTTGATCTTAGAGCAGATTCATTGCCATCTGCATTATTCACTGCAGTGAATCAGTTGGAAGTATGATGAGGTCTGGATTCAACTTTAGAGCCGAGGTGGCACAGTGGTTAGGGTGCAGTACTGCAGGCCACTTCAGCTGACTGTTATCTGCAGTTCAGCGGTTCTAATCTCAAGGTTGACTCAGCCTTCCATCCTTCCGAGGTGGGTGAAATGAGGACCCAGACTGTGGGGGTGATATGCTGACTCTGTAAACTGCTTAGAGAGGGCTGAAAGCCCTATGAAGCGGTATATGTCTAACTGCTATTGCTATTGCTAACTCTTTTATGTGTAGAAATTGCATGCACATAGTCTTTTCTTTCAATTAAATATTCTGAAAAATGTATGCTACACTGAGCACTTAGAAATAGGATTAAATTATATGAACATTTATCCAAATTAAATTAGCCTGTTTTCCAGATGTTTTGGACTTTAAATTTCATAATTGACATCCAGGTATATTTTATAGGGTGCGTAGTCCAAAAATTGGGAAGAAGCTAAGCTGGGGTAGGTTTCACTACAGGTTTGTTCACCCCTTCCCCAGTTCATTTAATTAGTTTAGGAATAATTTCCCTCCCTTTCAGTCCTCCTTATAATTTACACTCATGCACACTATGTATGTCTGCATAGTGTATGGCTTCTGATTTGCAGAGCAAGCCTTAGAATTATCAGTAATATTGAACATGGCATAAAGGAAAGGACACAATGCTTGTTATTCAAAGCTTTACTTACTGTAATGCTGAAGAGGATGCTGGAAAGTTAATAATGATTCACAAATCAATGCCAGATACATGATATGGGCTTCGCAGTTCGTGGATCTGCAGTCTGTAATTAAAGCCTTCACTTTCTTTTAGTGTCCCATGAGAGAACCTCATTTGCTGTGTTTCTTTGACACAATTACCAATTCCTCTGGCCTGCCAATATCATTCTGGTCCCCCTGGAAATGATGCCTATATAAGCTTCAGAGAATAAAGATCTGGAGACATCTCTAAAGCTGCTGCTCCATATGACTCTAGAGGCTTAGAAGATTACTAATGCCAACTCAGTGATATAAATGAATAATGAAACACAAATTGGCATTGTTTCAAACATTTTCCCCACTATCTTCAAATCATATTCACGGCAGACATAATAGGAATTTCACAAATGAAAAGGCTTTCAAGAACCCACTCCACGAATCCTGGCTGAAAATTATATGCACACACATTCAGATACACATCCATATACAATGACCTAAGAAATGATTCCCAGTTTTCTAGGACAGAATTCATCTGCATATGCTATTAGAAGGTACACACAGTTTTATGTCCTCCAAGTGAGAGGCTCATATTTTTATCTTGTTGCTTGGCAACCATATTTTTAGATATTCAAACATGTGTATTTTCTCAAATTAATTTTAGCATATTGTTATAAAATGTTTTTCAAAGAGCATCCATTCTGTAGTAAAAAAATACAAATCAGCTACATGGGTCTATATTTGGCCATGGTAAAAGACTGTTTTGGATCAGCCAATTGTAAACATCTTCTGTGCAGTTATTCTAAAAGAGTGTGTATGTATGTATGTATGTATGTGTGTGTGTGTGTGTGTGTGTGTGTGTGTGTGTGTGTGTGTGTATATATATATATATATATATATATATATATATATATATATATATATATATATATATATAATGTTTTCTGAGGTTTTCACGGGTGTTAGTATGTAGGTCTTTAGTTGTTCGAGTTTTCTCCCGCGTAGAATTGGAGATGTCTTGGCGACGTTTCGACAAAGTCTCATTCGTCATTCTTCAGGCTGCTTCAGACTACTTCAGGCTTGGTGTTTCCAGGAGTAGTGTGAGCTCTCGGCTGTTTGTTCCTTTTGGATGTTTGAAACAATGCCAACAAAAGGAACAAACAGCCGAGAGCTAACACTACTCCTGGAAACACCAAGCCTGAAGTAGTCTGAAGCAGCCTGAAGAATGACGAATGAGACTTCGTCGAAACGTCGCCAAGACATCTCCAATTCTACGCGGGAGAAAACCCGAACAACTAGAGACCTACATATATATATAATGTATATATATATGTTTTTTTATTTGTGCTGATAAATAAATAAAGGGAGACTAGTATAGATCTATTTCAAGCTATTTAGCTCTCATCAGCTAGCCATACCCTTACTGGGATTTGAACCTGGGCTATATTACATACTAGGCAGACTTCTTTGCCATTAGGCCACAGGCTCTTATCAGGCAACAGTAAAAATATTGGGTTTCTGTCGTGATGGACTCTTGTGATGAGCCAATTGACAGATGATGGAAGCAGTTAGCTTCCTCCCATAATTGGGGCTTACCAGGGGTTGTAAAAATCTAATAGATACCTTTCACCCTGGCTTCGCTGATAACGGATAAGAGCCTGTGGCCTAATGGCTAAGAAGTCTGCCTAGTATGTAATATAGCCCAGGTTCAAATCCCAGTAAGGGTATGGCTAGCTGATGAGAGCTAAATAGCTTGAAATAGATCTATACTAGTCTTCCTTTATTTATTTATCAGCACAAATAAAAAAACACAAATATAACAAAGGCAACAGTAAAAATATTGGGTTTCTGTCGTGATGGACTCTTGTGACGAGCCGATTGACAGATGATGGAAGCAGTTAGCTTCCTCCCATAATGGGGCTTACCAGGAGTTGTAAAAATCTAATAGATAGATAGATAGATAGATAGATAGATAGATAGATAGATAGATAGATATAGATATATAGATATATAGTATGCCCAAATATGGGAGGAAGATCACTACTTCCATTCTCTATCCTTCGGCTGTTGCCTTTTTGTTACATTTGTTGTATTTGTGCTGATAAATAAATAAAGGGAGACTAGTATAGATCTATTTCAAGCTATTTAGCTCTCATCAGCTAGCCATACCCTTACTGGGAATCGAACCTGTGCTGTATTGCATCTTAGGCAGATGTGTTAACCACTAAGCCACAGAGCTCGACTCCTTATCAGCAAGCCATAGTTGCCCACATTCCTATTTCAGTCATCTCTAAAATGCCATTGATTTTCTATGCTTGCCTAAGAAGTATGAAGCAAACATTTTATCTTAAAAACAAGTACCATAAATGTCCTCCTTTTTAAAAGGCCATTGCTTATTACTGTGTTTTATAAGCTGTTGTGAGACATCCTTGGGCTTCTTTGGAAATTTATTGGAGTTTCATGTTATAGATCAATAACAATTGACCAATATCCCTGAAAATTTATTTTTGCACTGTTGAAAGGGGGCAAGGATTAGGTGCATTAGAATTTATTTTTAGCCAACATTGGGCATCACTAAGAAATTCTGCAACTGGATTCATCAGCTGTAACTCATATTTCAGTACTTTTGGCTCATGTTGAAAGTTCTGTTCCAAACCCACACAATGTGTTAGGAGAGTTTATGTTAGTTTGAATTTGGCTTAGGGTGTCTTGTGAAGCCAAGATTAGTGTTCTGACCTAGGCTTCCCAAGAGCATGAAGCAAACTCCTTGTTCCAACAAAACCCCTTTTCATTAATTTACTGTTAATTCTGCTCATTCACATCCATCAAAGTCTTTCAAGGTAGGATTTACAGTCACAGACCTTATCTGGCTTGGAGAGCTGCCAGGCCGATATCTGCAAAACTTGGCAAGAAGTCTCGGAGAGTCACGAACCAATTAAGTGAATTAATTGTCTCCTGCAAACTCCATTCCCCAGTCCCTCCTCTTTTATTTCCTCTGGGAGGGGCCATTCATCATCCACCTGTGGCCTTACTCCCAAGTTGACCCCTGTTCTTTAGTTCCCTTCGTCTGGCATCTCTGCCCATGTGCACACTGGGAACAGGCTGCAGCTGTTCACCTGCCTCACTGATGTCTGACTCTGAAGGCAGCTGATAACTGGCATACAGCTCTTCCCCGCTCTCTGCCTCCAACACAGAGCTCTCGTCAAAGCCTTCCCCAGACTCCAGGACTGGCCCATGTTCCTACCCAACCTCCTCACTAACTGCGGCCAGCCCTGGTGGTTGCTGGCAGGCCACAACAATTAGGGTATGCACACCACAATTTGTAACTTAGTGTGGTACATGAATATACCTGGAGGATTATTCCACAACCCCCAAATTGGCATGACAAAGCAAATGATAGCAAAACAAAATGCAAGGTGGAGGCTCTCAGTGTCTTTGAAAGGTTATTCAAACTGTAGATAGTCTTGTTCACTAAAACATGGAGAACAGTGTGTGTGTGTTTGTGTGTGTGTGTGTGTGTGTGTGTGTTTGTTCACACTTGTAAACCATTCACATTGTGAGAGGCTAGTTTATAGTTGCCAAATAAAAGCTTTTGTGGAATGTTGCCAGCAGCCATTCTTTATTAGAGGTATAGGGTGAGCTTCCTCTGCCAAAATTGCTATTAATCTGCCACTTATACAGAATATTTGGCTCATAGGTCTCCATTTGCCACTAGATAATAAAAATGGAGTTCTTTTATGGCCAATAGTAATATGACACTGGGCATAACAATTATTCTTCGACAACTGACATTTCTTCCATTTTTGCGTGTGTGGCATCTTAGTTTGTTCTGTAAAGATTTGTAATCTCTCTTCTGGGTTCATAGTTTCTAAAATTTGTAAAGTTTGCATCATTTGCTAATGATTCTTGCTTTCAGATGGATACATATAAAATGGTTTAGAATGCTGTATTCATACAAATGTAAGCTGTTATATAAAGCTGTTCATATAAAGGCACTTCTGCTCTTGTAGGTGGAAGCTGTGATCTCCCTACTTTCTTAGAACCTTTGAGATAGTAAAACCATTTAAGTCATCAAATTAAAACTCTGATGGGATAGAATCTAAATTAAGACATCATGTCAGATGGGTATTCAAATTCTGCTTGAACATACTCTGACCCAGGGACGTGCAGTCAGGGGAGGCAGAGGAGGCAGAGCCTCACCACTGTCCTCATGAAAAGAAAAAAATGTAAAAGGAAAAAGGCAAGAACTGAGGTCAGGCTAAAATAGTTGCTGCCAGAGTCACAGTGGATGACTCTGCTTAGTGCTTAACTGTTTAAAAAAGCCTCTAAAAAGCACCCTCTACAGGAGGAAGCAGGAGAACGATGTGCCTCATGTAGTCTGATTCTAGGCATTTTATGATCACTCGAGCAGAGTTAAGCAAGGGTTAAAAGCCTAAAAATTCCTGACATAGGTGAGGCACCTTCGTTCCCCTTCTTCCTCCTGTGGAGGGCGCTATTTTAGAGGATTTTTTAAACAATTTTTTTCTTTTCATGATGACAGGCAGGAGCAGAGTTGAAATCCTCTCTGAAACAGCTGGAAAAGGTACGTGTGGGTCGGAGGGAGGGGGAGGAATTCAAACTTCATCCTCAAGTGTAGATCCGTCCCCAAGTGTAGTTTGATTGCAGGCAGAGCCACGTAGCATTTTCAAACACACACACACACACACACACACACACACACACAGAGCTGGATAAAACTATATAAGCCCCACTTCACTAATTACAAGTTTGAAAAGGCAACGTGGCTCTGCCTGCAATCAAAGGCTCAGATTGGCTCCAATCTAACTTCTGTGTTTGTGTTTGTTTGAGAGAGAGTGAGTGAGAGAGGGAAGAGGGTAGGAGAGATAGTCCAATCCAACTTCTCTGTGTGCATGTGTCTGTTTGAGAGAGGGGGGAGGGAGAGAGGGAGGGAGGGAGGAGGGGGAGAGAGTAGAAAAAGAATGAAGGAAACTTTTTTGCAAAGGAGAAAAACAAATGCTGTCGCTTTAAATCAGAACCGAGCATGCCTGGCTGTGGAATTCTGGGAGTTGAAGTTCACAAGTCTAAAAAAATTTGAAACCCACCACTTTGTCAGTGCCTCACAGGCCATAAACCTCACTGCACGTCACTGCTCTGACCAGAGATGGCATTAAGTCGGTTTTAACAGAACCGGTAGCGAAAATTTTGAGTAGTTCAGGGAACTGGAAAATAGGCTGGCCCCACCTCTGCTGCCTCCCAGCCTCCCAGCTGATCTTCTTTTGTTGCCCCGAACAGGAGAACAGAGCTGGAAAGCAGGTTAGTGGGGTGGGGAGGGAATGGGGATTTTGCAGTATCCTTCCTCTGCCATGCCCAACAAGCCAACACCACATAACTGGTAGGAATTTTTTTTTTACTCCCATCACTGCTCTTACTACTAATTTCTGTTTCTTTTCATTCTACTACCATACTACTTTTAATTATTAGATTTTTTTCCTATTCACTAAGTGAAATTTTCCATCCAGTATTTTCAATCTATCATTTCATGTCCAACCTCAGGTATGATAAAGAACATGTCTTGGTCTTTTTCTATGTGATATCATTTCTGGTTTAATAAGATCCTGCTCAGTCATTTTTTTCAATGCTGTGCACATCCCATTCTTCTCTCCTTCCAGGCCTCCTGATAAAATTCAGTCCCCAATCCTCTGATTCTTCTAATTGACATTCTTTTTCTAATTTGTCTCCATATTTCTTAAGAAGGGATGTCCAATATTGCTGTCCAGAATTCTGGATCCGAAAGTCAAACTGTGATTCAGAGAGCTTAGGAGCATATAGAAGTTTCTGTCAAACACCTTAAACCAAATGTATCTTTTCCTGAGCTAAACCAATCAGTCAAAATCAATTAATCAATCTATAGGACATAAAGCATCCTTTCCAAGGCTATCACAACTTTGAACAGTTGTTAAATAACTGGCCTTAAGTCAAGGATTATGCATATCAAGATTGCCCTTTCTTGGCTTTCTTCTGTTTCACTTACCCAATGCAGACCAAATATGCTTAATTCAGATGACTCCATCAACACCAAACGTATCACATTATGTAAAGTTGATAGGTTTGCCATCCTGTTTTAACCTACAGTGTGATCTGCATATTTTGGCCTCGAAAACTATGAAGTCTTGTCCTTTTATCTATTTGATCTGAGGAAGTGGATAGGATTCTCATGATTGTGACTTTGTCCCCCTGCTCTTTAAATCAGGGGTATCAAACTCAAGTCTTCACGGTGGCACAATGTAACATATCAGGACTTTTCTCCCCTTCACTAAACTGGACGTGGCCAACGTGTGAAACATCTGGCCCATGGGCTGGGAGTTTGGAAGCCCTATTTTAGATCCATGCCCTTCCTGACTAAGTAAAATTCTATTTGGGGGTGGGGGCAGCGTAGATACAAGTGTGTTGTTCAGGTGCATGATTAGTTTCGCCTTGTCTGAAGAAGCTATTTCTCCACCTCTTAAGAAGATGCTGATTCACCCCCTCAAATGACAATTGTTTGATCTCCCTGTACTGGTCAATTTTCATGCAGTATCTAACCTGCCCTTTTTGAGGAGGATAGTGTAGTAGTGGTAATCCAAAGTCCTCTGAAGTGGCCAGCAGTTTCAGAGAGCTTAGATGAAACAGATTATCTGGCTCTATTCCAATCAGGATTCAGGCCTTGGTATGGGACAGAAACAGCTTTCATCTTGCTTCTGAATGATCTCTGATAGGAGTGGAATGTGGGTTGTGCATCCATCCTTTCTCTGCTTGACTTCTTAGTGATATTTGATACCATTCACCATACTATCCTTTTGGACTATTTCTGGTGACTGGGGATGGAGGGCATGGTACTGCACTAGTTCTCTGCCTTTATCCAGGGTTGATATTAATCAGTGGTGAGTGGGGGAAAGAAACTCCTCCTTTGGTTGCTTTTTTTAACTGCAGGATTCATGCTCTCCCTGCTCATATTCAATACCTACCTCAATATAGCCACTGGGCAAGTTTATACATTGGCATGTGGTGAATTATCTTCAATGTGGTGATGATATAATATGTTTCTGAACTGGCAAATTAAGCAATGCTAATCCTGGTGCCGTGGAAACAGCAGGAATGTAAAGGCTTCAACTGAACCTTGGAAAGACTGAGTGTTTTCATTTTTGGAAACTTCTTGTTCTGGGACTGCTCCATCTATGATACTGAATGGGGTTGCACTGTCCCAGACATATCCAATGTAAATCCTGCGGGTCCTGCTCAACTGCCTACTCCTGCTTAAAGAATGGGTAAAAATTGTGATTGGGAGTACTTTGCATAGTTTTGACTTATGCATCACTTGTCTCTGTTTCTAGATCAGTGGGTTGTGTTTATAGCCACTCATGCTATGGTCATCATCCTAAGTGATGTGCTCTACATGGGGCTCCTCTGAAAGGATATCCAGGAACTTTAGCTAGTGTAAAATATATGGATGCTTCTAGATTGGCACACATTACACCTCTGCTCTGTTAGCTCCATTGTGCCATTTTGCTCCTGGGTTTAATTAAGAAACTTGTTCCAACATTTAAAGCCTTTCATGACATGGGGTCAGATTGTTTGAGGGACCACCTCTTCTTGATTACTTCGGCCCATCCTGTCTCATCCAGCAGGAGAGAGATCCTTCAAGTCCTGTCTGCTAAGAAACTATGTTTGGTGGGAGCAAAGAGAGAAGCCTTTTCTTCCATTGTATCTTTCCTATGAAACTACACTCCTCCCTCCCTCCCGATTTATTATTTTACTTATTAAATTTCTATGCCACCTATCTCTCCTACAAGATACCTCTGAGGGGCTCATTAATGTCATTCCAGAAGTCTTTTTAAAGCCACCTGGAATCAAGTTTCTATAAAGATTAGGAAGGAATGCATATAAGTATAATAAGTATGTAAAAAATACCATATTGTTTCTGACTGATTTTGACTTAGATGTCTATAATATTTTATTCAGTAAACAAATCAGAATCATGGCAATACTGATTAATTACCAATTTGATATTAACAATATTGAGTATTTCAACTGGATTTTTGCCTGAATAGAAATACAAATATACTGTATTTGTTAAAATGGAAAATTGAGTGCGTATGCTATAGATTTAAGACTTACATGTGATCAGAACTTTTGTGTTCTCTATTGGGCTCATATGTTCCAAAGTATGGCACTGAGTTATGGTTCAAATTAAACTCCATCTTGGAGACATGGCCAATTGATAGCACGAGAGATAGAGACTATGGACCCACTGCAGTTAAGCATTCCCATAAGCAAGTAAAGAGAAATGTACCAATAGATCTAAGGCAGATTTAAAAACACTGTATATTTGTAATCTGTAAATCTGATGATTTATGGGATTTCCCTTAGCTAGACCATATCGTTGTTGCTGCAACAAATGTTGTAATATTTTTAACAGAGTTCACGCCAAGGTTCCAGTAGCCTCCATAGGAAAGAATGGCAGCTAAACTAGAGTGACAAATTGGATCATCCACTGAGATAAATAATACATACATTGCAAATAAAGCTGAAAGATCTGCTATCAAAACAGATAAGATTTCATCTAAGCCCTCTGGTCACATAAAATGATAAACCCTCTTGCAATAAAGAACAGATCTTTGCTACGGTGCATCAATTTTCTCTCACCCAGGAGGATCTGAAGTTTCTGACTCTGAAGAGGGGAAGGGAAACATTTCTATCTATCTATCCATCCATCTATCTATCTGCCATCCATCCATCCATCCATCCATCCATCTATATGTTGTCATGCCATCTATTGGCAATGTCCTGGAGAATGGAATTTAATTTAAACCATTACACAGTACCATACTTTCGAATATATGAGCCCATTACAGAACACAAAGTTCTGGCCACATGTAAGAATTCTGGCAAGTTTGCTCAATTTCTCATTTTAACGAATATATTCATATTATCTACTCAGGCAAACATGCAATTGAGGCATCCAATATTGTTAATATCAGTTTGATAAATAGAATTGCCATAGTGTCAGTTGATTTGTTTATTGATTTTTTAAAATATATCTCCTATCCATCCATCCATCCATCATAGATTTTTTATATACTTTGCCATAACCAAACGTCACAGTAGAGTATTGAGATCAAAACAGTCCTTTCATGTTGTTATTTGTCTCAGCAGTCAAACAAGCTGGTTGATGCTATGGTACATAGTACAAAACAATACCTTCTCTGCTCTACCAATACATTAGTAGTAAGATAACCACAGCAATTTTACAATCTTGCTTCTTGCTTTACCCAGTTCTTGTTACCTTCAATGATAGGATGTACTTACCTGATCTCATTTGAAGCCAAAATGCTACATTAATTATAATCAAAACCAACAATAGAGCACTTCAATTATGTTCTGACTTCTTTTAACAGCAAAGAAAGGATAGCAAAAATAGGCAAAGATTAGAGCCTTCTATTTTCTAATGAGGCTCCCTGGCAATTTTTGAAACAGAAACAGCATTCAAAAGTAGACTTACACAGTTAAGGTCACATTATTTTGGCCTTAACACAATGGCTGGCAAATAAATCTCTGTGAATTCAATAGAATTTAATTCTCCAAGTAGATATATTTGTGTGATTAGAATCACAAAAAATAGAGTGTTTTTAGCAATATTGTATGAATGCAACATATTGATTTTGTTTTTTATTTGTTAAAGAAAAATGAGGAGAGACTAAATTTCATTTGGAAAACATTATAACTATCTTTTAAGAACAGAAAATGAAATTACTTACATAGGCCACAGTATAGGAAGGAAAGAGAAAACTACCTAGTTTAATAATACCATTTGTTAGATAACATTCCCATGATATGACATATAGTATCTTCTGCAGCAGAGGAGACATAAAATTTGCTCAAGTCAGCATAGAGAATCTCAGGACTGGATAGATGGATGGATGGATGGATACTAGCTAATGCATCATTAATTACTTTAATAAAATTAATCTTCGCTTTGAGCCAGCAGATTCTGCTCATCTTTAGCTGTAGGTACAAAGAAAGATATGGGCATAGAGACCAGTTTTTGGCTGCCCTCATTTCTTGAGGTGACAGGACAAGACTGTATCAAGCAAAACAATGTCAACATGAAACTGGAAAATGATCACCTCCAAGCCCTAGGTTGGAAGGCAGCAAATAGAATTAGAGTCGTGTTTATGATGTGACTGATTAAAGCTGAAGGGAAGCCAGGCTACAGATGAACCTAAGGCAAATAGAGAATTTAATGCTGCAAAGATACATATATTATACCATTGGAAAGTGGAATGTCAGAACTTATGAACCAAATCACACATGATGTTGCCAGGGCATAAATGTCAAGGCTAAACTTTGATATTCTGAGAATCAGAGACTGTAATGGACTGGAATAGGACACTCCATGTCAAAGAAACTTCAGTTCTACTTTTGACAAAAAGCACAACAGAAATGGATTACCCTTCATTATTAATAAAAGACGCCATCCAAATGATAGTATTATCTCAATTTGAACCCATAGCAAACCAAGCAATATCACTTGGATCCAAATAATCCAACCACAGATAGTGGAACTGCAACAGTTCTATGGCGACTTACAATTGATTCCACACAAGAATGGAGAAGATACTCAAATTATAGAAGACTGGAACACTGAAGTTAAATAGCATCTATAACAGGGGTGGGTTTCTCGCCCCGTTCCAACCAGTTCGGTTGGAACGGGGCTGGCGGCGTTCTCGTGCACGCGCGCAGTGCACGTATGCGTACTAGCATCTGTGCGATGCTCCAGCTGCTCCTGGAGGATCGCGCAGGCGCTGCGTGGAAGCGCAGAATTCGTCAAAACCGGGTAAGGAGCGCAGGCAGGCAGGTCGGCCCTTCGCTGTTCCCGGAAGTTACTTACTTCCGGGTTCGCTGACCAACCAGTTCGCGGGGACCACAGTGAACCGGTTGAAATCCACCCGATCTATAATATGAAAAAAATTTAGCTAGCACAAAGCAGGATACAGATTAATATGAGTTCTGCTATAAAAATTCAGTCTTAGTAATGAAACCTTTTGCGAACAACCTAAAATGCAACCCAACACATGGACATCACCTGATGGACAACAAGGAAACCCAACTGTCTATATTCTTTGTGTTCTGACCCCCCTCGTCCCACACCAACACACTTCAAGCCAAAGATAAGTTACGGCATTTAATTAACAGACAGACAGGTCCTTGGCAGCAAACCGACACAGACAAGCTTGGGCAGCAATCCAGCACAGATAAGCCGTGGCAGCAATCCAGCCTTCCAAGCTCACAATAATGTTCTCCAACATTAGTTCCTGCGTTGACTTCTGCAAAAGGGGCGTGTCCACAAGCAGTCCTTTTATAGTCCGGAGAGGAGCCTAATTACCACCAGCTGAGTGCAATTACCTCCTGTACTTGAGCAACTGTTCCAGACGCCTATTAGCTCTTCGGTGCCGGGCATCCAGGAACAACTCACTGCTGACATCCAGATCGCACTTCTTTGTCTCCTCCCCACTGGTCCAAGGCTCAGGCGCCTCCTGGTGGCCAACCAGCCTCTCTGTGCCCTGCTTGGAGTCGGAACCCTGTCCAGGGTTCTCCACATCCTCCAGAGCCAACTCATAGGGCTCCTCGCTGTCAGAGTCTGGTGGCAGTTCCAACGGCTCCTGCTGGGCCACAACAACTTTGTATGTAAAAACACATATTTAACCAAAACAATTTAAGTTTGGCAGTGCCTTTGGTTTAGATCATGAACTCCTTCTAGAAAAATTACAACTTAAAATATAAAAACAACAAAATATTGCCTCAGCAATATTTTATATGATATGACCATAGTGAAGATATAAATTTATTAAATCATATCTGATTTAAAAATACCTTAGGAAATCTGACCTGAAAATTGTAACATGATTAAAGATGAAGCAAACAAAAATAACCAGAAATGTAAAAAGAAAACAAGAGCAACAAAGATGATTAGGGGACTGGAGGTTAAAACATAGGAAGAACGGTTGCAGGAATTGGGTATATCTAGTTTAATGAAAAGAAGGACTAGGGGAGACATGAAAGTTGTTTTCCAATATCTCAGGGGCTGCCACAAAGAAAAGAGAGCAAGCTATTCTCCAAACCACCTGAGGGTAGGACAAGAAACAATGGATGGATACTAATGAAGGAAAGAAGCAATCTAGAACTAAGGATAAATTTCCTGACAATTAAAACAATTAATTAGTGGAACAACTGATTAATTTAAGAAAGTTTTCTGAATATTTTATGCAAAAATGAGCATAACAAAAGATAAAGAAGGAGAAAGAAGAAATAAAAGATGTGAATATGCAGAATAATTACTCTAAGAAGACCCACATATCAATGATACATGCAAATATTTGATCACTGGACTAGAATCAGACTTTCTGTATAATGATGTTAAATGGGTCCAGAAACAATTAAACTACAGGAATTGATGAAATTTCAGCAGTATTCTTTAACACATTATAAAGATAAAGTAATGTGTGCTGTTTGTAAGCTGGTATGGAAAACACAGTAGTGGCAAGGGACTGGAAAATAGCAATTTATATTCCAATGCCAAAAAGGGCAGTGCTAATGAATGCTCAAACCACTGAACAGTTGTACTTGTCTCATATGCTAGTAAGCTAAAGTTCAAGGCTTGGCAGCATTTTGGGTAAAAAGATAATACAATGTTAGGTGAAGTACAGTGAAACTGTTCATAGACAGTACCATTAATGAGGCTCAAGTTTAAATAATTTAGAGACACAATACAAAGGTAAAAGTCAATTAGAAAAGACCCCAATGCTGGGAAAAATGATAGGGAATTGAAAAAAGAAGCTGGGAAAAATCCTGAAGGTGGGTTCACCAATTCTCATAAGCATGAGGTTATACTCAAAGATGCAGTTAGTGACAACCAATACTGGCAAAATGATGTTCTGTTAGTCACAATGAATCCAACTGAGCTTTAGCTCTACTCTTTCATTACATCATGCTTTGATTAGTGCATGCTAGCTAATTTGAGGTATGGTGATTCCATGGTGCCTGTACTGACTGGGCATTGTTTATCCGTACAAGTTTATTAACTTTTTACATCCTTGATAATCAGAGGAATTTGAACCTGATCAGTTCTCAAATTTTGTCATACAGGTGATAATTCCATTGTGAAAAAACAATGAATTTTTTTTTCTGGCATCCGAGTAAGGGTCTTCTCCTTGTATTGTTCTCAGGCTGTGGAATGCATTGTTTGAAGAGTGGTGCTTGGCTCCATGCTTTTGTTTAGAAAAATCTCTTAGGGACACATTTCTTTTGTCCCTTAATTACTAATTTTAGTTTTGAATTTAACACTTTAAATAACTTGGTTTGTATTTTCATCACTATTAGACAAGATTAGTAATCAGTTACATGGAGAAATATGATTATTATCAAACAACCGTGCTGTGCTGTTATCACAGTAGCCTGCCTAAATAGTTATTTAGGCAATAGTTAACTTTCAAAAAGGAGAATAGGGAATGTTTCCCTTCTACTTCTTTTAATCTAAAACAGGCCTGATGTTTTCCACCTCACAAATCAATTGTGGACTTAGGATATCCTAACTTCATCATTATTGAATAATGAATACCATCATTATTTCTTTATTTACTGATTCTCCACTGCCTGAAAAAGAAACTAGGTGTTGAAGATTCTGAAGAGTTTTCAGCTAACTGTTCATTTCATTTAGGAGGTAGGCCAAGTTTCTTAGAAAATGTGTCACCTAAAACAATGTGACTATACCCCTGAATGAACCCATTGTTTTCTTTTCTATGCTCCCTTCTATCCATTCAATGGATCTTGACAAACTGCTTTTTCATGGAAATTTATCAGTCATTACTAACTTTCTAACTAAGAAACCATCTTAAGGTTTTAGGAGATGTTTGGAAAAACAAGTGAGGCCATTGATTAAGACGATGAACCAAGTAAATTCTATATAATCAAGCTTGCACTTGCTTCTGTTTTACATTTTTTTTCATTAGACCCGCTCAGAGTATTGAAAAGAACTCCTTTCTGAGATGCAAACAAAATGTCCAAAGAGACAATTACTAGGTTTCAATATTTACTGAAGAAATGCCTATACCAAGTTAACAACAATATCAAATATTAATGAAGTCAATGGTTCATATAAATGCAATGATTTAAATTATTAACTACTCCTAGAACATTTTGTTCATCACCTAGTTTGGGAATTGCATGAATTAGAGTGCTTTGAATTAATTATAATTCCAAAGACCCACAAACCCCTGTTAATACTTTATGAAACTATGCCTGTTTCAACTTTCAACTTTGTATTGTCTGCAAATTGCACAGCCACTTGTTATGCGAAAGGATCGGTAATGTATGCATTAAAAAAAAGTTAATTCATTGAAAATGTAGAAACTGCTATCATGTCAAATTTGCTCTAATATCAACAACCTCACTGGAACTTAGTTAAAACTATTAACTTTGTGAAGCAGGTCTGAAGCCAATTTTCAACATAAAAACTTGTTGAACATTAGTTTCCCCCATACATGGAGGCAATTTTTTTTCCTTTGGAGCAAATATTTGAAAATGATTATTGGATCAGTCAAGAAGATCCCTTGGATTTTCTAATAATTATTTGCTAATTAATTGTTCAGAGTGTTTTAACAGTTTTTATTTATTTACATACTTTATGCAATTTGTTTAACTACCGTGATCTAGTCAAACTCCAGGCAGTACATGAAAGAACTTGAATAATCATGGTAGTTCAGCTAGGTATGGACCTCAAGTCAGAAGTAAACTATCCAGGGGAAAAATGCAGCATATTCTGACAGATTCTGGAGAACTGGTAGCGGAAATTTGGAGTAGTTCGGAGAACCAGCAAATACCACCTCTGGCTGGCCCCAGAGTGGGGTGTGAATGGAGATTTTGCAGTATCCTTCCCCTGCCTCACACCCCAAGCCAGGCCCACAGAAATGGTAGTAAAAAAGAATGAATTTCACCATTGAAGCTATCCCAAAGTGGACCCCAAAACAACCTAGAGAGAGAAAGATGATGGCAATGGAAAGCAGTCCAGAAATATCATCTGAATCACTTTAGGCCTGATAAAACTCATTAGAATTGAAGCTATTCCTCTGCTTATTTGTTGTCTTCTTGCTAAAAAAAAAAAAAAAAAAATATTTATTTATTTATTTATTTATTTATTTATTTATTTATTTATTTATTTATTTATTTATTTATTTATTTAACCGATTTATAGGCCGCCCAATCCCGGAGGACTTATAAACAGGGCTTCCATGTGACCATATGGGATGTGTTTAAAATAGTCTTGCACAAACAATGATCTGTGGCTTATTTTGTTTCATGAACCCAGTCAGTGTAATTTAGCAAACCATAATTATACAGCTTATAGTTTTATTAATAACCTTAGTTTTTTCAAGATGTAAAATACAAAAGGAAATGAAAATAGGGGGAAAGTGGAGAAAGGAAAAGGAAAGAGGAAGAAGTGTGGGATAAAAGAAAAAGAAAGAAAGAAAAGTATTGGCTTCTGAATCTTTTTAGTTCAGTAGAATAAAGTAGCAACATTACAGTCTCAACATTTCACTTTACGTACTTAATACATACATTTCTATAACTATAACTTGCTTAATCAGCAAAACCCGAAGTCAACGTTTCATCTTTTTTCCCATCTCAAGCACAAAATTCAAGAAGCATCTTCCAAGTAGAAATAAAGTTGGGTATTCAGCAATAAATTGACTGCTTTGATTAAAGAAAAAGAATACAGTTAATTTTGTCTCTACTTGGAAACCGCTTTTGGATTTTGTGTTTTGCTGATTAGATAGGTTTGTTGTTATAGAAATGGCTGGTATACATTATTGTGTAAAAATAAAAAGCTGAGGATGTAGAAGCAGGGGTGAAATGCTCTGAAGTCTGCTACTGGTTCTCTGTGTGTGCATGTGTGGCAAACACGCACTGTGCGTACATGTGTGGCACTCATGAGCTGTGTGTGCATTGAGCCGAGGTGGCGCAGTGGTTAGGGCGCAGTACTGCAGGCCACTTCAGCTGACTGTTATCTGCAGTTCAGCAGTTCTAATCTCACCGGCTCAAGGTTGACTCAGCCTTCCATCCTTCCGAGGTGGGTAAAATGAGGACCCAGACTGTGGGGGCGATATGCTGACTCTGTAAACCGCTTAGAGAGGGCTGAAAGCCCTATGAAGCGGTATATAAGTCTAACTGCTACTGCTATGTGTAGCAATTATGCACTGTGTGTGCATGTGTGACAATCATGCGATGTGTGCGAATGTGTGGCAATCATGCAGTGTGCGTGCATGTGTGGCAATCATGCGGTGTGCGTGCATGTGTGGCAATCATGCACTGTGTGTGCATGTGTGACAATCATGCACTGTGTGTGAATGTGTGCCAATCATGCGCTGTGCGTACATGTGTGCCAATCATGTGCTGTATGTGCATGTGTGACAATCATGTGCTGTGTGTGCATGTGTGGCAATCATGTGCTGTGCATGCATGTGTGGAAATCATGAGCTGTGTGTGCATGTGTGGCAATTATGCGCTGTATATGCATGTGCACCACAGGTGCTAAGAAGCGTTTTCTGAGTCTGCAAAGGTAAGTAGAACAGTGAGGGGGGGACAGCTGGGCCACGTGATTTAAATTAGCTAGAAAGCAGGATTTCCTGCCTTCTAGCGAATATAAATCGTGTGGTGCAGCTGATTGTTGCACAGCTGATTGTCAGAACTTTTTTTTTACTTTTTAAAGTATTTTTTTTACTATTAGTTTGAGGAAACCAACTCAAGCCAGTAGCATTTCACCCCTGCCAAGAAGAATTGGAAGTTGATGCTTTTCTTTTTCTTTTCACCTTTACCCTACACTTTTCCGCCTTTCCCTCCCGTTTTCACATTATTTCCATTTCCCTTTGTATTTCTACATTTTATATTTTGAGAAACTAATAAATATTTGAACTCCAGGAAACAAAGTTGCAGATGTTCTTTTGTTTGATTAAAGCAGTTAATTTAGCCATCCCTGCTAATTACATCACTTCTTCTAACCATTCGTCCATTGTGGAAATTAAACCATCTATACAGCTGATGTCTTCATGTTATATGAACCACATTAAAAACATCTCCAAGACTTAATCAAAGGTCTGCCTAATCAAGAATCCCCTTTCCTCACAGTGAGAAGATTTGATAGAATAGCAGCTATCCCTTTCTTCTGTTGTAGAATCATTTCAATGGTGGAAGTTGGGTTTCTGAGAGAACTAGACCTTAAGAAATAAAGAAATATTAGCTAGAAAAGAAGAGAGACTAGCAGGCACTGAATTTTAAATTAGACCTTGACTTCATGTGGATAACCAATTCTTCCCTACACAATTGGTTGAATGCAAAAAAGGCAGATTTCAAGAGGCCAGGTTGTGAAGATGGGCACCGATTATAATCAATGTGAATTAATATTACAGACTTATTTTAAAAAAAATCAAATTGGGCTTAGTTATATCAGAAATATGGCTTTGATAAAAGAAAAAGCAAGACTACATGTGCCAAGACTGGTTTCCTCTGCTTATATGGTTTCATAATTTTTTCCATTCCTCACTATTTTGGGAGCAGAATCAAATCTGTTGCTGTTTTGCTATTTGTTTGCATCAAAAGGCCTTCACCCAGTTTAGAATACTGAACATAACCCTGCATATTCAATTAATCTGTGAATAAAACTCAAATGGTGAATGGATTATTGTACCGAAAATGTTCAGGGCCAGAAAAATGAGATGCGAGCATGTTCAGGTGGAACGTTACAGCTTTTTCTCTCTAAATCTTTTCATTTGTAGCAGATGCACAATTGATGAAGTGTGACTGACATGTTCTGCCACAATGATTTAAAGACTTATTGCAGCCTGCTGCTCCTATTGTGGTATGAATAAAGGCAAAATTATTCACCATACAATTTTAGTTACAATGAATAAAATGATGTTATCAAGCGATGTTTCCCTCCCATTCCCTTGCAAGGTATGTGTTGCCTTATGATGGATAATGAAAGATTAGATGTTGATTAGAATCACATTCCAAGTTACAAAAAAAAACCATTTGGGCTTTATTATCAAACTAATAAAACCTCTCTATCAATGTGACAAGCAGTGATGTGCAAGGAGGCTTTCTATATTTGAAGAAAATCTTAGTGTCTGTATTAAGTGCCAGTTCTTGTTACTCAGGACTCAACCACTTGCATGTGTGATTTAAGCTGGTTCAGTGCACACTTCTGTTCTAGATACAGAGGCACAAAATAGCAGAGATGTACCTTTACTTACTATCATTTCACATTCTGAATATTTCCAATACCAGAATAAGGTGAGGTTTGGATAGAGGAGAGCTTTGGTGGCGCTAAGAGCCATGATGGCTCAGTGGTTAGAATGCAATACTGCAGGCTACTTCTGTTGACTGCTGGCTGCAACAAGTTCAGCAGTTCAATCCTCACCAGCTCAAGTGTCCATGGAGAGTCTCGGTCATCCAGGTCATGGTTGTCCCAAATATTCTTTTTCAAGAAGCAACTAGAGGTTTTTTTGGAAGATGTTTTGCTTCTCATCCAAGAAGCTTCTTCAGTTGAACTTTTGCTGAAGAGGTTTTTTGGATGAGAAGCAAAATGTCTTCAAAGAAAAACCAGAAAGTCCAATAGCCTCTTAAAAAAGCACCTTTGGGGGTCACCGACTCAAGGTTGACTCAGCCTTCCATCCTTTTGAACTTGGTAAAAGGAGAACCAAGATTACTTGGGGCAATATGTTGACTTTGTAACTCAATTAGAGAGGGCTGTAAAGCAGTGTGAAGTGTTCTATAAGTCTAAGTGATATTGCTATTTAAAGACTATTTGTGTTTTTGGCTCTCCTAAAGCACATATTCCTATGTATTTCAGATAATCCTTTCTCAAAGAAAATTCTGAAATGTAATGAAATCTAATATGATTTTTCAGCTTCACCCATGGCATTTAAATACATAGGGATAAATAAGAAATAGTGTATTATTGTTATCAATAGTTGATTAATCATGTCTGTGATCTAATAATGTTGCTTAACTGTATTGGCATAACTATTGCAATTCTTGAAAACTTGGAACTTAGTGGACTTCTGCAAGCAGCTGAAATATCTACTCTTGACTCTAGTGTCTTTTATTGAAGCAGTAGAAAAGCCACACCAATGACAAGAGAAGCATTGTTAAAAGGTAAGTCTCTCAAGCCTTGTCTTATCTCTGAAAGGGAGAAAGGGCAGTAGAACTATAAAACTGTAAAAACACAAACTAATGAAGAATAATACTGAATTGGTTGCAATGAGTACAAAGAACACAATAGGACAGATGTGTTTCTAGAGAAGAATGTGAATGATAGTGCCATAGTCGACTAGACATTAAATACTTAAAGACCTGAATATTTTTTGATGCAAAAGTTGCTAAAATTGCAAGGTGTTCTGAGAGGCTTTTAAAAGTTTCATCAGATACTATGTTTTGCCTCCCACAACGATAAATAAAACAGGCACCATTTTTCAGCCTTTATGTTGTTTTCCAAAGTAATCCCAAATATGTGCTATTCACAAAAGTTATGAAACTGAACTGGACTGAATGGAAGCAGAAAAATAATTCTTTCAAAAGTTGATAGGTGCTTATAGAGTAAACTTCTAGTTCCAGAAAGTAAAAATATAGCAAATACGATGAGTTATGGTGAATTTAAAATCATCATTAATTCACTTCCCTTGTCCAGAACTAAAGATAACCTCTAACCTCTCTGGGCCTTTTGGAGGGAGGGTCCCTTTGTTGTCAGTGTTGTCTTCTGAAAATTAGAATAACAGAGTTGGAAGGGACCTTGAAGGTCTTCTAGTCCAACCCCCTGCTTAGGCAGGAAACCCTACACCACTTCAGACAAATGGATATCCAACATCTTCTTTAAAATGTCCAGTGCTGGAGCATTCACAACTTCTGGAGGCAAGCTGTTCTACTGATTATTTGTTCTAACTGTCAGGAAATTTCTGCTTAGTTCTATGTTGCTTCTCTCCTTGATTAGTTTCCACCCATTGCTTCTTGTCCTACTCTTAGGAGCTTTGGAGAATAGCTTGACTCCCTCTTCTTAATTAAAGGTATTTTGCTGTGTATAGTTTGACTCCCTCTTCTTTGTGGCAGCCCCTGAGATATCAGAACACTGCTATCATGTCTCCCCTAGTCCTTCTTTTCATTAAATTAGACATACCCAGTTCCAGCAACCTTTCTTTGTATGTTTTAACCTCCAGTCCCCTAATCATCTTTGTTTGCTCTTCTCTTCACTCTTTCTAGAGTCTCAGTACCTGCAGTACCCTTCCAGAGTTTCTTTGGAAAGATTTTTCAGCAGTGGCTTGCCATTGCCTCCTTTGTAGGCTGGACACAGAATGGCTGGCCTAAGGTCATCCATCTGGCTGGACTAGAATGCCAGTTTTTAAACTGGTGCCTTAACCACAACACAAAATTGAAAACCAATCTACCAGAAGCTTATTAAACAATGAAAATGGGAAAAAAGTTTCAATGCATTTTCATTATAAATACACAAAAAGGGTTATATTGTTTAACTGATCTGTTTTTGGAGCATCACTTACAGTATTTAGACAGAGAGTCCTATATCAAGTGGGGGCAAGGTTGTCTAGGTTGTGACATTGCATCATGACCAACAGTGATGAAGTACATGTACCATATGGCAGCATTGGAAAGAATGGGAACTATTGCCTTCAAGCAAGTTGTAGCAAATGTGACTATTTTAAATTTATTGTTATATTATATAGTCACTCCATTAACACCTAAGACCTACATAAAGGGTATGTAGATACTGAAAGCAGTTGTAAATGACCTAAGGCCAAAAGACATGCCACAGCTATGATCTTTTTAAAGATTCATTCATTATTAGAGCCACAGTGGTGCAGTGGAATGCAGCATTTTAGGCTAACTCTGCCCACTGCCTGGAGTTTGATCCTGACCAGCTCAAGGTTGACTTAGCCTTCCATCTGAGGTGTGTAAAATGAGGACCCAGATTGTTTGGGGACAATGTGTTGACTTTGCAAACCACATACAGAGGGTTGTAAAGCACTATGAAGTCATATATAAGTCTAATTGCTATTGCTATAAGAGATACTTGTCAAATCTAGATATCATAGTCTAGATCTGAATGCTCCTTACTACAACTAAGAAAACAGAAGTGGAAAACAGTGCAAATGGAAACAAAGAAATTGGTGATATCATATACTACGCCCAAACATTACAACCAACACTTCCAGTAAAATTGTTCCATAATATACTTTAGCATAATTATATGACATGTTGTGGAATATCCCACTCAAAGCTGCACAATAAATATTTTGTACAAGGAAAAGATTGAGCTTAGTTCAAGAAGTCAGACACTTGCACAGAATGGAGTTTATCCTCAGCACTGGTCGTTAACCACCACAATCCATTTTTAATCTACAAAATGGGTTTCCACTTATGGGAACTGCTCAGATGAAGGGTTAGGTGTTCTTCCATGACAGCCACAGACCTAAAATAGAATTCAAAATGATCCACAACTGTATGAACATAGATGAATTAAACATTCCCTCTCAAATATATCCATCTCAGAGGATTGCTGGGACAAGTTTGGATGGAAAGGGACTAGTCAGTGTTTTAAACAACTATATAAGGAACAAATAGTCTTTGTATGTGCAAAAATGAAATGTTTAACCATAAAAGACAAACACACTCATTAAAACAATGAAAAATAGACACATTATGTCATTCAATCTTTATAAATACAGAAACATCCTAATCCTAAAATCTGCTACTAAGGGACAGAACCAATGAATTGAAATTTTCATTTACCTCTCTCCTCATTAACATGCACGGTACAAGCTTTTCCACAACTTCTAGTATTAGTACTTAGTTACTCTAGGCCATTTGCATATATTGTAATTCTTGCAGTTAGGTCTATAACTTTGAGTAAAGTAGCAACAGAAAAACTTACTGCTGACTCTAGTGTCTTTTGTATACGCCACAGAAAAGACACAAGTAATGCCAGCTTTTGATATCGGTTCAGGGTGAGCTAAGATTATTAAATTGCACACAATATTGAAAGCTATACATTGAAGGACATATACATTCTGATTGTGTCAGCATTTATTAATTACATTAATCACTAACATCAATAATAATGCCCGCCTAATAGATTTACAGATAACACTCCTATCAGTTTCTAGTATATTTTAGAAAATAATTTTACTTTTGTTCCTGGTTTGATTTTATTTTTAGTTCTATGATTTATTTTTTATTTTTTTATTTTTGGGATAAAAATATCATAATTTATTCATTGAACTTTGGAGGCATACTATGACCTAAAGTATTTAATGTGCACATTTTAGATTTTGTACTTATTTTAAAAGATAAAGCAATTAACAGCAAATCCGTCTGCTATTCCTGCATGAGAAAATCTTGCTAGGAAACAAATAGAATAATTAATAAAATTGGAAAAGTAAAAAAATTAAATAATTACAGGTCTTTCTTAATTTACCACCACTTGACTTACAAGCTTTAAAAAAGTGTTATAACCAGCTGTACTCACATGTATGATCATTGAGGCACTTAACAAACGATTCATATTTACAACGTTTGCAGCATCCTGCAGTCATATGTATAATTATGATTTGAAATTTTTTTTGCCTGCAAAAAAGACAAAAAATATCCATTGGGAAGCTGGGTTTGTTTAATGATCATGTGATCCACTTAATGATTGTGACAATTTGATTAATGATTGCTGTAAAAATAGTCATAAAATCTGGGCATTATGTGGTGATGCAACTTATGACTGTACTGACTTATGATCTAAATTCCAGTCCCAATTGTGATCACAAGTTAAGGAATATCTCTAAAACAATGGCTTAGAGAAGGCACACATGACCTTTCTTCCTTTTAACTGCCAGAGGGGGTTTGAACTGATTGGGTGGGGGCTTGGCTGTGTCTTGATTGGGTGGAGGTGTGTCCTTATTTGGTGGAGGTGTGTTCTGTTCTGATTGTTTGGGGGGTTGTGTTTCATGTGAGGGTAGGGTTTTTTTAAAGAGGATAATTGTGCTTTTGCAGTTATGAACACTTCTGACTACCAAACCAAATTAACCAACCTACTCCAAGACTCCACATACAAACCCCTAAACACGGACCCCACCACCTACCTGGAAAAAACCACTAGAACCAAAATAAAACCCTCCCCCATCAGTGAAGAGATCCAGCAAAGAATCATTCCCAGAGAAAAATCATCCAGATGCCCCAAGCTCTATGGTCTCCCCAAGATACACAAAGAAGGAACTCCACTTAGACCAATAGTCAGCTCCATAGGCTCACCTTTACAAAATCTAGCCAAATTTCTTGCCAAACAACTACAGCCCTATGCAGATTCCATCACCTCACATGTAAAAAACTCTTTCCACTTCATAGAGATCATAAAGAAACAAAACTTACAGCCCAGTGACTTACTCGTGAGCTTTGATGTCGTATCACTCTTCACCCAAGTGCCAATCAAAGAAGCCTTAACAGCTATCCAAAACAAATACAACCCCCCCAAACACATCCTTGATCTGACCAACCACTGCCTAACTAACACATACTTTATTTACAATGGACAAAAATACAAACAGATAGAAGGAGCACCCATGGGATCACCCCTCTCACCTGTCATTGCCAACCTCTACATGGAAAACTTTGAAACCCAAGCTCTAGAAAAATCTGATCACAAACCCAAACTCTGGCTCAGATATGTAGACGACACTTTCATAATCTGGCCACATGGGAAAGAACAACTGGACAACTTCCTTACACACCTCAACAGCCTACACCCCAAAATACAATTCACCATGGAAACAGAAGTAAACAACCAACTCCCTTTCCTGGACGTCTTAGTCTACAGGAAATCTAACAGCTCCCTAGGACACACCATCTACCAGAAGAAAACACACACCAACCGCTATCTGCACGCACTCTCACACCACCACCCAGCCCAGATCAATTCCGTAGCCAAGACACTCATCTCCAGAACAAAACGCCTAGCTGATGAACTACACCTAAAAACCGAACTACACACTCTCACTAACGTACTGACATCCAATGGATTCCAAAGAAATAAGATCACCAACCTAATCCAAAAAGAAACCCCCACTAAAGTCCAGGACAGAGAACAAGAAAATGGAAAAGCCCTCCTCCCATACATAAAAGGCACCACAGACAGAATCAGCAAAATCCTCTGCAAACACAACATCAAGACAGCATTCTGCACAGACCGGAAAATATCCACCATCCTAAGAAACCCCAAAGACAAAATTAAATTAGAAAATCAAGGAGTATATGAAATCCCATGCACCACTTGCCCCACCACATACATCGGACAAACCAACAGAAGAATAAGTGCACGCATTGAAGAACACAAAAATGCATTCAAAAAAGAGGAACCAACTTCTTCCCTGGTCCAACACCTTAAAGCCACAGGACATAAAATTGATTTCAATAAGACTAGAACTATCGCCAAGGCTGAACATTTCAACAACCGTATAATCAGAGAAGCAATAGAAATAGAAAAACGCCCACACAGCATGAACAGGCGGGACGATACATCCCGCCTGCCAGCCTTTTGGAAGCCTGCCCTTATTAACAAACGAGTCCCAAACAGGATGAATGACACCAGGCCCACACCCACAATAGCCACACAGAATATCACCACCAAACATCCACAAAGAAAACAGATAAAAACACAAACTGATGAGGAGGCACGACCCAGAACCAGAAGCCAAACTGCAAAAGCACAATTAGCCTCTTTAAAAAAAACCCTACCCTCACATGAAACACAACCCCCCAAACAATCAGAACAGAACACACCTCCACCCAATCAAGACACAGCCAAGGCCCCACCCAATCAGTTCAAACCCCCTCTGGCAGTTAAAAGGAAGAAACAGCTGAGATCTCACACTACTCCTGGAAACACCAAGCCTGAAGTAGCCTGAAGCAGCCTGAAGATGACGAATGAGACTTCATCGAAACGTCGCCAAGACATCTCCAATTCTACGTGGGAGAAAACCCGAACAACTAGAGACCTACATACCAACACCCGCGAAAACCTCAGAAAACATATATATATATTATGTATCTATTCTACAGCTCTCATTGTATTTTCTATATTCAGAATAAGCAAATGTTATATCCTCAGCCTAAACAAACAAATATGATTTAAGAAAGGAAAAGTCTTCAAGCAAATTAGTAAAAACCAGTAGACTTATTAAAGCAAATTTTCTTTAGTATTCTGCTTCCCCCCATGGTACATAAATGTTTTTTTTAAATGACTCTGGAGTTTTGCCTCAATAATTCTACCTCAGAGGCAACTTTACACTTTTATAATTCCCTACATGGAAAACACTTGACATCTGTTCCATTCTGATGTCTTTGGGTTCTCCTTTTTCAAAATTTTGTTTTAACTCTTTTGAACGCCCATTGCCAGGATTTGCTAAAACATAAGATTCTATTGCTCATCCCATAATTTTTTATGAGCAGACATAAACTCCTCTATGGCTTATATGACTCGTTATCAGGTAAAAATAGCCCAAGTGTATAAATTTTAGCAGCATATCTAAAAAGGAAAGTTTTCTTAATTGTGACTTTTTTATTTGACACTTCAGCACAAAACCTGGGAAATAGTACATTCCTTTTTTCCTCCTAGAAAGATAAATGCACTGAATTTATTTAACATATTTAATCTAATTAATTTAATTAAGACACATTTCTTAGAAATCATTTCAAATGAGAAAAAATGTATTCATAAAGAATATAAATGTTCCTCTTCTTGTAAACTAATCTTGCCAATGGTTTGCCTGATTTGCTAAAATTAAAAACTGGAAAACATGAAAAAAATTCTCTGTGGAAGTTCTTCATTCACTGTCACCATTATGGGTGATTACTTGATTGACAGATAGTTGGAAAATTTCTCTTGAAAAAGTCTGGAGACTTTCTCCATCTTTTTTCTCTCTGCACAAATCTGGTAGAAATTTCCACAGGCCTTAAAGCTATTTAAGATTTTTAAAGTGATCTAATATAAATGCAAATAATTGACTGTGGGATTACTTGACAATTTATTACAGGCACATCATTTGAAGAACATATTCATAAAGCTTAATCAGGTTGCTGCTATTGTTTTAGTCCAACCATATGGCATATTGAAAAAAGAAATCAGCTGAACTTCAGGTAATCAGGTAATTACATGATTATACGCAAATTGTGGAGCCTCCTGTGATAAGGGTTCTTTGACATCTTTTGTATTTAGAGAATGGAATTATGAGTCACTGTGGCTCTACCCTTCAAGAGATGATTTTCTCTTCTATTTTCCACCTCACTCCTAACTAGTGATGCTAGTTCACCACTGATCTATGAATAAAATTTTCTATAATTTTCTGAAGGTATTAAATACATTCTTCCTAAACATGGACTGAGCTCCTGAATTAGTCTTTAGGTCTGTGTAAAGTGGGCATGGATTTACTTTGACAAAGCATTTCAAGCCTTGGAGATGAACTGATTTGCTTGAATTATTATCTATAGTAATATAGATATATACTAATTTCCTGCAACATAGTGGCTTTAAATCACTTCTGAATGGTGCTATAGAAGGTTCATTTCAACCTTGTTCATCAGAGCTTGTTGAAGTGCTCCCTTGGTGAATGGTTTTTGGATTGTATCCAGCCTTTCTGAAGCTATCCACATTGGAGAACCTTCAACAGATGCTGGGGTGTGTGTGGAGAGGATCTTTTTTCAAAGATGCAATTTAGCCAATGGGGTTGAGAGAAAACTTCTATCAGCTTTCTCTCAAAGAACGGTTTCTCAAAGTCATTGGTCAGCTGGGGTGGTTAGGAGAGTCCTGGTACATGGAAGCTTGTCTGATTTTTTATTTCTCCCAACGATGGATGCAATGGGATAGAAGCAGGTTGTGCAAAATAATGTGTCCAATTTTATATTGTTTCATTTACAGTAGTAAGAAGCAATACAAATATATAATTCCAATAATCATAGCCATAAATTATTCCCAGTGTTCCCATTTAGAGGGCACCCAATAAGGACACTTCTGAATTATATATACATAATTATTGTCTTCAGGTATATTGTTGGAAGTGCATTATTTCAAATGATCTAAGCCAAGGGGTAGGTCGCATCACAAGTTATAATTGTGAGAGACCCATATTTCTTATCATTTCTGTATGCTATGGGGTGGTAAGAATCATGTTTGATAACATGTCCAAATGGACATGTTACAAGAAGATAAGCTTAAAAGTACAATTTGATATCCTGATGAACTTTCCCACATTTTTATGTAACAGTTCTTGTCTGTCATTTTATTGTTCCAGCTCACTTCCATACAATGTCTTCTCGTAGTTTTTTAATGAATAAAAACTTATAAGCATACTGCTCTCATTTCTTACACTGCAATGGCAGCTCATGAAGTGTTGGTCTTCAATGGTCCTATTACTACACAATGGAGCAAAACCATCTGCATTCACCAGTACTGCTCAGGCTACATAGCAATGAATGAGTACATTTTCATGTGCTGGTTTATTGACCATGATGAATGACCTCCAATGCCTGTGACAAAACTATGACATATACCTTTATTAGGGCTATTTTTTCCCTGATTCAGCCTCCCACAGAGACCTGAAGTACAGTATTATTGATCAATGCATATCATCCATTGTGAACTATATTGATTTTTGAGTACAGTATTTTATTCCAGGTACTTCAAATGATTTGCTATGTATATATCTGATATGTCTAATATTACAGCACTAGGCTACTTGTGTCTTCAGTGTTGTCTTCAGCTTCATCCTATGGATTTCAGTTTTATCACTATGTGACATGTTGCAACACAACTGACCTATTCAGCACTGTTTTGGTTCTGGACAAACTAACTGACATTAATTCAAAACAAAAACATTAACCTAAAAAAGACCATAGAATGTGTAATATGCATTGATATGTTAATTATAATAGCAAGGAACAAAAAATATTAAGTCATGCCAAATGTAGACATTTTTAGAAGAATAACATGAATCTTTAAAAAAAGTAGAATTCATCTCATTCCCAACAAAATATATAGCAGAGAAGGCATCAGCATTAAGGAAATATTAATGGCAAAACAAATTAAAACATACCTAATAAATTCATGGTTGAAAGGCTTTTATAAGAATAAGATCTTTGCCACTACAAGTAGTCCCTAAAGATGGAAGAATAATAATAAATGAATGCAAATCTTTTAATTGCTATAATTTGATTAATCAAGTAATTATCTAAAAATTGAGGTGGTATGTCCATGAAGTAGTCATTTCATTTCTATTTGCTCCTGCAGTCTCTCCAGGAACCATACAATGCTATTATGTGCTGCTGTTTTCTACATTAACTAATTTTTAAAGTGGGCAACAGCTGGTTGTAACAGCTTGCTTCTCTTTAAAACAACCTTTTTCAACCTTAGCATATTTAAGATGTATGGACCTCAACTCCCAGAATTCCCCCACCCAGCCATGCTAGTTGAGAAATTTTGAGAAGCGAAGTCCATACATCTTAAAGCTACCAAGGTATGTATGTATTTGCCACCTATCTTGCTATGGGGCTACTCTAGGCAGCTTATAACAATAAAAAGGAAGAAAAGGAGTGCAAACATAACAGAAGTAAAATAAGACGTTGAGAAACACTGCCAAAGTTTTAACAAATTCAGGGGCATTTACTGAGAGAAGAAGGAATGTAAGGAACTCTCAGCCAGCTCATCAGGCAGGCAGCCTATCTAAATAAGATGCTGTGATGTTCATCAATATCTCACAACAGTTAAAAAAGGAAAGGATATGCTCTGTTGAAATGATCTGGCAAAAGCAAAATAAAGGCAGTTGTAATAATTAAATGCAAAGGTAGGAGCTTCTCAACTTGGGACGCATTGTTGAACAAAATAATTTGGAAGCAAAATCTTCCTGCAGCATTGTAGCTGAAGTGACCTTATAACACTCCCCATTGTGTTTCTATAGAATTCAGTTTTGTAGACTTAACATAATTGATAGAAATTTCTAGCAAATGTCATTCTCACAACTGTGAGAATTTAGATTATATATTGTTTCTTCATTGGACCTATGGCAGCCGACCCACAACCATAGAGCACACTCCTAGATCAGCCACTATGGCAGCCGGCCCACAACCATAGAATGCACTCCTAGAGCAGCCGCTGCTGGAAGAATCGGAAGCCAAGTTCCGGAGTTTGGAAGCCGGAGAAGAAGTTATGCTTGGAATGCAGTGGCATCGATGCCCTGGCCCTGCAGGAAGAGCCAGGGCATGACGAGGCTGGGAAGCATGTGAGCTGGGTGCAGAACAGGTGCTTGCACAACCACCCTCTCCAGCCAGGCAGAACTCCATGCACTGACCTAGGGGGTATCCCGAATGTTCCAAGCCGCGGGAGCTGAGGGGTGGGCAGAGTGCCACGTGGCTTGGCACCTTAGGGATACCCCCTGGGTCAGTAAATGGCGCTCTGCCTGGCTGGAGAGGGGGTTTGCTGAGCGGCTGCTCGTGAGCATGGTCACCTCATGGCTGCTTCATCCCTGAGGCTGTGCCCGGCTCTCCAGGAGCCTGCTTGCAAGGGAGCAGCCGCTTGGCAACCCCAAAACAATAAGCCCTCCCCTGATAATAAGGCCCAAACCATATTTTGTGGGTCAAAAGAAAATAAGATCCTGTCTTATTTTCAGGGGAACATGGTAGGAGATGGAGGAGTGGGTGCTAACTTCTTACAAATCATATAATAAATTTGCCTGAGTTTTAATGACCAAGAGGCCAAATTATCCAAACTGATAGTCCAAATTACGGTAATATAATTTACATTGTGGTAAATAAGCTACTATCTCTAAGTATATTGTCTACCAATCTCTCTGCAGAAGGAATGATTACCTGAACATATACCTAAGAAGAGAATACAAACTACTTGTTTTCTGGGAGAAATAAAAATGATTTGATTTGACTAAGTAAGTAAGTAAGTAAGTAAGTAAGTAAGTAAGTAAGTAAAATAAAGCAGAAACTGCTGAATTCAAGGCTGGAGTAGGCTTAATTATCTCTCCTCAGCTGCAAACAACCTTGAAATTAAAAACTCACTGAGTGACTTTTATAACGACAGCGAATAAGAGTTTGGGGAGGTATTAGAAGAAGCTGAAGAGCCAAGGAAAAACAAAAAAGAGACTTCTGATTCTTTGCTGCCAATAATTGAGTGCTCATTGGTATTGACAGCTTTCTGAGTGTGGCTGATTGTCTCTTTTGCCTGATTAGAATGTTGCTCTTGCTGTCATAGCTGAGGCAACCTATAAGGAATTCACTTTCAAAGAATGAAAGGTGAGCAGAAAAAAACCCAAACACTTGTTAGAATAATTCAATAAGGAAAGAACTTCTCTTCTTCCAGGCTAGTTCTTACCCAGGGAAACTACTGGTGACTAGGTCAAACTGGGATGTCCTTGGGAGTTCAGCTAGGAAAGATGGTGAGCAACAGCTCTAGACAACAAGGACAATAAGGGAAGCATTGTTATGCTTTGCAAGGTAAGTGCAATATTTATCTTTCTCTTTGAATAAGACCCAAGTTTACACTTGTGTCCCTATTGGAAAAGAAAGTGAATAGCAGTTAGACTTATATACCGCTTCATAGGGCTTTCAGCCCTCTCTAAGCAGTTTACAGAGTTAGCATATTGCCCCCAACAACAATCTGGGTCCTCATTTTACCCACCTCAGAAGGATGGAAGGCTGAGTCAACCCTGAGCCAGTGAGATTTGAACAGCCGAACTGCAGAACTGCAGTCAGCTGAAGTAGCCTGCAGTGCTGCATTTAACCACTGCGCCACCTCGGCTCTCTGTGAAGGAGTTTGAGGAGAGAAACTACAACATGTCAGAAGTTTCTGGACAGGACAGCTGAAGCTTTGAAAGAATGGAAAGAGAAGAGACAACAGAACAGAAAAAGTCTGTTCAGTACAGTAGAGCTTTATCTTTAGAGGATGATCTTGAGTCAACTACCAATTACCTCCCAAAGACCCATTAGATCACACAGGGTCGGCCTCCTCCGGGTCCCATCCACTAGCCAATGCCATCTGGCTACGACCCGGGGGAGGGCCTTCTCTGTTGCAGCTCCGGCCCTTTGGAATGAACTCCCCGCGGAGATTCGGACCCTCACCTCTCTCCCTGCTTTCCGAAAAGCCGTTAAAACCTGGCTGTGTCAGCAGGCCTGGGGTTGATGAGTTCCCTTCCCCTCTCGACAGGAGTGGTTGTTGGTCATTTTAAATGTCTATTTTGTACTTGTATGTTTCCCTTGCCTGTTTAAGTTGTTCGCCGCCCTGAGTCCCTTTTTGGGAATAGGGCGGCATATAAATAAAACTTAAACTTAAACTTAACTATCTGACAAAAAATGTAGAAAACACAGGCATGACTTAAAGCTGTGATGGCGAACCTATGGCACATGTGCCACAGGTGGTATACAGAGCCCGCTCTGGGGGCACGCCAGCTATTGCCCCAACCCAGCTCCACTGAGCATGCATGCATACCTCTCACTGGCCAGCTGGTCTTCAGGTCTCTGCTGTGCAAGTCCCCCCCCCACTGCGCCCTACCTTTTTACTCCATTTCTGCATCTCGCACCAACCTGGAAACCAAAATGAGTTGCCACGTGATGCCCCCGTGCACTTTATTTTGACCTGGAAAGCCACCTGCACCAACTTGTAAGCCAAAGTCATCCACGGGGATGCACAGGAGATGCTCGCATTGCATTTTGGGGACCAGGGCACCCGCACATTCGAGAGTGAGCAAGCTTTGAGCACTCAGCACCAAAAAGCTTAAACATCACTGACTTAAAGCAATCCAAAAGCCACCTTACAAAGGAAAAGGTATGTTGTTCTGATGGGTGATTCCTTGCTAAGAAAACCACAGTGTCATGCTCATCACTCACATGTAAAGTGCAAGTGGACTTTTTAAACCAGTCATACATGCTGTCAGGCCTGCAATTATATTCCTTTTAGAATTTTGGCCTGCCACACTTTCTCTTATTTCAGTATACTGTTTCGTTAGTATAGTTGATGGGAGGGGGGAATAGAAAGAGTAGGATGGTGGAATGTGTTGTTGTCATTCTTTTTTAGAAGACCAAGGTCATCTTTTGTCTCTGCACTTTTACACCTAACCGGAAGCAGCTGGGTGGAGATGCCAGTGTGGAAGAAGAAGATTGGACCATGTGATGGATTTGTGGCTGTGGGTACAAGATCATGAACTTTTAATTGGGTGGAATTCTGATGTAATTTCCAGAATTGGGATTCCACAAATGTGCTAAGATGTCTGTTTTATTAAATTGGAACTTTAAGGATAATTTTGCTTGGACTCTGATTTAATTCTACACGATACTTGGAACGCTGACACATGCTATTTTATACTATTGACTCTACACTCTCTAGACACAGCTGGAAACTAGGTACTGTAAGTGGAAATTGTAAACTATTATTACAAGAAAAAAAATGGGAAATATACAAGAAGCCTGCATTCATACATGGAATACATTCTAAAATGCTGAATGAAAGGGGGCATGAATAAAAGAATGGCACATAGCAAAGGAGAATACATGATAATTTCTGTCAGAAAGACTACAGTAGTATTCAGAATGAGTAGAAGTTTATCAAAGCTACCAAAAACAATACAAAGGTGTTATTTTTTGGAGGAGGGAGGCATGTTACAAACAAAAGGAAAACCAAACATATTCTCTATACATTTGGCTCATTAGCACTAATTTGCAAATAGCTTCCCAAAATAAACTGGTCAATTTGTAGTAATTTTAAGACATTTTCAGAACACTTAATGATAAAAACTACATAAAGATTATAGTAATTGAAATGTAAAATCCATTAATTACTTCATTGTAGAATTAATTAAATAATTCATTAGTATTAGTGAATTAGTAATATTGATATATTAATAATTAAACATGTGCAAAAGAAAAAAATGAATGGAGCCAGCTGAATTATTTTCTGATACAATGTAACTAATTATAAGTATAGCATAATAGGAATGTTAAGAAATTCCAACACATGGTTATACCTAATTGCTAATCTGTCACTGAAAGATGGTATTTTATTTATATACCAATTCTGACTACAAATAGACATTGCAGTGTCCATCATAAGTCCTGTGTCATCAAAATGATGATTAAGTAATGATATAATAATGTCTGGAGCAGCATATAAATTGCATCTTTTACAGAACAATTTCATGACATGTCTACAATTTCTTCTCATTGTCTATTCAGCTGTGACTATATACATCCACACTTGTGTACATGTATATAAAAACTATTGCATGCGGAAGAAATGGCAGTGATGCAAATATGTCACTTTTATTGACAGATCTGGGTAAACATATGTGCATTTTCTTATCAAGATAGGAATAACTTCTTTTTGTACTGTCATTACTCTTACTGTTAGATGGAAATGGACATATTAGAATCTACTTTGGCTATACATTTGTGACAGACACATTCAGATCCAAACATAAAATGAAGGTTAAAGTCAGAATTTACCACTTAGATGTCCATCCGGTGAGTTCTAATATTAATCCTTATTTCCCTATTTGGAGAATAAATTATGTGATAGCTCTGTATATTGTCTGTATATTCTAAAGCTCAGAACTGCAGGTTAGAGAAACACCCTTGGTTTTTAATTATTCTTGCCTCCTTCAGATTTCTAAATGAGCTATAGAGAGTTTTCTGTGTAGAGTTTGTTAGGTAAGCTCCCCGATGGGAGAGCAAGTATGTTCAGAGAAGTGTTGGAGAACACACAAACCAGCATACAAAAACACTGCAGTTTAAATAGGCTTTTACTTTCATGGAAATAGAGGTATCAGAGTCCATCAAACAGTCCAAGTCATACACAGATAAGACAGTCAGTCATCAATGTCTTTCAGTTAAGGGATAATCCAAATAACACAGTCCAGTATCATGTAATCACTTCAGTATTCTAAGTTTGCTAGCAGTTGCAAAACTTACAATAGCTCACGGCACTTTCTAACAGCCAGCTTCCAAAACACTCAGATCAGATCAGTCTAGCATCTAACAAACAGAGAGCTAACAGTCATTCTGTTTCCCTCTTATGGCCAATTGAGGAAAACAGTAACCAATCACATTTTACAGTATGATTTAAAGAAATGGGTACAGCATTGCTATATGATTTATAAATTGCCAACCCAACCGTTAAACTATATTCCTAACAGAGTTGACCTTCACCAGAAAAGCAGTGAATCTTCTGATCAGCAGTGGTTTTCCTACTTCTCATATGTTTCTGTATACCTCTGAGTTTGATCTTGACTTGAGCTGATTGTTCAGCAATAATTATTACTCTTAACTTCTAGGTCAAATCAGTTAGTTGTGTAAAGCTCATCCCTAATATTATCTCATATGAGTCCACTAATCTTATAAATATGGGCAAGATCAATTGTTAATAGCTTTCTCCCATTGATTAGCAGGTTTTGTTGACTTTTTCTCTTTTGGAAACTGCCTGTTAAGTGGAAAAACCTTTTTACTACTCATAGGTATATACAAAAAGCATAGAGAAAATTCATTGGGCTACTCCCTGAATTAAGATGAATTTTAACTTATTTGCATGTGTTCAATCACTAGTAAGTTGTTCAATATTATTATTTAAATCCAGAATATACATTCAACATTTTGAACTGGGATATTTTGGTTTATGTCTTCTGAATGTTTATTAAAATACTAAAATATAATAAGCCTTATCTTTTTGGGACTTCAGTTTGAAATTATAGGAAGTTTTTTGGTGAATATGTCACAAATATTATTCCCATACTTCCTGACAAGAATTACATTTGAGTATTTATGCCATATATTGCGCATTATAAATACAACTATCATTTTTCTAAATCAATAAAGAAATGACTTCTGCAAGGAGATTTAATAACTACAACTCTGGAAGAGTGTATTGGAAAGCCGAATTTTATTTTTGGCTAGGATTTCAACTGACTTAGTCTATAAATGCTTCTAAGATGCTTGTTATGGTTTAAAATGGGATCTGTTGCTAATAGCAACTGTTTCAGTAATTGTAAAATCCATAAAACTGAGAGGGTTATTTAAGATGGCTAAAATTTATAGCTTAGTATATTTAATTAATGTATTCAAATGTGAGAAAGCATTAATATTTAAAACCTGAATCAACATTTTTCTCTATATTCCCTATATTTATATGTTTATTAAAAATAATTTATACAGTTCTGTGAGTAGTTATAGAGCTTTCCTGCATTTATTCACTTCAACAAGACTCTGGCTGGCTTAGGTATGTCACAGATAGAATTAATGTGGAAAGTATTTCCAACCTCAGTTGACAAGTGACAATTAAAGAATATTGGCCATATTTTAGACTGGCAGATGCAAGTAATATTTGCAATGGATAGAATGCAAAGGATTTCTTTAGCCTTTCTAGAGCTTTGTATGTCTATTGGAATTCTTGGTTATACATTTAGTGTACTTTTCCCATATGGCAGTGGTTCCCAAACTTGGCAACTTTAAGACTTGTCGACTTCAACTCCCAGAATGGTGGCTGGAGAATTCTGGGAGTTGAAGTCCACAAGTCTTAAAGTTGCCAAGTTTGGGAACCACTGCCACATGGTATCATTCCTTTGAAGATTTCTGCAATACTTAATGAATTACTGCAAAAAGTAATTCATTAAAGTCAAGCTTAAAGTGATATTAACAATGCATGTCTATTCATAAATAATCTAAATTGAAGTCAGTGAGGTTTACCCCTACCAAACTGGATATAATATGGTTGTGTGAATGTATTCTTCCATTTGCTATGCATGTTTTATGGAAATTGCCACATTGAGGAGTATTGGGGCCACAACACAGATTGGTAGGGAATTTCCACATACAGACAGGGAACTGTTATGCTGTAGTTCTTCATTTAATAATTTTAACTTAATTTTTTTAAGGATGGATGATCCAATGTACATTGTTTAACATGTTGAGCTATGACTAGGGATATTCACGTTCCAATTTACCCATGGATGTGGAAACTAACAAAGTGCCTCCAAACCTGTTATTCTCTTCAGTCAGACCTATTTTATAGAGTTGCCATAAAAAAATAGAATAGCTGAGGTCCCGGAGGACATTAATTTAACAAATAAAATAATATTCTATAAAGTCATAATGTAGTAGACACTCTCTATATCAATCCATTATACCACTTATCCCAATTAAATTCTTTAAGTTTTTAAAATTAAAAAAGTATTATTCTCAAAATTAATAATAATATAAGACTTCTTAAACAATCCAAAAAGAGATTTTGAACCGAATAACAGGAAGCCTTGAAAGACTAATCAATACTTGCCTATAATATTAAGCAATAATGTTAGAAGGGGGAAAAAAGAAATGCCAGTGTCTGGTGGAGAAAAAAATGAACACTATAAAAATGAAATATATGTGCATTTGTATGTGTGTACATGTGTGTATTCACACACACACACACACACACACACACACAGAGAGAGAGAGATATGTATCTCTGTGCATATATACAGTATATTTAGTATATAAAGAAAGATACAGATATAATGCAAGGTGACCTTATCCCTTTAACAATGTCTTAAAATGTGCAGGATTTGATAGGGCAGTAAAAGTTATAAATTCAAAGCATGCATTCAGGTCATACATTGGCATATTTTTGAAAGCTGCTACAGTGCTTCTTATCAAAGGAAAGTAAATTATCACCCCACCACCCCCACCCATGATATTCTCATATGCTTTCAAAGGACACTGCAATGTAATTCACTAATTCACTATTTCAATAAAGGTGGGAATAGACAAAGATAGTGACATAAATTTATTATTGTGCAGTCTGTGAAGAAGTAAAAGAAAATAGATACTATTAAGGCATCAGTACCTTGAAAATCTGTTTTTATAAATAGAAAATTCTTTTATAGCATTTATGCAGTGGTATTTTGGTACTCAACTGCTTTGAAACTCATGAAATTTGGTACTCAATGAATTTTGATGTGAACATTTTGTCCCTTTACTCATTGTCTGTTTGATACTCAACCCACAAACTAGAACTTGTCAGTGTCAGCTGCTTTGTGACTCCCTACATTATACCTTATGAGAAAAATTTGTTTGGTGCTCATTGTTTTTGGTACTGATCATACCCCCCAGAACCAATTAACAATAGTACCAAGGTACCACTGTATTTGCAAAGATAATCTTGACAAAATGTCTGGTAAGATTCCAAAATCAAAGAGTGGATTACTAGAGATTCCAAATATTGTGTCATATGGTGCTATATTCAATTAGGATGCAGTTCAACATTTTAAGTGATTGCTGCAATTGAAACAGCATCAACTACTGATTCCTATACATGTTTCCAATGAGGGCCAAGTATTTAGCAACATTACTTAATCATAAGTTCCTGCTGGCAACCACAATAAAATTATACACATGCAATGATTCAAAGCTCCCTCTTTCACATGGACACAGATACATAAATCATATGGTTATCATAATGAGGGCAGAGTTCATATTTTATCATCCTCCCCCCACTTAGCAGGATGTTAGCATTTAACTTCCGTTCAGTGCCCTAGAATTTCAAAACATTGTTCCAGAACATTGCAATAGGAAAACCAAATTGTATCCCTAAGTGATTCACAGCAGGAATGCAAAGTGGAGCCTGCTAGTCCTATAATTGTTCCTTAGAAGATTCAGAGGAGCCTCTTTTTTGCTTGTTTTTTTGTGTTGAGAATTATGAGAGGGCAGTTAATGATCAACAGGTGTGGCTCCAGCCAAGCTGAAGTTTAGCTACTTGTAAAAATCCTGAACGTTTCTTCCAGAACTGAAGCCCCAAAAGGCATTGCCTATTACTGTTCAGTGCCAGAAAAGCTCAAAGGACTCTTGATGAATTCTCCCAGTGTTGGAACAGCATTGTTTTGAACAGATGTTCAAAATGTGACTTCTATTCTGTGTGCACGAATGCAAACTAGACACAGGAGATTCAGGTGTGGCAAGAATAATCTATATTAAAAATGATCACATGACATAGATGGCAGGAATGACATCCAAACAATATTAAACTTTACTGCAGAAAAATTGTAAGTTAAAGTTCTAACTAAATAACTAATATCTGCTTAATGTAAAGAGAAACCATCCAACATTTCATTGGAGATGTAAGGTGACTTTATTCTCTGAAACAATATTGTTTGTTACTGCTTCAACAATGATATGATTGTATTGTAGAAATGACACAAATTCTGAAATGTATGTCACTTACTTCATGATACAAATGATATGCAGTATTTATATAATGACATATGTGACATAATTGCTGCTCCCCTCTCCTTGCTTCACCTATGGATGTCTAAGGCTGCAACTAATGATCTGAATATTGGATAATATCTTTTTCTGAGAAACCTTTTTAGCAGTCTGTTTTTACAGTGGCCAACATTTCACACAAGCCAGTAGCTAGCACTACGTCTCATGGTAAAAGGATGATTTAGGTAATAGTAGCAAAGAAAATTAATGAACATTAAACTGTAACAACACTATGGAGCTCTTAGTAGTAAGCTTAAGACAGAAACTTTTTTATTATATAACAGTTTAATGTATTTTGCAGCTTTAGATATAAAGTTTAAATAAGGTTATGCTAATCAATATTAAGAAATTATTTTTAGAAATCATAGTTCATATTAACATAAACATAAACTTTCTTACTTTCTTTATGTTTAAAGAATGAAGTTAACTAAATCATTAGTGTTGATAATCTCCTGTCAACATTATATAAATACCACTAGCTCTAAATGATATAAAGTACACGTTTTATAATGACACAATAAAACAATGTATAAAAAAGAACATTGATGATCATTAGAACAATGCAAACCTTTACAAAGATTTTTCAAAACGATATAACTATTTTTTAACAATTCGAATCCAACTCCTGAAACTACTGATACAATTTTACAAAAATAGCTATGTAGAATGCTTGATTCTCTTGGATAACAAGACAATTATCTAGAAAATCTCTGTGTGACTTGTAATATAGAGTAAATAAATATATTAAATATTAAAGGTATAAATTATGTTCTGCTTAGAACAGAGTTAAGTAATACAGCCTGTTTTCCCTAGCATATGTAACTGGGTCACAGTTTAGATGATTGTATTATGCAGATTCTTCATCCAGAACAAATAATACACTTAACTTATCTTGAGGGGGTATGGTTTCCCTGCAGTTAAGAAGGAATAGATTTCTATCTAACATCTTTTGTTATCTTTGGGTTACCAGAGCAAGCATCCTGTCATTAACCAACTGTGCATATTTGCTAAAGCAATCACCAAAACTCTTATTAGAGCTTTCCTCTAGATAATAATACTCAAAGCAGAGTACTAGTGCGAACTATATTTAAATCACCTATCAGCAATTTCTAGAGAATAGCTGTGTGAATCCAAGCACCACACCATCTCTACTTGGAAAGACCATTTTCTAATGGGAAGACCATTGTCTTTAAAAATACCCAGACTAGCAGGATTGATTACATAAGATAAAACATTACTTTCAGACTCTGCAGTGTAATTTGGGTTATTGAATGTCATATTGGATGCATAGGTAAAATGTTAAATGCTTTTTGCAATTTTGACAAAAGTTGCAACTATTCCAGAATGCTGTGGCATGCACAATTTTGGATGCCCTATAATTCACCTAAGGAGCATCAATGCTTCAAAACTGCACTGGCTTCGAGTTGTTTTCCAGGTACAATTCTAGGTACTGGTTATTTCCTTTAAAGCCCTACATGGCACAGATATAGGTACTTGTAGGATTGCTTCTCCCTAAGGGTATATGCATATCCTTACTAGTTGGATAGGTTGGATAGGGATGTGCTCCAGGTTCTCCTTGTTAAATATTGTCACCTGATGGGACCTTGGACATGCCCCTTTTTGGTGGCTGGTCACAGCTCTTTCTAACAGCTTCGCACCCAAAATCTGAGGAATCTCTACTCTTCTAACTTCTGGAAGGCTGTGAAGACCTTATTCTTCCCCCAAGAATTTGGGCTGGAGTTAGGGTTAAGAGAATGAGCCCTAAGGTTGTTTGGTCTGGTACTGTGGGGAAGAATATCTTTTTGTGAGGTGCCTAGAGTCAGCTGTATGAGATAAATAGCCATATTAAATCCTCTAAATAAATAACACAATTACAATTGACAGTTGCACATAATCAGTCTAACGTGATCTGTCAATTATTGCAACAGAAATATCACCTGACCCATCAGTGCAGATGAAAAGAGGGAAATACATCTGACCCCATAATCGGCCATGGTAATCTTTCCCAATCAGGATAGCTTCAGGTGTATGGACTCCAATACTAAGAGTTCCTAGCTAGCATAACCATGGATGAAAATTTAAATGGACACACCTGTAGAGTGCCCAGTTTGGGCAAAATAGCCTCACAAACAACCTGGAAAACAACATGTAACATCACCTACAGCATATTGAATTATTCCACTTTGGCTATGCCATAACTGCCATATGGGCTATCGTTCAGCATTTTAATTTAATTACAGCAGTTAAAAAAAAGCAGAAACTAAAATGTTTTGTTTTAAAACTGCTGTTACTATATAAATAGCCATACACATACACAGAGAGAAAGAGAGAGGGGGAGGGAGGGGGAAGGGGGAGGGAGGGAGGGAGGGAGGGAGAGAGAGAGAGAGAGAGAGAGATCTATACATATACATACACACATACACACATATATATGAAGTCAAAAAGGTGCTGGATTTGTGTAACTGGCTATCTGCCTATAATCCTGTAAGCCAAACACATCTTTTCCTGGAATTCCCTTGCTACTTTAAAGGAAGTCATATGATCTTTGAAAAGATGCTGCTGCTTTAAAGAGTTGCAGACAAATGTTATAGAAGCAGAAGCACCCTAACATGTTCTGAATTTCACCTTGCAGTCCTACCTGTTGAGCAATTCTAATATATATGGCTATATAAATTAACTGCATTCTTCCTGGATCTGAAACTGATTTGTTTTAAGGTTTCTTTCATACCAAATAGGTACAAATTTAAGTAAGGCTGAATGGAGCATTTGTGCAGTTGTCTCAGGAAGCATCATTTAAAAAAGCACCCTGTGAAGCTTCTGCAGGACTTACATAGTGTTCTGTCATTCCCTAGGCTTACCAAAAGGCAAAGAGGATATGCAAAATAAAAAGGTAATACTCAACAGGATTTTGTAGGTCCTTGACCATTGTATCATATTCCTTGGCTATTCATAGCCCACCAAGATTAAGACATATACTGTGATGTCATTATAAAAACTCTGCTCATGCTTAGGATCTCGTATCATATCATGTATGGTATGCCTTTTTCTGCTATCGTTCCTACCCTCTAGAATACCCAACCCCCTAAGATTAGAATGGTCCTGACCCCGCTGGCCTTTTGGAAGATTGACACCAACAGATTACAAGACTTCTTGGCTGCCATTTGTATATAATTTCTTTTTGTATCATTTTTCAAATTGTTTAACTTATTCACTACCCAGAATCACTGATTTGAAATGGGCATCTAGGCAATCAGTCAGTCAGTCAGTCAGTCAGTCAGTCAGTCAATCATTCAGTTAGGCAGGCAGGCAGGCAGGCAATCAATCAATAATGTACATTTTACTTGTTCTCTATGACCATTTCCAGTTACTTATGGATGTTCCCTCTCCAAATGGTGACTCATGATGACTCATAATATTTTTAAATTGTATGTTATCTTAGATAGATATGTTTTGTGCAAAGCAAAAATAAAAGGATTCTACCAACTGCCGCCTCTAGAAAGAATTGTAGGTTTTCTTAATTTCTATCATTTCTAAAACATATGCAATTCCTTTTTTCTTCCCGTAAAATGTGGACTTTATTTTGGCACGGAATGTAAATAGAGAATATGTATCACCATGATAGTAGAACTCTTCCCAACTGTGGAATTGCCTCTCTGGGCAATTCAGCTATCACTGATGTTATAGCTGTTTTTATTTGGCACTTTAAAACTGTCGTGGTCACTCAAATCTGTGATGGCAAAAAATATGAGTCTACTTCTTATTTTTGTGGATCTTTAAAGCTGCCCTACTTAAATAATATTCTTTGTCATCCTGGCCCATTTAAAAGCTCAAGATTGCATTCTTTAAGGCTGTACTTTTCTATATTGTTTAACCTAATTGAACTATGCCTTGAAACCAGCTTTGCTGGAAAACTTAAACAAGGTCAATTTAGAGCTATTGTAACTCTACCTTTATGCTGAAAAAACCTTTTGCAGAAACCTAAAATGTTTAGTAATTCCAGCAAGATTAACACCCACAAACTTATTGTGTATTAATATAATTCTAGCAAAGAAGTTCAATGGCCATATTATTTATAAAATGAAAGATTTCTAAATAATTCATTTTTTCCTTTTAGCTACATGAAATGTGCTTTGTTTAAATAATTGTACGCTAAGTAATAGAGAATGTTCCCTATACAGAATTTTCTATTATCTCATTTCTGATCGTTCTGATGGAAAAGCAGTCATTTGTACTTTTTTTTTTACAGCTTCCAGCACCTACCCCTTCAGTGGACTTTACTTTTCAATGGAAAAAGCTAATACGCAAACCAATAATGTCATTGATTTCAATGCTTTCATCCTTAAAATTTATTGCATATTTCTGTCGTCTGCTAACCAACCAAATATTTGGTGGGAATAGGGTTCAAATATAACAGTAGAAAATTGAAAAGAGAGAAGGAAAAAACATCTGTTTGCAAATATTTTCTTGCAAATTAGCCTTTGCAGTGTTAAGTGCCACAGATTCCAGTTCTTAAATAACACTCATCATATATATATTTAAATGGTGGAGTATTGCCAAAATTTATGAACTGTTGGGATTCCTGAATAAGGTTTATATCATTGGCATCTGAGCAAACCTTGATGACAAAACAAAAATATGACAAAGCGTGTGATGAAATGCCATGATGGAAATACTAGGTTTTTAGGCTCACATCCTGATGTCAGGGGCAAGTGAACAAATCACTTGGTTACCTCTGTGATGTTAAAACAAGTGTTTTAACACTTGTGTGTTAAAGGTGGCGCAGTGGTTAAATGCAGTTAAATGCAGTTAAATGCAGTTAAATGCAGCACGGCAGGCTACTGCTAGATCAGCAGTTCAGCGGTTCAAATCTCACCGGCTCAGGGTTGACTCAGCCTTCCATCCTTCCGAGGTGAGTAAAATGAGGACCCAGATTGTTGGGGGCAATATGCTGACTCTCTGTAAACCGCTTAGAGAGGGCTGAAAGCCCTATGAAGCGGTATATAAGTCTACTGCTATTGCTATTGCTATTGTTTCATCATTTGCACCTCCTTGCTACTATGTGGGGATAACCATAATACTAAGAGTGAGAGATCATTAGAAAATTCACAAGGTTTAACACAAAATTTAGATCACTTTTTGAAAAAGAGAGAAGAAATCTTGCACAATGATGTCTTCCATCTTAAAAAGCTGCCGATCCCTGATGCAGAAAATTCTTTGCTTTAAGGCAGGGATGAAATGTTACTGTTTCGGACCTGCTTGCCTGAACCAGTAGTAAAAAATGTTACCAGTTTGCCCAAACTGGTATTTTTGATGATCAGTGTGACACACGATTTATATTAGCTAGAAAGCACAATTTCCTCATTGGTCTACTTACCTTTCAGGTGCACTCAGTAGCAGGTTCCTTCCACCTGCCCAGACATCATCACGTTTCTTTTGATGTGCTGCGTATGCATGGAAGGTCCTGCACATGCATGGAGATGGCCCGTGCGCTCACATTTGCAAACCGGTAGTGAAGGCAAGTAGACTTCACCCTTGCTTTAAGGTTATTGGTGTGTAGGGAAGATGTGTTTTGTCCATTTGATTCATGAATGTGCATTTGTTACTTGCAGGATAAAAATTAAAATATGAAAATAATGAAATCTGAATATCCAGGAATCTACAAAGAGCTGTAAGAAGTATTATTTGTAATGTTTGAATCTACAGTACCTGCTATTTCTCAACGGAAAAACATGTATAGTAGTGTCTTCTCCCTTATTTTGTTGCATAAATTAATTATTGGAACAGGAATGAGGAATCAGGGTTTAATTCTCAGCCTAAAACTAAAACTGAGAATACATGTAATGTATAACCTATAATTCCACTACAGAAGTTGCAAATAAAGCAAAGCCAAGAAAAGTTCACATCATTAGCAAAGGTAACAGTAGGATTGGGACTGAAATTAGCAATCTAATTAGTACAGATTTCATCCTCAGAGCATGAAATTCAAATAAACTGAATTTATGCATTTATTGTATTTAATATTTAATGATGGTACTGCTGTTCTCACACCAAGGCAATGTAATAAAATGTAACAAAAAACATTCAATTTTGCAGCTACAAAGATTGTTGGATGAGCAGGTACAAAAACAGCCAGGGAAGTGATTGAAGCCTGGGAAACAGGTTCCTCATTAGTTAATAGGATTGCTGATTTACTACCAATTTATCAATTACTTAGGAGGGGAGGGCCTTGAAGTACAAGCAAAGAACAGGCAATGACCTTATAGCTAGCCATCAACACCACAATCAACATCTAAAAAGCCACATACAACAGGCACCACATAAATACCACAAAGAAAACAGCCCAAAGCACACACACTGCTAAAGAGAAATTCCTTGAAGATAGAGTCCAGCACCAGTCCAAAAGCTTGGAAGCCAAAACTCTCATCCTGGTTTCTGACCCAGATTGGATCCTGCAACATTATCTTGGGACGTGTATATTGAAGCAATCATATTTGTTATATAAAAGATTCTTATATGCTGATCTGTTGTGGCCCAGCAGGAGCCGTTGGAGCTGCCACCAGACTCCGACAGAGAGGGGCCCTATGAGTTGGCTCTGGAGGATGTGGAGGGCCCTGGACAGGGTTCTGACTCTGAACAAGGTGCAGAGAGGCTAGTTGGCCACCAGAAGGCGCCTAATCCTTGGACCAGTGGGGAGGAAACAAAGGAGTGTGATCCTGATGTCAGAAGTGATTTGTTCCTGGATGCCCGGCAACTGAGAGCTAATAGGAACAGTTGCGCAGTTACAGGAGGTAATTGCACTCAGCTGCTGGTAATTAGGCTCCTCTCCAGACTATAAAAGGACGCTTGTGCACACGCCCCTTTTGCAGAAGTCAACGCATGAACTAATATTGGAGAACAGTATTGTGAGCTTGGCAGGCTGGATTGCTGCTAAGGCTTATCTGTGCTGGATTGCTGCCCAGGCTTGTCTGTGCCGGTTTGTTGCCAAGGACCTGTCTGTCTGTTAATAAATTCTGTAAAGTATCTTTGGCTCAGAATGTGTTGGTGTGTGACGAAGTGGGTCAAACACTGATCTATTATGACCAATAACATTGCCATAATTTCATCCCTGGTTGTAAATTGCCTTCAATGCAGAGGTGGGTTGCTGCCAGTTTGGCCTGGGTCGGCTGAACTGAACTAGTAGCGGTGGCAGGAGGCTCTGCTCACTCACCCGATGCTTCTGCACAGAAGCATCACGCATGCGCACAAGCGCACAGGGGAGTGCACCCGAACTGTTAAAGAAATTGGCAACCCACCTCTGCTTCAATGTATTATCAAAAAGCATACAGCATAAAGTATACAAATGGACTGTAACTCAGATTTTGGAATTCTATAAAGTAAATTTAGGTTTTAGGTTTAGGTTTTAGGTTTTATTGGGATTTATATGCCGCCCTTTTCCCTGAGGGGACTCAGGGCGGCTTACAACCACAGGGGAGGGGAAGTGCAAGGTCAAAACAAACACTTTGTGAACAAAAGAAAAATAATAAAACACAACTTTCATTCAGCAATCAAACACTCGGGCGGGTAATTGGAAGCCTATCCCCAGGCCTGCTGGGAGAGCCAGATCTTGAGGGCTGCGCGGAAGGTCTGGATCGTGGTGAGGGTGCGGATCTCCATGGGGAGCTCGTTCCATAGGGTCGGGGCAGCAACAGAAAAGGCTCTCCTCCGTGTGGTCGCCAGTCGACATTGACTGGCAGATGGAATTCGGAGGAGGCCCAGTCTGTGCGATCTGATTGGTCGATTTAGGGAGGTAATCGGCAGAAGGCGGTCTCTCAAGTACCCAGATCCACTACCATGGAGTGCTTTAAAGATGGTCATCATTATCCTGAAGCGCACCCGGAGACCAACAGGCAGCCAGTGCAGCTCGCGGAGGACAGGTGTAACGTGGGCGAACCGAGGTGCGCCCACTATCACTCGCGCGGCTGCATTTTGGACTAGCTGTAGTCGCCGGATGCACTTCAGGGGCAACCCCATGTAGAGCCCATTGCAGTATTCCAGTCTAGAGATCACAAGGGCTCGAGTGACTGTTGTGAGGGCCCCCCGATCTAGGTAGGGCCGCAACTGGCGGACCAGGCGAACCTGGGCAAATGCCCCCCTGGTCACAGCTGACAGCTGATGGTCAAAAGTCAGCTGTGGATCCAGGAGGACTCCTAAGTTGCGGACCCTATCTGAGGGGTATAAAATTTGACCCCCCAGCCTAAGCGTTGGTGTATTAGCCAAATTATTGGGGGGGAAACACAACAGCCACTCGGTCTTATCCGGGTTGAGCACCAGTTTGTTAGCACTCATCCAGTTCTTAACGGCCTCCAGACCCCGGTTCATCACGTCCACCACTTCATTGAGTTGGCACGGGGCGGACAGATACAATTGCGTATCGTCCGCATATTGATGGTATTTTATCCCGTGCCTCCGAATGATCTCGCCCAGCGGTTTCATGTATATGTTAAATAGTAGGGGGGATAGGACCGAACCCTGAGGTACTCCACACGTTAGGGGCCTCAGGGACGATCTCTGCCCCCCCACTAACACCGACTGCGACCTGTCCGAGAGGTAGGAGGAGAACCACCGCAAAACAGTGCCTCCCACTCCCACCTCCCGCAGTCGTCGCAGAAGGATACCATGGTCGATGGTATCGAAAGCCGCTGAGAGGTCAAGGAGAACCAGGATGGACGCATAGCCTCCATCTCTGGCCCTCCAGAGATCATCGGTCAATGCGACCAAAGCGGTTTCTGTGCTGCAACCAGGTCTGAAGCCGGACTGGAAGGGGTCAAGATAACTAGCTTCCTCCAAGGCCCGTCGAAGCTGAAAGGCCACCACCTTCTCAACAACCTTCCCAATAAAGGGAAGGTTGGAGACAGGACGAAAGTTGTTTAAGATGGCTGGATCTAACGGTTTCTTTAGGAGGGGTCTCACCACCGCCGTTTTGAGCGCGGCGGGGAAGTGCCCCTCCCGAAGGGAGGCGGTGACAACCGCCTGGATCCAGCCATGTGTCACCTCCCTGCTGTTGGCCACCAGCCAGGAGGGACACGGGTCCAGAATACAAGTGGAGGCACTTACAGCTCGGATGGCCTTGTCCACATCCCCAGAGGCAACTTCCTGGAACTCAACCCAGAACTGATGTGGCAAATGATCCTCCTGTGTCTCAGCTGGATCTACTGCGGTGGAGTCCAAGTCCGATCGAAACCGAGCTACTTTGTCCGCCAAGAATTGAGCATAATCCTCAGCCCTACCCTGCAAGGGGTCTCCCGCATCCCTCCTATTAAATGACAAAGATTTTACAAAATAGTCTCTTTTAGTAGTGAGGAAGGCAAAACAATTTTTGCAGAGTGTGGGGAAAGCATATGGAACATACTCGGCATACAATAAAGTTCCAAATTAATCATTTTATGGCATGTAGCTATGAGAGTTCTTGATGCACTTTTGTGTCAGCGATGAGCATTCTCATTTGAAATCTGATTTTCATTAATGTACATAATGGCAGGCGGTTAAGCAGAACAGCTAGGGGAGTAAAAATGTATATTGCATTTATATTCATATGGTTGTTGGTGTTGAAAGAATCTGTAGCACTTGGGGGCTGCAGCTCTGTGAAATTTCCATGACAAGTTCGAGGAAGTAAAGCTGTATTATTCATAACAGCAGGAAGCTAAATCTATGAACCTCTTTTTTACATGGGAAAAAAAGCATTGCGCTCAATATTCTGTAATAAATCAGAGTGTGGGTGTTTTTTTCTTAATAGAGAATGCTTTTAATATATTTCTTTTGTTCTAAGCCAAGAATTTTAAGGAGCATCTTTGGAATTCCTTTGATGAATGTTGCAGCAAGAGAAAGAGAAAATAGAAAGCTGGTATCCTGTTTGCCTTTTTTAAATGTTACAATATCAAAGTAATTAAAGAAGAACAAAAATATAATAGAGCTGTCTTAACAATATTGCAGCTTTAAATTTTAATTAAAAGGAAAAGAAGAAAAACAGCCCAATCCATGTCTACATGGCACCTTTTTATGGGCTACTTATTACACTTGGAAGGACACAATAATTTATTTATTTTTGGCAGAGATGGTTAAAACTTTCAGCATCTGTTTCACCACCACCCTTTCCATAAACATGAACCCACCAATCTGGATTTAGAGTCTTAGGAATACCAGGTGCTCCATACTTAGTATTTTAACTCACTTCTCAGAATATTGTTATGACATCATATAAGAAAAAGATTGGTCACGGCCAAGCTTAATTCTCGATTTAGAAAAGGCTCAAGAGTTGCTGGAGTTAAAAAAAATATTTAGGGAAAAACAGAAAACTGGGAAAGATGTTTGAAAATCAGGAGGAAATATAATAATTGTACAAAAGTGTTATTTTTTTTAAACAAACCACAAACTCTGGTTTATTTCTTTTTTTACTACTGGATGTGGAACTATATCCAGACATATAGCTACCAAGAATGTAATTTCAGATTGCAATGTAGCAGTATTAAATGTATTAAACTGCAAAAATCTCAATACTCAAGCTCCCTTATGGATAGTGAATTCTCAAGAGGGGCATTATTAATTTCAAAGAGTCTGTTGGATTCAATAAATGTCGGGACTGAACACCTCAAACACTGCACGAATAGGTGACAGTACAGTTAAGTTACTGTTATCCCTGCACTGATAGGTGACCTGAAAACCTGGTGGAAGGGGATTGGGATTAAGTACAGTGAGTCCTCATTTAACAACCAGACAGTTAATGACTATTCAAAGTTATGATAGAGTCAAAAACGTTTCTTACAATCCATGTTGTAAGACGTTACGTCTACTGCACCCTACCAAGTCATATGATTGCATTTCAGGCGCTTGTCAACTGGCTGCATTTACAATTGATTGTACTTTCCTATGGTCACATGACTGCAACTTGCAAAATATTTTGCCTCTTTCTGGTTTTTTTTCTTTCTCAGAAGAATGGATTCACTTAACAACCATGTGGTTTACTTAACTACCATATGATTCATTTAACGACTGTAGTGACTCACTTTATTTTGGTTGTAAATCATTGTGGTTATTAAGCAAGTTACCTCATGGCCTGACTTGATTTTATGACCACTCTTTACTATGGTTGTAAAGAAAGTCACCACCACTTTTGGCTTAGGAAAATCATATGGTTGTTAAGTGAACCATAATGTCACTAAGTGAATCCATTCACCTGAATTAGGAGAGCTGCAATAGATCATAAATGTGAGCTGCTTGTTAAGTGTCTAAAATGTGATTATATGATAATGGTGTGTGTGTGTGTGTGTGTGTGTGTGTGTGTGTGTGTGTGTGTGTGTGTGTGTAGCCTTGAGAATGGGTTGTAAGTAATTTTTTTAGTACATCATAACTTTGAATGGTCATCATGTGACCAGCCATTAAGTGAAGACTATTGGTATCATTGTCCATACATATGGAAGTCCAAGTAGCTTCTTTATAAGGAATCACTGTATGATGAAATAATCAAGGATCTGAAATAAACAGAATATCCATAGAATCTCAAATAAAAGCTTTAAATGTTTGGGGGTTTTTTGGATTGATAGTTGCAAAGCTTTTCTTTTGTTTTGCCTGCTGCACCGTGAATGCTGCATATCCTTTTCTATCCTTTAACCACACTCTTCTAAGTCCTCTTCCAAACAGCAGCTCCATTAAACCATATACTTTGGTGTTTCACTCTCCACTATAAAATATGTACTAGACATAGTTTTGTCACTGTGAGAGAATAGGAAAAAATATGTTTTCTTCTGAAGGAAAATTACATTATTATTATCTTTGTATTTGATACTGGTATCAAAGCCTCTAATAAGTTGCGATAAACAGGTTTGATATTTCTGTCTCCTACTTTGCCATCTTCAAAGTGGGTTCACAAGAAAATATAAATTTAGAAATAACGAACCTCTCTTTGAGTTGTATGTTTTCTTTTTACATACCAAAGCATCAGAGTATTCCTTTTTTGAGTAGCATTCGACTTATTTTAATGTTTCACTTAATATACTGAACTTTCACTTCCATAGGACAGACACCAAAGTATAATATTACACACATTTTGGCTTATTTTTCTCATAGCATTTCTTAATTATGTTAGTCTATAATCATAATAAAATTTTGATTTGATTTGATGTCTTTACATTTCTCCATTTTTTTTAATTTTAGTAAATATTCTAATAAGCTGCACAATATAGCTAGTTGTTCTAGTAATTTTGTTATCATGCATATACTTTTCCTTTATTGACTCCATTTTTTTCATCAAATACCACCTTGGTCTGTGATACATTATTATTCCGACATACATTCCTTGTTGAATCATCTACATACTACTAAAATTCAGATTCTTGGAATCTTTAATTGGGTGAAACAATGTCCCACATGATGAATTCTTTTGAACCAAGGTGACTCAAATGGATGTGTCCAAAATCCAGGACTCCTACGGGACTGAAATTTTAAAATTTTTATAAAACACTTCATGACTTAAAATGATCATACAATGTTTATGACATAATACAAAATGTCATAAAATATCCTCTCCACTGATGTTTGACTGTGCTACACAGCTCAACATGGGCTATTGACAAGACAGATCTATCTCTAAATGTATCCCAGCTTTCCCAGGCAGTACATTTCAAAAAAGTCCAGTTGCTTCCTGAAAAAGCACTTTGGGACAACCATTACCTAGATAACTGAGATGCTTTGCAGACTTTTAGCTATACAATTTGGGATGAGCATCCTGTGAATGGTGTAGGAGTAGGAATCAATTCCCAAAGGGGGGAAAATTGCAGACTGCAGGAACCAGGAAATGGGTGGGTTCCTACGCAAACTGGTAGGGGTTTGCTCGCGTGGGAACTGGCCATGCGTTGCTTGCGCATGTGCAGTTTGCTATAAATGGTTGTGTGCATGGGCGGAGAGAATTAAAAGCTAATAAACAAGATGCCAGCAACGCCAATGGATACTGGGGACCAGTTGGGGTGTGCGTGGCCAGCCTTGGTCGCTGCCGGTTCTGCGACCCATGCCAGATTATCACTACTGGTTTGGTCTAACCGGGCTGAACTGGGAGCAACCCACCTCTGAACCCGGAACACTATTCAGGTGACCCTGAGGACACAGATAAACCTCCAAGTGCTTCAACGATCCTTTAAAAGGATGCCAATGACCATGTATCTGCAAGGAATATAAATCCTTCCATTCCCCATTATCTTGTCAGAGCTAAAGAAGCTTCTTGGATGAGAAGTGAAACGTCTTCAAAAGAAAAAACAAGAAAGGTCCAGTTGCCTCCTGAAAAAGCACCTTTGGGATTACCATGACCTGGATGACTGAAAATCTCTACAGACTGTTACAAGCCCTGCCATTGTTGAAGGTATTGAGAAATCTGATAAGAAAATATCTATGAAAGCATGATGCAGAGAGTCATGGGTTATCTAGTAGTACATTCTAATATCCCCTGTAAATCATGTGGCTTTTCAGGCAAAAACATTTCGATTTCAATTTTGATGTATTAACATTTGTATGCTGCCCATTCCCTTGGGACTCTGGGAGGCTTACATACAAGACAAGAAACATATATTAAAAAATTTAAAATAAGGATACAAGTATTTAAATTACAACAACATGCATACAGTTGGAGTGGGGCTGGATACTAATCAACAGCCCCAGGCCTGCTGGAACAGCCAGGTCTTAGTGGCTTTACGGAAGGCCGGAAGAGTGGTGAGGGTCCGGATCTCTACGGGAAGATCATTCCATAGGGACAGAGCAGCTACAGAGAAGGCCGTCCCCCGAGGACTCGCCAACCGACATTGACCAGCCGACGGCACCCGGAGGAGGCCCAATCTGTGTGATCTTATTGGTCGTTGGGAGGTAAATAGCAGGAGGCAGTCTCTCAGGTAGCCAGGTCCTAAACCATGTAGGGCTTTAAAAGTAACGACTAGCACCTTGAATCGCGTCCAGAGACCAATGGGGAGCCAGTGCAGCTCGCGGAGGATAGGTGTAACATGGGTGTATCTAGGTACACCCAATATCGCTTGCGCGGCTACATTCTGGACCAACTGCAGTCTTCGAACACTCTTCAGGGGCAGCCCCATGTAGAGCGCGTTACAGTAATCCAGTCTTGAGGACTGAACATCGTATGCAAACAAAGGTACACAAACATTCACATCCCCAACCAATAAACCTTGAACATCACCAGCAGCATTTTTTATTATAAAACCAATGGAACATGTCTTAGAGACTAATATTTATTGTACAACTTTTGTTTTGTTTATCACTCTAATTCTCAAAGAAATCGCTAAAATACATTTTCAAGCATTCTATCACTCTCAGTCCCACAGTTTCATTGCAAATCACTTCAACATTCATTTTTCCTACAAGTCCATTCACGCTGTTGGAGCTCCTTGTTTAGTTCCCTTCACTCATTCCCAAAGCAATGTTATATTTTCAACAAAATTGCTCTGCATTTTCTCTGCCTCTTAACAATTACTTGTGTTGGATTACAATTTTTGCAGTTACCTTTTTTCAATCATATATACGGTACAATAACTCATTCTTATTTTTTGCAGTCATAATTGTCTTACATGCATTTTTTTCATATTTTTCATTATGTATGGTACTTTTTTATGACTTTATATGATATTACATGGTGTCATATTATATTTTCTCATCTATCAGGTCCATTATGTCCTGCCTGTCTGTTGGAAGGGGGGGAGGTGAGGAAGGAAAGCTTGCTTGCTTGCATTTTTTGCATGCTTTTGCTTTTGCTGTAACTGGGAATTAGGGAGTGGGTTTGTTTTTGGAGACAGAGCAGACTCTTTCCCCTTTTGTTCCAGCCTGGTTTCAAGGCCATCATGTCCCGAGAGTGAACCATTAACTGCCTAGCACCTCAGAGTTCTCATAACAATGTTGCAGCATAAATACATCATATCACTTTATAATGTAACATACTTTTTGCATTTCATTTGCTAATTTTCACATTTTGCTTTTATTCCTCTGACATTCAAATTTGCATTCTTCCATTTCCTGTGATTATCATGAGATGGGTCTTTAAATATTAGCTACATATTATACCTTTGATAAATTAAGGATTTCTTATAGCACTTTTTATTAAAATAGAAAAAAAGGGGGTTGGTTGGCTTTAGCCAGTGGTGCAATTCATCCGGTTCTATCTGGTTCAGATGAACCGGTAGCAGTGGTGACAAGATGCTCCGCCCATCCACCTGGACATCATCACATCCATTTTTGATGCTCTGCGCATGTGGTAGTGAAGGTAAGTTAATTTCACTCCTGGCTTTAGCCACTCCTGTGCCACATGCTGTACTCCATAATAATGGTAAATCTAGCTCATGCAAACATGTCAGCTTTGGCCCATTTGGTGAATAAGCCACAAGTGCAACAAAAACCAATTTTGGAAACATATTCATATTTTTCTATACAGGCTACTTTAGCTATATGTAAGTTATTGACACACCCTTGGGAAGCTTTTCCAAAAGGGGAAAAATAGCAGGATTATTAAATTAGCATAGCTCTGTTATTATTGATGATAATTTAATGCTTCATCAATGGATGCCAGATGTAATTTTTTTAATCATCCACTTTAGAATACATAAAATTTATTACCATAGAGACTTGTAGATGTACTCAGTAATTTTCTGAAAGGGTTCTGCTGTATAAGCATTTCATAAATAAGGAATATGGGAATCAGTATCTTAGGTAACATATAGCTTTCCTTATACATTATTGTAAATAAATAAATAAATAAATAAATAAATAAATAAATAAATAAATAAATAAATAAATAAATAAATAATAAATAAATAAATAAATAAATAAATACATACATACATACATACATACATACATACATACATACATACTACAAACATGCATGCATGCATACATTCATATGAATGAAATATCTAAACCATTTCACATCCAAATTATACACTGACAATTGTTTGGAAATCCAGTAATAAATTGGTAAGAAGACAAAGTGAGCTAAAGTAACAAATCATTTACCATCATTAGTTCTATAAAAATTGTTTTGGCAGCTAAGATCTCTGCATTTATCTAATTATCATACATAAATATTGTTTTCAAGTGCCTTATTCTACCTTTGTCAGTCATTTGCAGGGTAGAGCAATGCAGTTGATATCTACTGGCATAATGATATTCCCTCTTTAAAAATGATAGGAGAAAAAGCCAGCTTTGTTGGCATAAACACTCTTAATTATTCGCATAGTTTGAGGCAATAGCTATGCACATATTTTAATGAACATGTGCAAATTCACATCCTTAACAGGATGATAGTAAACATCAGACTCTGGGATTTTGCCAGCCCCATTGGCTTTATAAGTGCCATCCATGTCATTTGCCACACTCTATTTGTCCTTTTGGTAGCCAAGAAGTTCAAATGGCAGCTCATATTTATACATGAGCAGATCTGCTTTGAATGCCTTTTGGGTAGAAAGATGGAATATCAATCAAATTTTTGTTGTTGCCCAACACATTTGAAATTGCAAATAACTTTGGGAACATTGCAGAAAGTCACTATTTTCTACACTGATGTTGTTTTTATATCCTCCTCTCTTCTATAGTTGTTATTACCAATTTAATGCAGTGGTAGAATATGCTGGACACTTCTGGTAAAGAATTTTCAAAACCATACTCTGCAGGCATTTCCTACCTTGTTTTATCATTTGTAAAGCAATCAAACCCCAAAGCCAAACAAACAAACAAAAAAGGAATGATACTCTTGTGTACTTTCAATAGAACCTATCAAACTAGCAAATAATAGCTTTTTCATCTGTCTGGAGTAGATTTCAAGAAGTTTGGGAACTGGAGAATGGGCATAGTGGAGAAGGGAAAAGATCCTGGGTGCACCTACTGGAAGGATGGTAGATTGAATCCACTAGTTATAGTAGAAGGACAACCATCAGTAGAAGGCATCCTTGAATATAACACTTTGTCTGCAGTTCTTAATCTACTTATATTATTAAGATTTGTCTTACTGAAAACAATCAGACTTATATTTGAACAAACATATGCAAAATAACATTTTGCAAGTATCTTTTTCTGCTTAAAAGGTAAAGGTTCCCCTGCACATGCGTGCTAGCCATTTCCGGCTCTAGGGGCAATGCTCATCTCTGTTTCAAAGCCAAAGAGCCAGCTTCATGACCATGAAGACATCTCCATGGTCATGTGCCAGGCATAGCTAAATGGTAAAGGTGCACAGAGCACTGTTACCTTTCCAGCAAAGTGGTCTCTATTTTTCTACTTGCATTTTTTACGTGCATTCAAACTGCTAAGTTGGCAGAAGCTGGGACAAGTAACGGGCACTCACTCCATTATGTGTCACTAGGGATTTGAACCGCTGAACTGCTGACCTTCTGACCTTCTGACCAACAAGCTCAGCATCTTAGCCACCGAGCCACAAAGAAATCAAACATTTTTCTCTGTTATGATATTTCTGAATGTTTTAGTCATTTTTTATCTGTACCTCTTAGAAAACGGATTACAGAGATTTTGTGAAATCTCTCAAAGCTGTTGACTGCCAAAGATATGGAGTAATTAAGAAACAGTTAAGAAATTAAGAAACAATTAAGAAATTAAGAACAATGAAAGTTTCACACATCTTGTTCTCTAGTTAAACTTTCCTCAGAACCAATTTCAAATTACCTGTTTCTAATCTTAGAACATCAGTTGATGAATTAATCATCATCAACTGTTGTTTCAGAATGGAAATTCTCCAAGGAAATGCTAGTTTTTTAAAAAGGTAATATTGGTGCTTAATGGAAAACTATATCTCAGAGGAAGTCTCAGGAGCAGGATATCAGTTTTATAGTACACCTGAAGGTAAAAGTATGTTTGCTATGCTTTTGTCCCTTGTATTTGAAAGTCAACTTTTAATACTTCTTTTCAAAAGAGTTTTTTTAAATTGCTTTAAAATTCCAAATCATGCCTTCTTGCTAATAGCCTATTCTGGGGATAAGACAAAACAGTGTATAGGAGAGTAACTTTCCTTTCCCCTCAAGTTCCACATCTGTTTTTCTCTTCCTTCAATATTGCCATAGGGAGAAATATATCAGCAATTTTCCTCTCTTGAATTTTTATTCATTTTTTATTCCTTCATTAGATTATATCCTATCATTTCTCCTTTTTCTTGTTTTTTTTCTCAGCAATGAAACTCATGGGGAGATTGCTTAGGCTGAAGGAGAGTAATTAGCTCAAGGTCATCCAGTTAGCTTTCATGTATAAATTTAGATCTGAACCTGTGTCTTTCTTGTCCTAATTCATTCCTTTACAATATCACCTTAGTTTTCTGAATCTTGATCAGGGGTGTCAAACTGATGGCCCATAGGGCGGATGAGCTTTGTGCAGGCCATGCCCACCCCAGCTCTGTGAAGGGAAAAACTGCTGTGAAACATCATGTGATAGCAATGTGACGCATGAGGTTGACACTTGGATGCTAGATTAACTCAACTTATTAACATAAAATATTCAGACACATATTGGTCCAGGTACTTACATATGTTCATCTATGTCTGCATGTATAGACATGTATATGTATATGTAGGTGTTATTTATGCAATTTAAATAGCCCCCTATCTTGCAGTAGGAAATGTCTGGACGGCTGACATTTAAAACATCATGCCAAACCAATCTTGCTTGAGGAATCACTATTTCCTTGCTGTTAATCCTTGCACATCTGACTGCTCACTACAAAGAAGCATATGCAAACTAAATCATATTTGAATAGAAGAAAATACACACACACACACCACACACACACACCACACACACACACCACACACACACACACACACACACACAGAGGTTGAACTGTGGAGCACTTGGTGCTTCCTTAGTTTGATTGTTTGCTTGCATTTCATTATCCAGTTGGGTAACATCATCAGTGCAAATATATGTGGTATGGACGTACATTGTTAAATTTACATGTTTTCACATGCTCACCGGGGATTGGTTGCCCAAATCCCGGGAAGTTTAAACAACTGTCATTGGCCAGCTGATCTGCCAGAGCTCCTTAAAAGGCAAGCTCCGGCAGTCCAGCTGGCAGAGCACAGTCACTTACTCTTGAAATAAAAAGTGCTGAAACTCACTCGCACCTCTCACCTGCTGCTTCTCACCGATCTAACACTGGTGATGAAGGAGAAAGGGACCTGAGAACCCTTGTTGGACAAGCAGCCATTTCGCACAAGGACCAAGACCCTGCACCACAGCACGAGATGGCATCGCAAGCATCCCCTGCAGATCTTTGACTTGCAGACGGAGGACTGACATGCATACATGGGGCAATTCCAGATGTTCCTGGAAGCTAACAACTGCCAGGACTGGCTGGACAATAGGAAGTGGGCATTATCCCTAACTTACTACAGAACGAAAATCTATAAGATGGCACAGACGTTGATTGCCCCAGCAGACGTAGAGACCGTAGCATGGACAACCCTACCATGCACCCTGGAAAACCATTACGCACCATCCGCACCATATTCCCCATGGTGAGACAGAATTAGTTTTACCACTGGCGCCAACGGAAAGGAGAGATGGTGAACGATTTTGTGGCCAGCCTCCGAGAAATCACAACCCAGTGCAAATCCATCAACCCAGAAGAAATGATGAAAGACTGGATCATCCTAGGAATGAGTGACCTCTCCTTGCAAAAGAAACTGCTAATCAGAAGGCGAGTCTCATTCAAGGATGTGGTCGAGGAAGCCCAGGCAGCTGAGTTATAGGATAACTCAACAGCGCACATAAGGAAAACCAGTGGGGTACACCAAACGTTCAGGGAACCCGATTGGCATCCAAAGTTCCGAAGTATGATGGTGAAGGGGGTGATGTAAACGCCATCCACCGCGTGTATCCAGAGAGGAGACAAAGCGCAAGGGACATAGAGGGCAGGCAGCCATGTTGCCTGGGCTGCATGGGATTCCATTCAAGACTGGTGTGTCATTCCCGGGAAGCCATCTGCCACAGATGCCAATGGAAAGTCCACATTGCCAAGGTGCAGAGCATCTCAGCCCACCCTGTCCCAGTCAAGACCCATGGCTCTGCAGGGGAGACCAAACAACCTATGACCCAGCCAACAGCAGAATAGGTGGAGAGAGAAACAGTGCCAAGCCCAGAGGGAGATCCATCACACCACTGTGGGCCACTCAGACTCCTACGAAGGGGAAAAGTTCCATGCCACAGTGACCAATTAAGGGTGACCATGCAAGATGGAACTGGACACAGGATCATATTTTACGATCAATCGTGTCCTGGCAGACCACTAAGAAATTTAACCCGACAGCCAGCAAGAAGGTCCTCAACCCACCAAACGTCCGGCTTAATGACTACCAGGGGAACCGGATCTAAGTCCTGGGAAGAATAGAGGTTGAAGTGGTGTTCCATGAATTCCAGGGCAGTCTACTCCTCACGTTCGTCACCAGCCACCGACCATCCCTACTGGGAGTGGAATGGTTCAAGCCCCTGGGGTTAGACATCACCGCCCTACATCGAATCTCAACCCATGACCTGGGTCGGCTACTGGCAGAGTTCATGGACGTCTTTGACGGGGATCTAGGTAAATATACAGGGAAACCCATTTCATTTAACCTAGACCCCCATGTAAGCCCCATCAGGCTCAAACCCCAAAGGGTCCCCTTTGCTCCACAGCCCAAAGTGGATGAGCAATTGGACAAACTAATTGCCCAAGAAATCCTTGTGCCGATCGACCACGTGGTATGGGAAACCCCAATAGTCACCCCTGTGAAGACAGATGATTCCATCCGCTGTACCCTGAATAAGGCCTTACAGCAAAGCTCGTACCTGGAGCCAGTTGTGCAACATCTGTTGCATTCCCTAGGAAGTGGGAAAATATTCACCAAACTGGACCTGGCCCAGGCATACCAACAATTGCCTGTGGACGAAGCCACCACGGAAGCACAGATGATTGTGACACACAGGGGAGCTTTCAAATGCACCTGGTGACTGCAGTTTGGAGTCAGCGTAGCCCCAGGATTGTTTCAGTGTTTAATGGAGTGGCTACTGCAAGGAATCCCAGGGGTGGTGCCATACTTTGACGACATATTCATCTCAGGAGACTCCATAGAGCAGCTGATGAAACACATGCACAGGACTTTGGGAAGGTTTAAGAAGAAGGGAAATAAAGTGAACCCAAAGAAATGTAAAATCAGTGTGAGGCAGGTAGAGTTTCTGGGATACCTCATAAACGGGTCTGGCATCCATGCCACCAACAGCAAAGGCCATTAGAAATGCCCCCACCCAAAGGAACAAGACAGAGCTCCAAACTTTCTTAGGAATATTGAACTTTTATAGTATTTTTTTACAACAGAAGGCTACCATTGCTGAGCTGCTGCACAAGCTCCTGGGAAAGACAGTGTCGTGGATCTGGGGACAGATGGAAGACCGGGCCTTCACAGCGGTAAAAGAGTTCCTATCCTCCAACAGCATCTTATCCAGTTCAACCATACTTTGCTGGTTCGGATCACCTGTGATGCCTCAAACTTCGGAATTGGAGTGGTCCTCAGCCATAAACTACTGGATGGATCGGAGGCTCCCATAGCCTATTACTCCAAGAACTTGTCCCCGGCTGAATGCAACTACAGCCAGATCGACAAGGAAGCCTTGGCTGCAGTCACAGAGATCAAGAGATTCCATGAGTGCGTGTATGGCAGACATTTCGAACTCGTTACGGACCATAAGCCACTGATGGGGCTCCTCGCTGGGAACCAACAAACCCCACCGTACATGTCCCCAAGGATGACCAAATGGGCCATTTTCCTCATGGCGTACAACTATGAGCTGATCCACCGCCCAGGGAAGTACATCAGCCACACCAATGTACTCAGCCATTGCCCGTTACCAGAGCTGGTGAAAGACCTCACCCCCACTGCCACGGTACTGTTGATTGATGTCGACCCAGCCAGCCCGGTCACCACCAGGGACATCGCCAAGCACACACAAAAGGACAAGGGGTTGCAAAAGGTTCTGAACTGGATATTGAGAGGGTGGCCACAGGAGAAGCTGAGTGAGGAATTCCAAAGCTACCAAACTAAGCAGGCAGAACTATCAACTATCAAGCGTTGTTTGTTGTGGGGGGAGAGAGTTGTGGAGGTGACCTATGGAAGCCCTCCATGAGGATCACCTAGGGATAGTATGGATAAAGGCACTAGCCCAGAGCTATATCTGGTGGCCCAATATGCATAAAGATATCATGGAGTGGGTATCCACTTGCACACCCTGCCAGGAGACATGACCAGTCCCACCCTGGGCACCCATGCAAGAGTGGAAGCAGCCAAGGACCATGGTCATGCATCCACATTGACTTCGTGGGACCAATGGAAGGGCAGATATTACTGATCGTGGTGGATGCTTACTTCAAATGGCTGGAGGTCATTATCATGCAATCAACCATGGCAGAAGCCACCATCAGAGCTCTCCAGAAACCTTTCGTGACCCATGGCCTATCCGACACCCTGGTCTCCAACAACAGCCCACAACTGACCACCAAGACAATGGAGGAATTCTTCTTAGAGCAAGGGACCTGGCATGTTCTCATCGCCCCATTCAATCCGGTGAACAATGGACAGGCCAAGTGAATGGTGAGGCTCACAAAAGAAACCCTCATTCGAATGGGATCAGGAAGCTGGCAGGAAAAGGTCAACCAATTCCTTTTCACCCAACACATCACCCCCCATGTGACCACCAACAGACCCCAGCAGAGCTGTTGATGGGGAGAAGATTGAGGTCTGGACTCAACCGGTACCACCTAGAATACCTTCCAGAGAACCCCCTGGATTCCCCTCAACCAACCCAGGAGTTCAACATAAATGACCAGGTATTCACCCACAACTATGCTGGGTACTCGACTTGGCTGGCAAGCCGAATTGTGGTCGTCACTGGGTCAAAGGTGTACCAAGTGGAGCTAGAGGATGGACAAATCTGGAGGAGGCACATCAACCAGCTCTGACACCACCTAGATGATGCTGAACTGAGGAACCAGGGCAATTGGACCGCACCCGCCAGCTCAGAAAAACTCAGGCAGTTTTCCCCATAGAGCATGCTCAACCACCAGCTGGGAAGCAGATGGGCAGGAACCAGCTCCACCAAGCCAAGAGATCAAGGGACAACTGTCCAACCCGAACCGTGAACACATAGCTGCATCCGAAGCCGTCCCATGAAGAAATGGCATCTCAGGAACTGAAGGAACCAGGCCGGAGCTTGACTCATGGGCCAAGGAGCTCCAGAAGGTTTCTTCCCAGGCAGCCGGAGGAACAACAGTCTCGACTGCACCGACCAAGCTTCCAGGGACAAATTATCTGCACAGGTCAAGTAGGAGACTGGCGCGTCCCGCCTAACTGAAAGACTACGTCACCTATATAGGCCGGGGGTTGGACATTGTTCATTCTAGGAGGGAAGGGGTGTTACGTATGGATGTACATTGTTAAATTTACATGTTTTCACATGCTCACCAGGGATTGGTTGCCCAAACCCCGGGAAGTTTAAATAACTGTCATTGGCTGGCTGGTCTGCCGGAGCTCCTTAAAAAGCAAGCTCTGGCAGCCCAGACAGAAAGTGCAGTCACTTACTCTTGAATTAAAAAGTGCTGAAACTCACACGCGCCTCTTGCCTGCTATTTCTCGCCGATTTAACATGTGGGGTTTACTCCCTGTATATATGCAGTAACTTACCCTGCCAGTTTTCTCCTTGGTAGCTCCTTGAATAAGGTACTGTTTTCTGCTTGATAGTCTCATCTAATGTTAATCCCTGCTAGGCATTGGCTATTGGAAAGATGTGTTCTAGTAGTTTCATTTCTTTATTAGCATTTTTATTGTATATTCTGAATGGTATGTAAATATGGTTCATTTCTGTGTCTACTGATGACTGATTTGCCTGAATTTGAAGCTCCCAGGAATTCTCTAGCATTTTTTGATTTAGCTTGGTCTAGCATACTCACAGTCTCCCAGTTGAAATTGTAATTGAGTCTCTCTTTGTGTTGTTAGATTAAGAAGTTTTCATTGTGTCTTCTAACTGTTAGTTCTCATTCATGGATGCACTTTGCTAGTCTTCAATCTATCTGGCCTATATAATGGTTGTTACAGTCCTTACACTGTATATTGTAGATGGCTCTGGTTTTTTTTAAAAAAAATTCTTTGGCTAGTAGGTTTTTGTTTTACTTAAGATGTTTTGGAATGCTTTAGTTGGTTTGTGTGCTACATTAATGGTGTGTGGTTGTAAACTGTGGTAATAGTCTATTATATTTGCATATGAGCCACTTAGTGATAGATTTATTTATTTTGAGTCTGTGCTGTTCCTCATCTTTTTCTATACTTGTATATGGAAGTGGCGCAGTAGTTAGGGTGCAGTACTGCAGGCCACTTCAGCTGACTGTTATCTGCAGTTCAGCGGTTCTAATCTCACCGGCTCAGGGTTGACTCAGCCTTCCATCCTTCCGAGGTGAGTGAAATGAGGACCCAAACTGTGGGGGCAATATGCTGACTCTGTAAACCGCTTAGAGAGGGCTGAAAGCCCTATGAAGTGGTATATAAGTCTAACTGCTATTGCTATTGCTAATTTTTTTAACAATACTCTTAAATTAGCAGCCAAGAATTGACTAACTTGTTTTCCTGGCTGACTGATCTCCCTAGCTTCAATAGATTCCTGAGAAAAAAGCCAATGCAGAACTGGCTGCTGAATGTTTGGTTCTCACTGATGGCTGTAATGTTGCAATCAATTAATTTGCATGGGCAATACACATGCATTAAATAAATATCCATTAAATCAGAGGGTCCTTCTACCACACTATTGCAGTCTCCATCTTGAATTTTTTTAAATCAACTGCAATACAATCATATATGTGGCAGTGGTAGGATGGACTATTAAGGAACAAACTACTCTAAACCAGCTCTACTTCAAAAGAAAAAAGCAAGTTTATTGCTTTGGCAATGTAGTGCAATATACCTTGCTTTACATGTTAGTATATTTAATGCTAAAAAAAAAAAGCATCAGAGAAGAAGCTATGCTAGAACTCTTGAACATAACATCAGGTTTCTATATAAAATGTTGTTTGAGTATTTTTAATGCAAGTTTCAGTTTATATTCTGAACTACTACTATTCCAGGCTTAGGTTTATCACCTCATTGAGAGCTGTGTCTTCGTTGAAATGCATGAGGCTTAGAAACTTTTAATTTTCATGAATTCTAATTGGATTTTGAAGAATACTGAAAGTTTAAGTGAATATTTCCAGTTACTTCCACCTATGCAAATAAAAAGGCAATCTTTAATAAATTGAAAATAATGCCATTGCTGATCTACTGATCAGTCATTTTATAACCTTTCCATTTTTTTCTTTTTTTCTTTTCCAAGATTTTTTCCCTAAAAAATGTTCTTTATGTTTTTTTTAGAGCATTTTCAAATATGGTGTGCAAGATAAGGGTCTTTATAACTCTGAAGTCTTTCTATTAAACTCAGCTGTGCTGACTTGTTATCTAATATTAGCATATGTCTCATTAGGCATCTTATTTCTCAAATGACCAAATTATTTTTTAAAATAATGGGGAAGTATCATGTTATTTGTGTGCTTTTAAAAACATCTGCCTCTTTTGGATTTAAGCATGCCTGTTATTTATCTTCTGCACTTCATTTAAGAATATTAATTATTATACCGAGACAAGGACAATTCCAATTACATTATTCACTACATCATAATAAACAGCAAAAGATAAAAAGAAGAGGGGTGATGAACCTTTGGCTTACTAAATACTATATTGTTGGAATACAATTCACTTCACTAACTGTTCACCTTGCTAGCTAAAGCTAATGGAGCTTGGATGGAAATCTAAAGCTAGATTTCATCATTTGGAGATCAACAGATTCTTTACCAGTTAAGAAGCAGACAGAAACTGCAATTAAGTTCTATATCTTTTTCTGGGTGGCAGGTGCAAATAAACAGAGAAATGACTTTCTACAAGAAAACCATGCACATTTGGGAGGAGATGGAAGGCACAAGGATAGGTCAGGAAAAACAAGTGGGTAAAACAATGCAAAAATGAAAATTTTAATATAATTGAAAAGTAATTAAATGCAATTTGCATTCATATGCCCCAGGTATTTAATAGTTTTTCTTCTCTATTGTACTAAATCTACAAACCAGATCCATTTTTAAAAGGTGTCTGGAGGTCGTAATTATGTTCACCATTCTGTGAATCCTTTATTCTGTACTTTTTGCTTACAAATAAACTCAAAGATTATCACAATCTCTGCTTGTTGGAAAGCAGATCTAATTATGTATGTATTTCTCACTTCTCTAGCAAGTTACAGCTGTTATACAAACAGCAGCAAATATGATTCCACCTGGAATTAAATTTTCTATCTTCCACTTATTTCTATTTCAACAGAAACCCAGTGCTATCAAAAATCTTTAATTAGTATTACTATTTTTTAATAAAATAAATTATTGAAGCTGTCAAAAACATCAGATCAGTACATAGTTTTATTACCGTACTTTTTGGAGTATAAGACACACCCAGGTTTTGAAGAGGCAATTTTTTTAGAAAAGTAGGTAGGTAGATAGAGGGATAGAGAGGAACAGAAAGAAAGAAAAATACAGTAGGTAGATAGGGAGAGAGAGACAGTAGTTAGGTAGGTAGGTAGGTAGGTAGTAGGTAGGTAGGTAGATAAAGGGATAGAGAGAGAGAGAGAAATGGAGAGAGAGAGAAATACAGTAGGGAGGGAGGGAGGGAGAAGTGTGTGTAGATAGGTAGGTAGGTAGAGGGATAGAGAGAGAAATAGAGAGGGGGGAGATAAATACAGTAGATAGGGAGGGGGAGAGAGAGTAGGCAGGCAGGTAGGTAGGTAGGTAGATGTTTCCAGGTGTATTTATCCATGTGCTGGAGAAGAAAATAGCTGACAACATGTAGCACCTAAAACTTTCTTTCTGCTAGGACAGCACTTGATCAATGTAATTCTCATCAACCACTCTAACTAAACAGCTTTCCGAAAGGGGGGGGAGTTTTTACACTCTGCAAACCTGTCTCTAGGGTCAGTAATGACTAGTGGAGTAAAATTCACATGGACTCCCCTTTTTCTAAAGACATATTCCTAAATTATATTCCAGGAAGAGCGTCTCAGCACAATAAAATATGTATGGTTTATCTAAAATGGTTCTCAGCTATTCAATTTCTGTAATGATTGACATAAGCTTTCATTATTCCTGATTTGCCACCATTTTATTTATGTTTACGTTAATGAAGGTATTATCAAAATCATTTGAAAGTGGTAAACAGAAAAGACCCTAGGGGTCATTCAGCAATAAATACTGAAACAATGCAATGCACTAAGGAATGTTTTATTCAGCATTTTGAAAATCTATCACAAATAAATTGAAAGTGATTTTTTTTAAAGAAGGTGATTAAATGGATTGAGCATAACCTCCAGGAGGAACTGTTCAGATATATATCATTCCTGTTGCCTCAACTTCAAAGATGCAACTTTAACCTGTGAAGAATAGCTTGTATTCTAAGGAGATCAGAATTACTTTTTCCTCTCTACATTATACATTGATGATTTCACTATCAATTTTGAGAAGAAAATAAATGTTGAACCAGATGATGGTATAAAATGAAAAAGAAAGAAAGAAACATGGTAATAATCTAAACAATGGACCTGGTCTCAACTAAAACAGTCATTGAAGCACCCCACAGTTGCTAGTAAATCAAGTGGTAGAGTTGATAAGGCAATTAAAACTGACAAATGTAAAAGATTAAAAGAAGGCTATGCCTCATTCATTGTGTTTTAAAAATTTATACCAGGAGAACTTTCTTTTTTGTTTTTTCATCAGGCAGAGTAACACAAGTTTTGAGGCTCTGTCATTTTGAAAGATGCCCATAAAAAGTGGGCATGCTGGAGAAAATAAGTGGGTGAGGCAACACAGAAAGTAGAATTTCTTTAATTTAACTCTTATTAAAAATTAAAATGAACAAAGCAAGAGAACACTCAATTGACAGATTGAATGTAACTCTAATAATCTTCTGGGAGATTTTCTTGTAACAGATTTGATTATTGGATATCAGAGGAATTCCTTCATAAAGAATTTTGAAGATGACTCCTGTCCCTAGGACAGCATCACCTGTTTTCCTCTTCCATTTATCAATATCTGTGCTCTCGGGACCCATCTTCTACTTTTTGAGGACCATAGAAATATGTAATTAATGAAATACAATTTACTACTGATTGTGGGAGAATAGCAATAGCAATATCAGTTAGACTTATATACCGCTTCACAGTGCTTTACCACCCTCTGGTCTACAGACTCATCGTATTGCCCCTAACAATCTGGCTCCTCATTTTACCTACCTCAGAAGGATGAAAGGCTGAGTCAAGCTTGAGCCGGTAAGACTTGAACTGTCAAACTGCTGGCAGAATTAGCCTGCAATACTGCATTCTAATCACTGCTGGGCCACCATGGCTCTTGTACAATGAACAGTGTCTTCTGTTCATGCAAAAGGTTTTAATGGTAAACTCTTAAGAACTGTGTTGAACCTGTATATTCTGAATCCCCATCCACTTACCCAGGGTTTTGAACCTGAATTTGTGTTACCATATTTTTCTCTTTCTTTTCCCTTTTTCATTCTGTACTGTATATACACTGTATCAGAGGTGGTATTTAGCTAGTTCTGACAGGTTCTGGAGAACCGATAGCAGAAAGTTTGAGTAGTTTGGAGAACTACTTCCAACTCACTTCCAACTCTGCTATTGTATTGAACTGGCAAATGGGCTGGCCCCGTCCCTGCTGCCTCCCAGCCTCCCAGCTGATCTTCTTTTGTTGCCCTGAACGGGAGAACAAAGCTGGAAAGCAGGTTAGTAGAAGGAATGGGGATTTTACAGTAACCTTTCCCTGTCACACCCACAAAGCCACACCATGGCCACAAAGTCACGCCCACAGAACTGGTAGTAAACATTTTTGAATCCCACCACTGCACGGTATATAGATGTACTGTAGTCTATTGTTATAATCGCACAACTTGTTTAACTGGTCAAATATGAGTTAGCAAATTATGCAGATACAGTGCTCCAGCAAGTCATAAATTAACAATGCAAAACCAGCACTTACTTAAGTGCTCAGTCTATTTTTAAAAAATGTTTGACCCCTTTCCTCATCCAGATGGGGTTACCTAATTGATTCTTTTTCGCAGGGTGGGGGGATAGGGTTTACCAGGAAAAAAACAAACCATGAACTAAAACCTTCCCGTTTCCTGGGAAGACTTAAAAATAACAGTTGTTCAGCTGATAAGTCATTATACACTGTTGGTTCATAGAAAGCCCCAGAGAACTGGACAATTACATTGTCCAAACATGACTATTGATTTTGGCTAACACATATGGGTAAGAATTAATTTGGTTTGGGATTTCATTATAAGAACTTACCAATATTTATAGATTCCTTTTCATTAAACTGATAGAAACAACTTTTTTAAAAAAAAAAAAGTTAAATAAAATATCAAGTTTAGATTGGATGTTGTTTAAGAAAAGGAAGATAGGCACAACTGTGGAAGCTATAAGTATATGAGGCTCTCCCAGAGCTTTTGGGGTGGCTTGAGAAGATTAGATTTTTGGGGGATGTTGTTTGTATTCCCTCTAATATATTGTGGCTGATGGAAAGTAGGACTATAACAAATGTTGGGTAATATGGAGGTGAATAAACTTTCCTTAACCTTCTTTGGACAGGAAGTAGAATCTTCCTTTCTGGAGATAGCAAACTTGTTCTTAAATGAAGAGGTTCTTACACGTCTGTGAAAATATTATGTAGTAGGAAGGAGATTTGTTTTATTGCTTCCATACTCTTTAAATTTCATCCATTCATTCATCCATTCACTCAGCACTGTTGAATATCAAGAAAAGATTAGACTGCCATTTGTCAGAAATGGTGTAGGGTCTCCTGCTTGAGCAGGGAGTTGGACTAGATGACCTACAAAGTCCCTTCCAACTTTGTTAATCTGTTAATTGTTTGGATTACTTCTCAGCCATTTCCTTCCTTTTGTGGTTATTTCCAAAGTAATATTTTCTTTTTAGCTCCCCTCCCCCCTTTGTAGTGATATCACTACCACCAATATCAACTTCTTCCTAGGATAAACTATGCCTTCATCTGGTAGCAACTTCTGCATCACAGCTGAATTATTTTCATGCCTTCAATTCTTATCTGCAATAAAACTTCTTTAAAATAAACTATTTTAAACTCTGATGGGATAAATCATATCTACATCTCTACAATGCTTCCATTGTGTTTAACTCTATTAGGTATGAATTAAGCCAGTGACCATAGATCAGTGAAAACTTTATAAAATGCTTTATAATGAATTCCAAGCTGAAATAAACCATCTGTAGTTCTTTTTTGACTTCAAGCTCTATAGTTATGTCTCATTGTTTTAGATGAAGCTATTTTCTAGCTTGTTATCCCTTCAGGATATCTTGCTGGAAAATAATGAAGATAAAAAAGACCCTGCAAAAAATATGATTTTTTTTCTGAAGCCAAATCCAGAAAAATAGGACATAGAACTGTCAGGAATCATAAAATCCACTATTACAGATTAATCTGATATTTCTATTTATAGTTCTTATGAGAGCCTTTTAATTAATATTAAATTGCATCTTATATCAGGTTCTCTACCTATAATAATCAATTAGATACGGAACTGTGGAATTTGGAATATAACTTTAAACAAAATCTCATTAGAGATGAAAGTTGAAAATGAAACTTTCATCTTGAAAAAGTGAACTACCCCCAGAAGATATTCAAGTGAATTCTTAACTTTATAAAAAAGAAGGAAAACCCATTAAACGTGTGAACTTCGATATTAACAAAAGTTGCGGCGAAGAAAATATAAAATGATGGACACTAAGATCAACTGTATAGCAAGCAATGAAACATAGCCAATTTTGGCTAATCTTGAAAATAACTAAATCAGATCAGACCTGGTAATTACTTAAGTGGGATGCTGTATAGAAGTTATAAGGTTCTATGGGAAATGAGAACTTTAGCAATTAGATTAAATTGGAATAAATACATAAACACAGAAAAAAACTCTGAGCAAAGTTTACTAGGGATAGACAGGGTTTGGATAGTGGATCTGCTGCAATATTAGCTCAGCAATTTACTTACTACTCTGCTTCAGCTTCTTAAGAAACAAGTAGTAGAAAAATTCCATTCAATATCTTGTGTTCACTCATCTGATGAAAACCGATAGTGATCTGCTGTTCTAGGAACTTTTAGCTGTTTGGGAAGCTGGGAGTATATAACAATATATCAGTTACTGCAGAGACATTAAAGAAGCATATAATTTCTCTGAATGCACAAATAAATGCCTTTCAACTAGTCCCAAGTTCAGTATATCATTGTGAATGATAAATTGGCTAATCCTGTCCCTAAGGAAATTAATGTGTTAAATTTATTTGAAAACATAATTATCTGGATGGTGACACCTTTTAACATTGTTTGAAAACTTAAATGGAAAAGATTCTTTCAACCGACCTGACAGAATATTGAACAGTAAAGAGGCTGGGTTTTTTTCCCCAGGAAAATAAATCATCATCTGCTCGAGAGTATAATCATTTAATCATCCTTGTCAATGTTGTTCTAAACCAAAATCCATCAAAGTTGTTAAAACTAAAGCATGGAAGAAAAAGAAGGAAATGTGAGATTAAAATTTTTGTTAGAGCTGAAAAAATATTGATGCTTATCTTAATATATAGTTCAGCATCTACCATACATGAACTGCAAATGTCTTTCTGGGGTTCAGAAATAGGATTTGTCCCCCTAGGCTTTGTAGATATCCAAGAATGAATTAAAATTAGCTGATCTGCCACTGGCTTGTATCTTTTCTAAAGAAGAAAATCCATGAGTAAAGTAAGTCACCATTTAGTGCAATGTTTAATCTCAGTCACTACAGATTACCTCTGAGTAAGCTTGCAAAACAATATCATAGATGTTTTCCTAACAATGTGATTTTAAATACTTGTATTAAATGTCTATGGATATTCTCAGACATCCATATTATTGTTGTCCCAACAGTGTTTTTTCAAAAGGCAACTGAAGTTTGTTTTTTCCTTGAAGATATTTTGCTTCTTATCCAAGAAGTTTCCACAGTTCTGATGAAGAAGGTACTGTATATACTGTAAATCCTTCTATCTTCCACCATTCAGTCAGAACTGAAGAAGCTTCTTGGATGAGGAGATGAGAAAAAGGACCTTTTGTAATATTGTATTAAACATAAAGGGTGAATAGCATGAACTACTGAGGAAATGAAAGCTAAGATTTCAGCTCTTCTCCAATTATCTTCCTAAAGTATTACTGATATCAATTGCAGAGCCATGTTCATGCTTAATTCAACAGGATTCAAAATGTTTAACATGTGCATTTTGACACCTTATTAATACTAATATAGAAACGAGTAAATGTCAAACAGTTGTGGTTGACTCATTGAACCTCAAGTTTTTTTGGTGAACTATTTAATTTCTGCACACACAAAAAAAGATTTTTCACAGAGTCATACAAGTATACTTATTCATTTAGATTAAATAGAAAAAATATGGATAATGTTTCTTCCCAAACCAGCTAGAAGAGCTACTGTAACAGGCCTTGCCATAGGGCTGCGTGCAGCATTTGCATCTGTGCAGCTGTTTTCTGATACTGAAAAGCATTAATCCATCTGCATATGACATGATTCCCCGAGTGCCCCCTCCCACACACACACCAAGCCACCAAAGACATAGATTTCTCTTTCCAATGATGTGAGCCACTGACATGTTCAGAAATGTCTATTTTCAGAAAAGAAATACTGGGGTCCGTCTTTATTCATAGGACAACGTTATGGTGCCTGCAGTGATTAGAGGACTCAAATCACTAAATGCAATAGGTGAAATATTCCCAGACAACAATTCTAGCTTGCTTAGCTCCAGTTGGATAATATTTGGAATGAAAATCAATAGCAAATTCAACTTTTTTTTTTAAAAAAAAAAAAAGCTCTGTGTCAGTTTGAACGGTTGTCTAAAAATATGAAAGAAGGGAATCATGGTACAGTAAAAATGCATTAGGGGTACCATTTCAGAATAACATCACAGCAGGCAGGTGTCAGGCATCAAATGCCATCAAAGAAGAACCAAGGAACAGTTGTCTGCTTGGTGTTTTTATTGGGTATCCTCTAGTGGTTTTCATTTCATTGAAAGTTTTATCACAGAAGTAAAACATTTGATTTTGACTATGAATTACTCTGAAATAGCAGTAGATTTGGTCCTGAGGCCTACGTTTTTGGTACACTAGGGAATATACTAGACATCTAAGCTTGCAGCTAGCAGAAAATGAGATACAAACTCAGAAGCAACCCTGAGGTAAATCATATGATTACAACTTGCACGTATCTTGTCATACATTTTAAAATACATAATTTGCAATCAAAATAGTTTTAAAAAATGAAAAAAATGAAATTAAAAAAAAGAAGATTAGACCTGTAAACAACAAGCACATATACACACTCATCAAACTATTTTCATTCAGGTAAAGCAATAATATTAGAAACATAGAGTAAGACTAATAGAGAATAATAAGAGAAAATATGCCATAGTATATATGTATATGTAGAGAAAGAATGAGAGAGAGAAGAGAGAGAAGTCTGTCTCTGCAAACCATTCTTGCTTGTACCATATTTATATATCATTCTCAATTCCTTTTGTTCCTGATTCAAATTACAATTAAGAAAATAAAAATGAATACAAACTGAAAGAAAAAAGAAAAAGTGCAGAAATGAAAAAATAGAAAAATATATAAGAATATGGTAAAGAAGAATATATAAGAATATATAAGAATATGGTAAAGAAGCATCCCTATTAATGCTTCCGGGAAGTAAGCAGGGAAGTTAAGAACTTCAAAAGGACTGGCTGTATCATTTGTTCAGCACTGTTGCAGGTTCAGTCACTGAACAAGTGGTCTTTAAAGAAGGTCAAGGACTTCTGCGTTACTAGATGAAAGTTTTAGCTCTTCTTGAAATTACACGTTTTTGGCACCTCATGGAACTATTTATGATTCTCCCAGACAAGGTATGCGTATCAGCTCTAACTTGATATAAACAATTTACTGAAATACAGTTCTTCATGTACTGCTTCAAAATAATACTGTCCAAGTTAACTGAAACTAAAGGAATCCAGGTAGTTTTATACTTTTGCTTTAATGTTTATACATACATCCATACATCCATACATACATCCATATATACATACATACATACATACATACATACATACATACATACATACATATAACACAATTTCAGTAATATGTTACCTTCTCTTAAAGTAGAACTAATGATTTCTTCTTTCAAATCACATCTGTTATCTATAAACAGATCCTTAAAGCCTCAACATTTAGTCCTGAGCACTAAAAGTCCATTAAGTGTTACAAGAGATAACATATCCATTTGAACTATAAACAAATCAAAAATCTTTATATACCTTCTTTTTACTTTTAATAATATAGTTTTTGAAAATGTCATATAGCTTGATTTCTTTTCATTTTTGATTCTTGTCCTTTTCTAACAAAATCTTCAAAATTTTAACCAGTCTCTTTTATAAATCAACTATAAGAAAGTTATCCAATTACTCTCTTGGTTAGTTATTTATATATCCCTTTTTATTATTAAAACCTTAGCTGTTTTCATTTATATAACCAGTGTTCGTGAAGCAAACTGGTACCAACTGGTACAGGAACCCACCACTGGATCACATATAATAGTTTTCAAGTTGAGCCCAAAGGAAGACTGGTTTTTGACATTTTTTTTAAAAAAACATATTAATGAAGTTGTTGTCTGGGATGTTGTATATACTAACAGAAACAATAATTTTTATGCACAAAAATAGAAGGATATTTTGATTCCCACAATGGATTAATGTCTGCAAAAGTTGATGGAGTTAGCAGACATGGCCAAACTGACTACTTTGATTAAAAAATGAACACAATTAATTTTGTTTCTACTTGGAAATTGCTTTTGGATTTTGTGCTTAAGGTGAGAAAACATGAACTTTGATTTGGGATTTTCCTGATTATATTGTTTTGTTGTTACAAAAATGGCTACTATATATTATTATAAAAAAATAAAAAGTTGAGATGTTATGTTATTATCTTAATTCTACTGCACCAAAAGAAGCCAGAAATCAATATTTTTCATTTCCTTTTTCTTTTTCCCTTTACTTTACACTTGTTCCTCTTCCTTTTCATCCCGTTTTCAATTATTTTCATTTTTCTTTGTATTTCTGATAAAATAATACTAATACTAATAAAAATGCTTGAAACTGAGAATATCATGAATAGCCAGAAAAATAAACCAAATACATATTTCTAATAATCAACCCAAAATTCTCAGACAAGAAAAAAATAACTAAACTCAGAAATTATCATTTTGGAAATATTGTACAAAGAGCAAGCTCTTTTGAGAATATGAATGATGGCTGCACCATTGGAAGATCTGAAAGACCAAGTTAAGGACAGATCTTCCTGGATAACATCTATGTGGTTGTTAAGACTTGATATACTGACTTTACGTTACATAAGGAAAAAGAAAGACCTATAATAAAGCTAAAAAATCTGAAACATTGAATTCACTTTTACCAACAGCTAATTGTCAATTATAAAGGGAAACTATTTTCTTGTTAGAAAATATTATTTAATGATTTATAAATCTATTAAAACTGTATGCAAAAATGCAAACTATTTGAAAAAAATCAAACTTGCAGATAAATTCAAACAAGTAATTGTCATTCTAGTAATTAATAATCACAGATTCTTTATTAAAATAGAAAACAATAACCTTTCCTGGTGACAATAATAGCTACTAAAGAGTTATTGGAATAATGAAACTGCCAAGGAGATTATGTAGGTGTCCATTTGATTGTATGTCATCTTGACCAGTGTTTACCATACACATGTTCATGCTAATTCTTCTCCACTTTTTCTACTTCCCTGAAGCTTTGAAATCTACATAAAATGCTTGGTGCAATTTTTGATTTTTACAGTAACTAAAAAGATTGGCAGAAACCATGTTCTTTTAGTTTCAGCAGCAGAAATGGCTTATGTTATCCTTGATTAGAGAAAAAGAACATCTACATTTAGTGCTGACTGGAAACTCTTATAGATTTTTTTTTGCATGAAATAGAAAGAAATAATCTTATGATTTATAGCTTTGTAACCATAAAGTCATAGATAGTTTTGTAATTGTACTTATATCTACTGCAAAGAAAATTGGATGCTATTCTATTTATTTGCATTGTTTCTTTTTGTACTTTTTGTCTTTTTTCCTTTCTTTTTTATTTTGTATTAGTTCTTGTTATCTTCTTTTCAAAACTCTAAATAAAAAGGAGGAAGAGAAAGAAGATTATTTCAATGAAGTCTTTCTCCACATACCTGTTCTTTATTATGGTAGAATACTGAATCCTTTGTTTCACATAAAGCATGTAAAACATATTCATAACTTTCAAGGATTTCTGGGTTTTCCCCCCATTTCATTCAGGCTGAATAAGTCATTTCTGGTGCAATTGTAAATGTGTCCTTATAATTCCTTAAGTATTTATCAGCTTGGGTAATTTTAGCAGGAAATAGTAAACTATATTATCTTGTTTCACAACTATGGAAATGCATGTATTAAACAGAAAAATTGCAATAAATAGCAATAGCAATATAGCAGTAGACTTATATACCACTTCATAGGGCTTTCAGCCCTCTCTAAGCGGTTTACAGAGAGTCAGCATATTGCCCCCAACAATCTGGGTCCTCATTTTACCCACCTCGGAAGGATGGAAGGCTGAGTCAACCCTGAGCCGGTGAGATTTGAACCGCTGAACTGCTGATCTAGCAGTAGCCTGCAGTGCTGCATTTAACCACTGCGCCACCTCGGCTCTTATTTAATTTTATTAAATAATAAAATTATTTAAATGCTTTTCTTTTTCTTACTTAGTAAACAATGTGAGAAATACCAGCACCAAATTAACAAATTACACACACACACACACACACACACACACACACACACACACACACACAAAGTCTAACAATCAAACTTCAAGGTTGCAGAAAACACCACTCCATTACAACTACACGCCTTAGTTAGCATGAGGTGAATACCAGGATATGATACAGCTGGTGAGCGGAATTCCTTCTGGGAATGGTAAAGTGAGTAACCGCTAATGATGAGTTTCAAATTGTAAGGGAACGGACTTGTAATTGAAGCAACAAGCTTCAGATTTGTACCTCCCTCGTGTCTCTTTGTCTTCCAAGCTGTTGATGAATTTTAGAGGAAGGAAGGAGCTTGGAAGATGGGTTGTTTATTGGCATCAAAGAGCAGATGTGTTTGATGAGCATCTGGGGTGAAATAGAAATGTGTACAGCTATATATTACATAAAAATTTCTCCCCCTTATCATTCTCAATTAGTCTTCAGGAAGCAGTGAATACAATGTCACCAGCTGCTTTCTGTACAACTTTCTGCCTTCTGCAAAGGAAAATAGAGGTTTGTATATTTTATTCTAGCACCCTTAAAGAAGGGCTGTTAATTTCTAAGTCCCTGGTTTCTAGCTATTCTTGTTTCTGTTGAATGCAAAAATAAATGCACAATATCTGTACCTTTGTGTTACATAAATCAATGTTCCTCTGTTCTCTTGGTACAAACTTCAATTTATCCTTCTTAAGCAGGATGATCAGAACTTAAAGGATCCTGTGCTTTTACAATAGTGCAATCCTATTAACATCTACTCAGAAATAAACCCCATGGAGAACAATGGTATTTACTTTTAAGGAAATGTGCTTAAGATTTCTAAAAATGTTAAGATGAGTTTGCCTAAGAGGGCTTTTTAAAGAAATTTGACTGGTATGATGCGATGCTTGAAGGTAATATCTTAAAGTGGCAGGCTTTGTGGTATTGCATATATAGATGTGCAGAGATATTATTCTATCTCTCAAATGAGATGTTACCGGAGTGTCCTTGCCAAGGATCTTATTAAGAGTTGGGGTATATAATGACCCAACAGGAGTACCTATTATCAGAGGTTCCAGCAACTGATAAAGTACAGGGATGTCTATGTCCAGCGCCATACGGCTCTGGTACTACAGATTAGATTGGTCAGGTAAAGATAATAGCACTGAAATATTGGTAACAATTAGGTTTGTTTCAGCATTTAAAAAAACATTTTTCTCTTAGATGCACTCAGTAAAAATTTAAGTAGGAACCAAGAATCTCTGATACTCTAGATGTCATTTATTTACAATTTTTCAGCAGTTCCAGTCACATTGCCCAATGGAATGGGATGCTGGAAGTTCTAATTGAACAATTTCTAGTGGGTTGCAGTTTCCTTGGCCTAAAAGAAATTGCAAGATCCAACCTGGGTCATTCACCAGGACCAGCGGTTTAGTCTTCTCAACTTTCAGACTCGTGCTGCAGCCTATCCTAAGGGAATTTCTCTCCACCAAAATTTCCCTGAAGATGGACTTCAGCACAAGACTGAAAGCTCAGAAGACTAAACCTCTAGTCCTGGTAACTGACCCAGATTGGATGCTACCACATTATATTGGGACACATATATTTGCCTTCATTTGCAATATGCAAAATGAAATTGCAATATGGCTGGGTAGAGAATTCTGGGTACTGAAATTCACAGGTCTTAAAGTTGTCAAGGCTGGATATCCCTGGTGTACACAAAGCAGAGCTGTCTGTGTTCCTTCCAAATTCCAACTACTCCCCAGTTTCCTTTAGATGTATAGAAATAATAGCAGATTGTTGCCTAGTGTATTTTTTTTTGCAAATATAAATGACAAAGCTTTGTTGAATACTATGAATCCAGTTGGATTTTGAATCAAGAATCTCTGCCTCTAATGTACTAAATAAATAGATCGACAGAGTGCATTGAGTAGATAGTGTTAGTGCAGGGCAGAGCTCCAGCATTGGCTGGTTTATTCTAAATTTAATTCTTATTCTCTCTTTGTAATGAATCATAAGTTAATATAGCTGCAAAATATGCTTACTGGATGCTCCAGAGACATGCTCTTGCCATCAGTAAAAATGGCACTGCATTCTACATTCACTTATACAACATAATACTTTTGATATTATAATCAGAAGTTATTTCTACCATGGTGTCCCTCTTCTTCATAGAAATGCAGCCACAATGAAGAATATTGGCATGGGCACAATGACCTCATGAAACAAACCCCATCATTTTGCAAAGCTCATCCTTTCCTATTTGTGGCCCTAGATCTCCAACATGAGGTCTTTCCCTGGCACTTTACATTTTATCTATTTCTTCTACTAGATTTTTGTTTTATTTTCATGCTGTTTTACAATGAATATTTTAGTGGAATGAATATTTTGACTCTATACCATTTTTTAGTTATGTGTGTTGTTCATATCCTATTCCCCCATATGTGTGTGTGTGTGTGTGTGTGATGTTCATAATATCCCAAATCAATTTTGGAGGAATAACAAAAAGTGAGGCCTGGTTCTTACTGTGATCAAACTAGGTAAATATCCATCTTAGGAGATATAATAATAAAGATGGAATGAATATCTGGAATGTTACATGTTTCTTCTATCATTACTGGTTTTGTCAAAGTAAGCTTTAACAGTATATTTTAGTAACACCTCCAAGGAAAAGTGACACATTTTTTTGATAGGCCAGTTTTTGCAGTACTCTTTTAATAGTTATTTCCATTTGCAAAAGATCCTTCTGTAATTTGATCAATAGATTTACTATTAAAAACATTACCATTTACCCAGAATATGTTTTAATTACTTCACAAGTGCTTTTCAATAAGGCAATATTTTGATTCATCCTGAAACTATATAATCTATCTACAGATCACTGAAAGTAAGTTATAAGTAAGAGTTGGTACTTTTCTGTAGTTAGAATTTTAGATGAATTAAAGCCAAGGCTAGTTAACTAACTGTAGTCCAGTATTGTCCAGTTGGATGTTTAACACTGTTGAATTATTTAATTCTTTACTATATTATAGACCATTTAACTTTTCAGAATCTCAATAACAAGAAAAGAATCACAGTGGTTGAATAAGCTACAATGAACTATGATTGAATGAGAAAAATATTGCAGTGTTGGTAATCAATAATGGGCAATGATTATATATAAAATATTGCCATATTTTAGTGTAAACTTAAACAATTATTAATTGTGGGCATTGCATTATTCATTTTCCAGTAGTAATTTATTCTCTTCAGACTATTTTCTGCTGCAGCCAAAAATTAATGAAACTTAACAAAAATTTCAGTTAACCTGCTGTTAATGGCTTCAGTTCACATTAGTAACTTCAGAATATAATTAAGTGGATTTATATGGTGTTCTCTTTAATATTGTAGACTAGGGATTCCTTTTAATACAAGACAAATTCTTAGTATACAAAGGTTTATGACAATGGTTATTTCTGGTGGACTTACATTAGCCAGCCCAAATAAATTTGTAGTTATCATATTTATTTATTTATTTATTTATTTGTTTGTTTGTTTGTTTGTTTGTTTGTTTGTTTGTTAAATTTATAGGCCGCCCAATCCCAGAGGACTCCGGGTGGCTTACAAAGAAAGAAAAAAGAAAACAAAATAAAAGAATAATTTAAAAATTCCCAACACGCATACGTTCTGATCGGCGCTGGACCTTAACAATAAGATCAACAGCCCCAGGCCTGCTGGAACAGCCAGGTTTTAACAGCTTTTCTGAAGGCCATGAGAGTGGGTAAGGTCCAGACCTCTGGGGGTAGCTGGTTCCACAGGGTCAGAGCAGCCACAGAGAAGGCTCTCCTCTGGGGGCCCGCCAGCTGACATTGTCCGGCTGATGGCATCTGAAGGAGGCCCACCCTGTGGGATCTTATCGGCCATTGGGAGGTGTGTGGCAGTAGGCGGTCTCACAGATACACTGGTCCTGAGCCATGTAGGGCTTTAAAAGTGATAACCAACACCTTGAATTAGGTCCAGAGACCAATTGGCAGCCAGTGCGGCTCGCGGAGGACAGGTGTAATATGGGTGTATCTCAGTACACCCAAGACCACTCGCGCGGCTGCATTCTGGACTAGCTTCAGTCTCCGAACGCTTTTGAAGGGTAGCCCCATTCAGGAGGGAGCGGGTCACCCTGAACAGGTCGGCTGGTCGGGATTCCGCGGATGCAATAAGAGCAGAAAAATGCCTGCATTTTGCCACCCGTATAGCCACTAGGTAAGTCCTGATGAAGGCTCTTAGTAGCGTTCGATCAGATTCAGAGTTACTAGTCCTCTAACATCGCTCTAGCCATCTCTTTTGGTACTTCATCTCCCGGAGTTCCTCAGTGAACCAAGGTGCCCTCCTGGATCCACTGCCACGGAGAGACCTCAAAGGCGCAATCCGATCCAGTGCCTCAGTCACTGCAACATTCCAGGCAGCGACTAAGGATTCGGTTGGATTGCGAGCAAGGGAGTCAGGTATCTCTCCAAGCTCCCTCTGAAATCCCATCGGCGCCTGGGGCAGAACCACTTAATTGGTTCCACCTCCCTGCAGTGAGGGAGTAGTGTCCTGAAGTCAAGCCTCAGCAAGGAGTGATCTGACCATGACAAGGGCGAGGTCTCTATTCCCCTTAATTCCAGATCACGTCTCCACTGCCCCGAGAGAAATACGAGGTTGTGTGTGTGTCCCGCTCTATGAGTTGGGCCCTGAACTACTTGGGTCAAGTCCATGGTTGTCATGGAGGCCATGAACTCCTGTGCCCCTTCAGAGTGTTCGCCAAGAGACGGTAGATTAAAGTCCCCCAGCACCATTAGCCTGGGGAACTCTACCGCCAACCCGGCTACTGCCTCTAGCAGCACAGGAAGGGCTGTCGTAACGCAGCTGGGAGGTAGGTACGTCAAGAACAAGCCAACTTGAACCCCTAGGTCCAACTTCAAGAGAAGAGATTCACACCCCACAATCTCTGGGGCAGGGCTCCTGCGGGGAACTAACGACTCCTGGACGACCATTGCCAAGGTGGCGCAGTGGTTAAATGCAGCACTGCAGGCTACTGCTAGATCAGCAGGTCAGCGGTTCAAATCTCACCGGCTCAGGGTTGACTCAGCCTTCCATCCTTCCGAGGTGGGTAAAATGAGGACCCGGATTGTTGGGGGCAATATGCTGACTCTCTGTAAACCGCTTAGAGAGGCCTGAAAGGCCTATGAAGCGGAATATAAGTCTACTGCTATTATTATTGCTATTGCTACTCCCCCACCCCTTAATGGTGTCATGGTTGGTGGAGCACCTGGAACCCATCTGGGCACATTTCTGAGAGGGGGACTCCTCCCTCTTGACCTAGCCAGGTTTCAGTTATATATCTACAGAAGAATATTTAGAGAGGAAAGAGCTACCTGTAAATAATAGCTATGGAATATATGTATGTATGTATGCATGCATGCATGTATGTATGTATGTATGTATGTATGCATGCATGCATGCATGCATGCATGCATGCTGGTCTTGTTGTATTTGCTTTTCCCATGTAAGATACTCGCCATCTTCAGGCTGGGTTTTGGGCTTAAAGCATGGTTGGAGCTGCCGTCTTTCTATACATATCGGTGTGTGTGTGTGTGGAGTGCTGGCTTTGTTTCAATAAGTGCAATGATTGGTTGTGTGGTTGTATCATGATTGGTAGATTGGTGCTGATGCTGGCTGTGTGTTTGTTGTTGTTTTGTGTTGTAACGGCCTGGGTAGTGGGTGGAGCTCATTTGTTGACTAGGGCTGGTTTCCAGATGTCTGGTAAGTGGGAGGTATCATCACGTTTATTCATGTTGTGGGGGTGTTTCTCTATTTCGATAGCTTCCATAATTATTCTCTTGTTGAAGTGTTCAGTTTTGGAGATTAACCTGGTTCCTTCAAAATTAATTTCATGTCCTGTAGCTTTAAGGTGCTGGAAAAGGGAGGAAGTTTTTTTCTTTTTTTTCTTACTGCATTCTTGTGTTCTGTGATGCGTGCATTTATTCTCCTGTTCTTTTGTCCTATGTATGTTGCAGGGCAGATTTTGCATGATATTTCGTAGACTCCTTGGTTTTCTAGCTGGATTTTGTCGTTGGGGTTTCTTAAGATGTTGGCTATTTTTTGGATATTGTGTTTGTGGAGAGTTTTGCTGATTTTATCTGTGGTGCCTTTGATGTAAGCAAGGAGGGCGATGCTGTTGTCCTGTTCTTGGGGGGGGGGAGTCTCCCTTTGGATTAGGTTGGTTCTGTGTGGAGGGAGTCTCCCTTTGGATTAGGTTGGTAATTGTTTTTATTTAGAATCTGTTGGAGATTAATAGGTTTGTGAGAGTGTGTAATTCAGTTTTCAGGTGGTCTTTGTCAGCTAGGTGTTTGGTTCTGGAGATGAGGGTCTTGGCTACAGAGTTGATCTGTGCAGGGTAGTGTTGGGATTGTGTGTTTAAGTAGCATTTGGTGGTTGTTCTTTTTTTACCGGTAGATGGTGTGTCCTAGGGAGCCATTGGGTTTTTTGTAGATTAGGACATCCAGAAAGGGAAGTTGGTTGTTTGCTTCTATTTCCATAGTGAATTGTATTTTGGGGTGTAGGCTGTTGAGATGTGTGAGGAAGTTGTCCAGTTTTTCTTTCCCATGTGGCCACATCACGAAAGTGTCATCAACATATCCAAGCCAGAGTTTGGGTTTGTGTTCAGATTTATCTAAGGCATTAGTTTCAAAATGTTCCATGTATAGGTTTGCGATGATGGGTGAGAGGGGTGATCCCATGGGTGTTCCTTCTATCTGTTTGTATCTTTGTCCATTATGGCTGAAGTATGTGTTGGTTAAGCAATGTGTTTAGGGAGTTGTGTTTGTTCTATATAGCTGTCAAGGCTTCTTTTATAGGCACTTGGGTGAAGAGGGAGATGACATTGAAACTCACAAGTAGGTCGCTGGGTTGTAGGTTTTGTTTCTTTATTGTTTCTATGAAGTGGAGTGAGTTTTGTACGTATGAGGTGATGGATTCTGCATAGGGTTGGAGTTGTTTGGCAAGGAATTTGGCAAGATTCTGTACAGGTGAGCCTATGGAGCTGACTTATGAGTGGTGTTCCGTCTTTGTGTATCTTAGGGAGGACATAGAGTTTGGGCATCTGGAAGATTTCTCTCTGGGGATGATTCTTTGCTGGATCTCTTTACTGATGGGAGAGGCTTTTATTTTGGATTTGGTGTTTTTTTCCAGATAGGTAGTGGGGTCTAAGTTTAGAGGTTTGTAAGTGGGGTCTTGGAGTAGGTTGGATAGTTTGGCTTGGTAGTCAGATGTGTTCATTACCACTGTGCTTTACCTTTGTCTGCTGGGGAAATGATTATGTTGTCTTTCCTCAGGTTGGTGAGTGCTTTTTCTTCTTTTTGTTGTAAGTTGCTTCTGGGTGGATTACTGGAACAAAGGATGTTGGTGACTGCAAGCCTGATTTTATTGGCTTCATCTGGGTTGATTTTGGTGAGTGTAGCTTCAACTCCACATATGATGTCTTCAGTGGGGATGCGTTTAGGGGTGAGTGCAAAGTTGAATCCTCTGGAAAGGACATTGGTTTCAGCTGTGGTGAGGGTTCTGTCTGATATCTTTTCCAGAGGATTCAACTGTATGATTTTAGAGAGACATAGTTATCTAGAGATCACTAGAGACTCGAGTGGGCTAAGTAGATTCTACTTAGATGGGGGAAAAATACAAGCCAGCTTTGGGTATTGGTTTACTGGGACAATATCAATAATATGACATCAGTAATGATGACAATTCTCTGGATCAATTATATCCAAAAGATGTCAGTGAGGCAATGACAAATGTGCAGGAAGTTTGTCTGACAAGTCAGAGAAAGTACCAAAAGTGAAACTACAAATGACAGGCCAGGGGAATGATTTGGAAACAGATGTTTTAATGGACATGCAAATGAAACTGGCTGAAGTTTTATACATTAAAGAAGAAATACAAATGACAAACCAAGAGAATGGTTCCAAAATATTTTTTTATCTGATCTGCAAAAGCAATTTATTAACCCCTTGAAGAATACAGTGCATGGGATAAAAAAGAACTGAAGATATTGTCCTACTGACAATATTTGAATGACTAAAGATTAAGACTTTACTTAAAGAGATTTATATCCTGTTAGAAGTAAAAGGAAGAAGTACGGAGTTGATTTATCTGATCAAGGTTAAAATAAGACATTTATTTTCAAAATTCTGGCAATCCTTTACAGACCTTTTTGCTGAGAGCATGATTAAAAAGTTGATGCTTTATGGATTTGCTTATAGATACAGAATGGGATATGAAATGAAAAGGTATTTGTTTGTAACCCTACATGGAGTGATGAATTTCTCTGCACTTCTTGTAATCACATTGGAAGTAACTTCTTTACATATTTCTTATCTTTTTCCGTATCATATTATTTTTCTTTCTCTATTTGTATAAGCAATGGACAAAAATAATTAAAACACACATAGTCTTTCTCCCCCCACCACCATTTATTTTATTTTATGTTTATTATTTGCTCAATTTTAGTCTTGCATAGTCCAAATGATCACAAAATAATTACAATATACTGAATAATTCTCAAAATTTCAAGGAAAGTATAATGAATATAGTGTGCAAAGTGATCATTAATATTGAAGAATAATTCTTCAAATAAAATTTTTGTCCTTCTGGGAAAATCCATGTTTTTTCTTATTTTGCAACATTCATAAATCTGAATATATAAAGCTTATAAAATGAACATTAGCATATCTAATAGTCTTGCAAAGAAGGAATAAATTCTCTTTAAGTGAAGATGAATTATCCAAAGAAAGATTAATTTTTAAAGATAATGTTTTTTAGTTTAATAAATATTCCCTAAAAATTCACATTTTAATTTGTCAAAAATCAACATACTCTCCACTATGTCTTTTCTGTTTCATCTGAAAAGGAAACTCACCTCCCCCCATTGGTATACATTTCAGGATTATGGAAAAAGTACTCCAGAGGCATAATTGTTTTCTCAGTTTTGAAGTGGATAAATCATTTGTCCTCACAGAAAAAGCAGCAAGAGAAGGAGACAAATACTTTATTCTTCTTTTCAGTTAATAGGAGATTTGAGAAGAGGAAGAGGGAAAAATGGCACAGAGCAAAAAAAAAAAGTTATCTGGCACAATGGCAATCTCTGTTTTTCTCCCTTTTTTTGTTCCTTGTGCTAGTTTGAATCAAACAAAATATGTGCTAATGGAAAGCATGGATATGATTCAGATCTACCATCTGAACTAACGTAGGCTAGAGCTCCAGAGAGGTTCAAATATTTGTTTGAACTTCTGGAGAACATTTTTAAGATAAAGAAATTGGGTAAACAACTTCTCTAAAAGTCTCTAGGGGAATGTCTCTCTAGAAGATATTCTGCAACAATTTCTAAAAGGCAGGATAGAAATTAAGGGCTACTCTGAAAATGCCAATAAGAAGAGCTCCTTTATGATGAATTCTCTTAGGATTTAATTGCCATGTGGGAAATATTCTCAAAACAGGAGTGAGCACGCCGGCTCAGAAATTATAGCAGTTGAAGTCAACAGGGTATAAAGTTGCCATAGTTGCCCACCCCTGCTCAAGACAGTGTTCTACAGGAAATAGTTCCTCTCCATAAATAACTTCAGGAACATCATACTCATCTTGCAAACATTTTTCTGCATTCTCGTCTCCTTAGTAAAAATTTCAAGTGAAAATTACAATGGTTTTCTAGGAATTAAGAGCAAAGAGCTGAGATGGCGCAGTGGTTAGGGTGCAGTACTGCAGGCCACTTTAGCTGACTGTGATCTGCAGTTCAGCGGTTCAAATCTCACCGGCTCAAGGTCGACTCAGCCTTCCATCCTTCCGAGATGGATGAAATGAGGACCCGGACTGTGGGGGCAAGTTGCTGACTCAATTTGCTAAAAAAAATTGTAAACTGCTTAGAGAGGGCTGAAAGCCCTATGAAGCGGTATATAAGTCTAATTAATAAAGTATCTATACTAATACTACTTTCACTATTTCTGAACATGTTTTCTAATAGCACATGGAAAGTTTCTGTTGCTGGCTTGGAATGGGGGTGATTGCAGCAAGATTGCTTAAAATGAATCTCAGCTCCCATGTGCATTTCGGCCATTGGTGATTTCATAACCAAAGGGATTGGAGGGGGGGGGCAAAGGAAAGGCCAAATATGCTAAACCTCTTTATCCTTCATTTGCTCTGCCATTCCCATTTGACCTTTTCTTTTTCTGTGATCAGATTTTGGCATCTTCCTGTGAAAGCTCATGCTGCAAGAATAGATGGGACTAAGAGTTAGAAGGCAACTCCACTGGCTTCTTATCTTGTAATCGAAAACTCGGGCCAAGGGGCAAGACACTCGGGAAGAAAGGTTTCAAATTGAATGAACCCTTCTTAGTGAACTCATTATAAATGAGGGTTGGAAATTCCACTCTCAGTTCCAAGATTTTATATTTTTTTCAGGAAGAGGAGGAGGAGGAGGAAGAAGAAAGAGATCATATCATGAGTGGATTGAAAAAGGGACAGAAAGAATAATTCTAAACTCAAGGTTTTGTTCTAAACAATCTTAACCTGCAGATGCAGATGGATATGACAATAAGACAGAGCCAAGTTTCTGACAAGACTCAGAGGAGATGGTAAAGAAAAGTGGCAGTTTCTGCATACTCTTCAGCATACTTTTATGCTTGTAGCCCCAGAAATGTTTATCCAACTTGTGCAAGTTCTTAAATTACTGCTTCTTTGAAGACAGACCTTGTGCCTTTTGTGGTACATGTAAGCATGATCACCCTTTTAAACATTATTTCAGTGTTGGAGGTGTCTACTTTGTGAATTGTAGGCAGATGAAAACTCTTTTCTTTCAACTGTGATTTTGGACAGAAATATACAAGCTTAAATTACTCTACCATGGATGTGTAGCAATGGTGGGTTGTTAATTTTTTTACTACTGGTTAGGGCATGCTCCTGTGCGCACTCATATGTGTGCACTCTGCTTCTGTGCATGCGCAGAAGCGTCTGGGTGGGTGGGCGGAGCTTCCCGCAGCCACTACTACTGGTTTGCCTGATCCAGGCTGAACTGGCAGCAGCCCACCTTTGATGTGTAGGCTCTTAGGATGGATCGTAGGCAGAAAAAAAAATAAGGGCGAAAGCAGTGCTGAAAATAAGACAAGACTATAGGTTGAGTTTATCAGTCGTGAGGGGGTAAGAATTGACATGAGGTGGCTGTGAGGGTTTTGTGGAGGCATCAACTATTCACTCCCACGTTTTTACATTTTACTTTTCAGTTTAAACTCCATGTACCTTTTTGATCAGGGACAGAAGTATATACTTCTACTATTGCTTTTCTATTACTTTATGGCTCAGAAATATTTCTATAAAACTTTGCATTCAGTAATTTGAAGATATGTCACATCTTCTGTGCTGTAGATTGCTCTCCCAGCCCAAAAAAACAACAACCCCAACTTGAAACCTATGAAGATGTTTTGTCTTATGATCTTTGTAAGAGAGTAGTGCATGATTATTTAGACATAAATAATCCTACTTTTTAAATTAGGGTCACCATCTATTATTTGCTTCCTGACACTTATGCCACCTATATCAGTGTGCCCAAATTACCATTAGAGAAACTTCTCTTTCTCATTCTTGTAATACAATTGTTAAATCATGTATTAGCAATAAATTAATGACATGTCCCACATACATTTCCTGGCTTAATAAACCTCTCTTTCAACTTTATCATGTCACTATATATCTCATACCATGATGTGCATCATGACTATTTGTTATAATGCAGTTATTGCTGAAGGTTATTTTTTTCTTCTGTTCAATCATGTCCACCTCCAGGAAATGGCCTGGACATGTTTCTGCAGATATCTTGGCAAGATTTTTCCTTTCTAAAACTAGGGGAAAGTGACTGGCTCCAGGTTACCCAGTTGGCTTGCCCAAGGCAGGACTAGAATTCACGGTCTCTTGCTTTCTAGTCTGATGCCTTGACCACTATAACAAATCAGACTCTTGCTGCATGGAATTTGCAACCTGGTTTCCTGAAGCATTGAAGAAAAAGGAAGAAAATGCAATATAATGGAATATCTTCTTTTTAGACATTATTAATAATAATAACTTTCTTAAAATATAAGATGTTTGAGTAACAAAGTTTTTTGCAGTTCCTCTGGTGTTATTGCAGGAAGTTGCAATTTGTTGATGTATCTTGTAAAATTCTTGGACATGGTGCCAAGTGCCCCGATGACAATGGGTATTCCTGTTACATGCTTCATCCATAACTATGTAATTTAGATAGCAAGGTCGCAGTATTTCATTATTTTTTCTAGTTCTTTTTCTTCAACTCTGGCATCTCCTGGAACAGCGATATCAATAAACTGTACACTTCGGCCCTCTACAACTGTGATATCTGGCGTGTTGTGCTCCAAATGATGATCTGTTTGTATTCGAAAGTCCCACAAAATCTTCATCTTCTCATTTTCAATAATTTTTTCCACTTTATGTTTCCATGACTTTCTGGATACAGGTAAATCACATTTTTTACATAATGACCAGTGGATTAATTTAGCAACTCGGTTGTGTCTATCTTTGTAATCCGTGTGATTTTGCTGCACTCACATATTAAATGTGAAACAGTTTTGACTTTGTTATTGCAAAGTCGGCAGTTTGAGTTGTCAGTGGATTTTTGTATCTTTGCTATCATGGCATTAGTTTGTAGTGCTTGCTCTTGAGCAGCCAGTATTCCCTCACATGTAGTGATTTTGCCCCTTTTTATGGATACAGTGGTATGCCAAACTGCATTGAAATATTGGTGCTGAATACTCAGACTGTGTTTGTCAGTGATTGGATTTCTATTTCTGACTTTCCATAGAGTTTCAAATCTTCCATACATAATAAATGCGCATTTTTTTCGGCTTCTTTAGCTGTTTGGTGGCCTAATTTCATTTTTTTTAAGATTACTGATAGGGGGATCATCGCGATGATGAAGAGAAGAGGTGAAAGTGAATCACCCTGGAAAATTCCTCGCTTGATATTAACCATTCCGTGCTTCTCATTCCCTACTGCCAACTCAGTTCTCCATTGTTTCATCGCCTTTTCAGTAAAGGCTGTAATATTTTTGCTAATGCCAGTTGTTTCTAAGCATTTTATGATCCAACTATGTGGCAATGAGTTGAATGCCTTTTTGTAATCAATCCAGACCATATTCAAGTTTGTTTTTCAGTTCTTACAATTTTCTAATATCATTTTATCAATTAGCGGCTGATCTTTTGTGCCCCTGCTCCTTCTTTTGTTGCCTTTTTGCTCTACTGGCAAGATGTTGTTTGTTTCAAAATAATCCATAATGTTATCTGCAATAATGCCTGTGAGTAATTTGAAGGATCTCATCAATTTGGCCCTTTTGTAAAATTTCATTCAGTTGCCTGGCCAATATTGCATGTAAAATGGTTAGAAATTTGAGCCAGAAACCATGTAATTGATCATTTCCAGGTGATGTCAAATTCTTTACTTTTTTTACTCGATTTTTGACCATCTCAGTTGTTATTTCTAATACTTGCATTTGTTTGTTGCCAATGCTTTTTTCAAAGTCGTGTATCCACTTTGTTTCCTTATTGTAGTCCTTTGCATTTTCCCACAATTCTTTCCAGAATTCAACTGTGGAATGCTTTTATGTTTTTTCACTTTTGATGTCACCATTCACATTAAGACTTTGATAAAAATGCCGTTGGTCTGATCGAAATTGCTGATTTTGTTTATATTGGATGATTCGTGCCTCATATCTTTCAATTTTTCTAGCTGTTGCTGTTATCTGCTGTTTTACAATCTCTACAGCTTCATTGATGTTTCTTGTATCCAATCTATATCTTCTGATTAGCTGATCTATGATTTTGCTGTTTTTAATCCATTGTCCATGCATGTTCTTTAAGTTGCTAGCATCTGCCCTTAATTTTTTGACTTTTTGTTCTAATCGGATTTTCCACTTTGGCTTTGTTGCTTTTTCCATTGTGTGACTAGGTGCTTTGATTTTAATGCCTAGCTCATTAGTGACTATTACAGCTGCAGTGTACATTAACTGGTTCGTTTCCAAAATGGATCCAAATTCAATTGTTGAAAATACTGTGTTAACCATTTTCATGATAGGAGCCAAAATTTTCTTAGGCACAGTTTTTAATTATGGTAAATGTTGCCTTTCCTCATTAGACAGAAAATGCTCCATGATCTTGTCCTTCAATTCTTTTTGTTTTTGAGTTAGTTCATCAGTTGGTTCAGTGATAACTGGTTCTGGTGGTAGTGTTGTTATTTGCTCCCCGACAGCTTCTTCTGGGAGTTCTACTACAATGTCTTTAGTTGTGTTTTGAGTATCAATTATTTCTGCTTGTGATGTTGTTTTTTTAGTTTTGCAATTTGCCTGAATTTCCTCAAGTTCAACTTCACTAAACACTTTATTCTGTATAATAAATCGCCTTTGATCTGCTAGTCATTGTTCACTAACATTTGAATCTGGATATTGTTGTTTCCATAATTCATACATTTGCTTTAAATAGCCTCTTTTTTCTGACTCTGAGTTGTAGTAACAGGCCATTATGGCACAATTTTCATCTGCACTATATTTTTGTCATTTTGTTGGCTGGTTCACTTGTAGCCCAATTGTCGACAGATGCCAGGGACCTCAACATCTGCCCTTGTTAACCTGTGCAATGACCGATGCGGTATAGAATTTTTATTCGTTTCTTTCACCATGTTATATGGGTTGGCAGGTTTTTTTTAATGATCCCAACCCTCCTCCTTTCTCATCCGGGACTGGGACTGGCAATGGTGGAGTTGTTGTTGTTGTTGTTGTTGTTGTTGTTATTATTCTTAACATTAACATTATTATTCACTGGTACAAATCAAAGCTTTATAGTCGAGAGTCTCTTCTGTGTGAAGAGGCTCTTCATATGATATGGAGTCTTGATTTTCTAGTTCAGTTGCTTACATGAGCTAGTCTTCTCATAGAGACATTTGTCCTGCATATGTGAATTTGCAAGGCTAGAGATATTGTAGTTTTACTAATTCCTTCTGAATTCAAGCAGCTCAACACTTATTTGAAAGTGTTTTTGGAGCATTCCATATGTTGAATCAATTATTTTGAGTGAACCAAGTAAAACAGCTTGACATATATTATCAAGGAACAAGAAATTAATTGCACTCTTCTCAAACTCTCAATCCAACTAGAAGGTTTAAAATTAAAATTTCTAGCTGTCAAATGCACACAACAGCAAAATGTTCTGATTAGATATGATGAAGTAAGAATAGTTTAGCAAGTTCAGCATTAAACTCTGTTCTTTAATAAATGCTTTTACTGATTGAGATTTTCAGGTTTTGTTGTTGAAGATCCTTTGAGTGCTATTTCAAATACAGAAGAGAGGCTCTAAAAGATAGCAGCAAACTTAGGCAAGTTGAAGATAGCACTCAACAATATCTGTATTTTGCTTCAGATTGAAACAACAACTGAACAGCCTAGGTAAAAAAATACAATCAATCTACTGATTGATTAATCCAATTTATATAGCTGCCAATCTCACCCAAGTGACACAATGTCTTGAAAGGATTGTCAGATATTTCTTATTCTCCCAAACCAGATGGCTATTTGTAGGTAGAAAAATAGAATGAAGAATGAAACCCTAATGAAGAGATGCAGAAATTTACTACTTGTACCTTGAGGCATTAATAAAGTATTTGAGAATTGAATCCAGAGATTGTGTTTATGAGTAATAAAACAATTAATCCAATAATAATTTATTATCAGCAATGCCTGGTGGCTTCTGCTCTCATGAATTTTATATTAGCTCTGTTTTGTTGTAATATGTTGCTGTTGATTTTCTGTTTATTTGTTTGTTTATTAATCATGATCCATGGATTGCCTGCATATAAATATTTGTAACAAATACATCAATTGCATTTTATTTCTATATAAACTGTATATTAAACTATATGATAAATAACAATATATTTGCAATAGGTAATCATTCTAGCCTAAAAGACCTATGAAGAGATCAGTTGAGAAATGGGAATGCTATAACAGACGTTTATTGCTAGTATATAATTTTTCTTTAAGTTTTTTTAAACCATTCCCAATGAATACTGAGTGAATATCAGTTTAATTGAGTTTATTTTTCAGTTTCAAATGGAAACCAATCAGAATATCTCAGAAGATCAGTATGTAAAATCTGACCTAATCAGATATAGATTTCACTAAAGAAAATGGAAACACAGATTATTTTTAAAAAATCTTTATATAGTTACTTACATATTCTAATACAATTTATTCTTTATTTTTTGAGTATACAGGTAGTCCTCAACTTACAACAGTTTATTTAATGACCATTGGGCGCATGTGCGAGAAACGGAATGGCGACCAGGCTTTTTCGTCTTAGCACAATCTGGCGAAAAAGTGCTGGGAGCCCCTGGAACCGGCTTTCTAACCGCTACAAAGGAGGTCCCCGGGATGATTGAAAGCCAGGGGACATGTGAAGACCAAATACCGGGGGGAGCCAATACCTTTCGATGGCCCCAGACTCCGGAATCCTCAGCATGGCTCAGCGGGCTTGGCAGTGAAAATGGCAGCCCCGCGGTGACGACGGAGGCATTTACGAATGATTTGCGCCGATTGTGAGGCCTCCCAACTTTCCTTCTGCAACTTGGTGAACCTCCAGCGACTTTGCCTGCCGATTGCTATTATTACCATCGCCTTGGAAGGAGGGAGATCGATCGGGGCTCCCCTTTGGATTGGGCGAATCGGGCGGATGGCTGTGTTTGCCAGGGAGGAGACAGCTGGCCCGGATGGTGTCAAAGGGGATCGATCGGCAGGCTTTGTTGTCACCATTTACGCCCCCTCCAGCCCCCCCCTGCATCACCTCAACGGCTTGCAGCGACCCTGCCAGTCTTATTCCGGCTTCCTATTTTACGAGACTGGAAGGAACCTGTGGATTTGCACCAGTTTATTATCAGCATTGGGGAGTGGGGTGGCCAATTCACGCGATGCTGAATGGTGGCCTTGGACGGAAGGGGGCGGAGGATTTTACTTGGTGTCTTTTGTGACCATCCCCCCCACCCCCCCACCCCCCTGCCTCTACTCAATCAGGGCCTCTTTGCAGTGCAGCCCTCCCCTGCCTTCTTTTATGATTGCGGAGCCTCCTTCCCTCCTCTACCATCTTTACCATCTGGCTCTCTCTGTTTACTCTGTTTACAAACTTGGACTCTTGGACTTACAGATCTACGTCCCTGCTCCTTGCTGCGACTACGGCTGCCCACTGTTACCCCAAGAATATTATTCCAACTATTAGGGACATCATTCCATCTGCCCTCTATTTACAATCACCCACCCAACACGGTTTTCTTTCTGGACCTTTGACTTTGATTTCGGGTGCTTTTCAGGACTTGAGGAAGGGAGAGGGGTGGAGCAGCTCTCCCTCCTCTTTCCGCACCATTGACTATCTTAACCGTACTTGCGCAGTGCTCCGCACTTGTCAACTAATTGCCATAGGAAGGGAGAGGAGCGGAGTAACTCTCCCTCCCCCTTCTCACAGTGTTCCATTTTAGATTTGTGCAATTTTTAGTTTCTCCGCATTTTATGAACGAGGTGTGAATGGTGTGATTGTTGCTGTATGTGCCCACTTTTTTTAATCCCTATTATTGTTGTAACTTTTCTGTGTTTTAAATTGTTAGTGGGGAGTGAATGGCTTCATGATTGTGTATGTCTGAGTAGGCTGGGACCTTATCCAGGTATCCTCTGTGCTGAGTGCTCTGCAGAAGTATCAGGGGGGCCTGGGCCAATCCCAGCCTCAGGATGTTTGATTCGAAGGGCCTGCCGGAGCATGCGGGGTTTATGGGGGTGGGTGGAGGGACCACGGACACGGGAGTGGGCCGGAGCATTACGGTCTTAACAGGGAGGGGCAGATATGGCGGGGACTTTAGGGCTGGCCATTACCGGGGAAGGAGGGCTCGCTACGTCACAGAGATCCCTCCTTCCGGCCCTATGAGCCCCACTCCAAGGCCAGATGGTGTGAGTAATCAGGACCCTGGTCTCAGGCTGCTGTCGCTAAATGCCAGGTCTGTAGTTCATAAGGCTCCTCTCGTTCGGGACTTAATTTTAGACGAGAGGGCAGACCTGGCATGCATTACTGAAACCTGGCTGGGCCCGGAGGGAGGAGTCCCCCTCGTAGAGATGTGCCCAGAGGGCTTTCAGGTGCTTCATCAGCCGTGGGCCCAGAGAAGGGGTGGGGGTGTGGCCATTGTTATCCGAGAGTCTCTAGTACCTCGTAGGATCCCTGCTCCGGAGCTTGTCGGGTGTGAGTCCCTGCTGGTGAAGTTGGACCTCAAGGGTCAAGTGGGCTTGCTGCTAATGTACCTGCCTCCCAACAGCATTGCAGCAGCCCTCCCCTCGCTCCTCGAGTCGGTAGCCGAGCTGGCAGTTGAGTTCCCCAGGCTTATGGTTCTGGGGGATTTCAATTTGCCTTCGCTTGGTGAACACTCTGATGGAGCGCAGGAGTTCATGGCTTCCATGACAGCCATGGGCTTGACCCAAGTAATTCGGGGCCCAACCCACTCAGCAGGTCACATGCTCGACCTCGTATTTCTCTCGGAGCAGTGGAGTTGTGATCTTGGTCTGAGGGGTAATGAGATCTTACCCCTGTCATGGTCAGACCACTACCTACTGAGGCTTGACTTTCGGAGACCAAACCCCCACTGTAGGGAGGAGGAACCGACCAGGTGGTTCCGCCCCAGGCGACTTATGGACCCTTCGGGTTTCCAGACGGAGCTTGGGGTTATTCCTGATACTCTCGCCCGCAGTCCGGCGGAGACTCTGGTTGCTGCTTGGAACTCGGCTTGGAACACCTATCCTCCGCGAGCTGCACTGGCTGCCTGTTGATGTCCGGGTGCGCTTCAAGGTGCTAGTTGTCACCTACAAAGCCCTTCATGGTATTGGATCTGGGTACTTGAGAGACCGCCTACTGCCAATTACCTCCTCTAGACCAATACGATCCCATAGATTAGGCCTCCTCCGAATTCCATCAGCCGGCCAATGTCGCTTGGCAACTACCCGGAGGAGAGCCTTCTCGGTGGCTGCTCCGACCCTCTGGAACGAACTCCCCATGGAGATTTGTACCCTCACCACCCTCCAGGCCTTCCGCATTGCCCTTAAAGCCTGGCTGTTCCGACAGGCCTGGGGCTAAAGACTTCAACCCCACTCGAATGGTATGACTGTTGTGCTTTTTTAACGGTGCATTGTCTTTATGTCTGTAACTTGTCTGTTCTTCCCTCCCCCTTGAATTGTGAGCCACCCTGAGTCTTCCCAGGGAAAAGGGCGGCATACAAATAAAGTAAACTAAACTAAACTAAACATTCAAAGTTACAACTGAAAAAAGGGATTTATAACATATTTCCACACATTAATGACTTTTTTAAGCATCCCCTTGATCATATGATCAACATTCAGAAGCTTGGCAACTGATTCATTCCATGTTTTCCCCAAAATAAGACCTGGTCTTATATATTTTTTCCAACAAAGAAAAAGGCACCATCTCTTGTTTTCATAGGTGGAGGGATCTTACACGACTCACCTTGCGGAAGCGGCACCAACAACCTCAGCCAACAGGAGCCTGCTGCCAGCCCTCTTCTTCTGCAATCACTTGCCAATGCTCACACGTTACCCCCAGCCTTTATTTCACTGTCAGAGGTCCTCCAGAAAGCCCTCTGCAGCTGAGAAACAGGTTCTGGATTGACACATGTGTTGCCCTCAGCCTCCATTTCATTGTCAGAAGCCTTTTGGAAAGCTCTGTTATCGGCTGCAGAGGGCTTTCCAGAAGGACCTGTGATGGCAAAATGGAGGCATGGGAGTGATGCACGGATCAATACACATCTCATTTCTTTCCTGCAGATGGCTTTCTGGAAGGACCTCTGAGAGTGAAACAGAGGTGAGGGGTGACATGCGCGAGCTGTGGCTAGCGGCCGCAGAAGAAGTGGGCCAGCAAGGCAAAGCAGGTATCAGGGGTTTGAGAGGCCTGGAAAGTAGAGCTGCTCACGCCCCCATCCCCAACCTAGCTTAATTTTTACCCATATGCCTCACTCTACCCCCTTTATGGGTGGGATCTTAATTAGGGCTTATTTTGGGGGTAGGGCTTATATTGGGCACATGTAAAAATCAAGCTAGGACTTACTTTTGAAGAAACATTGTATTTATGACTGTTGCTGTGTCCCAAGTTCATGTGATCACCTTTTGCAATCTTTTGACAAGCAAAATCAATGTGGAAGCCAGATACACTTAACAGCTGTGTTACTAACATCAACTGTGGTGATTCATTTAACAACTGTGGCAAGAAAGATTGTAAAAACTCAAATAACAAATATCTCACTTAACAACAGAAATTTTGGGCTCAATTGTTGTCATACATCAAGGACTACCTGTAGCTGTAATGCTTCCCTGTTTCTGATTGAATAACAGAATGTGACATGTAATCTGGATTTATAGCAATAGCAGTAGACTTATATACCGCTTCATAGGGCTTTCAGCCCTCTCTAAGCGGTTTACAGAGAGTCAGCATATTGCCCCCAACAATCCGGGTCCTCATTTTACCCACCTCGGAAGGATGGAAGGCTGAGTCAACCCTGAGACGGTGAGATTTGAACCGCTGAACTGCTGATCTAGCAGTAGCCTGCAGTGCTGCATTTAACCACTGCGCCACCTCGGCTCTCAAAGAACCAAAAGATGGTTATTATAATATAGAATGTACAACAATTAAGAGATTGATGGTTTGTCTTTTGGTATGGGATGGTAAAGGAAATTATTTTCTAACAAGCATTTAATCTTTCCTTCATAAGTATGTTGGATGTCAACTCCCAGCATTGTCATGGTGAGAGAAGGAGGGTGAGTGCCTTCCACGCATACTGACAGCTCAAATTACTGCAGCCGGCTTGGGAAGGGTGCATCTTATAGGGGAATGTGATTTATGACCCAGACTGAGGGGAGGGAAGGAACAGAGATGAAGTTCAGCAATAAATCAAACAAACATACCTACCTCCCAACAGCGTTGCAACAGCCCTTTCCTTGCTCCTCGAGTCAGTAGCCGAGTTGGCGGTGGAGTTCCCCAGGCTTATGGTTCTGGGAGATTTCAACCTGCCTACACTTGGTGAATGCTCTGATGGGGCGCAGGAGTTCATGGCTTCCATGACAGCCATGGACTTGACCCAAGTAATTCGAGGTTCGACTCATTCAGCGGGTCACACACTTGACCTTGTATTTCTGTTGGAGCAGTGGAGATGTGATCTAGAGTTGAAGGGCATTAAAACCTTGCCCTTGTCATGGTCTGATCACTTCCTGCTGAGGCTTGACTTTCGGAAGCCAATCCCCCACTGTAGGGAGGAGGAACCAATTAAGTGGTTCCGCCCCAGGCGCCTGATGGACCCAATGGGGTTTCAGACGGCGCTTGGAGAAATACCTGACACTATCGTCCACAATCCAGTGGATTCCTTAGTCGCTGCTTGGAATACAGCAGCGGCGGGGCTCTAAACCGGATTGCGCCTTTGCGACCTCTCCGAGGCTGCGGATCCAGGAGGGCTCCTTGGTTCACCAAGGAACTCCGGGAGATGAAACGCCAAAAGAGACGCCTAGAGCGCCGCTGGAGGGCCAGTAAATCTGAGTCAGACCGAGCACTGATGAGAGCCTTTATTAGAGCCTATCTCGTGGCAATACGGGCGGCGAAATGTTCGCATTTTCCCTCCCTTATTGCATCCACTGAATCGCGCCCAGCTGCCTTGTTTAGATTAACCCGCTCCCTCTTGAAAGGGAGGGATGCGGGTGACCCTCTACAGGGTAGAGCTGAGGAATTTGTTCAGTATTTGATGGATAAAGTCGCTCGGATTTGGACAGAGCTGGACTCCAATTGCATGATACCAGCCGAGGTACCGGGGGAGGGTCTTGAGCATGCTTTATGGATTGAGTTTCAACGGGCTTCTCCTAATGAAGTGGACAAAGCCATAGGAGTGGTGAGTGCCTCCACTTGTATACTGGACCCGTGTCCCTCCTGGTTGGTCTCGACCAGCAGGGAGGTGACACGCAGCTGGATCCAGACGATTGTGAACACCTCTCTCCAGGAGGGAATCTTCCCACCCCTCCTAAAGGATGCGGTGGTGAGACCCCTCCTGAAGAAATCGTCTTTGGACCCAGCCATTTTGAGCAACTATCATCCAGTCTCCAACCTTCCCTTTGTAGGGAAGGTTGTTGAGAAAGTGGTGGCCTCGCAACTCCGACGGTCCTTGGATGAAGCTGATTATCTAGACTTTTTTCAGTTGGGTTTCAGGCCTGGTTACAGCACGGAAACTGCTTTGGTCGCACTGATCGATGATCTCTGGCGGGCCAGGGATAGGGGTCACCCCTCTATCCTTGTGCTTCTTGACCTCTCAGCAGCCTTCGATACCATCAACCATGGTATCCTTCTGCGACGGTTGCAAGAGGTGGGGGTGGGAGGCACCGTTTTGTGGTGGTTCTCCTCCTACCTCTCGGACAGGTCGCAGTCGGTGTTGGTCGGAGGGCAGAGATCGACCCCAAGGCCCCTCAAGTATGGGGTGCCGCAGGGTTCGGTCCTGTCCCTCCTCCTATTTAACATCTACATGAAGCCACTGGGTGAGATCATATGCCGGCATGGGATTAAGTACCACCAATAGGAAGACGATACGCAGCTGTATCTGTCTGCCCCGTGCCAACTCAGCAAAGCAGTAGAAGTGATGTGCCAGTGCCTGGAGGCTGTTAGAGTCTGGATGGGAGCAAACAAGTTGGCACTCAATCCAGACAAGACCGAGTGGCTTATGATGTTTCCTCCCAAAGATTGTCCAACTGTTCCATCTCTCAGGCTGGGGGGCAAAATTATACACCCCTCAGAGAGGGTTCGCAATTTGGGAGTCCTCCTGGACCCACAGCTGACTCTAGAACACCATCTGTCAGCTGTGACCAGGGGGACCTTTGCCCAGGTTCGCCTGGTGCACAATTGCGACCCTACCTGGATCGGGAGGCCCTTCAGACAGTCACTCATGCCCTTGTGACCTGAATACTGGATTATTGTAATGCGCTCTACATGGGGCTGCCCTTGAAGAGTGTTCGAAGACTCCAATTAGTCCAGAATGCAGCCGCGCGAGCGATTGTGGGTGCACCAAGGTACACCCATGTTACACCTATCCTCCGCGAGCTGCACTGGCTACCTATTAGTCTCCGAATCCACTTCAAGGTGCTGGTCGCTACCTATAAAGCCCTACATGGCATCGGACCTGGGTACCTGAGAGACCGCCTCCTGCCGATTACCTCTCTCAAACCAATTAGAGGTCTCCTCCGGATTCCATCTGCCGGCCAATGTCGGCTGGCGACTCCATGGGGGAGGGCCTTCTCTGTTGCAGCTCCAGCCCTCTGGAACAAGCTCCCTGTTGAGATCCGGACCCTTACTACCCTCCCGGCCTTCTGCAAAGCCACCAAATCCTGGCTGTTCCAGCAGGCTGGGCGGAGCTGAGAATCATCTACCTCCACAGAAATTGTGAATGTTGGTTTTGCTTTTAATATGTTGCCTTTGTCTCGTTCCCCCCTTTCCCTTGTCTTTTGTGAGCCGCCCGGAGTCCTCTGGGAGTGGGCGGCATACAAGGCAAATAAATAAATAAATAAATAAATAAATAAATAAATAAATAAATAAATAAAGCATAGACTTGACTGCAAACAGATCTTGCCTAGAATGCTCCTAATAAATGATTAGTTTTGTATTGAAACTTGACTCAATACTTAGGAATCAATTAGGGCATTTTTAGGAAACTTTACAGACAGTCAAGTCTGCTTTTAAATATCGGTGGTGCCTGGAGGGAAACTCAGGAAACCCTGGCAAATGGCCAGCTATCCGAAGAGAGCCTGATTGCAGCTGGAGTGCAGCTTGACCTCAGACATTAAAGCTGAGATGGGCAAAGCAACAGGAGATGAGTATTCAATCCCTAAAGCAGCTAAAGCTGAGCTCCTCACTCTAATGTCCAGAAAAAGGGAAGGGCTCTGAGCGAGCTGGGAAGAGTGGAGGGGATGATGGACTGGAACCAAGCCAGGCCCCCAAACTCACCAAAGAGCCTCTGTGGAGTTCCATAGAGCAACAGCGGGAGGAAATTGACTGGGCCACCCTCCATTATGCAGGTCAAAAGAGAAAGGAGAAGCAGTGGATCCTCTTGAGGTGATGAGAAGCAGATGGGAATACAGCTCCCCTTCTCCAACTATCAGAAGGAGGATGAAACCAGTGCTTCTCCCACATAGCAAGCAGTGTTGATTGAACCACCCCGGTACAGAGGAAAGTTTGATGGGGACTCAGACCAGTTAGCCCTAATCCTTGACTCAGCTGAGATCCACCTAGAATACTATGGACACCTATAGTCATCGCCCAGAGCCATAGTGAATACTATCACTAGAGGGAGAAGCAAGGGAATGGCTAGCAGCCCTCCACAAGAGAAGAGCCCCCCAATGCAAGGTGTAGATGATTTCCATGACTGCTAGAGGCCACATTTGAGAAGGTGGCAAAGGACCTGTATGCAGAAGATGAGCTCAGCGACCTAAAGCAGAGGGGCTGCCCCATCAAAGAGCATATCCGTGAATTTAGGAGAGTCATTGGAAGGCTACCACCAGAGTGTCTGTCAGTGCATTTTTTCAGAACAAGTCTGGAGAAGCAGATTACGCAGGTAACTGCCAACTGCAACATCCCAAACTGACTCTCTGAGTGGTTCCGAGTAGCAATAAAAGTCGATGGCAGATTGCATGCTAACGACATGAGAAAGCCACCAGACATGAAAGAGAGGTCAACTTGATCTGAAATCTCCCAGCTGACGGGGACCCACAGCAACACAGTGGGCCCCAAAACCAACTGAAAGTCCACTGAAATGCTACAGATGTGGGGGGTGGGCCACATGGCATCTGCATGCATGACCAACCCTGATGCCAAGGCCAGAGCTACCACCCAGGGCATGACTGGAACAGGGCCACAAACAGGCTACCCATGCATCCTGGAAGGCCCTCCAGGTTGCAGAGGTCCCTCCCCACCCAGATGAAGGTGGGGACTCCAAGCAACAATGACCAGTCACCAGAATCCTATGACAGTGGGAAGACAAGTGGGGACCGACCATCTGGTGGCAAGGGTGTACCCACAGACATAGTATAGAAAAGGGCCCCAACCCTTACCATGCAAGCAAGCAGTAACACCACCCAAGCAGGGAAGCCCCCCAAAAGAGCCCACCAGAACATCTGGCAGCCACATCCAAAGAAATCCCAGAGACCAAACAGATCCCAGAAGAATATCAGGACCTTGCAGAAGTATTCAGTGAGTCCAAGTGCAACATTCTGCCCCCCCCCCCAACATGAGGCAGATTGTGCCATCAAAATCATACCCAGGGCAAAACTACTGAAATACAAACTGTACAACAGGACACCCCGGGAAATGCAAGAAATGCACAAATACATAGACAAAAACGAAACACGAGGGTCCATAAAGCCAGCCAAGTCATGGGTCATGGCGCCAGTCCCCTTAAAAAAAAATAAGGATGGAACTATGAGACTGTTTGTGGACTTTAGAGGAATCAATGCCATGTGCCCACAAAACCTATACCCCCTCCCCATCACGAAGGACATGTTATTTCACCTGGCCAAGGGAAAAGACTTCACCAAACTAGACCTCAGAGAAGCATACTACCAAGTACGGATCAGGAAAGGAGATAAGTGGAAAACAGTGTTCAACTGCCCCCTAGGGAGCTTCCAATTCAAAGTGATGTCTTTTGGACTGCAGGGAGCCCCAGCAATGTTCATGCAATTAATAAATGAGGTGCTGCATGAATACCTCTACAAGGGGATCCTTGCCTACCTGGTGACATCCTCATCTACATGGAGACCATGAACGACCACATACCCCTAATCAGATAGTTACTAGAAAAACATTTGGCAGCCAACCTGTCCATTAAACTATACAAATGTGAATTCCACCATGCAAGACTAGACTACCTGAGCTACTGAATGTCAAATGAGGGAATAGAGATGGACCCAGCCAAGTACAAGCCATCCTAGTCTGCCAACTCCTTCGCACCAGCAGACAACTACAAAGCTTCCTATGGTTCATGAACTTCTATAGGCAATTCATCCCCCCCTTCATGAAGATTGCCAAACCCATGACAGACTTCTTGAAGACAGAGAGCTCAGGAATGAAACCTCATCCAGGACAAGCTCTATAGTGTGACCTAACCTGCCAAAAGGCATTTGAAACATTAAAAGAAATGTTTGCAAAGGAACTGGTGCTGAAGCATCCTGACTGAGCAACCCTTCATGATCCAAGCAGATGCCAGTGACATAGCAGTGGGAGTGGTGCTACTCCAAAGAAACAACCAGGGAAACTTACAACCCTGTGCCTAAACCTCCCGCAAGCTCACAGACACAGAGAGACGATGGGCCGCATGGGAAAAGGAGGCTTTCACAATGAGATGGGCACTGCTAACCTGGAGACACCTGTTGGAAGGGAGCCAGAAACTGTTTGAAGTCTAGACTTACTAAAATCTTGAGGCTCTCAGGACCCCTCAGAAACTATCAACCAAACAAGTCCGATGGGCTCAATATTTCAACTGTTTCGATTTTGTACTAAAACACATTCCAGGGGGGAGGAACTTTCTAGCTGATGCCCTCTCTCACATGCCCCAGTACATATGCAAATGGGAACAGGTGGTGGATGCCATCATTTCCCCTACTCAAATAGCTGCCCATGCGACTACTAGATGACAATGCTATGATTTTTAGATTTTAGATTTAGATTTATTAATATTTGTAGGCCGCCCTTTTCCCTGAGGGGACTCAGGGCGGCTCACATAAAATCGGGGAAGGGAAGATACAGACATTAAGATAAGACATATAATAAAATAATAAACAACATACATTCATCATTCGGGAGGGGAATTATCCTTGTCCCCAGGCCTGACGGGCGAGCCAGTTCTTCAAGGCTGTGCGGAAGGCCTGGACGGTGGCGAGGGTGCGAATCTCTACGGGGAGCTCGTTCCAAAGGGTCGGGGCTACTACTGAGAAGGCCCTCCTCCTTGTAGTTGCCAGCCGACACTGGCTGGCCGATGGTATACGGAGGAGGCCTAATCTATGTGATCTTATTGGTCGCAGGGATGTAATTGGCAGAAGGCGGTCTCTCAAGTATCCAGATCCACTGCCATGTAGGGCTTTATGGGTGACTAATAGCACCTTGAAGCGCATCCGGAGATTGACAGGTAGCCAGCGCAGCTCGCGGAGGATAGGTGTTATGCGGGTGAACCGAGGTGCACCCACAATCACTCGCGCGGCCGCATTCTGTACTAGCTGAAGTCGCCGGATGCTCTTCAAGGGCAGCCCCATGTAGAGCACGTTGCAGTATTCCAGCCTAGAGGTCACAAGGGCCCGGGTGACTGTTGTGAGAGCCTCCCGATTCAGGTAGGGTCGCAACTGGCGCACCAGGCGAACCTGGGCGAATGCCCCCCTGGTCACAGCCATTAAATGGTGGTCAAACGATAGCTGTGAGTCCAGGAGGACTCCCAAGTTGCGAACCCTCTCTGAGGGGTGTAGAATTTGACCCCCCAGCCTGAGTGATGGAATATTGGTCGAATCTCTGGGAGGGAAACACAACAGCCACTCGGTCTTTTCTGGGTTGAGCACGAGCTTGTTAACCCTCATCCAGTCCATAACAGCTTCGAGGCCGCGGTTCATCACGTCTGCCGCTTCATTGAGTTGGCACGGGGCGGACAGATACAGTTGAGTATCGTCCGCATATTGATGGTATCTAATCCCGTGCCTGCGAATGATCTCACCCAGCGGTTTCATGTAGATGTTGAATAGTAGGGGGGATAAGACCGAGCCCTGAGGCACCCCATAAGTTAGGGGCCTAGGGGACGATCTCTGCCCCCCCACTAACACCGACTGCGACCTGTCCGAGAGGTAGGAGGAGAACCACCGCAACACGGCGCCTCCCACTCCCACCTCCCGCAGTCGTCGCAGAAGGATACCATGGTCGATGGTATCGAAAGCCGCTGAGAGGTCGAGGAGAACCAGGATGGAGGAATGTCCTCCATCTCTGGCCCTCCAGAGATCATCGGTCAATGCGACCAAAGCGGTTTCTGTGCTGTAACCGGGTCTGAAGCCTGACTGGAAGGGGTCTAGATAGTTTGCTTCCTCCAAGGACCGCTGGAGCTGGAAGGCCACCACCTTCTCAACAACCTTCCCCAGAAAGGGGAGGTTGGAGACTGGACGATAATTATTAAGGATAGCTGGATCCAAAGATGGCTTCTTCAGGAGGGGTCTCACCACCGCCGCTTTCAGTGCGGCGGGGAAGTTCCCCTCCCGAAGTGAGGCGGTGACAACCGCCTGGATCCAGCCTCGTGTCACCTCACTGCAGTTAGTAACTAACCATGAGGGACACGGATCCAGTACACAGGTGGAGGTACTTACAGCCCTCATGGCCTTGTCCACATCCCCGGGGGTAACGTCTTGAAACTCAACCCAGAGTTGTTCAAATTGATCCTCCTGTGCCTCGGCTGGAGCTGCAGGGGTGGAGTCCAAGTCCGACCGAAACCGAGCAATTTTGTCCGCTAAGAATTGGGCATACTCTTCGGCTCTGCCCTGCAAGGGTTCCCCCGCTTCCCTTTTGTTCAGTAGGGAGCGGGTTATCCTAAACAGGGCGGCCGGGCGGGACTCAGCGGACGCAACCAAGGTGGCTATATGGGATCTTTTTGCAGCCCTAAGTGCCCTGGTGTATTCCTTGGTGCAGGTGGTTACCATTGCTCGGTTCGCTTCGGACTTATCGGACCTCCAACGGACCCCTATGACCAGCAAGACCAACCCGCAAGCGACCTAAACATGAGACTCAAAACTGAACTGCTAGCAGACTCCTGGTTCCGAAACAACCAACACATCTTGACAAAAAGAGATGACCTCGCATGGAAGCAGACAAAACTCTGCATCCTGGAATCCCTACACACCCTAATTCTCCAGAGGAGACATGACACCAAACTGGTAAGCCACTTTGAATTCCTAAAGTCTTTACACTTAGCCCAGAGGCTGTTCTGGTGGCTCAGGATAAAGAAAGATATGGATAGTTATGTGAAACGTTGCACCATCTGCACCACAATGAAGAGATGACCGGGAAAACCCCCTGGACTGCTGCAACCAGTAGCAGAGCCAACGAGGCCATGGCAGGAGATTGCAATGGACTTTATAGTAGAGTTGCTGAAAAGTGAGGGAAACACAGTGATTGGACTGTAATAGACCTGTTTTCCAAACAGACACACTTCATACACTGCAGTGGACTATTAGCTCACAAGCTGGACAAACTGTTCCTGAAGCACATCTACCACCTGAATGGAGTACCTTGAAGAATTATCTCAGACAGAGGGGTCCAGTTCATGGCTAAGTTCTGAAGGGAATTCTGCAGTCCATTGGGTCATCACAGGGCCTTAGCTCGGTTTTTCACCCAAGCATCAATGGGGGGGGGGGGCAGATAGACTGAACGCCATGGTAGAGCAGTACCTGAGGTGCTATGTGAACTATCAGCAATCCAATTGGGCAGACCTTCTGTTTTTTTGCTGAAGTCGCTATTGACAGTAGTACAGGACTAACACCATTCAAAGTAGTGAGTGACATGTTTCTTTTTTGTATTTAGCAGACATTATTCCTAATAAAAAAAGCTTCAGGTTTCCATTCTATTTTAACTCCTCTTATTGCCTCCAGCCAATTTTTGATCCTTTTCCAAAAAAAATTAGCCTTCTCACAGGTCCACCATAAATGCTAATATGTTCCATGTATTGATTCGCATTTCCAACATTTTGGGGAGGTATTTGTTAAGATTTTAGCTAACCTTGTTGGTGCCAGGTGCCATCTGTAAAACATTTTGTACTGGTTTTCCTTGTATGCAACTCATAGTGTCATTTTTAAGTTTGTTCCCCAAAATTTTTCCTATTTGTCTAATTCAATATTATAGCCAAAGTTCTGCACCCATTTTATCATTTGTTCTTTCACAATTTCCTCTTCCATTTTATACCTCAGGAGAAAATTATATATTTTCCCTGTCATCTTTCAATCTGAGCTTTGAAAAATTTTATCCAATTTGTGTGGTTCTGTTTCGATGTCATATAATTTAGTATCATTATTGTATTTAGTTTTGATTTGGAGGTAAGTTAGCAAGTCAATTTTCATGTTCTGTTCTGCCAATTATTCAATTGTTTTTAAATTTCCCTGTCTCTGTATCTTAGCATTTTGTTCAAATCTCTAAATTTTGGATGTGTTGTCCTGTCCTTTCTGTCGGTGATAGCAATTCGGGATTTTCACATAGTGGATTTTTTTTTAATTTTGAGCCATTTTTGCAATAACACTATTCTAATTAAATGATTTTGAAAGTATTTGTGTGTTTTATTTTTATTATCCCATAGGAATGTAAGCCAGCCTGCTTGCAAATCACGGCCTTCTAAGGTCAAAATTATTTTATTCTTTAGCTCTATCCAATCCTTCATCCATGTTATTGTTACTGCTGATGAGTATAAATCCCAATTTGGTAATGCTAAACCTCGCTTCTCCTTAGTGTCTTGCATTGACTTTAGTTTAATCCTCGCTTTTCGTCCTTGCCAAATGAACCTACCAGTTATTTTGTTTAATTCTTGAAAGAATTTTTTCCCCGGATTAATAGGTGCGGCTTGCAACAGGAATAAGATTCTTGGTAAAATATTCATTTTAATTGTTGCTATATGTCCCATGAGCGAAAGCTGAATATTTTTCCAATTTTCTAAATCTTTCTTTATTTGTATCACTAATTTATTATAATTATCATCTTTAATTGTGGAACATTTTGCCGACACCCAAATCCCCAAGTATTTCACTTTCTTAGTTATTTGCATTCTGGTTGTTACTTCCAGTTTCTCTTCTTGCTTTTTTGTCATGTTATTGGTTATCATTTTTGTTTTGTCTTTATTGATCTTTAGTCCTGACACTTCGCCATATTCTTCTAATTTTTGAATTAATTTCAGGCTGGATTCTAATGGATCCTCTAGAACAAATACTGTCATTGGATAGAGTTGGGCCTTATATTCTTCATTTTTGAGTCTTAAACCTTTTATTCCCTGGTCCTTCCGAATTTCATTTAATAAAATTTCCAAAGTTAATATAAACAGCAAAGGAGAGAGTGGGCATCCCTGTCTGACTCCTTTTAATTTCAATCTTCTCTGTTAGATCTCCATTCATCAGAATTTTGGCTGTCTGACTATTATAAAATCCTTCTATCATTTTTATAATTTTTTCTCCGAATTTGATCTCATTCAATAGTGTTATTATAAATTTCCAGATTATGTTGTCAAATGCTTTTTGTGCATCAAGGAAAGCCAGTACCATTTGTTTTTCTGGATGTGCCTCGTAATACTCTATTACGTCTAGGATGACTCTCGTATTATTTTTAATCTGTCTGTGAGGTAAAAATCCGTTTTGATCTCGGTGTATTTGTTCATTTAAAACCTGTTTAATTCTTCCTGCCATAATTGCTGCAAATATTTTATAGTTGGAGTGAATGAAATTGGCCTGTAATTTTGAATTTCTTGTAGGTTGGTTTCTTCTTTTGGTATTAGCGATATTATTGCTTCTGTCCATGATTCAGGTATCTTGGCTTTTCCTAAAACATCATTAAACATTTCCACTCCTAGCTCTTCCAATATTATTTTATTATATTTGTATAGCTCCACCGGTATTCTGTCTGGTCCTGGGGTTTTATTATTTTTCTGGTTTTTCAGGACTAATTCCACTTCAGCTAACATTATCAGCCTGTTTATCGCCTACCTTTGTTCTTTTGAGATTGATGTCATCTTTTGTGTGTTTAAATAATGTTTTATTTTGATTTCCTCCATACTATTTTGTGCGTATAGTTTTGTGAAGTATTTATGAATAATATGCTTCTTTTCTTCCGCTTTGTATTGAATTTTAGTATTTTAGGTAGTTTTATATACCTGTTTTCCTAAAAATAATCATGAGGTGACCATGCTCACCACCTCCTGCACCTCAAAAATAATAAGACCTTCCCGAAAATAAGCCCAAGTACTTATTTCAATACAATACAATAGCAGAGTTGGAAGGGATCCTGGAGGTATTCTAGTCCAACTGCCTACCTAGGCAGGAAACCCTATACTGTTCCAGACAAATGGCTATCCAACATCTTCTTAAAGACTTCCAGTGTTGGGACATTCACAACTTCTGGAGGCAAGCTGTTCCACTGATTAATTGTTCTAACTGTCAGGAAATTTCTTCTCAGTTCTAAGTTGCTTCTCTCCTTGATTAGTTTCCACCCATTACTTCTCGTTCTACCCTCAGGTGCCTTGGAAAATAGTTTGTCTCCCTCTTATTTGTGGCAACCCCTGAGATATTGGAACACTGCTATCATGTCTCATCTAGTCATTTCAAAAGAAAATAAAACCTATTATTTTTAAAACCTCTTATTTTTAGGGAAACACGATAATGTTTTATCAGTCACAGCCTAAAAAGGAACAACACAGAAATGGAATGGATCCATTCCTTTCTGGGATCTAATAATGTAATTAGATGAAAAACAAAAGATTGTACGCTATCTTGAAGATAGTCAAATTTTGTTATCATTAGGTAAAAATGTTTTCAACCTCTTTCCCATAATCATAAGACCCTCATTGAATCTGTTATTTTTCAGGATTCTGGTAACAAATTTTCTCTAAGGCTTTTAAGCAATCTGGAATAGAATGAAAACTTGGACAGCCTTGTTACCATAGCGTAGCTGAAATATACAATTTGCCCTTGAATCAATATTAGATAACTTACTTTATTTCTAACATTATGCCTGTAATTCACTTTCTGCAGTACAGCAATAAGCAAGTTACATAATTCAGTTTCTATAGTGCCATAGGTTATTTTTGTGCTTCTGAATAAGCCATGCATAAATATTTATCAAATTAAATTAAAATATTATTACTGCTTTCAAATCTGATAAATTAATAACATATATGGTTAAGGCAAGAAAACTCTAAAAATAAACATAATAAAATTGACTTAACTTTTTTTTGTCCTAACATTGTACATAAGAGAAATCCAAATCTATTTGAATGTGAGGGTGGCATCTAACTTAACAATAAAGATACATCTACCTGTAAATCAGATTGGAACTTCAGATTGTCAGGCTAGTCATTCTCCTTAATGTGAAAAACCTTTGCAACAACTGAAGATCTGCATATACAGCTACAGTTCAGACAGGAATCAAATGGCATGACATCATCTATTACTCACTGTCAGATGGGAGAACACAGAAAAAGACATCAATAGACACCTGGTGATGCATAAAACATTAATGTATTCCCAGACATATTCATCTGGAAAACAGATCAGCAGCAGGGTCCCTGCAAGCATCACAGCATCTGTTGTATCTGTGCTCCCAAAATTAATTTTGTCCCAAAAGATCTTTCTAAAAAAATATCTCTAAAATAAAAGATTTCAGTAATCTTCTAATTGATCTGGTTAGATTCTAGCCGAAGATTCCTAAAAACTCATCAGACTTGGCTATTTCAAGAAATTTGAAGTGCTAAAAAAAGTAGCTAATCTCTGATTTACCAACAATGCCTAAAATTTCAAGAGAAAGACCACAATTTCAAAATAGCTTCTCTTAGAGCAGGGGTAGGCAACCTTAAACACTCAGAAGATCCATGTGGACTCATCTCCCACAGGAAAGAAAACACCCAGAGCCACAAAACCCTTTTGACATCCAAAATGAAGATAGCACTGCATATATATTACCTTTACCTTTTACCTAACTATAGTGTGAAATCAATTAACTGCTACAGAGAAAACACATTCAACAAATTTGCAACAAAAACATTTTGAATTCTGAAAAAAAAAAAAAGGTCGAAAACCACAATAAATTGTGCGCCGGCAGGTATCACACATTGGCAGTTGTGACCCATATTTTAAGTGATAGGGAGCCACAGCAGAGGGATGAATTAGCCACATGTGGCTCCAGAGCCGTGGGTTGCAGACCCCTATCTTAGAGAGAAAGATTATAGATGTTATTACAAAGGACAATCTTTTAAGAGCAGCAGGACAGTAGTTATTGGACAAGATAATGCCAAGCTTGAGTGTGTTAAGCTTGAGAAATGAAAAGCAGGTTCAGACCTATCAAAATGATGACTTTAGAAGGCATTTTAGCTGTTTCCCAGAAAATGACAAAGAATCCTCTGAGTTTCATCAAATCAGTATTTGGTTCTATTTATCAGAGTTTTTAGGGTATGTGGACTTCAACTCCCAGCATCCTTCAACCATGTTAGTTGGGCAATTCTACCACTTCGAATGGTATGATTGTTGTGTTTTTAACTATGTATGGCTTTTATGTTTTTTTGTAATTCTGTTTGTTTTTCCCCTCCCTTTGAGTTGTGAGCCGCCCTGAGTCCCTTTAGGGAAAAGGGTGGCATACAAATAAATTAAAACTAAACTAAACTAAACTAAACTGAAGTCCACAAATCTTAAAGTTGACAAATTTGAAAAACACTGTTTTACCTCTTGTATTGGATCAATTTGAAAGCTGATTTCCAAAGCAAAGGATAGGCCAAAAGCAGAATACACAATTCAGTAGAGGGAAGAAAAAATGTGGCTAGGGATTTCTAGTACAGGTAGTCCTCGATTTAAAACAGTTCATTTAGTGACCATTCACAGTTACAATGGCACTGAAAAAAGTGACTTATGACCATTTTTCACAGTTACAATCATTGTAGCATCCCCATGATCATGTGATCAAAATTGAGATACTTGACAACTGATTCATACTGTTTTGCAAACTTTTGAAAACCAAAATCAATGGAGAAGCCAGATTCACTTAACAACTAGGTTACTAACTTATCAACTGCAATGATTCTCTTAACAGTTATAGCAAGAAAAGTCATAAAATGTGGCAAAACTCGTTTAACACATGTCTCACTTAAGAAAAAAATGGGCTTGATTGTGGTTGTAAGTCAAGGACTTCCTGTAGTTTTTCCATTTTTATAATTTTAAACTAGATTCATTCCTATTTTTGAAAACATTTCTCTGGAAAGGATATGCATAAAAAATGGTATGCATCATGATACCCATTCTTTCTATTAAGGCATTCTTGTACATACTTTTGTGTTGTTGTGGATGTGTGTGTATACACATACATGTGGATATAAGCACAGACATTTCCATAATACCTACGCAGCTCTTTATATTTTTATAAATTTGAGAACTGCATTCCTACATTTGGCAGTGTGACTATTGAAGAAGAGTGCTTCAGTTCATCTGTATAAGATGTCATGGTTGCCTATGCTTGTACATCCACTGATGTAACATTGATTGCACTTTTGGATTGAGAAGGACTTCTAGAGCAGTGGCCAATGATCCAGTCTTTTTTTCATCACTTCTGCTTTCTTCTGGGTATCCAACAGAAGACAGATATTAAGGCAGTCATTAATACTTCAGAATGGTTTTTTTTTAAAAAAGAAATCAATCTGGAAAGTAAATAAAAACCATCTACATATTTATAAAAATAAGTAAATCTTTACATGTAAGTCTAAAAAGAGATAATACTAGAACAAATAGTGTCATATTGTTCCTTTTTAATTGATTGTTAAGTAGGCTCTCGGCATTTTATTACAATGTCAATTGCTGTTGTGATTGTCATGCTCCATCTCTGCTCTATCCATCTCTCTTCATGGTAATACTCTTGACTCTAAGGGAGCAGAAAGGAATTCTGTCTAGGAATTGTGTTCATCCATTATATGAAGGGAATGACTGATTTCCTAAGAAAAGTTGACAGGCAAAATATTTGTCAGCACATATCTGCACACATCTCTTTGGATGGATTCTGCTGCCTTGTTTTTTTCTTGCAGTTATATATTTTTTCTGAACCTCTTGTCTATGATCAATAAAATGGCAGTGTAGAAGTAGACAAATAGTTTCCTATATTCTCTTCTAGTCATATCTTGAAAAGCTTGATAGTGCCAAGCAAATGGATCCTTTGATCAGTGAGCATTGGTAGTGGAGGCACAAATGCTATTTTTAAAAGTCTCCCTCCCATCTTTCTTAAAGAGTGTTCTCTGGAATGAGACCAGTCCTTTTATCTTCTGTAAAATAGAGTAAGTAATGATGAAGCAAAGTTCTAAATATCTTCATGGATGAACAGGGAATTTAATCAAGTTCTTTGGAGATCCAATATGGCTTTCATATATTATAGGAGGAAAGATTCATAGTGAAAGAATCTTCTCTTTTATTAGAAAACAAACATTGACAAAACAGTAAGTAAAATGATTTTATGGGTACATGGTTTCATATCTATTAGGAGTGGTGCGGAGTTGGAGCTTTCACCTCACAATGAGGAGGCTGTGAGTTCAATCCTAGATAAAGGCAGATATCTCTGGCCACAATGAGAATATATCTGCTGAACAAATCTCTGCATTGGCATCAGGAAAGTCATCTGGCCAGCAAATATTCTGCTAGCTTCATTCAATTGCCCAGACTCCACCCCGCAAGGGATTATGGGGTTGTTAAACGATGATGGTGGTGGTGGTGGTGGTAATTTCATATCCACTGTTTTCTTGGCAACAGTGTAGATGTGATTTGCATTGCCTTCTGCATTTTTTAATATGCAAAATCAATAATTAGGGTACATCTTCAGAGTGGCCAGTTCAAGAACCTATCTGTTGCAAATTTCTTTAGCTTCTCAGCTTTGACAAAATTCTCTAGGTGCGTTTTGTTGAAGCTCATGCCTTAGGTTGCAAAAGCTGTGATTCAAAGGAATTGTAACTTACTTTTAATCGATTTCTGATTTTAATATCAAAGAATTTTTATGATCTTTCCCAACTTAAATCCCACTAGCTTTAATTAAAATGCACAAGTGGGGGGAAAATTGAAGGAACTATCTGAACTAACTCTAAAGACGAGTACAAAAAAGGTAGAGAATTTTAGTCCAAAACAGAGGAGACATCAGCAAGAATTAAATGTTTTGTTTCTGAGATATGTAAACCATTTTATGAAATACAGTATTAATAGTTTGGTACTGTAAATTTAATATAGGGGATATTATTTTATTTCTTTTGCAGAGCTATGAAGTATCAAGATGTATGTATGTATGTATGAATGAATGACATGTTTATGTTGTAATTTTTTTTGTTTTGTTTTTCTAATATTTATTACAGGCTATTTTTTCTGTTACTTTGCCATTCTTTGAGTATCTCCATTTCATTAATGATTATGAAACTGAAAAATGGATTGCTAGGTGATTAAACTAGCATAAATAACTTCTGTGCATATATAGTGAAACTGTAAAGAGCTCATTAGAATTGAGTATGCATTGCATTTCACTGTAGGCAACTATTCATATAGATTATCTGAGTGTTCTTAATGCTTTAGTGTATATTTCTGTTAATTATAAAGTAAAGATACTGTATATAGATTAAGCTATGCAGACTCACTACTAGAGGTGGGTTGCTCCCGGTTTTACTACCAGTTTGCTTTGCGCACATGCACACAGTTCAATGTCAATTGTTCTTCATGCATGCGCAAACAATTTACAGTGAACTGCACACACATGCACACTACTAAACAACATGCCAGCAATGGCAACAGTAACTGGAGAACCAGTTTGGAGGTGTGGCTAGCCTGGGTCGCTGCTGGTTCTGCACCTACATTTATGAAAGTAGTCCTCCTCAGTCATTGTCACTGTAAGGGATAAGAAGGTTTCACCTGTTTAACAGGTATATCGAAGTTTAGCATTTTCATGAACCTATATGAGTTAGTTAATGTCAGTTGTGATTAAACAAATTCTATTTTGTTTTATTCAGCTATAGACAGTTAACTGTTTACCATATCCTCATTGTGCAGCATCTGTATATTTTCAGAAATTTGATATTGCCAGATTTTTTGGGGAAAAAAAAACTTTTGTCTTGTTTGTAGCTATGGTGATTTGTCCCAACTTATTTTAAAATTGCATCTTTCATTGTGACTAACAAACTGAAATATTTAAATATTTTGGAAGGGAATTGTATCAAGGGTAATATTCATATTATTGGCAGATCAAGGTACAGATAGGGCATTTTGTGGTATAAGAGTTTAAAATATTAAAAATTACTTGTTGAGATAAAATTTTGTGCCCGTGAAATGTACTCTAATACATTTTGTACAATATTTCTCTGAAAAACCACATTGTATAGCCAAGATTTTTCAAATAAATCTAGTAATTTACTACTTTATTTTGATTCTTAAAAAATGTATTGCAATTGAATTGAGGTTATATAATTTGAACAAAAAACCAAGTAATCAAAAAGGAGACATAATTTTTGTTGGGTGGAGGGTTTTTTTTTCATTGATTCCCAACTAAACCATTTTGGAGTGCATCAGATGATATTCATCCCTACCCAGGAGATTGTAAATTTTCAGAGTGATAAAGAGATGAATGGTAGAAAAAAATGATATCCATAATATCATGTACCACTTTGCAACAGTAAATAGGTTCAGAAACATTTCCAGAAGAAATTCTGTAAAATCCTAAAACATCCTAAAATGTCCTAGAAAATTCTATTTCCCCAGGGGAAAACACTTTGTAAATTTGGAACAATATTTCTCCACAATACCTGTGACAGTTGCTTAAGCAGAAGAGTAATCCACTGAGATTTGATTTAAGGATCACAGCAGCCTTAGAATTATGATATCTTATAAAATATAAAAGGGCTCATGGGGTAAACTTCAATGAGATGTGTCATTAGGGCTAAAATGTGTGATAAAGACTAAAGCAGAGATCTACCAATATAAAATTGGTCCCTAGTTATTAAACAACTCTTAGTTCTAATTTTTGAAGTGTACTAATTGATCCTACAGAGAGATTTATTCCATAATCACGGAAGTGACTGCATTTACAACTAGAATAAATTAAAGTAAATGAAGAGGAAAATTGTATTCTGTGTAACATTTAGCTCATTGTAGTCTTAAACAACTACACAAAACCATCTTCCTCAATATAAGTTATGATGTTTGCAGAAACAAAAGAGTCCATGTTACACAAGCATAGAAATTGGTATGTGATAAGTGAACTGCTTGCCTTAAAGATTTGCTGGTTAAGTTAAGAATATGAGTGAGAGTCACATGTTATCTTGGGTTTTGATTTAAAGTTAGAAATATGGAACATCATTGCATTTTCTTGCAGTGATATATGAAATATGGCTTGTCGTTTTTCATTTTTCATGAAACAATAATACTTTTTTTTGCTCTTGTAAAGTCACTATAGTTTGGGTCAAAGTATTTTCAAATTACATTTCTAGCATATCTGAACGTACTTATGGCCATGAAACACATTTATTGCACATTATGTTTGCTTCTCAAAACACATTTCACTAGATGCTGTTACTATCCATTGCTTCTGCAAACTACTCTGTTGGGGATAGAACCCAGGGAGATTTAAGGTCTGTTATGAACTGAACATAGAGACATAGAGAAAGTGGGAAGGAGAGACGGGGCCAATGAATCCCCCAGGCTGATGGCCTTAGCAGCCAGCCTACCATGTTGATCTAAGAGGCTATGTGTGTTATATACTGACAGACGGTATGGTAGTTTCCACTCAGGTCCTCTGTTCCGGCGGGAATAATACTTGAATGTGATTCGTCGAGAGGTCTGACAGCTCCCTATAAAAGGGCTTCTGCCAGACAAAGTCTTTGCTGGATTGTACATAATTGTCACTTAATAAAGAGCTGTTGTTGCTGAAGCCTGAGTCTGCCTCATTCATTCTAACAATATGTGTCCACTGTTACCTTGTGATGGCATTCCCTAGTATGGAGTCCAAGTCATATTTTCCTTGGTGGTTAACTTTCCTCAAGTTAATTATTCCAACAAGATGTGACATTTCAGAGAAATACCAGCATCACTTTGTGCTTCCTTTTTCCCAGAGAAGCCCTTTGCCCTTCCCCCAAAGGCACCTGAAGAACAAAATGTTTTTAAAGATGACATTTAATATAGTACCAAATACAAGTGAATTGTAGTACTAAAATCCTTACAGACATTGAAGCAGACAGGTAGTGCAGGGGGTCAGAAGAGGGGTGGAAAGATAAAATGTGGAACTGTTAGAATGACATGTTGAAAATTATTGATGCAATAAAGAGTTTTAAGTTACAACTTGCCCTAAAGTCTCTTAAAAAATCTTGAAGAAAGAATACTACAAATCTGAGAACTACAGCATGTTCTATGGATCACTAGTATAGCAGTCCTATCTATGTTTCCTTTGTTAATAACCAAATTCACGTGATGATTCTACATAATGGATAGAATAATCATGGAGAAAAACTCTATTTTATTTTATTTTTTATATATGCACCAAACTTTATTTATCATTCTTCATTAGATGTTTGTTTCAGTTTAACCAACAGTTTGATCGCCTTACCTTTATAAACTGTTATCATTTAGCCCCTTATTTACACTAATATTTATTTATTTATTACTCATTCGTTTACATAAGAAATTAAAAGGCAAAGGACCTATTGTCATACCAAAGGAACTTATTTAATATACATATCTAGCTTATTTGAACTCATATTTTTTTCCAAATACGTCCCAACATTAACCTAGTTGGATCAGAATTCCTCTTTTCTTCTTCTTCCTCTTTATTTCTAACATCCTTCAACTATAAGAAGTAAAAAACAGCAATAGTGTCTCAAGCCAAAAGAATTTCTTGATTTTTCACATTTGGCCTACCTATATTATATATTTTAAGACGTTTAGAACTTGATTAGCTCACTTTTACGCTAGAGTACTTTCTCGTTTAACTCACTTGAATAAGAAGAATCATTCGAATTATATACTTATCATTTTTGTTCCATAGAATCCTTTTACCTTTAGCACAGAAACTCCTAATTTTGGTTCATCAGTCAGGCAGCCAAATGGTCAGACAGGATTTGGTGTTTTTATCCACCTATCTACCTTTTCCAAGGACCTGGGGTAGGCAGATATTGATGTTTGATGATGTTAGTGGTATCGTTGCAGAATTTGAGTTGTTCCAATGAAAGCTGCTTTTTGCAATTGAAGTAAATTAATATTATAATTGTTATTCTGCCACTCTAATACTTGTTAAATTCAGCTAATGCAGTGTTATTATCTCAATTACTAAAAGGGTTTAAGGCAACTCTTGTGTGCCTTAGTCATATAGCATACTGAATTGCCAGGGAATTTCTAGAAGTCTGGCACTCTGACGAATCAACAACAATAGACACATAGACATTAACAACATCTATAGATTATGCAAAAGGGACTATCATCCACCCAAAAAGGAACAAAAAGACCCAAGCACCTCTCCACCAGCAATTAGCACCCAGATAAGCATAGATTAACACCAACGTTAATATCAGACCAACAATCAATTAAACCAGTGGTCTCCAACCTTGGCAACTTTAAGACTTGTGGACTTCAGCTCCCAGAGCTTTGCTGGCTGAGGAACTCTAGGAGTTGAAGTCCACAGGTCTTAAAGTTGCCAAGGTTGGAGACAACTGAATTAAACAATATCCCAGTCAAGAAGTTCCCCCCCCAAAAAAAACCCAACAGCAAATAGCCCAATTAAAGTCTCTCTGCGATCACCCCCACCAATATGGACAGGCAAGCCATTAGAATATAAATTGACAGCAAACTGAATTCTTTACAAGCACTGGTGATATTACCTAGTTTGGGTAATAAATCTCTGCAAGAAAACAAGCAAGCCTAGAGAACACTAAGGACACTTCATGTCAACTCTAAGCTACAAATATTCTCCTTTATTATAGTATTCTGAGAAATCACCAAAGATTGATTACACTAAATCTGATTTTTTTTTACTTTTTCCCAAATTCCCTGTAGTCCATGCTTGACAGCTGATTAAGAAGCAAATAAACAAGTTAAAATCTGCAATTATTTGGGTGTAGTGTTAAATGCCTGGCAAATGCAGGGCACCTTGAAATTACAGAAAGTAAAATCTAAATTTCTGTAACAATGGTAGCATGGGCGATAAACTTTGAATACAATATACAACTGGAAAAATGGCAAGAATTATGGGAAAGAAATAAAAAAATAACATTGGCAATACCTTACAAAGAAAATTTATATAAAATGTTTTATAGTTGGTATCTTCTGCCAGCGAGACTAGCAAAAATGTTTAGAAATTTATCACCAAATTGTTGGAAATGCTATCACAAATCAGGAACATACTATCATATGGCTCTGTAAAAAAGCAAAAGAATGTTGGTGAAAAATTCAAATATGGCTGACAGAGTTAACTGAAGTGGAATATAATTTAAGCCAGTATTATATCTTCTGGGAATTATAAATGAGAAATATAGCAAAGGGATAACATGCTTAACAATACATATTATAACAGCAGCAAAAATGGTCTTGGCCCAAAACTGGAAAAACAGGGAAATTCCACTAGAAGTGGAAGTGATTAGGAAAATTCTGATTTGCCCTGAAATGGATAGATGTGGGAATTGAAGAATAAAGGTGAAACAGAATATTATAAGATCTGGAATAAATTTTATTGATTGATAGAGCAGAAAAGAGGAACCTAAAATAAGAAATGATTAGGACTTATAGAATGTAAAATTAGAATTATGTATGCAATTATAACAGAGTGAAAGTGTATAAGATAAAATCGAAAACAATATAGATAGAAGTAAGATGTCTTTATATTTGTAAATACTGAATAGATCAAATGTAAATAAGCAAGGTGTTTATGATATCTAACTTATATTTTAGTATGTATGGCAAAGGCAAAGCCAGGACAGTTACACTGGGTCCAATGTTTCATTGTGTATTTAATAAAAAAAATTAAAACAAGAAATAAAGTATAATCTAAATTTCTAAGGACTGTCTTTCAAAATGACACGAAACATATGCACTGTGATTCACCACCATAAGGCTGATGTGGTTAGACTTGAAACATTGTGTATATATATTGCTTTCATATTAATTAAAGGTATTGTTTGTTCCTACAAGTCTGGACTCTCTGATCATAATTGATAATTTGAATAGCCTTGGAAAAGATTAATTCTCCCAAGAATTTTGATGATGAGATCGGCAAGTGGTAAAGAAAAATACAGAGATGACCATAAAGAAAATATGCAATAATTGAGCTTACCTCATGAAAATTGCCTTATCTTGACTTTCTTTGATATAGCAGGGAAAGAAATGGAAATGTTGGCAGCTCTTCAATATTGTATTATTACAGCTGCTATCAATAAAGTGTAGGTCTACAAATTTTTGCAATGTCTGTTTCCTGATCTGGCTCACCTTGAAGAGCTGACAGGCAGTGTCAAGTTATAAACAATGTATTATGGATATAGAAGAGCAATTTGATTTGTGGAAGAGCAATCAAATCCCTAGAGATGTATTTCTGAATAGCCAATCCCTTTTTTATGTACAATACCAATAAGATATTTAAGACAATTAACTATCTCCAAATTCCAAAAACTATTAGTCCTAACACATATTAATATAACTCCAATGCATAGTTACCAGGTGAGTTTTAGAAAGGAAAACTTCCCTGCATAGGATTGGATGACTTCACTTACCATCACGTCATCATCATCTCTGCTCCCATTGGCGGAACCTGGAGGGATTCTCTAGCTGGAGTTTCTTCATCCCCAGATGGAAGGAGAGGAACCTCAACAGCTTTTTTGGTGATTTTGTTTGGTGGCTTCCTTGGGGTTCTCCTTCCCCGGGGCGCAAAGGGGATCCAGGTCTGAGGGACAGGGACATACATTGTGCTGACCACATTGGTAGCGTCCTGGATCATCCAGGACTCTATTTGATTTCAGCTGTTTTAAATTCCTAAAGATAATAATACAAAAAATTATTTAGAATTTTTATGGCATTTGGGGATGAAACAGGATTTTAATTTAAAAGAAAAGTTCTCCTTAAATGCTTTATGTCTCTTTATACAGACTTGGGCCTTTACCAAGAATTTAATTTCAGTTTTATAGACTCATAATAAATACTTTTGGCAAAACTAAGTAATCAACACTTTTACAAAGTTAGCATATTTAAAATTTACTGCTTAATAGAAATATTGATATGTTGTTGTAGGACAGATTTGCAGAGGCTAAACATTCATGATTAAGTTTTCTAAATAGAAAACCTATTAGTCTCACCTTCCATTCAAATTAGTAATCATATATATGATTATACACCCTGCAATTATGGTCAATGAACTGTAGAATTCAATTCCATTCTGTAGTTACTGCTTTATCAAATGCTTAAGTTAAGAAAATAATTAATTGTCAGGAGTTAATATAATCCAAAATCCACATTTAAACAAGGGAGATCCCATCAGAGGCAGGCATTTTTTAAATGCTTTTTGCATATTTTTTCACTTTTCTCTCTGCAGGTTAATTTCTAGAATGCTTCCAATTTTATTGGGTCGTGGCCTTGGATAGAACAAAGCCTGAACTAAATAGGTCTTTTATTTGTTGGATCATAGCATGCTTATGTTCTTATATTGTAGATAACCACAGACAGTCCAGCTTCAAAAAATGAGCAGATCTTTTGAGTAGATATTTGCATTTGTTGAAAGAATAGTTTGAAAGTTTAATTAGTTGGGGTTCGCTATGTTTAAACTGTCAAGAATTGTCCTCAAGGATTTTTAAAAAAATTTGGTTGCATTTTCCTCATTGTAGAATGCAACTGAGAGAAATTTCATATTCTATTTTTGTCCTTATGTACCTATAAATGAAATATAAATGAATGGATTATTTTAACTTGATCAGCTTCTCAAGACTTTCATAGACAAACAGTCTGTGACATAAGATTCTGAAAAAGAGAAACTCAATTTACAATATGATTTAATTGATTAAGAAAAAATTACTAAAATTTGTTTACTTACTCAGTGATGATTTAACCTATTGGAGAGACTGCAATCTCAAATGACTTCAACTGTTTACTAAACGTTAGATCTGCACCAGTAGTGGGTTCCGGTTCCCGTTGCAACTGGTACGGTGCAACGGGGTCGGACGTCCACCACATGAACAAGTGCAGTGTGCACACACACGTGAGCAGCACATGCATGCATACTTACTGCTCGCGATGCTCCAGCTGCTCACCGGAGCATTGTGCAGACGGCATACGCTCCGTGTGTGCGTGTGCAGAAGCCCCAAAAACTTCAAATACCTGTAAGGAGCGTGGAATGGTACCAGATCGCACCGGTTATAACCCACCACTGATCTGCACTGAAAGTAAGAAGTGTGCATACAGCATTTAATACAGAGGTCAATGATCTATATGTATTTTAAAAAATTAAACAGCAAGTGTTGGATGCACATTCAATTTGCCACTTATTGCATATCCTATGAAAATCACAAAACCACACATACAGACACCATGTCACGTTTCTATTGAGTAGCAACAGACTGTGCACATATTCCTCTGCACCAGTGTTCATGGTAGCATCATGAATTATTATGGATATTAAAGTGATTATACCAAGAAGTGTTAGGAAGCTATGCAAACAATTACATGTGGAGAACTACATAATCAAATTATGACTTTGTCCTATTTCTTGACTCATGAGACCACCTACTTCATCCCTGGAAATCTGAAGTATGACTGTTCAGCTTAAACAAATTGGCTGCTTGTTAATCAGAAAATACAGACAGACAGCCCTTGCAGCTTAAATACCTGGACAGAAACTGGTCTGCACCTGTTGGCTCCATCTATACCATCTTATGCCTCACCTACTCTAGCTTCTGACTCAGTATCTAAAAAGTGAATGTCAATCTAATCCATCTAATCTAATCGATCAATCTCAACCTTGGAAACAATAATATGTGTATACTTCAACTCCCAGAATTCACCCATTCTGACTAGAGAATTCTGGGAGTTGAAGTCTATACATTTTAACGTTCCCAAAGTTGAGAAACACTGATCTGGATTTTTGTTTTCAGACTTTACACTAGTGTTATGACAGCCTAATCAGCCCAAATTCATTTAGCCATTTATTAAGCCTTAGTCCAATTGTATTTATGTATTAAGAAACTTTGTTAGACATGTTAGACAGGTATTGCTTGTTATTTAGCTCATAGAAATAATGAAGAAATAATTATGGGCCTAGCATCAATTTGCATGGAGTTAGCTGCTTTGTTAGGCAGAGATTATGATACTTTGAGTTAAACTATCTGTCTTCAGTGCCTGACACCTAGGTGATTGATAAAACCTTGGTACCAAGTGCCTCAGGATAAGGAATGTGTTTAATAAGACAGAGTTCTCGACCTACTATATAACCTTTAGTTCAACTATCACACTTAAGATGTATTCATTGTTGCTCTTAATGATTGATTTACAACAGGAGTATCAAACTCAATCTCATTGAGGGCAGCATCAGGGTTGTATTTGACCATGGGAGGCCAGGGTGTGCATGGCCAGCACAATAGCACTCGTGTCAGGGGCGCCTATGGTGGCCCGAACACTCTGCCAGCGAAAACAAAATCCCGAGCTCTGTTTTTGCCTGCAACAGCTTCCTGCAACCCACTGCCAGTGAAAACAGAGCTCGGGATGGCCGCTCAGGCTGGTCTTCGCTGTTTCCAGGTCAGCTCAGCAGGCTGAATCTAAGCACCCTATGGGACAGATCCAGCCCATGGGCCTTGAGTTTGACAGTCCTAGTTTACAATGTTGTGTGTTTCCATGACTGATTCATGGCAATATATGCTTTTTAAAATTGTGTAAAAGAGAATCCACTCCAAGCTGAGGTTTGAAACTTGTTTCTGGACAACCCTTTCATTTACAAATAAAATTTCTTTCGTCCTTTCAATTTATCTGGTGTGATTCATTGGGCTTTCACACCAGGTAAATGATTTCTAGGACAACAATTGGGCTATCCCTGAAGGCCTCACTTGGTTGTACTGAGCTGATTTAAAACTGCCATCCTAAAGACCTAAGACTGGTGAAATATAGTGAATAACTGAAATTTTGCTGAATGTTCTTTAATTAATTCCTGGCTAGATCTATGGGAGTGTGTCAATCCAACATTTAAGCCACATCTAAGATCTGATATGGTTCATTGGGCTTGCATTCCAGGTAAGTACAAGTTTAATTTTTAAAATATATTGTGTTTAATTAGCTTATGAGAGCAATATCTGTTTATTGTGGTTAATTTTATGAGAACAATTTATTTTTTATTAAAACTAGTTTGAAAACAGATTCATTATCTGCACTTTATATATCTTATAAATCACAGGACATGATGAAAAAAACATGATTTGACATGTCACAGATAACAACATTTTTCTCAATATTTTGCCTTGGAACTGGAATTTTGTAAGGTGTTTCAAATGATAAACAGTGTCAAATGCTATTGAATCACTAACTGAGACTGGGTTTTGGTTTTTTTTTGAGACATTTGATATTCCCGAATTCTATCACAACTTCCCTTGTTAAATAATTAAGTGAATATCAGTGTCAATTTTGCCAGTGTACCTTTTTCATTTTTGTTACAGGATAGGGAGCAGGATTGCCTCAGTTTTGTTAAGTAGCCATGTTTGCTGAGAAACAAATGTCTGATTGTACTATCAGTCTGTTTCAAACTTGCTGAGCATTAAAGTGTGTTGTTGTTTTTTTACAATAGTAAATGACACACTCTGCCTTTGCAATTGGAATGCAGTTATTACTATATAAGGATGATCACTGAGCTAAAGACGCTACATTGATTCAAGTAAGCAATTGCTATCTCATTAAAACCATTAGTTTAATTGCATTTTTATAGTTCTAAAGAAATTAACAAAATTAATAAAACAAATGCTTGGAAGTCATCTGTTTCAAAATGAATTGCATGAATTGTGTTTAGGATGCAAAAGTGTTCATCCTAAACCTGCTCAAAGTTAGAACTGGCTTTCTGATAATACATTATTAGTTGGTAAGGTGCCATATCCACACCATATTCAGATATTTCCTCCTAGCCATGAATTAACTTTAATATTTGATATGCATGAGATGAACAGTTTTCAAAATGTGTATAAACTGAAAAAATGCTCCATGGTTGTTGTTTTTTTTAATGATCCTTGTAGATGTCTGGTGCACACTGAGGTTAAGGAACGGAACTTCTCAGAAAGGCATTTAACAGGAGTGGGTATTTTTCTATATAAAAAACAGATAGAAAACTCATATTTTGAACTCCTAGTATCTCTTGTGATTAGCTATGCAATACTAGGGCTTCTGGAAATGTCAGTTCAACTATACTGGAGGGGAATCATGCAACTTCCTCACCCTTCAAGATGTAATCTGATTGAAATTTGACTAAATCTGCTATTTAATAAACTTTCTGAATTGTATCAAAAGCATTGGATAGACTGAACAAATTGAATCACATGCATTTCAAATGATTGGATGAAATTTTAATTACTGTTAACAATCAAATAACATAAGCTAGATTCAACATTTTGAATAAAAAGAGAAACTATTTAATTTCTAAATTTATGGCCCTTTTGGATTAAGGTAACAATCCAAACAGATTTAGTAATTTGAAATGCCTTAAACTAATCAGCAAAGCCTTATTAAGGCATCTATGTGCTTAAAGTCTATTGTACCCAGAGTTCTAAAATGTATTTATGGTTTAAGGATCCAAGAACATCAACAATCCTTTCTTAATTTTATATGTTCATTATATCTGACAATGTATCTGTGGAAACTTTATGGATTTGGGCTTTAATAATAGATTAATTGCTGATATATTTGAAGAAACTGAAATAATTTCCTTTCTCTGATAGAAAAGTATTTGAGATAAGTAATGAAGGAAGGAAGTCTTTATTTTATTCATATTTTTAAAAACATTTCCACATAAAATTGTGAAATATAACATATACATTAGGATACAATGGATGCATTGCCAAAGTGTGCCTTGTGATATCTTACCAAGAAAAATGTCAACCTTATTCTCACACTAGTTACGTTTTCTGTCAAATTTCTGTAGGTGATTTTGGTAGGTTATTTTATTGCTAGAAATGACAGAGACTGTTGTTATTTGTCACATATCTTTTCATCATTGGCTGCTGCCCCATTTGAAAAAGCCCAAGATAAATTTTCCCAATAATGTCTTCACTTAGAACTTAATTGCAATAAACCTCTGGGGAGATTATGGTTCAGTGAAAGACAGGATACTCTTCCAAGAACTGCAACAATGCCTGCCTCTTGCTGATGGGAAGCACTTACATCATTCCTACCATTCCTTTTTGATGATCTATGGAGGATCAAAGAATCTTCACTGATTGCACAATAACTATAGAGATTTTGTCAAGAATGCTGCTCTCTGATAAGTCACTCAGCAGCCAATCCACATACTCCATTCTTCATGCACTTCAAACAATTCCCTTGCAGATGGGCTTCTGGATCGAACCACACTCTCTCCCAGATCCAGAGGGAATAAACTCTCACTTTGAGGTGACCAACCCTCAACCAAATGCTTACTAAGAACTAAAGGCAAGAGAATAACTCCACTTAAAGTAATATCTCAAAAATATTCTCCTTGACATAGTAAGTTTAAAAGCAATTAATTTTCTCCATCAAATTAAATAGGAATGGGTTTTAAAAAATCAAAAAATTATCAACACACAAGCAGTAGTAATACTGGTGAGTAAACCTCTCTGGTTTTAATGGGCTTATTCCATACTATGTGAGTTTAGGATTATATTTTAGCCTCATGCTATATCTGCGTTTGTTTGGAACCCCCTTAATAAACCTATATGACAGTCATCTTAAATGCACCACATCTGGCATTAAGTCCAGTGTTGGCCAATGTTGGCCATTGTGTGTTTGAGAAGTACAAACATTCTGTGAATCTATTTGAGATTGAAAGAAAATAAAAACAATCACTTTTCTTTGATTATAATATCTGAAAAGAAAATGCTGTTGATTGCATTTTAGGTACATTCTGAATTATTATTCAATTATTAATTGATTCTTAATTAACATTTAGAATTCATAACTTTAAGCACTGTTAAAAGCAAAATAAAAATTAGTACAAGACCTACCAATTAGAGATTATTTATATAAATAAATAAATATAAATATAAGGGAATGAGGTATCGATATTAGGTGAGCTTCAAACCAACTCAGCGTATAAATTGTTTAGGGAAAAAAGTCTATTGAGATAGGAGATTATAACTGTGAGATAAAGCTTTGCTTCTTTCAAAATGTTTAAATTTGTGATTTCCTTGGTTTTAATGCACAATTTAAAGAATGTAAAAAAAGACAACAAAATATTTTTTCCAGACAAGGCCATCTATACAAATCCCAATTATTCTATTACTAGCTGTAGAATCTCAAATATGGGCAATTTTTCACAAGTTTGTATGGTGAGGTTTAGTAGTGAAAGCCAGATATTAAATCCAAAACTTATCCATTCAAAGCTTCTAGTTCACCAGGAAAATATAGTAAGTCTACACTATCTGGACTGCAAATATTCTGATAACTACTAGATCACAACAAATAGGTTTGGCTCTAATTATCAAAGGCATTGAGTGTTAACAAAATCCTTCATGGATTTTGTGGGAGCAAGATTTTCATAAGGTATTGCTGCTAGACTTCACACCATCATATACACTAATATTAATGTGAAGTCTTCTGGCATTCATCTTTCTCCAACTAAATATTAATTAAAATATGTTTAAAAAAGAATTCACACGAAATAACCTGACAAAGCATATGACAAATTACCAAATGACAATCTAATTGGTAATTTCCCCCCATCTACTGAAGTATAAAATTGATCACAGTGGGTGTTGAAAATTTCAGTTTTGGGCCTAATGTTCCTTCTCTATTAATGACTTGGACAAAGATGTAGAGAGACTGCTTGCTCAACTTGCTGATTATACTAAATTGGTTGAAATACTTAATAATGTAGAAGGCAGAAACAAAACTGAAAATGAGATTGATAGATTAAAGAAGCAATGTGAAAATAGAATGAAATGTAAGACAGACAGTAGGATTGCAGAAAATATAAGCATAGTTTCTGTCCATAGGCACAGAACTATCAGCTCCACATTCCAGAAAGTAATTTTCCATTCTGCTCTACATTAATTGGACTCCACCCTAAATTCCACATTCAGTTCTGGGCACCACACTTTAAGAAGGATTCTGACAAATCAGAACAGATACAAAGAAGGGCAAAGAGACAGTCAGCATTCTGTACACAGTTCAATAAAAAGAGATTGAAGAGACTGAATAAAATGAATATCTCTAAGAAAAGGCTAAGAAAACGAGAAGCATTTCTCCATTAGTCTTGCAACATTTTCTAGCGTCACCTCTGAGGCAAGATAAAGACTGTTTTCCTTACTATAACTTTGGTACAGCGATGTCTTGATGTCTCTCTAAAATGCTCTTAAGTCTCTGGTGGAATTCTATGTGATAAAAGATATGATAGCTCTTGCCCTCTGTGCCCAGAGTTCAGACACAGGCTAGCCTTAAATTACAGGAATAATATTTAGCTGAATGAAGGAAACAAATGGAATTGTAAAGGAAATCTGGGAGGGGACTCAACTAAGGAGATAATAGTCTTTCTTTTGTTGGATCTGTTGAGGCAGAGGCCTAATAGATATTTGTGGACATGCTTTGATGCACATTCTTACACAAGGTCTAAATAACTGGAATCAATGACCTAAATTGCTACTTTTTTATGACTGAGTTGGTGGGGAGTAATGTATCACAACATAGTGTTATTACCCAATTATTTGTTGATCTTTTTTCAAAAAGAAAAATGTAGTGTATGTTTGCAGGAAGGTTGAAATTGATTTGAATATCAATATCATTTAGGCTCATAGGAGTATAGAATTGATAGAGCTATGTAAGTGATCAAGTGTGCACTCTGCTCAGTATGTGAATCCAGATTGAGACATCCTAAATAGATGGTTGTCTAGGTTCTGCTTGAGCACTTCTAGTGCAGGAGAACCTACCTCTTCCCTAAGTAATTTGTTCCACTGTCAAACCCCTCTTATTGTTTGAAAGTTTTTCTTAACGTTCAATCAGAATCTGCCTTCCTGTAATTTAAATCTATTATTTAATTTCCTGCACTACAGCCCATTTCTCCAGCCGATCCCAATTAATTTTTATTAGGGATTGGATGTGTTGCTATATAACATACATACAGTGTTAGGCAAGGCTGGAAGTTTTCATCTCTTTTTCTTTTGGTGGGAGCTTTCCTCTCACTTAAAGCAGATCCTGAAGGCCTGAATTAGAATGTTGTGTATCTATGGTAACTAATGAAAGGAGGTTTGGGAGTACTCATTCTGCAACTGGGTTGTCACCAATGCGACAGAGAAGGTGTCTGAGCCTGGGGCTGGATTTATAGATGATGGCTGCTGGGTACATCTTCCTTAGTCTGATTAGATTTCAAGAGCAGGGACAGAGGCCTTTTGCTTTGCAGATGTCTTCTCCCTGTTAGCCTTTTCAGATTGCAGCTCCTGCAATCTAGAACTGGGCTGTCTCTCAAAGTTACTAATTACAAGTCTGCAAACCCCACTAGAAGAACATATGAAGAAAAATAATTTGCAGAATTGTGGTGTTTAAACTAAAGTGCCTAAACATATTGCATATTATTGTTGACCCAAAAGAAAACTTGTATTGTTGCAAATACAGATTTTTAAAAATATGAAAATTAAAACAAGATCAAAATTTAGTTACTCATTCATGAAATTAGCTGTGCTACTGCAAACAAACTACAGCAGTAAAACCTACCTTAACGAAATATATTTTTGTCTTTATGCATGTACATTATGCAAACTAAATTTGTCCTTGGAGTTGTTTCTAATTCAGAGCTGTTCCATCGTGACACAGGAATGACTCCAATATGCCTTGATTATCGGTACTAATGTAGCATTAGAAGGAAAAAAAATCTAGGTCCATGCTTTTTACTTTTATATTCTCCTTTCTTGAGAAGCAAAGGAAAAATTTAACTCGCACTGGCTCTGGCTAGAGATAGCGAAGCCAATTAACACTGTCTATCAAGATCAATATAAGAAATAATTAGGATTTTTTAATCTTTTTTATCCCATAGTTTAAAAAAAGGATTATGAAGGCAATTGAGAGAACATGTTGGAGGAAATGAGAATAAAAGGGATAAACTGTTAAACTGGATTGTGTAGGAATGTATTGTATAAACTTACAAAAATGAAATTCATGAAAATTATGTCAGTGGGATACCATGAATTGCAGCTTGGAAGGAGAAAAATGAAGAAACTTTTTCCATCTTTCTCATTGTTGTCATGAAGTGAATGTCTTTATGTTTGGGGTCTTTTTTATGTGTGCTTCCTCTATTCAAACAGTCATTTAATGATATTTTTTGTCTTCCATGTTTTTTCCTTTTAGGCCCATTCTACTTATGGTTGTGTGTGTATATGTGTGCAATTGGAAAAGGAATAAAACATCTGATCAAGGTTCAGAAAAGTAGCAAAGGAAAAGATGCTGTAGTGCAAATTTGAAAGGGAAAAAAAGTATAGATAAGCAAATATTGATTTGAATCGAGAAACAAAGAAGAGATACTTCAAATGATATGGGGACTGGAGACTGAAACATAAGAAGAACGGTTGCAGAAACTGGATATGTCTGGTTTAATGAAAAGAAGGACTAGGGGAAACATGATAGCAGTGTTCCAATATCTCAGGGGTTGCCACAAAGAAGAGGGAGTCAAACTATTCTCCAAGGCACTTGAGGGTAGAACAAGAAGCAATAGGTAGAAACTAATCAAGGAGAGAAGCAACTTAGAACTGAGGAGAAATATCCTGACAGTTAGAACAATTAATCAGTGGAACAGAAGTTGCCTCCAGAAGTTGTGACTGCCCCAACATTGGAAGACTTTAAGAAGAGGTTGGATAGTCATTTGTCTGGAACGGTATAGGGTTTCCTGCCTAGGCAGGGGGTTGGTCCCTTCCAACTCTGCTATTGTATTATTGTATTGTAAATGGCCTTCCTGTCCTGAATATCACTTCTCAGGTCATGTGGCAAACACTTGGTTGCCATCAAAAGGGCAACCATGTAAGTTGTCAATGACCCAAGTGTATATAAGGATGAAGATCTGGTGTCAATGACCTAAATCCTTATGCAACTCATCATATGTTAAACTATACAGAAGTTAAGGAATACATGTCTCCCTCTATGTATTGCAAGACCTTAAGTGAAATTTTGTGTAAAAATTTCATACAATAGTTCAGTAATTTATAATATGATACTTTGTTTTGCACCAACTTACTATTTACTAGTCTTGAAGCAGTCTGCCAGACTATCCTGGAGTCTGAAGGATGGCATAATGACAACTTTCAGGCAATTTCCTTCTCTCCAGAGAAGGACTTAAGATGTACAAATTATTATTTTCAACATAGATGAATAGTTACAGAGATACATATAGTATATAGTGGTAAGGTAAAGGTTCCACTCGCACATATGTGCTAGTGATTCCTGACTCTAGGGGGCAGTGGTCTTCTCTGTTTCAAAGATAAAGAGCTCTCACTGTCTGAAGATGTCTCTGTGGTCATGACCAAACGCTGAAGGTGCATGGAATGCTGTTACCTTCCCACCAAAGGTGGTTCCTATTTTTTCTACTTGCATTTTTACATACTTTTGAACTTGTCAGAAGCTGGGACAAGTAACAGGAGCTCACTCCATTATGCGGTGCTAGAGATTCAAACTGCCAAACTGCCAACCTTTCTGATCAACAAGCTCAGCGTCTTAGCCACTAAACCACTGCATCCCATGTAAAGTGGTAGAGATCATGTATTAAAGAAAGTTCACTGAATGAAATTAAGAACTAAGTTACATGAGAACATGCACACAAATGCATGTTTCCTCCCATTTTCTCCAGTCTTCAGACACTAATTTTTATTTCACTAAGAAATGTATAATTTTCATTATTCTGTATAACAAGTTCTATTATCCAGAAGACATTCAATTACTTTGTCACTTTGCCTGTAGACATTCTATGCTTTTAACCTTGGAACTTCCAGGAGGGTGAAACGTGACCTCTATTCACCCTATGCAGGTGCAGCGGTCACACATTTGCATTCACGTGTCTTCTCAGTCTTGCTTAACATGTTTAATAACTGGAAAAAGTTTCTACCCATTTGCAGATAGGATACTTTATTGGTTTGCAAAACAGCTTCAGGGGTATATTTCATAAATCTCTTCAGCAAATTGAAGCACCTTTTAAGTTTGTGCATAATCCTATTTCTTCAGACTTGGAATAAATCCAAGAATAGACTTGAGAAAGACTGAAAAAGTGAAATAGTTTACTTAAAAATAAACAAGCAGACAAACAACTATAACAGTATATCAGTGGTGGGTTTCAAAAATTGTTCGAACCTACTCTGTGGGTGTGGCCTCCTTTGTGGGAGTGGCTTGCCGCCCATGTGATCGGATGGGAGTGGCTTGCTGCCCATGTGACCAGATATGAAGATGCCGACGACACTTGTCAGAACCACCTTAAATTACCTCACACACAGCACTGGCATGCATAAGAATATGATGTAAACTTGTTTTTTAAAAGGCATCTTTGGTTTGCGTTAAAACAACTTCAACACACGCAATGTTCTGATTGCACCACAAACGCAGTAGTCATCCTTACCTTTCACAGAGGCACTGAGTTTTATAAATATGAGCATGTTAGTGTAGAATAATCATATCCAAGGACCAGTGGTGGGTTTCAAAAAAATTTGGAACCTCTTCTGTAGGTGTGGCCTGCTTTCCGGGTCCACTGGTGGAACCTAACTGGTTCAGTAGATTTGACGAACCGGTTCTACCGAATAGGTGCAAACTGGTAGGAACCCACCTCTGCAGTATATGTAGAAGAGGTTGTTCTCTATTTTATGGCCTGTAAACAGTTTGTTTTTGCCAATCTTGAGGGTTGCACATTTTTTTTTCCAAAAGTTAATCTTGTGTCCTGCCTTGGCTGAAATCTGCAGGATAAAAGCTCCTTTGCTTTTTGGCTCATAATAAGGTTCACACTTCAGCCAAATATGTCATTTGCCAGACAGAATATAGCTTATTATGAGTCTGAGGTTCTAGGCTGGCTTTACTGGTGAACCAAAAGAACAATTAGGACAAAGGCAAAAAATATCCAGTTGAAATCTTGTTGAGATCATGCCCCCTCTTATTCAAGTTCTGACAAGCAGAGTTTTTCTTTCACTCGAGTTATGTTCTACTGGCAGTGGAGCTGCTGGCTTCTTTTTCTCATGCAGCTAATTTTGCTCCTTAAGCTCAGGTCCTCTGCAAAGTGCCAAGATCTGTTTTATTTTTCCTTCCTTTTTATTTGATATTATTTCCTTTCCTTTCTCTTCCTTTCCTTTCTCTCCCCTCAAGCAGCCAAAAGGATAGTAAAATATTGCTTACATTTCTAGCCCATTTGCACACCAAACCTACACTATCAATGAAAAGGATAATACATAAACAAAACTTTAACAATAAAAGCAATTTTAAAATGGCAATAATACAAAACCTTACTGGATCTGAACTCAGTAAGGCATGACAAAAAGAGCATTGTCGAAATTGCCTCATTTCTAACACCTGATTTAAATAAATTGAAATTTGATTTTTTATTAAATGGACTGATATATTTTATTTAATGTTAAGCTATATTCTAAGTAAAGTTGCTGTGTAGAAAACTAATTGTTCTCAAATAGATTTATCCATGGGTTAATTTCATTAATACAATATATGAAGTAAGTGCTAAAATGAACCAAGACTGTGACTCTTTGTTTAGTGATTACTTTCTGTTTGCAAATAAAATGATAATAAAGGGTAAAAAATGGTAGTAAAAACAATAATTTCCAAACACTGGCATTGCTACATGAAAGAACTTTTCTTTCATTGAGTGACCATTTTACTTAACAACTAAGTTGCTGGAATATCTGTTTTATGGTTATTAAATGGGGGTCAGTGTAGTATGATTGTACATATTTACTTTTAACATAATTCTTCAGAAAAAGCTGCAGCCGGATGCAGGCAAATTGATTGTTTCAAAACTACAAAAACATATTTCAGACTCCATTCAAGTAAATGGAACTGTGACTCTATTATAGTATCTGTTGCATACAGATGGAAAGTATGTCTCAGATTTTCTTCAAACCAATGTCACATTTCAAAATCTTAAAATGATACTTCAATAACAGAATGTGCTTTCCAAAGTTGGAAAGTTATATGTAAGTTCAATCAATCTAACTGAAAGAACAAGAAAATACTGGGTTGGCGAAGATGTCTTGGTTTTTCAAACCATTTTTAACTTTGCAAACTTAATAATGTGAAAACAGATTCTCTACAGGTGGCAGATTTTGTGTTCCATCACCGCTACTGACATAAAGAAGGGAAAGATGACACAGCTTTGCAAGGCAACCACTAATAACTGAAAACCAAAAGCAGGCAGATACAGTACATAGGATATACTTCTGGACCACTTGTCATGGGGTTTTAGAGAAGTAAAAGTAATTGGGAACTCACATGCTGAGGCTTTTTGGACATGCCCATGTAGCTTTCTTGACAGTAATGCAAAAGTGCTTGCCATTGTTCTTCCATCTTAAGCTTTTAATTTTTTTCCTATAGATCTGGTTCCCTTGGGTTATCCCACTCACTTAGTAACTATGTCTCTATCCTATATGGCTTTCCAGGCTAAGACACTGAGCTTGTCGATCAGAAGGTGGGCAGTTTGGAGAGTCAAACTGCCCACCTTCTGATGGTAACTGCGTAACAGAGTGAGCTCCCATTACTCGTCCCAGCTTCTGCCAACCTAGCAGTTTGAAAGCATGTAAAAATTCAATTAGAAAAATAGGGACTACCTTTGGTGGGAAGGTAATAGTGTTCCGTGTGCCTTTGGCATTTAGTCATGCCGGTCACATGACCATGGAGACATTTTTGGACAGCGCTGGGTCTTCAGCTTTGAAACAGAGATGAGCACCGCCCCCTAGAGTTGGGAACAACTAGCACATACGCGTGAGGATAACTTTATCTTTACTAGAATCATACTTACAGAAAACATTAGATTCAAACTTCAGTGATGAAGTTCAGTAACAAAACAGAACAGATTAATAGAGTTGGAAGGGACCTTTGAGGTCTTCTAGTCCAAACCTCTGCTCAAATTCTATTTGAAAGTGGTCTCTTTCAAATGAAATTTCCTGGAATATAATATATGCTAGTCAAGATGTGCTAGGCTAATTTATTTCTTCATTGAGGTAAAATCTGGCTTGATTTTTAAAACGCTGCTAATAAAAGATTTGTCTCATTTTAAAGGCTTTAGGCTCTAACACCATCTGGCTGAACCATTTGTTAAAACATGACTCTAATTGCAGATTCTTTTCCCAGATCTTTCATGAAGATTTGTACATGGTGTATTATTTTAAAAAAACATATAGTTTAGGAAGAATAAGATTATAAGAATCGGGTAACAACCAACCTTTCCTGTGAAATGCATTTAATGTCAGTGACCAACAAGATGTTTTGTTCCATTTACAACAGCCTACAATATCCCCTTATCTAGGTACTTCTTGTAGGCCAAATTCCACCCCAAAGGAATTAGAATGATATAATCTGTCCATGAATTTCAATTCTCTATTCAGGGATATATGTTTGCAACAGGGATGGGTTTCTGCCGGCATTACTGCTGTTTCAGTGCATGCACGATTTTGCTTCCCTTTTTCAACACAATATAGCTCTAAACCTTAGTTGAAAAGATTCCTGTGCATAGGATTTTAGAAATAAAGTAATTAAATTGAACTTTCTGTGTGGATCTGACTTTTTGCACATGACAAGTATGACTGGATGAATAATTTCCACCAATTTAAGCATTAGATAACAAAGGTTGTATTGGGCTTAGTCTGGGCTATAAGTATTTGGGATCTCACAGCTGTATCTAGTGATCACAATTTATTCATCCCATATCTGATAACATTAATTATATCGGTAAATGTTTTCTGCGTTTGAGGAATTCTTTCTATTTAGGCAATAGAATACTAAAAGTAGTATTGGATTAGTTTATTTGTGCTTTAGAAGGTGCTCTTGAACTATACTGAAACTGAAATTTGTCACAGATGCATTTAAGGAAGGAGTAATTATTTGCTAAAGTACAAGTTGTAGAAAAATAAGCAATTTGAAATGGATTGTGAAACAATCTATCTTGGGAGATTCACTATTTTTAGGACTAAGCAAAATGCTTAGTTTCATTCAACAACCCCTTTGTATCTTCCTCCCTCTTCTTTATCTAAGCATAATACTTGTGGGTTAAACTCCATCCCACTAGGAATTAAAATCACTGAGTCATTTTTAAAAACTATTCTAAGAAATAAAGATTATAAGAGAAGATTGTTAGGAAGTTTAGCTATAATTAGTTTTAAAAGAATGGTAATGACAACAAAATAATAGGTTGAATATTCTCTAACAAGAGAGGGAGGGGAAATATTCCACAAACAAGCCTTTAACTGTCAGATAGTCATAGTAAAAGTAAAATGATCAAACTAGAGATGAATAATTTATTCAGGTATTTTCCTTTCCTTCAAAAAATTCATAAATGATTTTCAGCCTCCATCTCATAAGGTAGACAAAAAACTAAAAGTTAGTCAGGTTCCTATGGGTACTCAAAAGTTTTAATAGCTGACAACAATGTTGAGTCTCAGTTTCCCAAAGATCAATTTATTATATGAAGGCTTTCCATGACCCATTGGAAAACACGTTTTTCTTTTGTCTTGTACAGAAAGCTAAAATACACAAATCAACAAACAAAACACTATGAAATCCAAGTCCCTACAAAGTATAGACAGGATTCCACTCTTTCATTTGACTTGATTTAGATCAGGGATGGGTTGCTGCCGGTGTTGCTATCGGTTCACTTCATGCATTTTGAAAAAATTACTAAAAAACATGCCGGCAACGGTAACGGTGACCGGGGAACTGGTTTGGGGGTGTGGCCAGCCTGGGTAGCTGTCAGTTCTGCAACCAAGGCCAAAATACCACTACTGGTACAAGCTGGTAGCAACCCACTTCTGTTTTGGATCCTAAGCAAATTTTCCTGACTGGAAGATTATAATCTTTTTATAATAATAAAATAAATTTATAACAAGAGATAAGATTTAGGGGAATATTCCATTGGTGGAAAGAATTTTCTATTTTTATCTCTATTTCTCCCCTCTCTTGGAGCCCTCCTCACTATTCCATATTTTCAAGAAACTCTGGGTTCCTTGGTGCTCTGTGAGCTTGACTGTTGTTTTTTTCTGCAGATGTTTTATTACGAAACTTGCAACATCATTTTCAAACAACTGCCTGAGAACATCAGCTTTCCCCCTCCATTAATAGTAGATGATCCTGATAGCACAGCCTCATTTAGAAATTTTGCAAATTCCAAGAATGTCTCAAAAGTTATGCAGTATTTGGTATTGTTTGAATCAAGACATGTTTCTTACATATTGGATCCAACGCAAAAATGCATGAGGAGAGTCCCATGGATTCCCATAAATTAGAAAGGAATATTTTCGGTGCCTGAAATCTGGGACTGACTGACACACTTGGTGTGTTTTGAATGTTTACCCTGTACATTATTAGCAATGGTTTAGGATTCAAGAGGTAATGATGCAGCCCCTGAATAGTATTTATAATGTTCTTTCTTTGTACGATTGTGTTATTTTGTTGCTGCTTTTCTGTATCTGACTTTTCAGTTGCTTAGAGCTAGTTTTTCTGAAGCAGCAACAGAAGTTACAGTTAATCAATCAGTCAGTCAATCAAGCAATAACCCAGACATCTGTATTCCACACATTGAAAGGTTGTCTGAATGGAACAGTATGCAAGCAAAGCACAGGCTATGTGGAAGCCTATATTGGATCAATTTGAGTTTATTTCCCTGACAACAGCCAAGTGCTGCTCTATAGTTTGTATAGTAGGCTGTAGTATTCACTCTAATCACTTTTAGATATTTAAGAACAATTATATTTTTCCTTTTTAAGGAATGGGTATTTTGTGACTTGCTGGCTCACTAAATCAGCCTTTGGTAAATGGGCAATGGGATGAAATGAAACCAAAACTGGGAACACAACTGTAGACCAAAGTCCCACCCTTTGAATACACATCAACATAATGCATATATGCATGCATATATAGATACAAAGGGGCAAGACTTTGATTTACAATTGCACCATCATTTGGACACGCTTTGTCCTGTTGCTGATGTGCCTATAAGCCAATGTCTTTATTATTTGGCGAATGTGTTCATCAAATGTTCACAAAATTATAGATTTGTCATAAAAAAGTGCCTCCTTCTGAGCTTAGAGAACATGCACATCACCACAGACATTGAAATGTACTCAGCTTGTCCTGCTCCTAACATATAAATGTTGTTTTTTATTCAATAATGTTAAATTTTACACACAAACCTTTTATTTCTGTATAAATCCTCCCACACAAATCTAGCAAAGGGCATAAAATTTATGTCATCAATCATATACATTGTTTAACTCTGTCCAACTATTTCAAGACTATAATAAAGTATTTTCATTGGGTGGTAAAAGCTACTAACTTTCTGCTAAGTAGAAACTAAAAAGTTAATTGAAAATTGAGTTTTAATCTCCAAATAGTGCAAAACTTGGTACATGACACAATTTTCCCACATGTCATGTGATTGTTCCTATAATAAACTCTTATTTCCTTGATGTTTTTGCATAAAGAATCTAGTTTGACTGTTCTTACTGTTTAATGATTATTACTAGTAATCACAATGTAACAAAAATGGATTATTTGTCAGAAAAATGGAATCAAATCTATAAAGATATTCTCAGAGGTACCAATTTCTTTTGCTCTTCTGTTTACTTTTGTACTAGAAAATAATGTTTATACTGGATATTTACCTGATAAGAGAAAAAATATTAGTATATTCAATGAAGCTTGTATTTATCCCAAATAAGCTCTAAGTTTTTTTCACTGAGATGCAACCATCAAGTCTTCCATTTGAAACTGTAGTGTTGTCAAAGCTATATTAGAAACACTTGGAGGGTTTCTCCTCGGTGAACCAGGTGTAAGGAAAGCAGCAATAAGCTTTTGTTTCACTTGGTTATTCAGAGAATGTAATCATCTAAGTATAAAAGAGATGCACATATCAGTGGTGAGTTTCAAAAAAGTTTGGAACCTCTTCTGTAGGTGTGGCCTGCTTTCTGGGTCCACTGGTGGAACCTCTTCTAACCGGTTCGGTAGATTTGACGAACTGGTTCTACCGAATAGGTGCGAACTGGTAGGAACCCACCTCTGGCACATATAGTAATGAATTCCATCACAAGAGGTCATTTATTTAAGAATCAGTTTCAACATACAACTGCCACAAGTTATGTACTTTGATCAGAGGTTGAGATGTAAGTATGTAACGGTGACATTTGCATAAGGTCATTGAGAATTTCCATTTTGGCCTCATTACTATATATTGCAGATGCGGCTCTGTGTTATTTTGTTCTTCTCTCCTGTCTCTTGAAATTATATTGTGCTACACTCATTTAATCAAAGTTCTAGCTTAATATTTAACTTTGATAACAAATTACCCCATGAGCTTAGCTTAATAAAGGTCAGTAAAATGTTAATAAGTATTAAATTCAATTTTTTATCTCATATTTTAAAAATACCAAGGAAAAATCCATATTGATACAACTTAGTCAGAAAGTAAATTTCCTATAAACTCTGTTGCCTGGGGCCATGCCTTCTGCTTTCGAGACATATTATTCTTTTCATTCATTTTCCAAATAACCATATAAATCAATTTCTTCCTCTATTTTAACTTAGACATTGATTTCAATTTATAAATCCAGAAAAGTTATTTCTCTTTAGTTCTATTTTATTTATTACTTTCCTCTTTTAATTACAGATCATGATCTATTTCTAGGAACTAAAATTGGACCAACAAATATTTAAAACCATTAACTTGACACAGCCCTGGAGACATGATCTTGTTATTTCTCACAGCATCTCTGTACTCTAGCGTCTTCAGTAAAAATTAAACTATGAAGCTACTATATTAAATAAAAAAACATATATTCATTATGACAACTAAAACCAATAATACTGTTCAAGTCTTAATAAACAACTGAGGGTGATAGAATATATCCCTCACAATAATATAATTATATTTTATTATGTATATTTATGTATATTTATTATTAGCAATTTAATATAATTTTATTATGTGCAGCTTCTACAGAGATTCTGCTATTACACTGGTGCTTCAAGATAGATGAACAATTACTCTCTAATTTCTGGATTCAGCTGAATTTGATTTTCCCAATCATAGGGACAATTTGGTATAATAATTTCTGGGAAAATGCAGTCCTAAACTAGAATTAGTGGCTTGAGAAAGGATGAGTGAAATAACCAGTCAACTGGTCAGCACCTTGATTGGACGATGTGACTGTTGGGAAAAGGAGGAACTTTCACTTTTTAATCAGGTGAAACCTGATCCACGGGAACTTTCAGAGTTGGTGTTCATCACTTGTGCCAATATGATACCTCCAATAAAACTATTCTTTGAGGAATCTGCCTGCTTGGGAGTTCTGCTTCCTATGGGGCTATTGGAACGCTGACACTGTATTTGCTTGTTTTAAGTTTTATGATCTGGTCTTGGACAGAAATAACTGTATTCTACCCACCCCATATGGAAAACTTGCAAAAGAATTATCAAAATGTTCTGGCAGGGGGTAACTCCTCAGATTGCTCAAACCAGCAACAAAAAGCAAAATAATTTCTTCTCTCTTGCTTTTTTTTTATTATATGATGCGTTTTTCTGTGTATACAATTCAATTCAGTGAAGAAATTTAATTTGGGAGCTTTTACAACTTAAGACCCCAACAGCCAGCACAGTAGTGGATATTAAGTGAGTAGAAATTGAAGATCTTTCTGCACAGCAGCAAAAGCATACTGTTCCATGGCAATCCAAATACACCAACGGGCATCTAAAGTTCTAAACCAGTTTATAGTATTCAAATAAGTTGTGCTCTTAAAACTGCAGGCATTTTTTTGTAATGGTGAGAGAAGGTCACTTTCACATACAGCTGTTCAGTCACACTTGACTACATCTTTTTAAGAACTCAGCATCTCTCATCCTGGACTTTAATGTTTAGGCTAAGTTAAAACAAATTGGTATATTCTGAACAAATGCAAGTTGGTTAACAGAAGAAGCTGTTCATTCTTCCAGAAAATGTTTTCAGTTTTGGTTGCTAAAGTTGAAGGAGCTTTCAACAAAGATCTTCAGCAAATAGTATTCTGATATTGGGAAAGATATTTCATCTCAACATTTATTTATTAGACTAAAACTAAGCAGACATCTATTTATTATGTTATTATTTTTATTATTCTTCCTGATTAAAAACTCAATCTCCTTCTTTCTCTTTATGAACATGACCTTAAGAATAATTCTGGTTCTTAATGTAGGAAGGAAATAGATTGCTTTAGCACTAATATATGCTCTTTACTCTTTATTAATAACTGCAAGGCATATTGAAATATTACCCAAAGTGGAAAGATTGGGAAACTGACTTACTTTTCTGTTCCTAGTACAATCTTTATCTTCTATGATAAAGCTATCTGTGAAACCAAAATTACATTTTCAAACTATGTTAAGACAACTTTTAAAAAAGCTGAATATCAAAATAAATATTGTTAACAACTTTTTCATCTTCTACAATCAGTATTTGCTTTGTAAAATGCACAAAAAACCAATACATGTTTAAAGAATATCTTATCTTCACATCTCTTCTAGAAAGATCTTTAATTGTTATATACACTGGAGGCAACTTTTAAAGTTCTAAAAGAATCTAGAAAAAGAAAAGTTTATTTTCAGACATAATTCAGAAACAAGACACAAAGGGGAAAAGAAGGAAAGGAAAGGAAAGGAAAGGATTGTTTATCATATCAATATGGACGTCAGGAATTGGTGTTTTTTCTTTCCTTTATTTTTGCTATTCATTTGTTGTCTATGTATTTGATTTTCATCCTGAACTGTTTTAATTTCAATAGACTATAAATCATCTGGAGAATGGAAAGTGTTGATTTATTTATTTACCATCTTTATTATTCTTACAAATAACCCAAGGTGGCAAACATATCATCATAGCCATCTTTGGATCCAGCCGTCCTAAACAACTATCGCCCAGTCTCCAACCTCCCCTTTGTGGGGAAGGTTGTTGAGAAGGTGGTAGCCTTTCAGCTCCAGCGGTCCCTGGAGGAAACCAATTATCTAGATCCCTTCCAGTCAGGCTTCAGGCCTGGCTACAGCACGGAAACCGCTTTGGTCGCATTGATCGATGATCTCTGGAGAGCCAGGGATGGAGGTTATGCCTCCATCCTAGTACTCCTTGACCTCTCTGCGGCTTTTGATACCATCGACCATGGTATCCTTCTGCGACGACTGTGGGAGGTGGGGGTGGGAGGCACTGTCTTACGGTGGTTCTCCTCTTACCTCTCGGACAGGTCGCAGTCGGTGTTGGTCGGAGGGCAGAGATCGACCCCTAGGCCCCTAACGTATGGGGTGCCGCAGGGTTTGGTCCTGTCCCCCCTCCTCTTTAATATCTACATGAAACCGCTGGGTGAGATCATTCGACGGCACGGGATAAAATACCACCAGTATGCGGACGATACACAGCTGTATCTGTCCGCCCCGTGCCAACTCAATGAAGCGATTGACGTGATGTGCCAGGGCCTCGAGGCTGTTAGGGACTGGATGGGGGTTAACAAGCTTGTACTCAATCCAGATAAGACCGAGTGGCTGCTGTGCTTCCCTCCTACTAATTGGCCAAGTGTTCCACCTCTCAGCCTGGGGGGGTAAAACAGTACGCCCCTCAGACAGGGTCCGCAACTTGGGAGTCCTCCTGGACCCACAGCTGACTTTTGAACATCATTTGTCAGCTGTGACCAGGGGGGCATTTGCCCAGGTTCGCCTGGTGCACCAGTTGCGCCCCTACCTGAACCGGGAGGCTCTCACAACAGTCACTCGTGCCCTTGTGACCTCCAGACTGGATTACTGCAACGTGCTCTACATGGGGCAGCCCTTGAAGAGTATTCGGTGACTTCAGCTTGTCCAGAATGCAGCCGCGCGAGCTATCGTGGGTGCGCCTTGGTTCACCCACGTAACACCTATCCTCCGCGAGCTGCACTGGCTGCCTGTTGATCTCCGGGTACGCTTCAAGGTGCTAGTCGTCACCTACAAATCCCTTCATGGTATTGGACCTGGGTACTTGAGAGACCGCCTACTGCCAATTACCTCCACTAGACCAATTAGATCCCACAGACTAGGCCTCCTCCGAATTCCATCAGCCGGCCAGTGTCGACTGGCGACTACCCGGAGGAGAGCCTTCTCTGTGGCTGCTCCGACCCTCTGGAACGAACTCCCCGTGGAGATTCGTACCCTCACCACCCTCCAGGCCTTCCGCATAGCCCTTAAAACCTGGCTGTTCCGACAGGCCTGGGGCTAAAGACTCGCTGCCCCACTTTGAATGGTATGATTGTTGTGCTTTTAACTATGCATGGTTTTTATGTTTTTGTTACTCTGTTTGTATTTCCCCTCCCTTTTTGAGTTGTGAGCCACCCTGAGTCCCTTCAGGGAAAAGGGCGGCATACAAATAAATTAAACCTATAAACCTATAAACCTATATCAAGCACACCTTCCTCCTACCATTTTCATCACCACAACCCTCGGAGGTGGGTTGGACACTCGGCTGGCTTTCGTGGCTAAGGCAGAACATAAACCCACAGTCACTGGCTTTCTATCCTAGTGCTTTAACCATTAGACCAAACTATCGTAATATACTAAATTATCACTGTCAAGCATTATACCATTTTATACCAGATTTAACACATTAATTAATCAAATATGCTATTCAAGTATATCCTTTATTACCTGAGGACAGACCCCCCAAAAAAAACCACTTCAGCTTTTTGAGCCAGATAACTTTAAGGGATAACATAGTATATTTTATATACTATGAGCATTATTGTCAGGGTTCCTGTCAGGCCTGGAAGCCATCGTTTGCACTGGGCCTTCCGGCCTGCCAACTATTCTCTAGGCATCTGCTGGAAATCAGAACAGAGTTTCTGATGAGAGAAATGATGTTTCACTTTAACAGAAAATATTCTGCAAATATTTAATATTGCGGTCCACAGTCTCCTAGAGGCTAACATGTTTTGATGTGAATTTGACTTTTTATGAAAAGTTATTATAATATAGATCACTGTCAATACTATGCTGAAAAAGAAAATGCCGATTTATATACATGATAAATCTTTAAAAATTACATTTTGGGGAAAATGAGTGAAAATAAACGTAATTTTTGATAGATGAAGTTATAATTTTAATGAAATTGATACTTTGGAGAAAATGGAAAAATATGGTTGAAGGTGTCCACCGTCTTCTTAAAGAGAGCTTGGACATTGTGTATTATTTCAAGAAATGAATGTGTGCTAGTTTAAATTCTAAGATTATGGAGCCACAATAAATTACTTTATTATCTAATAATCCAGGTGGGACTGGAGCAAGAATAATGATAAAACAATCAGAATGAGAGAGCTTTTAAAAGTATCCAAACTGAATTAATCAGTTTCCAGGACTTAACAGTTAAACCACATTCTATTGGTATTGTTTCAGCATGCATTAAAAAATGCAGAAATATTTCATTGTTTCATAGCTTTTGAATATAAAAGCCAAAGCTGCAATGCTGATGCTTAAATACTGATATTATGTAGTGACTAAAACAGGCTCTTATCTAAACATGTTTTACTTATGGGTGAGATGTCAAGAAAGATGAAAGAGTTTTGCAGAGATTACCATCCAGGGAGAAGGAGAAAATAATGATCGTACATCTAATGCTATTGCCAAAAGCTTTTAATTTGCTCCACAGAGTGATTAAAATGTGTAACAACGTGTATAATGAGATAGTAGATTTTAAAATGTTTCATCTCAAAATCCCAAAGATTAAGCAAAACCCACTTTATAAATCAGTGATCTAAGAAGAACAGTATTAAATTGCATATAATTTTAGGCTTTCACAAACATTCTTTAAGCATTTGCCTATTAAAGGACCCAAGATACTTGGACATAGTTTTTTACAATTTCCAACATTTATTTTAGGGAAGATAGTTGAAAAAGTGGTTGGCTCACAACTCCAACAGAAGCTGGTTATCTAGTTCTTTCAGTTCAGATTATGTTCAGATTTGGTTTGGATTTGATGATAGTAGAGAGACAGCAATAGTCATGCTTGTCAATGTCCCATCAGGGACTCAGGATGGAGTGGTGGATTTTTCAGACCTGCCTCCTTAGGAAAGAAAGACCTTCAACTCCATTTGGTTGAAGTGATTGGTTCTTTTACTAAAGACAAGTGGTTGTAGAAAAAGTAAGACTAGATTTGAATATTCCTGCACAAAAGATTATAATTTCCACCCCTTTCCCTGGCCTCCTCCTTGACCAGTTCAACAATGTCCAATAGCATCCTGATTTGATGCTTTGGAAACCGCTTTGAAGCTGGGCACTTCTCAAAATAGTTTCACATTCCATTCCCAGACCAGGTGCCAGTTTGACACCTCTTGTTCCTGTCACCTTGTCTCTCTCTCTCTGTCATTTGCCTTCTTTTCTCCAGCTCAAACCTCCCCAAATTCCTTCCCTCTCCCCCTTTTGATTTATGGCAGGATGCCAATGAAGTGAAACAAAGCAGCTAAAAATGGCAGACCTTCTGATCTTTCAACAGCTTTCAGTACCATTGATCATGGTGTCCTGGGCCAATGCCATAGATTAGGAGTTGGAAGCACCATGTTAACCTGGTTCTTTTTTTTCCAGAGCCAGTTTCAGCTTATATTGATAGGGATGAGAGGTCAACCTAAAACTCCTGCTTATGATGTGCCTTAGGATGCCAACCTCTATTTGCTCCTATTTAACATTTACATGAAGCCACTATAGGGGGTTTGGTGGCACAGAGTATAGTATCATCACTCTGCTGGTGACATTCCACCTTGGGCTGACAAAGCAATGTCATTAAGACCCTCTCCCAGTGCTGTGAAGATCTAGATGTGCAGAAACATTCTCAGTTCAATATTAACAAGACTGAGCAGCTATGAGTTTTAAGATCACCTAGCTCTGGAAAATTTTATGTCTAAATCTCCATGGAGTTAATTTGTCTACAGAATTGGTGTCCAATTTGTGGGTCCGACTGGACTCTTGTCTCATGTTTAAACATAAGTGACAATGATGATCAGAATGTTTGCACAGGGTTATTTTGTGTGCCAGTTGCATCCATTACTGGGATCACAGTGATTCATGCCTTAGCTACCTGACATTAGGAGCACTGTAATATCTTGTACAGGGGCTGATGTTAAAGAATACTAAGAAAATACATTTTGTCCAGAACACAGCAGCCTAGACATTTTTTTTCCTCATTTCCCATTACAACTACACTTGTAGTGTGCTTTGCAAGCTACATTATTCCCATTAAGCTACTTGGTGCAATATAAGATGTTAGTTAACCAATATGATATGATATATAAAGGATTCAAAGCAAGCTAGATCTGTTGGGCTGAGCCAAGACAATGGGAGAGAGAGATATAATATACAGAGCCAGCATATTAGCAGGATCCTTTCTCTCCCTTTGTCTCGGTTCAGCCCAACAGATCTAGCTTGCTTTGAATCCTTTATATTTAACATCATAATCTTATTGGACCCCAGAGATGTGCAACACCTGCCCTATGGAAGAACATCCAGAGAGATTCAGACAGCTGTAATCTTGTTAGCGTTTCTAAAACACTGAAGCTGATCTCTACAGCAATTGAGTCAGGAGAAGTGGTGGGATTCAATTATTTTATTACTGGTTCTGAGGGCGTGGCTTGATCAGCGTGGTATGGTTTAGTGGGCATGGCAGGGGAAGGATACTGCAAAATCCCCATTCCCTCCCGATCAGCTGGGACTGGGGAGGCAAAGAATAGATGGGGGTGGGGCCAGTCAGAGATGGTATTTGCCAATTCTCCACACTACTCAAAATTTCCGCTACTGGTTCTCCAGAACTGATCAGAACCTGCTGAATACCACCTCTGGTCAGGAGGTCAGAGGAGCACTGGGGATATTGATGAGCTTTTTACTTTTATGAGTAGAATTACTATTTATCTATGAGCACAAGAACTATTGGTAATTGTTGTGCATTGTATTTTTAATTTTCATGTGCCACCCAGGGTCATTTGATGGATGCCTTATAAATAAATAATATAAAATAAACCAATAAAGAAAGGTAGGAGGAAAGCAGCAGTTAAAGTAAATATTTTGCCAAAGTTTAACTTCCTGTTTGAAATGATTCCAATAAAAAAAAAAAGACAAAATCTTAAACAAGTGGCAGAGATAAATAATCTTATGTAATCAAATAAATGATGATGATTAAGTTTAAGGTGTTAAAATATCTGGGAGAATGCAGTGAATTGACACTAGCAAATTCCAAACTGTGTTATAAATAATCATAATCATTATTATTATCAATAATTTGAATTATTGACTGGATTAGTTCACCTGCATACGATCTCTAGAAACTGAAATGCATCATCTGTAAGAGATCATTTGATTATTATCAAATAATAAAAATAATTTCTCCAAATTAATTGTCCCTTGCTTTAATATTGAATATTTATTTAAAAGAGGTGAAATTATAAAAAAAACCCTCACACCTATTATTGATATAATTATACATAGAGACTGCAAGATCTAATTGTTAACAAAACAAAGATAACATATTTTGTGTGTTTTTTTCATCCAAAGTGACCAGAATCCCCTTATTAATTTCAGTAACTCCAAATTCTAAAAATAAGCAGCATTGTTCAATGGTAATGACAAAAAATAGAGCAGGTTACTTAGTAACTTGACTTTATTCAAAAAAATTCTAATAAAAATGTCATAATATCTGTTGATTTATTTACAGGTTGTTAATGACACATGCTGAGAAAATGAACATTTTAAAATGAACATTTTAAAACCTCTATGATTTAAACAGATACAGAATTAAACACTTGATAATGCCTATAATGATAGGAATAAAGATGAAAGACAAATATAAATTTTACCATAAATATCAGACACAAAAAAATGGTAGAAGATATTTTATGATTAGTATATCTAGACACTTTATGCTTTACATTGGAAATCACATATACTTTCCTTTAATGACAAATTAAGGAAATTAAGGAAATATTTGGGAATATGCAACCCTGTAAAAGTAACAAGTTTAACAAGACAGATATAGAATTAAAGTGAATTTGGAAACAATTTATGGATCCTAATTTCACATACTGACCTGTACTATATATGTATGAAGTTTAGGGTTATATTAACACAAAGCTTTAATACTTCAGTTCTTATTTATTTTGTTAAGTAATTCTTAGATTGAACCCAAATATTTGTTAATTCTTGTTCTGGTTTATGATTCACACTGTATTGGCTCCTGTATTTAGTAGTAGTAGTAGTAGTAGTAGTAGTAGTAGTAGTAGTAGTAGTAGTAGTAGTAGTAAATATTTGTTAGTTAAATACAGGAATCAATACACTGTGAATCATAAACCAGAAAAAGAATTAACAAATATACTACTAGTAGGAGTAGTGTCTATATTACAATGACTGATCCATTCAGCTAAAAACTGAGATGCATGCACCAGAATTACATTAGCTGATGTAATATTTTGATCTAATTGGGAAACTACAGCTTGATTTAAAAAACCCAGCTGTAACTTAGTTGATTCATAACCAACCTAAAAAAGTGCTCAAAAAATCTATATAATATATTGGTAAAACCTTCAGAAAGATGATAATAATGGAAAAACTCCAGTATGTGTCAGTGTGTGTACCAATATTAAATCACTTATTTTTGTTCCACTACAAATTTAGAGCACTTGTTAATTAAATTACAACATTTCTTGCAGGTTTGAATTTCTACTTATATATGCTTGATCAACTCATGTACAAGATAAGAAAGGTTCTCTGCTGAAAAACCCATTTCCTATTTTAAGACAACAAACTCTAGGTAGCAAGTGTTTTTCTCTTTACGGAAGGACATCTAAGGCATTTTATATTGTAGAAGGTGAGTTTAAATTGAAATATGTGTCCACCTGTATTTTTATCACACTTGTGTGGGAGGATTTAAAAAATGAGATAAAATGCCTTAAGAAAGATGTCTACAAGAAGGAAAACCCTAGGAATCATTTTATAGACATCAGATTTGATTATTGAATGTAACAATGTTAATATTAATAGTTTCCAACATTTATAATGTTTTCAAGATGATCTCCAACATGTAGAACATAGATTGAAGAAATCACTCCTGTTTCTTGTTCAAGTAACAAAACACAATTATGTACAGGCCTTTGATAGAAATTAAAATCCAATGTTAGATTTATTTTCACCAGTTTCAACAAAAAAGGCAGAAGTTCCAAGCACATTACAATGATTTCCCATCCACTGTTGAGTAAAGACAAAACTGGGCTCTTGTGCTTTGTGTTGTTTCATTAAACACGACATAGTTATATTTAGGGCTGAGATGTCTTTGTTCAAAATAAGAACACAAACATACATAGCCTCTAGAACTGAGTTATCAATAAAAGAAACATACTCCAATAAACTGGCCCATTGCTCTTGTACTGTAGAGTGGAAATACTGTCAGATGCTCATCTGACATGATGAATAGAGGCAAGTTTGCATCAGATTCAGCTGGGAAAAGCTGTGTTGTACAGATGTGGAAATCACTAGATATGTCAGTAATATTATTATTGCAATGTGACATCTTGGAGATAGGTTGGAATACATATTTATTTCTACTGAAATAGCAATAAACTATTTCTTTTATTTGCCTCTTTTATGTACACTCAAAGACCAGGACAATAAATATGATTATTGTCATTTGCCATCTTTTACCAGCTTTTATTTGCATTTTTAATTACCTGTATGTTGTTTTCTAGGTGAGATAGAGAGATAGATAGATACATGAAAAAGTTGTCAACAGGTTGAACTAATCATTACACTAATCTTCAAATCCCTCTGTTAACTATCTGTTGTTATATTTAGCACATAGGAAGTCCACAAACAGCTTCCAGTCTTTGATAAAGCTGTCTAATCCATTATTTCTCATCAAAGCAGTTAATTTTGCCATCTCTGCTAATTCAGTCTGCTGTGTATAAGCAGTTCTCCCTCTGGTCTGCATCGTTGGGGGTGCTGTGCTGCATTCTGATTGGTCACCTGTTTGACAGCTCAGTATATAAAGAACAGTCTCTCAGCTGTTGCTGTTAGCATACACACACATTGTGAATTTCTGCATTTGGCAACTTGTTAACAATAAAGCCTGTTAGCGTTGAAGATCTAGTTCACCTCAGTTCTGTCCACCCGTCGTTCTCCCAGATAGAACATAGGCAACAAAGGTGGGATCTGAGGACAAGACTCAGGCAAGAGCTGGCACAGGTCACTAACTAAGAGCCAAGTCATTAAGATCTGAATAACCCTCACTGAGGGCAATACTCAACGAGAGGTCGAGCAAAGAGCCAGGGGAGGTAAATTTTCCCTCACACAAGACAATAGAAGATGGAGAGGGCTGGAATGGCATCAGTGAACACACTTGCAGAGTTTAATGCTGCCTCAGAAACTTGGGACTCTTACATAACAAGGTTCGAGTGTTTCTTGGAAGCAAATGACTATACCGGGATGTCCGAGAGTAGGAAAAGAGCTTGCTTCCTAAATTTATGTGGAAAGAAAATGTCTAATATTACCTGTACAGTAGTGGTGCCTCAATCTATCCATAATGTCCCATGGGAGGTGCTGATGGCTAAACCAAAAACCATAAACTGTGCATTCCACAGAAGAAACCAGTGTGAGGGGGAATTAATTAACGATTATACAGCCGCCCTAAGGGCAGCCTCCTTTTCCGGTGAGTTCTGGGATTTTGATGATGTCCTTCTATACCAAATGGTCACTGGTGTTCGAGACCTCCACCTACAGCACTGCCTACTGGCCAAGCCTGAATTAACTTTGCAGTCTGCACTTGATGAAGCCTGCACAATAGAGATGTCAAACAAGTTGATAGAAGAAATTCAAAGAAAGTCAAATCCGCAAACTGCAGGAAAGCAAAGAGACGTCCACCATGAAGATGTCAGCCTGACAATGTGACCGCTGAGGATGATGATGTCCATCATGTGGTGGACTGGGCAGGCCAGAGGTCAGCAGGGTAAGATCCAGAGTTTACAACCTAAGTGCCCAGGATGTGCGGGTAACCATGGGACAGCTGACTGCTGCTTTAAAACTGCAGTCTGTCTCAGATGTGGCAAGTGTGGGCATATTGATAGAGCTTGTAGGGCAGCCCTACCTGCCTCAAGTGTATCCGAGGAGGCAGAATAGATTTCAACCTTGTAGGAAGGATAATTGTTATTCTGTCCACGAGAATGGTAGTGAGCAGATTGTCCATAAGACAAAGGGGAAGATATTTGTTACTGTTTCCTTAGAAGGAAAAGCTTGCCCAATGGAGGTGGACACAGGCTCCGCTGTATCCATTATTTCATGGAGCACAGCTAAAAGGATTTTGTCTAGGCTCTGTAAAGCAAGGCTTGATCCCTGTTTTTTAAGGCTTCGGGATTTTCAGGACAGTTCTATTCCGGTATTGGGAAGTTTCCTCTGCAGAATATTGTTTAAGCAATTCCATAAGAAACTGCCAGTGGTCATAGTGCAGGGAAACCAACCCAGTCTACTGGGTTTGGAATGGTTTGAGGCTTTTGGACTGAGAGTGGCTGGCATTGGCCATGTTTAATGCAGCTTAAAAGGGAAATTGGAAACATTGGCCCAAGAATTTACAACCATATTTAGTGAGGAGCTGGGATGCTATACCGGCACCCCAATATCATTTAATGTGGACCTCCAAGTCACCCTGAGGCACCTCAAGCCATGGCGACTTCCATTTTCATTAAAACCCAAGGTAGACGCAGAGCTCAATAAGTTGATAGCCCAAGGAATATTAGAGCCTGTTGATCATGTGCTTTGGAAGACATCTTTGGAGATCCCTTTAAAGGCAGATGGTTCTGTGCACTTATGTGCTGATTATAAATGTACTCTGAACCATGAATTGCAGTAGAGAGCATACCCCATCCCTGTTGTGCAGCACCTCCTGCACTCCTTAGGCCAGGAGTCAATTTTTGCCAAGCTTGACCTAGCTCAGGATTATCAGCAGTTGCCTGCCATTGAGGCTACTGCTGAAGCCCAAACCATAGTGACACATCCAAGGGGTTTTAAATGCCGGTGGCTCCAATTTGGAGTAAGCGTGGCTCCTGGCCTGTTCCAGAATTTAATGGAACACTTATTTCAGGGGATATGATGATGTCCTGGTATCTGTCACCTCCCATGCCGACCTACTGGCTCACCTGTGCACAGTCCTTTGCTGTTTCCAGAGTATTGGATTAAAACTTAAGTCTACTTGTCCCTAGTGTGGAATTCCTGGGCTATGTAATTGACGCTGCTGGCTTACATCCTACACCATCCAAGATTCAGACTATTTGGGAAGCCCTAGCCCCACAGAACAAGGGGGAACTCCAGGCATTTTTGGAGCTGCTTGACTTTTAAAATATGTTTCTGCCACATAAGGCATCACTAGCGGACCCCCTACACTGCCTCCTGGATCGATCAGCTAAGTGGGCGTGGGGACAGACAGAAACTGTGTTATTTAAAGCTGTCAAATCATTGTTAACTTCCAACAGCATGTTTCTGCAATTCAATGAGAAACTTCTCTTACTGATAGCATGTGATGCGTCTCCTTATGGAGTGGGAGCAGTCCTCAGTCATCAACTACCATAAGGACTTGAGGAACCCATCACATTCTTTTCAAGGACTTTCTCCCCTCCGGAAAGAAACTATAGCCAACTGGACAAGGAGGCTTTGACTATAGTTTCCAGAATTAAGAGGTTCCATGAGTATTTATATGGCCACCATTTTCATCTGGTTACAGACCACAAAAAATTGCTAGAACTTATTGCTGGGGATAAGCAAACCCCACAGATTCTGTCACCTTGCCTCACCCATTGGACTGTATTCTTGGCAGTCTATAACTACACACTGCATCACAGACCAGGAAAACATTTATGCCAAGCCAATGCTCTCAGCCACTGCCTGTTGCCAATAGCAGTAGAAGATCCTGCCCCGGCTTCCTCTATTTTGCTAATAAAGACCTCCCCCTCCCACTCACAGCTGCGGACATCACCAAACGCACCTTGAAGGACAAGATGCTGGTCAGGGTTTTAGAATGGGTACAAAGGGGGTGGCCTTTGTTTGGACAATACATACAAGCCATATGCTGTCCAGCAGAATGAGCTGTCTACCAAGAAAGGTTGTCTCCTATGTGAAAGCTGGGTGGTGATTCCATCTATTTTGAGGGGTTCAATTCTAGTCTTGTTACATGACGGTCATCCAGGCATAGGCAGGATGAAGGTCTTGGGCCATAGCTATGCCTGGTGGTCAAATATGGACTAGGACATTGCTAGTTGGGTGTCTGGATGCACTCCATTCCAACTGTCCAGACCAGCAGACCCTAGGGCACCAGTGCAAAATCAAACTAAAACATCATGGTCACAAATCCACTTAGATTTTGCTGGGCCATATAAAGGCCAAACTTTCCTAATTGTGGACAACACATTTTCAAAATGGGTGGAGGTGGTAATCATGGCATCCACAACAGCTTCAGCAGTCATAGGGATCCTCCAAAAGTTGTTTGCTACACATGGGATAACCGATGTGCTGCATAACGGGCCGCAGCTCACCGTTGCTGCTTTTGCGGGGTTCTTGGCAGAACTGGGAATCCGACATGCTCGGGTAGCCCCATTCAAGCCTGCAGCAAACAGCATGGCAGAACGGGTGGTTTGCACCACTAAGGAGGCCTTAAAATCCATTTTTCAACAGTTGGCATCCCTTTTTCTTTCCAGTGTTTGGCAAGTACAATCCTTGCAGCTGTCATTATGTGAAGTAATAGCACCCCATTTTTTTTTCAAATTGGCTTGTCCATCATACCTAAAAGAAACACTTCAAGTTTCATTAATATTTGTATCTTATATTTTTTTGCATTGTCATTATTATGTTTTCCCATATTTGCAAGACAACAATATATGATAAAAGGAGCCTTGAGTTTGACTACATTTCCAGCACTTACTAGAAATCACTTCATACATTTTTGCTAGTATAGCTGCAGTCAAGTACCAATGATACACCATTTTATAAAAGTTTTCTTTCAAACTATAATTTAATGTACATTTTAGCCCATTCATTCATACATTCTTCCATTTATTTAGCATTATGTTATACCCCAAATTGCCCATGTTATCTTTTTACCCTTTAACGTATTCATCTTCTAAGTTTATCTTGAAAAATGTGACATGTTCCTAATAAGACATTGAGTAGAATAAACTGTAAGCACACACTGATAAGTAACTGGATGGATGAAAGTCAATTAACTTAGATCCATCAGAGTCCCAAACAGTCCAAAGCATTTTTGTTCATTCACAATGAAGATTATGAAATTAGAACACCTGCTTATTGCTTATTGCTTCCTCCCTGTTCCACTGACTGTTTGAACCCATATGTGTCAAGATGAATAAAGCACTCAGGCACTTTTCTAATAAGGATATGAGGAGGGCAGCTATCTAAAATTCTTATCTTGAGATCCATTCTCTCCAGATTAGATTAAGAAAGAAGCCAATGATCTTTCCAGCAATCCACAACTCCACCTGATCTTTTCTCAGTTTTGGTATGTGTATGGCAGATATATGCACTCAAACATTTTTAAAACAAAAACAAAAAGGAAAGTAAAACAAGATCCTAATCTTAGACTGCTTTTTCATTTAATGCATGCCTAATAACCAGATTCTAGCATTGAGCAGGATAAAAGAGAGGCTAACCGGTATATATGGAACCAAATGTGAAGTATAGCACACAAGATAAATAGAGCTGCATTTATGCAGAAACATTCCCAGCAGTCCTTAATATTATAATAACATGTTGCACAGCTTCTGTGCAAATTAATTCAATTTTACAATAGAACCTCTGTAGAGGAGGAAGAAATGGCAAAACTGCTTGCTATATTCTCTTCTTATTTTCACTTGAAGGTTCAGGATTCCCAGTTCTAGTGGGTGTGTATGTGTGTTTGTGTATATGCATGTGTGTGTGCGTGTATATGTGTGTGTCTGAGTGTATGCATGTGTGTGTGCGTGTATGTGTGTTTGTGTGTGTTTGTGTGTGTCTTTGAGTCAGTATTGACTCCTGAGGACTGCTGGATAGGTCCCTGCAGCTTTCTTCGCAAGATTTCAAAAGTGATTTGTCCTTGCCTTCTTTGTATGGCTGACAGAGAAGGATTGGCACAATCTCATCTAGCTGCTTCGTATCTAAAACAGGACTAAAATTCAGTATTTCTTGGTTCTAGGTTAGTATCTTAACTATTATACCAAACTGGCTCTATGTTCTGAATTTTTTTCATTCATAAAGGGCAACAATTGTGCAAATCATAGCTTTCTGGAACACAACATCTAACTATAATTCTACTTGGCAACAACTATTTTTATTAATTCAATGTAGTTATTATTGATTAAGAATATAAATACTGCAAGTTGCTCACTGATCCTAAAAGTTATAATTTGCAATTTTAAAATAATAATAATAATAATAATAATAATAATAATAATAATAATAATAATAATAATAATGCCACTTTGCAATAAAATGTGCAAACATGATTTCATGATTGATTAATATTTCCTCAACCAAATTCATAGATTTTCTACTGTACATACCTGGACATTTCTGGATCTGCCCAATGTTATTTTGCTGACTTTTCAAAACCCTCTGGGCCTGAAACAGCCTTTCTCAGTTGGGTTCCGCAAGACATCCTGATTTTGAAAAATAATCATCATTTTTTGAACTTCATGCACTGCACAGTGCTAGTGGTCATGGTGGTAAAAAATTTAACTTGCCAAAATTCAGCTGCCACCTGACATTTTGTTGCTCTCCTAATATTGCAACTTGTAGTTACTGTAGGTTAGAAATGATTACTATTGTGAAACTTTCTTTCTTTCTTTCTTTCTTTCTTTCTTTCTTTCTTTCTTTCTTTCTTTCTTTCTTTCTTTCCAATTTTTATGCAGAAATTATTTCAAGGGTTCCTCCAGGGTAAAAAGGTTGAGAGAGTGAAAGCTAAGGTACTTATTGCTCTCTACAGAGTAACAGAATGACAGAGTTGGAAGGGACCTTGGAGGTCTTCTAGTCCAACCCTCTGCTCAAGCAAGAGACTCTATACCAGTGATGGCGAACCATTTTTGGCTTGTGTGCCATAAGGGAGGAGTACAGGGAGGGTCGTGCATGGGCATGCCTCACCCATAATGCAACGCACGACCCCTCCAGTGCGTATGCGCACATGAGAAGCGTGACCCCCCCATTTTTTGTATGCTTTTTTCACCCTCCCCAGGCTCCAGAGGCTTTATAGGAGCCTGGGGAGGGCAAAAAGAGCCTCTCCCATCCCCCTGGAGGCCCCCCGGAGGCTTCAGGGCCCTTCACGAGGCTTCCCCTGAAACCTCCAGAGGGCTTAAACTGACCCTACGAGCAAACCGGAAATGACTTCAGGGAAGCTCCTGAAACCTCCGGAGGATCTCCGGTGGGGGGCGGGGAGGCTCTTTTCATCCTCCCCAGGCTTCTATAAAGCCTCTGGAGCTTGGGGAGGGCGAAAAATGGCTTTAAAAAAAGCTGAACTCTGCTGGCCAGCACACATATGCACACTGGCCAGCTGACAGGGCAATGGCTCGTGTGCCCTGACAAATAGCTCCATGTGCCTCCTGTGGCATGAGTGCCATAGGTTTGCCATCCCGGCTCTATACCATTTCAGACAAGTGGCTTTCAAGTCCCTTCTTAAAAGCCTCCAGTGATGCAGCATCCACAACTTTCAAAGGCAAGCTTAATTGTTCTCACTCTGAGAAATTTCTCCTTAGTTCTAGGTTGCTTCTCTCCTTAAGTGGTGTCCATCTATAGTTGACTTGCCTTCTGGTGCTTTGGAAAATCAATTGACTCCCTCTTTTTTGTGGCAACCCCTCAAATATTGGAACACCACTATCATGTCACTTCTAGTCCTTCTTTTCACTGGACCAGACACACCCAATTCCTGCAACTATTCTTCATATATTTTCATATGTTTATATGTTACTTGCTGAGTTCTCATCCTCTGTTCCCAAGATCTTGCTTGCTTTAGTTCATTTATCTGTGCAAAAGAAAAAAATTGTGCATTCCTCAGTTATTATTTTCTGCTTAGGGTTGCTATAATGCTTAGGGTTGCTATAATGATTTGGTGTGCTCAGCTGTGTTTATTGATTGTAATTAGTCTGAAATCTATAGATATCAGGGGATAAGGGGAATCATTGCTCTCTCAAATATAGAACTTAAAGATTGGACTGGTAGATTTTGGAAATGCTTCAGACCCTCTTTTTCAAATTGAGAACATTAGTATTTCTTCCCGATAAAAATATGCAAATAGGCATGGAAGTATAAATCACATAAATAGGAAGGCACCTTATAAATATGACTCATAGAATAGCCCAAAGCACAAATTCCAGTAGAGAGAAGATCCATCAAGATGGGTTCCAGCATCAACTTAAAAGCTTAGAAGAGTAAACATCTGGTTCCAGTGACTGATCCAGACTGGATCTTGCAAGTCACATAACTGTACATAAATAAAGAAATGTTGGAATATTTCCCTCTTACCCAGATGTTTGTCTACTTGCCTTAATCACATGGACATATTTCTACAATTCCTAAGTCTTCCCTTAATGATTTTCTCTAGGAATCAAAGCTCTGCACTTGATAAGCTCCACACTTGCATTCATCCTGAAAGGTAATTCAAGAAGAACAATTCTGAAGTTGTCCTTTGAGTCCTTGGAAAGTTGGCAGAAGGATTTGGCTTTTGGCTGTTGTTCTCTAAAACTGTTCCAGACTTTTACATGCCTATGCTCTTCCTAAATGAAACTGTGACAATAATTGAAAGTTAATATTAAATTGCTGTTTTACATGTCCCTACAGAATCTGAAAATTGTATTGTCTCAATCAACACTTTTTGTGGAACACAATTAGTGATAGGCTATTGCTCAGAATGGTTTTTGTCCTGCGAGGAACAGTACAATGATTCAGAGACTTTTCCAATGCGTCAAAAGTACACCATGTTTCATTTAGCTAAATACAAAGGCACCAGCAGGAAGAAGGGGGAAGAATACCATTTTATTCTCAATCATTACTTTATTTTTGTTCCCTTTTCAGTTACTTTGGATCAGAGGGTATATCTAAGGTTGTTAATTAAAAGTGCTGCCAAAAAAAATCAAAAGGAAACAACGGGTTCTCTGAAATTGCTAGACTAGGACGTTACTTCAGGCATGAGTTGTCTTTTTAAATTAAAAAAAAAAGTTACTTGTTGCAATTGAACAATAGTTGTTAATATCTCAGCAGGTCAGACCTTACTACTGGGTAGCTTACGGGAAGCTCAACTCTATAACAATGCCAAGATGGCTTGCTAATATCAAAATGCTGAGTAGGATCACATCTGCTCTGTTCTTGGATGAGAGATCCATCAAGCAAACAGTGCTGATGCTTAGACTGGAAGATAGAAACAAAACATCTGGGAACAATAAACTTTTATTTTGTAGCCAAACACATTACACAGAGATATCCATGCAGTTAAGGTGTAACTGAAAGGGCCTTTGTCGTTTGAAGTCTAGATCTGTGTAGCTCAGGGGTGGGCTTCAAAATTTTTAGCAAGGGGTTCTCTGTCCAGTTGCTGGATGGGCATGGCATAATTGGCCTCCTGCACCACAGTGTGTGTGGGGGGTTTGCCCTCCCCAAGCTCAGAGGCTTTTCTCGAACCTCCAGGAGGGTGATAATGGCCTTTACAGGCTCCAGAGGCTCTCTGGAGGCTGGAAATGGGCCTGTTTCCAGCCTTCCCGAACTTCCAATACGTCCATTTTTCACCCGCCCCAAGCCTCTGCACGCACCCTGCACTTACCTGCATCCAAAACAGGCTACATGGGGACTCCTGGGAGGGGAGGGGTGGGTAGATGGGGCCAGCCACGAATGGGATTTGGGGATTCTCTGAACTGACAGAATCTTACTAGAGGTTCTCCTGAACCCCTTTGAACCTCCAGCAGCCCACTCCTCATACATGAATCACAGAAGGAATGTCATACATTCATGTGGTTCATAATAAACCAAGAATGAACCATTAGCTATATCGTTTTATTGCTATATTCACAAAGTGAACATAAATGTTTGTTTGCATTGCAAACTCTTTTCTACTCATATCAGCTTTCCATACAACTTAGAACTTTGATATTCTATGACTGCACATTACATTGGAATCTTCTTCTATTCCATATTATTTCTAAAGCTGGCCAAAGAGCTAGGACAGAACCACTAGGCTTATCTCTGATCTTTTCCATTATATACTTTGTCTGAAACCCAAAACCCTGGAGGATTTTGGATGCATGTGACCTGTGGAGGAGTATTTGCAGGTCCTGTGTATGTTTCAGCTAGGCTGGTGTGAAAGTGTCACAAAGGGGAGGGAAGAGGAAATCATACACTTTACCTTTGCTGATGTTTGTGCACTGTAATATGGTGCCTAAAAAAAATTAAGTTCAGGGAAGGATCTTCCAGAAGAAGGCAAGTTTCATTTCTCTTTTTCTTCCACCAAAGGCTTCTCTTCACATTGTGCTTAATTTCATGAAGCTTTCATCAGCATTTATTATAAGTTCTTAGAGACTACTAACAGCACTGAGCAATATATAAGAAAACAGTGTATGTGTATGTGTTTGTGTGTGCGTGCATGTGTATGTGTGTCTGTGTTTTCATAGATTTTCGCAGGTGTAGGTATGCTGGTCTTGTAGTCGGGTCTTTTGCCATGTAAGATTGAGATTGTCTTGGCAATGATTCAGTGAGGTTTCACTCACCAACTTCAGGCTGGGTTTTGGACTTAAAGGGTGGTTGGAGCTGACGTCTTTCTATAAATCTTGGTGGAGGGGTGTGGAGTGCTGGTTTTGTTTCAGTAAGCGGAATGATTGGCCGTATGGTTGTATCATAATTTGTAGATGGGTGCTGATTGGTGCTGGCTGCGTGTCTGTTATTGTTTCGTGTTGTAACAGCATCAGTATCTTAGGCTGATATTGTGTTCGTGGAGAATTTTGCTGATTTTATCAGGACATAGAATTAATTTTGAAGGAACCAGTTTAATCTCCAAAAACTGAACACTTCAACAAGAGAATAATTATGGAAGCAATCGAAATAGAGACACCCCCCCCAGCAACATGAATAAACATGATGATATCTCCCACCTACCAGACATCTGGAAACCAGCCCTAGTCAACAAATGAGCCTCACCCACAACCCAGGCCCTTACAACACAAAACAACAACAGACACACAGTCAGCACCAATCAGCACCAATCTACCAATCATGATACAACAACACGACCAATCATTCCACTTACTGAAATAAAACCAGCACTCCACACCCCTCCACCAAGATTTATAGAAAGACGTCAGCTCCGATCGCACTTTAAACCCAAAAACCAGCCTGAAGATAGTAAATGAGACCTTGCTGAAATGTTGCCAAGACAATCTCAATCTTACATGGGAAAAGACCTTAATACAACAAGACCAGCATACCTACACCCATGAAAATCTATGAAAACTAGATAGATAGATAGATAGATAGATAGATAGATAGATAGATAGATAGATAGATAGATAAAGAGAGAGAGAGAGATGTAGATATAGATATATGGAGAGAGAGTGGGAGGGAAGGAGGGGAGGGAGGGAGGGACGGAGAGAGATTGTTCTAGGTAGGTCGCATAGGTGCCACCTTTGAAAAGGCCCTGTCCCAGGACTCATGCTGAGACCCCTTTTGATCAATTGGTGAGTCAGAAAACTACATAGTCAGAAAACTACATAGTCAAAAAATTCCCTAATCAGTTCAGTTCAGTTCAGTTCAGTTTATTGTATCTGTATGCTGCCCTTTTCCCCCGAAGAGGGACTCAGGGCGGCTCACAACTCGAACCGGGGAAGGGGGATAAAGACAAAAATTTAAAAAACAAACACAACAATATATAATTTAAAACTCACAACAGTCATACCATTCGAGACGGGGGCAACAGCTCTTTAGCCCCAGGCCTGTCGGAACAGCCAGGTTTTGAGGGCTTTGCGGAAGGCCTGGAGGGTGGTGAGGGTTGGAATCTCCACAGGGAGTTCGTTCCAGAGGGTCGGAGCAGCCACAGAGAAGGCTCTCCTCCGGGTAGTTGCCAGTCGACACTGGAATTCAAATTCTCATGATCATGTATGGACTGATAAGTAAATACAAAGCCATGGTGATTTACATTTTATTTAAAGGTTTTTTCAATAAATATAAGAGCAGATTTTCAAATATGTTTTTATTTGAAAAAATATTTTAATTATTTTATTATAAAGCTATATTAATATTCAAATAAACATACAACATTATTTTAGAATAAATTAGGTGTAATTTGACAGATTTTCCAAGTGGAATTTGAAAGTGTTATCCTGGGAATATATTATTTGTGTGGATAAATACCCTTTGGTGGGAAACTGCTCTGGGCATATATATTTGGGAGATTTGTTTTCCTCCAAAGGCAGGCTTTATTTACCATACATACAAATATTGATGGTGCTTATGGAATTTAGCCAAGATTGGGCTGTCTGTCATGAATATAATAACAGTATGAATATGTTCATTCTTTGAGGCTGTTATTTAAAAACTGTTTAAGGCACACATGTCAGTAAACATGCAGAAATTCATATTATTTGACACAACACTTCTTTAGCACTCGGCAGGCTGCCTCTTGAGAGCACTTGATTTAGAAATGGCATTGACTTGTATAGCCAAAGTATTAACAGACACTCAGCTCCTTTCTTTCTTTCACAGGACAGCCTAATGCATTATAGAAAAATGTGTTTTCTGTGCAGTGAATGGCTACAATCATGAATAACTCAAAAAAGGATTAAGTAGTTTGTTTTACTTTATATTATGAATACACTTCAGAATACAATGTGAAACTACTAGGAAAGGAGAATCCTTTCTAGCTATTAAAATCCCAATTAAGTAGCTATTAAAATTCCAATTAAATCCAAATCTGAAATGATATTACCCTGGTTCAGGGGAAACATCAGAAGAATATAAAACAAATTTCATTTCAAGGAATGGTGCTTCTTTTAAACACATGCAGCATTTCTGGGATAAAAGGAGAGTGTCTTATGTAAATCAATAATTGGTTAAAGAAAATAAAACGATAGGAGGTAAATATAAGCTTCCCGAGACCTTCTCTGTATCCTACAGCTGGATCTCAATTTAGGGCTAAATACATGCAGAAACAGTTATTAATAAGTCTAAATTCAACCCTAAATTAATTAAAAACAAACAGATCCCTCAAATTTGGAAAACAAATTTAGATGGCAGGTACAATTAATGCTTGGAAATAGAAAACAATTGTATGGCCATAACACCAAAGTGCACAGAAGAAGCAGATTGCATAGTGAGATTATTATTATTATCATTTTATTATTTATTGGTTTTGTATGCCACCCACTCTCGGAAGACTCCGGGCGGCTTACAATAAAAAGGGAAGGGGGATATAAAAATAAAAACAACAATTTAAAATTACAACAACATACATAACATAGAATGGGGCTGGATAATTCAACAGCCTCAGGCCTGCCGGAACAGCCAGGTCTTGGTCGCTTTACGGAAGATTAGTAATAATAACAACTCTATATAAAAAAAAATAGGACAAATTTAAATAGAACAAAAATACAGAAAGAGAGAAGGGGGGGGAGTTTGGAAAAGAAGTCCTGTGTCAATAGCTAGCATGAGACTCAAACAAAAATGCTTCTGATAGGAATTGCAATTTCAAACTACCCAAATAAATTCATCAGAATTTTATTGTGGGTTTCTCACTTCACTCCAAATATGCTTCTTTGGTCAAAACATAGATGATACGACTCAAATCTAACAGGAGCTGGAATCAGAAGAACATATTTGCCATTGGTTTATATATTTGCAATTGAAAGAAAGATTTAAATTAGATTAAAAACCTATATATTTGGTTTTGTGAAAAATGCAAGGCTGCTATGGGTTCGTCCTGATTCAAAAGAACCCATAGCTAATGTTATGGCCAGTTCAGAGAACCTCCAAATCCAACCCCTGACTGTCCCCGCCCACCATGTCCTTACTCCCAGCAGTCTCCACGTGGCCCATTTTGGATACGACATGTCCAGGGCCTGTGCAGAGGCTCAGGGAGGGGAAAAATGGGTCTTTCGGAAGGCCTCCGGAGCCTGGATGAGGCCCTGCCAGAGGTTCAAGAAAAGCCTCTGGAGCCTGGGGAAGGTGAAAACAGCCCCCTGCCATAGTGCAGGAGGCTGACTAGGCCATGCCCACCATGGCCACACCCACCCAGCAATTGAGCAGAGAATCCATTGCTGAAATTATTGAAGCCACCCCTGGAAAAATGAATTAAAATTCCTATTGTGTGGTAGTGATCAACAAATTATTGCTAATGTTTATAAATTGTTATTGAAATTGAACTTGAAGAATGTGTATGTAAAGCATTGTATGATTCAGTGGCCAAAGAACTTTGTATATAATATAGTGCTAGAACAATGGGAAAACACATGAATGAATGGTCTAAAATTCACAATAAATTAAAATTTAAAAGAAAAAAAATAAGATAATGTATGATTGATATCTAACACTGGATAAATCAAGAATGTATGAACATACCTCAAATGGATGTTTCAAATGTAAATATATAGTGTTTGTGTGACAAAGCAAAGAAGTATTAGATACACTAGGTATAAGGTTTAATATACTAGGTATATTAGGTATAAGATTCACATCTTAAGACCATGATGGCGAACCTATGGCCCTGTCAGCTCCAGCATGCATATATGCACTGACCACCTGATTTCGGCCTTCATTTTCGACTGTTTTTCGCCCTCTGGAGGCTTCCCTGAAGTCTCCGGAGGGTGAAAAACAACCCAACATGCAAACTGGAAGTTTGGACTTCCACTTTGCATGTTGGGCCATTTTTCTCCCCCCGAAGGCTTCAGAGAAGCCTCCTAAAGCCTCTGGAAGGTGAAAAACTGGCCAACACGCAAACTGGAAGTTTGGGAAAGGACTTCCGGTTTGTCTGTTGGGCCGTTTTTTGCCCTCCGGAGCAAACCGAGAGTCAGAAAATGGGCCGTTTCCAGCCTCCAGAGGACCTCTGGTGGGCAGGGAGGCCATTTTTGCCCTTCCCAGGCTTCCAGAAAGGTGTACAGACATGCACGGAGACAATGGGGGGGAAGGGTTTCACACATGCATGCACAGGGGGAGCAGTGCGGAGGGCATTAAGTTATGGGGTGGGCATGCGATAGTACTCACACTCATGCTTTTGGCACCCACAGCAAAAAAGGTTCGCCATCACTGTCTTAAGAAGTTTCTCAAAGTGAATATAAAGATAAAAACAGAGACGTATCTCTTAGTCTTAATGAACAAAGAACTTGAGGGGAAAATGGCAGCCATAATATTCTATGGAGAAAAATGGAAGGATACTTTGATTCCCATAATGGATGAATGGCTGCAAAAGTTGATGGAGTTAGCAGAGATGGCAAATTGACTGCTTTGATTAAAGAAGAGAACACAGTTAATTCTGGACTTTGTGCTTGAGCTGGGAAAAAATAAAATGAAACTTTGACTTTGGATTTTGCTCATTAGATAAGCAAAAAGTTGTTACAGAGATGACTAGTATATATTATTATGTAAAAGTAAAATGTTGAGGTTTTATATTTCTACCTTATTCTACTGCATCAAAAAGAGTTGCAACTCAATAGTTTTATTTTTCTTTTCCTCCTTATCCTGCAACTTTCCTCTTATTTTCTTATTTCTTTGGATTTCTGTTTTTATGTTTTGATAAATATTTAATAAAATATTTGAATCTGAGAATATGGACCACACATTATAGCAGCCAGAATGAGGTTATGTCAGATCAAATATTGGCTATTAACAAAGATAACCCCAAAATGTGGTTAAAAAAATCATGATGGCAGTTGTGACAGTGCATTTAAAAATCTGCCTGATTTTCACTGCCTTTGGCAGTGGTGGGTTTCAAAATTTTCTGTAGGTGTGGCCTGCTTTGTGGGAGTGGCTTGCCAGCCATGTGACCAGGTGGGAGTGGCTTGCCAGCCATGTGACCGAATGGGAGTGGCTTGGCAGTCATGTGACTGGGTGGGCTTGTTAAACTTTTAAAATGCGGTGAAACTCACTTAACAATGCTCTTGCTTAGCAACCAAAATGTTGGCTCAGAAACTCTAGCATTTGAAACATGCAAGTCTTAAAGATGTCAAGTTACAAGACCCTTGCACCCCTAACCCTTTAGAAAAAAACCAAGGGGTGTTCAAACTTGACAGCTTTAAGACTTGTGGACTTCAACTCCCAGAATTCCTTCCCCAGGCATGTTGGCTCATGAACTCTGGCATTGAAGTGTGCAAGTCTTAAAGCTGTCAAATTACAAGATCCTTGCACCCCTAACCCTTTAGAAGAAAAACCCAGGGATGTTCAAACTTGACATCTTTAAGACTTTAAGATTTAGACTCTTAGAGGCGGCCAGGGTGATTGGTGAGCCAGCCAATCCGTGAGCGGCGGGCGGGGCAAGCATGGTGCAGACGGGTGGGGGAAGGGAGCTGGAACTGGTTCTAAAGGGCATGGTAGATTTGTGGAACCTTTTCTATAGAAGAGGTTAGAACTGGCAGGAACCCACTCCTGGCCTTTGGGGAAAATCACTGTCCAAGGTTACTCTGATAGGTAATTTTATTACTACTTGTGAGATGACTATTGCTTTTTATCTGATCTCCTGCTGCTTTTCTGTCCTACATTCCTAATATCACTTTGAATAGACACAGTTGTGCAAGTTATTAAACAGTCCTTGATCTGGATGAAGAGAATGTCAAGATCTCTGCCATAATACTATCTCCCTGCCTTGTTATCTTCTGCTATATATAAAACATGTTGGGCAAAAACTCCTACTTGGCACCTATGCTGGAAAGCTCAGCAAAACTGTGGATTCAGTAATTCTTTGTTGGAGATTTACAACAGTGACGACAACTGACTGCTGATATCATTTATTTCATTTTCATTTTCATTTTATACAATCACTTATATACTGTGCGTAAAAAAAAAAAGAGAAAAAAAAAACCCAACATGACACTTCATTCCCCCATACACCCTCTCTTCTCCCCCTCCAACTTTCATTTCACCCCTCCAGCATTCCCCTCTTCTACTTCCCTTCCCCCTCAGACATCTCCCCCTCCCTCCATCTCACCCTCCTTACATTCCCTCTCACTCCCTCTTTACTTCTCCCTCCTCTTTCCCTCTTCTCCTCGCTTTGGTGTATCCATACATTTCAGTTTGTTTTAAAAGAGAAAAAGAAAAAAAGAAAAAAGAAAAATGAGCCGCAGTATACAAGTGAATTCTTATTGTTCTAAGAATTGAAACTGTAATTCCACCCTCCCCCCTCCCCCCTATAATCCCCCCTCCCTAACCCCCTTACGGCTTCGCAGGTCCCATACCCGGCATAATTCTTTAACAAGCATTTGAGTATAATAAGGCCAGCTAACTTTAAAATTATAAAAAATAAAATAAAAGTAAAGCCAAAGAAAAAAAAAAAAGAGAATAGTAAAAAATACAAAATAAAAAAACACACACACACACACACAAAGAAAGGAGAAACAAGAAGGGTCAATAAACCCACTACGTTAACACAGCTTCCCATTATCTGTAAATCTTAAACAATGTAGCTCATTCCAAATTTCGGTTATTTTACTACTTGCAGGGTTTCAAACTGTATTAGAGCCAGGTAAGTTGATCAATTAGGATTCCCCAACTAAAAGTCTCATTGCTTTGTCTATCTATTCAGACCTTTAATTTATCTCTTTTTTATCCGAATATCCAAACCTTTCTATAAAACCATTAAACTCAAGTACTTCTTTCATTTTTCATTTCCAACACCTCCCTTTCTATCCTTACCCACCTCCACATGTAAATTTTTTTACCTTCCACCCTGCCTTTATCCATATCCACATATATATTTTATCCGCATCCATTGCTCCTCCCATATTTACTCCACTTTCCTGAAGACTCTCCGACCAATCTTTCTTGACCTTATATTGAAATAGCAACTCAAACAAACATCAGCTTGCATTCTAGCCCCAGGTAGTCTAATTAAGCTTTCGCTACCCTTCCCTCTCCCACGCACCTCCCAACTCCGTTCGTCCCAGACCACAACTCAAAAAGATCGCAATCTCCACTCTCCTCGCCTAGGAAAATAATTCATGCGCAATTTGAGTTAGAGTTCAGACAAATCTTATATACAATATGTGTCCACAATCAGCAACGCTTCTTTCAGTCTCCATGTCTCATCATCGATATACAACTTTTCCATTTTATCCCAGACGGAAATCATAAAGCTTTAAGAACATCGCTAAGTCTTTATTCTTTAGTCTTCTGCCCTTCCGGAAGAGGAAAGCAACACCCTCCGCCTTGTAGCCACGTGTCTCGCTGTTTGTCTTCTCCTTGTCTCTCCCCAGGTCCGGATGAATCAGGAAGTCCCGCCTTCAGGGTCTCATAGTAAAATTCTCGGGCTTCACAGAGAGAATTAATGCGGTGTTTTTGGTTGCCAAATGTAACTGTAATACCAGCTGGGACTTCCCATTTGTATGGAATCTGAGAATTTCTGAGTTCTTCGGTTAAGAAAGCGTACTCTCTCCTTGATCTTAATATTTGAGATGGTAACTCTTTAAAAACAATCAAGTCCTGTCCATCAATTCTCAACCTCTTGCTGTAAAGCCTCTGTATTATCTCATTTCTGGATTCCCTTGTGGTAAAGTATATAATTATGTCCCTCGGAAGCTGTCGCTGTTTTGCTACCCACGAATTCTGGCGGTAAATTCTTTGAATCTGCCAATCAAAGTTAAATCCCGGACTTCCCACCAAGCGGCTGAAAGCCTCAAAGAAGATCTGTTTCAAATTCTCCTGTTGGTTTTCACGCAATCCTCTAACTCTTATGGCAAAGGCAGTCTTATTATAATTTATCATGACAAGTTGTTTTTGAGCATTTTCAATTTCCTGTTGTAACGTTTGAATTTTGGATATCAAATTAAGATTAGTTTCTTCCAAAAGTTCCAATTTGTCCTCCGTTTCAGCAATATAATCTGTCATGACTGTCATTACTCCGATCATATCCTTCTTTGCCTGAGCAACTTTAGCATCAAATTGATCATATAAATCCGATATCAGTTGATTAATTTCCTGTCTGAAATCATTAAGCGTTTTGAGAAGAAATTCTTGTGTTAACAAATCTCCCGTGGAGGGTGTAGGAGGCAAGGGTAGCGGCTTCATAGCAGTTTTTGGAGATATGTTATTAAGGAAGCGCTTCTGTTTAGATTTGGGAGCCATTCCAGAGTAAAAATAAAAGACAAGCAATCAAGCGAGCCAAAAATCAAAGTCTCTGCTCCCCTCAGTTAATCTTTTAGCAATTAGTACGGAGAAGCCTTCAGGAGGGTAGGGCTGACTAAGTACGTCACATCAAACACAAAAGCTACGAGATCGCCATCTTGTGACGCAGCTAAAAAAGAAAGGGAGCCTTTTGCGAAATTGAAGCTGGTATTTTAGATAGTAATAGAAGAAATTCCTCAGGAATGGTCCCCGCCCGGATTGACTTTTAAATAGCTTAGCTTTGTCCTGGGGGGGGGGGCAATCTGCCTAGGGCTGCAAAAAAGGCAGCGCGGAAAACTGGCCGGAGTAAAGGCTCAGCTAATGTTGAACCTCTTCTCCATTCACAGCAAAAAAAGGCTATGAATTACAAAGAGATCCTAACGACTGACCTTCTCCCTGCCCCTTTCTGCCAGAAAGGGGAGATATCTATAGATCTTATAAGATATACGAACCAGAATCCTGACAGGAGCTTCATTGAGCTCCCGACGGCGGCAGGCTCCTCCCCCCGAAGCCTGACTGCTGATATCATGATGGCATTATAAAAATATGATTTAGAAAGTTGTGTACAATTCTAGTCAGTGATCTTAAATGGAAGATGAATATAAAGAATTGAAGTCACTAGAAGTTATACAAAAAGCTGATTGAGAAAGTGAAGATTAAAAAGGATACACAAGAGATAGAAAGCTCCCAAGAAAGTATGCATAGAGATAACCTGGATTGTAAAACTGGTTTCAAGAGATTAAACTCAAAAGGAAGTCAAGTTTGAGAAGAACAAAAAAGGATTTGAATGCTTCAAGCTAATAGGCTATTGAAGAAAGATGATGATTTGGAAAAACCTTTACACATTAATGCTGGGAAATGATGGTAACGGATGTTTAGAATAAGGTGTACAGTATTAAGAGGAAAAGTTTGCCTGAATTGACAAGGGTCCTTAGCATAAGCATGTATACCATGTCTGTACCTGATGACTACTTCACAAAGAAACTCATATGTTGAGGCCAGATATCTATCGTGTGAATCCACAAAACAACCTTTACTATCAACCTTCATTTGTATAGAATGATTAAGAACAAAGAGATCCCTCACACATGGAGAATGTATTACAGTGGCAAGTGCAGTTAATATTTTGAAATAGAGAACAGACATTATAATGTATGGCCAGAATGTTATAAACTAGCTCACTCCCCAATCCCTATCACCATTTGTCCTGTAGGCTCAGTCTTGCCACTGCAAGTGAAAAACTTTCACAATTGCAGAAATTGGAGTACAGTCTCCCATATAATCCCATGCTTTGGATATTTTTTTCAAAAACATTTCATTTTCTTATCAAATGCAAAACTCAATACAATGTGGTTTTTCTGAGCTAAATTCTAACAAAGGAAACTGCACAGGGCCTTTTTGTATTATAATAAAACACTGCCTTTTGAAAAGACAAAGCCTGTGTGCAAAATAAAATGAGTCTAACTTGCACTGCTAATTGTTTGGTTATCCAAGGGTTCCCCTTTAATGTCAGTACCTTCTTGCCAATATTTCATTCTAATTTTTCTTTGATGGATGAATAAAAGCTGAAGTGCTCGGCTCTATAACTTTCCAAAGCATTATTTTATTTCTACATCTGCTTCAACATCAAAGTGTGTTGTTTCTGGATTCATTATGCAGATGGTACAAATTGAAATAGGGATCTTTAATCTATTGTTAAGAAGAAAAGCGGTAGCTATCCCATATTTCTTGATATGAAAGAAGTAGCCTTGAGGCTTTCCAAATAAATCCCTGTAGATATAATGCCTAGTCTTGGCTTTGAGAAACTGCTTTAAAGGAGTAATTTAATGGTTGTCAGTTTCAAAATAAGTTCCATTAAATTCAATAGGAGTAAGACTCAGATAAAACTACACAAGTCAGGCAGCTATAGCTATAGTAAAAGGAACCTACTTTTTCTTGCCCAATGGAGCTGCAAAGGTGGCAACACTCTTAACTAGCCTGATTGTCTACTCAAAAGATGGTCTCATTGAGGTCAGTGGAGATTAAGTCCAGATAAATTGACATAAAGATGTAGCCTAAACTAAAGCCAAGTAAATTGACCAGAAGCAGATTCAATTTTATTAAATATCAAAATAGCTTACTATTTCAATTTATATTCAAAATGCAACTGTCTGTAAGCCTGAAGGAAGGAAACACAAGAATTCTTTGAAGAGACAGATATTTCTGTTTATGTACTGTAAACTGCCAATGTGGATCAGGGTAAACAAGCATTATCAAAGACCTGTTAAGATGATATAATCACTGGCTGAGGATGTTATTTGAGGGAAAACATTTGTATTCAGTGCTGGATGCTTATATTTTAATGCTTTAATCATTAGTTGCAAACCATCAAGAGAATTGTAAATGGTAATGGAAAAATACGGTAACAAATATATAAACATTATATAAGTAAAGTGTTGTGACTATAGAACAAAGAGGCTTTGGATGATAATTACGCAGAAGATTTATTTTTTTAGTATCTTTTGCACTTATTGCAGTACCGTGTTTATTTGAAGCATCAGCTCTTGGCAGTACTTGGCCCACTTGGTTTGATCTTGAAAAAAATAAAAAATGTTTTCATCTGATTAGTACTTCATTGGGAGACCACCCTGGGCTATCAATTTCTATGAGAAGATGAAAAAAACATCCTCAAAGAAAACAGCCTTTTTGTGCCAAGAAAAGAGTGTCAATGTGACATGATCATGTGTTCATCAAGAGTCAAACTTAACTCAGTGGAAATTTTATCTTATTTACCTAACAAGTAGGTAATAAATTTCTTTAAAATGGCGAGCTCATCTTGTTCTAAAAATATGGTAATGGAAGCAGTTTCAGGCTTTCCATAAAGAAAATTGCAAGTTAAATTTAAGAGTACTTGATTTAGTTTTAGAATATGGCTCTCCAAATGGGGCAACTTTTAAGATTTGTGGACTTCAACTCCCAGAATTGCTCAGCTAGGATGCCCACAAGTCTTAAAGTTGCCAAGTTTAGATATCTTTGCCTTAGAAAATTCATGAATTCATGATTTGGTCTCCTGCTTCTGTTTTGACAGCTCATAAAGGATTGCTGGGACTGTGACAGAGGATAACACCAACTTGGATTAAGTTAATTGAATTTTTACTCATTTTTCCCTCCAACGTTTCCACAGTTCTGAACACTAGCACACAATGCCTGCAGGAAAAGATATAAATGGATGGTCTGTTACCACCTTTTAAAAAAAATCTAATCTAAAACCAAATAACAAATTATTCAGCAACTTGTTCTAAAAAAGTATTGTTATCACATTTTGAAAGGATATGTTTCTTCCTATAAGGCAATAACATCCTTGCAAGACATACATCCTCACAATACACAATGAAGATTTATATCCCTCTCTCTCTCTCCATAGTATACTGTTCTGACCCCCCCTCCATCTGGTGATTAATGCTGACACAGGCTTAGTAGTTTGCCACTCTTTATTTACAGCAATTACAATCCTGTTGGCTGAAAACCCAACGTGACTCACTGGCAAGACCTTGGCAGCAACCCAGACTCCCACAGACAAGAGATACAATACGAACAAGAGCTTCTCCAGCTTGTTATAAACGGTTGTGTCCTGCAAAAGGGCTCCTTCCAAAGTCTCTTCTTATATACTCTCTAGGGAGGAGCCAAGCCACAACCACCTGGGCTTGATTATCTCCTATGAGTCTGTCTCCATAACTGCTGCCTCCGTTTCTCATGCCCTTCATTGCCGGGCGTCAGGGACAAACTCCTTTTGATATTCACCACTGCTCCAGTGCCTGACATCAGGGACAAACTCCCTTTGATCTTCCCCACTGGTCCATGCCTCAGGCACTTAGTGGTGGTCAACCAGCCTCCCTGGTCCCTACTCGGAGTCTGAACCCTGCCCAGGGTCCTCCACATCCTCCATAGCCAACTCATAGGGTTCCTTGCTATTGGAGTCCATTGGCAGCTCCAATGGCTCCTGCTGGGCCACAACAGTATACATACATACAAAAATACTTACTCCTATCAACTTTGGTGGGGAGAGGAGGAACACAGTGTGCCCCCCCTTCTTTATTTTCAAGCTCCAAAGATTGAGAGAAAACCATGCAGGAAAACAGGTGAAGTTTATATTGGGGAGGGTGTAGAATTGACTAGAAGACTTTTGTATGGAGCACAGTATTGCAATGAGGCCACCAGTTCAGAGTGTGAAAAAGGCTGTGAATAAGTTAGATGTACATGCCTGGGGTGGGGGTGGGGATTTAAAGGCAACACCTATGTGAAAAAGGTGTCCACTTCAGATTATCTCAACCAACAGCCTCTCTCCCTTTATGGGTTAAGACAGAGTTTCCCAACCTTTCTGGCTTTGTAGACCAGCAGGGTAGGATGGGAACACAGGGGATGGTTCTGCTCACACAAGGGGGGAAGCTTCGGGCAGCCCAGTTTTAAATAAATGCATTATCTAGGAGACCGAGTGCCATCAGACAGAAGAGAAATCTGGATCTGTGATGCTCAGGAAGGAAAGGTGAAATAGCAACATATCAACACTATGGAGACAATATTCTTTGCTTGTGTATAAATGCAGGGACACCTGTTCCCACATATAAATCTGTTTTGCGATTACTCTGCAATTTGTTGCAAAATGAAAAGAATTGGTCCCCGTAGAGGGAAATACTTTTCAGACACAATAATTTAATATTAAGTTAGCCCTTTTCTATGACAGCTCTTTATATGCAGAATTATTTTTACACTATATTACAAAGTTACCAGACTATCAAACAGGCAGTTGTTTTTCTTATTTTTAACTGTTACAAAGAGTTTCCAATGCCATTTTAGATGCAAGAATTGTGTTTACTGATTATCCATAGCTTGGATTTCTGTATTCACAAAGAAATATGTTATAAATAGCCCTGCTGGGATACCAAATGCTTTTCATCATTGATAAGGTTTGCTCGCTAAAGTTAGAAGCTTTTCTGTACTTCAGTGCAATCCTTTTAGCAGTGTCTCCAAAATATTTAATATAATTTCTGTTTATAACTGAAATTCTGTAACTACATTCACGTGTGCATTTCTGTGTTCGTATGTGTATGTTCCTATATGTATGTGTCAGCCAAGAACAACTGATGGACCTTTGGTCACATGTGATCTCAGCTTAATTTCATGCATATCTTGACTTCATTTGAAAAGCTAAATTGTTTGAGATCACTGGCTCACCTCTTCCTGCCATGTTGCAACCTGAAGACCAACATGGATGTAGGAAAGAGAAGAAAGAGGAGAAGAAAAGAGGCTGGGAATAAAAACAGTGGGAGATGGAGACACTTTTGACTGTAGCCATAGCCACTACTTGCTTTAGCCAATTCATCACTGCCATGGAACAAAATACCAATTTCTGATCTTTATGGCTCTGCATTGGAGATGAGTTTGCTTCTGGCATCATTTCTTGCCCCAGCATCACATATTGTCATTTGCCCCTTGTAAGGACTCAGGGACTTAATAGCATCTTCTGAAGAAATATGATCATTGCCTCTGTTTTCAGTATGGATATTGGGAGTAGCATTGCTTATGTACCCAAAATGGTTCGACTCAAGCACAAGGTAATAAAGTCATAGATTCAACCGAGCCTGTGAAAAATTTGTGTGCATGGATCATCATACAATGTTGACTGCATGTCTGGAAGAAGTGTGATAATGGAGTAGGGAATAGAATCCTGTTGTGGCCCAGCAGGAGCCGTTGGAGCTGCCGATGGACTCCGATAGCGAGGGACCCTATGAGTTGGCTCTGGAAGCTGTGGAGGACCTGGGCAGGGTTCAGACTCCGAGCAGGGACCAGAGAGGCTGGTTGGCCACCAGGAGGCACCTGAGGTATGGAGTAGTGGTGAAAGTCAAAGGGAGTTTGTTGTCAGGCACTGGAGCAGTGTGGAAGAACAAAGGGAATTTGTCCCTGACGCCAGGCAGAAAAGGGTGGAGAAGTGAAGGCAGCAATTATGGAGATAGACTCATAGGAGATAATCAGGCCCAGGTGGTTGTGATTTGGCTGCTCCCAAGAGAGTATATAAGAAGAGACTTTGGGAGGAGACCTTTTGCACGACACAATCTATTATAACTGAAAAAACCAGGCAGGTCCTTTAAAACACTGTAACCTTTTATTCAGTAGCTGAAGTAGTGTAACAAAACTCGCAACAATGTATTAAATGAAGCCGGCTGGGCGGCTGCAGGAACAGCTGAAACAATAGAGCAATCAGCAAGGTTGTTGCTTTAACAAGACAGTTAACTGTTTAAACGGCTTGCCTTTTATACTGCAATCACCTGGCTCGTGTTACAGCTCGCGCTGATGACAGCTCGGCAACTGACAGGCACGTCTGATTGGCTAAGACGCACCTGGCTGCTTCCGAGCTGTCATTCGTAACAGCGAGGACTTTCTTCAATACACAACACTTCTTCCCCCCCAGCTGTGCGCAAGCACGCGTAGTCTTTTAAATAAGCAGGGGAACGACGGATTCGCTCAGACCGCCTTAATTCTATTGCAGGCGGATCCTGGCAACGATGTCCTTGTGGTAATTGTGGAGGAATTGCATAACTAAAAGGTGAAGTGTGTGGATGAGACATGGTGGCAGATGATGCTGGAGGGGCATGAGGCTGGTAGTCTGCCTCTGAGGGGTTTGGGCTATATATATAAGGATCTGGAACCCTTGGAATGGGAGGAGCATTTACACCGGCTAGATTTTGTTGAACTTGCAGTTGAAACCCTTGAACATCCGCTTGAGAAGCTACGGCTGCTGTCTTCCGTTTCCTCAAATGATCCAGGTGTCTTCGCCATGAGGATCCATCGGATAAGTCAACCCTATAGGAAACGGGTCCTGTTATTTGTGATATAACTGCTGGAACCCATCTCAAGTCCCCTCCATAATTTCTAGCCCAAACTAGATCCCCCAGTTGGAAAGAACGGGATGGGGTTGGAGGCCCCAGGTTGCCAGACTGAATTCCTGAATAGACGGGATGCAATCTATCCAGGGTGGTCCGCAGGCGCCTGCCCATCAACATCTCCGCGGGGCTCTTCTGTGTCAGAGGGCAAGGTGTGGAATGCTGTGCCAATAAGTAAGCATCCACCCTAGCCTGCCAGTCACCACGGTTTAGCCGGCCCAAAGCCTCCTTGGCCGATCTAACCGCCCTTTCCGCTCGGCCATTGCTTGCCGGGTGGTAAGGGGCAACCAGCGCATGTCGTATCCCTAGTTCAGCCAGGAAAGTTTGAAAAGTTGTGGCTGTAAATTGCGGGCCGTTGTCAGACACCACTGTGTCTGGCAACCCATGGGTTGCGAACAACCGTCGCAAAGCTCGCACCATGCTGTCAGATGTGGTGGAGTGCATTAGCAATACTTCCACCCATCGAGAGTACGCATCCACAACTATAAGGAAAACCTGCCCATGGAATGGACCAGCGAAATCAATATGTAACCTAGACCAAGGCCCTCGAGGCATCTCCCATTCCCGGGAGGGAGAGGAAGGAGGAGAAGGCCGGGACTGTTGGCATGTCTCACATTTGGCAACCCAGGCTTCAATGTCGGCATCTAACCCTGGCCACCAAACAAAACTGCGAGCAAGAGCTTTCATTCTACTGACCCCAGGATGACTTTCATGAAGGCGTTGCAAAATCTGTTGTTGCAGGACCGTTGGGATAACCACACGGTCGCCCCACAACAGGCAGCCGGAATGAATTGAAAGCTCTGCTTGTCTGTTTTTAAAATGTTTGAATTGAGGTGGTAATGTACCAGAAGGCCAACCTCTCAGGACCCAATTAAGAAGTTTTGCCAAAGTAGGGTCAGACCGAGAGTGGGCTGCTATGTCTGTAGCAGACAAAGGCAATTCTAGCTCTGCAATTGCCAAAACTGAAAGGCAAGGAACTGGTTTAACTTCCTTCAATGGAAGTGGGCAGCGACTCAGGGCATCTGCATGCCCTATCTGCTTGCCTGGACGGTATCGTAAGGCGTAGGAGTACGCCGCTAAGAATTCCGTCCATCGTGTCATTCTTGGGGATAGAATAGGAGGGGTCGGCTTATCACCTGCCAAAAGCCCAAGGAGTGGCTTATGGTCTGTAAACAAGGTGAAATGCCGCCCGTATAAGTAATCGTGGAATTTTTTAATTCCTGACACTGCAGCTAGAGCCTCCTTGTCAATTTGGCTGTAATTCCTTTCTGCTGATGTCAGTGTCCGGGAGTAAAAAGCTATGGGAGCTTCTGAACCATTGGGCAGGACATGGCTCAGAATGGCTCCCAAACCCACGGGCGAGGCATCACATGCTAGAGTCAGAGGCATCTTGTCACTGTATTGGACTAAGACTGCATCTGACGTCAGCAGGGATTTGACAGCTGCGAACGCTTGTGCTTCGCGGCTGCCCCATTGCCAAGGCGCTGATCGGTCCAGCAACCGATGCAGGGGCTCGGCCAGTGATGCCTTGTGTGGAATGAAAGGTGCATAAAAATTTAAAAGCCCCAGGAACGATTGTAACTGCGCCTTGGAAGTTGGAGCAGGTGCGTCCCTGATAGCTGCCAATTTTGAAGGGGTAGGGTGAATTCCCTGGGCGTCAATTGTGAAGCCCAGAAATTCCACTTGGGGAACAGCAAAGAAACACTTGCTGCGTTTCAATTTAAGTCCCGCGCCCCTGAAACGGTCGAGGACTTTCCTTAGAACTTTGATGAGGTCTGATCGGCTGTTTGCAGCGATCAGGACGTCATCAAAATATGGTACCACTCCTGGAAGCCCATGGAGCAACCGCTCCATGAGACTCTGGAAAATCCCCGGGGCAACGGATACGCCAAATTGTAGGCGGCGACAACGGAAAGCCCCCCGGTGGGTGACGATGGTTTGGGCAGCCGCCGCATCGTCATCCACAGGAAGCTGCTGGTAGGCTTGCGCCATATCCAGTTTGGCAAAAATACAACCCTGCCCCAGGGAATGGAGCAGATGTTGTACAACAGGGACTGGATATGGGTTTGCTTGCAAGGCGAGGTTGATGGTGGATTTGTAGTCGGCACAGACCCTAATGGAGCCGTCGGGCTTCACTGGAATGACAATTGGGGTCTCCCACGGTGAATGGTCGACTGGCTCCAGTATGCCCTGTGCCACGAGCTTGTCGAGCTCGGCTTCAACCTTGGGCCTTAAAGCAAAAGGCACCCTGCGGGCCTTCAGTCTGATGGGAGCAACCTGGGGATCCAAGTTGAGAGAGATAGGGTTACCCTTGTACCGGCCCAGCTGGCCATCAAAAATGTCAGCGTAATCTGACAAAACTAATGCCACATCAGCAGAAGTGTCTGTCATGGAATGAATTCCATGTATTGAGAGACCCAGTGGGCTGAACCAATCCAAACCTAGAATGGATGGCAAGGGCTTAAGCACAATTAAAACAGGCAAAGTTGTACAATGCTGCCCATAAGAAACTCTGACATTATAGGAACCAACAATAGAAATGCTAGACCCCTGATAGTCCTTTAAGATAGAGTCAGGAGGAGAAAGGTGACAGCGTTTAACATGGGGGCACAAAAGAGAAAATTTGTCCCACGATAACAAGGATTTGGAAGCTCCAGAGTCTACTTCCATGTTGCAAGGTTGACCTTCGATCAATGGAGTGACAATTATCTTGTTCGTACCCTCTGAGGAAGAATTGATGGAGACATCAGGAAGTGGCAGGCCAGCTTGCTTGACGTTGAAGCAATTATCCTGTCGCTGAGCAGACGCGCGGGGCTGAGGACTTCTGTTTGAAGCAGCTGCCCCATAAGGAGGTGGAGGAGCAGACGATGCAGCTGTAGCAGGCTGAGCAGCTCTACAAACTTTGGCCAAATGTCCTTTTTTCCCGCAACGGCGGCACTCTGCAGCCTTAAAGGGGCAGGAAGCCCTGGCATGCGGACCACCGCAGCTAAAACAGGCATTTGAATTAGAAAGTGGACGGCTGATAGACTGCTGCTGACGCGGTTGCTGTCTGCGGGGCTGTGCCCCAATCCTGTCCACCTGTAAATTAAGTAAATAGTCTGGAAGAGGGGCAAGCTCATCAATTAAATTGGTGATGTACGTTGGCTGTTGTAGTGGAGGAGGAACCAAGGCAGTTGAGGCTTGACCCGTTGGTAAACTGCCAGCAACTGTCATCTGCGCGAGGTAACGTTCTATCTCGCTGGATGATGAATCTGCCAACTCCGCAGCACGAGCCTCATCTATGGCATAAACTAACGTGACTTTAGGCTTGCCCAAAAGCCGGCGTCTGAGGAAAATGTCTTTTAATCCACAGACAAATTGTTCTGCAAGATTAGCCTCTAAGTCAGGGAAATCGCACTGTGCTGCAGCAACTCTTAAAGCTTGCAAAAACTGATTGACATTCTCTGCAGGCTTTTGGACGCGCCTGCGGTAAGCAAAACGTCTTGCTATTTGGGAGGGGGTAGGGGCATAGTAAGCCTGAAGCCCATCTGTGAGCTCTTGCCACGAGAGGTCATAAACCGCTCTTGGGGCGGCAAAAGACCTTGCAGTTGCAAACATTTCCGGACCGCAAGCTGTAAGAAAAAATCCGCACTTTCGCGCTTGAGAATAACCCTGGCGGTTATTTGCTATCAGGAAGCACTCAAACCTTTCCAGGAATGCTTCCCAAGTCTCACCTCCGACTCCAAAAGGTGCAAAAGTAGGCATACCAGCCATGACGGTGAGGAGAACTCTAAACAACTGAGAGAAGAAAATTGCAGTTGATTTTCTTCAGGTTACAGGTCCCCAGTCTTCGTCGCCAGTATTATAACTGAAAAAACCAGGCAGGTCCTTTAAAACACTGTAACCTTTTATTCAGTAGCTGAAGTAGTGTAACAAAACTCGCAACAATGTATTAAATGAAGCCGGCTGGGCGGCTGCAGGAACAGCTGAAACAATAGAGCAATCAGCAAGGTTGTTGCTTTAACAAGACAGTTAACTGTTTAAACGGCTTGCCTTTTATACTGCAATCACCTGGCTCGTGTTACAGCTCGCGCTGATGACAGCTCGGCAACTGACAGGCACGTCTGATTGGCTAAGACGCACCTGGCTGCTTCCGAGCTGTCATTCGTAACAGCGAGGACTTTCTTCAATACACAACACAATCGTTTTACTAAGCTGGAGAAGCTCTTATGCATATCTCTTAACTGGGGGAGTCTGGGTTGCTGTCAAAGTCTTGTCTGTGAGTAATTACTGTGAATAAAGCGTGGCTAACAGTAAGCTTGTGTCGGCGTGACTCACCGGATGGAGGGGGAGGTCAGAACAGAATCCTATATTACAGTGTTATGTACTGCACATTTCATTGTTAACCAAACTTTGAATGGTGTTATGCAGGATGGAAATATATCCAGCATTACATAGGACTTCCACTGCATTTAACAGAGAAAATTGTAGGCACAGCCAGTTTAAAGGGATTTTTTTCAAATGCCATCACACCATATTATCCAGGAAAATCTTTGTAATACCAATGGGGTTTTACAACAGGATTTACTTGGTTGAATATATTCAGCATTTGGTTTTGCAATTTTTACACCCGGTTATGAATATGCAGTCCCATCAGGAGACTCTTTTAAAATGGTAAACGCTGATGATTTAATGGCTTGCAAATCCATTATTTGATATTGCCTGAAATCTATTTGTATATCTGAAGAAATTCCGATCCCAAGAAAATGATCTATCCCAAGAAAATTCCATTAAGGTCTCAGAGTGAGCTCAATGTATTACAAGGGAAATAATTAGTATCAAGCATGTAGACTGTACTGAAGCATGACAAATACACTTGGTGCAAGCTGAATGAATAAGTAAAGTTTATTTTAATTAGAAATAGCATTTTAAGCAAGATATGGGGGGTTTAATAAGATTTGCTTTCGTTTATACCTGTCATTAAAAAAAAAATCAATTAAATTTTTGCTTAGAGAAAGAAGAAGCCCAGCACTATATGGTATTTTTCACTGTTGACTCAAGTTACAAACATCAATTCTCTCTAACAAAGTTTTGACAGTTCATTACCAGCCTGACATTTAATATATTAGTACCCTTTACTTTCTACTAACTGATGTATGCTTGTTGCAATCTATTGCAGCCTGCTATGATGTTTAATTGTGTCGTTCTCAAGATCAAAGAAAGATCAGATCTTGGCAAACAACAATATTGTCTTGAGATGGATGAACCTGGTGACACAATTTTATTTGCTGCAGATCCCCTTATTTCTTTTATCAAGTATCCAAAGACATATGGCAGTAACTGGAAATAGGAATGGCAAAAGAACCATAGATTATTTTCTTCTCAGATGCTAAAACATGTATAATTGATAGGGTCACTCCAAGTACAGATCCAACTGTTTTCCAGCTTTATTTGGACTTCTTACATCTTTCTTTCTAGTTGTTTCTTCTGGTTCTTCTTCCTTTTCTTCTGCAGCAGCTACTGCCAGCTAAATCAGGAAAAGGAATGAATTTCAAAGATAAAAATGTGAGGAGGAGGAGATGGAGATGATGGGCTAGTAGGAAGAGAAGTTGAGACCACCACATTTTGCCCAATAAGTATTCCATAACTTAGGGCCATAGTCACAAGCAGGCCACTAATTGCTTGAGTTAGAGCACTACATATCCCACTGAAAACAGCATGCTCTCTGTGATAGAAAAGAATCACAGCTATATCCCAGATGAGAAAAATACTTGAATCACAGTAGTGGTTATCACAATAATATATACATGGCTTCCTTTGAACTGTTCCTTTTTAGGCATCATTAATTCAGAGAATGCAAAATAGAAATCAAATCCTTTAAGGTAGCATCTAGGCACTTATTTACATAGCAAGCAATAAAAGCCAATTATTTAGACCTTCTAAAGTGGAGCTATTCACCATTTCACAGGCTGCTTTATTGCTGCTTTTCAGATTTGTTCCCCATCAGCTGGGCCAGAATTTCAACATTGCTTATGACAACACAAGCTCAGCCTAGAGAAACAATTTTCTTCATAAAAACTCTGACAATAGTTTTTATTGTAGCTTGTTGGCAATGGCTGTTCTTTCAACAGAAAGCATGTTGTGGTAAGTGATGAGAAACCTCAAATGCTTCAGGAGCTAGAGGCTATCTCCAATGATATAAAAACAGTTTGTAAAATCTTTAAGCTCTGATTTGGTATCTGATGTCACCGTCTCCAACATCTCACTTTTCAAAATACACAAGGAAAAATCAAATATGACCTCTGTGAAACTGTGCTAGAATACATAATGAAGCCATTATAGCAATTTCCACACATCTGCACTATTTGTAAGTGGGTGTCTCTGCTGACTTGTAGACTTGTAGGCAAACCTTTTGCACTTCTTCTTCTTGTGCCATATCTGTCATCAGATGTCAGCCATCATGTTGGCGATCCTATTTTTACTGATAGCCGCATGAAAAAGTGCTGCTGAGTTTTGTCCAAACCAGCCCCTTAGATTTTGAAGCCATGATGTTCTTCTTCTGCCTGGACCTCATTTGCCTTCAATTTGCACAGAGAAATTTAAAGCTGTTGTTTTCTTTCCAAAAGATTGAAAATAGGACTCGCTCATGTTAGGTTGGGTTTTTTTGCACTGCTTAGAGCAGGGATCCCCAACCTCTGATTCATGGACTAGCACTGGCCTGCGACATTCCAGTAACAGGTTCACACAAACAAACAAACAAAGCCCCATCAGCAGGTTATAGGCAGCATATGGTCCATGGAAAAAAACACTCTCCAAGGAACTGTTCCCTGCTGCCCAAAAATTGGGGGCCACTGGCTTAGAGGGTTGTGCATGGGAGAAGGAGGCTAGATAGCTAAACTTTGCAAAAAAAATAACTTTTAAAAAAGCCACAAGGATGGAAAGAATGAAAGAAGAAAGAAAGAAAAAGAAGGAAGGGAGGAAGGGAGGTGGGGGGGGAGGAGGGAAGGAAGGAAGGAAGGAAGGAAGGAAGGAAGGAAGGAAGGAAGGAAGGAAAGAAAAAGAAAGAAGCTGGTAGTGTTAAAAAAATCTCCTTCCTTGCATTAGAGCTAGGATTCATGTTTACAGTTCACTTTTGCAAAAAAAAAAAAACTTTAATAATCAGAAAGAAAGCCAATTTGTAATTTAAAATTATTATTATTTTAAAAATATTAAGATTTTTTCCCTGCATTAAAGAATGTGTATGTTTCCAGTGAAAAGTTTGCAAAAATACTGGTAGTCCTGGGTGTATAAGGACAGCTGAGCCAGAATTGCCACTGCTAAGCACATGCATAAAGCACAATGTCACAGGACCATGCTGCTTGGCAATGGCAACTCTGGCAGTCCCAGTTGCTGTCGTTAAGTGAGGACCACCTATGATTGTACTTCCAACTTCCTTCTGGTTTCCTCATTGATTTTGCTTCTGGGAAGCCAGCAAGGAACAGTGGAATTTCCAATCACATGTCTATGGCTCACTGCAATATCATAATTGCAAGGCAGTTTTTCAGCACCCAGGTAGTGATCACATGACTATGGGGACACTACGAAAGCCAGAGCTCCCATTACTGGTCATAATTACCCCTCATTCAGTGCTGTTGTAAATGTGAACAGTTGCTGAATGAGTGGTCATTAAACATAGAGCATCTGTATATATTTTGAACTTTCAGAAAAGCAGGTTTTAACTTAAAAAGTTCTCTCTCTTTTGCACTTAAAGTAATGGTTTTAAAAACTCAGCAAAAATAAAACCTTAGTAGGTTTTTATTTATTTTGAAAGTGGACAAAATAGACTTACTCCAAATAGAGCTTTTCAGTACAAAAACCTGCCCCTAATATTCAGAGGTCATAATCATTAACTTTAGGCCTGGCAAGTGTATTTTTCCTGATGGAACTAGGTAACATCTCATATTGATAAAGTTTGTGACTGCATCATCTGCATTCAATGTGTGCTTAGATTGCTCACTTTGATTATGTCACTAAATGGGGAGAAGTCCAGATTTGGTTATCAAATGGGTGTCTATTTAAATGTTTTAAATAAATAATTAAAACTACTAATAAGGTCCTATTATAAGTTAATGCACTATATATATTCTTTTGGTGCTTTTAAGTCAGTGTTGACTCTTGATGACTGCCTGGACTAAAATTTTCTTGGCAAGATTTTGAAAGTAGTTTGCCATTGTGACTTCCCTAGGGCTAAGAGTGAGTGACTGGTACAAAGTCACGCAGTTGGCTTTATGCCTAAGTGACACTAGTAATCATAGTCAACTCACAGAGTTCAGTCCTAGGCAGTAACAGATATTTCTCTATCAGGGCAAAGAGAAAATATCTGCTGTGGGTGAACCAGTGGTGGGATTCAAATATTTTACCAACCAGTTCTCTGCCCTAATGTCCAGCTGGGGGGTGGGGCTCTGCGGTCATGTGATCATGTGGGCATGGCCAAGCCAATGTCACCCAGGTCGATGGGCACTTTGCCTTAGTTGTTACAATGGTAATAAGGGTTAACTGGAGAGGCAGTTTCTGTAAGCAGGGCAATAAAGATTAGGCTAGAAACAACACCAGAATGTTTCCTTCCTGCCTTCCTTATAGGATTAGCCCTGTAAAGTGTGAAAAAACAAAAAATTTCTTCCAACAACTGATTCTCCGGACTGCTTAGAAAGTTACCAACCGGTTCTCCTGAATAGGTGCGAACTGGCTGAATCCCACCACTGGTGTGAACTCAGCATAGGCGTCAGCCAGGGCATCCGGCCAGTAAATGCTGAGCTCCATTCAGTCGCCCTGACTCCATCTGGAAGAAAGGGATTACAGGGTTGTAAAAAGAAAAAAGAAAGTAATAAAAGTGTTGTTCACTCAGTGTTAATAAAATCTATGAATGGAGTACATTGACCATTCCTATTGCCAGAGAGAAAACTATACAGCACTAATCCAGATCATTATCTTAGCACTGAATACTTTTCTCTTTTGACTTAGGTATTCATAATTAGTATTCCCTGATGTGTTTCCATGATTAGAATTGATATAAATTATATATTATGAAGCACAATTATCTGTATAATTTGTTTCTAACTACAGAAATAAAATCACATCGCTGTACTTCTGTCATAATGGTTGCCCACAATATTCATATTCATTTGAAGTCAAGAAACAATTCTCTCTCTTTCCTTCTCTCTCTCTCTCTCTCTCTCTCTCTCTCTCTCTCTCTCACACACACACACACACACACACACACACAGGTTGTGTCCCTCTCTAGAAGTTGAAATCCTAAGATGGATTCTTATCAGTTCAGTTTCTAATTTAGAAATTGTGTAAATCACATTACTGGGAGCAGCACATCTACCACAGATAACTTTTGTCCCACAGAATCAATTCTTCTAGGTAGTTTTCATATGGCTGATATAGAACATGGACAACTTTGAAAACTGATGAATCTTCTCATTGTAAAATAACATTTCTTATTTAAAAAAGAACTATAGCAGCACTTGGCCAAATCATGTATTTTGGTATTCAGTTGGAATCAGGAAACTTTGAACACTAACAAAACATATTGAACTAACATCCCCTCCTTGGTTAATTCAAAATTATTATTATATTTTCCTCTTAGTTACTATTGTTACTAAAATCTATACTGCTGAAAGTCTCTGGAAAAGGAGAATCATTTTTTCATTTTACCACTTTATAAGTATTCAGACTATTAAGGGGAAAATGGCTGGAACTCGTAAAGCATAATAACTCCATTTTAAGCGACCTCATAAAATAACCCCGTATGGAACATTCTTTGTTCACTGTTCCTTGGAAACCAGATATTTTTGTATTGCTTTGTTAAGGTTATGGAAGAAAGGAAGGAAAGAGGAAATAGCAGCAAATGTCTGCTATGAATCCTTTCCCTGAACTTTTCCCTATTATATAATATGTGAAATGCTGTGTTAAATTTCTCCAAAACCCTGAATGCTTGTTTCCCCCCCCCCCCTTTAAGCCTGGAGATATATTCTATTTACATGAAAACCAGCCAGCTATAGGTATTACATTAGGTAAAGGTAAAGGTTCCCCTCGCACATATGTTTTAGTCATTCCTGACTCTAAGGGGCAGTGCTCATCTCTGTTTTAAAACTGAAGAGCCAGCGCTATCCAAAGATGTCTCCATGATCATGTAGCCAGCAAGACTAGATGCCAAAGGTGCATGTAAGGCTGTTACCTTCCCACCAAAGGTGGTCCCTATTTATTGACTTGCATTTTTACATGCTTTCAAACTGCTAGGTTGGCAGAAGCTGGGACAAGTAATGGAAGCTCATTCTGTTACATGGCACTAGGGATTTGAACCGCCAAACTGCTGGCCTTTCTGATCAACAAGCTCAGCATCTTAGCCACTTAGCCACTGCATCCCTTAGGTATTACATTAAGGCACACTTAAACTTTTTATACATTAAAGCTGATTTATACTTTTTCAAAGATTGAAAAATTATTCCACTATTTCCCAAACTTTCTCTATTATTTTGTTTCAAAGTAAGCATTTATGTTTATTTTCAGAGAAATGATAAAACTAATGGAAGGAAAGAAATGGTCCAGGCATGACCTCCAAGCAACTGAGATACAATGAACATATGGCTTTAGCTTATAAATGCTAAGTTCTAGCTTCTATATTTTAAAGCATAAACATTCCAAGAAAACCTTGCAATAAAACCATAAGGGTGCAAATAGTCAAAGATGATAGTTATTAGCAATAGTGAAATTCATTTTTTTCTACTAATGGTTCAGTGAGCATGGCTTGGTGGACGTGACAGGGGAAAGATACTGCAAAATTTGCATTCCCACCCCACTTCAGGGGAGGATACTGAAAAATCCCCATTCCCACCCCACTCCGGGGCCAACCAGAGATGGTATTTCCTGGCTCTCCAAACTACTCCAAATTTCCGCTACCAGTTCTCCAGAACTTGCCACAACCTGCTGAATTTCACCCCTGGTAATTAGGAATAGGGTATCCTTTATGGATTTGCTGAGAAGGGATAAAATTGAACTGATAATTTCTGAATGTATTAATTAAAAAAGAATATATGTGGGGGAAAAAAAGTTTGTTCCATAACTTGGGAGGGTGTAAATAGAATGAACTATGTAACTGCTGCAAAGAAGATTGGAACGTCTTTAAATATTTTTTCTTTTTTTTTTTCTTTGTTAACTTTCTGTTCTACTTTTCTATCTTTTCTCTTATTTTTTCTTATTCTCTTTTTATTCTTTTCTTGTCTTTGGTTTTGTAGCTTTTCACTTTCTAAAAAACAAAATCTTCACACACCCACACACGCGCGCGCAAACACAAACACACACAGGGGTATTGAGACACCCAGAGATATATAGGAATAAGGTGTTGATATCACTTTTCTCTTATGGTCAGTATTTCTGTAGCCTTATTTCCAGTGCCTCAGAACAATATTGCCACATCTCAACCTTTGGTTTTCACAAAAACAAAAAAACAGATTCTTCCACTGCCCATTTTCACATTTGAGTCAGTTTAAATAGACCCTGGCTGTGTTCCTTTATGAGCAGGATGGGAATATTTCACACTATCCATTTAGAATAAAATATAAAAATCAGTGAAGAATATCCATGCCCTTGAGCGCTTAATCTACTGCCTTTCATTTTTACCTTCTTGACCTTCTGCTTTGCAAGTTAATTCCCAGTACTCCTGCATCTGGAAGGCGATGGCTTAAGGAAACTTAGTTCAGAATAGTGCAAACCAAGATATTGATAGTATAACAACAACAACAACAACAACAACAACAACAACAACAAATGGTTTTGGATATCTATGATAATTTAACATTCATATAGCCAGCATACCTTTCAGAGAAGGAGGTGCAAAAGCTGAACATTAGATTACAACTTCAGAATTTAGGGCTTACGCATTCCATATTTCATATTGCATACTGCCGTGGCTAAACTGGTGCAGAGAACAGCCAGTTCTTGCTGATTGAAATCTGAATCAAAACACACAACTGACTGGCGGAATTTTGGGGAGAATTTTAAAGTTGCTAAGTTTAAAAATCATTTTTGTTTATGGATCATTTGTTATTTCCTTTTTTCTACCTCCTTTTGTTTCAGTTCTCCTTTATTTCTTTAACCTTGATATACATAATATGAATCAAATTCTTCTTAAATTAAGAATTCTCATATTAACAGGTGACTCTTAACTACACAAAACAAGGAAACGAAGGCACTATTTCACTTACACTTCAGTAATTCAATTTCAGAAAAAAATGGCTAATGGGAGGATCTGAATAAGATAACCCAAGCAGTTCAGGATGAACACTTTGTGGTAATCTAAGAAGTTAATCCACCATATCCCATGATGTATGTAGTTGTCCCATTAGGCAAGCATCTAAAGAACCCTTTCTTTAGAGTTGCCCTTTCAACATGAGAAAGTCAGAAAAAAAGCCAACAGTCAGAACATATTAGGACTGCAGTGACACTATTGTCTTTCATATATTCTTATGTGTGAGAATAATATCTAGTCCTGTCAAAATCAATATAGTAGGTTCATTCAAGTATCTTATAGTACAGGACCTGTGAATCTGCCCATTTTACCCCTTTGTTAAAGGAAATTACCCTGTTGCCCTGAAAATAAGTCCTCCCAAAAAATATTGCAACACAGCAGCAGCCATGAGGTGACCACGCTCATCGCCCTCTGCATCACTTATTTCAGAGGTCAAAAGAAAATAAGACCTGTCTTATTTTCATGGAAACATGGTAGCAAACATTTTCTTTCCCTTTCTATCTTTTCTTCTCAGAAAGAATTTGATAACCTGCGGCTATTAGTTGTCTCAAAGCTAGAAAATAAAGTGGTTCAATAAATTTACAAGCATGGCTTATACAAAATGTTTAGAGGCTAAGAATAATATAAAACGTAATTTCAGCTCTTTCTTCAAGATGAATAAGTAGCTTTGCAAATGTAAGTTTTATTAGCTTTTCATAAGCATCTAATCTGTCATTGCAAATCTAATTTTCATACATCACTTTTGAAAAATTGCTCTGTTAAAAAGTTTGCACTGAGGATCTACTATGACATTATAAATGTAAGTTAGAAATTTCTTTCAGCTTATAACCTTTGTTATTTTAAAAAGGCATTTCAACTGTTTATAAGAGATTTAAGCCAGAGAGAATATAGTAAAAGCTCATTCTCCTTTGATAGAATTTGTAGTGGATTTTCAGTAGACTGTATGAATAGAAGTATTTGTTGCATTAGGAAGCATTAGGTCCTGAGCAAGATTTGTTGCCATTTAATGATAACATTCTATGATCATTGACCAGTTCTTCCCCTCAAGTTTCTATTTAATGAGTATTCCTTCTTTATTAATACTAATATTCAGTTAAATTTATTGACTGTTAATATCTTAATACTATTATGTTCATCAACTGATCATTAACTGGTTGAAATGAATGTAGTATAAATTAATGTTGAATCAGAAGTTCTATTTCTCTCCAAAAAATTTTAAGATTATTTGATAATATGTTTTCTTTCTGTCCCCTATTTTTAAAACTGGTTCATAAACCAGTCTGGATTTCCAGACAATGTTTCTTCTTTCTATGCCAAGTCTCCATCAAAGATACGATATGATACAGAATTGTTTCTCTGGTGTGAAAGTGAAAACACAGCATAAGATTTGGAAAGGTGCAGGGATGTCAAACTCAAGGCCCAGAGCCTGGATCTGACCCATGGGATGATTAGATCTGGCCCACAGGACACCCTGGAAACAGTGAAGGACTGGCCTGCAGTGCCTCTCTTAATGAAAACATAGCTCGGGAGGGCTGTATGAGGCCCTCCCAAGCTCCGTTTTTGCTGGCAGAGGATTGCAGAAGGCCATCAAAGCTCAGTAGCCCATTTTTTTACTGGCAGAGGTGCCCCTGATGTCAAGCTGCGCATGCTCACCCTAGCCACGCCCACACCAGCCCACCTGAGGTCAAACACAACCCTGATGCAGCTCTCAATGAAGTTGAGTTTGACACACCTGGTGTAGACACTCAACTGAATATAGTAGTGGGTAAAATCATTTTAAAAACACATATAGAAATTGTTGTTATGTATCATTTTGGATTTGGTGACCTAGAAATTCAATACACAAACAAATCATAAATTGCTACATTTATAAATTAAGGTAAGAAACTACTGTATAGTGACATATCCACTTTTGGTCACTCCCAAACCATTAGAGTTTCTTCCTTCTCAATCTTTATACCATTATGTCTGGCAGCAACTCTGGTGAAAATATTAGCAACATTCCAAATATAGTTGAGATTCCAACTACAAGAGCTCAGTGTGAATCCAAGTTTGACTTTGTAACCCTTTTCTCTCTATCATTCTTTTGTGTGTGTGAGAGAGAGAGATTGCTAATCTGAGGTTACTTCCTTTTGCCCTTATTTCCAATGAAGCCTTTGCTTGCTTATACTTCTTATGGTAAGAAGTTGTTAACTAGTCTTTGCCTGCCTCTGTAAAGTATATTAATAAATAAATCTCTTTCTGTTATAATGATAGAACCTGCTTCACTAATTGCTTGGGTGCATTCATTATCTCAGATACTGTCTCTCTCTCTCCATCCCTACTCCTCCCTCTTTCTCACTCTTACATACAGAGAAAGAATGCTTCCATCCCCAACAGCGTTAAAGTTGGTTAAATGCTATGTCCTTACTTCTGTGTAAACTTGCTTATGATTGCAGCATCAGATCTATTTTGCACTCTAGACTTAGCTAAACTAAGAATGCATAACAAAAATTATTGCTTACATAAATCACCTGCAAATTCTTGATCTGAAATCAGTGATTTGTACTTTATTTTCTTTCTGACTAAGAAGTCAACATTTACTGATAGAATGTAGGCGGTCTGCTCCAATTAAAACTAGCAGAGCTAAGAAAATAGATGTACAAAGACCTTGCTGCCTTTACAGAAAGTACTTAAGACTTGGCTAAGACCAGGGAAGTTAGTGGAATCCATGTGGTTTATTATCCTTATTGAGAATTACCCTCAGCTGCTATTTTTTTGTTTTCATAATGTGCTGGATTGTTTTGTTGTTTGCTATTTAGGCTTATACTGTTTGCCATTTAGAGTCTATGATGAGATGGGCTGCTATATAAACACATATAATATACAGATGCCTGGGAAATGCAGTTCTTATATATCTAGAAGGTTCCTGGTTGGGAATACTAGAGCAGACAGTGACAATATCAGTAAAAGGATTTGGTTTAACACAAATTTATTTCCCTATAAAGTAGACTAAAGAGGTAAATACTGTACATACTGTATGTGGAAAGATCACAATGGATGATTACAATGAAACATGTATTAGTTTTGAGCTGTAGCTGAAGTTGGAAAATATTAGGATAGTGTTCCGGCATATGATACTGCTGCACTTTGATAATTTAGAATCATTATGTCAGGGATGTACAGTATCTAAAAAAGTAAATAACATATTTGTTTAGTAAGTTCTACAAACAGACTTCCGGGGGCGGAGCCTGTTGCCGACGGGAGGTCAACGGAGCTCCTCTCAGAGTTCTGGTTTGTATATCTAAATAAGATCAAAGATATCACCCCTTTTTGGCAAGAAAGGGGCAGGGAGAAGCTCGGTGGTTAGGATCTATTCATAGTTCACAGCCCTTTTTCTTTTTTTTTTTGGCTGTGAACGGAGAATAGAACCAGCGTTAGCTGAGCCCTTATCTCCAGCCAGTTCTTCTCAGCTGCCTTTTTTGCAGCTCTAGACAGGCGACCCCCCCTCTGGACAAAGCTAATCTGTTTGAAGCTATTTAAGACTAACACGAGCGGGTCCCACCCCCGAGAGTTTTTTTTTTTATTACTATCGTAAACACCAGTCTCGTTTGTTCTTGAGGCTTCTTTGTTCAACCGCGTTACAAAATGGCGATTTTTCTGCGTTGGTGACTGATAGGTGATGTACTTAACCGGATCTGCCTTCCGGGAGACTGCTCCTCATTAACTATCAAAACCTATAAATAATTTTTTGAAAATCGACGGGAGCGAAAACGCTGTTTATTTGTCTACTTATAATGGCTCCCAGGTCAAAGCCAAAGCGTTCTCCTACGAATGTGCTTAAAGAATCTGCTACAAAATTGCTGCCTTTGTCTCCCACGCCCTCTACTGGAGATTTCTTAACACAGGATTTTTTTTTTCAAATGCTTAATGACATTAGACAGGAAATTAAAGAATTTGTATTGGACTTATATGATAAACTTGAGATTAAGATTGCCCAAATGAAGGCAGATATGTTTGAAGCCATGTCTGCTCTGACAGATTATACCGCTGAAATGGAGAATAAATTGGAAATTTTGGAGGAGGCTAACTCTAATTTGACTTTTAACATTTAAACACTACAACAAGAAATTAGAGATACTCAAAAACAACTCGTTATGATAAATTATAACAGAAAGGCATTTGCAATAAGAGTTAGGGGATTGCGCGAAAAGGAATTTGAAACAGACTTTTGTTGAGGCTTTCAGTCATGCGGTGGGAAGTCCGGGACTTAATTTTGATTGGCAGATTCGAAAAATCTATCGCCAGAATTCGTTGGTAGCAGAACAGCGACAGCTCCCGAGGGACATAATTATATATTTCTCCACAAAAGAATCCAGAAATGCGATTATACAAAAGTTTTATAACAATAGGCTGCGAATCGATGGGCAGGATTTGATTGTCTTTAAAGAAATACCATCCCAGATGTTAAAAGCAAGGAGAGACTACAGTTTCTTAACTGAAGAGCTTAGAAACCACCAGATACAGTATAAATGGGAAGCGCCAGCTGGCATCACGGTCACATTTGAGAATCAAAGATTTTGTCTCAATTCTGTTTCGGAAGCTCGAGATTTTTACTATAAGACTTTGAAGGTGGGACTTCCTGACCCATCCGGAAAAGAGGAAAGACAAGGTGAAAGAGAAGACAAGCAGCAGATCACTTGGTTGCAAGACGGAGGGTGTAGCTCTCCCCCTTCCGGAGAGGCAGAAGAGCGGAGTTTGAGGATTTAGTTATATCTCCAAAATATTTGTTAAAGCCTTGGTTTGAACGGGGGTTTGCGATCTCTCTCCGGTATAAAGAGTGGAACTGGATACTGATGGTGTAATAATGGGACTGAAAGACGTGGAGCGGATGCTGAACACATACTTTACGGGACTTATATGTTTGAACTTTAATTTAAATTGTCCAGGACTTCAAAGTGAAGAGAGTGGAGATGGTAATCTCATTGAATTTTGGTTTGGGATGAAGTGAGGTGGGAAGCACGGGGTAGGTGGAGGGGTAGCGAAAGCCTGATCAGACTACTTTGAGTTAAAAGGCAAACCGATTCTTGGGTAAATTATTATTTGAAAATAAGGTAAAGAAAAATTATTTGGAGTGTGTACAGGAAGTAGTGGTAAATATCAGAGAAGCAAGGGATGAGGATAAAATTTATGTGGAATGATCTACATTGTTTAAATTCTACTAGAAGGGAAAGTTTGGTGAGATTATTTTGAGCTAGAATGCAAACTGATTTCTGTATAAATCTGTATAAATTATTATGTGAATATAAGGTTAAGGAAGATTAATTGGAGAGTCTACAGGAAGTTGGGGTATTAGAACGCAAACTGATTTCTGTATAAACTATTACTTGAATATAAGGTTAAGAAAGACTATTTGGAAAGTCCACAGGAAGTAGGGGTAAATATTAAAGAAGCAAGGGACGAAGATAAAATACATATGGATTGATTTACTCTGGTTAAACTCTAATAATGATGAGAGGCTGAGCATAATGTAAGGAGGTTTTTTCTTTTCTTTTTTTGTCTGGTTTTTTTTCTTTTCTTTCTTTTTTATTTCTCATGGGTTATGTTTATCTTTAATTTATTTGACTATAAGATATTCTAAAAGGTGTTTGATAGAGAATTGTGCCGGGTGTGGGACCTGGGAAGTCGGAGGGGACTAGGGAGGGGGGTTTATTGGGGGTGGGTGGGTGGAAATACAATTTCAATATATAGAATAAGAAGAATGCACTTGTATACTGCTGTTCCTTATCTTTTCTTTTTATTTTTCTCTTTTTTTTCTTTTCTTTCTTCTTTTTTTTCTATTTTCTTTTTAGCTCAACTTTAGTAGCTAAGAATTGAATGGATTAATGAATAGAGAAATGCACCAAAGTGAGAAGTAGAGGGAAAGAAGAGGGAGAAGTAAGGAGGGAGGAAGAGGGGAATGTAAGGAGGTTGAGAGGGGGAGGAAGGGGAGAAAGGAATGTAGGAGGGGAAAGGGAAGTAGGAGGGGTGAATGTTGGAGGGGAGAAATGAAAGTTGGAGGGGGAGAAGAAGGGGTGTATGGATGATGAAAGTGCTAGGTTGGTTTTATGAGTTGTGTTTAGGGGGTTCTTTTATGTCTTTTATTCTTTATTGCAAATACTCAGTATATAAGTGATTGTATGAAATTGAAAATGAAAATGAATAAAACATTTGATTTATAAAAAAAAAAAATTAAGAAAAAGTAAGTTCTACAAACAGACTTTTGAGGAGGAAAAGGGAGAAAAAATTCAATGACCAGCAGTCTTATCCTCCATTTCAATATTAAGTGATCCTTTCATGAGACTATCATTGATTGCCCAATGACAGCATAGCAATAGCAATAGCAGTTAGACTTATATACCGCTTCATAGGGCTTTCAGCCCTCTCTAAGCGGTTTACAGAGTCAGCATATTTCCCCCAACAACAATCCGGGTCCTCATTTTACCCACCTCAGAAGGATGGAAGGCTGAGTCAACCCTGAGCCGGTGAGATTTGAACAGCCGAACTGCAGAACTGCAGTCAGCTGAAGTAGCCTGCAGTGCTGCATTTAACCACTGCGCCACCTCGGCTCTTGGACAGCATCTTGGAATTGGGTTGACTTCATGAAAAGTAAGCTTTCATTATTTTAAAAAGTGTAGGGCTGTTGGAGAGGGTGAGAATGAGTGGGACTGCATAATATAACAGCAAGACTATTACTGCTGGGTTGTAGGTTTTTTTGTAGGCAAAAGAACAGAAGAAATAAAGGAAGGAGATACTTTGGATTCTTTTAATTCTATAGAGAGGATTTCCCTATATAAAGTGTTCGATTGTTCTAAATCTTGCTCTAGAATTAGGAACAAGTCAGAACTTAGACTAAACTATGAAGGAAAAAAACAATGATTGCTAAATTATAATTTAAATCCATCCAACACAGTTTCACATGGAAGAAAAAGATAGTTGCTACTTATTTTTGCTTTTTGTGATAAGGTCTGTAAGACAGGAGAAAAATTTGTGTGTATAAGACACTAATTCAATCTCTGGCAGCATAGCTGGCAGCATAACAATGTTCAATATTCCATAGCTAATGAGAGAGATCTATTATTTGAAACCCCAGAGAGATGCTGTCAGTCAAAATAGACAGGACTGAGATAGACAGGCAAATGGACTGACCTGAAAGAAGGCAGACTTCTCTGCTATATGGGCGATAATCCCTGAATGAATAATGTTGCTTGCTTAAGATATTCCAGCCATCATTCTTATTGTTCTATTGTTCTAATCTATGGATTTCCACTCATATCAGATTTTATAGCACTGGGTGGCTAACTTTAGCTAATTTTTATGAGCAGGAGAATTCTATGTTAACAATGTTTATGCTAAATGTTTTTTGTAATGCAAATTTAATAATATACTTTTTATCAGTACTGTAGCTGTGTTTGCATGTGTCTTTATAAACTCCTTCATCCTTTCACAATAAATGTGATGAGTGCTCATATGTAATTCATTTTTCACATGTTGCTTTAAACCTTATGTAACAGCTTTCATAACAAAATGATCCCTGTTAACATATTCACATCTTTGTAAATGTAAATCTCAGGTTTTTGGCCACATAAGCAATGCTGTTGAGACTTTGCCACAATATTTGGAACTATGGAGATCTGGTTGAAGGACAACAGGTTCAGATTCAAGCCCAGAAAAAACTAGTGGCTTTAGGTTTTGTGATTCAGAGAATCTCAATTTTTTTCCCAGCATGGGTCACGTTGCCTCAAACAGACCTGTTGTCTTAATTTTATGTTATCCTAGACTCATGGCTCCTTCTTAAAAAGCATATAGAAAGTATGACTTGGAGGGTTTGTGTATAAATCCATCTTGGGAAAACAGGATAGAGTAGAGCTTATTAGATGGATGTGTGATGGTTAACTGCTGCAACCATTGTATATTTTGTTACCATTTTGTCATTTATTTTTATTTTGTTTTTAATACTAATCTAAATTGTGGTTCTAATAGTCTTTATGTACTTTGTTTTTAGTATTAAGCCACTGAGAGTCACTCTAAAGTGAGATTGGTGGTTATACAATTATGATAAATAAATAAAAGTTTTAATTTTTACTGTGGAAGTCAAAGGTCTGTGATAATATTATAGGGTTGGGTCTTTTTTGGAGGGGGAGGGCAAATTATGAAAAAAATACACACTGAAGAGCAGTGAGCCAATCCACTATTTTATGTCAATCCACAAGGTTAAGAAGTACAACAACATACAAAGAGGTGCAATGGGTGTTGATCTTTATTAGACCGGATCTAAAATTCCAAAGTCTATTTATACACGAACTCTGAAATTATACATGGAAAATGATAGGAGTTTCACATTATAGGAAGTAGCTGTATAATATTCATCAAGCTCTATACTGATCTTAAATAGTTAAAAATAGCATGTCTAAAACAAGTAAAATATACATTACCTATACCATCCTTCCCCAATATGATACCCACATAATCTGGTTAAGAATTCTTAAAGCTGTCTTCTTTCTCCCGATGCTACTTAAATGAAGAACTTATGTCTGCAAAGCTCTTATTTGCATTTCTACAAATCTTTAGGGCTTGGATACCTTAGGATTTGCTGTGGAGTGGGGGAAGGGGTTACTTGCTTACATGGATAATTTAAAATCCGGTGTCCACAGAAAATCGAGATAAAAAATATTGGGGAAAAAAATTATAGTCTACAATTACTTTTAAGTGGATCATTGGGATTACGTTTGTATCAGGAGATGGAAAAAAAACAAGGAAGAAATCTTTCCTAGCTTTTAGATTTAAAATATTCTAGTCCTTGCATTGCAGTAGGGTTGAAAATAAGCAGTATTTTTAGGAGCAGCTGTTCTAGTTCCTAACATCTGTGGATATTGACAGTCAGTTGACACAGGAGAGTTCCTTTGATAGAGCTTCACATTAAGAATATTTTAAGCATTTTACAGACGTAATACTGAAAAACTCAGTTCAATAAAATGGCTTGAATGTTATATTGGGCTACATATAAACTTGAACTTGCATTCAGATCGTCACTCAGTTTAAGAGAGACTACTTGGAGAATCTCTACTCTGGAGCTTCATGAATTTAACAAAATTGGAAAGGTAAATGTAATAACTGTAAAATACTTCCTACATTTTAAAAATGTAATAGATATCACAGATATAACAGTAGGCCCTTATAATCAGTCATAATTGTTGATGGAAAATTGTCTACTTCAGTGGTGAGATTCAAAAAAAAATTACTACCAGTTCTGTGGGCATGTGGCTTGGTGGGCATGTCATGTCATGGTGGGTGTGGTTTCATGGGTGTGGCAGGGGAAGGATACTGTAAAATCTCCATTCCCTCTACACTCCAGGGGAAGTTTTCTTCAAAATCCCCATTTCTTCCCAATCAGCTGGGACTTGGGAGGCAGAGAATAGATGCGGGCAGGGCCAGTCAGAGATGGTTTTTATCGGTTCTCTGAACAACTCAAAATTTCCACTACTGGTTCTCCAGAACTGGTCAGAACCTGCTGAATATCACCTCTGGTCTACTTAGATAAGCTTTGTCTGCCCCCACCCTCCTATAAATATAATCAAATTTTAGTTGAGTTGCAGGAAACTATATCAAAACACTTTTTTTGGATAAAGTGGCTCATGAATGGGTTTAATGCACAATCTTTATGGTAGATTCAAGCCAAACATCTGCATGGCAGGGATTTTATACCTTTTCATTGAAAGTTAGCCAGAGTTATCAGTAACTTGGATTCTTTCCATAACGCATTTACCTAAATTTATCTGTAGGCATCCTTGCAAATAAGATTGATTTATCCTCATGTGGTATCACTGGAGTAAATATTTAGCAGGAAGGAAGGATCAGGAGAATATGGGCCAATGATTTGCAAATGCTAAAGAATAGGTCTCCGGGGATAAAAATTGGAAGTTCTATTTATGACAGCTGATCTCATCAATTCATTCACGTTAAACATTTTGATTTTATTCCCAGTAATTAATGGATATATAAGGGAGAAACCTCCCAGTTACCACTTATTTACTATTTTTCTGTGGCAGATTCTGCCCTACTGGACTTCTTAAAATATTATTCTAATAACATAAAATAATTAGAAAATTGGCATGGTACAAAGCAAACACAAGCCACTGTATTTTAATTGCTTGTAGCAGTGCCTTTGAGCCCAATAAATGTCTTATGGAAGTGGTTGAGAGCACCCAGAGGGCCAGTTTGCTTTTCAATCAATTGATGTTTTTCTGAATGGCAGTGCCCACATGGCAGCTAGTTTGTGAACTGGCAAGACTCTAATGGTGGCCATTCTATGTGGGTACCCACCGCATGTTCTCAATATTCTAAATATGCATCTGATCCAGAATGATTCTCACCATGGTTTACAGCTCAACGAGATAGCACAAAAATGGTTTTAAGAGCTCCTTAGTAATGTGGAAGATGAAGTACTTGCAGGAGGAAAGCATTAAAGTGATGCATGTCCTATCTAATCCTATTATAAATTTACTTTAATATTTATCATCCTCAGTCATCATTGGAAGTCTTAACTGAATCCAAAATATACTAATTAAAGAGGTCTCAAATAACAATAAAAATGAAGTACAGTTGAGATACAGTCGATTCACAGCTATATCAATATACATTAATCCACTCCTTGAGAATGAAAACTCAGCTTTTATAAACCCTACTTTCTAATTTATTGCCTTGGGGCGGGGAGTGGTATATCGTTATTTAGGTATGCAGCCTATTTTACTATTTCAATTAAATGTATGTTTTTCTGTAATTTTTGAGGAAATAATGAATGGGAAGAAAAAGTAGGTTCACCAATATGTTTTCAATTAGTGTGTTTCTTAACAGCAAGAGCCAGGATGATACCAGTAGGAGAGTCATTTAGGAAACAAAAGAAGAAGAAGAAATTACATTAAAACTGGGATAGTTCCTGATGCAAATACTCATCACCAAGTCTCTAAATTCTCCCTATTTATGGTGTTGGCTATCTCTCCTCATTTATCAAACTTTCTGTCAGTGCTTATATTGTGGCCATATTGGGCTTCCTATAAGTTAGGGTTTAGCAACCCACAATTAACAGCTTACTTGTGGGTCCTGATCTTATTTATTGCTACCAAAATCCCTTTGAGAGTTATGAATTGAGACCTTTGAACTACAGTACTGGAGAAGACTCCTGCAAGTCCCTTGGATTGTAAGGCGATCAAACTGGTCAGTCCTAGAAGAGATCAACCATGACTGCTCTTTAGAAGGCCAGATCCTGAAGATGAAACTCAAATACTTTGGCCACCTAATGAGAAAGAAGGACTCACTGGAGAAGAGCCTAATGTTGGAAAAGACTGAGGGCAAAAGAAGAAGGGAACGACAGAGATTGAGGTGGACTCTGAGTATGGTAGAGGACAGGAAAGCTGGAGGAACGTTGTCATGGGGTCGCAATGGGTCAGGCATGACTTCGCGACTAACAACAACAACAAAATTCAGGGTCATAATTTATTGTCAAAACTTGATGATATATTTTTAATTGTTTAATATGTTTTAAATGATGTCTTTTGTGAGACTTGGAGATGGATCCCTCCCTGCCATTCAGTGCTTCCTAACATTGGTATTATTCATTCCTTTCTTTAGATTTCTCATTGTTTTCTATAACATTTAACATGAGATGATGCAGTTAAGTGTTCCTTGTGGTTTGTAAGCAAGTATGGGAAACACGTATGGATGACCAGGGAACAAGAAACAATTTAATATATATTCAGCAATGCCAAAGAATGTTCATTCTATTCAATAACTGCTGTTATCTCTTATGGTAGTACAAAACTGCTCAAAATTTTGCAATCCAAGCTTCAGCAATACATGAAATGGGAATTTCCAGGTGTACAAGCAAGATTCAGAAGAAACAGAGCTCCAGAGATCACACTGCTAGCCACCGGTGTATAATGAAAAAGCAAAGCAAATCTATTTTTGCTTTATTGGTTATACAAAAGATTTTGATTATGCCGATCACAACAGATTGTGGTTATCCCTTAAAAAACAAAGGTATATGGGATCAGAATAGCTAAATTGTTTAAAATTGAGAAACAAGTACACCAGAAACAAGTACAGAGGCCTGATCCTCTGTATGTAGAGTTGCTGACTATATATTTCTGGATGAGAATTCTATTTCATTTGCTACCATGCTTCATGAATTCCAGCTAAGAGTAATGATATTATTGCTTGAGAAAATCAGGTTCAGGGATAAGAAGTTTCTTACAAAGCATCAGACATCTTGTCAGTAGATTTCAACACAAATAACCAGGAACTGGAATTGAGTTCAAAGCACTAAGAGTTTATTCTTGTCATCTATACCAGGAATCTGAGCAAATAACAGTCCAAGCTAAACTAACACTAGATAAGGGTCAATGGAATTCACAAAGAGCTGGACCTGGGTCTGTTGTGCAATGACACTAAACTGATGATGCAATTAACCCTACCCTCCAGCTCAGTCTGCTCATCTCATACAGGGGTGTCAAACTTGATTTCATGGAGGGCCATATCAGGGTTGTGTTCAATCTTGGAGGGATGGGTGTGTGTGGTGTGGTCAGGCTGGGTGTGGCCATGGTGGCATGAGCATGGTAGGCATTTGACACAGGGTCAAGATGCATTTTTTTTCCCTTTGCATTCAAAATAGCAATTCCAGACAAAGGGAGATTTACTTTCTGGCACAAATAGTCTCAATTCCATAATGTAGAGATTAAAGACATGTAGAGTTTCCAGCTGCTATGGGGCTTTACTCTTGTATAGGAGCAGAGCATAAATGAACTGACAATTTCTCCAGATGTCTCTATGAACTGTCTGTCCAACAGTCTATCAATCTTTGTTATTACTATTGATACAGCCCTAGAGGAGGACTTAATCTTAGTAATAATTTATAAAATCGATATACCACCCAATTCTCAATGACAGTGGGTAGTTCACAACAATAAAAAAATACAATTAAATCAATCACAGGTAAAAGATTAACATGAAAGATGATAAACTCAGTGGTATGAGAGGGCTCACTGTCTCTCATCAAAGATCTGGATATGGAGTCAGATGTTTTTGGCTCTTCTGAACAACAACCATTCAGATCTTGGAGAGTACCTAGTTGGCAGGTGCTGTTAAAGACAAGGTGAAGAAGGTGCTGCCTTCTTCATCTTGCAGCACTCTGCCAGTCACAGCGGGTCACAGAAATTGATGTATCTTCTAATGAGCTTCCATTTAAAAAATTATTTGAAAGATGATATAGACACCTTGCTGTATTGGGGCCTAGTCAACTTAGACACAAGTGTATTTATGTCATCAAATGAGTTAGACACCATCTTGGAGGAGAAAAAAGAACAAATGTTAAATGACTCAAATGTGAAAATTTAGATCAGCTTCAGGAAGCAGAATCTCAAGGCTTAGATACAATACTTACCTTAGTAGTTCAAAGATTAGCATTTGGTTCTTCTTACCTGGATTTAGAAGCTATGCAGAGTTAAGCTTGGTTAATATTTGGGTGGAAATATGGAGAGGGGGGGATTACACAATCTTGGAGGGTACCTAGTTCTGGTTGGAAGATGCTGCTAAAGAGAAGGTGAAGGGGTGCTGCCTCCTGCAGCACTTTGCTGGCCAAAACGGCCCATGGGGAACCCTGTGTGACCTGTTTTTTGCCTCCACAGCATCCTGCAACACTGTGCTGGCCAAAACAGGAAATGGGGGTTCCTGTGTGGCCCATTTTGGATGGCAGAGGCACCATGGACTAGTCCTTTGATATTTCCAGGCCAGCACTGTGAGCCAGACCTAAACAGCCTTTGGGCTGGATCCAGCCTGCAGGCCTTTAGTTTGACACCCCAGCAGTAGTATTTTAAATCACATTAACCACGCATTAACAGGACACCTGATAGTATTGATACTACCAAAAATAAATGAAGAAGGTATCCCCCCCCATAATTACTAAGTAGTAAATTATCTTGTCAAATATGCCATCAGAGATTTTTAAAGATGTAGTTGAGTAGTTTTGACTCAAGAATGACACAGCATTCCACTTGCTCAGGAGAAAAAAGATAACCTAGTAAATACACAATCTCATTGTGATGTATCCTTACTTAATCCATTCCTAAAGAATTCAAGATCTGCAGTCAAAATTTTAAATATGCCTCCTCCAAACATTGGCCTAACCTCAGTATAAAAACTCTATAGTGAGTTATTGATCCAAGTTCTCAATTGAATTCAAAGAATCTGAAACCAACTGGATTTGAATTGATTGAGACATCTGGGATACTTTAAATCTAAGGGATCTTAATGTCATATTCTTCAAATGAAAGAATCAAAATTCTTCTTTCTTTCCCACTCTCAAGGAAAAACATCATAACATTTACTGATAATTATGTTAAGAGATTATATAGAAGAATGAAGTTTATATATTTGTAGAGGATCTCACTGCTTTTTAGAAGAATTATTTCAAATGTGTAAGTGTGTGTGTGTGTGTGTGTTTGTGTGTGTGTGTGTGAATGTAAGAGAGAGACTAGTAATTAGACTGCAGCTGTGCAGACATGTGTGCTAAGGAATCAAAACAGTTCATTTTAATGGGAGTATAAGTGGAAAACAAAATGAAATTATGTTGACACATCATCTCTTTGACATTAAAGAGCATTGTTCAGCTATGCACTTTGGCACTTGTTTTATTTTTGTTTGTATTGAAACCATTTAATTTCTAAATGTGTCAGCTTGTATACCTTGTTTTTTATTTATTTATTTATTTAATGGCATATCATGGACTAGTAATATGTATTAATATTTCATCTAGATTGTAAAACACAATAAAATATAAATTTTTAAAAGATCTATGTTCAAATACATAAATGTATTTGAACATAGATTAGATAGGCTAGACAATCTATGTTTAGGCCATCTAACCATTGAAGCACAATATCATTTACATAACAAAATAATAATCAGATATTGGATTAGTATATGAACTCAATTTGCAGTCACAATCTAATCTACAGTTTGAAATGGGACACTGCAGTTACACTGAGGGAGGATACTATGCCCCTTATTTTAATGCTACACTGATGTCTGTAGACAATGTTTCAATACCACAGTCCTGCTGAAAGTCAAAATTATACCTTCATTCTGTCCTCCAAATTCACCTTGGCAGCTATGAACTTCAGCTGAATGGTTTCTATTGACAGATAACTCTATTCTTACTGTGATTTAATTACAAATCCCCTTACAATTGTAATCATCACTTTATTCTGTATTATAAAACTAGAATTAAAATGACTTCCTTAAAACTATTGTATTCAAGTCTGTTTTACATTAGAAATATTAACAATGGCTGTGATAGGGATTGTAGAATTAGATTTTCCTATGATTATTTATTTGCAATTAGCTGGGAGTTCTTTAAAACTGTGTATGTATGTATGTATGTATGTATGTATGTGTGTGTGTGTATATATATATATATATTAGATTTTTTACAACCCCTGGTAAGCCCCAATTATGGGAGGAAGCTAACTGCTTCCATCATCTGTCTATCGGCTCGTCACAAGAGTCCATCACGACAGAAACCCAATATTTTTACTGTTGCCTTTGTTATATTTGTGTTTTTTTTAATTTGTGCTGATAAATAAATAAAGGGAGACTAGTATAGATCTATTTCAAGCTATTTAGCTCTCATCAGCTAGCCATACCCTTACTGGGATTTGAACCTGGGCTATATTACATCCTAGGCAAACTTCTTAGCCATTAGGCCACAGGCTCTTATCCGTTTATCAGCGAAGCCAGGGTGAAAGGTATCTATTAGATTTTTTTTTGGACTCTTGTGACGAGCCGATAGACAGATGATGGAAGCAGTTAGCTTCCTCCCATAATTGGGGCTTACCAGGGGTTGTAAAAAATCTAATAGATACCTTTCACCCTGGCTTCGCTGATAAACGGATAAGAGCCTGTGGCCTAATGGCTAAGAAGTTTGCCTAGGATGTAATATAGCCCAGGTTCAAATCCCAGTAAGGGTATGGCTAGCTGATGAGAGCTAAATAGCTTGAAATAGATCTATACTAGTCTCCCTTTATTTATTTATCAGCACAAATTAAACACACACACACACACACACACACACACACATATATATATATACTTAAAGTCACAACCCCTGGTATGCCCAAGTATGGGAGGAAGGTCACACTTCCACTCTCTGTCATTAGGCTCGTCACAAGAGACCATCCAGACAGAAACCCAATATTTTTTACTGTTGCCTTTTTGTTACATTTTGTTATATTTATGCTGATAAATACTGGTTAACTCCCTGCCTGGGAGGCAATGGAGCACAGGTTCGATTCCCAAACTTGGGTATGGCTAGCTGACGAGAGCTAAATAGCTTGAAATAGATCTATACTAGTCTCCCTTTATTTATTTATCAGCATAAATATAACAAAATGTAACAAAAAGGCAACAGTAAAAAATATTGGGTTTCTGTCTGGATGGTCTCTTGTGACGAGCCTAATGACAGAGAGTGGAAGTGTGACCTTCCTCCCATACTTGGGCATACCAGGGGTTGTGACTTTAAGTATATACCTCCCACCCTGGCTGGCTGATAAGGAGTCGTTCTCTGTAGCTCAAATGGTTAACTCCCTGCCTGGGAGGCAATGGAGCACAGGTTCGATTCCCAAACTTGGGTATGGCTAGCTGACGAGAGCTAAATAGCTTGAAATAGATCTATACTAGTCTCCCTTTATGTATTTATCAGCATAAATATAACATATATATATATATATATATATATATATATATATATATATATATATATATATATATATATATATATATATATATGTGTGTGTGTGTGTGTGTGTGTGTGTGTGTGTGTGTTTATTTGTGCTGATAAATAAATAAAGGGAGACTAGTATAGATCTATTTCAAGCTATTTAGCTCTCATCAGCTAGCCATACCCTTACTGGGATTTGATATATATATTATAATTATATATATAATTTTTTAGAAAGGTACACTACCTATTTTTTAAAATAAGTACAGTATTGGTTATAAATATATACTGTTTGCATAGGATGATACCTTGTTAATATTGCTATCAGTTGATTTTTTTAAAAAAAATCATCTTTCGTGTAACTTATTTTTTCCATTTCTTTCCATGCACAGTTCTATGTGAGGGTCCTTGGTGCTCTCTAAGTGTACTTGTTTTCTTGCAGACATTTCATTACCCAAATTAGATAACATCATGTCAAGCTCAGACTAGAAATAAACCTCATTTCAACCCTCAGCTACAAATATTCCCCTTTATTGACACTTTATATTCTAATTAGGACCCATTTGTCATTATTTCTAGCCCTCACATCATTTTGTATGAAAAAGATTCTCAGAAGAATGGTCACTTCTAAAAATAGGAAGATATGTCCTTGTCAAAATCATTTAGCTTAGAGGAATAATTCCCAATAGGATCTTTAACTTTCCATCCTCACTGTAAAATTAGAATGACCCTTTAATAGGTAAAGTATCTGCTCAGAAAGGGGTGGATCTAATTAGATTACAGATAATGGCAAGAGTGGGACTGAGGTCAAATATGAAATAAAATAGAAAATTGTGGGTGAACAGTAAATATGGCAGAAAGAAGGGTTCACTATATTTTCTCCTCATTTGGATAATTTTCAGAACTTGGCGAAGAGCATTAAAGCAGATCAGGTGTTTAAGAGCTTTGCCTAGTCTTTATGACTTTCAAAGCAATGTATTTAAAATCTGGATTATGCTCAGAGAAAACAAATGATTGTTCTTTGGAACATTCTTCATTGGAGTGATAATGTAAAACCTTACTGCACAAATCACCTCAGTTAAATAGCCCATTTAGTGGATAACATTAAATGATTTATAGACATTCTGGAATATGTTAAAATGGATTCATGGGTTCTAGATCAACAGTTGAGGTTACAGAACTTACTCTGCCCTTGTTTCTTTATATATATGTGTGTGTGTATCTATGTATGTTGTATTTGTGCTGCTAAATAAATAGAGACTTTATTTATTTATCAGCACAAATACAACACAAATGTAACAAAGGCAACAGTAAAAATATTGGCTTTCTATCTGGATGGTCTCTTGTGATGAGCCGATAGACAGAGAAAGGCAGCAGTATGCCTCCTCCCATATTTGGGCATACCAGGGGTTGTGACACTAAATACATACATACATACATACATACATACATACATACATACATACATACATACATACGCACATACACACATACACACATACATACATATATTATTTATTTATTTAATTTATTTATCAGCACAAATGCAACATATATATATATATATATATATATATATATATATATATATATGTTTTTTATTTTTATTTATTTATATATATGTATGTGTGTGTGTGTGTGTGTGTGTGTGTACATATATATATATATATATATATATATATATATATATACACATATATACATACATACATACATACATACATACATACATACATACATACATACATACATATATATATATATATATATATATATATATATATGTTATATTTGTCCTGATAAATAAATAAAGGGAGACTAGTATAGATCTATTTCAAGCTAAATAAATTTAAATCTAAATATAAACAAATTATATATTATATATATATATTTGTTTGTGTGTGTGTGTGTGTGTGTGTTGTTGTATTTGTGCTGATAAATAAATAAAGGGAGACTAGTATAGATCTATTTCAAGCTATTTAGCTCTCATCAGCTAGCCATACCCTTACTGGGATTTGATGATATATAAACCCCAAAGTTTATACTAATAGCCTCAGTTGTACATTAGTTAGGCATTAGTTGTGTCACTGTAGCAGGTATGGTAATATTTACTTTCTTATCTATTGAAAAATAGTTTACACAAAGAAAAATTGCTAAACAATAAATATATAAGTTTTAAAGAACTAATTCAAAACTATATGAAATAAAAAGTTAAATGCATGGTTAAGAAAAGCTCCTGAAATTGTTCATAATTTTCTTATACTGTAAGAGTTGACAACATATTGCAATAAACAACATGACTAAATTCTGCCTAAACTTTATAAAAGTGTGTTTGTTGCTTCTGGAAGTTCATTATTCTAAGTTACCAGAATTGTTTTGTAATAAAGCAATTGAGACAGTTTTTAAATTCACAAATCAACTGTTACATTTTTTAGAACTTTCCAGTTTTAATGGTAATTAGTTTATTACCAGAAATAAATAGAACTTCTTGACTTTAATTGGATCAATGTCTAAAATAAATAGATACAACAAACCTACATTTGGAAAGCACATCTTTCTTTTCTGTAATTCTAATATTACTTTTAAAAAATTGCATCAGAAGGTAATATAAAGTTGTACAGATTTGCTGAAATACAACTTTCTACATTTCTTATATTAGGCATTCTTGGAATATTTTTCATCAATATCTAAAGAGTCCTAATCCTTATGTACAGTATGATGAGAGACATTTGTAATCATAGTATACCAGGCTTAATGATATAACCAAGTATTGAGAGAATCAAGAATACCAAAATAGGAATAAAGCCAATCTAACTTCAGAGAGAAGAATTTTCTACACCACAGTAGACATGTCTCTTGGGACCCATGAAATAAAGATCCCTAGCTCCAGGGCCTATTTGATCAGTCCACCCTCAATAGATGACTGACTGATGAGCCCTGATGGGTTTTAAAGGGGGCTGGAGATTAAAACTGATGATCTGCTGTGTAGTTTACTGAGAGTCTAGTTGTCGGTTGAAATAGGAGGTGATTGAGGTTTTAGATACAGTTGCGCCTTCCTTGGCCCCTTCAACATCATCAGGCCTCATGATATTCAGAAGAACTGCAAGAGCTCAAGCAGATCAAACAATGTCTAGGGCACCAATAGTGGCAGATGAAGAACAAACTCTACTAAACACTGGTAAGAGCTGCTATTGGAGCCTACCTTGTGGCAATTCATCTGGTGAAATGGAAATACTTTTCTGCATGAATTGCATTTGCAGATAATCACTCAACGACCGTCTTTAATGTAACCTGATTCCTTATAAAGAGGCTTAGAAGTCTACTTGCAGGTTTACATTGAAGAATGTACTCATTTTCTGGCAGATACAGTCATTCAGATTCATTTTCTCTTGGTTGTTGGCAAGGATACTTGCCCAGTGGAGGTAACCAAGTTATTTGGAAACTGTTTTATTCTGTTGTTCCTGAGGAATTGGACAGAATACTAGAGAATATGAACATTAGCATCTGTTTTCTAGACCTTGTTTCCCAGTTGCTAAAAGCCTTCCAGAAGCTGACATTGGATGGGTATTAGCAGTGGTTAATGTACATTTGTGGGAGGAAATAGTGCCCCAATCTTTTAAATAAGTTGTGGTTCACTTCCTTCTTAAGAAGACATCACTGTATTCCATCTAGATGGGCAATTTTTTTGGGGGGGAAGGTGGTTGAGAAGATGATTGCATTGCAACTCCAGATGGAACAGATTATTTAGACACTTTTCAGTCAGGATTCAGACTTGAATATGGGAAGGAAATAGCATTTGTCATGGTTCTTGATCATCTCCAGCAAGAGAAGGATGGAAGTAGTGTGCTCTATTTGATATATTAATGGCTTTCAATACCATTGACTATGTTGTCCTTCTGGAACAGTTTGAGAATTGGGAGTTGGGAACAGAGTGTTGTTCCTGTTTACCTCTTTTTCTGGGGCCATTTTCAGTTGGCATTGATTGAGAGTGAGAGGTCAGACCCTCAGCCTCAATTTTGTGGGATCCTTCATGGACCAAGAAAAAGGACCTTCTCTGTGCTGGCTGTTTTCCTATCAGGTAAGATTTATCCCCATCTCAATATTTTTCAAAAGGCCCTGAAAAGATGATTCTGCCTTATGGTTGAAATGTTGGAATGGCACTGGGGTGATTCAAATTCAACTTCCTGAGCTATGGAACCCATTGGATAACTTGGGGCCAGTGATTGGCCTCTCTCTGCCCAACCTACCTCACAGGGAGGATATTGTGGGGAAAAACAGGAAGAAGGAGCATTACACATGCTACCTTGGGCTCCAGAATAAGATGCATTAGATATAAATCTGATGGCTGAATGAATCAATAATGTGATGTTAATATTTGCAATTATTTTTGCTTTAAAAAAGCAATAACATTCTTGATTAGCTTGGCTTGTACCAGTAGGATTCAATTTGTACTTTAAATGGATGAGTAGAAGATCTTTTGGTTTTTCTTTTAATATATGCTTTGTTGTAGAGCCAAGTTAATCATGGGTGTGCCATAATTACACAACCTTTGACTAGACCATGGAAGTAGAACTCCATCTTTGGCTTGTCTCAACTCAGATCCTTCTAGATTTATCCCAGAATGTACATACATTATATAGACATTAAAATAAGATGTCTTTTAGCAAGAGTAGCATAGGAATTCTTCCATTTCTATATACTGCTTCCCCAAAACAAACTGACAAACACATTTTGAGATTAGATGTGGAGATTTTAGGTATCTATCAACAATGGTTTAAGACATGTTGATTGGAAACTACTGAAACCAAGACAGCCAATTCTCAAATAATGCACTTAAAACAAGACAGATTGCAATGCGCTCTACATGGGGCAGCCTTTGAAGAGTATTCGGAGACTTCAACTCGTCCAGAATGCAGCCACGCGAGCGATTGTGGGTGCACCTCGGTACACCCACGTTACACCTATCCTCCGCGAGCTGCACTGGCTACCGATCGGTCTCCGGATACGCTTCAAAGTGCTAGTCGTAACTTATAAAGCCCTTCATGGTATTGGACCTGGGTACTTGAGAGACCGCCTGCTGCCAATTCCCTCCCAAAGACCCGTCAGATCACACAGGGTCAGCCTCCTCCGGGTTCCGTCCACCAGCCAATGCCATCTGGCTACTACCCAGGGGAGGGCCTTCTCTGTAGCAGCTCCGGCCCTTTGGAATGAACTCCCCGCGGAGATCCGGACCCTCACCTCTCTCCAGGCCTTCCGGAAAGCCGTCAAAACCTGGCTGTGCCGGCAGGCCTGGGGTTGATGAGTTCCCCTCCCCTCTCGACTGGTATGGCTGTGTGATTTTCATGTATTTTAATTATGTGTACTGTTGTTTATGTTCCCTTTCCCCTTTGAGTTGTTCACTGCCCTGAGTCCCTCCTGGAGAAGGGCGGCATACAAATAAACCAAAACTAAACTAAACTAAACATCTAGACAACTTTTTCTCATCTGAAAAAAAATACAAAAGATGGACCTTATTAATATTTCAAGGGTACAACATCAGGAATATAAACATTACATGCTACCTAGACAAGGAGGGATTTTTTTAAAAAAATACCTGTATCATAGAGGAAGGCAATGACAAATCATTTCCATATTGTTCTCACAAAAACTACATATTTATGTTCCCATGGTTACTAGGAATTGAGTTTAACTCAAGTGAAACTTTATTGCACTTACAACTGAGTGGATATCTGAGATGTTGATGCTGACCATCAAAGCACTGTTAATAATATGCATGTTAGTATAGAGAACCTTGTGGACATAGCAGTGACTGGAGTCCAAATGTAGAGGTATCATTTGGGCAAGTCAAGAAGGGATATTTTTCTGTCCTTCAAAAAAAAAAGGTTTCATTGCTCATCACGACTATATTAAACTTGTTATTTCAGATCTAATATTCCAGGGTTGAGATAAGGCAGAAACTGGCTTTTACCACTGCCATGTCAAACCTTTCTTCTGCATTTGTTCTGTACCATTTTCACTGAATTTGAGTGATAAAATTTGCTTTCTATTTTTTCAAAGGAGATATTCCCATGACTGGGAACTCATTTTAATGACTGTGTAAATGTCTTGACTCGCCTTCTATATTATATACTTAGCTTTCTAGTAAATCTGTAGTCTCCTGGGCTGTTCATATTTCAATTAAGCCTTTATGGAGAACATCATGAGGAACTTTGATGAACTTGAAACTTTTCCAGTTCAAAAAGATTGAGCAGAGGTTTATGTGAGATTTGACAAAGAGATGTGTGGCATGGAGACAATCCTATTATTTTTGGCAAAGCAAAGCACTAACATTTTACCTCAATGTTGCATTTTGCATTGCCTTCAGATTTTGTTGTATCTCCTAACTCGGTCCCTTGGAAAAGCTTCAAGTCCTTCTGCAAAGATGCTATGTCTGTGCAAAAGTCTGTACCAGATTTTACAAGTGCTGCTGGAGAATATTGTGGTGTGATAGTCTCCTAAGCTTTCCCCACTAATTACATGTGAAAACTAGTGGAGAATGCTGAGGATAGTGTAACCCACAACTTTTCTCATTGGTTTTTTTCCCCAAAAAAGACAGCTGTGCAGTGCTGTGGTGTAAAGGGCTACAGAGCAGTTCGGGTCACTTTGAGGTAATCTTGGTTGTGAGATGGTCATGTTGATTCGGTGAGGACATGGAAGGAAGTCCTCTATTCAAATGTTCAAAGATAAGCTCTTGTTGGGCTGCCCAAGAGAATACAGAATAAACCATTGCAATAACTGTAGCATTACATTGCAATGATACCAAAAGTTAGAAGCTCCATGATACAAAATTCTAAAAATATTTGGAAGAAAACCAGCAATAGAATAAAAAATATGTAAGTTTTCCTTTGCAGATATTTTTCCCTTAGAAACTTGGAGGATTGATTTTTCTCCAGTGTTAATGCAAGCCCATGTCTATCTAGCCACCTTCTCAAAGTGCAATTCTTAACAAGTTCTCATGTTAAGTTCCCAAAATTTAATAGTAGCAGCTCAAACAATAGAGACCATTACACTTTTGCCCAGGGCAGCATTTGTAACTCACTTCACCACAGGAAGCACCAAATAAATGGAAGCTTGTCAAGTCAGAGAGAAAGAGAGAGTGAAATTCTGTGCTGTATCTTATGAGAAGAGAATCCATTTCCTGCTGAAAAGGTCAAGGAAATGATCAAGGGAAGAAGCAAATATTGACTAAGTACCTCACATTTGATGTAAATGTCACAAACAGGTATGAGAAAGAGACACATTTGTCCAATCAGTTTTTGACAATGTTTCTGGACACATTTTATTGTCTATCATATGAATAATTAAACAGCTCTTCAGATTAAGACTTAGTATTGTACGTGATGCTCCAGCTCACCTCTGAAGAACAAGAATAGAATAGATGAGGGGAAAGAAACCTATGCTGAAACCTAAATGACCTCTTGGAGATATGTGAAATTTTTAGATGCCAGAGGCATCCTTATTAATAAAGACTGCTGGTCACGACATTTCTTGAAGATGAATAGTTCTAGAATCTCATTAAACTTCAGCAAATGCTGTATATCGAAACACAAGGTGATGCTATGACTGAGGAAGGAAAACTAAGAACACAACTCTGTAACAAAATTATCTGACATAAATGGATGTTAGAAGGGAGCCCTTGCTGGGATCATGAAGGCAAGGGAGAGCGGGAGAGAAAGAGGAAGGGAGTTAGGGGGAGAGAGAGGGAGAGATCACTGGCAATGGAGACCTAACGGAATTGCTATTTAGAACTTTTGGTTTTTACAACTAATACGATTTCAGCTAGCATGGTCAAAAACCAGAAATATTTGCAGACTCAGAGCTTTGCATCAAAATGAGAATAAAGTGTCACACACGCTCATCCCTTTCTGATATGCATGCAACAATGTGATGTATTTATTTATTATCAAATTAGAGACCCCTTATCTCATTTACAGAGCAACTCTGGATGGTGAATAATTAAAAACATAAAAGCCATAGATAATGGCAGATGTTTTTCTCCTAGGGCACAAAGAAAATTCTGCTGTAAACTCTGTGTAGGCATCATGAAGGGCATATAGTCAGTAAATTCTCAGCTCCATCCTGTCAGTCTGATTGTACCCCGTATAGGGACTATAAGGAAGTATCTTGGTAGAAGAAAGTAGTTAAAGCAAGAATACAACAGTTAAGGTTAAAAAGGCTGGGTGGGGAAGGCACATCTAAGATGTTAACCAACTCCTAAAGTTGTGGACTCCTCTGTGAAATCCAGATCTTCAAACTCTTCTGAAAGGCGAAGAGAGTGAGGCCCCACCTCAACTCTGGAGGGACGTTATTCCAAAGGACAGAACAATTTGCATCACAATGATTTGGGTCTACTTTCACCATAAACCCTCTTGTATTCCTTTCTGGATATCTCCAATACAAATCAAAGCAATATTAGTCAGTTAAAAAAAAAAAACTACAGATACTTACATACAGTATATTCTATGTAATTCTCTAGCCATATCACAGGGATATTATTAGGATTTCAAATTTTCAAGGCTAAAAATAAACTGTGAAAAGTAAAAATATTGTCTACATGTATTTCTTGTTACTGAATTAACTCTTTAAAAACTACTGGCAATGAAATTTTCAAATTTTAGTCATATAGGAATTCAATTCAGTAAGATATATGCAAATGAAAAATATAGTGTTTTAACTGCTGATTAATTACCTGTTACAAATTTAGTAGTAATCCCATTGAAATTAAAATATTTTCGATTCAATTAAGGTTTTATAGTCTGAAACAGAGACATTCAGAAGTCTGTTGAAACCTCAGTACAAAAGAAGAAATTATACCAATCATTTACATTTTTTGAATATCTGCCTAGGAACAGTGTTTCTTAAAATTTTTCTCTTAAGAACCCTCACTATTTTTAAAATTAGAAGAGATAGTAAATGAGCTTTTGTTTGTATGGGTTATATTTATGAATGTTAAAATTAAAATGGATCCATTTGCTAATGCTATTGCTTCTCAAGATTGTTTGATGTGATTTTAATATTGTATTATTTTTAAACTAAGGCTATCAATTGATAATTTTCAATAATTTTATTTACAAAGTTGAGAGGGTCATGGGGGAATCTGAGAAATCCTGGAAGCTTGCTTTAAGAAACAGTGGTCTAGGAAAATACTGACCAGAGATTCACAATTTAATGAATTGATGTTATGGATTACATCTGATAATTCTACTGGTCCAAAATTATATTGGGACAGATATAAATACAAAATTGGCAGGGCCTGGATAGGGGAGAAGACTCAAAGTTAAGTCCATCAGTGCACAAACATCATTAGCACAGTATTAATCATAATATACATTATATAAAATATGATTTCCATCTTCTGAAATTTAGAAGAGGTATGACACATGGGAACTTGGACCATGAGCCTCCATTGCTCATGGATTCCTCTTTTTTGTAAGTTTTCAAGTTAGCAGAGGTTGTATGAGAATTAACCCAACAGGTTCTAGTACATTACATCGCTTTTTTAGGAATACTACTTTCATTTTCTAGATTTTGATAGTTATAGTGTAGATAATTGCATCAACTAAGAAATATGCTTATAAATTAATCGGAGAAAAATAAAAGAGGTTAGTTTTGTGGATATATGATATGATCTTAGTTTAATTCATATATAGATGGGGCATTTCCTTATAATTATAACTCATTTTTCAATTAATTTAAATAAAATAAAAATCTAAAAAAAAATTATTTTGCCAGAGATAGAAAAAATGGCAGTGCTTCTCTCTCTCTCTCTCTCTGTCTCTCTGTCTCTCTCTCTCTCTCTCTCTCACACACACACACACACACATTCACACTCATGCTACATGCCTGCCTGCCTGCATGCATGCATACCAGTGGTGGGTTGCCAAATTTTACTACCAGTTTGAGTGTGCTCACACATGCAACGCTTCTGCACATGTGCAGAAGCATCCCAGCAGATGAGCGAAGTCTCACGCTGCTAATACTGGTTCACCCAATCCAGGCCAAACCAGCAGCAACCCACCTCTGATGCATACATACATACATTTCAGGTGGAATATCATTTAAATGATTAGTAATTCTTTTATTGCACATTTGTTCAATAAATTGTCCCTGTGTTCTGTTGGTAATTTATTTTCATGTACAAATAATAATAATAATAATAATAATAATAATAACAACAACAACAACAACAACAACTCCGCTGATGCCGGTCCCAAGCCCGGATGAGAAAGGAGGAGGGTTGGAGTCAGGTTGGCAACCTGGCCCCATTAAAAAAAACCGCCAACCCATACAATATGGTGAAAGAAACGAATAAAAATGTTATACCGCATCGGTTGTCACACGGGTTAACAAGGGCTGCGGTGGATGTTGGGGTCCCTGGATATCCATCGACAAGTGGGCTACAAGTGGACCAGCCAACAAAACGACAAAAATATAGTGCAGATGAAAACCGTGCCATAATGGCCTGTTACTACAACTCAGAGCCAGAAAAAAGAGGTTATTTAAAGTGAATGTATGAATTATGGAAACAACAATATCCAGATTCAAATGTTAGTGAACAACGACTAGCAGATCAAAGGTGATTTATTATACGAAATAAAGTGTTTAGTGAAGTTGAACTTGAGGAAATTCAGGCAAATTGCAAAACCAAAAAAACAATATCACAAGCAGAAATAACTGATATTCAAGACACAACTAAATACATTATAGTAGAACTCCCAGAAGAAGCTCTCGGGGAGGAAATAACACCACCACCCCCACTAGAACCAGTTATCGCTGAACCAACTGATGAACTAACTCAAAAACAAAAAGAATTGAAGGATAAGATCATGGAGCATTTTCTGCTTAATGAGGAAAGGCAACGTTTACCATCACTAAAAACGGTGCCTAAGAAAATTTTGGCCCCTATGATGAAAATGGTTAATGCAGTGTTTTCTTTTTTTTATTTTTTTATTTTTATTTTTTTATTAAATGTTTTTTAGTTTTAGTTTAAAACGGGTACAGCATCTTTCTTAATATATCAATCAATTACAGATAAGTTTTGGTACATCTCCTCCACAGTCAACCAACATAACTCATATTAACTCAAGTATTATTATATATCCATTTTCATTTAACTGTAATTATTATTTAGAAATATTGGTAGGAGTAATAATCTTAAACAATACCTACCCACACCGATGGGAAGGGAGAAAAATCAAAAAAAAAAGAAAGAAAAAAGGACAAATAGAAATTAAAAATTAAAATAAAGGATAGTAGATAATACAAAAAAAGACAAAAACGACAATCAGGAAAACAAAACAAAACACAGGTGTCTATTATGAAAAAAAAAAGAAGTATATCAACTGGTTATAACATGTTTTGGTGATTCTCTTCCGTTAGCTCATATTAATTCAGATATCTTAACTCGAATATTTACCATATCAACATCATTATACCTCCAGTTTTAATTATTATGGTTATTTAAACATCCTTCATCCTTAGCTATGCTAAGGAATTAGTCCATAACACATGCTGGCAGTTCATTTACTTATTTGTAAAATCCTCTATTATCATCAAATCCTCATATCCTATTTTAGCTAAACATCCATAATATTCAATTATATCATATATCATAACATTTTCCCAGTATTGATTAACATTTGATTGTATGAATTTTATTTAGTTTTTTAATAGTGCTAATTATTATAGTTAATACTCTTTATGTATAATCTAAAGGTGTTTTCTCATATCCAATTGTTAGTTATCATATCAACTCCACATTATATACATTACTATCAATATCAATTATTATTCAGCAATATCTGTTACAAGAAAAAGCAATTAGGTTTAACTAGTTTTCAATTGTATCCATCAATCTATCAGCCAGTTCCAAATTATATATATTGCTATCCATATCAGTCATTATTCAGCTATATCTATTACAAATTGAAGTAATCCGATCTAGCTAATTTTAGGTTGTATTGTCCCATCTGTCAGCCTGTGTCCCTCCAACAACGAGATTTCCTCCGTCCAATAGCCATTCGTTGGATAAATTTACCAAATGTTTCCATAAGCAAATCCAAACAAAAATATTTCGGCACCTTTGGATTCTGAATGTCGGTGATGAAATAATAATGTTGTCCTAGGCTTATAAAATTTCCCAAATTAACTTTAATTCTCAAGGGTGGATTCTCCATTCCTCCTGGACACTGTCTCTTTAAATGAGTCATCTTTATAGCTTCCCCCCTCCTTTCTTCCTCTGAGATAGACCAGACACCATTTCTCACATTTTCCATTTGTGTTTCAGGAACATTTAAGCATTCAACGATCTCAGTTTTAACTTCATATTTTAGAATCAGTTGATCCAGTTTTCTTTCCAGTTTTTGGTAAGAATCAAAGAGTCCTCTACACGCAGAGAAAAGAGTCTGAAATGAAATCTTAGAGGTATTTTGGGACGCCATGATGTGTCGTAGTTAAAAATTAGAAGCTCTCTTTTTTTTCCCCCACAGGCTTCAAAGCATTTTTTTTTTTTAGTCTCTTACAGGCTGTCAATCTTATCTAGTTGTAAACAGAACTAGGTAGTAAAGTAATAAAAATGTCGAATCGTGACGGGCTAATTAGTAGGAGATAAGTTTTACGATCCACTTAGGGAGATTCAGAGGGGGGAGGATGTCGAGGAGTTTCTTGAAGCATTTAAGAAGTAAAGTAACCACCAGTCATAAATCCATTAGAAAGAGCCAATTCGCCGCTAAATCTTCCTGTTCTTTGGATTCAGTTAGCTTAATTTTTTAACACGAACAGTCTCTCTTGGATAATAAAATCAGCTTACCAGATGACATCACTTCTTCCATTCTTAGGGGCAACCTGCAGTTTCAGTTAGCACGCAGCTAATCCAAAAAGGAATTGGCACGAGGAGTTAATACCCCCCCCAGAGATTTGCGGATATCTCTGGGGTCCTGGGTCCCTCCCCACCTTCACTGTCGTCTCCGGGACAGCTAGAGTTCAAAGAACCCGTCCAAAAATCCTTTGGTATAGAGGAATTTCAGGAGTAGCCTGAAACTCCATCTTCTCACTGCTAAGCCCCGCCTTCTTCGGTTAATGCAGTGTTTTCAACAATTGAACCGGGATCCATCTTGGAAACAAACCAGTTAATGTACAGTGCAGCTGTAATAGTCACTAATGAACTAGGCATTAAAATTAAAGTACCTAGTCACACAACAGAAAAAGCATCAAAGCGTTCCTGGGAGGAGCCTACTGGTGGTGGCAGCAAAAAATCAGCTGCCTCCGAATTCCTGGCTACGTACCTGTTTAGAGGATCTTCCATCTGACGTCTTATCAGGTTTTCTTATCCTTCAGGCAAGAAGGAAAGAAGAAACTGTTTTGCTGGCAAATGCTCTTCGATTTTTGCAGCTTTTGTGCTTGCAAGGAAAGGGGGGCTAGCCCAAGGCAGAACGGCTGTCCGTGCTGGGAACTTCAAACTGCCTTGTGCAGGACAAAGTAGGTCTCCCCCACTCTGTTCAAAGTTTTGTTTGATTTAATCTTATCACGAGCTGAATCCGTTTGCGTGGGCAATAATTGTTTATCAACATTTTAGCTTCTTTTCTTTTTCTCCTCTGAAAAATTATTTACTTAGAGGCTTTTAAAATGGCGCCGAGCAGGCTGGTTTCTCCGGTAATAACGAACACTTTTTGCTAATCCTCACAAGAATTCAAAACAAAAGAGATTGCTTATCATATGTTTTGGTTTCACAATAGAAGAATTTTACTCCTTCATTAACCTTGCTTATTTGGAAGTTAAATGGTGATGAATCTGCTGAACGGTCTTGTTACAATGTTTACTCACTGAAAGTTTTGCCAAGCCTTAAACTTCAAAATAAAAGCCTCTTTACTTAAAGCTGCATATTCAGGCAATAGAGTTTTATTAACTGCAGGCAGATAAATTTTGAAATGGCCTCAAAACCAAATATTAACTTGAAGTCGTCATCCTCTACTTCCAGGGGCACATCCTCAGTGCCTGGCACAAAGCTGCAGCCTCCGCTTCCTACGCCCCCTGCTGGGGATGTGTTAACGAAAGAATTTTTCCTGAGTAATCTAAGCGAGGCTCTTAATGCACAGACAATTAAAATGGAAGATAAGTTTAGAGATAATAGAGAGGAGAGAAAAGAGGAAATAAAAGAAATGAAAGAAGAAATTAAAAGTGAAATAAAAGGACTTAAACAGGAGCTGTATGAGAAATTTGACGCTAAGGTTGATAAAATTAGAGACGACATGCTGAGTCTTGTAACTGTACTAACAGAACATATTTCTGGAATGGAAGATACTCTAGAGGTTCTTAATGATGCCAATGCTAACTTGACATTGAAAACAGAGGTGGTGGAACAAAAAGTGGAAAATGCTGAAAAAGAAATTATTATGATACAGTACCGACAAATGGAGTTCGCATTAAGAGTAAGGGGGCTGCGTGAGGAGAAACAGGAGAACCTGAAACAGATCCTATCGGAAGCTTTTGACCGCCTGATGGGAAGACCAGGGACCAACCAAGACTGGCAAATTGACAAAGCTTACCGCGTTAACTCCTGGCTGGCAAAGCAGAAGAAGCTTCCTCGAGACATCGTTATATATTTTACTACAAGAGAGCTTAGAAATATGGTACTGCAAGCGTCTTATAACACTAAGCTTCAAATTGGCGGTCAAGACCTGGCTGTTTTGAAAGAGATACCACCTCAAATGTTAAGAGCCAGGAGAGACTACGCTTTTTTGGTCGAAGAACTCAGAAATCGTCAGATACAGTATAGATGGGATGCACCATTTGGCATCATATTTATATTTGATAAGCAAAGGTACCGCCTCAACTCTGTATGGAAAGCCCGAGATTTTTATTATAATATATTGAAGGCCGGACACCCTGCACCATCTGGACCTAGAGAAAGACCACAAGAAGGACAGGATAGACAGAAAACTACACAACCACCAGACAAGATGGAGCATCTCTCTTCTCTAGAAGTGCAAGGTGCTATGGAACCAAGACCTAGCCGCATGACTACTAGACGTATGGAGAAACAAGCTAAAAAGCAACAGCATCAACAATCATCGGCCATCGATCAAGGAACTACAATAACAAATCTGGAAGCAGTGGGAGGAGCTAGACCTAAGGTTAAACAGGCTGTGCAGGAAGCTCTAAAAATGCTTCAACCAACCAAAGATGACAACTAAGATTTTAACATGGAATGTCAACGGACTGAATTCCCCACAGAAGAGGAAGAAAATATTTCATTATCTCAAACAGTTTAAGAACGATGTAATTTGTTTGCAAGAAACTCATATCAAGTCAACTGATCAAAAATATTTGATCAACTCAAAACTTGGTCAACATTTTGCAGCTTCTGCTATGGAAAAGAAGAATGGTATAGTTGTATACTTAAGAAAAGATATGAAAGCTGAATTAATAGAAGCAGATCCCTTCGGAAGATATATTGCTTTAGACTTAATCTTAGAAGGGAAAAAGACATTACTTTTGGGAATTTATGCTCCCAATCAACAGCAAGATAGATTCTATAGAAATCTTCATGCTAAATTAGTACAGTGGGACTATAGTTCCTGTATACTATTGGGTGACTGGAATGGAGTGATAGACACTAAGAGAGATAAGAAGATTTCCCACCTAAATACCAAGATGCGAGCAAAGTTACCCAAATCTTTCTTTGACATTATGGATGATTTTGAATTGAGAGATATTTGGCGAGAAAGAAATGCAGAGGAATATGACTTCACTTTCTTCTCGGAGAGGCATCAATCCCTTTCAAGGATTGATTTTATCCTAACCACTAATGATTTGCTTTCTAGGGTCAAGAAAACAAAGATTGCAGCTAGGGTCCTTTCGGACCATAACCCAGTTTGGATGGAGTTGGGAAGGGTAGTGCAGGCAAGAAGGTCTTGGAGATTGAATGAAAACTTATTTAGATATGAAAAGTATATTAATGATTGTAAAAAATTACTATCTGAATATTTTGTTTTGAATATGAATAAGGGTACATCTATGGAATTTGTATGGGACGCAAGCAAAGCGTATATGAGAGGAGTTTTGATGAATATAAATAAAACACATAGAAATAAGCAAGGGTTAAAACGAACAGAACTGGAAGAGGAAATTAAGAGAAAAGAGCTGGAGTTAACAATGAACCCAGACGATACAAAGGTCAAGGAAGCTATTAACATATTAAAATCTCAATTTGACATGTTGATCTCTGACCAGGTAGCTACTAATTTATTATATGCAAAACACAATACTTTTTGTAATGCAAACAAACCTGGCAGATGGTTAGCTTATCAGATTAGGAAAAAAAGGAAAACTCGAAATATATCTAAACTGATTTACAGAGGGAAGGAGGTGTTTCAACAGGAAGAGATTCAAAAGGCTTTCTGGGAATTTTTTACAGAACTGTATAAAGGGGATAAAATTAATGGTTTAGATATAGACAAATATTTAGACAAAGAGAAAATACCTTCACTTAGAGAAGAACACAGGCAAAAATTGAATCAACCAATAACCTCGGGGGAAATCCTGCAGGTAATTAAGCAATTAAAGTCAGGGAAAGCACCAGGTACAGATGGCTTGACAGTGGTTTACTATAAAAACTTACAGTTAGAAATGGTAGAACCTCTTAGAGAATTATTTAATATGATTCAAACGGAAGGTAAAGTCCCTCCATCTTGGAAGACAGCGTTTATATCTTTGATACCCAAAGAAGATCAAGATACTACTCAACCCAAAAATTATAGACCTATTTCATTACTGAATGTAGATTATAAAATTTTTACTAAAATATTAGCAAATAGGTTAATGTTGGTCATTCAACAATTGATACATACGGACCAAACAGGTTTTATACAAGGGAGACAGATGAAAAGTAATGTTAGATTAATTATTAATGCATTAGAATATTTGGGAAAGAACAACCAGATCCCTGCTGCGTTTATATTTTTGGATGCTGAGAAGGCCTTTGATCGAGTTAACTGGCAATTTCTGCTGAAGATACTGCAAAAAATGCAGATAGGAGATAATTTTTTACAGTCAATTAAAGCAATATACCAACAGCAAACAGCACAAATCATAGTCAATGAAAGTTTAACAGACTCTTTTCAAATTGGAAAAGGTACAAGACAGGGCTGTCCTTTGTCCCCATTATTGTTTATTATAACTTTGGAAGTATTGTTGAATAAAATACGGGGCTTGGATGGTTTAAAAGGGATCAAGATTAGGCAGCAAGAATATAGAATCCGCGCTTTTGTGGATGATTTGGTCATAATATTGGAACAACCGCAGGAATCCAGTATGGTTTTAATGAATACGATTAATCAATATGGTCAAGTGTCGGGCTTTAAAATAAACTTAGGAAAAACCAAAATATTAGCTATAAATATGAATATTAAACAAAAGGAAGAATTAGGAGTGATGCTAGGATGTGAGGTAGTTAAAAAAGTCAAATATCTTGGAGTTAACATTTTAACTTCAAATGGGAAATTATATAAGCATAATTATGAACCACTTTGGCATAGCATACAGACAGAGATGAAAAAATGGGAGAAATTGCACTTATCTTTGCTGGGTAGGATAGCGGCAGTGAAAATGAACATTTTACCAAATTTTTATTTCTTTTCCAAATGTTACCTATACTTAAAAAAGATGCGAACCTTTTAGAATGGCAGAAGGGTATCAACAAATTTGTGTGGGCAGGAAAGAAGCCGAGGGTAAAGATGAAAATAATGCAAGATGTACGTGAGAGAGGAGGATTGAAACTACCTAATTTAAAACTATATTATGATGCAGTGGCATTATCTGTAATTAGTGATTGGACTCATTTAACCAATGATAGAGTATTGAATATTGAGGGACACAATCTGGTATTTGGTTGGCATGCTTACCTGTTATTCAACAAAAAATTGGATAAAAATTTCAAAAGTCATATTTTAAGAAATGCTTTATTGCGGGTTTGGAAGAAATACCAATATAAATTAAATGACAAGATACCCATGTGGGCAATTCCTAGACACGCAATTGAAAATATGAATACAGCACAAAAACAGGACAGAATTACTTACAGACAGCTTCTTACCTCGGAAAGGGGGGTATTACAATTAAAATCTTTAGAGGTATTAAAAGAGGAGAAGGTAGTTCAAACATGGTTCCAGTATGGGCAATTACAGGCTAGGTGGAAAATAGATCAAAAAATTGGTTTTATCCAAGTTGAGGATAATCTGTTTAAACAAATAAGAGATCAAAGCTTAATGCATATAAAGAGGATATATAATGTATTAATACAGATGGATTCGGAAACAGAATTAGTTAAAGATTGTATGATAAAATGGGCTCAAAATATTGAGGAACCAATAATGTTGGACACATGGGAAAGAATCTGGGTAAGAAATGTGAAATTTACACAAGCTCAAAATCTGAGAGAAAATTTTTACAAGATGTTCTATAGATGGCATTTAGATCCTAAAAAGTTGGCTTCTATGTATCCGAATGTACAGCCTAAATGTTGGAGGTGTGGTTCTCTCGATGCTACATATTATCATATATGGTGGACCTGCCAAAAGGTTAAGGCATTTTGGATAAAAATATGGTGGGTCATGCAAAATGTTTTTAAAAGAAGGATAAAGTTTATTCCTCAGTTATTTTTACTAGGTATATGTACTGACTTTACAGTGGTAGAGACCAATTTGATTCTGCACCTGATAACTGCAGCAAGACTGTTGGTGGCGCAATATTGGAAGAAGGAAGACTTGCCTACAATCCAAGAATGGACATTGAAAGTAACAAACTTAGCCGAGATGGCTAAAATATCGGCATATCTCAAAGATCATTCAAATGAGATATATAAACGAGACTGGAAAAAATGGATTGACTATATACAAAATAAATACGGAACTAAGAAATTCCAGTTAGCCTATGCTTAAGATCAGAAATGATTTAAACTGTTAAAAGTCAGTTCAGTAAGAAGAAGCTAAGGTCAATCTAGAATGTCATTAATTTCTTTATTTCTTTTTTCTCAATAGATTTTAGACTGTGTTAGTTAAAAATCCATACCGTGTACGGGTTCTGGGAAGTCGGGGGGGGGGAAGGAGGAGGGGGGTGGGGGTGGAGGGAGGGAGGGGCACACACAACAAAAAAAATGTACTTCAATGTCTTAATGATTGACAAATGATGATATATTTGTGTTTGTTTTTTTTAAAGAAAAAATAAAAAAGTTCTGTTTTAAAGAAAAAAAAAAGAAAAAGCATCAAAGCCAAAGTGGAAAATCCGTTTAGAACAAAAAAATCAAAAAATTAAGGGCAGATGCTAGTAACTTAAAGAACATGCATGAGCAACGGCTTAAAAACAACAAAATCATAGATCGGCTAATCAGAAGATATAGATTGGATACAAGAAACATCAATGAAGCTATAGAGATTGTAAAACAGCAGATAACAGCAACAGCTAGAAAAATTGAAAGATATGAGGCACGAATCATCCAATATAAACAAAATTAGCAATTTCGATCAGACCAGCACAAACCAGCAGTGGTAATTCCAGTGGTAATTGGCACACTGGGTGCTATTCCAAAAGCACTGGAATTACATTTAAAACAGTTAAAAATTGACAAAATCACCATCAGTCAAATGCAAAAAGCTGCACTGCTTGGATCTGCACACATATTACAAAAATACGTTATGATGTCCTAGGCCCCTGGGTGGGGCCCGACTAGTAACCAATGCCAAATCCGGCGAAACAACTGGCCGCTGTGATACAATTGTATAATAATAATAATAATGATATAGTTAGTTAATTGGTATAGTTAACTGGACACAAGCTGATTTGGACATTTTGGACTGAAAAACCAGGAAACTAATGACAATGCACTACAGTTTACATCCACGTGGTGATACTGACAGATTATACCTGCCCCAAAAATCAGGTGGCAGAGGATGATTACAAGTGAAGCAAAACAGTTGAAGAAGAAAAACATGCACTGGCCGATTTTTAAAAGAAAGTCAAGAACATCTATTAATCGAAGTAAAGAACAAAAATCTACTGAAGGCCCAACAGACGAAACAAGAATACAGAAAAGATGTGATAAAATCAAGAATGGAGAGTTGGCAGAACAAAGCATTGCATGGCCAATTTCTGGAAAAAATAAAAGATAAAGTGGACAGTGAACAAACTTGGTTATGGTTAATAACAGGTACATTAAAGAAAGAAACAGAGTCACTAATCCTGGCTGCGCAAGAACAAGCTATCCATTAAGGCCAAAATCGAAAAATCCTCTGATGATGCCAAATGCAGACTTTGCAAAGAAGCTGATGAAACTGTTGATCACATCCTCAGCAGCTGTAACAAAATCACACAGACTGATTATAAATTGCGGCATAATTCAGTAACAAAAGTGATCCATTGGAATTTGTGCAAAAATTATAACATTAAAACAGCAACAAACTGGTGGAACATAAGCCTGAAAAAGTCACCGAAAATCAGATGATCAAGATCTTGTGGGATTTTCGCATAGAAACGGACAAAATACTGGCGCATAATACACCAGACATCACACTGGTTGAGAAAAATAAGGTTACAATCATAGACATCGCAATACCAGGTGATAGCAGGGTCGTCGAGAAGGAACATGAAAAAATCGCAAAATACCAGGACTTAAACATCGAAATTCAACGACTATGGCACAAGCCAGCAGTGGTAATTCCAGTGGTAATCGGCACACTGGGTGCTGTTCTGAAAGCACTGGAATTACATTTAAAACAGTTAAAAATTGACAAAATCACCATCAGTCAAATGCAAAAAGTCGCACTGCTTTGATCTGCACGTATATTACGAAAATACGTTAGGACGTCTTAGGCCCCTGGGTGGGGTCCGACTAGTAATCAATACCAAATCCAGTGAAACAACTGGCTGCTGTGATACAATTCTGTTGTTGCGATAACATCATCATCATCATCATCATCATCATCAACAACAACAACAACAACAACAACAACAACAGCTCTCCCTTCTTGGAGAACCACCAAGTAGCAGCATTAGCAATCCAAAAACTACAATTTCAGCTAGGTCCCTAGCCTCTATCTATTCCTACGTTATCAATGTTAAACAAATGTATTTTATTCAGTTCATGCAAGAACTGGCAATTGTATTTACCTGCTTCCTGAATTTATTCCTTTTGCTATAAATTTGCAAAGAGAATACTAAAGTATCTTTATTGTTTTATTTATCTGAGAATAAAATATCTGCACTACTAGAGATAGCTAAAATAAATGTTGGTAGGACAGAATGCATAGTAAAAAAAAATTAAAGATATCATTCAGTATGATTTTTATTTGTGTTTTAGGATGTACAGATTTACACAATCACTTTATATTATATTTTTTGTCTTTGCTTTGGACAATTTTGTTTGTTCTTCACCCTTCCATATTACTATCACCATAGGTATGAGCAAGTTCTAACCTTATACCCATATAGCTGAGTAGATGATTGTAGTGTCTCTCTACTTTTGCAAGGCTGCTTCAGACAAAGGCCTGCTGATATGCCTTCCACCCCTTTAATCAAGTACTTAAAAAAATATAGTTACTTTTGGACTGCTTGTGCTCCCTCCAAAAGAGTTGGTTTTCAACATGACGGTCTTCCTAGATTCAACAGTTCAGCAGGTTGTAACCATGGCCACAGGTTTTTTCAGCCAGCTTAGCTGGGGTAAAAGTAGTGATCCTAACTAGACCATGATGACTTGGCAATTAAAAATCATGGATTATGCAATGCATTCTATGCAGAGTAATCTGCGGAGATAATTTAGAAGCTACAGCTGGTCCAGAATGAGTACCCAAACCTCAATACCCAGACAGTTCTGTCACTGATTTAGAGGTCACTGCAACTGGATGTTGATAAGCCTCTGGGACCAATTCAAAATGTTGGCATTTACTTCCAAAACTTTATTTGAAATAGCATTAGTTTGTATCACACACATACTGTCATAGCCAATTCTTTCCCAACAACCTTAATGATTTGAGAAGCAGGGGTGGGTTCCTACCGGCTAAAAAACCAGTTTGAAGTGTGCATGAAGCGAACTGGTTGTTCAGCCAGTAGGAACACACCCCTGATGCAGTGGTGGGTTTCAAAATTTTTTAGAACTTCTCCTGTAGGTGTGGCCTGCTTTGTTGGAGTGGCTTTCTGGACATGTGACCAGGTGGGAGTGGCTTGGCAGTCATGTGACTGGGCAGGCATGGCCAACTTGTAAAATGTGGTGAAACTCACTTAACAACGCTCTTGCTTAGCAAACAAAATGTTGGCTCAGAAACTCTGGCATTTGAAGCACACAAGTTTTAAAGCTGGCAAGTTACAAGACTCTTGCACCCCTAACCCTTTAGAAAAAAACCCCAGGGGTGTTCAAACTTAACAGCTTTAAGACCTCTGGACTTCAATTCCCAGAATTCCTCCTCTCGCTCTTCATCTTGATGATGTCCGGACGGGCAGGGGGAGGGAGCTGGAACCGGTTCTAAACAGCATGGTAGATTTGTGGAACCTCTTCTATAGAAAAGGTTAGAACTGGCAGGAACCCACCCCTGCCCCGATGCGAGAGTTTTCATAAAATTCAGGTATCAGTAACTGAAGTGAGTTTTTCATAAATTTTATAAATCAAGTTCACTTAACAATAAAGATATAAGTAGTATTCCTGACTATGCTTCTTATCTGGAGTATTTTGCAGGGCAAACAATTGCCTCCTATTATTATTAAATGTTGGAATAGTGCATATCATGGGTTTATTTTTCCATAGTGCCTTAAAAATATGGCAAGCTTACTGAGGATGCACACCTAATAGGAGCTCTGTTTCCTTGACATATAGGAGGAAGGATAACAGGTTTTGTAGCGTTTCTCTTACAACAGGTTATAATATATTAGTGTAGTGTTATCTAGTTTATCTGTTTTACTGATATGCTCCTAGAACTCATTTTTTTAAATATTCCATTTTAATTTATTCAGTCTGTTTTATCCCTGAACCAAATAAAATTAATGAAGTTCTGAACTACTGCTCAGAGGTATTCTGCTAATATTAAAAACAAACATTACCAGCAGCAAAAATTTGAATTCTGTGGTATTTATCATGATTATTATTGAAATTCACTAATATATAATAATAAAATTTTAAAAAAATCTAATGCTACACAAATTATAACTTATTTAAACTATCAAGGTGCATCATACATCCAAAAATGGCAATTAAAATAATTACTAATGAAACTTTGCTGTCTTAGTATCTCTAAATCAGCCTTCCTAAATCTGATATTCTGATATCCTGATAACATCCACCTGCCAGTCTGCTGACCTGGGACTCCTGCCTCTTCCCACAAAGTGATCACATGAGGCCCCTGCTTTTATAATCTCTGCGTTCTTAGCATTACAATAGCTGAACGCCAAAGAATTGAGGTATTTGAATTATGGTGCTGGAGAAGACTCCAGCGAGTCCCTTGGACTGCAAGACGATCAAACTGGTCAGTCCTAGAAGAGATCAATCATGACTGCTCTTTAGAAGATGAAACTCAAATACTTTGGCCACCTAATGAGAAGAAAGGACTCACTGGAGAAGGGCCTCATGCTGGGAAAGATTGAGGGCAAAAGAAGAAGGGGCTGACAGAAAATGAGGTGGCTGGGTGGAGTCACCGAAGCAGTAGGTGTGAGCTTAAATGGACTCCAGGGGATGGTAGAGGACAGGAAGGCCTGGAGGAACATTGTCCATGAGGTTGTGATGGGTCGGACATGACTTTGCAACAACAACAAAGCAATAGCAATAGCAGTTAGACTTATATACCGCTTCATAGGGCTTTCAGCCCTCTCTAAGTGGTTTACAGAGTCAGCATATCGCCCCCACAGTCTGGGTCCTCATTTCACCCACCTCGGAAGGATGGAAGGCTGAGTCAACCTTGAGCCGGTGAGATTAGAACCGCTGAACTGCAGATAACAGTCAGCTGAAGTGGCCTGCAGTACTGCACCCCAACCACTGCGCCACCTCAGCTCTTGGCAACTGGAACTGCCAGGCAATGAATTCCAAGATTGCAATTGTTAAGTGATGCAGTCACATGATGTCATATTTTATGAGCACAATGCTTAGCACTGACAATTCTGGATGTTATTGCCTTTGTAACCCAAAGATGACCAGTAAAATCTTTGTTTGAAGTTAACCATCACAGTTAAAGCTTTTTGTATGCAGCTGTTTGTATTGGAAGGAAAAAGTAGTTAAGTGTGGGTTTGGTTCCTGTTGTGACTCTGTTGACTCACCCAACCTAGGCCCTTGTAAGGTTGGGAAGCCATCATATTCTCCCAATCCAGAAAGTAAATCTGATATACATATAGTACGTAAAATTGAGCTATGTGCCATATGTCGGAGGAGATGACAAAGATGTTAAGTAAATGCAATACACCACCAGGAAGCAATTTTCCATAAACACATTCAAGGCTCTTTCTCATCTGCTTTCATGTGATTTAACTGAAAAGACTGCTAAGAACAGGAAGTGCTCAGAGTCATGTAATGGAATAATTTATGCAACAAATACTTTGGTGATTAATTAAAAGCCACTATTTTCTTGAAGCATATGTCGATCACTTTACTTTGCTGATTGTTTCATCGTTACTAATTGAATGAATTAATGCCCCTTTGCAATCAGACAATTTAATAGTTCCTCTTTCTTACAATAGTGATTTATTACTTTCCATGGTTTAAGTGTCATGGTTGCCTGACTCGTATCCCAGTGATTGCAGTTAATCTTTTGCAGGTAAAGCTGACCTCATTTCATGTTTCAGCCTCTTAATTGTGATGAAGTCTTCTGTTCTTCAAATGCCATCTGCACTCCAGACACACTGAAGAATAAAACACGGCAATTAAAAGAAGTCATGGCAGCTGAGTATTTCTATTAAAAGATAATACAGACTAAAAAAATCTCACTTGTTAAGGAAGCTGACTAAAGCTACTACTGCCTTTGCCAACCTGGTGCACTAATGTTTAGTTTTTAAAATCTCCATAATTTCTCAATGAATATAGATTCCCATATTTCTTTAACTGTGATGTGTAGTTAATGTGTATAGCTATATTTAAATCTCAAATAACTGGAAGGCTGCACTATGGATAAGAATGTTTTAGAACTGAATTTCATTCGCTTTGCTTTGCTTTCCATTTCTCTCCATCCACCTAGCCCAAGTTTGTCTAGTCTCATTCACACTGATGAATAAGAAGGTGACAAACTGTGGCCAGGAGGGACTTTGCACATCTTCCGGTTCTGCACCAGTTGTTTCCATTCATGGGCTGAGAAGCTCTGCTCCCAGTAACTCATGCTCCTGTGAGCTCTCTCTTAGGTTACTGCAGCCACACTCTACTTGAGGCTGCTCTTGTAAAGCATTTGGAAGTTTAATTGGCACAAAATGCAGTTGCAGGGCTAGTATCTCATGTCAGATTATTGACACATGTAATGACTGTGTGAGCTTCATTGGTTGCCAGTGTGTTTCTGGGTGCAATTCAAGGTGTTCAATGTCACATTTAGAACCCTTCATATCATGGGACTAGATTACCTGAGCAACTGTCTCTTCTCAGTTGCTCCTGCTGTTCACTTTACTTATGAGTCACATCAGCCAAGGAATGTTGGATGACAAGGACTAGGAGATACATCTTCTCTGCATAGTTCCTGCCCTCTGGAACATTCTCCTCTCATAGGACAGCCCTGACACTCTTTCCCTTTTGTAAGGCTGTGAAAATCTGGCTAGGGGGCTGAGCCCTTGAATGCGTGCAGGAGCCCATTTCCTGGATATATTAACATCTGTGATAACATTTATTCTGAGCTGACACATATATTTAATTCTGTACTATACTGCATTTAATTGTTATGATGTTCACTAGCTAGAGTTATTTAAGATGGGCAGTAATAGAAATTGAATAAATAATTAAATAGTTTTATCTGTATATGCTACCTGTTATCCAGTTCAATATAGTCACCCCATGAGCTGAGGTGGCGCAGTGGTTAGGGTGCAGTACTGCAGGCCACTTTAGCTGACTGTGATCTGCAGTTCAGCGGTTCAAATCTCACCGGCTCAAGGTCGACTCAGCCTTCCATCCTTCCGAGGTGGGTGAAATGAGGACCCGGACTGTGGGGGCAAGTTGCTGACTCAATTTGCTAAAAAAAATAATTGTAAACCGCTTAGAGAGGGCTGAAAGCCCTATGAAGCGGTATATAAGTCTAATAAATAAATAAAATAAATTTGGAATTTCTGGAAATTTCTGCATCATTGTTGAGCTGTAGGATTTTTTAAAAAAGTAGATTCTTGACCTGATAGCTTTGTATTTTTATGCTTTTTCTGGATCTAAAGTTATGTCATACTATTTTTTGCCTTTCCAAGATATCATGAGATATTCTTTTTTAAGTCTAACTTGTAAATGTATCTAACCATTCAATGGCCACATGTGGATGGAGGAAAGAGGAATGGTATCACCACCAGAAAGATTTTAGGCTAACTATTTGACTTTAAAACACCATCCACTCTTTTTCATGTAAACTGTCTATTCATTTCCCCATTTCTTTACTTAATTTTAAATCACCTAATTTAATATTAAACTTTTAACCAAAATTAGTGGTAGCAAAGAAGGGGGGAAATTCTTTGAGAAGTTATATGGATTGCTAGGTCATGCAAGAAAAAATTAATTAACAGTAAAGATTGGACCACCTGTTTGTTGGAATGAAAGAATGTTATATTTTTTACACATTTTTATAATGAATGAAACATAAACACTGTAGCAAAATATTTGTATACTTATAAAAGGCTCAAGTAGCAAACAGAATGTAGTACATACTTATTGGCCTTAAAGAAGTAACTTTAATTTTTTAAAAACTGATTTTTTTTACTTGCTGAAATTTAAATTTAAATGCACTCAATGCATTTAAAAATTATAGACAAGACCCATGACTATTCATTATGCATTACCGCCAAACTTGCAAAATCAACAGTAAACATTTATGTATTTATTTATCAGTTGGTTGGTTTTTTATTACTTGTAATCTACTTGAAATCAACTTTACAGACTGCAAATCCCACTTGACTAATTTCACATCAAATTTTCAATATCTTTGTGGCATCATAAATGGATTTTTCTACTCTGCACAATTTGTCTACCAGGGAAACTGTTCCTTCCAGTTATTTCGCTGTGTTTTGGGAGAGAGTGACCTTATCACAAACAGCAAAAGGAAGTCTCTCTCTCTCTCTCCCTCCCTCTCTCTCTCCTCTCTTTAAAATTAGAGTTCCTCTATCAACTCTTTTGTGAATTTTCAATTGCATTAATTAAAATAAAGAGGTACTTTGTTATTAAAAGGCTAAGCTAAGATATTCATACTAATGAGATCTGCAGTTCTGAGTATTTTATTACTTCCTCCTCAGGAAGATATAATTTATTCAGCATAAATACCCAAACCGGGAAGATCATGTCTGACAAGTGCCTTGCCAATTTCATCTGGAGAGTGTTAAAGCAAAGAAAGAAGGTGACAAAAGCCTAGAATTGAATATATTGCCAAGGACCAGTGCCAAAAATGCACGAAGCAAAGGAAGAATCATGACCTATGTATAATAGAGGCAGTGGTGGGTTTCAAAAATTTTTAGAACCTATTCTGTGGTGTGGCCTGTTTTGTGTGAGTGGCTCTATGGTCATGTGACCAGGTGGGCATGGCCATGTTGGAAAATGTGGTGAAACTCACTTAACGACGCTCTTGCTTAGCAACCAAAATTTTGGGCTCAATTGTGGTCATACATTCTTTTTCTTTCTTTCTTTCTTTCTTTCTTTCTTTCTTTCTTTCTTTCTTTCTTTCTTTCTTTTTTCATCTCTCTCTCCCACTTTCTTTTCTTTTTTCTTTTTTCTTTCTTCCTTTCTCTTTCACTCTCTTTCTCTCTCTCTCTGTCTCTCAGTCTCTCTCTCTGTCTTTCTCTTTGTGGCTCTTTGTCACTCTCTCCCTCCCTCCCTTTCTGTCTCTCTCTGTCATTCTGTGTCTGTCTGTCTGTCTCTCTGTCTGTCTCTCTGTATCTCTCCCTCCCTCTCCCTCCCTCCATCTCTCCCTCCCTCTCTCTCTCTGTCTCTCTCCCTCCCTTCCGTTCTCTCTGTCACTCTATGTGTATGTGTGTGTGTGTGTGTTGTGTGTCTGTCTGTCTCTCACTCACTCATTTAATCACTCACTCTCTGTGTCTATCTCTGTGTGTGTATCTCTGAGTATCTGTCTGTCTGTCTCTCCCTCCCTGCCAACCCGTGGTTGGGCTCCGGACCAGCAGAGCCTTGTCCTTCTTTTTAACCAGGCAATCTTTCCTAAGACATAAAAAAGAACCTTAATTGCAGGCTCAACAAAAGAAGCTGGAAAGAGATACTGAAGCCAAGAAGCTGAAACCTGGGACTGGAGAAAAACCTTTTCTGTCCCCTTACCAGCTCATCCAGGAAGACGGGGAACGTGAGGGGGATCCCTCCCCCCACAGATGGGCTCCGGACCAGCAGAGCCTCAACCTTCTTTTTAACCAGGTAGTTATCTTCTTTTTAGCCAGGCAATCTTTTTAACCAGGCGCTTTTGGCTGCTGCGCAAGCCTACGAGCATGCACTGCCCTTTTCTCTCTGATAGCCGCCTGGTTAAAAAGAAGGAGGCTGCTCCGCTGGTCTGGAGCCCATCTGGGAAGATGAGGAATGTGAGAGGAATCTCTCCCCCCGCGGAGGGAGGGTTGTCCATGACTCTCCTGACCCCTTTCCCTGCTTCTCTTCCTTTCCTCCCTCTCTTCCCCAATCTTTGGAGAAGGATGAATCAGGGAGTGGGAGGGGAAGGGCCACTGACCAGGAAGCAGAGGGAGGGAGGGGATTTTCAAGAAAAGGTAGAAAGGAGCAACCCCCAGGCAGGATGGCAAATCAAGGCAGAGTTTCGTGCCTTTCAGCTTTGATCCAGCGAGTCCCCTTTCCCAAATTTGAAATGTGTGACTGAGTTCCCATGATGAATGAGAACAAGTGGACTCATATGGTTCTCCTGTGACCTCCTCCTGGGTGGGGTGGGGTGGGAGGTGTCAGAGAAGTTGTGTCTGGGGAAACTAAGCCAAAAGTCTCGGCTTTTGAGAGAGAGGCATCATTGCAGGCATTTACTGTGGGTGAAAGAGCATGCTGAGCACACTACCCCATGGAGCGTTTCGGCTCCAGCCACCCACTTGAAAGGCGCCAGCTTCTGAGGCTTTGGGGCTCACTCGGAAGGGGTGAATCGCTTCCCCTTCGGAGCAGAGCCCCTGGAGCTGCCCAGGTGGGGCCAGGTGAGTCCTCATAGCCGCTTAGACGCTGGCTGGGAGTTTACTTGGGCAGGCCCGCAGGTGTATGGGGGACAAGCCGAGGTCAGCCAGCCAGCCAGGTCTACAAGAGTGTTGGCAGTGCTTCTTTCCCACTTCACCCAGTTTTTCACCCAGAAAAACTGCCCCCCTCCCCTCCCTTCCCTCTCCTCCCACCCCCCCAACACCACTTGTTTCTCGGCTTCCCAGAGCACCAAGAACCTTTGTGCTTTTCTCCGCACTCTCCTCAGCTCCTGATGACTGCAATAGATATCCAGAAGCAGCTGTCAGGCTGAAAAACCCAAGTCCCATTAGCCCCAAAAGACACTGCACCAGCAAAGAGTTTACTTACCTCCTCGGCAGGCAGCAATAGAGAGCCAAGGGCTCTCTATAAGGCTCTTAGAGGCCTGGTGCAGATGGGCAGGGGGAGCGAGCAGACTAGCAGTGACCGGATGGGTGGGGCCCGGGGGTGAGTGAGCGGGGGAGTGTTCCACCGCTGGAACCAGTTCTAAACGGCTAGATTTGTGGAGCCTATTCGAGCGAACTGGTTAGAACCGGCAGGAACTCACTCCTGAATAAAGGACACAATGTCTGGAAAAGAATTACAACAGCAAAGCTACTATGAAATGCTATTCACAATTTTATATATTTCTGCACTGAAGTACAGAGAATGGAAAAAAATAGGGACAGTTTCAAATCCTAACATAGATGGACAACTATGTTATAGGTATAACATACATGTGATTGAAATACTGCCTTGGAAGGTTACAATTTATTCAAACGAAACAGACTCATCACAAAAGGAGAGATACTGTGCTTTACATAACAAAATAATGTGATCAGACAGACAGACAGACAGACATACGAGTTTCCAGCAATCCAACCAGCACACAAGTAAATAATTCAGTAGAATTCATATATATAAAAGAAACTTCTTTATATATAGTAATATAAATGCATGATACATGTATACAATACCCATGCAGCAGAAGTCGTAACCAGAAAACACAGAAGCACAGAATCAATATAATCATGGAAGCTATATTGCAAGGACAAAGTAACACACACGCACACGCACGCACACACACGCACACACACACACACACGCACACACACACACACGCACACACAAAGACCTCAGTCAAGCTAAGCCATGCCCAGGTTCTGAGCCATCTGAGTCACCAAACAGTCCCCATTGGCTGACCTGCTACCATGTCTATTCCAATTCATGAACTCTTATACACTGACAATATATATCTATATCTATCTATATCTGTCTCTGTCTCTGTCTCTGTCTCTGTCTCTGTCTCTGTCTCTGTCTCTCTGTCTATCTATCTATCTATCTATCTATCTATCTATCTATCTATCTATCTATAATCTATATCTATATCTATATCTATATCTATATCTATATCTATATCTATATCTATATCTATATCTATATCTATATCTATATCTATATTTATCTCTATTTCTATGTCTATGTCTATCTATCTCTCTCTATCTCTCTATCTATCTATCTATCTATCTATCTATCTATCTATCTATCTACTTTGTAAAAAAGGTCAACAAAATCCTTTAGAATCAGCATCTGTTATCTTGGTCTTAAACCTTACCAGCAGGGATGAATTTGTTGAAGTGAATGTGATTGGACTCTTTATAATTGTATTATCCTGGGGTTCATGATATCAAGTGGGGGAAAATAGAGAACTTTAGTAGCATCACAGAACTCAGAAAAGAAGATTTTTCCAACTCAAATTGAAGATAGGTCAGATCCAAAGGAGTAAAATCCTACAAGAGTTAGGGCATATGATTGCATTTATTATAGGAGACTCTTATAAACAATGGATTCATATTAAAACTATGGCAGAACCGTATATATTTATAAATCAATGCTTTTTTTCACCCACAATATGTTTTCTAAAATAAGAGATTGAAAGTGTTTTGCCTAAACAATGGTTCAGATTTGGAAAACTAAATACACAGCTTTGAAAATATGTACTTCTCCTTAAACTCCTCTAATAGCACATGTCAAACAAGATGTTTATTGTAGTTTGGATAAAATAAATTATTTGAGGGAACATAATCTTTATAGACTAAAACATTTTAATAGTAATATGGAATCTTTCAATAAAGTCCAGATTGAGAAACAATAAGTGGTAAGATATAATGGCTATTCTATAAGGAGTTGTGGTGGCACAGTGGTTAGAATGCAGTGTTGCAGACTGAATTTTGCCCAGAGCCAGGAATTCGATCCTGACCAGCTCAAGGTTGTCTCAGCCTTCTATCCTTCCAAGGTCAATAAAACAAAGATCCAGATTGTTGGGGACAACATGCTGATTCTATAAACAGTTTAGAAAGTGCCGTAAAGCACTTTGGAGCAGTATATAAGTTTAAGTGTTATTGCTATTCTGGTATCAACTTAAATCTCTCATAGACAATAAAAATATTAGGTATTTAGCAAGATGGTCCAATACCAATTTTGAGAATTTAATACTTTATTATTTCGAGCAATCAAAATGAAAATTTCAAATATGTGTAGGTTATTATTGCAATCAGAAATAGGGGAACCACAATATGGCTTAATGGAAGCTTAGGGTTATATCAGAGGTGCGTTCCTACTGGTTTGGACCAGTTCAGCCAAACCAGTAGTGATTTGCTGGCCTGGGTCGCTGGAACCAGCAGCGATCCAGGCCTGCAATGCCTCTGAACCAGTTCCCCAGTTGGCGCAACATTCCGCCCCCCCACATTTTTTAATGTTCTGTGCATGTGCAGATCTATTCATGGGCAACTGCACACATGCGCATAGCAACTGTGCATGCACATGCACCAAACCAGCAGTAATTCCAGCAGCAACCCATCCCTGGGTTATAACTTTTTAGCACAAATATTTTGAGGAGATAAGTAACATCACTAATCAAAGAACTGAATGTTCCCCAAAGATAGGGTTATTACATTTATTTATCGGACCAAAACTTAAAAATAAGGAAAGCACTTATTATTTATTAATACTTAGGTGCCAAAATAATAATTGTACAACATCAGAAATTGTAGATAACATAATAAATTGAGGTAGCTAATAAGGTATTTGCAACCGATACATTAGAAAAAAATACAAAATTAAACTTATAAGATGTCATAGTTAGGATACACAATTTTATCAAACCTGGATGGATTTTATGGCTAATCTCAATAGTAATAGTCTATAAACTTTACATATATAGCAATTTTTCATATTTATAATACCTATCTCTTTGTTGGTAATGCCTCCTCCTCCCCCACCCCTCTATATGTATCTTTCACTTATGTAACTGTAGTTCCCTGATTTTCTTTGGTTAAAATTAACAACAACAATAATAATAATATAGCTCTCATTTTATATCTGACTTCTTCATTACAGAAACAAAGTAGTGTTATCATTTACATGGGTAACATACTGTGTACATTTAATTAATAAATAATAAAGCTTTGCTACCCAAAATAGCACTACTCTTGTAAGAAGTAGCTTTTGATAAACAAATCAAAAGTTTGTTTTTTTTTTTAAAAAAAGGCTAATTTAAAATATTGTAACTATTGGCTGGATTTATAATTGGCTGAATGACTACACACAGACAGTACCCATTAAAGGCTGCACATCAGCTTGGAGATTAATGTCATGCGGAGTGCTACAGACGTGTCTCCTAGATCTGTTCTGGTCAACATTCTTATTAATGATCAGAATAGACAGGAATGATTAACAGATTTTGCAGAGGGCATAAATCTAGGTGGAGTGGCTAGTGCATGAGAATGAGAAGGTTCATAAAGATCTAGAAAAACTACAACAGTGGGCTAAAACAGAAAGAATAACATTTAACAGGAAGAACTATAAAGACCTTCACCTGGCATGGGGAAATGAATGATATTAGTGTAGGATAGAGGAGATAAAGCTTGCCAGTTGTGAGAAGGATATTGGTGTTTTGGTAGACTCAAGTTGAATCCAAATGTTACAAGTTGAATACAAACCAAAGGTGGGTTTCCAATTTTTTTAAGTACTGGTTTGAGTGCGCTCCTGCGTGTGCACAATGCTTCTGCGCATGTGCAGAAGTGTCCGGGTGGGTGGGCGGAGCCTCTCACCACCGCTGCTATCGGTTCAGCCGATCTGGGCAAAACCGGCAGCAACCCACCTCTGAGGATAATGTGGATGAAGATAATGTGCCATCAAATTTGCAATTCTTAGCAACCACACAGATTTTTTTCCATGAAGATTTGGAGAATTTTAACTTTCAGATCTTCCAACGGTGCATCCATCACTACTATAACAATGCAACCTCCACCCAGATTATTCTCCTGCCATCTTAAAGCAACAGCAGTTGGGATTTATCTGCTTTCCTCTCCTGTACTGATCCAGAGAAAAGAACTCAAAAGGTCTGCCCAAATTGCAAGAAAAAAACTAATTTTATTTATCTTATTTTATTTAGCTTATGGATTTGTAAGCTGCCTAATTTAAAGTGACTCTGGGCAACATACAACAAAACAGTAACTAATGCATGGATCAAATATAACCATATAATGTTAAATAAAGAGCAGCACAATATATAAAATCAAAGTGGTGACCAAATGGTATAGTTAGACAACTAAAAGGGGGTTCCAATCAACTAGATCCAGGGGTGGGTTTCTGACGATGCAAAATGATGCTGCATGCATCATTTTGTGTGTCCGTGCCCAGTTGCCAAAAAATTGTTCTGCGCATGTGCAGACTATTAAAAAAACAAGTAAAAACCATGCCAGCAATGGCATGGGTGAATGGGGAACTGGTTGAGGGGCATGGCCAGCCGGCCAGCCCTATTGGTTCAGCAACCCAGTCGCCATTTCTACTACCGGTTTGGGCGAACCGGTCCAAACCAGTAGGAACCCAACTCTGACTAGATCCATACTTTTGTGGGAAAGACCAGGTTGTAATGGCATTTCTAAAGGCAACCAGAGTTGGGATCTGTCATATATCCAAAAGGCATTTTAGAGAACAGGAGATAATCTAAGGTCTAATCAGAGCGGCTAAAATGAAACAAGAGACTCAAATCACTTTCTCTGCTCTAAGCACTGGAATTCTGAATTCTGTCCAGAAAAATATCCAAAAGACGTATGTTTATCTCTTGCACAGATCATCTGAAACTAAATGTTCTGTTCATGCCATGGTTTGTGAACAGAGTATTTGTACATCCTTATGCAAGAGGATTCATGCCCCACTTTAATTTTAAAGTGTTATACTTCATATACTATGTGTGAAAAAGTAACTTTCAACTGCATCCCACAATTCTCTTAGCTGGGGGGCAAGGAGATTTTGTAACAAATGTTAGTTTATTAGTGTCACATTGTTTTAAAGGAATTAGTAAATCCTGAGAGAGAACCACACTTTTATTGCCAGCTGCTATGCACTGGAGAACATAGGGACAAGATGTTTAGCTAGATGTTGGATAGCTACTAAGTTCATTAAAGAACAAAATTACTTTATGAGAATCGTTCCTAAGAGTGAAAGAAAGACATAGAGAGAGAAGCAGGGAGGGGGAGTAAATGATTGCCTGTTGTTTGGATGAGCTCTAAATGTTGTAATTAGAATTGTCTTGAACACTCATGTGTATTGGATCCTGTAAACAGTTCACAAAAAGACTAGCAAGAATATCTTCTAGTATATTTTTAACACTGCCTGTGGATTAAGTATTTTGAAATTACCTACTTTATCAGGCAGTAAGGATAGCTGTGAAGTTTCTTCTATTTTCTGAACCATGGAGGAGACTATAAGAAGAAAATGAGACAAAATTTAATGAGACTCAAGAGAATAGAAACGGACATGATATCAAGAAAATGGAGAGGCAGACTGTACTAATCAGCATACTGAAATCTTTAAATACACTAATGGAAGCTTGGCATAAGCATCGCTCTTCAGTTTCTGACACCTTGGTCACTAGTCTTTTGCATTTCTTTCAGTGTAAGGACAGAGAGCCCAGTGATTCATTCCTGGAATGCAGGAATTTGAAAGGCAATTGTTCTGAATATTTACAGCCACCCCAGTGACTAGGGTAATGACTATACTGTCAAAGAAGTGTTTGAGATTATGCCAAATCTGCTCTGCTCTCTTATTAATCAGCAGGAAGCTGGAAGCTGTATATTTAAAAGAGACCATTCAATTCTCCAGAAAGACTGCTTTGGAGCAGCGGTGTGCAGGAGACACTAATGGAGCAAGAAAAAAGACCTTGAAAAAAGGCCCTCTTGTTCTTCTGTTTGCTGCTTTCATTACTACATCCTTTCATACAAGCTAAGGCTCCAGAGAAGTGTTCCTCAACTGTGGCAACTTGAATATGTGTGGATTTCAACTCCCAGATTTCTGAATAGGTCTCCGTGGGGCAGGGTGGAATTCACATTTTTTTACTACAAGTTCTGTGAGCATAGCTTGGTGGGTGTGGCAGGGGAAGGATGCTGTAACATCTCCATTCCTTCCCCACTCTAGGGGAAGGTTACTACAAAATCCTCATTCCCTGCTGATCAGCTGGGACTTGGGAGGCAGAGAATAGATGGGAGTGGGACCAGTCAGAGGTGATATTTACTGGTTCTCTGAACTACTCAAAATTTCCGCTACTGGTTCTCCAAAACTGGTCAGAACGTGCTGAATACCACCTCTGCCATGGGGTCTTTAGATCCCATCAGTGATTCCAAAAACGGGATCAGGTAGTGCTGATGTTTTCACACCAGCTTTTTCATTTGGGCTAGTGAGGAGATTTTTAAGTGGTGAAAGGGTAGCTTAAGACATTCTCTCATTTGTTTTGAATTCTGATCCACCAAAACATCAATCTATTCGCCCCCTGCCATTTTCCATTAATTTTAGAGGTCAAAGATCTGCTAGGCTTTACGGGAGGGGGGTCAAACTCATGGCGTCACAGCAGTATCATGTGACATATTGGGACTTTTCCTCCTTTCGCTAAACTGGGCATGGGAGTTAAACATCAATCTTGCTCCTTGAAACTATCCCAAATCCCACATATTGCAAAAAAGGGATAACATTTTCAACCATGCCCTCACATGCCATATACCACAACACAATGACATTTTGTGGTCCCAAGGCTAATAAAAATTGCATACCCTCTGCTTTTGCTTTTCCTCATCCTTGAGATTGCAGTATTTAACATTTACAGCAAAATTAAATGTATTGGAAAAGATATTCCCACCTGGCTAAAATTGGAGAAAGTGATACTGTGAAAGGCAGTTCGCTGTGCAAAATACAGCAAGGTATACAGACAGAAACACATGTGAACAGCTTGTGTTAGGAAAATTTTTTGAAGGAGGCCCATATGGTTGCTGATGCCCTGGAGCAGTGGTCTCCAACCTTGGCAACTTTAAGACCTGTGGACTTCAACTCCTAGAGAGTTGAAGTCCACAAGTCTTAAAGTTGCCAAGGTTGGAGACCACTGCCCTGGAGGATTGGAGTCACAGGAAAGTCCATGGTCTGCTTCTGTGTGTGATTGCATGAAAAAATACCCCCGTGACAAAGGCTGCTAGGAATAAGTTTGAATTATATGTCAAAAAGTAATGTCTTAGATATTCATATGACATGGTCCAATCTCTTTATATTTCATGTACTTTCTTCAAAAACTTGTACCAGTTAAGTCCGTTTCAGTATCCCACAATCCTGAAAAATGAACATAAGAAGCACAGGAATATAAGAACATCATTATACCTAGTACTATATCGTCATATTTATGGTAGGTAAGCCTTTTGAAAAAGTGTGTTAACTGTTTTGGTCTCCAGGATTCACAGAAGGGCATAGTAATGATACAGTGAGATTACTGGTATGTGGATGTAAAGTTTTTGTCCACTTTGTGGGAGAGTTCTGAAGAGTTTGTAAGAAGCAACCCAGTTTTATTCACTGCCCAAATGCAGGATGATGACGATGATGTCAAAAACTAGCTATAGTTCTTTAGGGGCTGAAGAAAGTGGTACCAGTAGCCATATATAATAGGGTATGGTTATTCTTCATCATTTGACAGCAGTCCTCCAAGCATCCTTGAAGACATTTTTTAAACAAAATATGGTTTCTAATTAAAGTGGGATTCAAGTCAGTCCTTCTGTTCTAAGTCCAAATCTCTAACAAATAAAAGATGCTATGAATACCATCCTATCAATGTAGTTTGGGAGGTATGTTGTCAATAATAGGTGCATCAAAGTGAATTCTTCATGAAATACGTAAAATAAATTTATATAGTTTTGTATTTTCATTTTAAAAAGCCTTAAAAATAAAAGTACAGCAATCCAGATTTCATTTTTATGTAGTTGCATTCCTTGTTCCTAAATTTTAGTTCATATCTGCCATTTTGTAACATTGAGTTTGGCTCAAAATTATTTAAATTTCAGGTCCAAAGGAACTATAAACAAAATAAACGTTTTTAATGTTGGTAAAACAATTGTAACAACTATAATCCATCAATAAGCTCTTAGTAACTGAGTCTAGCTGGCAAAGAACATAAAATGTCATGCTAACCTTTGGCCACTGATTTAAGAAATAATAGCACAATTATTTTATAGACAAACAAAATAGCTATTACAGACCATCATTATTTCTTTAACCCAAATAGTACATGTTTTAATGAAAAAAACAAAAACTCATAAAATGCTTTTAAAATTCTTTTACAAAATTACATAAAGCACCTTTATTTCACTTGCTCCCATGCCATGCTATCATTTCGTTATATCGTAGACCATTTTTTTTGTTCCCCTGCTTGAATTCCTTTTATATCTGATAAATGGGTGAAATTTTCCAAAAGAAATATCAGGTCGCCAGCTGCTCCAGATCAGAAAGACCATTTTAAAAAATGTTAACAATATTTCTAACGTAGTCTCCTTGGCACCTTCCTGGAATAATCATGTTTTAATTATATGTGAACCATTTTTCATCCCCCGAATATTTTACTCCAGTTGCCTATTTCTCAGAAAGATTTCAGACTTCTCACTTCCTACATTGATATTTGGAATTTGGAATTGGAATTGATTTTATTTGTAGGCCGCCCTTTTCCCTGAGGGGACTCAGGGCGGCTCACAGAAACCAGGGAGAGGGGAATACAATACAATACAATACTAAGACAACAACACATAATAAAAATAATACGCAACATGCATACAACATTCGGGCGGGGTAATGGTCCTTATCCCCAGGCCTGACGGGCGAGCCAGTTCTTCAAGGCTGTGCGGAAGGCCTGGACGGTGGAGAGGGTACGAATCTCTACGGGGAGCTCGTTCCAAAGGGTCGGGGCCGCTACTGAGAAGGCCCTCCTCCTTGTGGTTGCCAGCCGACATTGGCTGGCCGATGGAATGCGGAGGAGGCCTAACCTATGAGATCTTATAGGCCGTAGGGAATATTGAATATTCTGATACATGATTGCCATTCCCTTGCTCTCATCCCCCGCTGATTCTGCAGGGCAGTATTTCTATCTTGGAGCTCATCCCATAGTTACCTGGGTTGAAAAGGTTGTAGTCCAATAAAACTCCATGGCAGCTCTCCAAAGGTAATGAATTTTTAATATGAGTATTGTTAAAGCATACTATTCTATCTAGACTGTAGAAAGTTAGTAAACACTAGTGATTCATCTTTCCCTTCAATAGGTTGTGATGGAAAAAGCTTGGCTTCTCAGCTGGGTACATATTTTTATGGTAGAGAATTGGCCAGCATGTTCAGAAAATGGACATTTTTTGCACATGATGCCAACTAATGGAAAACGCATCTCCATTAATGATATTGCTAATTATCACTTTAAAGGATTTTGTGATTTGTAGATGCATCCCTTTCTTAATTCTGCTTCACTGTTGTTATAATTTGAGGAAAAAAATACAAATCTATCTATATTTTATTTTTATCAATAGTCATTGCTTTACTGCTGTGATATGAGCAGTATAAAATACAAAATATTATTGTAATATATCACAAGGTCTCTACCTTGGTTATATATACATATATACATACATACATACATACATACATACATATATACATATTAGATTTTTACAACCCCCGGTATGCCCAAATTATGGGAGGAAGCTAACTGCTTCCATCATCTGTCAATCGGCTCGTCACAAGAGTCCATCACGACAGAAACCCAATATTTTTACTGTTGCCTTTGTTATATTTGTGTTTTTACAATTTGGGCATACCGGGGGTTGTAAAAATCTAATAGATACCTTTCACCCTGGCTTCGCTGATAACGGATAACACCCTGGCCTAATGGCTAAGATGTTTGCCTAGTATGTAATATAGCCCAGGTTCAAATCCCAGTAAGGGTATGGCTAGCTGATGAGAGCTAAATAGCTTGAAATAGATCTATACTAGTCTCCCTTTATTTATTTATCAGCACAAATAAAAAACATATATATATGTTGGTGGCGCAGTGGTGAAATGCAGCACTGCAGGCTACTTCAGCTGACTGCAGTTCTGCAGTTTGGCTGTTCAAATCTCACCAGCTCAGGGTTGACTCACCCTTCCATCCTTCCAAGGTGGGTAAAATGAGGACCCGGATTGTTGTTGGGGGCAAACCGCTTAGAGAGGGCTGAAAGCCCTATGAAGTGGTATATAAGTCTAACTGCTATATGTGTGTGTGTGTGTGTGTGTGTGTGTGTGTTTTGTTTTGTTTTTTATTTGTGCTGATAAATAATGGCCTAATGGCTAAGATCTCTGCCTAGTATGCCTAGTATGCAATATAGCCCAGGTTCAAATCCCAGTAAGGGTATGGCTAGCTGATGAGAGCTAAATAGCTTGAAATAGATCTATACTAGTCTCCCTTTATTTATTTATCAGCACAAATAAAAAAAACACACAAATATAACAAAGGCAACAGTAAAAAATGTTGGGTTTCTGTCGTGATGGACTCTTGTGACGAGCCGATTGACAGATGATGGAAGCAGTTAGCTTCCTCCCATAATTGGGGCTTACCAGGGGTTGTAAAAATCTAATAGATACCTTCCACCATGGCTTCGCTGATAACAGGATAAGAGCCTGTGGCCTAATGGCTAAGATCTCTGCCTAGTATGCCTAGTGTGCAATATAGCCCAGGTTCAAATCCCAGTAAGGGTATGGCTAGCTGATGAGAGCTAAATAGCTTGAAATAGATCTATACTAGTCTCCCTTTATTTATTTATCAGCACAAATAAAAAAAAAACACACAAATATAACAAAGGCAACAGTAAAAAATGTTGGGTTTCTGTCGTGATGGACTCTTGTGACGAGCCGATTGACAGTTAGCTTCCTCCCATAATTGGGGCTTACCAGGGGTTCTAATAATCTACACACACACACACATACACACATACATACACACACACACACACACACACAGAGAGAGAGAGAGACAAACATACATACATACATACATATATATATTTGTATTTGTGCTGATAAATAAATAAAGGGAGACTAGTATAGAGCTCTCATCAGCTAGCCATACCCTTACTGGGATTTGAACCTGGGCTATATTACATACTAGGCAGACTTCTTAGCCATTAGGCCACAGGCTCTTATCCGTTATCAGTGAAGCCAGGGTGAAAGGTATCTATTAGATTTTTTTTTTTACTACCCCCGGTATGCCCAAATATGGAAGGAAGATCAGTACTTCCATTCTCTGTCCTTTGGCTCGTCACAAGAGACCATCCAGGCAGAAATCCAATATTTTTACTGTTGCCTTTTTGTTACATTTGTTATATTTGTGCTGATAAATAAATAAAGGGAGACTAGTATAGATCTATTTCAAGCTATTTAGCTCTCATCAGCTAGCCATACCCTTACTGGGAATCGAGCCTGTGCTGTATTGCCTCTAAGGCAGATGTGTTAACCATTGAGCCACAGAGCTCGACTCCTTATCAGCCAGCCAAGGTGAAAGGTATCTATTTAAATTTTGCAAACCCCGGTATGTCCAAATATGGGAGGAAGATCAGTACTTCCATTCTCTGTCCTTTGGCTTGTCACAAGAGACCATCCAGGCAGAAATCCAATATTTTTACTGTTGCCTTTTTGTTACATTTTGTTGTATTTGTGCTGATAAATAAATAAAGGGAGACTAGTATAGATCTATTTCAAGCTATTTAGCTCTCATCAGCTAGCCATACCCTTACTGGGATTTGAACCTGGGCAGGTTACATACTAGGCAGACTTCTTAGCTATTAGGCCACAGGCTCTTATCCGTTATCAGCAAAGCCAGGGTGAAAGGTATCTATTAGATTTTTATTTTATCATATATATATATATATATATATATATATATATATATATATATATATATATATATATATATATATATATATATATATATATATATATATAATAAAATAAAAATCTAATATATATATATATATATATATATATATATATATATATATATATATATATATATATATATATATATTTGCATTCTTTCATTGGTAGAAAATATTGCCTTTTCCAAAATAGGAAGATCACACATTTCCATTAATTTTTTCCATATTTTTTATTTTTTTATTCTTCTAGTTTCTATTTCTATTTTTACATATAATTTTATTAGAATGCTTAAAAAGGAAAATAAAAATTAATCCAAACTTACTATAGAAGAAAAGAAAAAAATGATATGTATTAAGAAAAGAAAAAAATGATATGTATTATTTTTGTCTTCTTGTCACTTTGGAGCACCCATACTACCTACTAGACATATTCTACTGCAAGTACCAGAACACCTATCCACTCTTTCATGCATTCCAAAATCCCCAGTCATGACTGGAGGATTCAAGGTTGAGGAAGATAATTATTGTCTATAATTCTTTGTTATCAAAGGCAACTGGATGGGTTCATTCCATCTTCATTAGAGGTTTTAAAAGGATGTTCTTTCTAGACCAGATACCTTCTAAATGTGTAGGAGTTTTCTAAGGGGCTGCTATAAAGAAGAGGGAGTCAAACTATTCTCCAAAGCACTTGAAAGCAAAAGAAGAAGCAATGGATGGAAACTAATCAAGGATAAATCTAAACCAGCATAGCCATTCTGAGAATTGTCATCCAAAATACTCAGATGACAGCAGATTAGAGATGGATAGCTTATAAGGGCTTCATTTAACAAAATGGGGACCAGAAACAAATTCCCCAAATATGAAAATCTATTAATTTGTAATAGCTATAATGTGAATTATTTCATAATTTTCCTCTTTCCTCCATGCTTTCCCAAATATAATAAATTGATGAGAAACAGCAGCTTCTTCCATACTATCAATGTATTTATTTTTTCTTCTGATTTATGTAGTATTTATTCTAAACTGACTCTGAACTTTGAAAATGTAGCATTATGTACATATCTCCCTCCTTTGTTCTATTAGGCACATTCTGAGCTATGCTGCATAACATTCTCTTTAGGTATAAAATCTATATCGAGTGAACAGGATTAGATTATCTGGGTCCGCTTTGAACTCATGGGCTCATCATACAAATTCAAATGTGAAGACCTGTACTTGCTGTTCCAAAAGATAAAAAGTTACTCGGTTTTAAGCTTGTGCATCTTCAACTGTAAATACACCGATTTTTTATGTGAATAGATAAAACCGTTGCCACTGAGGTACCAAGTCATATAGTAAAGCTTATGCTTTAAAACCATGGCATGGTTTTAAAACTGTCTTTAGCATCCTCAGAATATCTTGAGAAGTAGACTGCTTGATTTTGTTATTGAAGTATCTAGCCAATTACAGGTAATCTCCAAGTTACAACAGTCCACTTAGGGATTGTTCTAAGTTCCAACATAACCCCTCCAAGTATTTATGACACAGTCCCGAAATTACAAATGATGCAGTACCACAGCAGTCATTCAGACTTGCGAATAACCACAGAGGCTCTGCAACATACGCTCTGCCTATTCTGCCCCCTCCAGCTGGATCTCCACAGCCAATACACTTGTGAATACTCACCTTGTCAAGATCTAGTGAGCCTTTGGTTTCTTGGCCTGTTAGGTGCTTCAAGTCTTCAGTGCATTTGCAGAGAAAGGAGGCCTAAATTATTGTAAGATCTCACACACAAGATCAGTAGCACAGCATCTCATGCTACTGATCTCACCTGATCTCCCTGTACCTTAGGCCTTAGGTTCTCTGCAGATGGGGGACTGGAAGATATGCAGCAAAGGGGGGGGAGGCCTTTCCTCCCTCCCTTTACAAAGCCTTTTGTCATATTTGCAAAAACCAGAGGTGGGTTCTTGCCGGTTCTAACCAGTTTGGTAGAAGAGGTTCCACAAATCTACTGAACTGGTTAGAACCCATTCCTCATGGAGCGCCTGCCCCACCCCCCTCACTCGCTTCCCCCGCCTGTTCCGTCACCGCTCACGGGCGGTAGCTTGCATGGCCGGTCGGCCTTCTAGGACCTCCCTGAACTTGCCTAGGAGGCATGGCCACAGGGGCATTCCAGGGCAACTGGTTTCCTACCTCCCTTCCCGGCAAAGTTTTCCAAGGTGTGGTTTCAAAAGCAGCCTCCCATCCCTTGTGCCCGGCTCCTACTGAGCTCCAGGAAGGAGAAGAAGAGCCTTTGAGGAGTGAGGAGGAGGAGGAGGAGAAGGGGAGAGGAGGAGGCACGTGCATGGGGCTATGCCATCTGGGCAACTGGTGCTAAGAAAGCACCTCACAGATTTTGAAGGGAGGAGGGGCGAAGGAAAGGGAGAATGCAGAGTCGCTTTTCAGGAATGCAAAGTGGTGAGAAACCAGCACCACCACCAGAGTCTAAAGCTTTTGGTGGCTCCAGACAGGTGAGGCAGGGAGCAGAGACCCAGGCGGTTTCTTTCGCTCCCCTTGCAAGGGAGTAATAGGTGTTGTTTTTGCATTCCTATATCTGCTGGACTTCACGCTCTTCCGCGCTCTCCTCAGCTCCTTGCAACTGCAATAGACATCCAGAAGTGGTGGGGGCTGTTGGGCTGGAAACCCAAGCCCCATTAGCCCCAAAAGCCGCTTCTGGACATCTAGTGCAGTCGTGAGGAGAGTGGGGAAAAGAGTGCGAAGTCAAGCAGAGGCAGGAAGGTTCTCAGTGCCCCAGGAAGCCGCAAAATTTGCTGAGAGAGGTGCGCGGCTCCAGGAAGGCTAAACCAAGGTGCATGGCTTTCCGGAGCACCGAGAACCTTCCTGCCTCCGCTGGACTTCACACTCTTCTCCTGCTCTCCTCGGCTCCTCCATCGCTCTCTTTCTCTTTTGCCCGCCCGGACTGCCTCAGCGCCACTCCAGCTACCTCTGCCCAGCTGCGCCTGGTAGCTGCAGCAACATCATCAAGAGCAAGAAGGAAGAGTCCAGCTAGGAGAGGGCCCCACTACTGCTTAGGCATAGCACCGAGGCCCCTTCGCCTCCAAGCCACTTCGTCTTGATGATGTCACCACAGCTTCGGGTGTGGCCAGACGGAGGTAGCCAGAATGGCGCCAAGGTGGTCCGCCAGGCAAATGAGTGAGCAAGTGATGGAGGATTAGGCAGTCTGATCCTCGCTCACTCACTCGCCCACCGGGCTGCTTTGGTATGGCTCTGGCTACCTCCGTCCACCCACACCCAGCAGCTGCAGAGACATTATCAAGAGGAAGAAGGAAGAGCCTGGCTGGGAGAGGGCCCCACCGCCATATAAGCAGAATACCGAGACCCCTTCGCCTCCAAGGCACTTTGTCTTGATAATGTTGCCACAGCTGCTGGGCGCAGCCAGACAAAGATAGCCAGAGCAGCACTGAGGCGGTCCAGGCAGGCGAGCGAGCGAGCGAGCAGTGGAGGATTATGCAGCCTGATCCTTGCTCGCTTGCTCACCCACTGGGCTGCCTCAGAGCAGCTCTGGCTACCTCCTTGTGGCCGTGCCTGGCAGCTGCAACAACATCATCAAGATGAGCGAGAGGGAAGAACCAGGCAGGGAGAGGGCTCCACTGCCACTTTGTCTGCCAGAGCTGAAAGGTTTTCCTTGGGGCAGCAGGTGCAAAAACCTTAGGGGGAGTGGGGTGGGTGGGAGTCGAGGGGATAGGCTTTTCCTTCTGGATTGCTTTGGTGCAGCCTCCTGGAAGTGACCGCAGGCTGCGTGGATGTGTGAATGATGAGGGTCAATCCGAAAGTCGATTTCCTATCTTTAGGGCACCCGCTTAGCGTTTCTTGATGGAATCCCCTTGAGGGCTGAGAAGAAAAGATGAACGGCAACTAAGAAGCCTTTTCTTTTGTTTATATCCCTCCCTAGCTTTCCCATTTCTCAGTTCTGGTGGCTGCACCTTCTCACTACCTTCATTAATTTAGCTCCTCCTTGGTTACTTTAGGCTCCACAATTAGTGTGTTCACTCTTAAGCAACATGGAAATGACATCGGCTTTGGCTCTTTCAAAGTAGACATATACTTTCTCTTGAGAGCAAACAACACCATTTCATTTTTAATAGATGCCAGCCAGTGTGCTCACCATAAAGACATGACAAAAAAGGTTATCTTAACTTGGAGGCTTTTGTAAGAATAGATTGAGGAGATAGCAGAGGAGTTATTCCCTCCTAATCCCTCCCATCTCCAAACGTTCACAATTAAAGTGGCTAGAGCAGTGTTTCTCAACCTTGGCAACTTTAAGATGTGCAGACTTCAACTCCCAGAATTCCCCAATCAGCCATGCTAGTTGAGGAATTCTGGGAGTTGAAGTCCACAACTCTTAAAGCTGTCAAGTTTGAACACCCCTGGGTTTTTTTCCTAAAGGGGTGCAAGGGTCTTGTAACTTGACAGCTTTAAGATTTGCACACTTCAAATGCCAGAGTTTCTGAGCCAATGTGACTGGAGGAGGAATTCTGGCAGTTGAAGTCCACAAATCTTAAAGCTGTCAAGTTTGAACACCCCTGGGGTTTTTTTTTCTAAAGAGTTAGGGGTGCAAGGATCTTGTAATTTGACAGCTTTAAGACTTGCATGCTTCAAATGCCAGAGTTTCTGAGCCAACATTTTGGCTGCTAAGCAAGAGCGTTGTTAAGTGAGTTTCACCACATTTTGCAAGTTGGCCATGCCTGCCCAGTCACATGACTGCCAAGCCACTCCCGCCCGGTTAGTCCAAGTCACTCCTACCCAGTCACATGACTGCCAAGCCACTCCGATAAAACAGGCCACACCTACAGAAGAGGTTCTAAAAAATTTTGAAACCCACCACTGGCAAAACCCCTTTTCCACTAATAACAGAGGCCAGGAGGGGCACGTGCATCCCTCTGGCCCTCCCTTTTTGTTTGCAAAGGCCTTTCCTTAAGTCTGTTGCTGATGAGTATGGAACCCGGGAGGGGAACGTGCATCCCTCTGGGTCTCTGATCTCATTGGCAAAGGTCTCCCAAGTCATTTGCCAATGAGAGCAGAGCCCAAGTGCATGTCCCTATGGGCCTCCATTTTCATTGGCAATGGATTTGAGAAAAGGCCTTCGCTGATGAAAATAGAGGCCTGGAGGGAATTGTGCACCCCTCCTTGCTCCATTCTAACCGGTAAAGGCTTTTTGCAAAAATGACCAGAGCCTATAGAAATGCAATCTCTCATCCCTGTAGGCCTTGGCAAGCCTTTGCTCCAGGGAAAATCACAGCAGTGAGGCTGGAGAGGAGACAGCTCCAATGATCATCGAGATCTATGTAAGGTAAGTCACCTGGTCAGTTTGTACTATCATTTGATGGGCTAAGTATGTGGTTCACTATTCCTTCAGCTTTGCAAAGATGGCATTTGCTATCTGTTTCTATCTTCTCAATTCTGTCTTTATATGTATTTGTTCTTTAGGCTTGGTCTTTGGCAGCCAGAATTTGTTTCCTTGCCTCTTTCCTCAATTTTCCTGCTCTTAGTCATTGCTATGTCTTGCTGTTATATGTTTTGCCAGCTATCTTTAATGTACTGGCCATGGAAGAAGAAGAAGAAGAAGAAGAAGAAGAAGAAGAGAAGAAGAGAGAGGAGAAGGAGAAGGAGAAGGAGAAGGAGAAGGAGAAGGAGAAGGAGAAGGAGAAGGAGAAGGAGAAGGAGAAGGAGAAGGAGAAGGAGAAGGAGAAGGAGAAGGAGAAGGAGAAGGAGAAGGAGAAGGAGAAGGAGAGAAGGAGAGAAGAAGAAGAAGAAGAAGAAGAAGAAGAAGAAGAAGAAGAGAAGAAGATGATATACTTTGAAATAAATCCACTTTTTCAATGTCATTGTGGAAGGTCAGACTACTGCCATCAAATTAGCAGTCAGATGAGAAAGGTCTCCTCTGGCACCTATGTCCGTTTCTGTGACACTCCCATTCTCTCAACAGTTGTACAATTCATTTGGGCCAAAACATTCTGGCTCTCTGATACTTGGGTTATGCTCAGGTTTGTAATAAAATGGACCCTATGGCTGTAATGATGGCTGGAAATGGATCCTAGTTGATAGAAAATCCTATCATACATCTGTGTCATTTCATCCAGATCTTGTTATTGGAAAAGTTCCCAAAGCTGGCAGTGAAATCTGGGTAGTTGCCATCAATATTCAAAAGTATTGTTTGTTTGCCAAGAGCATGGCTAAACTTTTTGGGGTTTGTTTTTTGGCTTTTATCAGAGAACAAGCTACAAAGAGCTGAAAACTGACAGGCTTCTTCCTGCTCAATGAGCGTTTGTCACAACCGTCATTGAGCCGATAACATGATTAAATATTCTCTGCATCTACTGGGCCAAACCAAGGGCTTAAACAAGCCAAAGGCAAGCACCTGTTGTTGTATAGTATCCAAGCACATGAGCTGCAAATACAATTAGGGATAGGGGTAGGGAAAGCCCACATACAGCTACAACCATACACACAATACATGTATGCTACGCAAATCTACTTGGTAGTAGCTTCACTTTATATCAATGATGCTTACATTCTACTACTTTTATTGAAAGTCTGCCTTGTATATCTTTCTCAATGATCTGACAAATCTATCACAGTGGCCATATGTTGCTATCCCCATTGTAAATAAAATTAAATAAAAAGTAGGCCAAATCATATGTCTGAAGCAAGTCTCACTATCTGGCAATTGCTAAAAATTTGGATATTAGCAAATTCATATATAAAATGCACACATTTTTAAGCAATAATTGTTAAGAAACCTGAACCAAAACATATCTGCTATCACTCATATCTCCCAAACTAACAAAAAAGTATTTACCTAGTTTTATGAAAGCCTGAAGACTCTGAGAACTTTTGATGGCTGCATAAAACCATTGTTTTCAGCTTAAAATTGATTTTGTAGCATCAAACTTATTAAATAATCCTTAGTTTTGAAAATATTGCTTTGAAACAGTTATATAATATATGTACTAACCATTGAATTTGCTTTAAGCTCTGACTCTGGAGTTTTAGAAATAAACCTATTCACTCATGGGATGTACAGTATCATGAGTTACTCTAGCAAATCTGATGCTCAAATCAAAAGTGAGATTCCTTAATACAAAGTTTTATTTTTAATATTGTTTAGAACACAAATGATTTGTTTTTTAGAAGACTGCTTAGAAATGTACTGAAAACAAGACTTTGGTATGGGATTAAATCTGTCAAATTGCATTATACTCAGTGTAGGATTTTTGAGCTATGCTTCCTTAAAATTTATTTTATTCAGTCTTTTTAAAATAAAAGTTGGCTTTGCTTTCATTGCTTTGGGACAGAAATTATTGAAATGTGTACACAAAGCAGCAGCTTTTTTACAGAGTGCTGAATTTCAGTGAGGCAGCTTGGAGGGATTTCTGTAATGCGAAGAATTATATCACTGGGAGATTGAATATGCATGTACATATATACCAGCAACTATCAAAGTTTCAATGGTGGGGAAATCAACAAATATTGTATTGCATTAGTTATAATTAGACAAAATATGTTAGAATTATAAAGGAAAGTTACATGAATAATACCCAACATGAAACACTAGACACATTATCTCAGATATTAAAGGGTCAAAATCATTTCATACAGAAAGCCATAGCTACTAACGTCCAGCCTCAGGAACTAGTTCTTGTGTGGAATAAATCATGGGGGGTGGGGAATTACATCATATCCCTGTGACACTAGAATTCAATTGGCTCCAATAATATGATCACTGAGAGCACACACACACACCCAAATTGGATTGTTTCTGAAATCTGGCTAATAATTTACCCATTTTTTTTCCTATTGGCCCTTCAGTTGTTTGAGAAAGTGGCTTTAATAAGAATGCTCTGATATTCAAAATTCTGAAGATATCAGTCAGAATAAAATTTTCATGGAGATGCAGACATATATCAAAGCCCAACAACACTGATCTCATTTCATCCTAGGTTTTCAAAAGATCTGTGTAAATTCTCCCAAGTTTGTATTTTCTGATATACATATACACAATCCATAAAAATGTGATTGAAAGATATTTTGCTGCTCCTCATATATGTTTACTGATATTTCCATTTATATATATATATATATATATATATATATATATATTCTTGTATTCTGGTCTTTTCCCATGTAAGATTGAGATTGTCTTGGCAACGTTTTGGCGAGGTCTCACTCGCCATCTTCAGGCTGCGTTTTGGGCTTAAAGCGTGGTCAGAGCTGCCATCTTTCTATAAATCTTGTGGGTGTGTGTGGAGCGCTGGCTTTGTTTCAATAAGTGGAATGATTGGTCGTGTGGTTGTATCATGATTGGTAGATTGGTGCTGATTGATTCTGGCTGTGTGTCTGTTGTTGTTTCATGTTGTAAGGGCCTGGGTGGTGGGTGGGGCTTGTTTGTTGACTAGGGCTGGTTTCCAGATGTCTGGTAGGTGGGAGGTATCATCACGTTTATTCATGTTGTGGGGGTGTTTCTGTGTTTCGATAGCTTCCATAATTATTCTCTTGTTAAAACAAGGCCAGCATGCCACACCCACCCACCAAGATTTATAGAAAGATGGCAGATCCAACCATGCTTTAAGCCCAAAACGCAGCCTGAAGATGGTGAGTAAGACCTCGCCAAAACGTTGCCAAGACATCTCAATCTTACATGGGAAAAGACCCGAATACAACAAGACCAGCATACCTACACCCGTGAAAATCTACGAAAACACACACACACATACATACACATACATACATACATACATACATACATGCATACCTACATACATACATATTCAATAGGAAATCAGAAATCTGACTAGATATGAGATATCTTTAAGATTACATAGTGTATTACATATTCTAGGTACTTCTTACTTGAATAGGATTGCACTTATAGCAGATACTTTTGCTCCTGTCAGTAACAAATTCACATTGACAAAATATATATTTAACCGATCGCAAAACAATATGTATTTTCACATAGCTATTTGTTTTCATATTTGACTATGGTTATTGCTATTAAAGAAGTCTATAAATTTAGGAGTGGGGATGTTTCTGTTGACATTTACAGATATTGATATAGATTACTGGACCTTAACATTTGTATCTGTAATCAAATAATCATGATTTTCTTAAAATGCTGGGAAAAGTCCACATTTGTCTGCTTAATTTTATTCTTAAATTTGTAACAAAAACATTCAGCCCTGCTTATAAATAGATCATAAGAGATTCAATGAGTTGTCTACATGACCATTAATTATGTTCTGGGTTATGAACTGGAGAAGACAATCAAGAACCAAAATAAAATTAGAATGAAAAATAATTTATTTATTTAGAGGAGCACAAATATTTTGATTGTAAAGATGTGGAGCTCAGTTCAGAAAGTTTGCTGTCCTGAAAACTCAGTGTTACCATGAAAACAAAATATGTTCACCCATTTTGATAAGGGATATCCTTTGTATGCTCATAATATTCCGGGACCTGTGATTTTAAAGCAGTTTTTATTAGCCAAAAAGAGCCCGAGAAGAGTGTCAGGTGCATCTGACCCAGAATGGACTTTTCATAAGTCAAAACTGTGAGCAGACTATGTTCCAGATTATCTACTTAGCCAGCTTCACTAGGCAAAATGGGGAAAAAATTAGATCTAATTGTACTGAAAATGTTGGGTCTTAACAACCTAACAAAGAAGTTAACTTCTACTGATTCTATTTTTAATACAACTTAATGTGTATAATTATGGTTTATGTATGAACATTTCTCCCAAGCTTCTATATTCTACATATATCTATTTATTTCAGTAGGAACCTAAAATGAATTATACCATCCTAGCTCTATGTGGAAATAGGGCCAATAAGCTTAAGTTTGTTAACCAATATCAAAACCAGATCTATCATATCAACAATATTAAAAAGAGAGGGATTAAATAAAAAAATGTAACCCATATACATTAGCATCTATAATCAAAAGGGCTAGCAGGCTTTTTCTCCTATTTCTGTATTTTAAATACTTTAGTAAAGCAATCTGTACCAAGTTTTCCAATTTTTGGTGGTCAAGAAATGCCATAAACAAACTTTTTCTGGGCAATAGAAACCTGTTGTTTACATGGCAATTGGGTTCCTTTGGGCAGCCCTACATTCCCAAAACCTCACATTTCTGAATTATTTTCATCAAAGACAATTGAGTAATTTGTATTTGGCTAAGGAAGAAAAGTGAAGAATGGGGCACAAGAACACTTAAAATACAAGTCCAGAAAGGCCAAGAAGGATCTCTGAAAATGCTTGCACACTATTTAAGATTAGTGAAGTCTAGATTGAAGAATTCTAGTCTATCAGAAATTTTAGGATGAATATACCAATTTCAAATCTGTTGGATATATAATTGATAACAGAAACTCTCCGTAATTTTCAGAATTTAAAACCGTTTCCAACTCAACAAACATGCACAAAATATATATTAAAGCATGAATAACAAGTGCATTTATAACATCTAAAACATCTACTTAGACAATATTTTCTAAAACAAAAATAAGGCAGGAAGTACTATTGATTTTTCCATCATTTTGAAGCCTATTTTTCCCTGTATTTTTTAATCTGAAAAGACTAAATGGACTTCTCTCAGATTGTCTTCGCTTGGCATCTGATTGAAGTACAGGAAGCCAGAGAGACAGAATATGATTGGAGATGATTGCCAATGAAAGACAGGATAGATTCACGCATCTTGTAACTAACTAAATGTCAACCCTGAAGCTGACCTGACTGAAGCCATTTTGACGTTTCAGTGTTGCCACTATGGAACTGAGGATAGGAAGGGGGAATAGAGATAGCTGGGGTTTGTAGCCAAAAATAAAATAATAAATTTCCCTAACACCTGGTCAGAGAGAGGAAGAGTGACATTACCAGGCAACCAGACAGCACCTTGATCGGACCATGTGACAGATTATTTGGGAAAGGGGAAAAACTTGTACTTTAATTAGGTGAAAACTGCTGGAACCTCAGAGTTGGTTTTCACCAGAACTGTGCTAATATGATATATCTAATAACACTATTCTTTGAGGAATCTACCTGCCTCAGAATTTTGTTTGTCCTTCTACTGATCTTTAGTGGCATCTTGTAGAACAAATTTTGACTATGGCTGTTGGGAATTTTAGTTCAGCATCATTTGAAAAGCTACAGATTTTTTTAATTTGTGTGTGTATGTATGTTTGTATGTGTATGTGTATATGCATATGTGTTGTGGCCCAGCAGGAGCCATTGGAGCTGCAAACAGACTCCAACTGCGAGGGGCCTTATGAGTCGGCCTCTGGAAGAGGTGAAGGACCCTGGACAGGGTTCCAACTCTGAGCAGGGTTGCAGAGAGGCTGGTTGGCCACCAGGAGGCGCCTGAGACATGAAGCAGCGGTGGAGCCAAAGGGAGTGTGCTCATGACGTCAGGCCTTGAGTAGTGACGAGGAAACAAGGGAGGTGGTCCTCGATGCCAGGCAACGCCAGGTAGATCAACAGAGAAAATAGCTACACAGTTACAAAAGATAATTGGGACTCAGTTGGTTGTAATTAGGCTCCTCTCAAGATTGTATTTAAGAAGGGACTCGGGGAGGAGTCTGATTTGCAGGATTCAATTTCATTCATAATGCTGGAGAAGCTGTTATCTGTCTATGTCGAAGTCTGAGTTGCTGCCAAGGTTCTTATCTGTTTGTTTATGCTTGGGCTTTCAGCCACTGAGGTTTATGTTTTCTGTTAATTAAGTGCTGTGAAATTCCAGTTAAGCTTCCCTCGGCATTTGTTGCTGGACGGAGGAAGGGGTCAGAAAATATGTATATAATCTCTCTTTATTTCTGTCCCCTTTGTCCAGAGTAGTTTGAGCTTCATATTAAACCATTTTTACATCAGTATTGAGGATGTTTATGTTGCTTTGCTTGGGAGGAATTGTTTTGTCTTCTACTTCTGCTGAAATCACAACATGTCCCCACTTCTCTCTCTCTGCCTTGATCTTATGCTTCCTTTAGCTATACAAAATTGAACCTGTCAGTTTCTTGCATAAGATATTTTAGGTAATTGATGTTCATAATATATTAGTAAGGAAATCTCATAGTCCATTTTTGTTTAATAATAATTTATAATATTGGACATTTTTGTGTCTTTCAACACTATGAGACATATGTTAGAGCAGGGGTGCTCAAACTTTTTGCAAGGAGGGCCAGCTTTGGTGAGGTGAAAATGTGTGGGGCTGACCATTCAGCCTAACATTCTTTGAACCATTAACATTAATGTGCTGTGAAGAAAAAACCCCGGCCAGTGGGAATGAGTGACAGGCTGAGCCAGTGGGGAGAAGAGGCTGAGGGCCACTCAAAATTTGAAAACAGGCCACAATTGGCCCCCGAGCTGGACTTTGGACATGCCTGTGTTACAGGGATGTGCAGTCACTAGAGGCAAGGGAGGCAGGGCCTCACCAGTCTCCTCAGGAAAAAGAAAGAATTTTAAATAATTTTTTTTAAATAATTAAAGCCAAGATAGTTGCTACCAGATTCCAAGTCACAGTGGCTTGGTGTCTGCTTAATGTTAACCAAAGCAGGAGGCGAGAGAACTTGGGGCCTCCTTTGCATAAGGAATTTTTCGCCTTCTAAAAGTTAAAAAGAGTTAAAAGGCAAAAAAGTTCATATGCAAAAGAGGCACTAATTCTCCCGCCTCTTGATCTGGGAGCAGCGAATCATGTCTTGTTGTTGCAGTTGAGCACGCTTACGTTGGGCGGGTTATTCGGAGGGCGCGTTTCAGAGGAGAGAGGAGTGGGGGAGAAGGAGGAGGCTCGCTCTTCACCCCTCTCCAACCTTCCAAGAGTCCATATTCCCTTCGCTGCAAGCCTTGCCATCTCTTGCATCCCAAAGGTGGGTGGGTGTGGGAGCTTTGGTGGCCCCAATTCTTCTCTGGGGGGTTTATCCTGGGGCTGCTGGCTAGATAGACTCCCGAGGAGCGACCCCTTCCCTCCTAGTCCCCCTGTGGGTGGCTGGAAATGTCCGCACATTTTAGCCAGCCATAAGACGCTTAGCCAGGGGTTTCCTTACAAGAGCCAGGCGGGAGAAGCCCTCGCTTCTTTCTTGTGGAGACGGGCACTTTGCATCACGGGAGCTGCTAAGTTTTGCTGCTACTTAAAGCAGCTGCTGCCCCCACCACCGCCCCTCCTTCGCCCGGCGGGGCGTTCCTGCCGCCTTGGGCCGCTTTGCCGTGCGGCAGCTGCTTCTACAAGGAGGTGCTGGGCCAGGAACTGGATAAGCCGGCGGATCACTCGGAAGCCACGCCGCGCCCTTTCAAGGAGGCCTGTGGCGTGGCTTCCGAGCGATCCGCCGGCTTCTCCAGTTCCTGGCCCAGCGCCTCCTTACAGAAGCAGCTGCCGTGCGGCAAAGCAGCCCAAGGCGGCAGGAATGCCCCGCCGGGCGAAGGAGGGGCGGCGGTGGTGGCAGTGGCTGCTTTAAGTGCTGCCTTGTCTCGCAGCTGGGGCCGCTCCAGACCACCGGCCGCTGGTATGCGCTCCTACGAGAGCCTCTGCGCAGTGCCGGGAGGCCACGGAGAAGCTTTGTTCCGCTTCTCACTCAGCCTTCCCCCAGAGGTGATCCGGGACTTTCCAGCGGCGGAGCCTGGAGAAGCAGCCGGCACAGACCGGGGCAGCGGGCGGGCAGAGGCATCGGGGGCGGCGGGGCACTTTGCATTGCGGGAGCCGCCAAGCGCCTTTGTTGCAGACCCGGGCACTTGGTGGCTCCCGCAATGCAAATTCACCCCCCTCCGCCCCCGAGGCCGACCGCTGCCCCACTGAGCTGCTTCGCAAAAGGATGCCCAGCTGAGCCTCACCAGATATAAACCTCACCGCACGTCACTGCTGTGTTAGAAGGCGAAATGTTCAAATTTGATTCCTATGATGAAGAAGCTCCACTTCCAACGCTTCAGCTATAGTCCTAGTTTGAAAACCAGACTAAATCCTTTCCTATTCCATGGAGTTAAAAGTTCAGGTATATGTTGATTCCAGCAAAACCACATCAGCTATGCTAATAGGATATTTAAAGCCTGGAACAATCCTTGAGCTGATTCTATCAGAAAATAACTAGTTATGTCAACATAGCTTCATAATCACAGGTACTGCAAGAATTTATCTTTTCAATTTCTAACATTCTTGATCAGTTTCAGTACAAGATATTCCAAAGAACCATCTAGATTTGAAAACATTTAAATCAAATTAACATTTCTTCTTGAAACATGTTCATTTCAGGTTGCATAGGATAAGTGCCAAATTGGATTTACTATGGAAAGGGATTATATTGACAAGGGATGATACAATTCTTTCTTTGCTGGAAGAGAAAGTTTATAGAAGAAAAATATCTTCTTAGCTGATACAGACCAATTCACACATACACACACATCAACTATTAAGCAACAGTATCAATCAATTCTAGACAATAGGAGATTGTTTTATTTATTTGGAAAATGTATATGGCCACCTACTCACTCACAGCAATTCAGCTTACAAGCAATAGAGTTGTCAAGTCTGGACTGCTCTGTCTGATCCTGTTGTGTCAGCCACAAATTTTCACAGTTTCAGTTACAAACTGACTTCCATGGACCTTACTTCATACTTAAGTGGTCAGTAGAGGAAGCGTGCATGTGCACTAATGTGCCTATTGTCCCTGTCATTGTTTTTCCCCCTTTTATTCTTATTCTTGTTTTTGTTGACAAATTCTAATACTAGATAAAATAAATAAAATAAAAACGCAGGATAGATTTTAAAAAACACGATACCACCCCCACAACACACAGTCAAATGAACAATTTGATGGGTTCCATTGCACTCTGACTTCCCCAGTCTCACTGGCAAAACAAAATCTTCAGGGCCTTATAAAAGAGTTTCAAAGTGGGGTCCAATCTAATTTCTGAAAGGATGATATCCCAAAGGGAGGGAGCCACCACAAAAAGGCCCTTCTTCTGGATCTTGCCAGATGTATCTCCTTAGGCCAGGGGTCAGCAACCTGCGGCTCTTTCATCCCTCTGCTGCAGCTCTTTGTTGCTGGTCAGCTCCACAACTGATAGGGCTTTCAGTTAGGACAGGTAGAGGGAAAAAAGGATGCTGTGCTAGGAGGAGACTCCCATGGGGAACCTGACTTCTTGTCAGTTCCAGAATTGAGGAGAAGGCGGGCGGGGGGCTTCCGGTTAAGGTCCTTTGTGGCTCCTTGAGTGCTTAAGGTTGCTGACCCCTGCCTTAGGGGATGTGATTTGCAATATTTCTTAATCCCCATTCTATGAACAATATTTTGAAATATAGTTTTCAAATTATGAAAAAAATGTTTTCTTCTTCAAGTCAGTGTTTCTTTTACAATAACAGCTCTATAAATAAATATCTTGTATATCTAATTTGCTGCTTAATAATTAAAGACACCCTATTTCAGATGGATTTGTATCATTAACTGAACATTTTTCTCTCAACCACTTTCTATTTTACTTCTGGGGGGTATAATTACAAAATCCTTTTACCTTTATTTTCCTCTCCATTTTTAAAGCTTTGGTATGTTTTCTCTGTGAAAATACATCGGTGGTGGGTGTTTTTTTGTTTTTTTTACATATCTCAACTATAATTTAAGTATTTCTCTAAGCAACATAAAAAGAAATCTTCAGAGTGACTGTGCTGCAGAGAAATCAGTAGGATAATTGCATATATTGAACTAGCAATTGATATATGGTGTGAATAAGAGATAAGCTCTTTATTTATTAGAAAACAACACACATACAAAACACAGATATTCTGGAGTGCCTTCAATAGTAAAAAGATCTAGAAATCTCTAAAGAGCTTTTATATTTTTATTGGCACAAAAACGCACTTAGTAAATTATATTTTGTTCAATTGACAATTGTTTCGTTCTTGAATTCTATATTCAAGAACAAAGCAGTTTATTGTGAGACTATATATCATTTATTTTTGGGAGAATAATAATTGCTGCAGAAAAAAATCATAAATATATTATTTAGATTAGTACATTCTATTCTTTCAAAGTGCACAACATAGAGACAATCAGTCCATGAAAGATAAGATGAATACACAAATCATCTTGTATTAAATTTCATTAAACTTTGCTTGTTGAACAACATCAGTCCTGACTCAGCTCGTGATATATCAAAAGGGCTCAACAACAAAACAAGAGTTACCAATTTATATGAATATGTAATTTTGTGGTATCCATAATTCATAGTCTGGATATTCTCAAAACACATCAGGAATGGTTGCCCTTTCTTAGGGGAGTTCAGGGTGGAGGGGGAAAAGGAAAAAAAAAACTTTTGACTCCTTTTGGTGCAGTAGAATAAGGTAATAACACGAAACCTCAACTTTTCTCTTTCCTTTTCCCTCCCCTATTTTATTTTTATTTTCATTTTATTTTGTATTTTATGCTTGGATAAACTAATTTTTAAAAAATTCCTGGAAAAAGGAACAGTTGTCCTTCCTTCTTTATTATTATTAATTTCACTTTTCTTGACGCTATGATAACATGTATGTATTTTAAATATTTGTTATGCTTCAAATCGGTAGAAATTAATTGACTTTATGGTTCAAGCAAATATGTGATATCTAGGGTCCATTCTATGCAGAGAATCTCAACCTTCATTGCTTCCTTAGGTTATTTTCCTTCTGTTTATGGATTATATCTATCTATCTTGTTAGCTAGTCTTTCAATTCTCAACATAAGCAGCCAGAATCATAAATTTTTAAAAAAAACATTCTTAGTGATTTTAAATTTCACAACAGGGGAAAACTTCAGTTAATAAAAATAATGTGAGTATAACATGAGTGAAAAGAATTCAGAAAAAAAGGTTTTTTAATCATATACATTTTCAACTGATGATGAGGCAGATTTAGAAGGAGAAGGACATATGAACAAACATTAAAACATCTGTCTCTGAAACTAGTTTTAGGATTCAAAGCACACCTGACTCGCAACAATTTTGAAAGCTCTGTCAATTTTATTCCATGGTGTTGATGTGTTATAGCATTGGTGGCAATTACATTAAAATCTGGGTCATTTCAATACTGTTCCTCACTATCTTTACCTAGGGCTGACTGAGTATCCGGCTACAGCTATATTCTTTTCAGACCAATATTCCTAAGAGCTTGTGCAACCAGACATCCTTATATTCCTTCAAAATGAAATTAATCTGGATATGTTCTCAAACAAGAGGATCTAAAATGCTTTTCTCTGTCACTTGGAACTAAAATATCAACATTGGAAATCTTATCTTCTGGACTGCAGTGAATGAAATGAATTTCCCTAAATGAAATTTTCAGGTGTCTATCTCTGCAATCGTGTTGTATCTTAACTGGCTTCAAGATGGAGATAAGCAGCATATAAAAAGTCAGGAGGTGATTATATCTTATCATTTATTTACATCTCCTGAGGGAGAACTGCCTCATACTTTCTGAGAGCACCAGCAAAAATGGTTAAGGCATAAACAATAATACATTATGGGCTAAATGTGTTCAGTTGTTAAAACCATATTCCTTTCATGTTATCTTTTAAATAGCACCCAGCTGTTAAGAAACCTTATGGCCAACCTTTTTGTGCCTTTCTGCAGCTCCTTTCTGTGGCTGGCATATGATCCTGGCCAAAGATGTAACTTAGTACCGCATTTGTTCTAAAAACACAGTTTTCCCTGGCTATGCAACCCTATTGTGTAGATATGGGGAAAGGGAACAATATTTCCAAGCAAAAAGATCAAAGGAACAGAGATCCTTTGCTCATTCAAAATAAAATAAGTCACATTTGGAAATGAAACAAAACAGTATTCATTTTACCAATCATCTAGTTTAAGTTCTCAGTGTTCCGTGCTGTTGTGTCCATACAAGAAACAGCATCCTTGTTCCTTTTTGTCAGAGTTTGTTGCAGAAATCACATCCAGAAAGCACACACAGGTAATTGATTCAGCAGGATTCAACAACTTCTCTTTATAAATAATATAACACATGAAGTAAATATACGATACCAAAAGCAGGTTTTCTAACTTGGTAGTAAGTATAAGCAAACACAGGCAGAGGAGAGAACAGTTTTAGTTTAGAGCAGCAGACTAGTTTAGAGCTCAGCACAGACTCAGACCTACAGAGCTGAGCCACGCCCAGGCTCCTTGCTGTCTCCTTGTTGCTCATACAGCAAATACTGTTTCAGTTTCAAACACTCACTGGTTCATTAGACTCCTACAAGTTACAATTCTTGTAGTTTTAACCAACTTATTTTAGGATCACATAACACAATGCCCAGGTTATTAAAAGTTCAGAAACATTTAAAGCAAATCTTTTCCCCTAAACAAAAATTATAAAATCACAAGTGATGAAGACCAAGAGTTTTCTTTCTAGTTTTTGTTCAAGTTGTTGTTTAGGGAAAGAAACACCAATATCCTCTTCCTCTTGATATCTTTCCATTTTTATCATTCTCATTCTCATGAACCATGAACACTGAAATGGAATAAGAGACATTTAAAGTGCTGCTGGACGTCAACCAAATATGGGTGACAGCCACAAATAAGGCTTATTTTATGATGTAAGGCAGTAAAGTGACAATGCTTCTCTGTCCTTATAACATCCATGGTTGTCACCCAGTAGCTTTATTATAGGTGACACAAGCCCCTCTGCACGAGGGAGACCCTGAAATTCACCTACAAGTTTATGTGAAAGCATTTTCAGAGCAGTTGTCAAATAAAATTTGTAGGACAAAATTGTTCTTGTTTTAATATTATTGATCACGATACCCTTTGGAATTAGTTTTAGGAATTGGGAGTGAGCAGTACTGTATTGTTCTGGTTCTATTCTTTCCGAAGGGCCCAAAAGTAGCTGGTGGAGATTGGAAGTGAGAGATCCTGCCCTTGGCCACTATGAATTGTAAAACAAGGTGTGGTGTTCTCTCAATTTCTTTTTAATACTTACATGAAACTACTAGGGGAGATCATCCATGGCCATGGGTAAGGTATAATCAGTATGCTGATGTACCTTTCCATCCCTGGTGAATTAAATAATGCTGTTGGTTCCTGGAGGATATAGGAATGTGGCTGGGGAACAATAGGCTTCACCTGAGCCCTGGCAAGATTGAGTGGTTTTCAGTTATAGAACCATTTGAATCTGGGAGTTTACCATTTTTGATGCTGGATGGGGTAGCACTGCCTCAAAGAGTCTCAGTACATAATCTGAGGGGCCTTCTGGACTCATGATTTCCTCTTGGGGAGAAGGTGTCAGTTGTGGTTAAGATGGCCTCTGTGCAACTTCATGTTGCATGCTGTTTGTGCCCATTCCTAGATCTAAGACTCTGTGCACAATTAGAAATGCCCTGGTCACCTCCCAAATGGACTATTGTAATGTGCTTTCCATGGGGTTGCCCATGAAGAATATCTACATGATTCAGTTGGTGAAAAATACAGTAGAACAGGCAGTTATATGTGCTCCTAGGAGAAAACAATATTTCTCTGCTTCATGACCTGCATTGGTTATCAGTTTGCTTCATGATGCAATCCAAAGAGCTGTTTTTAAACTTTAAAGCCAGCCATACATGGCATGGGGCCAGGTTATTTTAGGGATCACCACTTTCCAGTTACATCTACCTGATTCCATCAGATCTGGCAGGAGACACATGTTACATGTCTTATCTGTTATAGATATCCTTCTGACTGGATCTAGAAGATGAGCATTTGGTACATCATCATAAGTTGAGGTTGGCCTCAATCACACCAGCCTTCCAGAAAACATGCTTATTTCATCAGTCCTGGGACTTTCCTAGCAGATGGGAACATGCAGGTTGGCTGCACCACATAATACACTCTCATTTTAATGCTCTTGTCATTTTGTTCTTACTTATGTTTAATTATTTAAACATTAAGTGGTTTTATAATATGTTTTGATTGTTGGTTTTATTTTATACCATGGAGACACTACCGTGCTTCAAAAGCAGTTTTCTTGGATTTTCCTTCCTGCAAAGAGGGCATTAAAAAGGGGTAGAGTTAAAGCGCTCCAGAATTAATGAATGAAGTTTTGGATAAATATATAATTATATATCTGAGTTAAAATCTGATTATTTATCAATATAAATATATCCCAGGGAAAGGCAGCAGTATCTACTTGATGATTTATGTCTATAATCTTGTGTCTTTAGGGTAATATAACTTGGTTTGGGCTTAACGATAAAATAGAATAGCATCACTGAAAAATCCTTAATAGGTCGATTTTGTTTAGATTTCTTTTCCCCAGGAATAATTATTGGCCAGTATTAGGTAGAATGGTAATGTGTAAAATTAAATGTACTGTATATATACAAAGTTAAAGCAATAAAATGGACATACATGCAGGACCAACCCCTTTTTAAAACAAATATTTCTTTCTTGCTGCCTTTTTCTGCTATTTTAGCACTAATAAAAAAGGAAGATCTAGAAGTTTTAATCTTCATTTTGTAGCATTGGTGCTAAAATAGAACACAGGCTAAAAACTTTATCCTGTACATAATAGCTTGCTTGTCTGACCCCTTTTTTCTCTAACTTCTTTCCCCCATCTTGCAAGCTTTACCTCAAATGATGAAACAGAGCAACCTTGCACTTTTGTTTCTTTGTTCCTAACAAGCCCCCAGCTACCTAGGAAAAGCTGGTTAGCTGACAGAACAAAAATAGTAAATAAAAAATATATACCAGCTGCATTTTGAAACAATAATTGCCTTACAAACTAGGAAAAGTTTAGAAAATGATTGATTTGCAGATGTTTCATTATCTAACCAGATAACATCATAAGTGAAGCTGTTTGTTTTGGTCCTGGCATCTCCTTCAATGTGCCCAGAGATACATAAGACGCCCTCTCTGCCAGTTTTCAAGAACACTATTTTCTGAACTTCTTGTGTTAGTATAATTTGCAGGATATACAGTATATCAAAGCAGGAAGACATTCTTGTCTAGCCACTGAAATAATTTAAATTTCAATAGCAAAGAGAAGGTCTGAAAAGCAGTTAGAGAAGAGAGTTGACATCAGCTATTTCTGCCTCAATAATTGTTTGCTGACCTATTCTGGCCAAGGGCAGCTAGATCACCTCCCATTTGGATTACTTCAATGAATTACTGCTATTGCCACATTTGAGGAGTCCTCCCTTTGCAAACTAACCAGTGAGCTTCTAGGGTTCGTCTAGAAGGATGTGCATTACAGTGAAAATAGATGGCATAAATGCAAATGATTTCTCTCGGATTAGGGGAGAAAAATATATTCTGAGACAGTTAACGAAAGTTGACATCAGCTACTTCTGCCTCAAAAATTGTTTACTTACCCCTTTTGGTCAGGGATAGCTAGGTAGTAGGGACAACTATCATCATCCATTTGGATTACTGCAAAGCACTGTACACGAGACTGCCCTTGAAGACCATGTGGAAGATGCAACTGGTCCAGAATGTAGTAGCACACACAGTTGTTGGGTGCCTTGTGATTCATCTGAGTTACACCACTGCTAGCTCCAGGTGCAATTAATGATAGTCATCACCTTTAAAGCCCAATATGGCACAGGGCCAAGTTATGGGATGACATCTCCCTGGAAGTTTCCGGCCCTCCTGCTGTTAGAGTGGACACACTCTTAGAACCTTCCATTACATCATCCACAGAGGTGCACCTTCTCAGCAGTTACCTCAGGTCTTTGAAATAGCATCCCGTCTGGATACGAGTGATTTTTATCCTTTTAGCCTTCCAGAAGGCCATGAATACCTGGCTCTTCCCCCAAGCATTAGGCTAGAAAGGGACTAAGCTGGAAGACTTCTTTGGAAACATTTTGTGTATGGGGAAAACATTTTTTAATCTTTTTAAAAAATAGACTATTATGAGCTACCTGCAATTATTATATGTGATAGACAGCCATATAAATTCTGTTAATAAATAAATAAGCTCCAAATCTCAATAGGATTGTTTGATAACCACCTTTGACTAAGGTATGGGATTTGCTATATCTCTGAATGTAAGAATGAAAATTATCAAGCTTCCTATATTTCCATTCCCTTTTCTACAAATCTACACAAATGTTCCTACCTTGGCTTCTATCTTGTTAATGTATTGCTACCTGTTCTTGGAAGCAGTGCTCTAAAAGCAGGTGAATGAATGAAATTGTTTATAAAAAGACCCAAGAGATTTATGAATTAGAAGTGTCTCAGCAACATGAAAGGTAAGTATTGCTTTCAAAATTCATAAAAGAGCCACAAGTACTGTCACGCTGGAGCTGACTCACAGCTTATTTAGGTTAGGCTTGCCATTACAATAGCTTCTGAATTTCAGAGAAATTGCATTATTACTTTTTGGCATCAAAGCCAGTAATAGACAAGGCTTACCTTCTTTTTTCTATGTTTTATTAATTGTCTCCTTTCTGAAGCTATTAACATTTTTTTTAAATCTTACAATAAGGCTGTAGAAGGGGAACACAAGCAGTAGAGATGTGGGCTGGAATTGCATGCTTGAAATTTTCAAAATTGTCTGGTCTTTCCTTTTCAGCTAATTGTTCTAAAATCAAGAAGATAGAAATGCACTTCTGTTGGGAGTATACTCCTAGTGTTGGGTAGGCAATATATATCTTTATACAACAACAAATGGTCATTGTTGCTTTAAATGAGTGGATGTACTTATCAGGTGTAATTAACTTTACTATAAGAAGGAGTCAAGAGAGCTCACTCTGGTTGCTAACAGCAGGGAGGTGACACGGGGCTGGATCCAAGCGGTTATTACCGCCTCGCTTCGGGAGGGGCACTTCCCCGCCGCACTTAAAACGGCAGTGGTGAGACCCCTCCTGAAGAAACCATCTTTGGATCCAGCCGTACTTAACAACTACCATCCAGTCTCCAACCTCCCCTTTATTGAGAAGATGGTTGAGAAGGTGGTGGCCTACCAGCTCCAGCGGTCCTTGGAGGAAGCCGATTACCTGGACCCCTTCCAGTCCGGCTTCAGACCTGGTTACAGCACAGAAACCGCTTTGGTCACATTGACCAATGATCTCTGGAGAGCCAGGGATGGAGGCCACGCCTCCATCTTGGTTCTCCTTGACCTCTCGGCGGCGTTCGATACCATCGACCATGGTATCCTTCTGCGACGACTGCGGGAGGTGGGGGTGGGAGGCACTGTTTTGCAGTGGTTCTCCTCCTACCTCTCGGACAGGTCGCAGTCGGTGTTGGTTGGGGGACAGAGATCGACCATGAGGCCCCTAACATATGGGGTGCCGCAGGGGTCAGTCCTGTCCCCCGTACTATTTAACATCTACATGAAACCGCTGGGCGAGATCATTCGGAGGCACGGGATAAGATACCATCAATATGCGGACGATACGCAGCTGTATCTGTCCGCCCCGTGCCAACTCAATGAAGCGGTGGACGTGATGAACCAGGGTCTTGAGGCCGTCAGGGCTAACAAGCTTGTACTCAACCCAGAAAAGACCGAGTGGCTGTTGTGTTTCCCTCCCAATAATTTGGTTAGTGTTCCATCGCTCAGGCTGGGGGGCCAAATTTTACACCCCTCAGACAGGGTTCGCAACTTGGGAGTCCTCCTGGATCCACAGCTGACCTTTGATTACCACCTGTTGGCTGTGACCAGGGGGGCATTTGCCCAGGTTCGCCTGGTGCGCCAGTTGCGACCCTACCTGAATCGGGAGGCTCTCACAACAGTCACTCGCGCCCTCGTGACCTCTAGGCTGGAATACTGCAACCTGCTCTACATGAGGCTGCCCTTGAAGAGCATCCGGCGGCTTCAGCTAGTCCAGAATGCGGCCGCGCGAGTGATTGTGGGTGCACCTCGGTTCACCCACATAACATCTATCCTCCGCGAGCTGCACTGGCTACCTGTTGATCTCCGTGTGCGCTTCAAGGTGCTTCTTACCACCTACAAAGCCCTTCATGGTAGTGGATCTGCGTACTTGGGAGACCGCCTCCTGCCAATCACCTCCTCTCGACCCATAAGATCTCACAGATTAGGCCTCCTCCGAGTGCCATCTGCCAGCCAGTGCCGGCTGGCAACTACGCGGAGGAGAGCCTTTTCAGTAGCAGCTCCGACCCTCTGGAACGATCTCCCCATGGAGATTCGTACCCTCACCACCCTTCAGACCTTCCGCACAGCCCTCAAGATCTGGCTATCCCGTCAGGCCTGGGGTAAAGAGTATAATCCGCCCCCACCCGAATGTTGAATGAATGTTGCTCGATTTTAATTATACATTGTGTCTATATGTTATTGTATGTTTTCCCCCTCCCATACAAGTTGTTAGCCGCCCTGAGTCCCCTCAGGGAAAAGGGCGGCCTATAAATAAACTCAACTACAACTACAACTACAACTCTCTCTCTCTCTTGTCCTATGCTTGATGACTTGATGACTGGAATGTGAACTGCGACTGTAAGCTATTCTTTGTTCTTTGAATTGTGTTTGGACTAATATCTACTATCACTGCTTGTGAAGCAATTATCAGTAGTAAAGCTACTTGTTTTTACTAGCAGTGTCTGAAACTCTATTCGTGTGTTTCCACTAGCAACATTCTTTCTCTCTAGCTGTACATTCCACTGCACTACTTTCTGTCTCCCAACGGAGATACCCCTAACACTGGTTGTGGGCCCAGTGTAACCAGTATACCCAATGTATCCAGAGTGCCAGCTGCAGCGTTAAGAGAGTGGAGTTGCTACACAAATTATAGTTTTGCAAACATCTGGTTAGTCAGATATACCTGGGAAGATGGCACAAGGCCAAACTCTGAATTTATCCTTGGTCACCTGGCTGGATGGCACAAACTGGTCTGCAGGTAACATCTTCTCACAGCATTCACTTAGCAGTTACAGAAGATCTGCAGTGATTAGATGGTCCCAGATATTTTGAAGATTGACATCACGGATAACAAGTTTTGCCTCCAATTTGTTATCTGCTGAACCCACTATGGAATACTTCAAGTAATATTTCAGAGGCTGATAAAGAAATGTTGTTAAAGTTCTGTCAAACTTTTATTAGGTCTTTAATGGAATATGGACTTCAAGCATATTTATCACCTTCATATACTCTATCCAAGCAAAGGCATTGAAGCCAATTTGTGGATTGCCTTTGCTAGTACTGTTTGCAAAATTATATAGAAAATAATAGCGGATTGGCCTGCATCACTGAACAGGTACATACTGGATCAGTTTTTATGAGTTAGTTGAAGGCAGAATCAGGAAAGTTTAGCAATAATATGGTACATAATGCAAACAGGTAAGCATATATAGTTTCTGTGATGCAAGAGAGTATTTGTTTGTTTAATTTCTATGTGAAGTTCCCAAGAGATGACCTAATTAATTTATGAACCTTGAGACAAAGTTAAAAATAACATTCATTTATTAGGATCAACATCTTGGCATGACTTTCTGTGGAGCTGAAACTAAATTCCATTTAATGGCATCTGAACTTTACCCCTGTGTCCCCTTCCCTCTGCCTGAAGTCATAAATCATATTCACCAACAAGATGTTATGGCAGGTTATGGACATGCATATTCATAGGCCAGCTGCAAAGAATATGAGACTTGACGGGCCAAAAGTATGCATGGAAATCTCCTCCCTTCTCGAGTTGATATAGTCATGGAAATGCTTTACACATTGACATCCGGCTCCCCTCACTTCCTGAAAGTGACCTGTGTAAAACAAAGCAATTTGAGTACAGGTGTATAACTTAGGGATGGGTCCCTCCCCCAGGTTTGCTTGGATTTTCTGCATGGAATCTTGCTATAAGGCGATTAGCCTGGATATTTCTACTTTTCACCCAAGGTGCCTCTGATAAGGGGTAGCCCTTATACTTGATTAAGTATTGGAGTTGTCTCCTGTGCCACCTTAAATCAAGGATTCATTGAACTTCATAATGGGTTTGTCCCCCAATGACCAGAGGGCCCGGGTGCTCCAGGGGTAGTGGTCTCAGTGTGGATCGATCACGGGTTTTAAGAGACTACTATGAAACACTGGGTGCATCTTCCCTAACAATCAAGGCACTTTCAATTGCACTGTGACTGGGTTGATGATCTTTACTATGGGGAATGGTCCCATAAATTTTGGGCCCAGTTTCTTGCTAGGCAGTTTTAATCTCAAATATTTTGTGGAGAGGTAAACCTTCTCTCCCACCCAGAATGGCCGTTGCAGAGCCCAGTGTTTATCTGCCTGTTTCTCCTGCCATTTTAGCCAGTGCTTTTTTAATTTTTTTTATTTTTATTAAACAAACAACACACACAAAAGATAATCATCTTACATTACATCTTGCAGAAAGTGTGTCAATTGGTTACAATTAGCTTTTGTGCATCTCTTCCACAGTTATTACTTACATTCATATCAAATGTCAAAGTTCTTAATGAGTCTTACTTTCAACATATCATAGTTCTCATTTAACTGAAATTGTTTTAGTGTCCTTTTGCCTAGAATAATCCATAGTTAAAAAACACAACCACCTAATGGCATTTCATTAATTATTACAGTCTCATCCAATAGCCTTAAACCTTTATAACATATTCTGAACAAAAATTAGTTGACAAATCACTGTTTACAATTTGTGTCCATGTTCCTTTTGTTATGGTAGTACATATATGTATCATTAAACTGTATACCTTATCCTTATCATTCCATTGTTAGTTGTTATAATTAATATTGGATAACAAAAAATCTTGCACTGTTATATCTATTTTCTTCTCATCAAACCAACATATATGTATACCTTATTACCCTTATCAATTATTTATTTAACACAACCATCTATAAGTTACTAAATTATTACTTACTAATTATAAAACTTAGTTAAATTTTTTGTTATCTACTTTCATATATCCAATAACATTATACCTTTATAACATATTCAAAATAAGAATTAATTAATTAAATTTATAAACTTTTTTTCTCAAATCATTGTTTGCAATTTATATCCAAATTCCTTGTATTAAGACAGGACATATATATGTCATTAACTATAACTCTTATCATTTCATTATTACTATTATTATTATTATTAATATTTGTAATGAAATCATTTATTACTTATATCCAGCTTTCTCACCTCCAGCCAACATAGAAATATTACTGTTATCAACTATTTATTTAAGCAAGCAATCTAAAAAAATTACTAAATTCCTACTTACTAATCATCCAACTTAGCTATTATTATTTTTTATTATCAATTTTCATGTATCAACCTGTGTCCTTCCAGAAGGCATGTAGTCTTATTTCTTTTGCCATTTGTGGAGTTAATTTTCTATTTATTTCCTTGGTAAAGTTTTTATGGACATCTTTCTGCACCTTGTTGTCTGTTGAATCTCTCAGGTAATATCGGTGCCCTTTTGCTACTTTAATTGATTATCTTTGATTGTCAATCCTATTTCTGATAAGATTTTTTCTTTAAAACCATCATTTTTTCTCTTTTTTCTTCTTTTATGCCTTGAAATTTGGGGTAAAGCTCTGGACCATCGAATTCCCCCCTCCAAACTCCCATTTTTTGGCTTTCAACCACTTTCAGTTCAGAAATCAAATCATTAGTTTTCTTATCTTTGTGTTCCTTTTTCTCCTCAGTTTTTGGGACTCCATCTCCCTCATTTTTTCTGGTATAAACTCTATCTTCTTGTCAATTCCCCAAGTTACCAATAACTCTTGAATTGCATCCCAAATCTTTTGCAAAGTTAAAGTTTCCTCTTCTGTAAATTGCTCCATGTTCCAAATTGTAAATTACTGCCACTGTAGCTTTAATCTTCACAAGAGAGAGGTTCTGCTTTTCTCCTCTTCTCCCAGTACCGATAAAGCTCCTGAGAGACAGCTGTGATAAACAATTTATGGCCTAGACTCTTATCACTTTTAGTTACAGTTTTGAAGCATGAAGACAATAAGATCAAAGGAGAAACAGGAACAGAATGCGTAGTTTCAAAAAAAAAAAAAAAAAAAAGCTCTAGCGTGTAGCTTCCGAACAGCAAAATTAATATTTTTTTTCACTTTCTTGTGTTGACTAAGATTTAGGAGGGACAAAGTTCTTAAATGGAGTTTAATAGCAAATAATATACGATTTTTGTTAAAGTAGAGAGGGAGATTTTAGTCCTTAAGTTGAAAAATAACGCAAGGAAGGACCCAAAGAGGAAAAACCAGTCCGTTCACATTAAACAGAGGGGTGGGGAGAGAGGAAAAAGAGTGAGGAGCATTTCAATAGTTACAAGAAGAAAAGCATACTAACAAAAAAAAAAAACAATGAAGATCAATTCTGCCGCTGACTTCTTCTGCTTCAGGATTTCGTTTGGCATAAAAAAGAGATTCTTTGGGGCAGTTTTTTTCCAAAACAGAAAGAATTCCCCAGATGATCACACTTTCTCTTTCTGTTCCCTTCCATTCCTCAGCCATCCTCACTTCATCAGCATAAGCTGTCTATAGTCACTAGCTTGAAGACCTTCTCTTGTATTAATCAGAGACTTGCGTTGTCCCTGATATCAGCAAGATGTGGTCTTCCTGTTCACTGTCTCTTTGGGACGGTTTAGGTCCAATTGGACACCCCCCCCCCCAGTGGCAAGTACCAGCTGCAGTCTCAGAGCATCGAGACCGCACGTCCGTACCGTGAGGACATTGGCTCCATCTCCCAGCCAGTGCTTTTTTGACATTTTCACAGGTTGCTTTTAGCAATCAGTCAAGCTGACTGAGGAGGGAGGATCCCTTGGATACTCAGGCATTAGGACAAAGTCCATGCCACTCATTACTTGAATGGTGTGAGTCCTGTGCTACTGTGAACAGCATTATTGTACGTGACCTTAGCAAAAGATAAAAGGTCTGCCCAAGTGGACTGCTGATAGTTCACGTAGCACCTCAGGTACTGCTCTATCATAGCATTCAGTCTTTCTGCTGCCCCATTAGTACTCAGATGAAAAGCTGAACTAACACCCTGAGATGACCCAATAGAGCACAGGAACTCCCTCCAGAACTTAGTCGTGAACTGGATCCCTCTGTCTGAGATAACTCTTTGAGGTATTCCATGGAGTTGGTAGATATGCTTCAGGAACAGTTTAGCCAGCTTGTGAGCTGTGGGTAGTCTGCTACAGGGTATGAAGTGTGCCTGTTTGGAGAATAGGTCTATTACAGTCCAAATCACTGTGTTTCCCCCACTTTTTGGCAATCTACTATAAAGTCCATTGAAATCTCCTCCCACAGCTTCATTGGTTCTGCTACTGCTTGCAGCAGTCGGGGGGGGGGGGGTTCCCAGTCATTTCTTTATTGTGGCACAGATGGTGCAACTTTTCACATAGCTATCTATATCTTTCTTCATGCCAAGCCACCGGAATTGTCTCTGGGCTAAGTGTAAAGTCTTTAGGAACCCAAAGTAGCCTGCCAGTTTGGCGTCATGGCTCCTCTGGAGAATTAGGGTACCTAAGGATTCTGGGACATAGAGTTTTGTCGCCTTCCATGCAAGGTCATCTCTTTTTGTCAAGATGTGTTGGTTGTTTTGGAACGAGGGGTCTGCTAGCAGTTCGGTTTTGAGCCTCATGGTTAGGTCGCTTGCAGATTGGTCTTGCCAGTCATGACATTGCTGTCTGGTGGTCACTTGGGCAGCAGTTTGAGTAGAAGGAATGATGGTATCCACTACATGCTCCCGTTCACATTTGTACTGAGGCATGCAGGAGAGGGCATCAGCTAGAAAGTCCCCCCCCCCCCGGAATGTGTTTTAAAACAAAATCAAAACCGTTGAAGTATTGAGCCCATCGGACTTGTTTGGGTTTCCATAGGGTCCTAAGCACCTCCAGATTTTTGTGGTTGGTCCAGACTTTGAATGGTTTCCGACCCCCTTCCAACAGGTGTCTCCAGGTTAGAAGTGCCCATCTCACTGCGAAAGACTCCTTTTGCCATGCGGCCCATCGTCTCTTTGTGTCTGTGAGCTTTGGGAGGTGTAGGCGCAGGGTTGTAAGTTTCCTTGGTTGTTTCTTTGGAGTAGCACAGCTCCCACTGCCATGTCACTGGCATCTGCCTGGATCATGAAAGGTTGCTCAGGGTCAGGATGCTTCAGCACTGGCTCCTTTGCAAACATTTATTTTAGTGTTTCAAACACCACTTGGCAAGTTAGGTCCCATTGTAGGGTTTGTCCCAGATGAGGTTTCGTTCCTGGGCTCCCTGTCTTCAGAAGGTCTGTTAGGGGTTTGGCAATTTTTGCAAAAGAGGGGATGAATTGCCTATAGAAGTTCACGAACCCTAGAAAACTTTGCTTGCCTGCTGTGTGAGAGAGGCACTTGTTGCCATTTTGGGTTCCTTCTCCTTCTATTGGGTGGGGGAGGGGGGCTGCCCTCCATTCTGCAGCTCCTCCCTTCAACAGGATCAGATGTCCCTCCCCTCTCTTTTGAGCAGCATAATGGCCCCTCATCATGAAAGGTGACCCGGTCAAACTCCTCCCTCAGTTGCCTTATTGTAGTCCCCAGGGATTCTATCTGGTGCTTTGAAAGCCTGGCATGTGCCCAGTCCCACATCCAGTCCACCCTTGCTAGTTCGCTCGAGACCCTTCCCTTTATCTGGGAATCGGGGTGAGGGAACTCAACTTCAGCTGCAGGGAACTCACTTCAGGGGCTAATTTCCACCAGTACTCATCCTTTCTTGCTTCTGCCACTGGGGGAGGCATCACAGGTAGAAAGTCTGGAGCCCTGATGTCGTGCTGACTGAGCCCCTCCACCTGAAATCAGGCTTTCTTCTGATAATGCACTTTCTGCCATGGTTCCCTGATATTATGATGGCTTGCACTTCAAAGCAGCACACCTTAAGATGGCTGGTGTAAGATTCCTTCCAGATCCTGACCAGGAAAAAACAAGATGTTTACCCAACAGGATGAGGATGTCAAAACTGCAGTTAAAGGATACAGACAAACTCCAGAATCTCAGATCAGCCATTTTTCAAACTTAGCAAAATCACCAACATCCACACATCTACAAACAAATTGAAAGGTAGAGACCATCTACTCTCCTACTGCATCTTTATTGCAATTCCAGAGCACATCTCCTTTCTGCAACTCAAACAGCTGTCTTTAGCATTATTGACTGTACCAGACTTTCCCCATCACTGAGTGTTACAAAATGTATAAAATCCCACCCAGAGTGAAATAGCTGATCTGCCATTGGCAGACCAAGATTTCAATCAATCAGAATAGATCTGGAAGGGACCTTGGAGGTCTTCTAGTCCAGCCCTCTGCTCAAGCAGGAGATCCTATACCATTTCAGACAAATTACTGTCCAGTCTCTTCTGATGAACCTCCAATAACGAAGCACCCACAACTTCCAAAGACAAGCTGTACCGTAGGTTAATTGTCCTCATTGTTAGGAAGTTTCTCCTCAATTCCACATTGTTTCTATCCTTTATTATTTTCCATCAGTTGTTTCTTGTCCTGCCCTCTTGTGCTTTCAAAAATAAATTGACCCCCTCCTCCTTGTGGCAGCCTATCAAATATTGGAATATTGCTATCATGTCCCCCCTAGTCCTCCTTTTTTCTAGACTAGCCAAATTCTGCACCCATTCTTCATATGTTTTAGTCCCCAGGACTCTAATCATCTTACTTGCTCTTCTTTGCATTTTTCCCCCAAAGTCTCAACATCTTTTTTGCAATGTGGTGAACAAAACTGGATGCAGTATTCCAGATGTGGCCTTGTAGGCTTTATGAAGTGGTACTAATACTTCATGTGATTTTGATTCTATACCTCTGTTTATACAACCAAGGATTGTTTTTTTGGCATTTGCCAAGTTTAAGTGATTGTCCTCTAGAACTCAAAGGTCCCTCTCACAGTTCCTATTTTTGAGCCAAGTTTTGCCTAATCTGAACTTGTGCCTGTGCTGGGTTTTCCTGCCAAGGTGTAAAACCTTGTTTTTCTCCACATTAAATTTCATTGTTAGATAGGACCAAAAGATCTTTTGGGAACCTGAGTTTATCTTCTGAGGTGTTGGCTATTCCTGCCAGGTTGGTATTATCTGCAAATTTGATGAGTTCCCCTTCTATTTCCTCATCTAAGTCATTTATGAATCATGTTGAAGAATACTGGGCCTAAGACAAAACCTTGTGGCACCCCATTGCTAGGGGTGGGTTCCGGCTGCTGTTACTACCGGTTCACTCAGGGACGCACTGCATGTGCCGTACGAAAAAAAAATGTTTCTGCGCATGTGCAGAAGCCAAAAACAAGACAGTGGCACCTATGCTGCTGCCAACAGAACTGGTTTGGGGTGTGTGGCAGGCCAAATTACTACTTATTCAACCAAACCAGTCTACTTCTGCCCACTGCTTACTACCCTCCATGTGGTACCATTATGGATTACTAGATGAGTATGGTTTGTCAGCCAGTTACAAATCCATCTGGTAATGATGCTATTCATTCCACATTTTTCTAGCTTGCTAAGAAGTATGTTGTGGTCCACTTTGTCAATGCCTTGTTGAAGTCTAAATATACTATCTCCACAGCATTTTGCTGGTGTACTAATTTAGTCAATTTTTCAAAGAATAAAATAGGATTGGTTTGGCATGATCTGTTTTTAGCAAACCCATGTTGGCTACTAATTATAACTTTATTTGTTTCTAAATGTTCACAGGTCTGTTTTTATTTTATTTTCCCCAGTATCTTCCCAAGCATTGATATTAGACTCATTGCTCTGTAATTTCCTGAGTCTGTTTTTTCCCCCTTTTTTGAATATGGGAACCACATCAGCTCTTTTCCAGCTCTCTTGTAGTTCTCCAGTGCTCCAAGATTTCTTTTAAAAGCTATAATACAATGGTTCTGAGATAACAGCTCCTTAAGAACTCTGGGATGTAATCCATCAGGTATTGGTCATTTATATTCATCAAGATCAGACAGGTGTTCTCTTATAATTTTCTTGCTTATTTTAATTTTTATTCCTAGTCTTATCTTTTACAGTTATGTTTTTGGTAGGTTAGGCTATAGTTTCTTTTTGTGTGAAGACTGATGCAAAGAATGAATCAAGCAGCTTTGCTTTCTCTCTACTGCCTGTTACTTCTTTGCCATCTTCTCTCTTTAGTGGACTGACTATTTCCTTGTTATATATATATATATATATGGCTGGATGGCTCCCAGAGTGAGCCAATGGACAGAAAAGTGAAGCAGTATTCTCCCTCCCATATTTGGGCATACCAGGGGTTGTGACACAATACACACACACACACACACACACACACACATACACCAGCTGTACCTGGCCATGTGTTGCTGTGGCAAAGTCTGGGCGTAGTGGGGCGGCAGGTGGGTGCTGCCATTGGTCAGGACTCAGGGCTGCTGGGCTGGGCGAGGCTGGTTGGGGGACACGGCACCGGGGCTGTCGGCCTCGTGGAAGTTGTTGAGCATCTCCTTGGAGGAGCTGCGCTTGGGCTCCCCCAAGTGGGTGGCCCGGGAGAGTGAGACATCCAGGATCTTGGAGGAGAAGTCCTCGGTGTGCCACCTCACAGGGCACCCAGGGGCCGCCACAGCTGCACCTGAGGCTGACACCACCACCGCCACCCTGTTGGAGCTGCCTTGGCGAGGCTATAGCTGGCTCGCTGTGAGAGGGGGTGGAGAGCATGCATGGCCGTCCAGGCTAAGGAGACCCTCCACCTCTGCCTCCTCTGGAGCTCCGCTGGGCTGGCTGGAGGTAGGCCGGCTTAAGGGCAGGGGGATCTGGCCGAATGATGGCGCAGGTGGCACCCCACTGCAGACAGCAAAGGCCGGTGGGAGGGAAGGGGAGAGAGGGGAGGGGGAGGCCAAAGGGCTTTGGCTCCCCTTGGCAGAAATGGCCGAAGCTCATCAGAGGAGGGGCGGAAGGTGAAAGGGTGCAGCCGCAGCCCAGCCACACATAAAAAGAGACCATCGGGACGAAGCTGGAGAGAGGCCAAACTGTTCCGAATATACTATACTCACTAAATGAATGCTATGGTAAATGACACAGCTCAATTCCAACGCAATGTCACATGAAATAATTAAATCAAAATGAAAATAAATTAAAATCTATGAAAATTCAATATAACAATGCAATCGGAAACATTGAAATGGAATCATGAAATATTTAGTATAGCCTGTGTTGCTTTTACATCCACTAGATGGTGCTGGTTTTCAAAAAAGTATGTTTTTACAAAAAATTTTAGTGTGACATCTATATAATATATGTATATAAAAACATTCATGTATTCAAATGCAACGTTGTGTCAAAATTTCAAAGCAATCAGTGAATAACTTTCAGAGATTAGCGATTTTGAATAAACAACCATTTAATTTATTTATATTTATGTTTAAATTTAAGTTTAAGTTTATGTGTGTGTGTATGTATGTATGTATGTGTATGTATGTATGTATGTGTATGTGTATGTATGTTCTGAGCCTTTGCTTTCATGACTTCATCTTTGCATATTCCAGCTATCTGCTAATATTCTGCCTTAGTTATATGCAGGGGTTGGTACCAGTTCGCTGTGTGTGCTCTTTGCTTCCTGGGTTATTTCCCCTTTAGGATTTTTATCCATGGAATTTGTATTAGGCTGTCTCTGAGTTTGTTAAATCAGGTCTTTTAAAGTTTAAGACACTAGTTGGATTATATTCTCTTGCTTATGCTTGCATTATATTGAATTCCAATATGATGTGCTCACTCTTGCCCAAGGTTCCGGCAATTTCAACACCCTCTATCACTCCTTCTCAATTAGTAAGAATTAAGTCCAGTATAGTGTTTCTTCTACCTCTACCTCTTTCTCCCCTACCTTTTGGTTGACAAAGTTGTCAGCTACATTGGTTAGGACTCTGTTCCATCTCCCACTTGCTACAGAGTTTCTCTCCCAATTGGTATCAGGGGAGTTAAAGTCTCCCATTACTACTATGGTATGTTTTCCTACATACATGTGTTAATTGATTAGCAAAGAGGTCATTTATTTCTTCTGTTTGGTTGGGTGGCCTGTAGTATATGCCTATAGCAATGTCATTCCCCCCTCCTTTTATATTGACCTATATGGAGTCTAGGAAGTTTTCATCCTTGATTTTGTGTATTTTTGTAGAGATGTAGAGATGTAGAGATCTTTTCTATATAATGCAACTTTATCTCCCCTTTGTTAGATCCGTTTCTTTTGAATAGTTTGTATCCTTCCATCAGTACATACCACTCATGAGCTTCATCACATCAAATTTTGGTAACGGCAACTATATCATATATGCCTTCATATACTATGCTTCAGGTTCTCCCTGTTTGTTCCCTAAACTTTGAGCATTAGTGTATAGGCGCCATTTCACCAGTGCTCAGTGGCCTCTGCTTGCAATGCACTGGCTCCACTCAGGTATCAGGCTGGGTTGTTGGGCTGCTTCTCTGTATCTCAGCTTGGCTGTCTCCCCTCTCAGATGGAGCGCAGCCCACCTCTCAGTTGGGACACAGGGCTGCCTCTCAGATGGGCCATCGCTCAGTCGGGAAGGTAGTATCCAGATACCGCCAGGTCACAAAAACATTCTCCACACAATGACTCATGTAATGAAATATGTGCTAGGTACACCACAAGGCCTAGCAAAAATTCAAACCACACAGATTGAATCCCACCCGGTCTGGTAGGGAAGTGATCCAGGAAGACTCTTACATCACCTAGTCCAAAACACAACTTCTTCCACCATCCATAGCATTCTAAAATCTTCAAAACCTCCAAACCAATCCTCCCAAGTCACTTATAGTGAGATGGATATATAAATTTGATTATGCATAATAGAAGCATCCAAAATAATAGGGAGAATAAGAATATTCTTGTTCCACCTTATGGAATCTAAAATTGAGACCTCATATCTGATGTTTGGAGTCACTGTGCCATTTGTACTAATGGTTCAAGGAAGCCATCATTTTGGAAAGCAAGTGCTGTTTTATGTTCCTGCTTTTATAGTTAGTAAGAGTTTTCATTTGTCAGATTGACTTTTCAATTAATAGCAGTGTTCTTAGCTTTGGATTGGATTAGGAATATCCAAACCGAAAGAATTGCAATATTTTCTCATTCTTTGTCAGGGTTGATGGCTGTCTATAATGAGGAGAGAGAAATAAGATGATCTGGTGAATGAAATGTGCTTTCTGAACACAGAATTGCAGAGACGTGACTTTTTCAATTTACCTCTGTTGGATCCTAGCCCACATGGGTATTTTTGGAATGAAAAGGTAGTTTGTGCAGCTAAGGAGGGTTTATGTCATGCTGTTGCAGATATTCCTTTGCTTTTATCTCCTTTGGAGATCAAATGCAGGCTTAAATGAAAAATTATAGATGAATGGCAGAGACAATGGGACTTGCAACATACTGGGAAGAGAATGTACTCTTTCAGTCTCTTTTTGACTGATTTTTTAGGTTTGATTGCCTGCTTATTCTTTTCTGAGTCTTATTGGGCCTTGTGTTATTAAGAACCAATTTCTTCAATATTGGAAAGGAGTGCAACAGGGCTTGTGATTTTGTGGCATGAAAATCAGTTGATGTTTATAGTTATTTTCTTTATGAAGACTGTAGAATCTGCTATTTCAGAGACAATCTGATTTGGATGTCCCCTAGGGACCTGAGAAGCAGAGGAGGGAATGAAAAGGTCATTAAGAGATCACAATGAAAATTATCTGACTTATATTTATGACTGATGTTGGGATGTAAGTAAAATAGACCAGAATTTGCACAGTATGCATAATAAGATGACATCGTTTTTCATCATCATGGTTTGCAGTGAATACTTATGCAGTCTTTGAGTTTCAGGTTATTTGTGATTAATGTAATTAATTAGATTTATATATTTGTTCAGTGAATAATGATAATATAGCTGTGCTGGCTGCTTCACCTTTATCACAGAACAGAAAATTAACAAGGTCAACAAAGATGACAATTTTTTTGTTACTTCCCCAGTGAAAGGTTTTTCCATTAGAACAGCAGGTACATTAGGCACTGGTACTGAAATAGCGTCTTGGATTTTCAACATTTATTCCCTGCTTCTTTTCCATCCCAGCCTCTTTGTTCTGAGGTTCCTATAGCACCATCAAATGGTAGGACTATCTAGCAGTCCATCTTCCACTTTCTGCTGTCTGATTATAAATACAATTCTACAATTGGCTTAGAGTGGGGGTCCACAGTCCCAGGGCTTGGCCCACTAGTGGGTTGCAGTCCATTTGGAACAGGGCAAGCGATGGTCACATGCAAAGCTCCACTTGCATGAGGAGCAAGCGCTCATGCACACCATTTGTGTGAGCCATCCCTCCCCCCCTCTGGCCACCAAGGCGGAAAGGGTACCACAGGCTTAGAGTTCAAAAAAATGTGTAATATTTTAATTTAGTTTTGATTAAAATGTCCATATTTTACTTATTTAAGAATTAGTCCCCAAATATTCATATATCTATAAGATCCTTATATAGCAATAGCAATAGCAGTTAGACTTATACCACTTCATAGGGCTTTCAGCCCTCTCTAAGCGGTTTACAGAGTCAGCATATCGCCCCCACAGTCTGGGTCCTCATTTACCCACCTCGGAAGGATGGAAGGCTGAGTCAACCTTGAGCCGGTGAGATTAGAATCGCTGAACTGCAGATAACAATCAGCTGAAGTGGCCTGCAGTACTGCACCCTAACCACTGCACCACCTCGGCTCTTTTGTATAATTACAGAATGGAGAAAGAATAGAAACAGGTGAGAAATAGTACCTTTGTTTATTTTCAAAAGAATAAAGGAGAGGATCTTAGACTTGATATGACCAACCTATATACAGTAGGACAATCTGAATATTGTCAAAAGCTCTGAAGCCAATCAAGAATACAGCAATGATATAATAGTTAGGAAAATTATTGGTTTGCTTTCCAATCTTTTGAAATAATAGAGTAAGATGGGAAGTAATAAGATGTCATGTCTGAAATTGTGCTACCAGAATTGGTGCTACCAATTGTTGGTGCACATGATCAGATTAAAACTATATCACTAGAGCACACTCAAAAATCAATGCCCAGTATTAAATATGTGATTTAGGGAATATCTGTATTCTCCTAAATAACCAGCCATATTGAACAGCACCTAACTGTGAAGAGGTTTAGATCAGGGAAAGAAACTTTTTGTTCCCTTAGGCTACTTATAGCTGAGAAGATATACAGGATTGTTCTATTAACAATGTACTTTAAACAAAATTGCTTATGTCTAATTAACTTCAGATTATGGTGAACAAATGAAATCATTAATTTATTATTGATTTATATTGTAACATTTTAAAAAATATCCATGTATGTATAGTTCTTCACTGAGTGAAGGTCTTCATTCTTAATTTGCTGTTGAATAAATTAAAATGACTATAATGAGCAGTAAAATATATGATGACAGTGAAGAGACTTTCTTATATTTGTTATCTACCTTTAATTTCTGGAAAAGATTTTTGTGCCTATTGAATTTAATACAAGGAGGTTGAAAAATGAAGTTTCTTTAAAAAAATAGATTTGTCAGGGTTCCAAGCTACACCCCCAATGAAAGAAAACTTGAGTTTCCTCAAAGTTCCATTTTATTAGAGATATTGGCAAATCTGGGAGGACATGAATCTGAAAGCTTCCAGGTTTTCCCCACCCAAGTGAAAGTTCAAATCCCTGCCCAGCACCCACAAGTTATCCTATGGTCTAATCAGGCACTGTCCCAACTGGAGAGGCCTCCCAGTCATGCCACTCCATGTGCAGGATAAGTTGTCCTTGACTCTCTGAAAAAAGACTGTTAGACTATATATCTCCGAAACGCCATATAATCTCCACTCCCATTTTCCTAAAGCAATAAATGTAGCAGACCTGAAGGCCCAATGTAAAAGATGGCTTCCAGATCCGACAAGATTATTATGTAATTTTATGTGGAGACACAATACTAATTAAATTTTTAAACAAATGAAAATTAATTCTGCAGATTATAAATCAATATTTTTGAAATGGTTATGGTCATCAATATATGACTTTTGGTCACTTAAGGCCAGATATAGCATGCTGTTATAACTGTGCCTTCGGTAGTATTTTTTTTTTTACTCATTTCTAGCTAGAGAACACTTTTGGGATTGCTGTAGAATTGAGCCTCCTTAATTAATTTGATAAACATTAATTTTCTAGCCTTTGGTAATTATGGAATTAGCATAGCACTGGCACTGTTTTCATCAAATTTGAAAATGTTTCAGACAGGCGTATTCCACACAGATACAGTTTAAGGATTTTATGACTGTAGCATTCTGATCCAGAGCATTAAATATATTAAAATACACAATGGATAAGAAAGCTGCTGCTTTCATCTTAGGGAATATTAAATCTCATTCCAAAAACTAAACTGCCATCTCCATCAAATTAAGGAAAATACTTACAAGTATAGAAACGTAAAAGAAATTGATCATTATAATGTATGCAAGTAATTTACTCCATCATAATGAGCATCCAAAACACCATCATGGTTGTGGATGGCAGCAACGAACAAAATGCTGTCATTCTCAGTCGAAAACTTTGCTGAGGGAACTTGCATACAAAATCAGAATATATTTGTGAAATTTTCCTGGGAAAATTTATAATATGTAAATAATATGTATAATATGTATTAAATGTATAAATTCATAATTTTGCAATTATGTAAAATTCCATGTGTGGACCATATATTAAGTAGCTGTTTACAAAAAGAAGAAAGAGACAATATAAATTTCTAGAAAATATACATTTTTGAAATACATTTTGACATACATTTTTACAGTATAGAACAGGGATGTCAAACTTAAGGCCCAGGGGCCAGATCCAGACCGCCAAGTACATAGATCAGGCATGCAGGGCTACCCTGGAAATAGTGAAGGACCAGTGATGTCGAGCTGGCCACCCCATCCCCAAATCGAGTTTGACACACCTGGTATAGAAAATGCCTATGCAGCAGTAATATATACTCAAAATCCATTAAATATGTGGATTTTGAAATCTTTCACTCAAAAGAATACCAGAATAAAATAGTATATGGATGCACAGCACTGGCATGGACCTGATTTTAATAAGTTTCTGTTTTCATCCTGAGAGAAAGAGATTGCCCTGAGGAGCAAAATTTGACCCAGGAAAGCATCTTGGGAGGAAATATGAACTTCACAAGGAGAGAGATCAATGCACTGCCATTTTCTAGCCCTCAGGAGATGAAACTAGTCCTCAAACATAATGGGTCTTCCAACAACTGCCTTTAAAAAAAAGAAATTTCATTGGTTTTCAAAAAAGATACAAAATTAAATGATTAATTATTTAAAATAAGCGGATAGAATCACATAGACAATAAAATCACAAATACATATACAATGATGTGGAATAATGCTGAACAAAAATATCTGCTTATATATTCTTGATCATTCAAGCAAAGCCATGGACTAGAAAATGTTTCAAGGCCAAAATGTTCTACTTCAGATAGGATTGGAATTTATTTGCTTTTCAGATTATTGTCCTAAACATTAAGAAGATTAAAAGCATATTGAAATTGTCCAAATTGTTCTCAACATTGTAATATATTGTCTAGGTATCAAAACTTTTTGTTCCCTTAAATGTAATACTCAGAGCTCATAAAACAGACATTTTTTTCCTCATCAGATAATTGATCAACTCTTTGTGCAGACCATAGCTATTGAAATAGATAGATAGTTAGAATCATATCTATCTGCATAACAGAATATTTTTATTCAACCTTTTCTAGGAAACCGCTATCTTGAAGCTCAGGCAAGCTACAGCACTAAATTTGGGGACTAAAATTTGAAGCTTCTAACTTAGATATACCTTTTCAGGTAGCTTGAGCTGCTAATCTCTTAAATTTTTATTATAGTTTGGAATTGTCCCTAATATGTAGAAAGGTTTGTGCTAAAAAAAACCCATAATAATTCATAATAATAATTTGAATCATTGAATATAAAAAAAACCTTGATTAATCAACCAGATCTTGATTATACTTGAGAAAATATGACCTTTGATATAAATCTGGTATACGCCTGTAAACCATTATCTTTATATGGGGGAAACGTGTAGATATACTGATATAAATTAATTTTATAATTTAATTTATTTATTAAATATAAAAATGTATTTTTTATTTTATTAATTTATTTTTATTTATGAAATAAGCAACTTACCATTATCTATATGAATGCAGTTCTGTGTGATTATCCATGCTATTATTTAATAGCTAAGAGAAGAAGAGATTATAACTCTTTAATGAAGAAAAAGCAATAAGCACAAATTGATTTTTGAACCTGAAAAATGATTCCTAGGAGCAAGATCCTGATTTTTAAAAATCTGTTTTCAGGGGGGAAAATATACTGTAGTAAGTAAAGGATTTTATTATTGCTATTATTACACAATTACTATTGCGTTTCTCACTTTCCTTGTTAGCAAAGTGGGATTTGATTTAGAAAAAGTTGCAATGGGATGAATACTGGGACTGATCTATGAAACCAACAAGGTAACTCCAGCCCATATTTTCTGAGGATTTCCAAACAAGCTTATTTCACCTTGCTTGATTGTATTGTGGTATTAGTATTCAGACCACGTTAGAAGGAAGCAGAAAGGGCAGTGTTAGAGGTTTCATTGTGCTTGTTTGGGAATTGAAGCATAAGCTGACATTATGTAGTAGAGCAGGAAAATGCAAGCAACGCAGTCTATAAGTCAACAATTGAGATGGTTGCTAAATGATGTTTTTCTGCTCAGTATTGTTCCTGATTTTCATGTGATTCTCCCATGATACATTTATTTGATAACGCTCTACATTTCTGCCAAATATCCTGTGAAGTAGCCAGTGTCTGACCTCCATGCATCCAAAACCTGCATCTCCCTAAATCCCTTAACTTCTTGAAGAATTTTCATAGACAGCAGTTATCTGTTTATATAGTCTGACCTTAGGGCAAACAGCATCTTAAAATAGTGATTTCAACTGGGAAACTAAGATTGGGATGGGGATTAAGAAATGCCTTCTGCCCTGTGGCTGTCATTTAAGGGAGAGTTTTAATAACAGTTATCCTTCTACCTCATCTAGTTGTCACCTTAAATCTTAAGGCATGCTGTACCCTTAAGCTGCTTCTGTCCTAGGCTCATGCTGACTTGTTTCTAAGCAGTCTAAAAAACCTCCCATCTATTAGTCAATTTGGCAATAGCTTGTACAGCATTTGGTCCAAATTACATGTTATCACATCTGTCCATTGAGCAATTTCTATCTGCTGTGACCTTGCATCTTTTTGTTCCAGAAAAGCAAGACAGTACGAGTTGTTTCCTTCCTTTGGATAGATTTTGTTGTATCTATACACATAAATACAGATAAACACACAGAGAGATGTGCATGAAAACACACACACACACACACACACACACACACCCCTATATGGATACATATATGCACATGCACTAAGTTAAACTGAATTTATGTAGAAAGCATAAAAAGTACATGCATGCAGGTACAGCAATTAAGTTTCTTACTGAGCTCTGGTCTCTAATATCTTCTAAGCTCCTTTTACTAGGAATGATGTAATAGTGCAATCACGATGGCCCTTGCATTCTATAGAAGGTTGCTGGTATGAAACCCATTGGAAAGTTATGTTAAATTAATGTTTTTGCTTTCCTGAGCTATCCACTTTTCCCAAGTTTTTTTTTAATAAATGCAACAAAGACAAAAATATTAGAAACAAAAGAAAAAGAAAAAAATATGGTGACAAACAGAAAAAGAATGATTTCAGGGAAAGAAAAAAAAATAACTAAAGCATCCCTACCAGCTGGTAACATTTTTACCAGCTTTCAAGCCAGCAAACTATTATTTACAAAGCAAGTATTGTGCTATTATAACATTCCAGGTAAAGGTAGCTTTAGAGGACATTAGAGATAGTGATAACCATGCTATCTTGTTATTGGGGAGGGGAGATAATGGTGGTTCAGCCTCTGCAAAGACCCTGCAAAGTTGCAATGAGGTTCTGGAATTAATCCCTAAGAAAATAAAGTGTCAGGAGTCCTTGAAGTGATTATAATGGGGAAAATAGTATTTTAATTTCACAAAAAGAAAATATGCTTGAACATTGTGAATTCAGAGCAATGTCTGTTCCTATTCTCCAAAACTGCTTCCTGTCCTGTTCTGGATAGATTTAGATTTAGAAAATATTGCAAAAATACTGCTAGCTCTTTTAGCCACCTAAACCCATAGGGTTAAACGATTATAACACATCTGCCAGGAGGTACTGGAAACAATGAAATATTGTTCTCTTGTATGCTTGTAGAGAACTGTGATGGCACAGTGGTTAGACTGCAGTGTTGCAGACTGACTCTTCTCACTGCCAGGAGTTTGATCCTGACCCTCTCAAGGTTGATTCAGATTCAGCCTTCCATCCAGAGGTGGTATTCAGCCAGTTCAGACTGGTTCACCTGAACTGGTAGTGGAAATCGTGGGCACCTGCCCTGCTCTATGCCGTCCTATTTAGGTATGTTTCAAGCTGTGTGCAGGCGTGCAAGCCACATGCACAAGCAAAGCGCATGCAAGGATGGCCGTGCGCATGCATTTACGCACATGCTTACATTTGTGAACTGGTAGGAAAAGTAAATGAATACTTCCCTCCTTCCAAAGTCAGTAAAATGAAAACCCAGATTGTTGAGGTCAATATGCTGACTCTGTAAACTGACTCTGTAAAGTGCCTAGAGAGGGCTGTAAAGCAATATGAAGTGTTATACTGTTTAAGTATTGTTGCTATTGCTATTGTGAGGTCTGAAGATGTTTGTTAATATAAAATGTCTGTATTTCCACAGTAGGCATTCTTTCTTTCTTTTTTTTTTTTTTTTTTTCTTTTTTTTTTTTTTTTTTTTTTTTCTTTTTTCTTTTTTTTTTTATTTTTTTTTTTTTTTATTTTTTTTATTTTTTTTTTTTGTTTTTTTTATTTTTTTTTTTTTTTTTTTTTTTTTTTTTTTTTTTTTTTTTTTTTTTTTATTTTTTTTTTTTTTTTTTTTTTTTTTTTTTTTTTTTTTTTTTTTTTTTATTTTTTTTTTTTTTTTTTTTTTTTTTTTTTTATTTTTTTTTTTTTTTTTTTTTTTTTTTTTTTTTTTTTTTTTTGTTTTTTTTTTTTTTTTTTTTTTTGTTTTTCCTTTCCTTCTTTCTTTCTTTCTTTCTTTCTTCTTCTTCCTCCTCCTTCCTTCCTTCCTTCTCCTTCCTTCCTTCTTCCTTCCTTATTGTTCCAAGCAGCATTCACTTTTTCTTCCATTTCTCTTCTCTGTCTCTCGTTCATTATCCCTTTCTCGCCTACCTATCAAGTAAGTGCCGCTACAGATAAAGTACATTTCTGCAGTTCCAATAGACAGAATTGCTAATGATGTGTATGAGTGTGTTACCTTCCTGACATTCAGCCTCTGCTCTTTTCCCTTGTCTCTAGGGCATGAGAGGAAGCCTGTATTTTTATGGTCTGAGAAACTCCATTATGTCTTGGAGTAAAGTCACTGTTTTTGCTTGTTTCTAGAGAAAAATTCTGAGAGGAGGAAATATTTGCTTTGATTATGAGGCGGTAATAAATTAAAGCATATAAAACTCAATCAGCTATTATCAACGTTCAAACAACAGCTAAAACATGTTATCATTCATACAAAACAAATTACCTTGACCAATCAGAAGGATAGCTGATAAAAGCAACAAGAAAACTGCTGACCTTAACTATAGAACAATTTCCATAAGCAAAGAAAGTCTTATTTCCACTAGGCACCAGCATCTTGATAAAGCACAACAGTCATATGGCAAAGCAGGCATAACTTTAAACACAGCTTTTAATGAGAAGTTAGAAAACTGTTGGAAAAAATGACTTAGGGATTTATTGCATTGCACAGCAATATCTTCATGGATGGTTGGACTTGCTCTTAGGGCTACTCAATGGATGAACCATCATTTATTAGCAATCCACTGATGAATCATGTCTTGTTGCTATTGATAAGGAAACATGGACCAGTTTTTAGCACTTATCTGATGTTAAAAATGCAAGGAAGTTCCAGATTCAGTTCCTATCTTCTCCAACAGGCCTGGGAAAGACTCTTATGTCAGTTTCTGGGCAAAGCTAATCAATGCAGATAATATTAAAAGACACTGGTAAAGACAAGTTTGAATATACAGTCACGTGAGTGACAAAAATAAGTTGAACCATACAAAAACTGAAATTTGGTTGGATTTTAATTTGTTATATCAAGCTATAGTACTTAATGGTCTATCTCCCTTTCAACATTTTAAAAGATGGCAGCATTTCTGAGAATGTCTAGGCTCTTTTTCTTTTCAGATAATCATATAAAACTCTGAAACCTCATTTTATATAGCCCTGATATTAAGTTATTTAGGCCTTGAAAAATCATCATGAACACTGATTATTGCCCTGAAGTATCTCTCACTACAGCCTTGCATTTTCTTGTACCTAACAGCATTCAGTGCATTTTGAGTCAATTGGATGTTGATGTTTTTGTCCAGGTAACTCACATGTAAGCATATGAGATTCTTATCTCAATGTAATTGAAGTATGTGTCAGTGTGACCAAGATTAATGTTTCAGGCAATTGACAAAACTAGGAGAACCTAAGTACAAATGTTTCTTAGTCATGGCTGCCATTTCAATCTGAAATCACTAATGATGTCTAAACTTGAATGTTTGGATAATAACATGGTGATATTTTTTTTACTCCAAATATAATGTCCTGCTCAAGAACAATTTTGTCTTGCTTGACTAAGCCTTCGTTGGGATGTTTAGGTGTCCTCTGAACTTAGTTTTTGCTTGTGAATATTTTGTTACCTGACTAGATAATTTCTTCAGTGCTAGAAGGGAGTGGGGCTTACTCATTGTTTACATTGACAGTATCTTGCCTGTCAATGTTGGTAAGGGTGTTGTTTTCTCATGGAAGTTTCTTGATTAGGCTGTTGTTTACTGCAGAGTTGCCTTGATAATTTCTTAATTAGGGTATTGTTCACTGCTTGATTGCTTCTCAAGTGTTAATCGTGGTGTTAATCCCCGTTTATCTGGGTATATGATTGCTAGTAAGGAGGAATACTGGTCTTTTCACTTAACTTTTAGCTTTTTATTGTTTCTTTTGAATGGTGTGGTAAATGTTGTTGGTCTGCTGATGACTGATTTGTTTGAATGCTAACTTTCTAGGAAATTCCTGAGCATTTTTATATTTGGCTTGGTCTAGGACAGTGTTGGCAAACAAGAAGACATATAGTGATGGTTCTATTTATTTATCTGCTGCACAATAAAATGATCAAGATATATATATATTCAATATAGATGATAGAAGAGTCAATTTACTTTTAATATGTCACACACACAAAACCCATAAAATTGAAAATACCTAATCTACGCGCGCACGCGCGCACACACACACACACACACACACACACACGGGGAGAAGGGGGTGAGAGAGACCAGAGAGAACAATCCATTACTAGAATATGCTACCTTTGTGGCCTTTAGAGAATGATCCATTATCCAGCATGAAAGTAGTGGCATCTTACCTTCCTTCCTTCCTTCCTTCCTTCCTTCCTTTGTGGCTTTTGAGTCCTTAGAATCTGACCTGCTTTAAAGGCTGGATCACAGCAGATTTAGATGGGGATCTAACCTGGACCTTGACCTGCATTTAGCCTAGTTGATTTCAAATCTGGGAAATACTCCAGATGGACAGATTTATAATATATCCCTGCTTGAAATAATATAATAATATGCTGCACTCAAAATATAGGACAGTGAAGAAGTAAGATTCCTAAGAAACAGATGCATATAAAGTGAATTTTATGTACAAAGTGATATGGATGTCCAAAACTGCATTCAATAAAAGGATAAATGCTAGCAAAGGATAAATGCTTGCATTTAAAATCCAGCAACAAAACATCTCGTCTTCAGTATGAAAAAGTCTACTACAGAAGCTAATCCAGGAAAGAATGTATGCCTTTTTTTTTTTCACTTCAGCAGCACTATCACATGCAGAATGTTCTCCTTTAAGCACAGTAATTCTTCTGCACTGAAGCTTGAATATGTTGAAGCCATTAAACTTTTCTATTGTTCAATGCAGCATTTAATGTGGCAAGAAGAGTTAGCATGTAAAAGGCAAACAACTGCTTACTTGATAGGTAGGCAGATGGCAGACACAGAATACCAAGTGAGAATATTGACTACCCTTTTTGTGAAATGTGAAATGCCATGAAAATGGATTTCCATTTCTAAAATTCTGAGTAGAAAAAAGTAACAGCGTTCCCCATCAAAGACATGTCTTTGAGAGCAACAATCATTGAATATAATTTTCTGACTATGCCCTTGCATACTCATTGTTTAGCTTGTGGTATTTAAACAAAAAAAATCATCTCTACACTTTAAATGTTTTTGTCAATAAGTACTATATAATCATAAATTGTTTTATGTTTTTAATTGTGCAGTTGATTAAGTAATTATTCTCAAATATAATAATAGGAACCACGTTTATTCTGTTCAATTGTGTCAGATTCTCAGAGAGTGCCTGGATAAGTCTCTGCAGTTTTCCTGGCAAGATCTTGCAGATTGTCATTACATCCTTCCTAGGGTTGAAAGAGAGTGACTGGTCCAAGATCACCCAGTTGGCTTTATGCTTAAAATGGGACTAGAATTCAAGGAATATTGATATCTAGTCTGATATCTTAATTACTACTACATCAAATTGCTTCATTGGTGTTTACTGAGGACCCCCAATTGTTGGGGGCAATATGCTGACTCTGTAAACTACTTACAGAGGGCTGAAAAGCACTATGAAGCAGTGTATAAGTCTAATGCTAATGCTATGCTACTGGAATATTTACTCAACTTCAATTCCCACCATGTCTTCTGGAAATATACATGTAGGAGTTCTATCTGATATCCCATAATATTCAGGATAAAAGCTGGAGATTTCAGATGAGGGTTGAGGATAGAACAGTTTAAAGATAGTGCAACTACTTCATTAATTGATCAGTCTATCTGGCCCTTCCACATTCGGCTTCATGAAGTTTACAATTGGAAATTGGACAAGAGGAGAGAAAGAATAAATGACTGACTGGGGCTTTGACATATGATATGGTGATGAGGAAACAAAGGGAGGATCTGAATAAAGGAGTTTGATGTTAATAGATCTGAATTCATGAGATTTGAACTGATACAACTGAACACTTTAATCAAAGGTATCCATCCTTCCTTAAGGCCAGGAGGTATCTATCCTTCTTCAAGGCCTTTATTTGCTGCTACTCAGCAGTTAACATTTGGTTGTGAAGCACTTGGCTAAATAGCCCACTGGAAGTGGACATGCTAGTAGTTCTCCATTCTAGGGCTTTATAGCTTGTGGATATGATGCCCATGGCAAACAAATAGATTGCCATGTATAAAAGCCAAAGCTGCTTGCAGCACAATGGAGTTCAGCAGTGAAGAGGGGACAGTTGAAAACAGATTGCAAATTATGAATGTTAATTTGGCTCATTGATTTCCAGAGAAGCAAAGCAGTGCGCTGGTGACCCAAAACCAGAATCTGCAGCTGAGCAAAAACACCATCCAATCCAATTCATTAAGGGCAATGCAGGATCTTGTTAAATTGAGTTTTTATATTTTTTTTCTAATCAATCATGATGAGAAAGGATGACTTTATTAAAAAAATTATATCCTGAGGGTATACATTCTTATACACTCATAGATGTGTATGTGTGTGTGTGTGTGTGTGCATGTGTGTGTGTGTCTGAATGTGTGTCTGAATGCATGTCCTCAGGATTAATGTGGCATTGTGTGAATTGTGTAGTGAAAAATAATACAGAATATATAATATACATATACCGCGGTGACAAAATGCTTGCAAATTGAAGGCAGAGGAAGGAGAAGGAATGACAGGTGTTCACTTTAGTATTATCTGATTTATTGTAGCCAGTCCAAAAGATCCTGAACAGATTACAACTTCAAATATACAGTTTAAATTAGTTTGAATCAGACTCATCTTCCTGGGGCTGTGAATTCTCTTGGTACCAAAATTATGTTGCAAGAAAGCTGAAAATCATGTATTTGTATCTATTTAAGCTGTATTTGCATGACAAACATGAACCACATTTTAGTCAAAGAAATCAAACATGGTTAAGATAGTAATGGGCAAAGCTTTTTGTAGGAATAAAATTTTAACCTTTATCATCCCTAATCATTTTTTTTTTGTCCTTCAATAGTAGAGCATTAGGTAAGTAGAGCGAGCAGTGAATTCTACCTCATGAAATCTTGGACCATGACTATTTGATATAGCCAATCATCACCCCATCCAGATATCTTGAGAACTATTTTCAAAGCTGTGTTGTAATCATAAGGATCTAGATTTATGAAAATGGAGAAAGAAACAAGATTTTCAGGGTGCTGAAGTATGTGTCAAATATCATATCAAGTCATTGCATAATGCTTTTATATCAGGAGTGCTTTTTATGTTATATATACCATTGAAAACTATATGCTATTTCAGCCTGAGTATTATATTACCAACCAAAGCAATAACTCTATCAGTTCTATGAAATTCATTTCTGTGAGCCTTACATGCAAAACTAATAGATAAACCTGACTATTAAACAGTTATTCTGTATGGATCTGTTTCTCTAAAAATCTATCCAGTGTTTTTAATTATAGCTGGATTCTTTTCCACAGTTTCAATGGTGCTGGTTAAAACTCAGAAAACAGCATCTGGTCAGCATCATCTAGGCGAGCATATTGCATAGAATTGCCAACAGTTTCTGTGTGATCAGAAGACCAAATGCATCACATGTAGAAAACTGGCAGCTTAAAAAATTATTTGAGTTCAACACAAATTGCCCATTTTTTTTTTTTATAAAAAAAGCTGGTATACCCCCTCCCAGTCCCTGAAGAGGCTTCTGCTATTGTGATGAGTCTTTTAAGTCATGATTATTTACTAACATGAGTAGTTACTTTTCATGATGAGTTTAAATAAGTCAATCCATACGAATTATACTAACTCTGCTTGTACAATATTGATTTTTATTTTTGTAAGAAGATGAATTGGTTGATATGAAAGACATTTTCTAATTTGGGAAATATTAGCTTGTCCTGCACAAAGTGCAGGCGAATAATATGGTCTCGGGGGACACAGTGTGCTCAGATGCTGAGCTTGTCAATCAGAAAAGTCAGCAGTTCAGAGGTTTGAATCCCTAGCGTCACATAACAGAGTGAGCTCCTGTTACTTGTCCCAGCTTCTGCCAACCTAGCAGTTCGAAAGTATGTAAAAAATGCAAAGTAGAAAAATAGGAACTACCTTTGATGGGAAGATAATGGTCATTCCATGTGCCTTTGGCATTTAGTCATGCCCAGTCACATGACCACAGAAGGACGTCTTTGGCTTGAAACAGATGAGCATACACCCCCTAGAGTCAGGAACGACTAGCACATAATGTGTGAGGGGAACCTTTACCTTTACCTTTTTAATATGGTCTCTGAGGTTGCTTACAAATATATGCTTCTATAGAATGGAAAAATAGAATATGAATTCCAGATCAGCATGTTTACAACCTATCTTGTATATAGCAATGTAATGTATATGGAGATAATCATGAAAAGTTGAAATTGCAAAAAGTGATAGCTAGACTGCTGTTGCGAGAGTTCCCATGATGCGTATTCAGAAAGATCTATGTTGAAATAATCACTACTTGTCAGGCATAAATAATAGATTTAAACAAATATAAATAAACCAGATTATTTATGGAGCTGATACCAAATGAGTTATGTCCAAAAACAGAATGTTAAATATATATTGTGAGCATCTTAGGAACTAGCCCTCTGTTCTGAAATATATTTTCAGCAGGACAAACACATGGCTGTACTCAGCAGATGTGTTACTAAACATTTGGCTCTTTCCCAAGAATATATATATTCAACTTAATCAAGTTATAAGTACATATTCACCTTTAAATCAGCATAATTATATGTGCTGTAGGGAAGGCATTCCTCACTCACCATTTATCATATTCTAAGCCATTCTAGAGCTCTTAAAACTAGCTTAAGCATACAGCTCTTTTTCCTGGTTCAGACTATTCCCAATTAAAATGAAGAGGTTCAGGATAGTCCAATCCTATTAACTGGTTTAACTGGTGGGTTAGAACAAAAAAGCCAAGATGTGCTTTAATGACTCTAGTTATGGAATCAAAGTGGCAATGCAAGTTTCAGATTAAATGCCCTTAGTTTTATTCGTACCAAAGTACCTTCAGTGCATCGCATATAATAGTATTCAATATCAAAGAAAGGAATGATAAGGAATGATTAAGTATGATAACAATTGACAGCACAAGAGGTAATATTGTGTATATTTGGTCTGTATATATGTGTTGTGCTGTGTGTATGTATATTTTAACAGTTTACATTTCTTAATTGCTGTATTCTAATACTGAATATTATTTTATGTAATTAATTTGATTGTATAACCATTCCCATGTATAATTAAGCATGATTGCTCATGCTTCACTCAGAACTGCATTATTTACATTAAAATAGTTCACAGATTTACTTTAAAAAGTTCATAGTTATCCATGCTTGAGTAGTTATTTTTCACAATAGTTCACAGTAGATGTCAACAGAGGTAATGATTGCATAATCAAACTTATTCATAAAAATAATATCTCAATAAGACTGCAATTTTTTCTGTCTATATTAGCTACTAAAGCCAGGTTTTTCTTGGCTAAATTTATCCATTCATTCCTCAGTTGGCATTATAATGATTGAAAAGTTCTGATTGATATTGCAATAATCATGCAATGTTAAACAACAAACAGGAAACTTAGAAACTTAAACTTAAGTAGATGGGAAGTAATTCACATTCATTGTATTACAGTCTCATAAAAATATCAGCAAAAGTCGACCCTTCCTACATATTCTGGTGTTTATACAGGATTTCTTTCTATATAAAAGTAGTTGCCTTGGAAAGGTGTGATTAATTACTACAATGGTTGGGGAAGATTGGTGAGTGGGTAAAAAATATTTTCAATGCTTTTGATCAAGCCCACTTACTAAATCCCTCTTTGAACCACAATTTGGCCTGTGATATTCCTGAGTATGAAAGTTGTATTAAAAGGGTGGAAAGATATTGTAGAGGAAAGGAGAACCAACTTAATTAAATAATCTCTGGACAAGTGTTCAGAAGATTACTCTCAGTCTAGTAAAAGATCCAACCTCACTGAGGTTCAGAGGAATGCAGAACAAGACCATACCCAGGGATTTCTACATCATCGCTCCTTCTATATTCCATTTTGCTTCTCATCCAAGAAGCTTCTTCAGTTCAGTTCTTTAGAACTAAAGAAGCTTCTTAGATGAGAAATGAAATGTCTTCAAGCAAAACAAAGAAAGTCCAGTTGAAAAAACACCTTTGGGATAACCATGATGTGAATGACTAAGAATGTCCATAACATTTTGCTCCTTCCATGATTAACCATGGTTTATTTGTTTGTTTGTGTAGTCAGTCCATCAGCCAGCCAGCCAGCCAGCTAGCCAGCCAACCAGCCAGTCAGTATCCTGCATTTATTATTTTTACAAATAAGATGGTGAACATATCCAGCACACACCTTCCCCTCCTATTTCACCACAGCAACAATCCTTTGGGATGTGTTAGGCTGAGAGAGAGTGACTGGCCCAAGGTCACCCACCTGGCTTTCATGGCTAAGGTGGGACTTGAAGTTAGTATCTCTCGCGTCTCTAGCCTCATGCTTTGACCACTGTAAAGCTGTCCAGTTTTCTTTTCCTCTGTTCCTAGTTTTGCCCATCTTGACAGGAGGATCTTTTGCAATTACGGTACTTTTACTTCTAATAATCATATTCAACTCTTTTCTAAAAAGACTTTTGCCCTATCAGCTAACATGGCTTTTCTGAAACTAATATGGGGGGGAGCCTTTTGTTTACATTAAAAAAAATACTTCATGCAGCCAATTATGCCAGGACATGCTGAAATACTGGCTTGTGTCAGAAATGAATCTGTCATACATACATAGTGTCTTTCATGCCTGAGAAGAAAATTAAAGTGGCTTGTTTTTCAGTGGAAGGAGGTGATACCTTTGTTAGATTTGACTTTGCCAGTAAATAGTTAGCGGTAGGTACTTCTGTCTTTTGAATCAGTTCATATGCCAATTCTGAAGAATTTTATCGCTTTCTTTGCATATTTGCTAAATACATACTGACATAATAGTGAGTGAATTCTTTTTTCTTCAGTACATTAGAGATATTCTTTAGTTCCTGTCTGTTTACTTTCTCTACCTGTAACATAGGTGGCATGGCCCGCAGTCATATGTCTGAGACTAATAATTGGTGGAATGGCTATATATGTGTAGCATTTGGTTAAAAAGATCTTTCTGACTTGTTACAAAAAGATATAAAAGTAGTGAGGGATCATGGCGCTCCCTGAAACATTTCCTATTATTGTATTAAATTCTCCCAGTATAGAATATTTATATATACAGTAGTCATCAATTTACAAACCATTTGTTTAGTGACAAAAATTATGAATGGCACTGAAAAAAGTGACTTATGATTGGTCCTCACAATTACACTGGTTGCAGCATCCCAACAGTCACATGATCATGATTCAGGCAACTGTGACACTTTTACAATGGTCAGGGGGCGAAGAAGGTCTCAAGTTGTAGTCAGGTGATGTCTTGTGTTAATAACCCCGTGATTTGGGGCCCCAAAAAGTCATAAAATTGGGTTCTGCCACAAAATGCTTCACTTAACAACCACACCACTTAATGATAAATTTTATAGTCCCCATTGTAGTTATAATTCAGGAACTCCTGTAATGTATAGAGCAGTTTTCCTAAGCTGTGATATGTACTTTCCCTGAGGAGGTTCATTTTCTGGATGAAAATAGTTTTCTGGATTTTTAGGGGAAGTGTGTACATGAGATTATATTAAATGGTTGTGTATGGCAAAAATGCTTGAGACAACTGATATAGAACAAAAGTCTTACTTTTCTAATGATCATCTTTCTTTCTCTTCATATCTCCAATTAATTCTTCTGGAATTATGTCAGCTCAGAAGGTCACGTTGTTTAAGCCTGATTTTGACTGATAATTTTATTTCTCTCAGTGTGTGTATATACACACTCAGCTAAATTAGATTAGTAGCATCTAATGATTTGGACATTCAGGAAGATCTATTCTCTGTATAAAAAAATATTTGGTATATATCAAATATTCCAAATGCATTCATATTATTTATACTGATAAGGGTCATTATGTGGCTTTCATTTATGAGCCAACTGTCATCAATGGGCCAACTGTCATTTATGGGACAAGTGCCAGCGACTATATAGCCATAATGCCAAGCACTTTTCTTTCTAAGACTTAATTTCTCTCTGTGCTGCCATAAGGAGTCATTAATTTATGTTATGTATGTGTAGAGAGAAGTATGAATGCTACTATGATCTAAGCCTGATATACTGGCTTAGCACTTACTGTAAAAGATTACATCACTAGAACAGATAATAATTTCAATGTTTAATGAAAAAATCAATATATTGCTGAAACACCTCAAACAAGTTGAATATACAGTTCATACTGCAACGGCAGAATAGCTTGACTTCAATGTCCTCCCTCCCTTCCCTTATAAACAGATTTAACTGGCCAATTCCTTAATGGTATCAAGATATAAAAGCCTCACAATGCTGCTAATAAAGTGCTTGAGGTAATGATACCCGCTCCATTAACTGGCCAATACCAAGAAGGACAAGAGACATGTTCTCACATTGCCAATTGAGAGGACTTAATTTATCTTCTTCAATGTAAAAAAAAAAAAAGAAGAAAAATCTATAACTACAGTGGATAAATAATGGTGATACAAATGTTGTACATAGCCAGAAGAATGCGATGTCATTCCTTTACTGGGAAGTCATCAAAGGAAACGTGGTTGAGCTGCTACAGATCAATATAGACTGGTTTATTTATTTGTTTAATCATCAACAATAATACATAAAATTTATATTGACTTAAATCTGAGTAGCTGTACAAGCATCCCTGGGTATTCAGTGCAAACCGCAACAAAAGACAAAAGCAGAATAAAGGTATGTACTATGAATGCCCAAAATTATTGTTGTTGCCAGCACAGTCAGGCAGATGTTTAGACTGGATTTTTATTTATTATTAATTTTTATCCCAGTTATTTATTTTTTATAAATAATACAAGGTGGTGGACATATTTAATATACCTTATTTCCATACAATAGAACCACCATCTGTGAGTTGGGTTGAGAGAAACTGACCCAAAGTTATCCACCTGGCTTTCATGTCTAATGTGAGAGTAGTACATAGAACATTGAATAATAGGATTGGAAAGGATGTTGGAATTCTTCTAGTCCAGCCTTCTGTTCAAGCAGGAGACTTTATACCATTCTGGACAAATGGCTGTCCAGTATCATCTTGAAAATGTTGCAGCTAAATATTAGGGTACCCCCCCCCTTACATAAACTGTTTCATGGTAGTCACAATTTTAAAGCCACATTAGGCAGCCGAAGCATATTTGTATTCAGTGATATAACAATAAGATCTCTGGCAAATGAGAAGGGCTCAAATATCCAATTAGTTGTGAAATAGGAAATTTTATATAAGGTCCTCAGCTCTCTATGGCCATTTATGTTTCTGGTTTCTCTAGTTATTTAGGACTGACAGTATATTCCCGAGACATTTTCCACAGCTATCTATGTGCAGATGAGAAGAGATATGCTGACAAGCAATATGAAAATATTTTGCTTCGCATGTGATTCAGCAGCAGAAACTGCTTCCCACTGTTTTCATGCCTATAGCAATCATATTGCTAGATGTCTCTGTCAGTTTTTCCATAATCTCTTTAAAATTGTACTTAGCTTGGCTCCTGCTTCATCTTCTTGCACTGAATTCCGTCAACTAATGTTCTTCTGTGCTTTCCAACTAGTTCATTCATCATGTATTAACTAGACCATGTCTTATCTTAATTTTCAAGGATGCCCTAGAGGTTTGCTGAATGAAAGCCTTTAATTGGTTAATGATACTGCATGACACTCTTTAACTCCTCGCTGATTTGCCTAGAAAGGGTGGTGTGAGGGAGAAAGCCAACCTAATAAAATCAAATCCAGTCACTTAGAATTGGATGCATTGCACTTACCTAGGGCAGTGAAATGCCTTTTATGTCCCCATAATCACTGAATTATTTGAAATGGCCAAAACTTCAAGTTTTAATAAGATTCTAAGTTCGATTTACAATTTTTTTTACAAATATAAAATGATAGTCATCTGATTTCTGATTCCAAAAATTCAATTTTATTCAGACTCCAAAGTAACATCAGTGTGTTATCAAATACAACAATGCTATATCTGAATCCCCAATACTTGAATTCTTATTCTGTGTTTAGTCTTAAATAAGGGCATCATGAGAATATCTAAAATTCAAACTTCTTACAACTTTAAAGTTCAATCCATGCTGGATCATACAAATAGGAGTGCAGTATGCTGCAGTGGAAAATATACATTGGCTGAATAAAGAAGAGCGTGGGAATTGGATTTTCCACATACCCCGGTTTCCATAATTATTCTAAACCATTAATATACCAATTTGTTTTTCTTTGACATATATATGTATGTGTATATATATGTGTGTGTGTGTGTGTGTGTGTGTGTAATATATATGTGTGGTGTGTGTGTGTGTATATATGTATGTATGTAGTATGTATGTATGTATGTATGTATGTATATATATATATATATATATATATATATATATATATATATATAGATATATATGTTTTCTGAGGTTTTCGCGGTGTTGTATGTAGGTCTCTATTGTTCAGGGTTTCTCCCGCGTAGAATTGGAGATGTCTTGGCGACGTTTCGACAAAGTCTCATTCATCATCTTCAGGCTGCTTCAGGCTACTTCAGGCTTGGTGTTTCCAGGAGTAGTGTGAGAGTCTCAGCTGTTTCTTCATTTTAACTGCCAGAGGGGGGGTTAACTGATTGGGTGGGGGCTTGGCTGTGTCTTGATTGGGTGGAGGTGTGTCCTTATTGGTGGAGGTGTGTTCTGTTCTGATTGTTTGGGGGGTTGTGTTTCATGTGAGGGTAGAGGGGTTTTAAAGAGGCTAATTGTGCTTTTGCAGTTTGCTTCTGGTTCTGGGTCATGCCTCCTCATCAGTTTGTGTTTTTGTCTGTTTTCTTTGTGATGTTTGTGGTGATATTCTGTGTGGCTATTAGTGGGTGTGGGCCTGGTGTCATTCATCCTGTTTGGGACTCGTTTGTTAATAAGGGCAGGCTTCCAAAAGGCTGACAGGCGGGATGTATGTCCCGCCTGTTCATGCTGTGTGGGGTTTTTCTATTTCAATTGCTTCTCTGATTATACGGTTGTTGAAATGTTCCGGCCTTGGCGATAGTTCTAGTCTTATTGAAATCAATTTTATGTCCTGTGGCTTTAAGGTGTTGGACCAGGGAAGAAGTTGGTTCCTCTTTTTTGATTGCATTTTTGTGTTCTTCAATGCGTGCACTTATTCTTCTGTTGGTTGTCCGATGTATGTGGTGGGGCAAGTGGTGCATGGGATTCATATACTCCTTGATTTTCTAACTCAATTTTGTCTTTGGGGTTTCTTAGGATGGTGGATATTTTCCGGTCTGTGCAGAATGCTGTCTTGATGTTGTGTTTGCGGAGGATTTGCTGATTTTGTCTGTGGTGCCTTTTATGTATGGGAGGAGGGCTTTTCCATTTTCTTGTTCTCTGTCCTGGACTTTAGTGGGGGTTTCTTTTTGGATTAGGTTGGTGATCTTATTCTTTGGAATCCATTGGATGTCAGTACGTTAGTGAGAGTGTGTAGTTCGGTTTTTAGATGTTGTTCATCAGCTAGGCGTTTTGTTCTGGAGATGAGTGTCTTGGCTACGGAATTGATCTGGGCTGGGTGGTGGTGTGAGAGTGCGTGCAGATAGCGGTTGGTGTGTGTTTTCTTCTGGTAGATGGTGTGTCCTAGGGAGCCATTAGATTTCCTGTAGACTAAGACGTCCAGGAAGGGGAGTTGGTTGTTTACTTCTGTTTCCATGGTGAACTGTATTTTGGGGTGTAGGCTGTTGAGGTGTGTAACGAAGTTGTCCAGTTGTTCTTTCCCATGTGGCCAGATTATGAAAGTGTTGTCTACATATCTGAGCCAGAGTTTGGGTTTGTGATCAGATTTTTCTAGAGCTTGGGTTTCAAAGTTTTCCATGTAGAGGTTGGCAATGACAGGTGAGAGGGGTGATCCCATGGGTGCTCCTTCTATCTGTTTGTATTTTTGTCCATTGTAAATAAAGTATGTGTTAGATAGGCAGTGGTTGGTCAGATCAAGGATGTGTTTGGGGTGGTTGTATTTGTTTTGGATAGCAATAGCAATAGCAGTGGACTTATATACCGCTTCGTAGGGCTTTCAGCCCTCTCTAAGCGGTTTACAGAGAGTCAGCATATTGCCCCCAACAATCTGGGTCCTCATTTTACCCACCTCGGAAGGATGGAAGGCTGAGTCAACCCTGAGCCGGTGAGATTTGAACCGCTGAACTGCTGATCTAGCAGTAGCCTGCAGTGCTGCATTTAACCACTGCGCCACCTTGGCTCTGTTAGCTGTTAAGGCTTCTTTGATTGGCACTTGGGTGAAGAGTGATACGACATCAAAGCTCACGAGTAGGTCACTGGGCTGTAAGTTTTGTTTCTTTATGATCTCTATGAAGTGGAAAGCGTTTTTTACATGTGAGGTGATGGAATCTCCATAGGGCTGTAGTTGTTTGGCAAGAAATTTGGCTAGATTTTGTAAAGGTGAGCCTATGGAGCTGACTATTGGTCTAAGTGGAGTTCCTTCTTTGTGTATCTTGGGTAGACCATAGAGCTTGGGGCATCTGGATGATTTTTCTCTGGGAATGATTCTTTGCTGGATCTCTTCACTGATGGGGGAGGCTTTTATTTTGGTTCTAGTGGTTTTTTCCAGGTAGGTGGTGGGGTCCGTGTTTAAGGGTTTGTATGTGGAGTCTTGGAGTAGGTTGGTTAATTTGGTTTGGTAGTCAGAAGTGTTCATAACCACCGTGGCATTCCCCTTGTCTGCTGGTAAGATTATTATGCTGGTGTCTTCTTTCAGATTATGTAGTGCTGTCTGTTCTTCTTTGGGTAAGTTGCTTTTGGGTGGCTTGCTGGTGCAGAGGATGTTGGTGATTTCGGATCTGATTCTGTTAGCGTCGTCAGAGTTGATTTTGGTCAGGCTGGTTTCAACTCCGCATATAATGGTTTCAGTGGGGATGTATTTGGGGGCGACTGCAAAGTTGAATCCTTTTGAAAGGACATTGGTTTCGGCTTTGGTGAGGATCCTATCTGAGATGTTATGCACTGTTTGTTTCATGTGTGGCTGTGTGGGGGGGGGGGTTGGTTTCTGGCATTCTTTTAGGTCTTTGGAGTTTGTTGGTGTGTGTTTCTGTCTTGAGGGGTGGTCTTTGTTTCAGCTCTCCAGGTGGCGAGTTGTTTCAATTTGTCCCAAAGTGTGGGGTGGATCTTGTTGCTGAGTTCAAGGTGAAGAGTGAGGAGATCTTTGTTGATTCGGTCTAGGAGGAATCTTTTTATGTGAAGTTCATTTCTGATTAGGGAATATATGTGTGTGTGTGTGTGTGTGTGTGTATGTATATGTATATGTATGTATGTGTAGATAGATAGATAGATAGATAGATAGATAGATAGATAGATAGAGATAGATAGATATAGATATAGATATAGATATAGATATAGATATAGATATAGATATAGATATAGATATAGATATAGATATAGATATAGATATAGATATAGATATAGATATAGATATAGATATATGTGTGTGTATATGTATATGTATATGTATATGTATATGTATATGTATATGTATATGTATATGTATATGTATATGTATATGTATATGTATGTGTAAAAAAATAAGGACCACTTTTGGTGGGAAGGTAACAGTGTTCCGTAAGTTTAGTCATGACCACGGAGACATCTTTGGACAGTGCTGCCTCTTTGGCTTTGAAACGGAGCTGAGCACTGCCCCTAGAGTCAGGAACGACTAGAACATATGTGCGAGGGGAACCTTTACCTTTACCTTACTATGGTTAGATAGCTTTCTGGTCACAGAAATGGGATTGTGTCAAAATTTAAATGGAAACTGAATTTTAGTATTCAACTGCATGCTTGACTTATTGTGCACCTCTCCAGTGATTTTAGAAATAATACATGGCACAGATACACGTTTCTTTATGTGGCAATGTCAACATGACAGTAACCTTTATAAGACTCAGCCAATTTTCCTCTTCCCCATCCCTTTTCTATTTTAAATAATAGTTTTTTTTGTTTTGTTTTTAAAAGAAAGAATGAAACTATAGAATTCATTGCAATGACAGATGGGTCATACCCAACTGTGTTTTAAATGGTAGACAAAGACCATGAGAGAATCACTAAGATCCCACCTGCCGAGGTAATGCAAATGCTAGCTTAGACATTGTGGATGGAATCTTAAAAAATAAAATCACCTGATTAGCTTTCTGAGTAACAAAGCAAGACAGAAATATATTTTTTTTAAATCCACATTCTCTCATATTCTTTTATATCTAAAATGCTCTGGCATGGTCACTCTTGTTGCAATGCCACCTAGTTAGTATTTCTTCTGGTGGTATTTTGTTTTTCCTGTATAAAGTATGACATGAAACCTTAAAATGAACATGATGTGGATTAAGCCTGGAATGTTACAGATATAGGTATATTGCAATGTGTCTATCTACTCTGAAATAAGATTTTGTAATGTAGTTTTTATTGGGGATACTAGGGATTGAACCCAGGATCTTGGTATAACACCTAGCTATTTGAGGCTTCCATATTCGTAATATTTCACACTGATTTGTACCATTACTTGCATTTTTCAATCAGTAGTGACCTTTAGTTGTAGCTTAATATTATAATTTAAATACAGGTATACTGTCAGTTAGTGATGGGTACCTCAGCCCTTAAGTGAAAACATTTACTAGGTGAATGTTATCATTTTACAATCATACTTCAACTTTCCTTTGCTTTACAGACTTTGCAGAAGTCATAAATGTAAGGAATAGTTATCAAGTGACTTTTTCATCACCAATATAGCTATGAACGGTCCAGAGGTGGGTTCCTACCAGTTCGCACCAGTTCGTTAGAACCAGTTCGTCAAATCTACTGAACCGGTTAGAAGAGGTTCCACCAATGGACCCGGAAAGCAGGCCACACCTGCAGAAGAGGTTCCAAAATTTTTTGAAACCCACTACTGACACACACACACACACACACACACACACACAGACACACACACACACACACACACTCACTCACACTCACACAGAGAGAGAAAGAGAAAGAGAAAGAAAGGAAAAAAGAAAACAAGAAAACAAGAAAGAAAAAGTGAGAGAGAGATGAAAGAAAAAAAGGAAAAAGGGACAGAGAGGTAAAAGGAAGGAGAGAGAGAGAGAGAGAGAGAGAGAGAGAGAGAGAGAGAGAGAGAGAGAGAGAACGAGAACACATGGCCGGCAAGCCATTCCCACCAGGTCACATGGCCGGCAAGTCACTCCCACAAAGGAGACCACACCTACAGAGTAGGTTCGAAAATTTTTAGAAACCCACCCCTGGAATGGTCACAGTATGAGGCAGTCGCTAAACAAGGACTATCTGTAAAATCTTTTGTTTATCAAGTGTATGATTTATGTTGAAGATGTGATTAGACAGTTCTTTTTTACTACATTGATTTTGGACCCATCCTGATTCCAATGATGGCCTACAAATCTGAATCAAATAAGGAAAACACAGATTCAACCCTTTTGATTTTTGAGAAGCTGTTATTGTACGACAGGTTTTTTGTTTTTTTTTTACAAAGAACCACACTTACTGAATTAATACCCATTGGATGGAATAACATTTAAATATCTAATTTCAAGTAGAGAATATACTTCTTGAATCATTAATCATTTTATAAATCTGTGTTATTGTTTAAGACAAACCATAATAATTTTTTTATCTCAATTTAAAATATTTATAATCTGAGAACATATGCTTCTTATTAAAACCAGAATTTTAGATTTAGACTTCAGAATGCAGTTTACTTCAAATTCTTCTGTTGAATATTTTGTGACTGAACTGGGAAGAATGTATATAACTGTTCTGATTCATGCACACAGATTGCCATGGCCCCATTGGATCCCAATTCAGAAAAGGACAGAGAAGAGTTGGAACTGGGACCATCCAACAGGGATGGCATATCTGCCCTGGAATATCTGAAGAGGACAATGTTGTCCCAGGCTCCTCCGGCATTGGTGGACATGGTCGACCAAATGGAGAGCTGACTGCCCTCACAACCACAGGGGAGGATTGTCTGCAGACAGGCAATGGTGATGAAAGGCAACAAATCCAACAAGAGCCGAGGTGGCACAGTGGTTAAATGCAGCACTGCAGGCTACTGCTAGATCAGCAGTTCAGAGGTTCAAATCTCACCGGCTCAGGGTTGACTCAGCCTTCCATCCTTCCGAGGTGGGTAAAATGAGGACCCGGATTGTTGGGGGCAATATGCTGACTCTCTGTAAACCGCTTAGAGAGGCCTGAAAGCCCTATGAAGCGGTATATAAGTCTACTGCTATTGCTATTGCTATCCCCTCTGATGAGGAACATCTGCCTCCCCCACCCAGTCCAAGGGCATCAAGTGCAGAGTGGAGGGAAGGTCATATGAAGTCTACGAGGCTTCTGGTGAGGAGGCCACCCCACCCCACCTTGCAAGAAACATGAGCTGATTTAGCCAGAAGGCAGGGGAAGGGTTCTGTGTCAGAAACAATTGTTTCCCTTGGCCTTTGTAAACACTGATTTTGGATTGTGTTTCTGCCTATGGACCAGAGGTGGCTTCCTACCTATTCAGTATGGTTTGAATAGGTAGTAACTCCAGCGGACATGTGACCGTACCAGTTCTATCCTCACCTGTGCCATCTTGATTTTCTGTTCTGCACATGTGCAGAACAATCTTCATTGGAAAAAAAAATTATTCCCTTTTTAATGTTGTACACATGCGCAGATTGTTTTAAATGCAAATGTGCACGTGTGCGGAGTGTGCATCTGGCATGAACGTGAGCAAAGTGAGCTTGCACGCACAAACTTTTTCGGGTGCTAAACTGGTAGAAATTGTGGTCGGAACCCACCCCTGCTGTGGACTCTGAACCTTGCTTGTCAACTTAGAATCTTGTTTATGAATTACAGACCTTGCTTTGTTGATTTGGAACCTTGTATATGGAACTTCAGACTTCCTCCTTATCCTGTGAAACAGCTCTGATGAATATTGGATTTAGTTTGTGGGAATATGTTGCACTTTCTGCGGGTGACTGACTTTGGGAAAGTTTGGGGTGGAGTTTTACTGGCAGTTGTAGGGACATTTGTCATGGGATAGCAGACCAATAAAGGACTTTTTTTAAGTCTGCCTCTGCTATTGGACCTGGATCATAACACATACACAAGAGTTACTTTGTAAGGTTTTTGGCTCTTTAGACAACTGTATTGTTTTTGTTAATAATTTACCTTTTAAAAATAGAAAAGTTAGCACAATGGTTCTTATTTTTATGCATTTATTTTAATTAATTATTTGAGCATTAATGTCCTAATCTTCTGATGCATGTGTATTGAACTGCTAACTCATAAAATCAATCCTATAATAAAATTAAATAATGAATAAAAATAATGACAGGTGGAACCGATAAGTGTTGATTTGGAGTTTCTATTTTATCTATTTTTTTAAAATGCCTTGAGTAAACAGGAAAGTTTTGCATACATGTCCCTGAAGCCAAGAATTTTACAAGGTTTGCAAAATATCTTTAAATAATTTAGATGAAAAATATTTTTCTTCATTCATAAAATAGTAACATGGAACGTAATATCATGGAATTGCATGTTTGCCTAAAAAATATAAATGGACATCTTTGTATAACCAAGCGCCTACAAAAATCTTACACCTCCAAAATAGGGATAGGAAGCACTATTCTGCCTTTTGTCTAAAAATGTTTCAGCTTATTCTTCGCAAATGCACTAAGAATGGTATATTTGTCATTACACCTATACATTTATACAAACATACATTTTTCCTGTTGTATATCTTTACTACTTCTACTCTAGGCTGAGTGGAACAACCCAAATTATCTCTTGACATTAAATAAAGAACAATCTTTTAAATCTTCATTATTTTAAGCCATCAAAAATTACAGGTCTATAGTTCTATTTTTTCTTCATAGTCTTTAATTTTTTAGTTTACCTTAGTTTTTATTGTTATACATTGTAATTTTTAATAAAATTACTATTAAAACTTTACATGACTGTATATATCCTGAAAGCAGACATACAGAAATAAAATTAAATAAATGCACACAGAAATACAGAAATAAAATTAAATAAATGCACACAAATGAGAAACCCTGCACTGTAACCATTCAGAAGAGAAATTGTATTGATTTTTTGGCTGTCCTGTCCTCAGAATGCTATGTTAATAAATTGCTTCAAAAAAGCTTCAACAAGCATTAGCCATAAAAGCTGGCTGGGTGACTCTGGGCCAGTCAGGCTCTCTCAATCCAACCCAACTCACAGGGTGGGTGCTGAAAGGAAAATAGGAGGAGGAAGGAAGAATTGCTGGATATGCTCAGTGCCTTGAGTTACTTGCAAAAACAATAAAGGTGGGATCAGTGGTGGGATTCAGCCAGTTCGCACCTATTCAGTTGGTAACTTTCTAAGTAGTTCGGAGAGCCGGTTGTTGGAAAAAATCTTAGTTTTTTCCCACTTTGCAGGGCTAATCCTATAAGGAAGGCAGGAAGGAAACATTCTGGTGTTGTTTCTAGCCTAATCCTTATTGCCCTGCTTACAGAAACTGCCTCTCCAGTTAACCCTTATTACCATTGTAACAACTAAGGCGAAGTGCCCATCGACCTGAGTAATGTTGACTTGGCCACGCCTACATGATCACATGACCACCGAGCCCCGCCTACCCAGCTAGTCATTAGGGCAGAGAACTAGTTGGTAAATTATTTGAATCCCACCACTGGGTGGGATACATATAAAGATAGTCCTTGAGTTATGACCACAATTGACCAAAATTTGCTGAAGTGAGCAAGTGAGTCTGTTGCTAAGTGAGACAGTTAAATGAATTTTGCCCCATTTTACAACCTTTCTTGACACAGTTGTTAAGTGAATCACTGTAGCTGTTAGTAACACAGTTGTGAACTGAATCTGGCTTCCCTGTTGACTTTGATTGTCAGAAGGTCGCAAACGTGATCACATGACCCCAGGACACTGCAACCATCATAAATGTATGTCAGTTGCCAAGCGTCTTGAGTTTTGATCACATGACCAAGGGGATGCTGCAACTATTGCAAATGTTAAAAATGGTCATAGCTCACTTTTTCCAGTGCTTTTTAATTTTGAACGGTCACTAAATGAACTGTTATAAGTCAAGGACTACCTTGAGAAATAAAAATATGTTATAGGAAATATGCTCTTAATTTTTGCCAACTATTAAATAAACAAATAGATAAGCAAACATTCTCCTGACTTTTTCAGACTTTGCTTTGGATATTCTGAATGTAGAATGGATTGGCAGATGGTATGGCTTTCAAAAAATCTTCTCTGAAATTGTCATGTGTCTTTTATTCACTTGGTATAGAGATCTACCTGCCTCAATATAAAATCCAGCTGCAAAATTGTGCATAGGCAGAGTCATTTATTGTTTTAAGGACTGCACTATATTTTATTAAAAGTTTATTTTCTGAGGGTCCTATCTGGTTTATTTCATCTTATTGATCACTGGAAGTGGGGAAATAAATATCCATTTCCCCCTAAATTAGGTTAATTGCTTTGGTATCTGGGGATTTATTTTAATATGATGTGGCGGGAAAAATGCTTTGATTATGGGCTCCCATATTATTTTCCTTTTGTAATTATGAGATAGGGAGGAAACTATATAAGGAAACAAGCAATTCATACATTTTTCAAGAGAAATAATTTAAGAAACAATTCAGGGTTATTCAGACATAATTTCAGCTGCTATCAAGAAGAAACAATTATATGGTATCAATATTATGGATCTCATAAACCTCTGCCTAACTACTTCCAATTTTATGAACAAACGTACCAGCAAATTAAAGGAACACCTATGCAATCACTGCTTTCAGGACTTATAGCAGAGGTCCTTATGTAATATCTAGAAGCCATACCACTTCCACAAATACAACCCAAAATATGAATCAGATATGTAGACAACACCTTCACCATAATAAAAAGGACCACTTTGTGAATACCCAAAGAACCATAAACAACATCTTCAAAGGAATCCAGTTTACCACAGAAGAAGAAAACAATAATTCACTATCCCACCTGAACATCCTGATCAACAGACACCATAAGGGCAAACTAGAAACACAAGTGTACAGAAAAGCCACCCACATTCACCATGTGCTCCACTATCAAAGCAACAACTGAACTTTCCACAAGACAAGCACTGTAAGAACTTCATTTAGATGAGCACAAACTCACTGCAACAACCCTTAATACCAGAAAAGGGAAACCCTAACCCAACAAAATGGATATCCACACAACTTTATCAAAAAGTGACTGACCACTCAACCCAAAATAGCACAACCAACACAAGCCATAAAAAGAATAACACTACCGTACATCAAGAACATATCAGAAAGTACTAACAGATAACTCAATGGAATCATGATGAACACTCTTTAATTTCACAACATACTTCATCATAATTTCAACTGGGAAACTGTGACCTTCTTAGACAAAACCAAGTCCAAAAATGCTAGGGAACTAGCCTAGCCTGGTAGTCCAACAAATTAGCCACCAACAGACATATATTTTCCAGGGTCAAGAGAAAAAATATCTTTAAGATATGGAATAATCAACAAGCCGAAAAGGGAACAAAAAGGCATCATTGGCAAACAGCACCCAGATGAACATAGATTAATTCCAAGATTAACAATATTCAGTTAAGGAACTACCAAACAGTAAACAGCCCAACCAAAAAAATTCTAAGACCACACCCATTAACACTAATAGGACAAGCCACTAGATCAGGAGTGTCAAACGTGCATCATCATGGCGTCATCACATGATGTATCGGGACTTTTTTGCCCTTCGCTAAATCAGATGGGGGCAGGGCCAGCACATGGTGCATCTGGCCTGCAGGCCACGAGTTTGACACCCCTGCACTAGATTATATACTGAGAGCAAACCTTATTCCTTACTAGCATTGATGGTGTTACTTTGGGTAATGAAACATCTGTAATAAAACCACCAAGTTCAGAGAGCACCAAGGATCTCTCAGCAATTATATGGGTTTATCGCTTCAAACTTAATTTTTTTATTAAACTTGCAAAACATCAGGACTTCTATAGCAAGCCAAGATTCTGTCAAATGGATAAAGTTTGCAATGTGATGTCACAACACAAATTCTGCCTCTTACATACTTGCACACGATGCCGTGATACAAGTTCATGAGCAAGGGATATGCTTCTTGACATAAACACATGTTGTCATTTGCTCCCCTCTCTGAAAAGCTATGGAAAAGAGCATTATTTTATTAAAAACAAGTGAACAAGGTTCAAAATGTCAGGCACATTACATATATTGTTGAGAGTTTTACTGATTCCATAGTTTTCTTCTTAAAATTTGAATAAATATGGAACTGCTTCTGGATATTACTGGCACAGTTTGAATTTCTTCAAAATCAAGGTAGACATTTTTTTTTAGTTTGCTGAAAAACATGTGATGAGCAAATGAATGAAAGCCATAATAATATTGAATATTAGTGTAATACTGGTTATATTTAGAGCCTGTTGCTTATTTTTATACATCAACTTTATTCTATAATAGAATATTAAGCAAATATAGAATTCCTTGAAAATGAGAAGACAGATGGTCCTCGATTATTTAAGAACTTGCTGGCCAATTTACATTACTAGACTTTTCTTCTTGGTACAGTATGACTGAATGTGCATTCTTGTCTATGAATGAAATGATATATTTAGTTAATTAATTCCTTTTGATTGAAAATATCAAGTGAATAATTCAATGCTGTGAATGAAATGGAGGAAAATCAGGAAAAATGGAAGGATAATGCAGATAAAACAAGGCGTTTATCTGTGTAAATCATCACTGAAAGTAAGTTTGCAGATTTCTAAAGTGCTACAATTTTAAAAATATGAGCTTTATTTTTACACAGTACATTTGAATAATATATCTTTAAACAATGAATAATATGTCTCCTATCATTATAAATCTATTTGAGACATTTGGATGAGGTGAAATATAAATTGTAATTTATTAGTTCTAACACGGCTATAGTAATACTACCATTTTAAACCCATTTTTGTAAGTCTAGGTTGGCAGTGAATTCAATTTAAAAAGAAACCGAGGATTAGTAACAGAGATGAGTGGAAAAGAGAACCACTTATTTTACTTGTTGAAGGGGAAAAGGGAAGGGGAAGGAGGGAGAGAAGAAAAGATGATCAGGGAGCAGTGGAAGGAAAAAAGGAAAGGAAGGAAAGAAAGGATTTTCAGGACTTTCAGTTTCCCACAAGGAATTTCAATCCAGAAACTGATTGGAAGTTGTTAGTCAGTCCTGCTTCCACTGATTTTTTTTTGTCCACCCATAATCATTCTCCTTTTACATAAGGAAATATCTCTGAAACTGTGACTTGGTGAGTCATAGGTTGTATAGAATTATGTAGAGAGACGTAATTATCCTATGAAATGCTCAGTTTTCTTATCTTAACAAATTAAGGTTGACCACTCCTACTGAAATGAAATCTTGCAGATTCTTCCATCTCTATAAATTAATACTATGCTAAACACATACTTTATATGTTTATTTATATTTGTGTCTGTAAGTGCCAGAAGCCATATGTGAACATAAAAATGAAAAATAAAAGAACAGGGTCAGGAGAAAAATAATAATTAACAACTACTAATTAAAATTATTTTCCAGGCAAACAGCACTTCTCAAGCAACAACTAATCTTCAAAACTATCTGAGATTTTGAATCTTTCTTATTTCGTTTCCTGCAGTTTCTTTTAATCTCCCCAGTTCCCAGGTAATTAGACCATGCAAATTAGTTTGAAAAAAAAAAACCCACTCAACATTCCTGCAGATAAATGCAGTACTTCAGTAGCATGTCACAAGTGTAACAGATATCTGTAAAACTGTTTTGGAATATTCTATGTATAACTTTAGGCACAGGAAGGACTCGTGTCATTTGAACAATAGCATGACTAAACCAGGGGTCTTCAACACTCAAAGACCAGGGGTCTTCAACACTCAAAGAGCCATTTGGACCCATTTCCCACTGAAAAGAAAACACCAAGAACCACAAAACCTGAGTGGGTGTGGTTAACTTGACATGAGTCACTCCTACCCAGTCACATGACCAAGCTAGCCATACCTACCCAGCCAGTCATTAAGGGGGAGAACCGGTTGTTAAAAAACACCCAGAACCAGAGGTGGGTTCCTACCAGTTCAGACTGGCTCGGCCGAACTGGTAGTGGTATGCCAGCCTGGGTTGCTGGAACCAACAGCGACCCAGGCTGGCCACACACCCGAACTGGTTCCCTTGGTCACTGCTGCCATTGCCATCATGAAAAAGGGTGCAGAGAGAAACAGTCCTGTTGCCAAAGTCCACAACAGGGTAGGGGGCAGAAATTCCAACTTCAGCCTCCTAGTGTGAAGTGAGGCTTTGCGTGAAGTATATATAGTAGATAATGTATCTTTTTGTGTTCCTGTACACATTCTATACTATGTAATATGTATGTACACATATGGCATATATACATAGGATTAAATAGTGTATTTTTGATGTTCAGAAGTAGTAAATAAATAGACAGAGAAATTATATCTTGTTGAGGCCTTTGAGGCGAGGAGAGGCCAGGCAAGGTGACCCTTGGCGTGAGTGATGTCGAGTTGGCCATGCCCACCCAGTCACATGACCAACTGGCCATACCCACCATCAGATAACCAACAAGCCATGCCCACCAGACAAGCCATGCCCACAGAATCGGTAGTAAAAGTTTTTGAAACCAACCCCTGCCTGGAACCACAAAACCCTTTTGAAATATCTTTCTCTGTCTCCCTCTCCCTCTCTCTCCCCCTTTCCTCCCTCTCACTATCTCTCTCTGTGTCTCTCTATGTCTCTTTCTCCCACTATCCTTCTCTCTGTGTGCCTCTGTCTCTCTCCCGTTCTATCTCTCCCCTCTCTGTATCTCTGTCGCTGTTTCCCCCTCTTTCCTGCCCACTGTGTGTTTGCGTGTGTCCTTCTATCTCCCTCCCTCTGTATCTCTCTCTCTCTCTGTCTCTCTATGTCTCTCTCTGGACAACTGTGGTTGTGAAAGGAGGAGGAGGAAGGGTCATCTGAAGGGAAGCCTCCATCACGTCTCGCACTCGTTCCTCAGCCAGCCCGGATATGCAAAAAGTTGCCAAGAAGAAAGGAAAAGAGTAGCGAAGAACCCCAAGGAGAGCTCACTGGATTGGCCCAGCTCAGCTTTCCAAGAGAGCACGCACGCATGCACACACACACACACACACATATACACACACAGGGGGGGGAGACCAGCTGATAGGTGAGCATCATTGGCAAGGGCACTCTGGCTTTCTCCAAGCCTGACCCCCAGGGTGGGTGGGTGAGGTTTGATGGGGCCAGCCGCCTTTTCCTGCTGCCCTGAGCTCCCAGTGAAGTGCTGCTGTCAGTGGCTTTCATGCCCCGTCATTGCACTTACCTTCTCAGGCCATGTAAGGAGTGACTAGGAGGGGAGGGCGAGGGCCAGCCAGTGGTGAGATCACCTGACAGAGCCACAGCAGAGAGCCCAAAGAGCCACATGCAGCTCCAGAGCTACAGGTCACAGACAGCTGAGGTAGACTCTGGCTGCCATTCATTTGATCTTTAAAAAATCTAGAGTGGCAGAAATGTGGTAGTTACCTTACTCAATATATGGAGTATGTTTTTGTGATCCTAGTAGAAAACTTTCATTTTTCCTAAACCGTTAAAACATTACAGGGATAGAAAACATCAAAAGATACTGTATTTCAGCTTTTTTGCAATGCTTCCCGAGATGTTTCTTTGGCTCATTTCGTTACAGAATATATTAATAAATTTATTAACTTGACTTCTATGGTTCCCCACCTCATCTAAGTGACTCTGGGTAGCTCAGAATGGTAAAAACAAAAATCTAATAAAACACATTAAAAACAATTTGCAAACATATTAAAAAATCAATATTTTTTTTAAAACAAATATGTTCAATTGCAGAATATATAGGTTCTGAGTAAGGTTCTGAGTGTGGTTACATGGAAAGCTATATCACACCAATTGTTTATTGCTAAGCAATTACAATTAGTATTTTACTTCCATATTTATAAATCTGGCAAACAGAAGTTTCCATAAAGTTTCATTCCAACATTTTACCTAATGTCACACAAAAATCAAATGCAAATCCCATTCTCAAGACTAAGTAGCTCTGACAGTTTGTTGGCAGCATGAAGTTCTGTCAGGCCTGAGGGGAAATAACGAACAGGTTGTCTTGATGATATAAAAGAACCTGAATCCAAACAGAAGTATTTTCTGTCTCTGATGGCAATGAAATTTATTTAGGCAGCTGAAAGACATCAAGAACTATAATGAAAAAGTCTCCTGTTTCTCTAAGTTTGGGAAGATGGTGCTCATAACTTGGGACTTTATGGGAATTTTTTGGTGTAACTTATTTTAACTTTTATGTTCTATTATGGAATATAAAATCTGAAACCTTTCAATCGTGTCTTTCTACCAGTCAAGACTCTTTTGTCATTTGAAAATTAGTAGCAACAGTGCCATTGAACTAACCCAGACTTTTAGAGGAATAAAAGCATGTTTCGGAGACAGCAAAACTGAAATTATATTCTCCTGTATTTGTGAATAAAAGATATATTCAACAATTAATGAATGCATTTGCACAATAGTAGCCACAAAACCTATGTATCAAACTGTGCGCACACACAAATTCATGCCACTGAATTCAAGGTTTGCTAAGCAATTATATTCATTCTTAAGTCAAGCAGTGGTGGGTTCCTACTGGTTCGGACTGGTTTGGCTGAACCGGTAGTGGTTTGGCAGCATGGGTCACTGGAACCAGCAGCAACCCAGGCCTGCCACACTCTTGAACTGGTTCCCCAGGCAGCGGCGGCACCTTGTTTTTCAGTTCTGCGCATGCGCAGAACAATTTTAATTGCAATGTGTATGCACGCGAAGTGTGCACATAAGAGAACTGGCAGTAGTGCCTGCTGGAACCCACTCCTGAACTCAAGGTCTTAGTATTGCATTTCAAGCGCTATCTCTTAAAGGCAAAAGTGTAGTGTGTAAAACAGAATCATGTTGAAACATGTGCATCGATCATGTTTTATTATATTTGTATTCTGCCTTTTCTGCGAAGAGCTCAACTTGGACTAGAAAGTGATCTCCTCACTCAATTTTATTCTTACCACAACCTTGTGGATTTCATTAGGCATAAAGAAGATGCTTGCTCCAAGGTCACATAGCAAACTTCTCTGCTGTGTGGCAATTGAACAGGCAAAATATAGGCATACAATTGTCATAATATACACCACACATACATCATACATTTATACTTTACAACTGTTCTCCTAATGTAAGATTTTTTTTAAAAATGAAAGGAGAAAACAAGTATGTGATATGCTCATAGACAAGTGTTCTGTCTCAAGCCTCTAATATATACTGACACAAACTTGGCTGTCTGCCACAATTGAGGGAGATAAGCAACCCCTTGGATAGGAGCCCAGAAAATTATCTCTATGAAAACAAGGCTTGAACCCACGAAATTCTCCCAATCTTTCACTATGCCTGGATTAGTAAACTGTTGTTTCCTGAAAAATTCCCCTCCCGTCGCCCCACCTATAAGCTCTCTGGGAGGGGCCAATCAGTAGCCACCTGTTCCTATTTCCTTCTGTGAGCCTTTTTCCAAAGTTGCTCCCTCCTCCTCTCAGCCCTAGGCATACGTATGTCAAGGACAGCCTCCTTCTATTCTTCCTCACTTCTCCCTGACTTAGATGCCATCTGGTGGCCAACAGGCCTCTCTAGTCCCTGCTCTGACCCCGAACACCCCCTAGAGTCTTCCTCAGCCTCCAGGGCAGTCACTTAGTGTTCATCGCTGTCAGGTTCCACCAACAGCTCACTGGCCGCTGTTGGGCCACAACAACAAGCCTTCAGGATTGTTGGTTTATACATTTTTGATCAGAAATTATGTATTTTACCGCAGGTTCTAATGTGGAACCCCATATGGATAATCCATTGCTTATGTATGATTCTCTGGGTCCAGGCTGATTGCTATTCTTCCTACCAATAGGCATTCAAACATATTTTAGTTTCAAATACTTATAAAGTTTCAGGAGAAATGCCTTGGAATTGTGAATATGTAGATAAATAATACATCATTGACCCACTTTGCAACTCTAAATTTCATCTTTCTGAAAGACATTTATTTGCATTTTATTTGGTTGAGACCCTGGCAAGTTGTTTTGAGCAACTTGTCAAAAATCTCAATATATTGAGATGTTATAGGGATTATAGAAAATAACTGAACTGAGAAGAACCATCTAATTTACTTTGAATATATTTTAAAGCAATATACAATGACCCATCCAAAAAAAAAAGAAAAGAAATCCATCTGTGTTCCATGGAAGGACAATGATCCCAGGATTGCAAAGAGAGGGGAAAGTAGGCCAAACTGATATATTTTCATTCATGCTTTTAAATGTAAATGTGGAGTCTTTCTGTAGAAATCAGTCTGCAAAGATGTAATTTAAATGCAGGCAGGAAAATAGGAAGCATGTAACTCAAAGACTCTATTGAAACTATAAATATTGAAGCCTCATAAAATATATAAGTATTTTCAAGGAAGTTTCAGCATGGACAGCTTTCTTCACAGGAGGTCTCTTCAGGAGGTCTGATTCATGAGTAGAAGACAGGCTCACCACTAAGTTCCCTTGAGGGAGTGGGAAATAGATCCTTATCAAAGTGTCAAAAGAACATATATGAGCTTTGTCCCTAAAGCTCGAGACAGCTAAAAGCAGAAAGAACATCAAGATGAATGTTATATTATTCTTGATGCTTTCTGCCATGGCAAGATGAGTCAAGTTATTCATAATAAGTCTTTATATCACCCATGGAATCAGTCAGATTTGATGGAATGAAAGACAAGAGCGTTTCAAAGCAAACTTTCTGCATTAAAATAAATTAATCAAGTACAGTTAGACAATACATTTTTCATTACACAGGTGATTTCCTTCCCCCCCAGTTAAATTGAACAAATTTACAAATTGAAGAAAGAGAGTATTTTATTAGGAAGGACCCTAGTAGCATAGATTAGATCTTTTTATCAGGATGGTTTTAAATAAAAATTGGACAGTAGAAGAACAAAAATGTTTATTGCCTTCTTCATTGACTAGAATAACAAACCTTGTATGACACATGCATTTTTTCCTTCTCCTCCTGAAGGATTTCTTAATACGGGAGCATAATGAACTTGAAAACTTTCTCAGCATCTTGTAATTGTAATTATTGTTTTATTGTGAGTGTTTGAATGAGAAAAGGGCTAGCTTTTCTATATGCAAACAAAGTTGCAATGAATTTCTCCAATCATTCACTTCAGGTAAAATACTCTTGGTTCTTTATACAAGATTACAATGGAATTTTTAAAAGGATCTGCACAGCTATATTGGTTTGTTGTGTTTCACTAATGAACAACAAAAGAAATATGTGGATCATGCCAATAGACTGCTGCTTTCTTGAGTATTCATGTTATAACAGCACCTAGAATTGTATTTGCACAAAATTGGAAAAGCGAAGAGAGTCCCACAGAGGACAATGATTAGGAAAATATTAGAATGTGCAGAAATGAACAGATTAACATTGGCAATTTAAGAGAAAGAACAAACTGATTATTATATTATATGGGAATCATTTTATCGATGGTTAGAGAAAAAATATAAGAATTAGAATAAAATTAGCTGTGTAAAAATGCATCAATAGAGTCAACATAATTAATAGAGCTAAATAAATTAAGAAGAGGATTGTATAGTATTAGATATTTAAGGTATTGGTATTATAATGAATATGATTGTAAATTTGAATTGTTATTGCACAAAATATTTGTACCCAGACTACACACCGTTTAATGGATGATGGATTGTTTATATTATAATAAAATAAAAACTTATTTTAAAAAAAAGACCTGTTACTTTCAACACTAAAATTTCTAGTCTTGATCGTGATCGGTAAAGATCACTTACCTGACCCACATGATACTTCTCTTCATGATTATTGAAATAATAATCTCTGGGAGAGAGAGAAAAATCATGTCATAATGGTAAAATATTGTTATTTATTTGCAGGTATTTACTAAAGTTAAAGAAGCTGCCCTGAAAGGGATGTTAAAGGCCTGTTTATTTATGAGGGTCCCAGTAAGCAAATGGCATGGTTTCGTTGTTTAACAAAAACTTGGAGCAAATTATTTCTTTTTCACACCAGGCATTATTTCTGTTTTTAACACCACACAAATGCACATTCTTGTCCCAAGCACTGTGTACATTCCAACCTGTATTTGTAAATAGACTTAACTGGTTTTAAAGAGGATGACATGTAGAGACATAACGTAATGCTGCAACAACTTCAGAACTTGGATTAAACTAACTCAAGCTAGGAAGGTAAGATGTTGGTGGTTGATTTTTCCACATAAACTATCCCATCCTCTAGTCAGTGAGAGAGGATTTATAAAGCAGTCAATCTTCAATCCACTAGCAACAACAAAAACAAAATACTGAGGTCAGATGTGAATTCTGTTGTATCTGCAGACACTTACCATATAAACAGGTTAGCAAGCTGATTATATAACTCACTATTTCCCTTCATTTCTGATAATACTGAAAGAAACTGAGGGGAAGAATTAACATCCTAACATCCTTTTGCTATGTAAAAAAGATGGTTTGGAGCCACATAAACATTTTTCCCCTGTAGGGTAACCATCATTCTTGCTTATAAAGGAAAAATCACCTTATACCTGGTAAAATCCCCAAGATTTTTCCCCAAATGATTTTCTAGTGTACAATGTATTTTAACTTTGTTAAATTTATTTAAAAGCATCTCTAAATTATTTTAAACTGTTTCTTTTTTTCCTCCGCTTTATTTGAAACTGTGAATTTTAATCTGCTTTTTGTGTTAAGAACTGATGGTATGTTAACAAAACATTGAAAGTACAGAAAAGCAGATCAAAGCAAAACCAAACATTTGAAAGCTAACTTAAAAAAAATGACACCCACATAATTTCAATGTGTGCATAAATACATTTTTAATCTTCACTAACAAACAGTGATTTTTACCAACAGGACTAATGCAATTGAAGAATGGGACCAGGAGTGAAGTGGCTAGTGCCTGCTAGCTTCTTCTTTTCTCTCAGAGGACTACTTTCACACTTCTTGACCCAGTAAGCTGCCAGTGAAGGGACAAATGAATGCTTTTGCCAAAGTGAATATCTGGCTTTTGAAAGTAGACCCATTTGGTTGAAGGCTGCAGGTGTTTAGAAAAAAACAAGTGTTTTTGCTTGCAGGAGGGTGCAGGGAGGCCTAATAAACCCAAAACTGGGCATGGGGAGGTCACATATGCATGCACTGGGGCAGGGGGAAAGTGGGTGGGTCATCTATGCATGCGCAGGGCAGGGAGTGTGGGGGGGGGTGTCTTGAAAGCATGTGCAGGGGTCACATGCTCATTGCATTATAGGTGCAGGCACTTTTGGAAGGCGATGACATAAAGGTTAGCCATCACTGTCCTAAACTATGTCACCAGGGGTGGGTTCCTGCCAGTTCTAACCTCTTCTTTAGAAGAGATTCCCCAAATCTACAGTGCCGTTTAGAACCAGTTCCATCTCCCTCCCGCCGCCCGTCCACACATCATCAAGATAAAGAGTGAGAGGAGGAATTCTGGGAGTTGAAGTCCACAAGTCTTAAAGCTGTCAAGTTTGAACACCCCTGGGATTTTTTTTTCTAAAGAGTTAGGGGTGCAAGGGTCTTGTAACTTGACAGCTTTAAGACTTGCATGCTTCAAATGCCAGAGTTTCTGAGCCAACATTTCAGTTGCTAAGCAAGAGCATTGTTAAGTAAGTTTCACCACATTTTACAAGTTGGCCATGCCCACACAGTCACATGGCTGGCAAGCCACTCCCACAAAGCAGGCCACACCTATGGAAGAGGTTCTAAAAAAATTTGTAACCCATCACTGCATGTCATCCATTGCTAGTGTCAGATAGATTAATTTGTAAGTACAGTTTACTTTCTTGGCGTGAAAGGGCCCCCCTCTCATCCAGTGCATGAGGCAGATAAAAGACTTTAGCATTAAAAGCAATCCATAGGATTTCATGACTTATCTTGAAAAAGAGATTGTGAGAGTGCAACATCTGGCCCAACCTCATCAATATCCTCAGTAACACATTTTTATTTTACCTCATTAAAACGCATGCCATAGAATTACCTAAAATTGATACAAATTCACTCTGATTTTCTTTCTCTTCTGAATATTCATGATCACTTTAGAATTATACCATTGTGTATTGTTTATTATTTGTGATTTTATTGTATTTTTATTATGTTGTTCCTGTCATTCTCTCCAGCTTTCGTATGTTGTTTAGAGTCCCTGTGGTAGTTTATAAATAATTAAAGAAACAAATATTATATAATAGCGATAGCAATAGTGCTTATATACCACTTCATAATGCTTTACAGCCATCTCTAAACAGTTTACAGAGTCAGCATATTGCTGTCAACAATCTGGGTTTTTAGTTTACTGACCTTGGATAGAAGGATGAGTCAACCTTGACTTCATCAGAATCAAACTACTGGCAGTCAGCAGAGTTAGCCTGCAATACTGCATTCTAACCACTGCACTACCGCAGCTCTAATAGTTCTTTATTTCTTTATTTTATTGTTATTCTCTGTTGTTAATTTATATATTAATTTATTTAAATTCATTAGCCCCTCAACACCAATGGACATTCAAAACAATACAAACATTAAACAACAGCTAAAAACATTAAATCAGATGGGCAGCCCAAATTAAAATAATCCAATAACAATAAAATCCACAAAACAAAACAAGGGGCTTAAATAAATAGTAACTATTAATCCTATGCCTTGTACCAAAGCCAGGTTTTCAGGGCGTTCTAGAATCTTAGGAGAAATGGTGCCTTACTTAGTACTGGGGGTTATTGTTCAGACTGTGGGGGATGCAACAGAGAAGGCACACTTCTTGAGTCCTACAAGTTAGTTGTGTTTAATGGTGAGGATCTGGAGCGCAGACACTCTGACAGAAACAATTAGAGACAAACAACCTCTCAGATATCTAGGTCCTATGACAAACATATCACTTTGGATAATAACCAACACCTTCCAATAGAAGATACTATGTTTAGTGTTGACATGTGCAATTTTTGCATGAATTTCTACATGAGCATGCCCTGTTCATGTAAACTGTGCATCTCAACACCAAACAAACCATTTAGCAGAAAACAATACCCTAATCAAAGAAATACCAAGAAGAAAACTGCATCTCCACCAAAACTGGCAGGAATTATTCTATACACAGAGCAAATTCCACCCTCAAACACACTGATGATGCTACGTAGTTGGGTAATGAAAGGTCTTCAAGCAGTCAAACTCACAGAACACCAAGGACTTCATAATCATATTTCCTTGAATTGCACAAGGAAGCCAGCTGCAATTTTATTATATTTTATACTATATTACATTGTCATGACTCCTGGTTATAAAGTAAAACTTATTTACTTACTAAGTATTTCAGTATCATTGAGCCAATGATTCCAACCAGGAGACCAGAGATTTCAGCTGGCTAATGGTTCAAGAGAGGCCCTTTCAGGAGTAGCATTCCAATTAAATAGTATTCATTTTGAGTTTGTTTAATTATTTTATCCATTACAAGTGACGACAATTCTATTTATTCTGTTCTTTTAATGGAAAGTTTATTAACTGATTTTATTGCACTAATAGCTTTTATGGCTGTGTTGACTGCTGTGATCTGGATAGAGTTGTCTTTCTCACTTTTGTCTTATAATTTATAATTGTTTTTTTTCAACTATTGTTAGATGTTCTGGATACTTCTGTTGAAAGATTGGAGAGCAATCACAAATAAATAAAATAAAATAAAATAAAATAATAAAATATTGTTGATAAGGAAAAGTCTGATTAAAAATGGAGGACCTTTTTAGCTGGGCCACAAAAATAAATCAGCAACAGTTAAGCTACTTTAGCAGTTAAGTTATTTTAGCTACTTTACTAGCTACTTAATGTAGCTAGTAAAAAAAAAAACCTCAGCCAGGTCACCCTACTTTGTGGTTAAATATAATCAAACCAATTAGATCCCCAGTTTGGAAATAAAGTGCCTGATGTTCCATAAGGTTTTGCACCAGGAGAGAATTAAAAAGATTGCAATATATCACTAGCTTTTTTTTTGATTGGCCAGGAACACCACAGTTGGTTAGTATTGCTGTTGGCAGGGAGAGCAGGGAGGTGGAAGATGGAGGTAAAATCCATAATGGTCAAAGCCTGAATCCAAGCATATTTTGCTTCTCTGAGCTTTCCGTTCTTCCTTCTAGGCCTTCTTCTACAAATCTTATCACATGTCATCTACTTTACCAACATGAGCCAGCATCATCTTTCCCATTATAGGGAAGGGAGGAAAGAGAAAACAAGTTGTGAGAGGAAGTGGCTCTCATTTGACCCAACATAAAGAAACTCACAGAACAAAGTCCTAAATAGGGAAACAAGGAACTGAAAGGGAGGGATGCCATTCACAACCACACCAAACATCAAAGTGGTTCATAAGGCAACCCAAAAGCAGGCAAGAAGGGGATGAGAGGAAACTTACAAATAAGTGTAAGGCTGTGCTGTTTGAGTTCCTTCACAATAATGTTACTATTGGAATCTTTTCAAGGCAGTGTCAGATCCCTAAAAGTGATACTGCCATTCAATTGGGAGGAGGGGGCCCTCGGAGTTAAAGCTGTACCTGTAACAACTGAGTTTTACAACTTTACAGCTGGTTTCCTGTCACCGGAAGACTGAAGGTACCAGCATCTCTGGAGGGATGTTTATGATGGCCATGTGGGATATCTTACTTTAATGTCTAACTAGAGATAGCCATGGGTTTTATTCGCCTCTCAGGGCAGAAGAGTTAAGGAAACATCTTCACACTTGTGTATTGGTCAGAATCTGCATTGGGGGGGGGAAGGGAAGGATCATTATCAGTTTAATCCCACTTGCATTGCCTAAATGCCTTCAGATGCTGCTAAGCCTCTAATGGTTTCCATCCTGCTTGATTAAAGGTTCCTTTTGAAATAATCCATTTCAAGAGTCTTTACTTTCTTAAGTTAGGACAGGAACCATTACATAAAGCAGCATCTCTCTGCGAAGTGGTCAACTTGGAGAGGCAACATTTTACTCTACCAAGGGGACCCAGCAAACCATGTCTGAGCATAACAGCGAACAAGGGGGAACTAACTGCTGGAGTGAGATGGAACACCCCCCCCCCAACCAGAGACTTGCTCCTTGTACCCTGGTGGAGAGAACAAAGTGAGCCTGGAGGACCCCAAAAATCCCCGTTGGTCAATTGGAATCGGGACAAAAGACAGCTGGGAGGGAGAACCAGGGGAGTCACTCTTACTCGAGGTAGCCAAAAACCAGGGTGGAAATTGGATTTAGAAGCCCCCTCTGACAGGAGGCGCTAAATGAAGCCTCGCTGAGAGAGGATCCTCTGAAGAGGCATGTAACCCAGTTGGTGATGGAAATTTTGGAAAATCTCAACATCTGGGGGGAGCCATACCAGCAACTGAGAAGCATTGGAAGAGTAGCAAATGGGGATGACACCAGAGGAACTAACCCCCCCTCTGGTCCCTGCTGATCAAGCTGATGGCACAGCAGCTACAGCTAGGAACCCAGAAAACCCTCCCCCCAGTTGGCGCATGGGTTGGGAGCCACTCCTAACCAACCCTGAAATCTGCAGTTAGAAAGGAAAACTCCTTCCCTGGGGGTAAAATTTGATGGGAACCCGAAAAAATTGGGATTCTTTGTGGCACACGTGCTGACCTACATTCAAGAATAAGAGTGTGATTTTCAAACCCAAGGAGCCCAAGTGTGAGTGGTTACCCTAGCCCTGGAAGAAGCCGTTGCCAGATGGATGGAGACTTTACATGATGCCGATGCACCAGAACTGCGGGACTTTGACCGTTTCATGATGGCCCTGCGACGACGGTTCGAGGACCCCCTCGCAGACCGCAAAGCATGTGACCGCATTAAAGTTGTGAAGCAGGGACGCCGGCCAGTGGCAGAGTATACCAAAGAATTCTGAGACCTAGCATGTCATGTGAACTGGCCAGACGATATCCTGGTAAGCTGGTTTAAGGATGGGCTGAGTAATGACCTCTACAACGCTTGTGTAGCCCAAGGTGCCCCAAACCACCTACATGAGTGGTATCTCATTGTTGAAGAGGCAAAGATTGACATGGCCAGAAATCAGTACCGAGCAGGACAAATGTGGAAGAAATCCCCACCCCAATGGAAACAAGAACCTTTTAAACCACAAACAACACCTCCGAAATCTTTAGCCTGTTTCAAGTGTGGAAAAGAGGGGCACCGAGCTTCAGAATGCCGTTCTCAGGCACTGGCTAAGAAACCAGACTGCCCATTGGGGGGAAAGCCTACGAAACCTGGCCAGCGCGGAAAGGAGACAGCCCTGAGGAGTAGGGAGACCGTAGAATCTCCACCCCCTCCACTCTGTACTTGAGAGACCACCTGCTGCCAATTACCTCCAATAGACCGATCAGATCCCACAGATTAGGCCTCCTCCGAATTCCATCCGCCGGCCAATGCTGACTGGCAACTACCCGGAGGAGAGCCTTCTCTGTGGCTGCTCTGACCCTCTGGAACGAGCTCCCCGTGGAGATTCGAACCCTCACCACCCTCCAGGCCTTCCACAAAGCCCTTAAAACCTGGCTGTTCTGACAGGCCTGGGGCTAAAGAGCTTTTGCCCCCCTCCTCGAATGGTATGGTTGTTGTGTGTTTTTAAATTGTGTATTGTTATGTTCGCCTTTTTATCCCCTGTCTGTACCCCTTCCCTGACTTGAATTGTGAGCTGCCCTGAGTCTCCTTCGGGGAAAAGGCGGCATATAAATGTAATAAATCCAATCCAATCTTTGAGGAGGAAACCTCGGCTTCACAGCAGGAGGAACCATACTCATCCGGAAGTGATCCAGAGGATGAACCACTGGTAAGCAAATCAATTAAACCGCTTCCCCTTCCCCTATGACTGTTTATACCCAACTGGGAGAGGGGGATAAAAATCTCAGCTTTAGTGGACTCGGGGTGCACCCGCTGTTTGATCAGCTCAACCCTGGTAAGGAAGTTGAGGATTAATGTAAGGAAGCTGAAAAGCCCCATAGCTTTTTGCCAACTAGATGGGTCAATAGCAGGGGGAAGCCAGCTTCATTTGCCACTGATCCTCTACAGATAGGCATCGGAAGCCATGAGGAAATGCTTACATTTATAATGGCATCTGGCATGGAATGGCCACTAGTTTTGGGTCTTGCATGGCTGAAAAAATGGAACCCCCCCCCCCAAATTAATTGGAAGCAAGGCACCATAAGAGTGCAGATGCACGTGACTTTTGCTGAGAATCCAGACAGAGAAACTGGGGGGGCAGAGCACCTAGAAACAGCAATACCTGCTTACACTATGCCAACCTAGGGCATACCCAAAGAATATAAGGACTTGGCTGAGGTTTTTAGCAAAAAAGTATCTGATGACATCCCACCTCCCCCACCACTCCACTGACTGTGCGATAGAAATTCTACTCGTAGCCAAACTCCCTAAACCCAAGATGTATAGCATGTCTCCAAGGGAGCTGGAAGAACTGAAGACATTCATTGAGAAAAACCTAGCAAGGGGTTTCATTGAACCAGCCTGGCCAAAAGTTGCAGCCCCAGTGTTGTTTAGAGAGAAAAAAGATGGCTCCAAACACTTATATGTCGATTTTTGAAATTTAAATTCGATCAGTATGGAAAATGTATATGTCCTCCCACTCATGAAGGATATGCTAGCACACCTCGCTAAAGGGAGAATTGTTTCAAAGCTGGATTTAAGGGAGGCTTACTACAATATCAGAATTAAGGAGGGAGATTCTATCAATTCAAAGGGCTACCATTTGGGCTACAAGGGGTCCCTGCAGTATTTATGCAATTAATAAATGAAGTGTTGCAGGATACCAAATGCCTCCTCTGATATCCATGTTAAAAGATAAAAAATAATTATTATTTGTTGGAGCATGATTTTTTTCTCCATCTATGTCAACCATGCCAGAAATAGGTTCTACCAAGTATGCTATCCCCCCCTCCTGCCCACAATTTGGATTTATTTCAGATTAAAACTGCTCAGAAAAATATGTAGATAACAAGTAGTCAGATAGCAGTGGTTGCTTAGACATAGCTAGTTGAAGGAAGGCACTTGCATCCAAATTGTTTAATCACAAACTGTGTTTGAGTTTAAAACTGCCCCCTTATTAGCCCCACAACTGACTGAATGTAGGCAGTGTTTTTAATAGTTTGGAGCATGATTCTTGTTCATATGTGAACCATGTTAGAAAAAGGTTCTACCAAGGAAGTTTATCATTGTTAGTTGCAAAGTCATGTCCGACCCATCACGCCCCATGGACAACGTTCCTCCAGGTCTTCCTGTCCTCTACCATTCTCTGGAGTCCTTTTAAGCTCCCAGCTACTGCTTCGGTGGCTCCATCTTGTTTTGTACTCAATCTTTCCCAGCATTAGGCTCTTCTCCAGGGAGTCCTTCCTTCTCATTAGGTGGCCAAAGTATTTGAATTTCATCTTCAGGATCTGACCTTCTAAAGAGCACTCAGGAGTGAGCTCTTCTAGGATTGACCGGTTTGATCACCTTGCAGTCCAAGGGACTTGCAGGAGTCTTCTCCAGCACCATAATTCAGAGGCCTCAATTCTTTGGTGTTCAGCCTTTCTTGTGGTCCAACCTTCACAGCCATCCATCACAACTGGGAAAACCATAGCCAAGGATGCTCTTTTTCCCTTATATGGACTTATTTATGATTTAAACTACTCATAAAAATTACAGTAGATAACAAGTAGTTAGACAGCAGTGTTTGGGTTGGTTGGGAGCCCAGAATCTGCTGATGAATTCTGTAACAGAAACCCAATTTTTTCCTCTTTAACATCATCTCCAGCCATTACCTGCTGTCCTGAAACATCTTTGGGGGTGGGGAGCTGGAAAGTTGATCCACTTTCAGCTGACTTACACTTAACTACTGATTAGACATGGCTCCTGAAAGAAGACATTTGAACCCAGGCTTGTTTCATTCCAACTGTGTCAATTTGGAGTTAAATTATTAGCCTTATTGGCTCCACAACTGAGTGAGATTAGAGTAACTATATCCATGACATGGTTAATCATATCATATAAAAAGAGCCTTCGTGTTCTGTTTCTTACTAGATGTTGCAAATGAGGTTGTAGTTATTCTCAATTTTCCATTAATAGAATCTCATGAAAATTCTTACCAGTTTATCCCAACTTAAGTGAATTTGAATGGTTCAAATCTATTTGTATGGGCTCACTTCCTTGTTAAATTATGTTAATATTACAGCCTGAGTTAGGATTGCAATACTTAGATCTAATCAAACATCTATTTTGTTCAGTTAATGATGAAGGCAAACTAACAAGGATATCTATTGCAGTTGAAATTTATCTGGTATGTAATTACATACCAGGTAAAGAAACATGTTCCAGGCTTCTGACCAAGTTCTCAGATATCTGGATCATGTTCAGATAGAACTATTGATTTGCAATTACTGAAATACAGTAGCTTTTCTTCATGACCTGAACAGCTATGTAATTTCAATCACACACTTGTGTCAACTGATTAGCATCTCTAATAGCAGACAAAGTAAGTACTATCTTCTAAGTGGGTTCATTGACTAATGCACCTGTGTCTTTCTCCACCAATCAAATCCATAAAAGATGCATACTTAAGCCAGAGAAAATGATTTATACTTGTAAATAATGGCAGACCATAAATCAAAATGAAACTTCAAGTACTAGAAAATGTGGAGAGGCTCCTGCACATTCAAAAACAATGTTATGTCTGAAACCCAGCATATTCTGTTGAGAGACAAAGAAGAAACTGTATGGAACAACCATTTTTTAAAATTTTTCAGTAACTTTATTTGTACATTATAGATGATACCCACTAGAACAGGTAATACCTGTTTATTTTTCCAACTCATTAATTGGGGGTCAATACAACCATATGGTTAAAAATCTTTCAGCAACAACTTAATCTAAACTAATTGATGCTCTATAGAAATACTTGAGATTTATGATCTGTTTTAATTTAATAAACTTAGAATGTACATTTTTCTTTAAACAAATTAACAATCTATTATGACATTCAGGGTTGACAAGGCAGAAATACAGTAAATTCAAGTAATATAGTCCTCTTTCCAGGAAACATAGGTCACAAAATGTCAGTTTTTTGAAATTATACATTCTAAAGCATGTATTTTTAGGTGAGTGAGGAAAGGGAGGGGACAGTCTTATACTGAGCATATTAAGTTCAATTGGAGATTTCAATTTTAGTATACTGGGAACTGGATGGAATTATCTAAGCAATGCTTATTTCAACTGGTAGCTGAAGCAATGCAGCTGTAACTACTGAAGATTAATTTGAAACATAGCAGTAGCAATACCAATAGCAGTTAGACTTATATACCGCTTCATAGGGCTTTCAGCCCTCTCTAAGTGGTTTACAGAGTCAGCATATTGCCCCCACAGTCTGGGTCCTCATTTTACCCACCTCGGAAGGATGTAAGGCTGAGTCAACCCTGAGCCAGTGATATTTGAACCGCTGAGCTGCAGCTAACAGTCAGCTGAAGTGGCTGCAGTACTGCACATTAGAAGAAGGCCCAGCATGAACAGTACCCGAGGTCAGATGTGTCATACAAGTCACAATGCTTAGCTTTACACATTAAACTAAAACCATACAAGTTATATGGCTTAATGTGATTCCTTTGGCAGTGATTGGTCTTGGAACAGTTTTGCAACGGTTTTAATCTATGCATGCTAGCACAGTGCATGCACATTAGCACTCAGTAAGATCAGCAACTTCCATGAAATGGGGACCAAATAGTTAAACAAACAATATAAATACATAGCTTACTGTAAAGTACTTTTCAAGAACTTGACCTAACTAATCATACACATGTTCAGCAACTTAAAAATGATTCAAACGCCTTAAAGCAATCTTTTCATTTAACTCCTTCACCAATTTTTTTTAATATGCTGTGGTGTTTTGCAATTGCTAGGAAGAATGCAAAGAAAATGTGGTTCTTCCAATTTAATTTCTAGTTTATATTAATTTTGGAAAGAATTTAGTTGTCGCTAAAGTTAGCTATAAATAGCAAAGATCTGAGATAAGCATCACAATTATATATATGATTACTAAGAGTGTAATCACATTAATTCCTGTAATGATTTATACTTCAACCTATGTGAAATATTCTGGTTGGCTTTAAGCAGAATCTACATCTATATACTGTGTTTCCCCAAAAATAAGGCAGGGTCTTATTTTCTTTTAACCCCTAAAATAAGTGCTATTTTCGGAGAGATCTTATTATTTTTGAGGTGCGGGAGGCGGCTAGCATGACTGCTGCTGTGTTGCAATATTTTCAGAAGGGCTTATTTTTGAGGGAGGGCTTATTTTCAGGGAAACATGGGATCTATATAATCTATTTCCAACATTCTTGAACCATCCTTACCTATAGCAAGATTTGCTCCTGAGATACATGCTATAATACCGTGCACATTTAACTAGCTTTTTTTTATTTCTGAATTTGCATATTTAGATAGGTATATTCAAAAAACACTTATAAAAATAGTCAATAGGGTATAACTAGCCTCCTCTATCAGTTATTACATTACATTGTTTTTTAACCTTTTTTAAAAGCAATGATAGTAGTACTATAACAACAGATTCAAGAATTTTCTGCAATGATTCAATAATTCTATTAATTCTTCTAATGCAAGTAAACACCAGAAAAACCTAATGCATATTCCATAGATTTGTTTCTTTTCTGGATGATTTGCTTAGTGGTGTATAGCCAAATCCTTTGCATGTGGAATTAGATTTGGCAAGAAGACGAATGTCGAACTTAAGGAAAAGCAATCAGATAAATTTGAATGCATTGCAAATGGGTCATTTCATTATTTTTAAAAAAAAAATAACAAGTAACTTGCTGAGATACCTAAGAGTGCAATCCATAATCAAATGTCAAAGTAGGAGTCAAATAGATTAAAAATGTGATCCTACATTGGTTGATTCATTAGTTCTAGATTGCTTCATCTCCAATTTTTAAAAGCATATAGTATGTGTTGTTTCAGAATGTACCTTTGTTTTAAGCCAGCAGACCCTCCTAACCAGCCTGCAGAAGACCACTAGAAATGATTTTCATAAGATTACAGTGACAAAAAATGAATGGAAGTCCTCATTTCCAATTGACAGATAGGCCTCTTCATCTCTCTAGTCTCCTGGTGGTGAATCTATGGTAGGCGTGCCAGAGGTGGCACACAGAGCCCGGTCACCCCAGTCCAGCTCCATTGCCTCTTTCTTTGCAGGTTAACAAAATTTTGAGGGACTAAAAAAAAAGAGAAATAGCATTCTGCCTTCGTTGCGGTACTTTTGCTGTTGCTGCTCCCATGGCCTACCCCCTACTCTCACAGAGCCTTGCACAGCACAGTCAAATTTAGTGCAGAGCCACATTGCGAGCCCATGTTGGCTTGGTTTGGCAAAAAAAAAACAAAAAAAAACCCCAAACAATTAACATCCGGTCAGTTGCTTTTCCTGCAGAACTGCCTGTGTTGGGATGCTCTGCCTCCCTGCTGGCAAGCTGGTCTTTTGGCGCGCTGCTCCTGGACTTGTCAGCCTCCAGACGTCAGATTCCACCACCCTGTACCAGTTCAGGGGTTCCTTCCCCCCCTGGGGGGGTAGAGAGAAGGAGGGAGGGAGGGAGGGGGAGAGAGAGAGAGACAGAGAGAGAGAGAGAGAGAGACAGAGAGAGAGAGAGAGAGAGAGAGAGAGAGAGAGAGAGAGAGAGAGAGAGAGAGACTGACTTACAATATGGAGGTGTTATGTGTATATAGAGAGAAATACATAATAATAAATGTTGCGAGCAGGCAATGAGAAAATGAGGAAATGCTGCAAAACTGTCTAGTGAAACCACAGAAATATTTAAGTAGGGATTTGCTCTGCTGATCAAGGGGAGAAATTAAAGAAATGCAGAAAGTAACAACTTGAATCTGAATTTCAAGTGATCTACTAGTTAGCTAGGGAATTAAAAATATTTTACAAACTCAAATCTGAGGTTTTTTGCTCAAATATGAGGGAGGAGAAATTATGAATTTCCTTTGGGCTGAGAAGAAGTGAGATTTCATGCCTGAGGAATCACGCTCAATCCAGAGAAGTTTAGAAGAATAGGACCCAGAGGGTGAACTGGGCACATTTAATTTCGCTGCATAGAGCTTTAAAATGTTTGGTGCTGCATACTTGAACTTGAGTGGTTTTATTCTGCTGCAATGCCCTGACACATTTAATTGTAACTCTTAATGTTTAATTTTTATTAAGTTCAAGGATCCCTTCCTCCTCCTGGGTCAGATAGATAAATGAGGGAGGGAAAGAGAGAGAAGCAGAAAGAATGAAAGAGAGGGGGAGTGAAAGGGAGAGAGGGAGGGAGGAAGGAGAGAGAGGGTTTGAAAGAGAGGGAGGGAGGGAAAAGAAAGAGAGAGGCAGAGAGAAAGAGAGAGATGGAGGGAAAGAGAGAGTGGGGGGAGGGAAAAAGAGAGAAACAGAGAGGGGAAGAGAAGGAAGGAAAGAAACAGAGATAGAGGGAGGCAAGGAAAGAGGGGGTGTGAAAGAGAGAGAGATGGAGGAAAAGAAACACACAGAGAGAGGGGAAAGAGAGGGAAAGAGAGAGAAAGAGAGGGGGGAAAGAGAGAAATGATATTACAAAAGTTTTCCTTTTTTATTGTTGCTAAACATAATATTTCAAAAACAGAAAAAATGAAGGGTCATAAAAGTGCATTTATCACGTTTTTCTTAGAACAATTAGGTGAACTCTGCCTTGTTTATCATTATTTTAGATAGTAAAACCTCATTATTCAGGTTAAATTGCCATGCTGGCACTTTGTGATAAATAAGTGGGTTTTGGTTGCAGTTTGGGCACTTGGTCTGTAAAAGGTTCGCCATCACTGGTCTAGCCCTTGGGTCACCACTGGTGGAAACCTGGAAGTGCAAGAAGTAATAAAAACTAAGTGACAGTAGTAGAATCTTAAAAATTGTGTGATCATGTTTGTTGTCAGAGGTATAGCAGCACCCTTCCCCAGAGTTTTGCAATATCATCTATGCAAGGAATTTGTTTAATTTATAAATCAAAATAATGTAAAGAATTTGTTTAAGATTATACAGATTATAAGGATTGAAAAACTTTACTAAAAGGGAGTATTAATAATGTTCTGTGTTAGTCATGAGGTGAAAGATTTGGGCTAACAAGACACATAGAATCATAAAGTTGAAAGAGACTTAAGAGATCTTCAAGTCCTGCCCCTCCAGGATTTACCATGCCAATGCTAATAGATGCACACTATCTAGGCTGCATTTGAAAATTTTCAGCGAAGGGACAGAAATCATTCCATTCAGTAACCCGTTCTACTGATTGACAGCTCTTGCTGTCAAGAGGTTGCAATTTTTCATGTCTAATCTGTATTTACATCCTTGAAATTTCATCCTATTAGTCTTACCCTCTGGAACACATGAGAATAAATCAGAATCTTCTTCAATGTGACAGCATTGTCATGTTGAATATTTGAAGACAGCTATACCTTCTCTTTTGCAGCCTAAACCTATATAGGGCTTTAACCATTCTTCACATGACTTTGTTTTCAATCTTCTCTGGACTTAACACCAGATTGGCAGTGTGTTTTTTAAACTGGGGTGTGCAGAACTGAATGTGATACTTCAAGAGAGGTCACAGCAAGGCAGAGTAGCAGAATAAATACTTCCCATGATCTGGACTCTATGGCAGAGTTCCCCAACCTTTCTGACTGCAGACAGGTGGAGGGAGGGAAGACGGGATTCTTCCATATGAGCTCTGGGCAAGCACATAAAGCTCCATTTGCGCAAGCAGAGGGCACATGTGCCTGCCACTCGCACAAATGGAGTGCATAGTAATGCAAGTGGGGAAGCGTGCACTCTCCCACTACTTCCATGGTCTAGTTCCAAATGGCTCAGGGCCTGGTAGTGGGCTGCGGCCTGAGATTTGGGGACCCTTGCTCTATGCTGTTTTTTATACACATCACAATATCATTGGCTTTCTTACATCTGCATTGCACTATTGGGACATATTGAGATTGTGGTGCATTAGTAGAACCAGGCCCTTTTTGCATGTACTCTACTTGAGACAGATTTTCCCCATTCTGTATAGTTTCTTTCTTTCATTTTTCTTACTTAGGTGCATGACTTTATGTTTCCCCTGTTACATTTCATTCCATGTGTCTATGCCCACTTTTCTTGCATATGTCTTTCTGAAAATTTTCCCTGTCCTCTCATTTGTTAGCCAATCTTTGTATCATCTACAAATTACATAAGCATATTCTTTATTAGTCTGCTGATGGCTTGCATCTATGAAATTATTTACAATTATTTGTATCTTTAATGTCTAAATACCTTGTGAGGTGTGGTGTCTGTGTGTAATTTTAACTGTGGGAGCAATATTAACCCAAGAATAATATTACATTCTGCAAGTTCTCCTGAACTATATTTGAGTATCTACAGTTTAACACAACATCTCTTGAACCAACAGAACTATTCTATATTTCACTGAGAGAAAGCATATACATTTTTAGCAATGGGGAGCAATGGGCATTCATAAGAAGCCTATTCTGTTTAGATTTTTGCAGCCCAGATATAGAAATTTTAGCACTAGCCTTCCTTGAAATCAGAAGTTACCACCTGCCCAAACAGAGAAGATACTCTAATTGAAAGGTATGTGAGGAGAGAGAAGCTGTTTCTGTATTTTTTAATCTCTCACAAGAATCACAACAATCCTTTCAAAGAATTACATCTTCAAGGTCAAAGGACAACTTTGCAGAAAATATTAAAATTAATTCCAGTCAGCCCATTAAGTGTTTCCTTAAAATGCATCAAAATAAACCTAAATGTATGTTGTCCTTGCCGACAGCCAAGAACATTGATTGTCTCCATCCACAGTAGTGTTTAAAAGTTCACCTATGCATTTACCATAATATTGTTTTCTTTTATGTTTGGTAGCCTAGGATTGGCTGACTGTCAGAATGAAACTGAAAGGTAACAGGAAAGAAAAGTCTATTTGGGTGAGGGAGGGAGTTATATCCTCCAGTGCAAGGATTCCTAAACTTTTTGCCATTTTGTTTTCAACAACTGACCAGCTCATTGAATGGTTTTCCTCCCACACACCAAGGTTGAAAATGCTAGGTTCCAGACATTATGGGACCACCAGAGATAAATATTATCCAAAATTTTCAGGCCCCTGAAAAAGAGAGCCTTTGAGAATTACAACTTTCTCCAGAAACATTGGATAGCCTTACTCTTTTTGGAGGAGCATTCACAGAACAAGCTGCAGGTACAGCTAAGATTTTAGCTCCTCACAGAGGTTTTCAATCTTATCTTTGAAAATACCCCCACCCCACCCCACCACACACACAACTAACTTCCTTGCTCTTAAATAGTTCCTTGTTTCAGTAGAATTCCTGTTTCAATAGTTCTTTAACTAGTTTTTGGTGAGCTGCAGGAAAGAGAAATCTCTCTCTCTCTCTCTCTCTCTCTCTCTCTCTCTCTCTCTCTCTCTCACACACACACACACACACACACACACACACACACACACAAAGTTATATGCTTATTTTTATTCCCTAAAACAAACTACAAGTAGAATGAGAAAATCAGGAAAAGTTCTTACATTCTGTCATCTAGAAATTTTTCTTTTATTTGTAAATACAAATTTTAAAACCAAGCCTTGTAGGTTGTAGTTGGATGTAGTTTGTATAACTAGACATCTGAAGACTATAGAAATAGATAAGACAGTAAGAGGAATAAATTACAGGTTCAACAACAGTGATTCAAAGGCCTAGGTATTCTTTTATGGACTTTTTGTAATTTTTCTGTCTATACAACACTATCCATTATACTAATCCTGGTTTGGGATTGGCCAGTTCTATTAGATACACCATCTGATCCATCATTTATGTATATATAATTTTACTAAGAAATTTTTAACAAATATTAGAATAAACAAAGTAAGAATGGCAAATAAAAAAGTAAATAGAAAAAGATATGAAAGAGATAAAAAAGTAAAAGAAGTAGCTTCTGGGTTTTTTGACAGTAGTTATAAATGGATTTACATTGTACCTTCTCTCTTACAAAATAATTTCCTTCTTTCCATAAGCTACTCTATCTAATTTTCAAACCCATAAATCACAAGTTCATTTTTCTCTTTTGTCTGCAAAAAGTCCATAATGGGTTCACGACTTGATCCATCCTGATGAAAGGCTGGTTATGCCAACAGCCCAAGACTTTCTCCTAGACTCGTTCTGTTCATCACCTCTGGTCTCTCTGTTGAGATTAAGGATGGTTTTTAATTCCTGCTTAGGACAGGAAACTAGATAAAAGATAAAAGATTTCCAAGTTCCTTTACAATCTTTGATTCTATGAGTTTACAACCTAATTTCTAAATATATTTTTTTACTTTGGCAAGTCATTCTTGCTAAGCTAAATAATTTAACTAAGAATATAATGTACTGTAATATGTGCTTATAGTTCAGTGTTTCTTAACCAAGGTCACTTGAAGATGTGTAGACTTCAGCTCTGGAAGCTGAATTTTGGGAGTTAAAGAATATACACTTTGAAGCTGTCATGGTTGAGAAACATTACTCTAGATATTATTTGAACTAATGTTCAAATACTCTAATTAGCTTAATGGCTAAGACACTGAGTTTGTCAATCAGAAAGGTCAGTAGTTCAGCGATTCAAATCCCTAGTGCCACATAATGGAGTGAACTCCCTTTATTTGCCCCAGCTTCTGTCAACTAGCAGTTCGAAAGTATGTAAAAAATTCAAGTAGAAAAATAGGAACTAGCTTTGGTGGGAAGGTAACAGCGTTCTGTGCGCCTTCGGTGTTTAGTCATGCTGGCCACATGACCACGGAGACAGCCCTGGCTCTTCAGCTTTAAAACAGAGATGAGCATCCGCCCTAGAGTCGGGAACGACTATCACATATGTGCTAGTCGCTAGGGGAACCTTTACCTTTACCTTTTTACAAAGCTGCTGCATAATTAATACAGAGAACATAATAACACCTCTAGCCAATATGGTATAATTGCAAAACAACCTGAGATGTAACTCCACTTCATATATAAAAGCATCTTGAAGATCAACAAGAATATGCACCGAGTTCTTTCACGCTTTGTAAACATCCAGTCGCAGATCAGCCAAATAACATGTAATAGTACTTTCTGTACTTTGAGTATAAATTTCAACATAGAACTAAATGTGTATACTGCAACATACTTTTTAAAGGTCGTTCACATTACTCCAACTTCATTAAGTCCACATTTTTTCTCTACAAAAAAATACCAGTGGCTTATCTTCCAGGCAGTCAGATAATAGCATGAAGAGTGAGAAAGTGCATATGAGTATTGTTTCTTTTCTTTGGGCTATGTGGTTTGTTGGCCAGAACATCATCTCCAAGTGGAACTGAATTTCAAGTAGATTTTTCCATCATAATTTCTTGACCATGATATATACCTTTGTGGATGATATAAAGGAAGTGGTTCTCCCCAAACATAACTCATTATTTAATCTTCTATTGCTAAAAGCCAAGATGGTTGAGACTGACAATTGAAAAAAAGTTACAAAGTCAATGCTACATAATTATCTGTCCTGACTTGTTCCTGACTCAATGAGTACAATATATTGAAATAAAAGTAAATGGTACATAGATTCCTGGTAACATTTGGTATTTGAAGAAATGGACCTTTACATTTAATTTTAAAATATTTTTCCCTACCATGGAAAGCATTGGCAAACATCATAAGCAAACCTCAGTGAACAATAGAATGATGCAAAGATTCTTGCAGAGCTTAGTGATTCCAGCTGTATGAAATATGCTTAGAACCATATTGTGAAAATGAAATTACTTGAGAATTGATGTTTGTGATACATTTGCAATGAATGTATTAAATTTTTTGTTAGAAGTTCAGCATGCCAATGTAATCTGATGGAAGTCAGTCCATGCACTGTCTATTTTTGGACAATTTTATAAATCAGTTTTAATAACCCAGCTGCTTTCCATCCATTTCAGTAGCTTTTTCCTGAAAACTTACAGGATTTTGCTTTGTTTTCCCTAGAAAGTGAATAGCAAGCAAGACTTGGATTGTGATTCAAACTGAAGAAATTCATTTCTTTGTTCATTTTACTATAATGCTATACAAGATCATATTCAGGATATCCTTGATAGCTATTATTTCTAGTACAATTTCCTGGAATATTAGAAACTGTTTATAATGAGAGTTTAATTAAAGTGTACTTCTGATTTTGACCTGGAATTCTAATCTTTTAAAATCTATGCGGTGGTTATTTGCAAATGCTATCTTATATTACTCTGCAAAGTTTCAATATGCTTAAGGCTTTAATGCAACTTAGAATGTATTAAATTTTTGCTCTTGAGATGGGATTAGGTTTGTCTCAAATTCAAACAATAATACAAGTGTTGCTTGTGTAAAGCTTCAATATTTGTTTGGTTAACTTCTGTTTCCAAATATTAGATATATCTAGGGGCAATTTCATAGCAATTGTATATATGTTGTGCAGTAACTCTGTAAATAGATTAGTGAAGAGGAAGAGGAGGAGAAGGAAGAAGAAGAGGAGGAGGAGGAAGAGGAGGGGGGAAATGGCACAATTCCCAATAGTTGGTCCTACCTAGTATAAGCTTCAGATCCATCCATCTTTGACGTGCAATCACTGACACATTGTCCTTGACAAATCTAAAGACACTATTCATAAGAATAAGTTTTTAAAAAAGGGTATCCACCTTCCCCATTTACATCAGTTACAATTGGAACCTTGATTTAAAGGTCCTCTATTTAGTGGACTTTGGATGCAGTGCATTTGATTTCTCTCTAGACATCTTCCTGAAACAACAGGCAAGTATTTTGTATCCAAAATAGTCTAGGTGATTTAAATTACGCTTATTTTAAATTACTTTTAATATATGAATGCTATAAATAGGTACAAGTTACAATTATTTTATAGAAGAAATGAAAATTGCTATGATGATATCCATTTGTATTTAATGGACATTTAGGTGTAGACATTTCCTATTCCTTGGTGACTATTAAAAGCAATTTGAATTGGAACACTATATTATGTTTCCCTTACTGGATTTTCCAAAGTCTCTATTCTTCCCTGCCTATACACTGAGCACCAAAAAATTGTGGAATTGAAGGCTCCCAGCTTCTTCCCCTGGCTAGGAAGTAAATAGCAGAGTTTTAAGTAGGAGAAAATAATTTATCTCTTCTCAATTTGCTAGAGTATTACTTGGATTGGCAAGCATTTATTTTTATTTATTAAATTGATATGCCAAATAGCTCCAAGGTAGCTACTTTAGAGATTATCTTTTTGTAAAATCACAGTGCACAGTGTTTGTGTTTTTTTTGAGAAATCTTTTTTATTGTTTTAGTTAAACAAAAACACACAAAAAAAGAATCATCTTTCGTTACATCTTGTAGAAAGCGTATTGATTGGTTACAAATATATTCCATGCGTTTCTTCCACAATCCTTACATATACTTCATTCAAATCGAGTTGTACATTTTAAGTCAAGAAAGAAAAATTATGTATTTTACTATCCCTGTACCACAGTTCTCATTTGGTTAGCATTAATTAAACATTTTTATCTAGAATCATTTATATTTAAAGACACAACCACCTACTGGCATTCATTTGCAGTTTCAATAGATCTCCAATAACATTACACCTTTATGACATATTCTAAAACAAATTCAGTTAAATAAGGTATCTAAGCATTCCCCCACCCCATAACACACCTCTATGTATCATTAAATATTATCCATTAACATTTCCTTGTTATTATTGTAGTTGACTAAAAGTTATTTACTGTTTATCTCACCTCTCCTCTCCACAGGCCCACACAATATTAAACCTTTATAGCCGTCTTTAAACAATGATTTATTAATAATATTTATAGGACTTTTCACTCAATCCCAAATTAGTTAATTATGTGCTAAGAAAATAAACATTAGACTTCTAAGACAATCTAAGAGATATTAACATTTCTACTTAACAATCACCAAAGTATACATTAGCATTTCTATGGCCTGGTTATTTATCCTAACTAAGGTTATCATTTCACTATTAGTATCATAGTAAATTATATGTTAATGAATAAACATTCAATGGTAGTCTAGAACAGTCTCTAAAGTACTAAAATCTCTACTTATTAATCATCAATAATTAACTAGCTTTTTTTCATCAACTAGCATTATTAACCAGCGTCTTTCCAGTAACAAAATGGTCTTTCCTCTCTCACCAGCTGTTGTGTCAATTCTCTTTCCAGGACCTTTCCAGGATTTAAGACTTCTCTCCGCACTTTGTAGCTTAAACGATCTCTCATGTAGTTTTGTTGCCCTTGAGTTGTTATTAATGTAAGCTTAACTTTGGTTGTCAGGTTTATTTCTGAATAGATTTCTTATTAATTCCATCTTTTTCGCTCTTTCTTTTTGTCCTGCATCTTGGAGTTTGGTGTGAAGCACCAAATTAGCAAAGTCACTTTTCCAGCTTCCCTTCTTTTCACCTTCACTCACGTTTACTCCATTAATAAGTCCATCTAACTTCTTATCTTTGTTTTCTGTATTTTCATTCGCTTCTTTAATTTCTGGGGCTGCAACCCCATCATCTTTTTTTTATGATACCCCATAGTCTGTCCCATTTCTTGTCAAATCTCTCAAGTCCTTCTGAGATGTTTTGAAGTCCAGCCAAAATGTTTTGAATTATCAAGTTTTCTTCATCTGGGTATTGATCCATTTTTTAGAGAAAAAAGAAATATTACGAAAAAACAAAGAAAGGAATTTGATACTTTCTGCCACTCTAGCCTGTCATAAATTTTGAAGAATATATTTATTTCTATTTTAAATCTTAGGCAAATGTTATTTTATGGTTTTCAAAGAAGAAGGGTTCTAATCTTTTTCTTTCCTTTTCCAGTTCTTGCCAAAATATTTTCCAGACGCACCAGCAGTACACTATTTGTGACCTTGGATCTTTATCAGGTTTTAAAAACAAGTTTCAAACCCTTCTGTTGCAAAGTCAGTATAGTCAAATAGAAGTGAACAAAGGATACATTGTTACAACAGCAAAAGAAAAAAAACTTCAGACATAGCAATAGCAATAGCAAAAGCAGTTAGTCTTATATACTGCTTCATAGGGCTTTCAGCCCTCTCTAAGCGGTTTACAGAGTCAGCATATTGCCCCCAACAACAATCCGGGTCCTCATTTTACCCACCTCGGAAGGATGGAAGGCTGAGTCAACCCTGAGCCAGTGAGATTTGAACAGCCGAACTGCAGAACTGCAGTCAGCTGAAGTAGCCTGCAGTGCTGCATTTAACCACTGCGCCACCTCGGCTCTCTACTTGGACTTCCAAGTGGCAGATTCAACTATTTTAAAAACTTTTTCCTTAAGTATCTTTAATATGATATTGTAAGAAGTAGAAGGAGAAATTTATTAAAGTAAAAAAAAGTTTTAATTTAAGCCAAAAAAGTTAAAGTAATAAAAAGAAATAGAGAAAAAAGGATCACTTCACCTCAAGCGGAGAAACAGGAAACGTCACAATCACTTCAATCCACAAAACATCATTACAAGCAAGAGCAAAAACCTTTCTAAGGCAGTCCAATAGGGATTAAATACGCTGCTTTGTTCTTACTTAAGAGACTAATTTAGCTTAAGAAAAGAGTTTCTTAGGGCAATCTTCTAAAAGAAAAGAAAACCTCACCAAATCGAAACATTTTCACTTCTCTTTCTGGAGCCGTTTCCAACTATGGCAGCCTGGGGGCTGCCTGTTTGTCGCTGGTTGGAAGCGCTTCCCTTAGTTCGATCAGGGACTTTGCGATGTCCCTGCGACCAGCAAGATCTTGTCTTCCCAGTGACCATCTAAACCATCCATTCAGGACGGTTTAGGTCCTGCCGGACCGTCCAGGGGCAAAAGTGTCATCAGCGGATTCAGACTGTCGAGTCCGCACAATGTAACATTGCAAGGTTGGCTCCTCCACACAATGTTTGTATGTTGTGGCTGTGTATGTGCATATGAAAGGGAAGTCCCAGATAAGTATGTGTATATGAAAGAGAAGTCCCAGGTAAGTTTAGCATTGTTAAAACGTAGGTGCTAGTTCTTTCTTTTCTGTTCATTATGCCATTAAGATCTTAGTGCCATACTGTTATATGATGTTGCCATACTTGATTGGAATCTAGCAAAACGCTGAAGTTTCTTGAGGATCAAAGTGCCTTTGGTCTTTGACTCTGGTCCTAAAGTTCTGGTGAAGTGCTTCTTTAGTCCTCAATACCAGTGACTCTATAATACTTGGAACTGGAATCATATTACCCTTTAGAAAAAAGAAGCCCTTGATTGGTCTACAAGAGCTTAGTTCCCACCTTTCCAGAGCCAAAGGTATTTTTTTGACCAACCTTTCCTTCTTTTTGGTTCAGAAGAAGGAGGAGGAAGAGGAGGAGGAGGAGGAGGAGGAGGAGGAGAAGGAGGAGGAGGAGGAGGAGGAGGAGGAGGAGGAGGAGGAGGAGGAGGAGGAGGAAAAGAAGAAGAAGAAGAAGAAGAAGAAGAAGAAGAAGAAGAAGAAGAAGAAGAAGAAGAAGAAGAAGAAGAAGATGACCACCAATTTTAATGTTTGAGAGGGTGACTGGTTCATGAGTTAGCTGTTCATATTAGAACACCATATTAGATTTGCCCTGCTTGGAAGTTTCCTTGCTATTTTAAGTCAGCCATTATATGTTGCAGTACTGAACTAGATGTGCCTTTCTTATGCTTTTTCCATCAGGAGTTTGGCTATTGTTTTAGGATCATAATTCCAGTTTCCAGATCTTTGCAGATATCTGAATCAATCAAGATGTAGAAAAAGTACTGATGTATAATCTATCAATAATTATGGCAATTGTAATAGTGATACAAATATTAAAACTATTACTAATAATAATAATATGTGATCAAAGCTATAACAATATATTCCTTCTTTTATTTTGACTTGATAGGATTGAAGCCAACCAAGTAATGGGGATGCTTTGCAGTTATCTTTACTCTTGGCTCATAAGAGCCAAGGTGGCGCAGTGGTTAAATGCAGCACTGCAGGCTACTGCTAGATCAGCAGGTCAGCGGTTCAAATCTCACCGGCTCAGGGTTGACTCAGCCTTCCATCCTTCCGAGGTGGGTAAAATGAGGACCCAGATTGTTGGGGGCAATATGCTGACTCTCTGTAAACCGCTTAGAGAGGCCTGGAAGGCCTATGAAGCGGTATATAAGTCTACTGCTATTTTATTCTTTAAAGAATGCCCAAATTATTCTTTACCTTTCTTATAGGGAAGGAAATATTGTAAGCAATAGAAACTTTGAGAAGTTATTTTCCATCCATCCTCCATTTGCTACTATTTTACTAGATCTGTATATATAGCCAGCACAAAAAGAACTGTCAGGCTACAAAATTACCTTTTGAAATGTGCTTTACGATGAGCAGTTTGCCACATTCCATGTTAAAAGGTAATGGCTTTGCACATTTGGGGACTCACAAAATTGACAGAAATCTTTTGAAAAGATGAAAAGCATCTGAACTTTGCACTGGATATTGCAAGCAATGACCCCTGGAAAAATGAATTCATGTGTTAAGCATGAAAGGCAATTAAAATGAATGTGTCAACCTAGTCAAACCCTTCCCACCCCACACTTCTGCCCAACATAATAAACCACAACTGGGCTTTGTTCTTTAGAAGTCCAGTCCCAGGTTGCCATGGCCAAAATCACATCTGTACAGCTACTTCAGAGCGTTTCCTGAGCACTCTGAGACAAAACTGTTATTTTGTTTTTTATAGTTATCTGAAGCAAGTTTTAAGCTTTTACAAATTAACAATGGAAGTGTGATTCATTGAAATCCAATGTTTTTGGTTTTATTTATACTAAATGAAATAATAATAGTAATATTTAATGTATATTTTACGTTAATAGTATGGGTTTCTCTCTCCTCATAGACAGCTTCTCTCTCTTCACATACCTTTCAAGTGGAGTTCCTTCTCCTCTGCCAACCTTTTTCTCCCATAAACAGGCAGGCTTTAGCAATTACTTGAATAGACAAAAAGGGAAGTTTGCAAAATCCACATCCAAACTTTATAAATTTATTTTGGGACAGAGGAAAGTAGGAAGACATATATTGGCAGAGTATCTTTTTTCTAGAAAGATACAATATGGTACTCATATTTTCTGTTGAGAATTCTGGAACTCTGTAATCTGACCTCGGCTTGCTTGCTTTCTTCTTGCAAACCTTTATAATGTATGTATGTATGTATGTATGTATGTATGTATGTATGTATGTATGTATGTATGTATGTATGTATGTGACTATCCATGTTCAAGTGCATAGAGGCTCTGTCACCATGATTCTTCTTCTTATTTGTTCTAAATTTCTTGTCTTATTCCCTTGCCCTCCAGATAAAGTTCCAGAACTGCTAGTTGCCATGGCCAAAACAGATTAGTTATTTTGGATATTGTTATTGTTGTTAGTGTTCAACAATAAAGTAGAGTTTCCCTACCTTCTGTTCCACTTCCCTAAGTCTCAGATCAGTTCCATTATATCAAACTAAAACTGGGATGCATTAAACCCTTTAATTCTTCTCCTTAATGGAGTTTTTAACACACAATAACTAAAGGCTTGAGGAGGATGAACATTTTTCTAAATGAATAGCAGTATACAGATCATTGAAAGCTTCCTCTGTAGGATCAATTATTCTTCCACATAGCAGAAAACATCTTTGAAGGATTAGAGTCATTAATGAATTTTCCATACATAAAATATACTACTAATGAGATTATATGCAGGCATTTTCTAGAAATCAAGCATAGATAACAGAAACCATCTCCATAAAGCTTGACTGGGAGATTTTTTTAAAGAAACTATATGTTCTGGTTCACTTATTCATTATTATACAGGAATATTGCTCAAATTCATAGGCAACATATCATGAAATCAAAGTCATATTTTGGGAAGGATATATCTGGTCAAATTAAATTTCCATCCTATTCAAGAATGAAAATTTAATAGCTGTGGTTTTATTATTGCTCTCCTTCAGATGCTAAGTTATCAAGATAAGACTTTTCTTTATGTCCTTTTTTCCAAATACACTTCAGGATTCTCAATGAATTTAAAATGTGAAAAATGATATTCATTACCCTATAATTTTGTTTAAGAATTGATTGAATTAATCAATAAACAATTGATTGAAATAATCAATAAACTCAAAATAATATTGAGGAATGCGGGTGTAGAAAAATCATTTTATCTATGAGATTTTTCCTTAGTCAAACTATATTGACATATTTGGTTTCTCCAGGTCTCTCCACCCACCCCCCACCCACAAACTCTGAGTTTCTAAATTCATCATGAAACTTCTTTCTTCTTTTTTTTTGAAAACCCAGTGATAATTTTGGATGTGTGAACCACAAGCAAATTACATTCACATTTTACAGCATATTTTAGGTGCTTCAAAGTTTTTCACATATGTCACCATAAAATTACAATCATGAATAGACTAGAGTTTTGTGAATCAAATGGAAGATGTAGTACTGTTTATTATACTGGCCTTCTATCATTTCTCAAAGAGTTCAGGTGGGAATCATAGTGTCTTTCAAATTTTATCTACATCTCCTCTCTGTGAGGTGATTAAGCTATAGTGAATTACTATATAATATAATAGTAATATTATCTATTATAATGTTTCTTTTATTGCCCTATTTCCTCCTTTATGGTTGGAGAAAATAGATAGGTGACTATAAACAGATTCAGTAATATTTCATACCAGTACAAAATGTGCAGCAGTTCAGTAGAATGACATAAGTCAGCTTAGTTTCTAAAATAAGAAAAATTAGTGGGAAAAATATTTTCATCTCATTTCCCCTGCCTAACTATGACTACCACCATTCACCACAGTACCTAAGTTGCTCTAGGAGGTCAGTTGAAGAACATTTAAACAAGATTTATGGGGCATGGAAAACTACAGAGAAGCAAAAAAAAAAAAAAAAAAAAAGCTCCTAATTCAAATAGAGGTCTATGCCATTTTTGTAATTCCTCCCAGTCACCTGTACTTCAGTTCTCAATCTTTTGGACAGGTATTGAGAAGAGGGAGAAAATGTTTCCAGAGGTTCAAATATGAATTAATCTGTCAATGTAGGTAATGGGCAAAACATAATCATGGAATCTGGAATTGAGAAATAGCAATAAGCACTTAGCAATAGCACTTAGACTTATGTACCGCTTCAGAATGCTTTATAGCCATCTCTAAGCCATTTACAATGTCAGCACTTTGCCCCAACATTTTACTGACCATGGAAGGATGGAAGGATGAGTCAACCTTGTTTCTTTACTTTACTCAAACAAACTCTCTCAATTTGAGAGAGAGTTTGTTTGAGAAGAGCGGGAAGGGGGAGAGGCAGGGAGGGCAGACTTGTTTGAGAAGAGAGGGGCAGCCCGCCAGCAGAGGTGGGTCTTTTACCTGCCTCTGCTGGCGGGCTGGCGCTTTCTTTCTTTTGCCTGCAGTGCCCCCCTTCCCTTTCTCCTCTCCTCCCCACCGCGAGCCCCATCCTGCTCCCCTCTCCCTTTCCTCCTTCTTCTCTCCCCTTTCTTCTCCGGCTGCCGCCTCGCACCCCACCTCCTCCGTCCTTGCCGCTGTGTCCAACAGAGGCATCTCGCGTGTATGGCAGACATAAACGCAAGAAGCCTCTGTCGGGGACAGCTTTGGGGGCGCTGCTTCTCGCCGCCACCGTGCTCCGCCTTCTCGTCACCGCCTCCTCCGTCCCCGCTACTTTGTCCGAGAGAGACATCTCGCGTCTATGGCGGACATAAACATGAGACACCTCTGTCGGGGACAGTGGTTGGAATGCTGCTTCTCGCCACTGCCACGCTCTTGCCTCACCAACCGTAAACCTCACCGCACATCATTGGAGTGGTGATATGCTGATAGCTTAGGAAATGATGAGATGAATGGTTCAGAAAAATAAAGATGGCAGCTAAAAGTACATGATTGAAGTCCCTCTCTGCCCACTCCATTTAATACCTCACATTCATGATTCATGCAAAAAAAAAAAAAGGAGCAGAGTTTCTATCAGAGGCTTGCAACTTTTCTGATTTCCTCTACAGAGGTGCCTTGACATTTCAGAAAAGAAAAAGCTGGAAATGTATCTCTAAAGCTGATAAAGATACATAAGTTCTTTTTGTTTATTACAATAGGGTAAGTAGTAATATATGTGACCATAACAAATGAAACTTCATTTCTCTTCTTTTGAGTTGATTCATATAATATAAAGAATTATATTGGCCACATAATGTATTTGTCTAATATAAGAAGAAAAATATCTATCTTTTCCACTAAAAATAACAAATAGTAAACATTCTTAAAGATTATATGCATATTATTTACACTTGCATTTATTAGTTAGAGCTTTCAGCATGCACGCTGAAATATTTGCCTGTTGCAGTGTATCTTCTATTTAAAGAAAAAAACCCCTAAATAAAACTAAACAGTGATTTGGATGCCATGAAAGCCATCTGAATTATCACTATTCATCTATTGTATGTCAGTATATTTCTCCTTGTCACTATATAGTTTTACTGATATACAGTGGTCTAATAATGGGATGTATCACTATAATATTGAAAAATGTGGTTAGTTTGAGATCTTGCTGCACTGAGCATTGTGTTTTAATATTAGAATAATATTCAGCAAAGCATCAAAGGTTTGATATATTTATCTACACAAGAAATATTTTTTTTAGATATATTGGAAAGTTACAGATTTGATACTTCTAGACTTTCTTTTCCTTTAACCTCCGTATTAGGACTCAAATTAAATTCAGTGTGGAAATCTAGTAAATAAAAATGGAGCATGACCAAACTTCTAAAAAGACATCTGATATCAGGTCATTGTTGCAACAAACAAAAAATATTCTAAAATACAAATGTGTTCTTCAATCCAGTGCTTGACCTCAATTTTGGATTCTGACACAATTGCTTCTGTCATGGTACTGATTCTCTGGTGGTGTGTCTCACTTGGATAAATTTCTAGATGAGGCTGCACAGAGAAGTGGAAATTATAAAGGGACGGACAAATGCCATGGGCATAAAGTAGGCCAAAACAGGAGCTGAGGACTATATTAAGAAGTTGATAGAATATAATCATTGAACAAATGGCCAGATTCTCCAGGACTTTTCAAAGCTTGACATTTAACTGATCTTTAAGTTATGAGAAATCAGCAGTCCCCCCCCCCCCTATTTTTTAGAGTAAAACAAGCCTAAATTGAAGTATATGTGACTTTTTATTGTTGAAAGATATATGAGAGAATACCTACACAAATCCATTTCATATTTTCTGTTAAAGTGTTGCAGATGGTTATGGACACTTCAGAATCATTTCGACAACATTAAAGTTTCAAATTAAAAATATCTAATCTCCAAAATGATTTATATCTGAACAGAGGGAGAGAGGGAGGAAGGAGGGAGGGAGGGAGGAATACATTTGTGATTGTTTTCTTGATAACATTCACACAAAGGATTTTTTTTTTTTGTAAATCATCTACAATGTAAGAAAATACACCATAAGAGTATGCTGTTTGTGTAACTGACATCATCCCCTATTGAATGATATTTCATTCCAATGTGGATGTATTGGAAGGAAATCCCCTTTTTCATAGGCAATGTTGGTGTTCTCCATTTTAATTCTTCAGAAGACCCATATTCTTTTACCATTTGGGGACAATTATAACACGTCTGTGTGTAGGCTCTTCAGTTTAATGGAGATTTGGTGTGGTTACCTAGTGATCTTGATTTGTCAGACTGAAACAGACACTTATTTCAAAGCAGGAAATTAAATTAGGAGGCTGTAAAGCATTTCTCAGATTCAGTGGCTTTTTTTGTATTTCTGGGGCTATTAAACAATACACGTTTGCTCCCATATTTGAAAATTCTGAGAGTAATTTAGTGATATGATGATTTCTCTGATTTTTATCACCTCATTAAATTCTTTGCCTATCATAGCTCTTTGGAGTAAGAAAGCCAGCTCAGCTTGGGCTTTGTTCATTTTCTTTACTTCTATAATGCTGACAGTTTTACTTTGCTGGTCTTGTGCTGGTGGAATGCTACCCTTCTTCATTGGTCCTGCACTGGTTCTGCACACGGTGGGGAGGCCAATTCAGCTCAGCTCTCAATTTTCCAAATACAGACTGAAGGTCGATTCATACAAAACAAACTCTTTTGAAAATTATATAAAACTGGGGCACACAGCTCAACAATAAGTTGGCTGACATTGGGGTTTGCCAAAACATTTATTGTGAATGCCATTTTTCTGTGAATTTTTTTTCTACTAAAAACCCTTTAATGTGCTTCACAGTTTGTTTCTAGCATGATTATCCCCCCCAAAAAAATAAATAAATAAGAGAAAGCTACTGTCATGGCTTTGTCGGAGCACGGGTCCGAGAAGGAGGAGGAGATGGAGCCAGGGCCAATGGAAGGGGAGAGTACAGTCCCTATGGCCCATGGGGAGTGACCTGGGTATGAGAATGAGGCAGTCACAGGTCCCTCGAGCTTTGAAGAGTAGGCAGAGGGGAAGAGAGGATGCAGGCTGACCAACGAAGGGGAGAGGAGATGGAAAGGGTAGGCAGCAAAGCAGAGGACGGGCAGACCTTCACAGATGACAAAATGCTTCCCCCACCTGATCCCCGAGTGCAGAGAGGAGGCAGAGGCAGTGCGGGGTTACCTGATTACTTAGGAGGAGAATGTTCCACCCTTCCTCACAAAGATCACCTGGAAAGTAGTATTTAAGGATATGCCATGTGGAGGGGCTCTTGTCAGGAACAAGTGTTTTATATTTCGTGGCAACATGCTCCATAGCGAGAAGAACTTTGCTCCAGAATCCTTGCTGGTGTGGACTGAGGTTTGATCCTTTGCTTTGACATTCATCATGAATTTTGCCAAGTTTGAGAACCTGTCTTGCCCCCAGAGTGGTGCTGCTCCTGTGGACTTTCACTGCTGTAAAGTTGCACGAAGCATGTATGGGCATGTGTGTTAGTGCCTTGCTTTTGGACTGTAAGGGTAACCTGGGGGCACAGACCTTGCAGAACAGAGCGGGAATTGCTGGATTGGAGAATGGCAGTTGAATGAAAGTTGTCAAGCTTCTGCCTAGCACAGGTTGTTTGCGCACCAACCCTAGGTCATAACAGCTATTGAAGTACCCTTAAGACGAAGCCACTGTGTGCTTACAAGTCTACATAGCTTGAAAGTCTCAAATTCAATGTTATGCATGTTTAATGCATTGGAGTCACCACTATATAGTAACGGAAAGAAAACAGTGCAAGAAAATATATAGAACATCAGAAGTACAGTAAACTGCTCAGGAGACATAAACTGATAGACCGACCTATCATAGCTATATATATATGGCAGCTCCAATATTTCCCAGTAGTCCAGGTTTTGTATTTCTATTTTTTAATCAAAGCAAAGCAAAAGAAGAGTATAAGAAGTCTGTGATCTAAAAGACTACTTGTATGTTTTCTTTATCTTGGATTTGTAATTCACTATAAGTTTCAGTTAATCAACTGTCTGCTTGTCAGGAAGTGATAAGAAAGGGGTCTTGCCACTCCAAATAGTACATGGCTGAAAATGCAGGTGGTTGTTCTTCACTATTTTCTCCACCATTATCTGTAAAATCTACACATCCACACATATTTTGGGAGAAATATAGAAATATTTGGGACTACAAGCTTTCTTGCAATTTAGAATTTAATACATTTATTATACATTTTACAATTAATGTATGGATAGCTTGAAAAAGATTCCTGAATGCACTATTTTTATGTATGGTAAACTTCAGCAATGACATTTATAGATATTTAATCTGATTGTTGGTCCGTTAAATTGTCTTTATTTTGTACCCTCTTATATCTTACTGTTCACTGTTTTGGTTCTCATTTGGAAAAGTTGGACAAGCACCAGTCTGTGACTCCTTCAGGGAATCATCTCTTTTTCCAGCTTCATTTTAAGCCTTTGAACCTAGTTGCTAATGCCAGAGGTCTTTTACTGAACATTTCAGATATGCCCAATAATTAAGTCACTCCATTCTGAACTGTGGTTCCTCCAACTCAAGTTCTCACTTAGAGTTTATATAGACTTGTGAAATCTTTGTCCTCATAATATTTAGACCCCTTTTGATCTTCTTGCAAAGCCCTAAGAGAATTGGCTCACCTTTTCCCTGATCTTCTTTATGAGTCTTAAACCACTTTTCCCTTCCTTATTATATTACCACAGTGCTTCGTATTCCCCAGACAGTGAGCTGTTATAGTGCCATAGGTATAGATCTAATAGTAGAATATATAGTTTGCTGAAGAAGTTGCTCAGATTTAATATTTGACATTTTCTAGGAAAGATTGTTGTCTCAAACTGTTGCAGAGATAGGCAATCCTGTGTTAGATAATCCAACACTGTGGTTGGACAGAGAGACTTCCTATGAAGAAAGTGACCCATTTTCTCCTTCATTCCAATACAAGATTGGCCTGGCTGCCATAAAAATTCTTTGCGGGCCTAAACCTTAACCCATCTTTTTGTAATCTTTGGCCTAAGACATTTTGAGCTGGGAAAATGCAGCTACTTTTTCAGCTCTTTATCTCTCTGCTGATTTTCAAGCATGTTCCTAATATAATGGCATGGTGTGACAGACCCTAGATAGTATTAAATCATATTCACTTTTTATGTCTATTAGTGTCAGTCATCAGTGAGTGTGATACATGTTCTCTGCTTCACTCAACAACCAGGCAAGGTGCGTTTTTGCCTGTCAAGATGCTTCAAGGTAAAAAGAATTCTCTCTTTGCTCCTGGGGAATCTATTCGTAAGTCAGATATTAATGTTTGCCATTATCACCTTTTCCCCTTCTGCTCTGCTTTCTATTTTTTAAAATTATTATTATGAATTCACTGCCTCCCACTGTTTCTTCCCAATAATGCATTTGTTCATCAGAACATATGCAAACATTGCTGAATTTTGTTCAAATTCAATTACATTATGTAGTATATTCTACCTTATAAGATACAGCTGCAATAGTGATAGCTTGGTAAGATTAACAACTCATCTGGCATGCCATCAATAACTTTGCAGAATGCAAAGTACAGTAAAGATGTTGGCAGCTTGCTATGCTGCCTTCTTTGCCAATCCATGTATTTTATACATGAGGAAAAGAACTTTCAAACCAGAAAAATTCTATTCATAACCATGTGAAGAAGAAGCACCTGCCTGTGCCTATCCTAAAATGGTATTTTGAAATTTTTCAGTTTAAACAATTAATGAACATTATGCAACAAAATATGATTATGGAAATCAAGGAATGTAAAACAGAAATGGGAAGTTTACTACATTTTTAATGTAGTACACCAAGTAAAAAATTAGGTGAAGAGCATATTTCTTCAAACAACCACCCAATGATCTACAGTACAAGAGGAATCAGAAATGCCTAATTCATTACCCATTGGTTCTTTTTATTTACCATCCTTTATTTTTTGACAAGGGCAAAAGTAATGTGATAGAGCAAGTCTCTATAGACTAAGTCAGTGGTTCCCAAACCCTTGGTGCTACAAACTGATCCTCAGTGCCCCCCCCACCCAGTGGTGGAATTCAAATTTTTTACTACTGATTCTGTGGGTGTAGCTTTGTGGGCGTGGCTGGGTGGGTCATGTGACTGGGCGGTTTGCATGACGGAAGGAAGATAGTAACAGTAACATTCAAAACTAACAATTAATTGCACATTTATTCAAAATCCAGTTTAAAAACCTTTTTAGTTAATGTTAATTCAACAAAATTGTTGAACATGATCCAATGATACCCAGTTTTCAAAGTCTGATAGTCATTTATCAAGAACCTTAGAAACTAGTAACTTAGTAAATTCAGTAAAATTTAGTAACTACTTCACTGGTCAGTAAATTCTTAATGTGATGGATGGGCTTGATGAAGTGAATGTCTTTTCAAAGGAAGTGGCAATCAGCTATTTCCCAAATTGTAGGCAGAACTCCAGGATGTTACTAGGCTATAACACGAAGGATCCCCGTTTTTAAAAACCTGGTTACAGGCAGAGGAAGAGCTCAAGACTCTGGTCTTCTTTTTGTCTGCACAAGCCACAGGGGGAACTTGTGTTACCCAAAACTAGAACCCCTGATTTCTAGATTTAAACCTTAAATATTGAAATGGCCCATTTCTTCCCGACTTCCAATGAAATCATTCCATTTACTGTCACGCAAATCTCCCTTGCGGGTAAGACGGATTCCTTCCCCACCCCCATGTATTTCCCACCCGCCTCCTCAGCTTCCCTGCTGTATTTATGATTGGCAGGGTGCTCATCTCTCTGGGGCCAGGGAGCAGCCCGAGCACCGGCAGCAGAAAGGGCAGTGGCAGTAAAATCTGGGCCAGAGGCGGGGCGGAGGGAGGGAAGACATGGTTTTGGAGAAGAATAAAGCTCTGTCGCCATGCAGGAAGGCCTCTGCCATTGCATCACTAGGTCTCCCTGCAGCCCCCTTTGCATGCTCACCTTCCCTCAAAACCTGCTCCACCTCACCGTTGACCTGCTCCGCACTTAATGAAACCAGCGGGGCCTGGGCCGAAGCAGGTGAGGGTGTGCTGCAGGCTTGACATGCGGTGGGCTGAGGCGGGCAGGTGGGTGGGAGAGAAACAGAGGTTCTAACGGTGGGACAGGTGGTGCCCTTCTTCCGCGCTGCCAGCTGGCAAGGGGTGCTGCTCCAGTGTAGGCCGGCAGAGAAAGAGAGACAGCCCATCCTCTGCCTCCTCTTGCAAAGAGACTCAGCAGCTCTCCTCTCTCTCTCTCTCTCTCTCTCTCTCTCTCTCCCTCCCTCCCTCCCTCCCTCCCTCTCTCCCTCCATCCCTCCCTCCCTCCCTCCCTCCCTCCCTCCTGGGCTTAGGAACCCACATCTCCGCTCTCCCACTTCCGGGCTGCAAAGCAGACCGGAGGCCGATATGCTCCGGCTTTGGTGCCTCAACTCGCCGAAAGAAGCTCGGATCCTACAGTGACCCTGGATCACTTTTTTCAATCCGGGTTTTTAAAAAATAAATAAATCAGAGAAGAAGGGCACAAAACGGAATAGCCAGGCAAAGCCCTTGCTTTGTAGGTAAGGATTTTGAGAGGAGCTCCCAAGCAGGGAGAAGGAGCCTTGGGAAAGAAATGAATTGGCTTCTCTGCTTTGCTTTTAAATGCACCCATAGGTGTGCGTTTCTCCGTTTTCTTCCCTATCACTGATATGAGGCTCTTGCTGGAGGCTGGATGGCCTTTCTCGAGCTTGTTATTTACACACAACACACTATATCCCCTTCTATGGCCCTGTCATTCCAAGTACAGTCTTGAGCCCTGCGAGGGGGCCACCTCCAGCACTCCTCTGCCACCTTCCTTTCCTCTTAGTGCCCCCTGCCGCCCCCTCTTGCCTCTTAGTGCCCCCCTAAGTCATCCCACTGAGCCCCATCGGGTGGTACCACCCACTTTGGGAACCACTGGACTAAGTAATGTACATAATAAAGTAAAGCCAGACAGGGAGCAATTAACGAAAGATGCAGAGGGGACTGAATTTCAGATCCAATGAATTATGCAGTTCATTTCTAATTCTAGAGTTAAATCAGAATTTAAAATACTATCAATAATTATAGGAAACTAATTTTACGACATGAGTACAAAAATATCAAATATCTTTATGTGTATACATTCCTTAGAAACTGGAAATTTAGTGAATTTAAAGGAAGTTACAATGGAGACCTATTGATAAGAATATTTGAGATTAGGTAGTCCAGAGTTCATGGAGTCACCAAAACTAGGCAACAAGTATAAAAATAATTCACAGATGGTATTTAACATATAGACATATCCTGTAAGATTGCTACACATTTATGCAAGGAACAGTAACTTGTGCTAGAGGGAAAACTGTGGACATATTAGTACACACTTTCTTATTTGGTGGCAATGTTCATCAATCAAAAAGTTTGGTTTGAAATTTTCATTTATATAGAAAGATTATTCAAAAAAAGTTAATTCCTTGCCCCTATTATGACTGTCTAGTAACTTGTATATAAAACAATTAGAAACAGACTTATTATGTCATTCATTACTACATTTCATTAGTTATGAATTAATAAGTTTAATGTTGTTGTTAAGGCATCAGGCTAGAAACTGGAAGACTGCGAGTTCTAATTTCACCTTAGGCACAAAGCCAACTGGGTGACACTTTCTCTCAGGTTTGGGAGGTGGGGAATGATGAACCACTTCTAAAATCCTTGCCAAGAAAACTGCAGTGACTGTCTAGGCCAGTGATGGGGAACTTTTTTGGCACCAAGTGCCAAAAAGGGAGCGCGTGCATGCACATGCGGGGCACTGAGTGCCAAAAAGGGAGAACTTTGCGTGCATGTGCGGACTTGTCTGGGCCACAACCAGGAAGAGGAACTGCCCAGGGTGCATGCATGCACCAGATAAAGTACTTGCGCACTGGCCAGCAAGTCTTCTGGTTACTGCCATGCATATGCACATGCTGATCAGCTGGCCAGCACACATGCTCACGCCAGAAAACAGAAGACCAGCTCTTTCGGTTTCTGGCACTGCTGGTCATACAAGGCAGCTGATTGTCGCGGCGCATGCATGCCAGAAATCCGGAAGAGGAACAGGCAACACCACATGTGCCAGGTGACATGACTCCATGCGCCACTTCGGGCACATGTGCCATCATGGATCTAGGCAATCTCCAACAACTGGACATGACTTGTTCTTCCTATTATTATTCCCATGCTATTCCACTTAACAATTGGACATGACTAAATGGAATTTTAAAAAGTAATAGCTATCACAAAATATGTGTCTTTCTACTTCATCTAAAAATGAGCGGCAAGCTGCAATGAACACATATCGATGCATTTTTAATGATAATTTTAAATGAGGATGGAGGATTTCCTTGCAAAGCAGAGCGTCAGTTACATTTCTATTTTTTTTTCTTTCAAGATGTGCATCAGTGTTGAGGTATGGATGGAAGACTAGGGGAATTTGTGAAAGAAGGAGATGGAATTAGAAAACATAGAATATCTAGGATAATGGAAGCAAAAGGAACAGGAATTATTGCTCATACTGTATGTTGACTACTTTGAAGGAAGGCAGAAGCTAGTGTGAGGATCAGTGAAATTTCGATATGACATAAATGACTACTGCATGATGTTCATTAAGGGACCAATGATGAAACTATATTGGAAAAGGCTGACTTATAATCAAGGCTAAATTAATTGGAGCATTGGAATTGTAGCACAAAGATTCAAAGAGACTTTTCTGAAGAGAGAGGATTTCTAAATATTTTTATTCCAAAGATACACATTACCCAAAGGTGTTGAAGACTGCCACTGGAACCTTATACACACACAAAACCTACTTTTCCACTTAGATTGCTTTTGCTTCCAAAGCTCTTAACTTTCAGTTACACTTTGTGAATCAGAAGGGTTGAAGTTCAGTGGTAAACTACATGCTTTGAATATAGAAGATTTAACATTCAGTTTTAACCAACACCAGATAAGGCAAGGAAAGTCTCCTGCTGAAAATCTGATGCTTGTCGGTGAAGACAATACTGATTTAGATGGACCAATGCACTACCTTGTTTATGTTGTGAGACTAGAGAAATTTGATCTTTTTAAATTTTAGGGTGAAATGGAATGATCTATAGTTCCATGATTAATATTCAGATCATAATTTATTTATCAATCAAGTCTCGAATACTCCAAATAAATCTAATTTCCAATTGTTACTTTGAGAGAAACACATTTTAAAATGAAGATCAGTTCTGTAATGTAACAGATGATGTCTACTCAAGTCCATCTCTTGTGGCTCAGAAATCTAGGCAACAAGCTATTTTAGAAAAGTTTTGGTAAAGGTGTATTTTAGAAAGAAAAGATTTAAATAAATAAATATTCATTTTTTACTATATGTTATGAATAAAATTTATGTATGACGAAGCTGCATACCAAATGTCCAGATATTAGAGGAAGTTGGTCAAGATCATGTTATCTGAGGAATATATCTTACATTAATAATTTCCCAGATATTGAGGTTTGCAAAAAAAAACCCTTCTCCAGTGATCCTCCTACTGCCTAATATACTTATTCTGCAGGATACTGCACATGCTGAAAGAAGCTCTCTTTTTTATTATTTTTGACTTCTGTTGCAAGCCTTAGTTCATTTTGAACCTTAGCTTTCCTCACTTCATCTTTGCAGACTTGCACTATTTGCTGATATTCTGCCCTAGTTATGTGCCCCCCTTTCAAGTTTTTATACTTGTCCTTTTTTGTTTTTCAATTTATCAGAGAGTTCTTCATGTGGCTGGTTTCTTTTGAGAGCTTTTCTTCTTCGTTGGTATTGTACTAGACAGGGCTTTTATAATCTCACTTTTCAAATTTTACCAAGCTTCTTGAGTTGTTTTCCCCTTGAGGAGTCCTTTCCATGGAATCCTTCCCAAGCTCTCTCTAAGTTTATTGAAATTAGCTCTCTTAAAGTCCAAGACTTTAATTCATCATAATGTTGAATTTCAATATTGCATGATCACTCCCCCAAACTTCCTATAGCTTCTATCATTTCATCTCTGTTAGTGAGAATTAAGTCCAATATGGCTGATCCCCTAGCTCCCTTCTCTACTTTTGGGGAAACAAAGTTGTCTACTAGGTTTGTCAAGAACCTGTTTGATCTTCCACTTGGTTCATAGTTTGTCTCCCAGTCGATGTCAGGGTTGTCAAAGTCCCCCACCACTACATTAAAATAGTAACGTAGTGTGCTTCCTACATATCTTAGTTAACTGATTAGTAAAAAGTACATCTATTGCCTCTGTTTGGTTGGGTGGCCTATAGTATAAACCTATGACAATGTTATTGTTTCTCCTTTTATATTTTCTCAAATGCATTCAAGGCAGTTTTCATCATTATTGTACCCTATTTCTGTAGAAATGTAGTTACTTATATATAGTGCAACTACACCTTCTTTATTATTTGATCTATTTCTTTTAAATAATTTAAATCCCTCTAGATGTATGTTCCATTTGTGGGGGTTTCATCCCATCAGGTTTCTGTAACATGGTCTGCTTTATTTCTTTGTGATGAAACTGCTGGCTCAGAATCTCTGCAAGAATTTTACTTTCTTTGTCGTGAGTTCCTGTACATACTTGATAGGATTCTGTTTCTTTTAGAATCGGAGTACTAAGCACAAGCTTAAAGTAAACTCTTCAACAGGTTCATATTGCTGTTATAAGTTGCTATAGTTCTCTAGAATTTTCTGCACAATGAAAAGCCAATTCTTTGGCTCATTTTAGCCCCAGGTTCACTTGCTCAGTGTAGCTGTTTGTTTACTAATGAGAACTGTCACTGAAATGCATCTCCAAGTTTCATAATAATAGGTACTCTCTATACCTGAGGCAATAGTTATGCCCAAAATATGTAGTTTGGTGGTAAAAGTGTGATAAATTTGGAAATCCTTATACACATAATACCTGTGTTTCCCTGAAAATAAGACCCTGTCATTCATATACATATATACTACCACCAAAAATGGCACCATATCTTATTTTGGGGGATGTCATCCACTAAATCACCTCACTTGAGTGCATCAACCATGGCCTCTTTTTCCCTATCAGAGGTCTTCAGGAAATTCTTCATCCAGCAAGGCCAGCAAGGCTTTCCTGAAGGCCTCTGCAGCTGATAACAGAGCTGCAGATCCATACGGAGCTCTATTATCAGCTATTCAAAATTATCAACTTAAATATTAGCCTGCTTTATTTGGTCAAACATTTAATTAACTCACCCCTAATGTGATGGCTGGAACTGCTTCTCTTTGGTGAGGCATGTAATGTTAGATGATATCGATGATATTGCTACTCACAACTGATTTTTCAGGTTTGCAACAGGCAGTCTGGAGTACAGTCAATTTTTTGCAATAGTAAGTTTTGAAAAGAACTGCTTGCAGCAGTAAGTTGTTTCAACCACAGATGCATATTTCAATGCATGTCTCCTCAAAGTGAGAAATTCAACATTGCTTAAGTAATGTTTATAGAACTCAATCAGTGGGAGGTTGTTGCACCTAGCTTTCAGCTCATCATTGCTTTGCAGCTGAATGATTTTGTATTGTAGGTTATCTGGCACATCAGCTGCTTCCCTATTGAATGGTTTGGCAAAGATGTTCAATTCTATTTATTTACTTTTCACGTCCTTGAATCTTTCATTAAATGCCTCAATTAGTTTTGTACATTCATGTTCTCCATCTCTGCACTAAGGGAATGGCATTTGCATGACTTGGTGAAAATGTTCCAAGTAGACCTCCATGTGGACATTCAACATTAAATCATAACCCAAGCAAGAATAATTGTGGAAAGCAATATTTCTCACAATTTGTCATCTCCTAGGCTTTAATCCCATTGGTTATTTTTTTTTTTTTTTGCAAAATGATGAAATAGAGAATGGAAATCTGATTACCAACACAATCTTTTTAATAAGGTTACTGTAAGAATCTTGCAAATTTGAAACCATGTCCTCCCCTCCCTGCCTTTAATTTCTAGAAAACTAGGGATGCTTTTCTGCTCACATTCCTCCAAAGGTCTCTTTTGCCTGACCACTGTCAAGGCTGTAGCTCCTCCTGTCTCTCAATGTTATTCTGACAGTCCATTGCAGCTAGACAGAACAGAAGACAACTTATCACTTTTCCACAGGTGCACTTTTCTGTCCTTATAGTCACAGCCAATGCCAGAAGATATATGACCTATTAACTATTAATAACACATTGGCCACATTGATACAACTGATGAATGAAATCCACAATAAAGGGAAGGCTTTGGCTACCTGAAAGCTTCTAGCTCTCTAAACAACCAATGCCAGGAGATGGACGACCAATTAACTATTAATAAGAAAAAAAATCTGGCCATTCAGAAGCAACTGATGAGTGAAATCAACAATTGAGAAAAGGCTTTGGCTACCTAAAAGCCTCTATCTCTCCAAACAAAACAGCATAACTAGCTCTCATCTTTCTTGCAAATAGGTTTGGCAGGACAGTTTCTCTTTCACATGATAAAGCTATTCAGTTGTTTTCTAAGCACAGGATGTGAGCCCGTATCAGGGATTAGTTCTTAGTAACTAATTGTAGTAGTAGTAGTAGTAGTAACTATTAATAATAGTAGTAATAACTTGTAATAATCTGGTGCCTCTCTGCTAATAAAACCAGGGTATTTTTGTTTGATATTTACTCATTTGAAATGAATAAAAAATGCAGTCTACAGTAATTGATTGATTGATTGATTCACATTGCTTGTATGCCACCCATACAGGGCTCTACATATCTAACAATGTAAGCATACATTGCAGAATACTCCAAGTACTCCAAGTATATATAAGCATAGAAATAAATAATTTCCAATAAATTCCCGATAAGACCGAGTGGCTTTGGATGTTGCCCCCGAGGGACAGTTCAGACAGTCCATCCTTGATCCTTGGGGGATAAAATTTACACTCCTCGGAGAGGGCTTGCAATTTGGGGGTCCTCCTGGATTCACAGCTGACACTTGAACACCATCTGTCGGCTGTGACCAGGGGGTCCTTTGCCCAGGTTCGCCTGGTACACCAATTGCGGCCCTACTTGGACAGGGGGGCACTTCAGACGGTCACTCAGGCCCTTGTCACCTCAAGGCTTGATTATTGCAATGCGCTCTACATGGGGCTACCCTTGAAAAGCGTTAGGAGACTACAGCTAGTCCAGAATGCAGCCGCGCGAGTGATATTGGGTGTACCGAGATACACACATATTACACCTGTCCTCCACGAGCTGCACTGGCTGCCAATTGGTCTCCGGACGCAATTCAAGGTGTTGGTTATTACTTTTAAAGCCCTACATGGCTTAGGAACAGCCTATCTGCGAGACCGCCTACTGCCATATACCTCCCAATGGCTGATAAGATCCCACAGGGTGGGCCTCCTTCGGATACCGTCAGCCGGACAGTGTCAGCTGGCGGGCCCTTGGAGAAAAGTCTTTTCTGTGGCTGCTCCGTCCCTGTGGAATCAGCTACCCCAGAGGTCCGGACCTTACCCACTCTCATGGCCTTCAGGAAAGCCGTTAAAACCTGGCTGTTCTGGCAGGCCTGGGGCTGTTGACCTTAGTGTTAAGGTCCAGCCCCGATTAGAATGTATGTGTGTTGTGAATTTTAAACTATTTTTTTAACTTATTTTCCTTTTCTTTTTTTCTTCTTTCGTTGCAAGCCGCCTGGAGTCCTCCGGGATTAGGCGGCCTATAAATTTAATAAATGAAATTAATAATAAATGAAATAAATACCATGCAGCTGAAATTCCAATTTTCAATAAAGAATATCCTTTTCCTGTGTCAAATGAAACAGGTAGATGTTCAGAGTTTTCTTATAGCCCAAGAGAGATAAGACTGACAACAATTCTATGAGGAGGCATAGGACTAGTTCAAATGTATACATATACATAGTGGGGAAAAAATAATCCTGCGAGTTTACAAGATGGATGGTATGAGGAACAAAGCTGTTACAGAATTAGTTGTCCTGCTATAGATACTTTGAAACCTCCTCCCAGAGGAGAGCAACAGAAATAGACCATGAAGTGGGTATGTGGTCTCCAACAATGCTTTGAGCTCTAAGCACATAGCGCTTATAAACAGTATACTGAATAACGGGAAGCGAGCTTCCAATAAACTTCTCTGCTGTCCTTGCCACTCTCTGAATGGACTTTCTATCTGAGGCACTGCTGCCACCAAACCAAACAGTGATGCAGTTTGTTAAAATGCTCTCATTCATGCCTCTATAAAAAGTGGCCAGGACAGAAGGAGAAAGATATGCTCTCCTCATCCGACGCAGAAAATGCAAATGCTGGTTTGCACACTTTACTAAAGGTAACATAGGAAGAGACGAAGTCAGATTGTTGGTTATCTGCACTCCCTAATACCTAATACTATTGACCCACTTCCACAGCTGCAGACATGATACAAAATGTAGTATGACTATGCCAGTTCTTTCTAAAACCAACAGTGATCTCCTTTGTTTTGTTAACGTTCAAAAACCAAATTATTTTTATTGCATCAGTCCACCAAAGCCTTCATCTTTTCCATATAAGAATCTTCATTACCATCCCGGATAACTACTAGTAGATGACACTATTGCCGTGTCATCTGCATACTTCACAACATGATTTATCACAGTCTTGTCACAGCAGTCATGAGTCATCAAGGTGAACAGTAACGGACTCAAGTCACAGCTGTGAGGAACCAGTACTCAAGCAGGTGGCATTGGAAACTTTTCTTCCAACTTGCACAAACTAGGGCCAATCAACAAGGAAATCAAGTATCCAGTTACATGAAGTATTAAAACCTAACGGGCCCAGTTTGAACACCAAATGCTGAGGAATAATTGTATTGAATGTCAAACTAAAAACAACAAACAGCATTCACACATGAGTATTCTTCTCCTCCAGGTGCACCAAACTAAAATGAAGTACACAAGAAAGTTCATCATCTATAGAGCAGTTCTTCAATAAGTAAAATGTTATGAGTCAAATGTAGGGGGAATGCATGAAACAATATAGTTCTTTACCAATCTCTCAAAACACTTCATCATAACAGAAGTGAGAGCAATTGAAAGTGGAAGTGTGGAGCAAAATAGTATTAGATTCTAACTGTGTATATTCATCATGAAACTGTCAATTTTTATTGTATCTCAATTTTTATTCAACATATGAGATGTTGCTTTGTTCGATGATGGATGGGAGGGAGGGAGGGAGGGAGAGAGGGAGGAAGAAAGGAAGGAAGGAAGGAAGGAAGGAAGGAAGGAAGGAAGGAAGGAAGGAAGGAAGGAAGAGCATATATATATAAAAAGTAATTTAAACTAATTTTAAACGATCATTAATTTTTTATCATTTTAAAGGTGCAACTAAATTAAGACCAAACTATGTTTAATGTTTGGAAAATATATTTTTATATTAAAAATTGATTAATTTCCTCCTCAGTTATATTTGACTCAATTTATACTGTTTTAAAAAGTTGATTGACTAAGTTAGAACTACTATATATTTTATTCTGAGCACCCTTAATAAGTCCAATGGAAGGAAATGAATCGTTAATGAAATGATATGACATTGTTGCAGTTGTTGTAGTGCAGAGACTATTAATTTAAATCTTTCATATTATTCTCAATATAGCTATCTTCTACAGCTCAATGAATATTGAAAAATGAAAATTTCTAGTGTGTTCCCAAATTTCCTGTTTAGCATTCATAAAAGCTCTAATAATGTGGAATAAGTTGCCTGGGTATGTGCTAAATTGTTTAACTTCTGCCCTTATGTTTTTTTTTTTTGTTTTTTTTTTGTGCTTTTGTTCTTTTTCATGAATTATTATCATCTGACCATGAAGATACGACTTAATGATGTTTCAAAAATCAGTATAGTTGCAGAATAGCTATGACAATTTATTTTCAAATGTATTGTCTTGATCATATGAAAAGTGAATCTTTTTAATAATGATTTATTTTTTAAATCTTAAAATAAATCAAATCTTTCTTGTATACTTGATAAAAGATAATGGTAAAGATTTCCCCTGTCCTATCTGACCCTCCATAGCCTACTGCAGCATTTTGCCTCTGCAGGGCCTCCACATAGCCGTTTTTGGCTGGCACAGTGCTGCTGGAGCCTGGGGAGTTAGTTTCTGGTCAGCAGAGTTCTCCTGGAACCTGGGAAGGCCAAAAATGGGCCAAGTGGGCGCTTCACAGGACCTCCACACAGCCTGTTTTTGCCCGGCAGAGTGCTGCTGGAATCCAAGGAGTCCAAAAATGTGCCACACGGGGGCCACATGCAGACCCTCCCCCAGCTCATTTTGGCCTGCAGAGGCACTGCAGGCCAGTCCTTTGATATTTCCAGGCCAGCCCCGCAGATCAGATTTAAGTACCCAGCAGGTCTGGTTTGACACCCCTGTAATAAGCAGTCTAAAATCTGACTGTAGCTTACAGATTTAATAATCATTTCCTCCAAACTCTACAAATGTGCTCCATGCAAAAAAAAAAAAATGTTTGTCATGCAAAGCACATAAAACTGTAGCACAAACATTAACTGAATAAAGGTCTTGGAGATGTAACAATTTCCTCCAAGTGACATAAAAAAAATGCTGCTTTGATATATTTTAGATGCACAGGTGTGGAACTCCAGGAGCAGGTGAGAAAATAGTGAAGCTTCATCAAAACAATAATAAACAAATAGGTAACTGCAGAGAAAGGAACCAGTTACAATAAAAACAAAAAATTCCCATCAAAATAGTCAGTATAAAATTTTTCGAGTGCTTTTAACAAGTAGGAAAGTAGACAGGGTCACTGTTAACCAGAAAATAATGTTAATGCAATAATTAGTTTCAGGACATCTTCTTAAACATAGGCTTTTGTTGTTGTTTTGTTGTTATGGCAAATATTTCAGATAAATACTCAGCTTCATTGAACAGTGCAGTGTTTGCAAAATAAGGCTTGCCTAATTGATCTTCAGTGGTGGTGGATGTTCCATGCATCCTATTCAAGACACATGTGTGATCCGCCTGTACTAGAGTCAGAAAAATTAGATTGACATTTCTGTGAATTTCTCCAGGGGAAAAAAAAGGTTTTACCAATCTCTCAGTCAGAATGTTCCCCCCTTGTGATATTTTCACCCCCACTTCCAAAAAAAAAACAGGGAAACAATCCCTCATCATGCCTTTTCTTGAGATATAATTGAAAAGTGGGAAATTCCCTCTTTTCTTTGTGGCTTTTTTTTTTTTGCTTTTGCTTCATTTTTCCTCCCTTTTCTTTTGTCTTTTTAAATTTTATTTCCCCCTTTTAAAGATATATATATATATATATATATATATATATATATATATATATATATATATATATATATATATATATATAAATGGATTATGCTATCTAATCAATATTACATATAGACATTTCTAATGGAGCAGAAGAGAATGGAATGGTATGGAATGGAATGGAATGGAATAGAGTTGAATAGAGTACCGGTAGAATAGAAGGATGGGATAGGATGGCATAGGATGGAGTATGGTGGTATGGATGGGATAGAGTAGAATAAAGTAGGTAGAGTAGATTGGAACAAAATAGAATAGATACAGATCATTGCAGAGATGGTTGTAAAATAAAAAGTGACTCATGCACATATTTTAGTGTGGTTCACGCACAATGAAATAAGTGTAAGAACCTCATATGCATTTGTGAATAGGTTTGAGTATGCTTTGAAAAAGTGGTTCCATTCTTTCTTTGTGTGTATTTCCAGTTGGTATAGGGAGGAAAGAGATCAACTAATTGGTTTCTTCCTTATGGAGTGCTGTAAAGCTTAATCCTTTGTTGCTCTTCTTTTCAACATAAACATGAACCACCAGATGAGATCATGCACTAGTGTGAAGTTAATATCAATATGCTGAACATATTTTAGTGTATATTACCTGAATGCACAAGATATGCTCCTGAAACTTTTTTTTGGCAGAAATGTTGATTGAAGTGTATTTTTAATGATGTGAACTAGGGATATTACTGTAATTTGAAGGTCATTGCCCACTCAGAGCATAGAATATAAAATATTGAAATTCATGCCTAATAGAATTAAATATCCATTCAGCTAAGTATGATAGAATGTCACAAAGAAGAGAGTGACAACAGAGGTTGTTGCTTGCATGGTCCTGGACTTTACAGAATTATCTGGCCAGAGACTAAGAAAAAGACTTTGACCAATTCATACAAGTCACAACAATCAATGGCTATTTGCATTTATGCTTACATCACTGCCTGTAAAGGCCATCTGTTTTGAGACTGGTAGGCTTCCTTGGGCAACTGATTCAGCACTGTGAGAAAATGGTCCCATTTAGTATTAAATATTGGATTAGAAGTGGATCAGCTTTGTGCTGTGTCTTTACATGTGCAATATAAGCAGTGAGATATAAATATGATTTAAATAAAACCATAATTGAGTGCCTTGAGTAGCAGCCACATCATTTGTGAAGTACTGTCAAGTTGCAATTGTCCTAAATGCACTTTAGTTAACTTTAATCCATTTTGTATTAAAGTGTCGGGTTAAAGCTCTAACAATATTCTTCAGTCCCCACTTGATATGATTCCTGAGAATCAGTATATTCTGTCAATAGGGCACACAGCAGACAAGATACTGCAGAGTAGAAGGTGTCTGTGGTATCTAATGAGTTTGGGTTTAAATGTGTGCAATTGTAAATGAACATGCACAGAAAAGAAACATGATCAGATTTACTAGAAAGCAGAAATAAGTTTGTTTCTTCTTTAGTAAAAACTTGAATAAAATTATATTCTCTCCAAGAAAATAAAACAACAACATAATTCATCACACAGCAATTGGCTAGCTTTGATACAATGTATCAATATAGACCTTAAATTTAAATCTAATAATTCTACCCCAGTGTGGGCATAATTTTAGAAAAATGACTGTGGGAAAAAGCTGAATAGATGTTATATTCTTTGGGTTGACTTTTCTCCTTCTATCTGAGGTACTCCTCATGTGTACCCATGTCCTACTATTTGTCTTTGAGGAGAGTTTACTGTAAAGACACTTCTTGCAAGGCATGCATGCAGAAATAATTTTGAAAAACAACTTTAGCATGTTATGTCACAATATATCATAAACAATCTGCCCAGTGTATGCTACAGAGGTTTGACCCTTAGTAAACCTGGCTTGGGCTGTTAACTCTCAGCTCTGTAAAGTCTTTGCCTGCATAGTTGTTTGAGAAGCACTCCCTGCTGGGCATCATGATTAAGTTAGCACTTTGCTAACTTAAGGAGTTGTTATAAGATAGTTCCACAGGGACTGTGAGTAATGCACAAAGACCGGCTTCTCCAAGCTTTCCTTTTCCTAGAAAGCTAACATTCAGGACTGTCTGACTAAACAACACAATGACGGAGGAGCTCTGGCTTTGAATATGTTATTCTGACAAAAGACCTGTATGAATAAACTGCAGTTATATAGTGGACTGTGATTTATATGTCATCGGTATCTATGATGAAAGAATGTAAACACTGCAATGGAAAGGTAATCCTAAATGTTCAATAAAATTTAGTTCTTAGTCATGTGTTTATGATTTGAGAGTTAGTGAATCAAAAACAAAGAGAATGAACAATGATTTTTGCAAGAAATGCCAGTTGTAATCAGCTAAGTCCTGTAGCAACCAAGATCATAATGGAGTAATTTCAAATTTTGCTTTGCTGCTTCATGCACCTATGTGAAAAGAAACTTACATGAATTAAAGATAGCACCATTAAAATGAAGCATACAAAGGTAAGCCTTGATCTTTTAGTTGGGAATTCTGATCTCCAACTGAGAGTATTTTCTTAAGGGCAATTATTTTTAGGAATCAACAATTCCATTATATTTACCATTCATAATGAAATAACAGAATGACAGTAGCCATCTACATCAACTTCACACCATCTTGACACGTTTTGTAGACTTCTTTTTTTTAAAAAAAATCAGCTGCTGAAAATATCGGCTGCAGAAAATCCATGGAATAGATTTGTAGGGTTTGGGCTCCTCTCCTTCCCAAACAATGCACCCAGTGTATATTGATTAGAGTCTAGAAAGGTGATGAATGTTCCCTCTTTTTTACTGGCACTGTATATAAAGGTGATTCAGAAACACAGTTATACCAATTGGTGCAATATAATAATAATATTTTTTATTTAAACAATATACATAAATTATGGCTAAATATTGTACATCTGGCTCATAAGGTATCTAGATTTTGTTTATTTTATAATTTAATTAACTGACCATGGATTGGTTTTTTATAGTAATTTTTGTATTTTGCTTGAGTGAAAGAGTTATTGAGATTTATTCATCTATTCTGGCATGCAGGAGCCATACTGTAAAAAACTTAAGTAATCCCTATGCCTCTTAATCTGGTTAGATTCTCCTGTATTAATTCACCTATGGGTGTTTTGTTTTGTATTGCATTGAAAAAGGCATATTTCATTCACACTCCCCAATCCTACTGTGTCTTTTTACTGACCATTACAGCCAAAAAGGTACATGTGAGCTAGTTTGCAACATTTATTGGGAACATTGAATAAGTGCTACTTGGTAGAATATTTGAATTTGTGAGCGGGAGAAAAGTACTGATCTCAGATGTTAGCACCTTCTTTGATGCCACAGAAGGTCATTGACATCAAATATTCACAAGCAGTGCATCTGGGTCAGTTCCTGCATTGTTTGCTCTTCTCATTAGTAATCTAGAAGGGTAGGCAAACAGTTGTGCATTAATGAATAATGCTTAGAACTAGATTATTACCCTATGTATTAATAGCCTTACAATTCAGAGGATTGATTCTTTTTGTCCTAAAAAGAAATCTGATCTACTTATTGTTTATTCTTTTATTCCCAGACAGATGTAATATATATATATATATAGAATGATGTTTCATTTTGGGTATTCTCTTTTGCATGCATACACTGATATACATCTGGAGTGTAAGTCTACCACTTAGATAAGCTTAATTGTACAACACACAATTGCAGGGAAGAAGAATCAAAGTATCAAAACTTCAGTTGAAATAATATATCCTTCTTTCCTCTGGGAGCCATGTATATGAAACTATTTATTTGTTTTATTTCACAGCATTTATAATGTGTCCCAACCCAAACAACTGTGAAACTAACCATAAGCATAAAGGTAAAGTCAAAATAAGAGCAACATACACAAAGGATAAAAGGACAGTCTAATTAACTGAGGCCAAAGGAACATTTCAACAATATTAATTGTTTACTTTTTGCAACTAACAGATTTGGAGCTGCCAAAACTCTGACCTCTATAGAAAAAGTGAGAGAAGACTCTTTGTGTTGGACCATTACCTTTAAAAAGGATACTTAATTCATGTAGCCCTTGATTAATGACTATTACAGTGGTCAGCAACCCACAGCTCTGGAGTCGCATGTGGCTCTTTCACCCCCCTGCTGAGGCTACCTGTCGCCAGTCAGCACCACAATTTTGAGAGGAGCTTTCAGTTATAGGGGAGGGGGGTAGCAGGGCACACCGGGAGGACACTCTATGGCAAGGGACGGGTTTTCTGGTCAGCTCCACAATTGATAGGGATTTCGGTTAGGATATGTAGATGAAAAAAGACGCTGCGCTAGACTATGATGGGGAAACTGGACTTCCGGTCAGCTCCAGTATTGAAAGGGGGCTCCCAGTTAGGCCCTTTGTGGCTCTGGGTATTTAAGGTTGCCGACCCCTGGACTAATCACTAAGTGACTGTTCAAAGTTTGTTTGTTTGTCAGACATGTACAAGATAACAAGTGTAGGAATGAACATAAACATGAACAAAGGAAGTAAATACAGATAAATGGGGACAGTAACATAAATGGGACAACACTGTAAATGGGGGCAGTAAGGTGGGCACACTGGTGCACTTATGCACATCCTCTTTACAGACCTCTTAAGAATGGGGTGAGGTCAGTGGTGCAATTCAGCTGGTTCTATCCAGTTTGGGAGAACCTGTAGTAGTGGCAATGGGAGGCTCCACCCACCTGCCCAGACATCATCACATTCCATTTTTGATGCTCTGCACATGAGTGGAAGGTCCTGCGCATGTACAGAGGTGGCACAAGCAAGAGGAGCGAGTGAGCGAGCATACTTATATTTGCAAACTTGTATTGAAGGGAAGATGATTTTACCCCTGGTCCATTGTAGACGGTTTCAGGCTGAAGCTGTGAGGGTTTGAGGCTGTAACAACAGAGCCAAGTAGAACATTCCAGGCATTGATCACTCTGTTGCCAAAGTTGTATTTTCTGCAATTGAGTTTGAAGCAGTTTACTTTGAGTTTGTATCAATTGTTTGCCTGTGTATTATTGTGGTTGAAGCTGAATAAGTCATTGACAGGGCAAGACGTTGTAGCAGACAATTTTGTGTACTATGGACCGCAGGTGGTGCAGTTCCAGATTGTCCAAGCACAAAATTTCAAGACTGGGTAGCACAGGGAATTCTATTGTGAGTAGAGGAGCGGAGACTCTTCTCATGAAATACCTCTGGCCCCACTCAATCATGTTAATGTCCAATATACCGTGTGGGTTCTAGGCAGATGAGCTGTATTCAAGAATTGGTCTGGCAAGGGTTATAACAGATCCCCCAAAAGCTACTTAAAACCTGGATTTAAAATCCTGATATCTATGCCCTGCCCTAGGGTAACATGACCACATTTTGGATTCTCAACAACTATCTCACAATTACAGCTATTTGCAGCAGCCCAATGTCACATGGTTTGGAATGGTAGTTAAGCAGTTAAAAATTATGAACTCATTATGATTGTAAATGAGGATTGTTTGTACCTTGCTGAAATACAGTTTCCATCTCCTCTTGACTATGCTGGTGAATATGACATTATAAGATGTTTGGTTATTTAATAACTGAAAGTTGTGAATTAGGGGCTTCTGAATGCAATATGCTCCATTTTATCAGCAGGATATTGGGTATTGCATCATGTTTTTTCAAAAAGATTCAGGGCAGTGAATTAGCTCTGTTATAGATAGAACTGAATGAATGTGTTCGCACTTGATAACTAATCATATAAGGAGAGGAGAGTTATTGACATATGATATTTATTCATCTTTCTGCTCAGTGTAGCAGCTTATTTATTAATCTAAGGATTGGCAACTATTCAACAGTCTTGGACCTGCATTGAACAAAAAACAGTGGCCAAGGGTCACAGTGGGCAAGAACCAGTGAAATATATGCAGAGGTTGGGTTTTCAGTTCTATGTCTGATTGTCTATCTGCATTGCGAGGGCATACTAATCTCATTACTGTTTCTCAGTCTAAAAAAATATAAGAAATCACAATATTTTTAAAGCTTTTAGTATATAATGAGAGACTTGAGAGCTGTATGTGACCCGTGAATCATAGTTTTCTCATACATGCTAGAGCAAATAAAAAGATAATTACATTGGAACATGTAGATACAGGTCATTGTAACTTATATTTTATTTTATTCTTTGATGCCAGAAGAAAGAAATCATTTCCAATATTATAGACTTTCAAGAAAGCAAGGTCCTAGCAAAATATGTTGAAATTGATATTTTAATTGAGATGTGCCCACTACTTCAGCATCTTCTACGGCTAATTCCTGTACTTGTAGTTGCACCTTATTGATGTTTCTTATCCCCTTTTTTCATTCTGCTCTGACTTTCATTAGTAGCCCCTGCAACACATCATTCGCATTTTCCGCCCTCAGAGTAGTGTCATCAGCCTAGCACAAGTTATTGATGTTTCCTCCTTCATCTTAAAACCATTGTCATGTTCTTACAACCCAGATTCTCTCAGTTTAGATTCCACTTATACGTTGAATAAACAGCCTTACCCCACCTCTTTACTGACCTGCAACCAGTATAGTTCACCCTGTTGCACTGGATGGTGGGTTTCTGGGCAATGAATGCGTAGAAATGTTTTGAAATCCTCATTGTCCCAAGCATTGTCTACAGTTGCCCACAGTTTAACATAATGGACATAATCAAACGCCTATGTGCAATCAATGAAACTACCTACTGATATATTTTTTGTATTCTTTGGCTTTCTCAATTATAGATTCTTAGAATATGGTATTTAATGAAGAAATATATGCTGTATATTGTAATGTTTATAAATAATTGGGTATAATTATCAGCTAGGGACAAAAATGTAATATTGTTTCTACTAGTCATTTTTAGTATTTATTTTTTCTTTTCTTTCTTTTCATAAAAGCATGTGTATTTATTTTAGATTCTTCATTTAACAGAGACATTAAAGAAACATGTGGAAGAGTCGAACAATATGAGAAATTTCAGCTCTTACAGATATCCATCTGTGAAAGGAGATTACTACCATAGGTTTGCAATAGGCTAAATTGCTTGGTTGATTCACTGTTTGACAATGTAAATGTAGCTGGAGGTAAGCATTTATAGAATACAAACAATCTAATCTTAATTCAAAGCAAATAAAATTTATTTCTTACTACTGTAAATGTATATATTTATTTCCTGTTCATTGCAAAGATAATGGTGCTTTATGGAAGTAAAGTAAAAACAACAGACAGGAAAAATTATTTTATTGGTCTTCAATGTTTTCAAAGAGGCATATTGGACCCTAGAACAAAAATATGTTGTTTTAGCTGTTAAGAAAGACTATTTTTTCATATTTTTTTTCATTAAGTTGCTTGGAAATTATACTAGTGCTGTAACAAGAAATCAACCACATTATCTGAAAAAGAGAAATCTAGAATGAGATTTACTAATTGATTGATATTTTTCATCTTTCACTTGGTTTTCTTTTTTATATTGTACTTAGGGCTTTTATACTCTAAATAAGCACTGGGTATTCTATGTACATTATGTCTTATACTTCATTCTTTATTTTCCATTTATTCTGATCAAATTATAATGCAGAATGATATATTTGCATTATCTTAAAAGTCAGAATTATAACCAGACTGCAAGGCCCTTTGGCCCCAAATAAAATAATATAAAATAGGCCACAATCTAGTAATACGGTGAAATCTTTGAGACTGCAAAAATGTTTTGAAATTTTACATAAAAAGCTGATAGAAGTATTGACCAGAAGTACTTGATTACTTCTGTCACAGTTTGTGAACTATATAGTTTAACAAAGCCATCCACCTGCGTGGGAATTTGATAGACTATAGTAAAACTATAACACAATTTGAATACATTTTAGGTAGGTTAAGTCTAATTTTCCACATGTAAAATGGAATCCTTGCCTTGGACTTTTCTGCATAAAAGAAAGCAATACAGAATCTGGTGTTTCCAAATGTGAAGACCACAGTGGAGATTTTACAAATGTAGAAAATGCAGCTAGGCAACACACTTATTTTGCTAATGGGTTCAATTCAGTGTAGCCCCTAAACTTCTCCAACTCCATAATTCCATATAAGGATGAGACAACAGATTGAATTTTTATTCTATGGAAAGGAAGCTTTTGTGGCTACTTATCAATTTCAACAGAGCATTTCATTCTCTGTGCCTTAAGGGAGAGACAAAATGGTGAAGTTATGGAGACTCTTTGAAAGTTTTGAGCAAAGTAAACCACTTGATTAGTTTTAAAATTAGATGTGGGACTGCTCATTCACTATCCTTTATTTATCTCTTATTCTGTGTAATATAGTTCATATTTGCATCTGAAAATGATTTACAATAATAAATATAAAAATGCAATAAATGAACCAGGTTAAATCACATGAATGTTATTATTTATTTTTATTATTTTCAGATCTAATATAATGTGTGTGCCTAGGTGTTGAATAAATAATTGAAGTAATATGCATCAGTCAGAATTAGATTTCCCATCATGAATTTATTCCTGTTTATGAAATTCTCATAAGAGGAGCAGAAGCGGAGTAAATCTATAATATGACATATTAAAAAGAATGAATACAGACATGTCTATAGTATATGGTTATGCAAAGCACAAGTGCATAAAAATCATAACTAATTAGTCATTATTACTAAGGTAACCTTAGTAAATCCTATAGGTTTCATTTTTTTATTTATCCTTTAATATGCAAGATTGGGTTGATTTAATTTATTCCTTTTACTTTTAAGCTTAATTTAAGCATTAAGCATTAATAATATGCTTGGTAATCTTAGGATCGTACTTTGTACAGGTTTTTTTTTCCAATGCAAAACTTGTGACTGTTTCACATATAGTTATAGAAACCAAATTTTACACTGGCATATTTAGTGAAATTTAAAAATAATTTCTATAAAGATCCTTCATAACGTCTTTTTTTTAAAACCTTTTTTTGAACTTTGTCTTCTCCATCTTTGACTGCATGGCATTTTAATAATAAATTAATTCTCTACCTGCTCCTTCTGAAAAGTTTGTAGCTTTTGTGAATGTATCATTTCAGTTCTTTTGACTCAGTTTTTTAGATTTCCTGACAGTCCTTCTACATCAGGTCACATGGCTATCTTAATCCTCAAGGTGACTTTCATTGTCAGCTGTGTTTTCAAACTGACTATGCTTTAGATTGCAGTATTTCATATTCTTCTTTTTTTCTAAATGACAGCTCCATCTGTACTTTCCAAATTCTATATCCTTAAGCAACAACAGCGCCCATAGAATGCCTGTCATGGAAAAATAATGCCAAACTTTGTATGAAGGGTAATACTAGATCCTTGTCTGAAGAACTGTTTTCCAATGATGACAGCAATAGCAATAGCAGTTAGACTTATATACCGCTTCATAGGGCTTTCAGCCCTCTCTAAGCGGTTTACAGAGTCAGCATATTGCCCCCACAATCTGGGTCCTCAGTCTGGGTCACAGGATTAAAGTAAACATTGTTGTTGAGCATTTTTTTTAAAAAAGTCTAAAAGCACAGAAATAATAAATATCATGGATGGAGATACAGCATTAGTAAATAATTATGTAAATGAAAGCTGGGTTTACACATTCGGTTTATTTTTCCCTTTTGTATAAAGCATATTGAGCTATCACCAAAACCAGAACTTTATACAAGACTTATTTATTATTTATTTATTTTATTTTAATTTATTTAGTTTGTCAAACATGTATGAGATAACAGGATAAGTATAAACATGGACCTGAACACAGGAAATGGGTATGAATAAATCGGGACAATAGGACAGGGATGGTAGGCACGCTGGTACACTTATGCATGCCCCCTTTATGGACCTCTTAGGAAAGTGGTGAGGTCAGGGACATGCAGTCAGGGGAGGCAAAGCCTCACCACTGTCATCATGAAAAGAAAAAAAAAATGTAAAAGGAAAAAGCGAGAGCTGAGGTCAGGCTGAGCTAGTTGCTGCCAGAGTCACCGTGGATGACTCTGCTTAACTGTTTAAAAAAGCCTCTAAAAAAGCGCTCTCTACAGGAGGAGACAGGATAACAATGTGTCTCATCTAGTCTGACTTTAGGCATTTTATGATCACTCGAGCAGAGTTAAGCAAGGGTTAAAAGCCTAAAAATTCCTGACGTAGGTGAGGTACGTCATTCTCCTGCCTCCTGTCAGAGGGAGGGGGAGGAATTCAAACTTCATCCTCAAGTGTAGATCCCACCCCAAGTGTAGTGTGATTGCAGGCAGAGCCACGTTGCCTTTTCAAACACACAAACACACAAACACACAAACACACAAACACACACACACAGCGCTGGATAAAACTATATAAGCCCAGCTTCACTGATTACAAGTTTGAAAAGGCAACGTGGCTCTGCCTGCAATCAAAGGCTTGGATCGGCTCCAATCCAACTTCTGTGTTTGTGTTTGTTTGAGAGAGAGTGAGTGAGAGAGGGAAGGGGGTAGAGAGATAGTCCAATCCAACTTATCTGTGTGTGTGTGTGTGTGTCTGTTTGAAAGAGAGGGGAGGGAGGGAGAGAGGGAGGAAGGAGGGGAAGAGAGAAGAAAAAGAATGAAGGAAACTTTTTCGCAAAGGAGAAAAACAAATGCTGTCGCTTTAAATCAGAACTGAGCATGCCTGGCTGTGGAATTCTGGGAGTTGAAGTCCACAAGTCTAAAAAAAAATTAAAACCCACCACTGTGTCAGTGCCTCACCAGTCATAAACATAACTGCACATCACTGGGTGAGGTCCACAGTAGACAGTTTAAGGTTAAAGTTATGGGGGTTTGAGGCTGTAACAACAGAGTCGGGTAGAGCATTGCAGGCATTGCCCACTCTGTTGCTTAAGTCATATTTTCTGCAATTGAGTTTATCTTGAGTTTGTATCTATTGTTTTCCCGTGTATTATTGAGGTTGAAGCTGAAGTAGTTGTTGACAGGTAGGACATTGTAGCAGACAATTTTGTATACTATGCTTAGGTCAGACCTTAGTCGGTGTAGTTTCAAGTTGTTCAGTGCTCAACATTTCAAGCCTGGTGGCATAAGGGATTCTATTGTGGGTAGAGGAGTGGAGTACTCTTCTCGTGAAATACCTCTAGACTCGCTCAATTGTATTAATGCCCAATATACAGTGTTGATGCCAGGCAGAAGAGCTGTATTCTCTTCTATTTACATATTGAATATTTACACATTCAGTTTATTTTTCCTTTTTTCACAAAGCATGTTGAGCTATAGTATAATGAAAACCAGGACTTTATACCATCTCTGAAGTCACCCCAAACCAAAGAAACTAACCATGGTTAACACTGAACAAGGGGAACCGTTATGCTATTAAGTCCTTAACTGATTACTGTAGTATATTATGTGGTGTGAACACAGCCTAAAAATCTGAAATATTGCTTTTTTTTCCATAAGTCAGGGGTGAAGAATCTGTGGCTCTAAATCTGTTCATGGTTTATATGCATACTGTATTTTTGTAATGCCTAAAGCCCCTGCTGATTAAAACTGCCCAAAAACTATTTTTATTTTTAGGAGGAGTGGTGTGTGTGAGAGAGAGAAAGAGAGAGAGAGAGGTGTCAGTCTTGGTCAATGTAAAAGGAATGCATCCTTCCAAACTCCATAATTGCTCTGCTCACTATGAATATCAGATGTAGGAAAGAAGCACATTCAGGCTTGCAAGATTGTCTTACTATAGACCCTGTGTATTTGATCTTTGGCTTGCCTGGGCAGCATTGAGTGAAGAGAATTTGTCTTGGGCCACATATAAAATACTTTATATAATGTAGTTAATGTATATAGATAAACGTCTTTATTTCTTTTATAAATCTTGTGGACCTGCATTATTAGGCATCCAAAGCTGCATACAGCCTATGGAATGCATGCTTGGGCATGCTTGCCCAATAAAAGTATTTTTTTGACTTCCATAGTGACTGTTTCTAAATCTGGTCTACTGAAGAAGGCTGACCACCAACTTCAAGGGTCTTTTAGATCAGTGTTTCTCAACCTTGGCAACTTGAAGATGTCCGGACTTCAACTCCCAGAATTCCCCAGCCAGCATTCGCTGGCTGGGGAATTCTGGGAGTTGAAGTCCAGACATCTTCAAGTTGCTAAGGTTGAGAAACACTGTTTTAGATAGTGTTTAGATCAGTGTTTCTAGAGATTTTTTTAAAAATTTACTCAATATAAATCTTTAACACTTGACTATTACCATGTGTGTTTACATCTATTCAATTATTTCTTTTTCTGTCTAAAATTGTTTATTTTTTTAAAAAAATGCTTAAGATATACAATTTTCATTGTAAATATAATTAACTGAAAATATGGGTGTTGTTTATTTCCTTGACCGTCTTTTCAATAGAGATAAATAATAAACTGCATACTGTATTATTTTTTGTGAACAGTATATATATGGTTTCTAAATATCATAAATATAAATAATATAAATACTAGTCTTGGAAATATTGTTCCAAATCATCTCCTTTTCAATGTATTGGGGAAGGGGATTTCTAGAATTTGTAGAAAGAAGCCTCAAATCAAACCAGAGGCTAGCATAATAGGAAAAAGGCTTATTTAGGCTATAGTTTCAATTTACTCTGAATTTAAAAGTCTGAGAATGAAGTTGCTAAATGAGCTTAATTTTTTTCATTGTTTCAGAGAATATATCAAAAACTCTATTTGCATGTTCTTTTGAAAATGTAGAATGAAAACGTGAGGAAACTTGGAACTCTAGAGAGCACTATTTGTTCCTGACAGGAAATGAGGTAAGTATGAGGAACAGCTGGTATACAATATTGAAGCGAAAGGACTAATAACACATGACTGAAGGAACTATCCTAAATGACTAGAAAAGAAAGCTCAGATAACTTCTGAGTCTTCTCTAAATAAACTTTAGAGAGATGTAATATTCTCATAAAATAAACTCTTAATAAAATTAATATTTTACCATAAATGCCACTTTCCAAGAACAACATTATTTATCCAAAATTGGAAAGCGAAGATATGGGCAGAAATGAAGGCTATTTAGATTGTTTTGCCTCCTCATTTTAGTGATTCATGTACTTCGGTTGTTAAATGACACATCCTGAACATTTTCTTCAGTATGAATTTATGTTACCTTATTTTTTCTGCGTTCTCTTTTGCTAAACAACCTCATTCTTCAAAATTGATTTCTTATCATTACTTTCTGCCAATCCCTTTCAATCCAAACTCCTTGCTCTATTCAAAATATTTCCTTCACATTGATTCCTCATATCCTGATTCTTTGTTTAGGCTGTTTTCCTGACCCTCATAAATGCTGTCCTATAAATTCACATTCTAAGTTAGCCTTGATTTCCAGACTGAGCTTTTCTTTTCTATCATATATAAAATCCTTCTCATCTTCTAGTATTGCTGATAATGTATATTCTGATAACATATTCCATTCTTTTTATCTATGATGAATTATTTTCCTCTGTTCTTAACCTTTTATCTTGTGCTGATACATTTTTGACATTTCTTTATTACATATTGGAAACAAACAGTTTTGAGAATAGATTTTATTTTTAATCATACTGTCGTTTGCCTACTTCTTTGCTGATGTTACTATTCTTACTTCAATAAATAAAAAATATTGGTGCAGTTTTGTTCCTTTTCTTTCTCTCTCTGTCCATTTCATCATTAGCCTATTGTTTTCTTTTCTCAGTTGACTTGGGCTGTTTTTAGTAAACAGTTCTTCTTAACTACATTTCCATAGTACATACAATTAGAATCCTGACAATAATTGCTCCCTTAAAATTGTATTTTTACAGCAGTTTTCCAACATGAATATTGACAAGGGGAAAGCCAGATTTTCAGTGCTTTTCAAAAAAACTAGGAAAATAGAAGCATGCTGAACTTCAAGGGAAAGAGTGTTCCATTTGGCAGGGGTTGCTACAGAAAAGATATACTTCTTGGTTCTCATAAGGTGCTAATGTTGGAGGAAACAGGGTAGGATGTGCCCACACTATGTGATCTGTTAGGATAGGTAGATGTCATGTCAAACACAGGAAATCAGGAGTCAAGGCAGTTCAAATGAATACAGGTTTATTGTACGCTAACATTCTCTACAAGAATCTGAACTACTAACGGTCAAAACAAATTGACAGCAGATAAGGATTAATGGAATTCAAGATGGGCTGGACTTAGATCTCTTGTGGAACTTAAGATTACCGGTGTGCTTAACCTGTCCCTCAGATTCAGTCTGCTCATGTACTTAGGCAAAGGTGGTTCCACAGATAAACTAGCCTTGTGCCATATAGGGCTTTAAAGTTAATAAACAGCACCTTGAATTGCAGCCAGAAGGAAATTGAAAGCCAGTGCAGTTTACACAACAGAGCTTTTGAGTAAACCTAGGAACAAACAGCATTGCATATGCAACTGCATTGTGAGCCTGTTGTGTCTTCCAGGTAATCTTCAAGGGCAGCCCCATGTAAAAGCCTGTTGCAGAAATCCAAAAGTAATCCAGTGCCTCATCTGAACCCAGAAGCAAATTGGTAACTAATCCAACTCATGGAGCAAAGCTATAATGTGCAGTGATTTGGGAGTACACATAACTGGCTGTGCCACCATATTTTGCAACCAAATCAAAAGCTTGCACATTGTTCTGATTTAATTTTATGCACTTGCCTCCAAACAATTCTGGGTGGTTCACTATACACCAGCCAATATAAAATGATATAATAAAAAGAGAGAACAAACCTGAACTAAAACAAAAGTAAAAAAGAAAGAATAGCAAGATGGCAAACCCAGAAGACCCCAAAGCACCCCACCAACATCTTACATCTAGCAAAGTGACACCAACCAGCTGAATCTAAGGTCTGGGAGAAACACCAATGACAACAAGGTGGCATAGTGTAACACAGTGCAAGGAACAACAAGGAAATGCTTGTGATGTTGTCCTTGGTTTGAATCTTACTTTCAAAGTTGGATTTTCTCAAATCTAATTTGAGAAGAAGTATTCAGGCAAAATTGCTAAAAACACTCAGGAGTCTTCTATTGCTGAAAGAGAATAAATTGACCAGGTGAAGAAGATAGAAGTAAAGAACAAATGCAGTTGTATCTACTTCTTAGAGATGCACTGAGTAATTCCTGAATTATTACTAGTATCACCTACAGCTGAATTAGTTACACAACTTGCTCCACATAATAAAATAAAGAAAGAAACCTTGATGGAAGGCACTGTTATCTGGAAAAAGCAGCTGAAACATTTTTTAAGTAGAACAGTAAAATAACATTTGGAAATAGCTCAGGCAGGTACCTCTCTAATTCATTGGAATATAAAATAGGAAAGGATGTATGGCAGAATCAGATTTGGAAGATTGTGTTATTATGTACAATCTGAATAAACTAGTTTTAGCCTTCTGAGGGAGATTATTCTAGTCAGATCTTTCTCATGCGGCTGGTATCACCAACAGAACTGGTCACTCTAGTATCCTAAGTATATATGCTAAAAGAAATTATTCCATTCACATCTGAAAACCACAACATAAGTTGTAAATATGATAACAGTCCAAATTTTGGCAGGAATTAATTTCACACAATTTTTCTTATAATTAATTAAACACGATTTTATTGTTAAATGTCTTCTACAACTTTCCATAAAACAAGCAGCAGAATGTCATTTTTTAATCAAGAACAGCTTTAGTATTATACATAATATTTAGGCATAATACATAATGAAAATGATACAGACAGACAAAGACTTTATTTCAAGTGTCTGCAGCTGTTGGGTATTTGATTTCTTTGCCATTCAAGAATGAAATTTTGCTCTGTAGTGTTGCCCAAGGTTAGCAACACTTTTATAGCCTCTAGAACAATTTTAATTTCTGTTAATATTTCTTCCAATTTTCTAACTGTGGCATTTATGAACCCTTTAGTTTGTAAAGAAGACTCTTTTAATTATCCTTTTGTAATTACAATAATTGATTACAAAAACATACAGACAAATATATTCTGAAAGTTCACAACAATATGTGAATAGGGGATACTTTTCTATACTTCTTGTATACCAAGAATTTAATTTCTTTATTTCACTGAAGTTTTTTCTAGAGAAAAAAGGCATCGTAATTTCCTTTCAGGATATCACTTTTTGAATTTTATTTCAGATAAATAAAGAAGTGAGATGGAGTAGTATTAATATTGAGGGAAGACAAGCAATTTATTGCAAAATTTCAATCTGTAATTAATGTAACAGTGAAGATTATTATTATTTTATCATATTATTAAAACTTCCCATCATTTGGAGTAAATCAACAATAACATTGACAAAAACAGAGTAAAAGAAGTGGAAGGGACATTGGAAGTCTTCTAGTCCAACCGAAATACACAGGTACAGTATACGGTAGGTGGTACCTTGCTCAACAGTAATAATTGTGAAAGGGATCTTGGAGTCCTAGTGGACAACCATTTAAATATGAGCCAGCAGTGTGAAGCAGCTGCCAAAAAAGTCAACACAGTTCTAAGCTGCAGAAACAGAGGGATAGAATCAAGATCACCTGAAGTGTTAATATCACTTTATAATGCCTTGGTAAGGAAGGAATACTTGGAATACTGCATTCAGTTTTGGTCATCATGATGTAGAAAAGATGTGGAGACTCTAGAAAGAGTGCAGAGAAGAGCAACAAAGATGATTAGGGGACTGGAGACTAAAATATATGAAGAACGGTTGCAGGAACTGGGTATGTCTAATTTAATGAAAAGAAGGACTAGGGGAGACATGATAGCAGTGTTCCAATATCTCAGGGGTTGCCACAAAGAAGAGGGAGTCAAACTATTCTCCAAGGCACCTGAGTGTAGAACAAGAAGCAATGGGTGGAAACTAATCAAGGAGAGAAGCAACTTAGAACTGAGGAGAAATTACCTGACAGAACAATTAATCAGTGGAACAGCTTGCCTCCAGAAGTTGTGAATGCCCCAACACTGCAAGTCTTTAAGAAGATGTTGGAGAGCCATTTGTCTGGAACGGTATAGGGTTTCCTGCCTAGGCAGGGGGTTGGACTAGAAGACCTCAAAGGTCCCTTCCAACTCTGCTATTGTATTATATTGTAACCCCCTACTCAAGCAAGAGATCCTGTTGTGGCCCAGCAGGATCCGGTTGAGCTGCTGATGGACTCGGATAGCAAGGACCATATGAGTCTGCCATGGAAGATGTGGAGGATCCTGGGCAGCGTTCAGACGCAAAGCAGGGACCAGAGAGGCTGGTTGGCCACCAGGAGGTGCCTGAGGCATGGAGCAGTGGGGAGGATAAAAGGAAGTTTATCCCTGATGCTGATTGAGAAGGGCTGAGAAACAAAAGCAACAACTCCGTAGGCAGACCCACAGAAGATAATTAAGCACAGGTGGTTGTTGATTGGCCCCTCCCAAGAGAAATTATAGGTGAGGCATTGGGAGGGGACATTTGCAGGAAGCAACCATTCGAATTAGTTGTTAATAAAATCTAACCGTGTATTCTAGCCGTGTCTGTTCATTTGAACTCTCTGGGTTGCGTTTGGATTATCTGGGTTGCTGCAGAGATAATGTATTGAACGTGAGTTGCCTGGGCCCTCAGCCAAAGTAATTGTTACTTTGTTATCATTATCTCAGTAAAAGCAGTGGCAAACAGCCAAGCCTGTGTTCTAGTGTATTCACGTGGCGGGGGGTCAGAACAGATCCTATACCATTCCAGACAGATGGCTGTTAAGTCTCTTCTTTAAAACCTCCAGTGATGGAACACCCATAATTTCTGAAGGCAAAATGTTCCACTGGTTAATTGTTCTCACTGTTAGGAAATGTCTTCTTGGTTCTAGGTTGCTTCTCTCCTTTGTTAGTTTCCATCCATTGTTTCTTGTCTTGCCTTCTGGTGCTTTGGAAAATAGGTTCTTTCCTCTTCTTTGTGGCAGCCCCTCAAATATTCCACCAAAAACATTATCCAGAAAGCACTAATCTAATAGTGTGATCTAACAGCAAATATTCTCTTTGGAAAGAAAACAATATTTTAACTCTTGAGAACACGTCCCTGTATGTTTTACCATGTCCAGCTTTCTGAACCATTAGCAAAAGTCTAGCTAACAATCAACAAAGACAATCTCGTGCAAGCTTTTAAAAGTCTAACCTAAGTGTTAAAATGTATATGACAGAATTATGTCATTGGCCTTATTCAATGTATTACTGAAATGATTTCATGATATTTCACAAGACAATATACAAATCTATCCTCCCGTGCTTTCTGCAATACTTCTTAGAAATATGGTTTTGGTTCCAGCATCCAGCATTTTAAAACATAGAACATTGTTGTTTTATTATCCTGCCAGTAAGACTAAATCATCCAGCTATTACACACACACACACACACACGCATACACACACACAAACACAAGTATAAGAAGCTAGTTTCTGCAATCTGGCCGTTGTCATGGAAACTATGTTGGAAGCCTACTGTTTTCCTACAACCATCACTGGGGTGTTATGCGGCCTCTGTAGGAATCACCTTCCATTCCCATGGAAGGAAATGCTTATGGATTACTGATATGTTCTCTTACTGTTTCTCACGACAATTTATTAAATTAAATGTCTTCAGTTAATTCCTGTCTAATTGATTGCACATTTCCTTCAGACTACCATGGTATGGAGGAAACCTAGAGCCTAGACTCTGTTGTACCAATACAGCTGTTGCAACATGCCTTTTGACTTTTAGTTTTTTCTTTTAAAAAATCAATTATATCCAATAATATAAGGGGTAAAAAATAAATAAAAGCACAGTAAATACAAAGTACAGTAAATATTATTTATGGGAATACTCTTCCACAATGATTTCTGTGGTACCGTTTTGAAAATTAGATTTGAGGTGACAAAAGAGATTGAAACACGTCTTGACCAGAACTGTAAATATGTTGGAACTGTGTTTGTGTGATTACAACAAAATTATCCATGTGTGTGCACATTAAAAAAAAATCAATGTAGATGAGAATGAAAACCTCATATAAATACTTCACTGCATCAAGACTACAGTAATAGTTTCATTTACAGAATATAGAGAGGGTGAGATGAAGCTAGTCAAAAACTGGAGCTCTATTGAGGCCCCTAAGAATGGCACAGTTTTCTTTATTGTTCCTCACCTACAGACAGTAAGCATGCCAAACTAACGCAATTACTGTACTTACCTCATTAAAGATGTACTCTGAGAATTGCTAGGGAGAAGCCTTCTTAACTCTCTTTCTCATAACCAAATCATTTAAGTTTTGCTGTCTTTTTGCCCTCTGGAATGCATCCCTCCCACCCAAAACCAGAGTACAATCCACCACACCCTGCCCGTTTGTCACATGTGTCAGAATCAGAGGTGGTATTCAGCAGGTTCTGACCAGTTCTGGAGAACCAGAAGCGGCAATTTTGAGTAATTCAGAGAACTGGTAAATACCACTTCTGACTGGCCCTACTCCCATGTATTCTCTGCCTCCCGAGTCCCAGCTGATCAGAAGGAAATGGGGATTTTGCAGTATTCTTCCCCTGCCACACGCACCAAGCCATGCCCACTAAGCCGTACCACGCCCACTCTGCCACTGCCACATAATTGGTAGTAAAAGATTTTGAATCCCACCACTGGTCAGAATTGTACATATGTATAGAGATATGGGGTTTCAGTTGTAATGACACAACTGCTGTCTTGCCTGGTTTGACCATCCCCATTCCCAGGATACTGCTGAAGTTCTAAGTTCCTGACTAATGTGCTGTTTCAATTTAGTGTCTTTTAACTTTATCAAGAAAGTCAAATTTTAAATATTTTAAAGCTGTTGTGGCCAGTTTGTTCCAATTTGATGACTCCAGATTCTATAGGAATTCCAGACGTTGCACTGGTGTTTCTCTGTAAGTTGATGAGTTAAAATGTACTGCTATTGTGGTAAAGTCTTGTTATATTAAAATTATGCAAATTGAGGAAGTGGGGACAAATTAGATATATTGTGCTGCTTTGTGCATGAAGGTGGATAGCAATTTTGTTACAGTTTAGTAATATGTGTAGTGATAATATTAACTTTTTTTCTGCTGAGAATCAGAAAAGATTACTCTGTTTTATTCTTTAATTATAAGGTGTTCAGTTGCTAGTTGGTATTATATAAAATAGCAGTGGGATATTGTTGTTATGTTTTATTTTGTTGTTTTAGTATTTTCTTCACAAAAAACAACATCAATTTCTCGAGTCATAAAAGGAAAAAGGAAATAAGAGTGTGCTCTTTCCAGCTGATATTGCTTGCCTTTACTTGAGTGAAATAAATGGTTAGGGGCAATGATGTTTTAAATCAAATAGACAGCCAGTGCTGATGTGAAACAAAGAAAGGCATTTATCCAGATTCTTTAGGTGTCTTTGGTTTCATTTTAAAAGGCACAAAAATGGTAGGAATTCCAAACACAATTCCTGCAATGGCAATTATATTTTTACTATGCATTGGCACGATTTTCAGAATATTGTATTTTCTATTATAGCTGTGCACTAGAATTAGACTTACATGAACATTATTATTTGTGCACCTAAGCTACACATTTTTATATGTGTAGTGTGTACCACATGCATTATAAATATCTCTCTAGATATTTATTAATATTAAATTTAATCCATAATCCATATACAGCACATTTGAAAAGAATACTATAATTTTGGTAGCTTCATATTTTAAATTATGCTACAATTATTGAAGTTTATAGATAATAGGTACCTTATTTGTCTATACTTATTCATCATCAAAAACCTTTTTATCTCCATACATGCTGCATTTTAAGAGGAAATATGCTAAAAAAAAACAACAGAAAGAGTAGACACTGGATAACTTCTAATAGAACACAAGAGGACTTCGCTTGTTCTGTATTTCTGCTTCATCTCCTGTTCCAGGAAGTCATGATTTTTTAGAATTGATTGGGAGAGTGAGATGGAAGGCAGGAGAATGATACAAGCACCCACATTATTGCAATATCATTTTAGGAATTCTGATATATCAAATAGCTTGGCATTGTTCAGCAAGATGTTCTAACAAAGGTAGGAAGAAAAGGAGTTATGTCCTAAAACTTATCTCAATGATATTTTAGGATAGAAAGTTGTAACAAGTGGGGGAAATTAATCAGGAAGTGAGAAGGTAAAAGTGGCCAAAACAAGCCAATGGAAACATTCTCTTCAATCATTCATTTCTATAAATTGGCTAACTGACCATGGACTTCAGTGGTGGGTTTCAAAAAATTTTGGAACCTCTTCTGTAGGTGTGGCTGCTTCCGGGTCCACTGGTGGAACCTCTTCTAACTGGTTCGGTAGATTTGATGAATAGATTTGAACCGATGCGAACCGGTAGGAACCCACCTCTGATGGACTTTCTATAAGCATGTAATCTTTAAACTGCCCTATTGAAACTGGCTGAACTGCGAGTTTAAGAAAATGTTGTTTGAATTGAAATGCTTTGACAGAAACTTGTCAGAAGTTCAGTCTAAACTGCTGGCTACTACAAATTCCTTTTGGACAGTTCCTTGCTGCTCTGCCCTCTTAGCCAATCCAAATCTACCCAGGTAAAGCTGTGCAGAGCATTCAAAAGAGCACTTCCTTCAAACTCTATGTTAAATTGAGCAAAGCACCCTTCCTTTGAAGCATTATAGCACCACATTATTTAAAGCTTTCACAACTACCTTAAAGACTGTCTAGATATATTCAATCCAGCATCAGTTTCATTAGAAACTGTTCTGTTGAATACTAGGGCTATGCAAATCCTCCAGAAGGTGATCATTGAAATATTTGGGGAACCTCTCTTCCAATATTAAAGCAGCTATATCTTTTTAATAGGCTCAGGCAAATATATCTGAAGCAATATTCAATAGCTCTAAAAGCACCCATTAGAGCAGTGTTTTTCAACTTCATTCCATATTATTCCGTACCAGAATTCCCAGCCACCAAACATGATGAAGCTGATTTAATGCTTGACTGATTATGTATTGCTCAAGCTTACATATTTATCAAGTTGTCTAGTGACTAGTCTGGAACCAGATATCATTCTTTTGAAACAAATGTGTTGTAGACACTGGGAGTGTGGTGGGTAGTGTCTACATATGATAAACAAACAAGAATTTACAGAATTCTAGTAAACATATAACTGAGAGAAGACATGAAAGCTTTCCAAAAGCTTTTAACATTTCAAAGTGGGATGCTATAAATAACAACAAATTTGATCAGAGTTGGTTTGTAAAACAAATGTTCAGATATAAAACTGTACAACACAAAGTCGAGGGACTCCTGAACTTAAATTATGTCTGCATCACTTTTAGTTAATGAGCCATCTCCTTATATGGATCAATAGTTTTCACAAGAGCCATCTTTATTTCTCTCCAAGGCTGCAATGGCTGAGTGAGGCAGAATAACACACCAGAGCTGAATTTATTTGTGCTGTCAGAGCAATCAACCAGCCCTGTCAAAAAAGGAAGCTTCTTTTTAAGCTGAACAAGAAGTCAGTCTCTTCAGCAGAAAGAAACTGCTGTGACAGATAGCGAAACTGCTCTGTATGCATTCTTGTTATATCTGCAATGGCATTGTTTAACCCTGTCTCTGGCCATGAAGGGAGACAAGCATTCTACCTATCAGTCAATGTTTCACTTTTTCTGTATCAAAGGGATCTATAGAAACGATGAACTACAACTAAGAGGAGCCATCAATGGTCTGCCTCATTTCCCAAGACACTAATTAATTATCTCCTGGAAACCCACCAATACATCTTGATGACAGTCACCTTTTCTTGTTTTGCTTTCCAACAGTTTATATTTAACAACTTATCATCTAAGGTGATTGAGATACTACATAGCCACTGTATTAAATGCCGTTGAAAGACACCCAAATCCCTGGGTTCTTGTGAAATTATTTTAATAAGGTCCTGGTTTCAAGTCTTTGTATTTAATTGGATTTGCATAGCTGGTCAAGAAGAAACAAGCAGATAATCTAAAGCATATAAACAAGAAAAATCTAATGAATATTAACAGTTGGTGATTATGATGGACACAAATCATTGAATACTTCTAACCATTCCCATTTATTTTAATCAGTTGAATATCAGTGAGTCAGATGAAAATAATCCAAGGAATTTCTATGGTCAGATGTATAAAAACCAAAGATGCCTTCAAGTTAAACTCAATTCATTCTCTTGGCAATATTACAGAAATGATTTGTCATTGCCTTTTTCCTCAATTACTAGCCAATAGCCAGATTGTAAAATTATAAACCAATTGCTAAATATTGTACTCCACAAGGTATATAATTCAATTTGAAATGTCTTTTTTTTAAATAAACAAAACAACACTAATAGAGATGCTGCTCTAGAACCTTTACATTGATTCGTTGTTTCTTTTACTATGAGGGGCATAAATAAAGATAGAAGTCAAGGATTCCTTCTTCATTCTACTTTTTATCTCCCTACACTGCTTTCCCCTGATTGGAAGACTAATTAGACTAGACTGTCCAATACAATCTTCTTCCTGCCCTATTTCTCTTTTCAACTATCATGAAGGCAGAAACCTTAGAGATTTCCTTACTAGTTTTTACTTGTCTTTTTGAACTAAAGCATATGATTGAGATACTTTTAATGGGTTTGGTTCTACCAATAAATAAATTGAAGGATTCCAACCAGGATTGTTTGTTTGTTTTTGTCATTATAATGACTCATTTAAGATGCTCAAATTTTGTTCAGCTTTAGTCTTATGTGAAAGAACTTGTAGGCATGCCTCCATCACTTCTTTTCCTTCCAGGTACAGGTCAAAGATTAGTTTGATAAAAGATATACTTTTTTATTTTGATAGATGGCTACTGAAGATATTACATGGGAATTTGTTGAAGTGTTTCAGCCAATCCAATGTTCTGCATTTGTTTTGTTTGTATGGATGAATATACCAATACAAAGTAAAACACAATAGTGGTAGTCTTCACTTAATGACCTTAATTGGGACTAGCAACTCCTCCACTAAGTGAAGCAGAGTCTAAATGGTAAATCACATGACTATGAATATGTTTTCCGGCTGGAAAGAAACAAGACTAATTGGATTCACACCAGTGGTGGGTTTCTGCTGGTTCGCACCAGCTCGGGAGAACCAAATTTACCGATCTGGTGAGAGGAGGTTTGACCGGTGGACCCAGAAGTAACTTCTGGGATACCTGCCCCGGCCCTGTCACTCACTCGCTCACCCCCGCCCATCCAGAAGCAGCTCCATCACTTATTCCCCTTGCCCGTCCGCACTATCCTAGCTCAATTCGGTATCAAGTCCCATACCTGGAAGTGCAGGTGGTGAACGGAGAAGCATGGAGAGGTCCAGCGGCACAATCCACCAGACAGCAGCAGCAAGCTCAGGAGTTTTCTCCTGGTTTCCTCTCTGTCTTGCCTCCTCCGTTCTCCCAAAGTTCTTTCCACAACGTGTGATAGCTTTCTACTGGATTCCCGTCTGTCCTGCCTTTTCAGATCTCCCAAAGTTTTTTCCCCAATGTGTAATAGCTTTGTCCTGGATTCCCCTCTGTCTTGCCTCCCCCAATCTCCCAAAGTTCTTTCCCCAGCGTGTGAGAGCTTTCTACTGGATTCCCCTCTGTCCCACCATCTCCGATCTCCCTAATTTAGGCCCTTAATCCTCCAGTTGTCTATTTTTGGAAGGTTTCCCCCTCTCTCCCCCCACATAGGAGTCCCAAATTTGTTTGCCACATGGCTTGGGGGTGGTGGTCATGTGACTGAATGTGCATGAGTGATGTCAAGTTGTCCATACCCGCCCAGTCACATGACTGCCAAATCACGCCCACAAAATAGGCCACACCCACAGAATAGGTTCTAAAAAAATTGAAACAATAGCAATAGCAATAGCAGTTAGACTTATATACCGCTTCATAGGGCTTTCAGCCCTCTCTAAGCGGTTTACAGAGTCAGCATATTGCCCCCAACAACAATCCAGGTCCTCATTTTACCCACCTCGGAAGGATGGAAGGCTGAGTCAACCCTGAGCTGGTGAGATTTGAACAGCCGAACTGCAGAACTGCAGTCAGCTGAAGTAGCCTGCAGTGCTGCATTTAACCACTGCGCCACCTTGACCCACCACTGATTCACACATTCAATTTTTGTTTATCTCCTAATTACTCACCCACCTTTTGTAATGCTCAAGTGCCCACTTACTGTCTTGCACACATATAAAGCAATGCAAATGGGCTGTTGTCTGGGGCTATGTGCTGGAGCCTTGTTATACAAGTTTCCAATATTCTCTTAAAATCTCTTCCTCTCTATTCTGTCTAATCTGAGAGAGGGAAGGAGAGAAAAAAAGCAAACAATTTTTATATACACTTCTCCATGCCTTGACTCTTTCCTGCTGCTGACACAATCACATTGCTCTTGCTGTATAGAAGAGCAAACAGCTTATTCTCTTAAAATCCCTCTCCAATGTCTCTGCTCTCAGGTCAGGGCCATAAAGGCCATAAAGATATTTTTTTTTTCAGCACCATCATAACTTTGAACAACCTCTGAATGAATGGTTAGTAAGTGAAGAATACCTGTATGACAATTTTTAAAATCATCCTAGTATTCTCACTGGCTACTAATAAATGCACAGAAAAAGTTTTAATGTCAATATTTCAGAATCATCATTATCATGATGATGATCATCATCATCATGATCATCATCATGATCATCATCATCATCATCTTAGCCATTGTCATCCAGGCCAAGAATGAAGGCCTTTTTCACATGTTTCTAACCTATATGGGCCTAAGGTGTTTTGTTGGTTCGTTTGTTTTTGCTAATTGGGCCCGCAATACTTGCTGTTCTCATCAATCCAATTGTTTTAAGTCGATTTCCTGAATGCTTTTAATCAAGTGTAATCCATTCTATGACTGCCTTAATCTACCGGCCATCAGTTCTTCTTGCTATGTGATCAGCCTATTTCTACTTGAATTATTTTATTCTATTGATGATATGGTATACTTTCGTTTGTTCTCTAATCCATGTGCAGGTCTTTCTATCTTGTCTTGTAATTTTAGAGTCAACTGGATTTATATTTCTTGAAATACAGTTTTTAAACTTAACTCTTCATGCATTTAACTTGGAATGATTTTGGACTTTAAATAATTCATACATAAAAAGTTATGCAAGATTGTTAAACTTTGTTATGTATGATTGTTAAACACATTAATAACTATTAATAAATATTCATTTTTAAAACAATGCCATTTTAAGGCTTCAACATACTTTCTACATAACATCGTCATTTTTTATTAATAAATATGCACATTATAGAGTATGTTAGTCTAACATGCTATATATATATAATAGATCTATACTAGTCTCCCTTTATTTATTTATCAGCATAAATATAACATATATATATATATATATATATATATATATATATATATATATATATATGCAAATCTACCAATTTTCTAGTACTTTATGATACATGGTAAACAAATTCTAATCTATCAGACTTAGCAATTAGTCTCCTATTAAAAAATAGATTGGAACATTGCTAATATAAAAATAACCTCCTTAGCAAAACAAATTTCCTGTCTTATCTAGATTATATTTTCTTCTTTTTTCTTTTTTGAAAATTATGATCAAAACAGTGCCACATACTGGTAATAACTGGCTGAAGAATATTTTCTGTAATTAAGTACAATCCTGTAAACTTTTGAAGAGAAATTATTTTTCAGCTGACTGCTCTCAAAGATAAATATATGGCTTATTAAGCTTTCCTGGTAGTATTTTCAAACAATTATAATTCAATAAATTAATCATTTTATTGTCAGTTGGCAATTATCAAAATATTGTGCTAGTTTCTTAAGAATTGAGCATCAGGAGGTAGATCACAGTGCTGACAATATCTACAATGATGAACATGAAGTTTTTTTAGATATTGATATGACTGAAGAAGGATCACAAATTAAAACTGTACTATACTACATACTTCAAAACATTTACCTCACATAATTTAAGATATCCAAAATAAAATTCACCTATAATTTTATTCTGACTATTAATCTCTCTTTAAAAAAATGTTGTCATGACCTCAAATGGTCTGTTCACTACAATTGATAAGGCCTGCAATTTTAATCTTCAAAGTTGCAAGCTCATTTCTCTGCCTCACACTTCCATTCTCATCTCCCTTGGTAGTGCAGGTCAGCATTCTGCTAAAAGTCTTGTGGTTTATTTAATAAATAATGTTACTTGATGGTTATCTCCGAGGACAGATTATGGATTCACTCCGATGAGACACATTAAGTATATTCAATGTTTCTGATACTAAGGACTGTCAAAAGTCAAGTTAATAAATAACACTCCTTTACAGAAGCATATTCACAAAGTTTTTAAAAAATGGAATTTACCTACCCTCACTGATAACAAATTGGAGTGGCTTATGTATTTATTAATGTATAATACATTTTGTATGGTCGTGTTATGTACAGTAAAACAACATTGAATCATGGTTTATAACTAAATTTATTCTTGGGGGGGGGTGTAAATTACCTGTATTTCTGGACTGGAATGCATGGAGATCAGGGCTATCGACTAGTGAATGAATATTTTGTTTTATTGATCATTTGCCTTGAAACCATTTAGATTTTAATGAATGCAAGTTATTAAAACTTCAATATAAGTGTGGTTTGGAGATGTTGAATGGACCAGGTAATTTCATAAACACAGGCGATCCACTTCGTAGCTGTATTGCATTAAAGCAATAAGGACAGGTATGTCCTTATTTTTATATCTCCACAAATTCAGTTGGTCTCTGTCAATTAATCAGTTTTGCTTTGCTTTCACTGACTCTTCTGTTAGTTAAACACTCTTACATTTTTAGGTTCAATTATTGATTATGTTACATATTCATTAGTGGTGTTACATATTCATTAGTTGGTTAATGCATTCTTCTATAAGAAGCTAGCAACAGCTCTGCTGCTCCCTGATTGGTTGGGACGCAGCAGAGGCTGTTGCTGGCCACAGATCCTACTTGATTGGCCGAGGTGCTGTCGTCAGCGGTTGCTGCCCAGTCCTCGGCCACTGATTGGTTAACTAGTTTATATAAATACCTTGGCGCACGGTTGCCGCATTTGAATCGCTGTCACTTCGTTCTTGCTGTAATAATAAACCAGTTCTTGTTAAAACCTGGCATCTGCGTCGTTCCTGCCTCGAACCACAAAACTGGCGACGAGGGTGGGATCCAGCCATTCCCGCAGTGCCTAGGTGAAACAAGAGAAGACACTAAGCCGGCTGCCTAGCCGCGAGTTCCGCAGGCATGCAAGCGCCGGTGAAGCAATCGGAGAAAAATTCTTTCCTTCTCTACGTTTTTTTTCTCCCGCTTCGTGCTAATTACTGCCACCATGGCATCAGCACTACCACCGTTCGCTCCTTTCAGTTCGGCTGGAGAGACGTGGGAAGGCTTTATGGAACGCTTTGAGTGTTACCTCATTGCGTCCAAGAACCATGGCCAACCCGAAGAGGAGAAATGTAGTTTTTTCCTGTCCTGCTGCGGGCCTGCGATGTTTGCCTCAGCCAGAGCCCTGGCTGCCCCGAGGCCAGCCTATAAGCTGGTTTGGGACAACCTAATGGCGAAACTAAAAGGCCACTACGCCCCAACCCCATCGAAGATCACACGTCGTTTCGCTTTCCGCCGCCGCGTGCAGAAGCCTTACAAGTCCATAAGCCAATTCCTAGAATCGCTTCGAACAACGGCGGCTCAGTGCGATTTTACCAACTTAGAAGAAAACTTGGTGGAGCAGTTTGTCTGTGGAGTGCGGGATGTCAACCTGCGAAGCCGTATGTTCTGCCATCAAGACATCACTTTACTCCAGGCCGTGGAGACTGCCAGAGCAGCTGAGCTCTCTGAGCAGTCCACGGCCGATATCAAGCGCTTACAACTGGCTTCCCCTGACCAAACGTCTGCCGGCCCTCCTTCGCAAATGAACCTGGTCGATGAGATGCCACCCCCGGAGGACCCTTCTGATGACATCATGGGGCAGCTAAGGGCACAGCCAAAACGCAAACCTCAACCACAGTCAGCTGCACCTCCCGCTGCCAGTACTACATGCCTTGGCTGTGGCGGGCGCCATGCCCGCATAGCCTGCCCTTTCCGCAACACGACCTGCCGCCGTTGCAGCAAGCAGGGTCACCTCGCTCGAGTGTGCCGGGCCTCTCTGCCTGCCCCATCTTTCCTGCAAGCCACTGTCCAGCCCCAAGCGCAGCCGCGCCGCCAACCGCCGTGGCCCGCTCGGTGGGCTGACGACTGCTACGCTATCTGCCAGCCGCAAGCAACCGAGGGCACTGTCAGCCAAGCCTCCGCCAGAGCCAGGAAGGTCGCGGCCTCGGTCCAGCTCGAAGGTCAGCCCTGCAAGATGGAGGTGGACTCCGGCTCGTCCCGTTCCTTACTCTCCTGGGCTGTTTTCTCCCGGCTCTGCCCCAAAGTCTCCCTAGCCCAGTTATTGCCTGCTAAAACGACCCTGCGGGACTACCAAGGGAACCTAATTCCAACCCTTGGGTCCTTCCTTATTTCTGTAAAGTACGGCTCTTTTCGGGGAAAACTGCCTATTCTAGTTGTCAAAAACTCCCTACCAGCCCTCTTAGGTCTAGATTGGTTCCCTCCGCTGGGGTTGTCTATAGGGGGGGTGCACCGGGTGGTCTCCTCCTCCCTAGAGGACGTCCTAGCCGAATTCGCTGACGTTTTTGACGGCCAGCTTGGCTGTTATAAAAGCACCCCCATCTCCCTTAGCCTCGATCCCCAGGTTGCTCCAATTCGGCTTAAGGCCCGCAGGGTGCCTTTTGCCTTAAGGGCCAAGGTTGACGCTGAGCTTGACAAGCTCCTGGCGCAGGGAGTCATCGAGCCCGTAGACCACTCTCGCTGGGAGACTCCCATCGTCCTCCCAGTCAAGCCGGACGGGTCGGTGAGGATCTGCGCCGACTACAAGTCGATGATCAACCTGGCCCTTCAGGCAAACCCCTATCCAGTCCCTGTAGTGCAACACCTGCTCCATTCCCTGGGGCAGGGTTGCACATTCGCCAAACTGGATATGGCGCAGGCCTACCAACAGCTCCCGGTGGATGACGATGCGGCGGCTGCCCAAACCATCGTCACCCATCATGGGGCTTTTCGTTGCCGCCGCCTTCAATTCGGCATTTCCGTGGCCCCGGGGATCTTCCAAAGCCTCATGGAGCGTTTGCTCCATGGGCTTCCTGGCGTAGTTCCGTATTTCGATGATGTTCTGATCGCTGCTTCCAGCCGCTCAGAGCTCATCGAGATACTACGGAAGGTCCTCCTACGTTTCAGGGGCGCGGGTTTAAAACTTAAGCGCAGCAAATGCTCGTTTGCTGTTCCTAGGGTGGAATTCTTGGGCTTCTTGATTGACACCCAAGGCATCCACCCCACACCTTCTAAGGTCGCAGCCATTAGGAACGCCCCTGCACCCACCTCCAAGGCGGAGCTGCAGGCGTTCCTAGGGCTACTAAACTTCTACGCGCCATTCATTCCTCATAAGGCGTCACTAGTCGAGCCGCTGCATCGGTTACTCGACCGATCTGCGGCCTGGCACTGGGAGAGCCGTGAAGCGCATGAGTTCGCGGCTGTCAAAGAGACGCTGACATCATCGGCCGTCCTGATTCAATATAATGACAGGATGCCTCTGACGTTAGCGTGTGACGCCTCCCCTTATGGTCTAGGGGCAGTCCTGAGCCATGTCCTCCCAAATGGCTCGGAGGCCCCTGTGGCCTTTTACTCTCGGACACTCTCCTCGGCGGAGCGCAACTACAGCCAGATCGACAAGGAGGCTCTGGCTGCAGTGTCCGGGATTAAGAGGTTCCACGACTACCTCTACGGTCGGCACTTTACCCTTGTCACTGACCATAAGCCTCTCCTTGGGCTTTTGGCAGGCGACAAGCCGACCCCCCCCCATTCTCTCCCCCCGCATGACACGTTGGATGGAATTCCTTGCGGCGTATTCCTATACGCTGCAATACCGTCTGGGCAAGTAGCTAGGGCATGCAGATGCCCTTAGCCGCTGCCCCCTGCCGGAGACTGACACCACCCCCATGCCAGCCCTCTCTGTTCTTTCCATAGCGTCTTCCGGCCTACCTATTTCAGCTGCGGATGTCGCGGCCTACACTAAGGCCGATCCAATTCTCGCCCAGGTCTGCTCCTGGGTCTTGAGGGGATGGCCCGCGGACAAGGTGGCGGAGGGCTTCCGGCCCTTCAAAGCTCGGCAAGCAGAGCTCTCCCTCCAAGGGGGGTGTCTCGTTTGGGGGGATCGGGTCGTGATCCCTGCGGCACTTCGGCCACAAGTTCTGCCTCTGCTCCACAAGGATCATCCAAGCATAGCGCGGATGAAGGTTTTAGCCCGCAGCTATGTCTGGTGGCCCTTGCTGGACACAGAGATAGCGGCCTACGTAGGCCGCTGCTCCACCTGCCAAATCTCTAGGCCTAACCCCCCAGCCGGGCCTGCTCGTGAGTGGGAGGCTCCGAGAGGCCCGTGGTCACGCCTCCACGTAGATTTCGCTGGTCCCTTCCACGGCCAGAATTTCCTAATTGTGGTGGACGCCTACTCTCGGTGGGTGGAACTGGTGCTAATGACCTCCACCACGGCCGAGAGTACGGTCCGGGCCCTATGTAAATTATTCGCAACCCATGGGTTGCCGGACATAGTCATTTCGGATAATGGGCCGCAGTTTACAGCCACCACGTTTCAGGAATTTCTGGCCGAGCAAGGGATCCGGCATGCGCCCACAGCCCCGTACCACCCGGCCAGTAATGGCCGGGCAGAGCGGGCGGTCCGTTCAGCCAAGGAGGCACTGGGCCGCATGGACCGGGGCGACTGGCAGTTGAGGGTGGCGGCTTACTTGCTAAGCCAACATTCCACCCCCTGCCCAACGACCAACAAAAGCCCCGCGGAGCTCTTGATGGGCCGGCGCCTGCGGACCCCCCTGGATAGACTCCATCCGCTCTATTCGGGAGACCAGCCGTGCAACCTGGGGGTCCTCCCGTCCTGTTCCTTTAGACAGGGGGATTTGGTGCGGGCCCGGTCTTTCTCTGGGGAGCCCAGGTGGGTCCCAGCTGTTGTAACCGCCCTGACAGGCCCCTGTTCTTTCAGAGTCAGATTGGCCAATGGATCCGAGTGGAGGCGCCACTTGGATCAATTGAGGAGGCGCCTCCCAACAGAGCTCGGCAACCCAGTCTCCCCAGGACAACACAACACCGCACAACCGGGGTTGCAATCAGAGGCCTTCACACATCCAGGCCTCGCTTATCAACCGCCAGACAGTAATAATGCTCAATCCGATGAAATTTGACAACGGGCCTTCTCCACACCAGGCCCGGCCTAGTCAAGCGCCTCCTGTCGGGGAGCGCCACAGACTGCTCAAGCCGCCATAGCAGAGTCGCCGCCTTATGCTCCTACCCCCCGAGACTCTCCTCCAATGCACTATTCTACAGCTGGGGACGCGCCACCCCGGCCCAGCCTACCTGCGTTGTTGAGCCCGCCTTCTGGGCCGTCCCAAGATGGCGTCCCTCGGAGCTGCACTCCCTTCGGGGAGGAGCTACTACGAGCAGGTCCACCTCTGCCGACGACTGCTGTAGAACTGAGGAGATCTGGGCGGGTCCGGCGCCGCCCCGCCTATTTACATGACTACGCATGCTCCACCGGGGAGCATGCGCAGATCTGGGGGGAAGGGGTGTTACATATTCATTAGTGGTGTTACATATTCATTAGTTGGTTAATGCATTCTTCTATAAGAAGCTAGCAACAGCTCTGCTGCTCCCTGATTGGTTGGGACACAGCAGAGGCTGTTGCTGGCCACAGATCCTACTTGATTGGCCGAGGTGCTGTCGTCAGCGGTTGCTGCCCAGTCCTCGGCCACTGATTGGTTAACTAGTTTATATAAATACCTTGGCGCGCGGTTGCCGCATTTGAATCGCTGTCACTTCGTTCTTGCTGTAATAATAAACCTGGCATCTGCGTCGTTCCTGCCTCGAACCACAAAAGATTATATCTGGGAACCTAAAATCCCATCAAACATTGTATTAAATAATGATGACTACACAGTGTTCTAGATCATGAATACAAGGGGAAAAATAAAATAGGGGGTGAGCTTAGCTGATGCAGTCTTTCTTGTCTCCATGGGTTAAGGAGAATGGGAGGCAAAGAAATTAGAGATTAGGAAAGCAGAAAAGTAGAAAAGGTGCACAAAAAGGATGGGGAATGGGAAATTTGGGGGAGAAATCTCAGAATCCTTAGTTTAAATTAAAGCTGGATGAAATATTCATCTCCCCCCTTTTTTAAATATATAGAAGTGGTGTGAGAAGATGCACATACCTTTGCACTTTCAGGGATAAGAGGGGAAAAAAATGGTTTCACCATAATAATTGGAGATGCAAGATATTTTCTTGGGACAATATATCATGATTTGCTTCTCCAATGTCAGTGAGAACATTCTCATCCACATATAACAGTTTACACTATACAGTATACTGGTGCCAAATTTTATGGGCATATAATTATATGAAGCACATAAGATGTTATAGAAATATTTAAGACCAAACATCGTATTTATTTTGAAGTGTTCTCTAGATCACTAGACCTTTAAAGCATCTTAGGAGACCTACCTGAGTTACAGACAATATGTCTACACCATTAGCATAAAGGAGACCAAAGACGAGGAGAACAGAAATCAGCAAAGGAGGGAAGACAGAATTCTGGATTAATGAACATCTCAACAATATTGTTAATCTAAAAGTTGACTAATAGAGGCATGAGGATTCAGTCTAGGTTTACACGTTTGCCGGTAAAAATGGATTCAATTAAATCACTAAGTGGATGTGCCTTGGTGTCATAGCATTATGAGCCTAACAAGACAGTAATAGTTAAAGATGGCATCACTCTTGTACCTGATATATTTATACTCTATCTGCCTTGTGGATTGCATATTTTAATTTTAATAATATTTTATTATTAATAATACATATTTCTATAATGATTGTTTTAGATAGTTGCTGTTTTATTTGATTGTGGTACACCACCCAGAGTCATCTCAGGGAGGTGGATGGCCATATAAATAGGATTACTAAATTAAAAAATGAAAGAAATTTACTCCACAATCATTTTTGCAGAATATAATCAAAGGGTGCCCTACATAGAAGACATCTTTGGGGGCGGGGGGGATGCAATATTTCTTAACTAAATGATGTAGCATGGTACATTAAACCATGGCTGAATGTTCAGGAATGTTTTCAAAGGATATCCAGTCCAGACATTTACTAATTAGAGATAAAAGGCTAATTTGTTGATAATTTGCAGGGTCATATTTATGACCTCTTATAAATGGGAATAATAATGAAGTTAAGTCAGTCTTTAGAGAGATATGAGGAATTATTCATGGCCGTGGAGAGGGGAGCAAGCAGAATTTTAAAAATCCTTGTAAGGTTAAATTTTTACCAGGAGCTTTACTGTTTTCCAGTTGAGAAATTAATTTTGAACCACTAGGGGTGAAACTGTGACCATTCAGAGACAGGTTCATCAAAATGCTGGTTAGGAAGTTTACTACCTCTAGATTCAGTATATACATTATATAAATATCCAGTCCAAGACTCATTTTTATTCACTACTGCTTCTTGGACTCTGGTCCAATTCTCAAGATAATAGATATTGGCCTTTTTTCCCCTTTAAAAGCTTATTTTAGTCCACTTTGGGGAATAAGAATTCTTTTCCTTAGAGAGAGTCATTAGAGATATGACATTTCTGTGAACAAAACATTCTTATGTTTTGGCTCTGTTATACTCAAGAGTTTAGACCAGGGCTTAGATTGATGTAATGTGGGGGCCACTTGGAGATCTATCTGTGTCCTCAGGGTCACCTGAACAGTGCAAATGGTGTGTAACCTTCTTGGCTGCAGAATGCAGAAAACATCCTACAGCCAAGAAGGCTCCACAACCATTTGCACTACTCAGGTGACCCTGAGGACACAGATGAACCTCTAAGTGGCTTCAATGACTCTATAAAAGAATGCAAATGATCAGCTGTCTGCAAGTAATATAAATCCTTCCATCCCCCACTATCCAGTCAGAGCTGAAGAAGCTTTTTGGATGAGAAGTGAAAAGTCTTCAAAGAAAAACAAGGAAGTCCAGGTGCCTCCTGAAAAGGCACCTTCATATCATAACCAGTCTATTTGTCCAGATAGGTGTAAGGTACCTGTCATGGGAAGTAAAACAGATTGGTAATGATTAACTTGGACTTGCTGAATCAAAAATAACCTCACTCCCCCACTGTCAGTAGATGGGCACTTTCTGTGTGAATGGCCACATTAAGGTCTTTACAATGTAAGGCAAAGGCACTGGTAATTAGCATAAAATCCAGAGCTCGCATCTCTCTAGGACCCCCAAAGGTGAGTTCAGAATAACTTTTAAGAATAATTTATTTATTATTCTTAAACACCCATTTAATCTCAGTAAATTAGATGTCTATAATCTAATTCAGATGGGAGCAACTGGGTTTTTTATATTCAGAATTAATATTTTATATTATTACTCTAATATTTTTCAGGGGATTCATCTTCTTGTAAGTTTCATTTAATTTTGTTAGAGTAAAGTGGTTATGATTCCATTTGAACTTTTGTACTGTCTCTAACACTGGATTCTGCTTATGTCTTGATTCTAGTTCCTTTATCATTTCTTCATCAATCATCATTTTATTTTTGTATAACTTCTGATCTGATGCCAAAGAAATAAACAATTCTTTCATAAACACTTTCCTAGAATCCCATCCTGCAGATAAAGACACAACAGGAAAATATGTTGGTTTCTTCATGGGTTGCTGTCGTTGGTAATGATTGAGAGAAGAAGTCAACTTGGCCATTCTATTATTGGGTGCTGCAGTCTGGTCTTTTCTTTCCTGCTTTTTTAACACATACATGAAGCTGCTGATACAAATATCATTAATAAGCTGGTGATATTCAATTTTACATCCTAGGCCTACTGGAGGTGCTGTGTGGTCTGTGTGGTTCTACAGCTGAAAATGAGCTGGAAACTGCAATAGTTTCAAAATTCACCAGACTGCTTGCTAGTTGGTGCCTGTCTCCAAGACCATAATACATTTGTACTATGGCCAGTAGGTTTATGGATACCTAGATATCTGTGGATTTATTGGTTTATTGGTTTATTCAGCTGAGGTGGTGCAGTGGTTAGAGTGCGATGCTTCAGGCTACTTCAGTTAATTGCTAGCTGCAGTTCAATAGTTCAAATCTCACCGGCTCAAGGTTGACTCAGCCTTCCATCCTTACGAGGTGGGTAAAATGAAGACCCAGATTGTTGGGGGCAATATGCTGACTCTGTAACCCGCTTAGAGACAGCTGTAATAGCACAATGAAGTAGTATATAAGTCTAAGTGCTATTGCACTTTATTTATTTGTCACAATTTTGAATCATCCATCTCCCTTAGAGTGTGCTTAATGCACTTTAAATTGTAAAACTCTTTCATTTATTTTCTCCACCAGCAATAATTTGTCTGATACATTCTTCTGAAAAAAACTGCAATCAGTGTCCCATTTTCGTGAGTTCTGGAGAACATAGAGAAAGAGATGATATTTTTCAATAATGACATCTGACAATCTACCCTCTAAAAGCTACATAAAACCTTCACTGGTACCCATCTCAATACTATTGAAAACAGAAAGTTTCCAAAAGTTGTTTGAAACTTGGTCATATCCAAGTTTTGGGTTCTTGGCTGCTTTCATTTTCTTTATATTTGGCTTTTCACCAAGGGTTAATTATTTATTATTATTTGATTGTTACTATATTTTTATTATTATTGATTCTGTTTTATTGTGTTGTTAACTACCAGGACTCCTTGAAGATGACATAGTTATATATCATTTTGCTGTGTAAGGAAAAAATGAAAACACAGAATTACATGTTTTCTACCCTATTTAATGCTATTTGGGACAAATATACAGTATCTAAGGCTCATCCATTCCAACTTTTGAAAATTTTAGAAAAATAATGAGATTCATTTCACTTATAATTCATGTCATGTCTTCTTCTTTATATAAAATGACACACTAGAATATCAGTAGAAACCAAGCTCTGATCCCCATTGAACTTTATTATACCTTCTCAATAGGTCACAAATTTCTAACAAATTAAGTAATGTATTTTTAAAGTGCGTAAATTTTCTGTCATCAGTGACTTTCAATGGCACCTCACACAATAAAAAGCTAATATTCTCTGTAGGTGTGTGCATAATACATTTAAATTGTAAGTAAAACTCTTTATAAAAATACCAAAAGAAAAGAAACAGCACCAACTCAGATTCACTTCACTGAATAGAAATCTAAAATTAAACTTGTCAATCACTTCTGCATTAGGGAAAGTCATTTTAAAGGAAATTGTGCATCACTTAAAAACAACAACAGAATATTTTTATTCACTATTTGAAATGTGCTGCATTTTGAATTTTAATCAGTGACGAAAGGAATACTATCTCTTAACCAATATCCTATTACAGAATACAGGACAATTTTATTTATTTTTTTATTTTATTAACCAAATGTATATAGCTGCCCATCTCATCATAAGATACAGTGGGGAGTGCCCAACAATGGGATAAAAACAACAATAGCAACTATGCAGTTCTTCTTACTATAAGTTTATATCAGTAAACATTTATTGAAAGAAATTTGAATGTATTACTTGCTAAATCAAGGGGACTTCTGTAAGTGGACAGGCAAATCCTTGTCCCATGTAAAGTCCAGGTGATATACTGTGTGTTGAAAAGAAACAAGGCTATGATCAGCTGGTGATACCTGCAATTTTTATGTTATTGACCCTATTATGTACATTTCTGGTTCTGGCAAACTGAAGAATCAGGTAGGACAGCCTAAAAGGCAGATTTTAGGATATACTAACAAGCAAATTCTGATTAAGGCGTTCTTAATAGGGACTTCTCAGTGGTAGCAGTCTGGAACACCTTTTCTCTAAAGTTATGTTTGTAGACATTGGTTGAACTTTTTTCTTCTAGACTTCATTTAATCACCAGATTTGTTTATTGGAGCAGGATGAGTGTTCATCTCTTATTCATGAATTTACATTTTCATTGAAAAATAATCTATATTATAAGCAGATAAATAAACAAATATTTATTTACAAAATAAATAAACATGCATAAATAGGGTTTTTCTTCCTGTGATTGCCTTCCACTATGCATTAGAATATGTGAATTACTTATGCTTCCAACTTTTGCCAGGTCTAAGCAATACATAGCACAGCAGAACTTTTTTTCCCCTTTGGGAATAGGCTTCTATATAGATACATTTATTAGTTTCATATTAGATCAGTGGTGGGTTCCTACCAGTTCAGACCGGTTTGGCCAAACCGGTAGTGGTTTGGCGGTCCGGATTGCTGGAACAGGCAGCGACCCTGACCTGCCACACCCCCAAACCGGTTCTCTGCTTTTGTTTTTCACTTCTGTCCATGCGCAGAACAATTTTTATTGCACTGTGCATGAGTGCACAGCGCACGATGTGCGTACAGCACACCCATGAGCAAACCGGCAGAAGTGCCTGCCAGAACCCACCCTGTATTAGATGTAGCAATAGTGGTAGCTATTAGACTTATATGCCACTTTATAGTACTTTATAGCTCTGTCTAAGTGATTTAAGCATATTGCCCCCAATAATCTGGGTTCTCATTTTACTGATCTCAGAAGGATGGAAAACTGAGCCCATTTTGAACCAGTTAGATGGAACTGCTGGCAGATGGCAGAGTTAGCCTGCAATATTACATTCTAACTATTGTGCAACCTCGGCTCTTTATAACATCATATTATAATTATTTTTTAATGATAGAAAGTCAATTTTTAAAAAAATGCATAGTCTTCAGGTTCAATATTGTTTAATTGCTCTTAAATATCAAATTAATATAAAGAGAAAATTATTTGTTAGCTCGAGATATTATCATATATAATTGCAAAGATGGAGAAAATTTTATCCTGATTTTGTGTACAGATGATTACCAATACCACTTAGTTACTCACATATTATCTAGAAAACAATGTTCAAAAATAATCACTCAGCACTTTCTGTGATGATATATGTTATATTAAGCTAATTATGGAGGTGTAATAAAGTATTCCTGATTTCCAGGAACAAGCCTTTTCAGATTAGAATTGTAAATTTAATTGAAAATCGCAAACAAACACTAGCTGATTCAGAATTTGTAAACTAGTTAAAAAGCAGGAAGAAGTAAAAAGCTCAGATAAAGAAATTAAAATCAGATGAACAATGCAATGTTGGGAATCTTGATTTTAATAATTTAATGATTTTAATTATCTAGAACTTACAAACAATGCATTTGAATAAATTCAGCAATAATATTGTAAGTTCGTTTACATGGTAGGAGAAATTAATGGGAGGTGGAGCTCAGGTAGGGATTATTAAGTTAAAAAAATTGAATAATAAATTGACTAAACTGACTAATACATTGACTAAACTGACTAAACTTATTATTTATTAGTCAATAAAAAAATTTCTAAATTGACTAAACTGATCATGCAGTGTGATCTGGGTATAACAAGGGCAAAAATAATTTTAGGCTAGACTTGCAAATCAGAAAAAGTCTTTTCCACTTTGTTCTTTTTGGCCAGAGTCCATTGCAGCTACTGTAACTATGTCTAGGTGGCATACTTTAAGAAGAATGAAAACAAAGTCCTTTCAAGAGAATATGAATGAGAAAGATATGTGTGACCTTGAGAAGAGATGGCAGAAGATATGATAACACTCATCAAATACCTGGGGGGAAAGTCACAAAAATGACATAGCAGCCATCTGGAGGATTTCATGTGGGTTCTTCCCATACCAGAAATTAAACTGAGTGCCCTCACTGGCTTCTTTCAACAACATGTTTCCATTTTTTTGATGATTGCAATAATAATACAATTACTTACAAAGTTTTAAGGGTGTGTGTGTGTGTGTTCTCGATATGTTTTCCCTTGGAAATTAATAGAAACATAGAATATCAAGGAAGGTGAAATTCAGAGAAGATATGATGATGAAATTTGAGAAATGGAATATATAGGAACAGAGGCACACAAAACAATGTAGAAAGTAATATAGTACTGAAGTCAGATCCATAACATTCTTGATATCTGCCATGATTGATGGATGTTTTCCCTATTGGCTAGTGACTTGTTGAAAGGGAGGGGCAACAAATCCATAATATGAAAGTGATTGCTTCTTATTACAAGCAGCACAACATATTTTCCCTTTGCCTAGGAATCAAATCAAATAAAGACAGGATGGTGATTGGCTATGAGGAAGACAAATTTCATGCCTGTATTGTTTCTGCTGGCTCAAGATGGATGAACATTACTTTAGCCCTGTATGAGTGAATGTCCTTGTGTCAATTCTGAAATATAATGTTTGGATCATCTATATATTATTATTACTGAATATGTCATAATTAAACTATCTACTCCAGTTTAGTATTCTGAAGTAAAATGTTAATGTGTTACTCAGCTGTAGGTGAATCCATGAACTTTATATTAGTCATTGTGATAGACATGAGAAATAAGAGTTTCTCATTCCAATGAGAAATTGGAAGTAGTTTGTAAGTGAAAAGTGATATTTTAGTAAGAGAGAAGATTTTTTTGAAGGAATAAGGAAGAAATGGTAGTTTTCCTGCTAATCCCACACCATTGGTGTACACCTTTTCTGATAGTCTTAAACTTTTAGTCCCCAGAAGTAAAAATGGTTGATGGTAAAAATAACTATCAACCATACTTTATCTTATTGACTTGGTGTTTATTATATGGCATCCTATCTCAAAATGTATGTGTGGTCAAGCTGTCTATAGCATTCCCTCATAAATTTAGAGCTAAACTAATAGCAGACTACAGTGACAGATTAGGAATCTAAAAAGCTACCTTTTAGGCATATTTTAGATGAGTGCGAAGTCTGATCAATTCAGCTACAACAGTGTGTAACAGTTCTATATGACTAGGCCTCAGTATAATATCAGCTGCATCAACAGAAACAAATAACATTGAAATCCTCAACATCCAAAGCCAACAGTTCTCTGTTACCTCTGTTTATAAGACTCCAGAAGTAAACTTCAGCTTTAACGAACCAGATAGGTCTACATACTGTATGATCAAATAAATCAAATACATTTTATCATTGCGGATTTTAATTGTCCCAGTGAGGATTGGGGATACAACTAGACCAGAGGTGGCATTCAACTGGTTCTCTCCACTTCAGGCGAACCAGTAGCTACAGCTGTGGGAGGCCCTGCCCATCTGCCCTGATGTAAGGCATGAGCACTGTGCATGCACAGAAGGCAGTGCAAATGCACAGACAAAGTGCATGTGTGTGCTCACATTTGCAAACTGGTGGGGAAGGTAAGTGAATCCCACCGCTGAACCAGACCAACAAGGATGGGGTACAACTTGGGTCTTGGTGGGCACTAATGACTTTCAACTTGTCCAAACTACCAACATCTTTCCACAGTGGCAGTTGGAGGAGCAGATACAACATAGATAATATCTTTGTTAGCCAGAAGAATGCGGCATGAAACAAACAAAATGTTAAAAAGTTATGATATTTATGTATTTACCAACCACATCTAAATTATATTAAAATAACCAAAATATCTTTACAATCCCCAAGGTATGTCGCAACTTTTGAGAATCCTTAATATTTGGAAATTTGAAAAAATTGACATGCCCTAATTTCAGCACAGGGCACAAAAGTCATTGACGACCCAATTCAGTTACCCAGCATAGTCCCATCATGTGTATAATACATTCTGTAGAGAATCCCCTTCACAATTGTTTTAACTTTAAGAAGGATAAATGGGTGGACTTTTCAGGGCTGCTGGATAAATACGGGAAGATCTCTCCACACCCACATAAATATGAGAAAGTTGTTAATCTTGTGAAAGAAAGTAAGGTGTACCAAACCAAAAAGATGCCATATCCAGTTTATCCAGGGTTTGACTGGTGATACTAAATCTTTGCTGAATAGAAGTTTCCCAGGAAACTTTCTGGGAAGACAGAAGTTGAAGCTGGGGAAGAGTGGATGCAGCGCTTGCTAATAATTGAAATCACAATCATGCACATTAGTGAAGAAACTAAACATGAAACAGAATAGCTATGAACTTGGAAACTCCTTAAAAATCAAGGCAGAACAGAAACCAGCCACAGAAAAATCATACAGAGATAACAGCAGACCAAATAGCTAGACAGTTGCTAAAGAATGGGAAAACTCAAGAAAAAAAGGTGCAGGAACAAGCCATCCAAACAAAGGACAAGAGGAGGGGTATTAAATACGTGTTTCGTAATATCCGAATTGGAGGAAGCTATAAAGGTTATGAAAATGAATAAAGCAGCAGGTGTTGAGACAATAAGAACAGAACAGATAAAGCAATTTAGTCCTTGTATTCTGGAGGGGTCCTGCAATTAATGAACAACTGTATAGCCACGTTTAAGACCCCAAAATTGTGGAGACAGCCTAGAGTTGTTGCCTTATTGAAATCCAGCAAAGACCCATATGAACCAAAAAAAAAAAAAAAACCTGATCAGTTTCACTCCTCTGTCATCTCTACAAGACACTGGGACAGATGGAGGATGCAGAAGAATGGGCTGCCACAAAGAAGTTTATTGTCTCCAACATTGTATAACATATATATGAATAATCAACCAGTGCCTGACAATCCATGACTATTCATCTATAGATGATATTTTGATGAGGTATCAGGGAAAGCTATGGTAACACTTGAAGAATTAGGATGATATTACACCATCAACCATTTAGAGCCCAACCTAAACAATATCCAAGTGTGTGTTTTCCCCATCCAGAATTGAGATGCAAGAGAAGAGTTTAAAACATAGAACACAGAATAATAGAGTTGGAAGTCACCTTGGAGGTCTTCTAGTCCAACCTCCAGCTTGAGCAAAAGACCCTATGCCATTTCAGATTTGAAAGCCTCTATTGATGGAGCACCCACCAGTTGGATGTTATGTGGTAAGGGAGCCAAATAAAGCACTCTCCAACACTGAAGTATCTTGATGTGACACTTGACCAACAATCTCTTTTAAACAGAATCCTGAACACTAAGGCTAAAGTCAGCTTGAGAAACAACATCAGGAAATTGATAAACTACACATGGGGAGCTCAACCATTTATGGTGGGCACATCAGCTTTGGCCTTGACAGTCTCTGTAGCAGAGTATACTTCTCCAGTGTGGGGCACATCTGCACATGTGAAACAAGTTGATATTGCTGTCAATTGAGTAGTACACTTAGTGGCAGGTTGCCTCAAAACTATACCAATTGAGAAAATATTGCTCCACCTAAGATCTGAAGAGGAGGAGAAGCAGATGCCGAGAGGAATAAGCAAGAGAATGATCCTCAACATCCCCTGAACAGCCCACCAACTCACATCTAGGAACAGCTTTACGGCAAACAACAAACATTTTTGAGGGTACATAACAACAACATTGAATTAAAAGATGGAGGAAGGAGACTACCAAGCAAGGAATAACATTAAAGGAGGATATGGCTGAAGAATCTGACCTCCCTTATACTTCTTGGAGGACCCTGAATAAGTTTAGTTTTAAATGTAAAACTAATATGCTCAAGTGGAGGCTCTTAGCAGATAACAACATGCTATGTAAATGTAGAGAGACATAGAGCCCAGCCCATGTGCTGATATTTCAGCTACTACCAGAAACATGTACCAATAACGACTTATTTTTGACCAAAAACAAAGCCAAGGTGGCTTCATTCTGGCAATTTAAAGTTTTATCTAGACATGGAAGAAGAAAAGCTATAAGCATACATTCCAAAGAAGATAGATATATTTGGAAGATTCTAGATGAATGCTACAAAAATGATCACTATATTATAGCATTATGTCAAAGATTTCATCTAAGGATAACATTCTCATGTTGCTAATATCTAGTACTTCAGAATCCCTGTATATGTTCTGATTAATGCAGATTTTTTAATATATACAGAATATAAGTGTTTAATGTGAAATAGTGTATGCATGACAAAGGTAATATACTTTTTATCTCAAAACATGTTTTTAAAAAGGACTCTTCTTTTTCTCTTTTTTTGTCTTTAGATTTCCCTGATGGCATCTCAAAGAATTGTAAAGACTTCTAGTACAAAGGAATATTTACAAGATTACTTAAGGATAATATCTGAAAACCCGAATTATGCTATTTATTCTGTGTTCATTGCAGGGCCAAGAAATGTTCAAATCCCAATAAGGGTACGGCTAGCTGATGAGAGCTAAATAGCTTGAAATAGATCTATACTAGTCTCCCTTTATTTATTTATCAGCACAAATGCAACGTCTCTGTGTGTGTGTGTTTGTTTGTTGTGTATGTATGTATGTATGTATGTATGTATGTATGTATGTATGTATAAATAAATAAATAAATAAATAAATAAATAAATAAATAAATAAATAAATAAATAAAATGCAGGGATGGGTTGCTGCTGTCATTATTGTTGTTTTGTTCACGTGTGTGCCAGATGCAACCCAGGGTTCTGAAGGAACCTGCAGACGAGATTTCAGAACCACTGAACTATATCTTTTAGAGTTCCTGGAGCACCAGGAAACTGCCAGAGGATTGGAAAAAAGCTGATGTGGTTCCCATCTTTAAAAAAGGGGAAAAAACAGATCCAGGAAACTATAGACCTATCAGCCTGACCTCAATAACAGGAAAGATTCTGCAAAAGATAATCAAGCAACTAACTAGCGAACACCTAGAAATAAACAAAGTAATAGCCAAAAGCCAACATGGGTTTGTCAAAAACAGATCATGCCAGACTAATCTTATTGCATTCTTTGACAAAGTGACAAAATTAGTGGACCAGAGGAATGCCGTCAATATATTGTAGTTTACTTGGACTTCAGCAATGCATTTGATATGGTAGACCATAACCTACTACTAGATAAAGTAGAAGAATGTGGGTTAGACAGGATCACCAACAGATGGATTCATAACTAGCTGACCAACTGCACTCAACATGTAGCCCTCAATGGAACTGTATCTACATGGAGGGAAATGTGCAGTGGAGTACCCCAAGACTCTGTTTTAGGCCCAGTTCTCTTCAACATCTTCATCAATGATTTGGATGGGGGAATAAAGGGGGAACTCATAAAATTTGCAGATGACACCAAGCTGGCAGGAATAGCCAACACTCCAGAAGATAGGATCTTGACAAATTTGAACATTGAGCACTATTTAATAAAATGAAATTCAAAGAGTATGGTTCTACATTTAGGCAAGTAAAACAAAATGCACAGGTACAGTATAGGTGGTACCTTGCTCAATAGTAGTAACTGTGAGAGGGATCTTGGAGTCCTAGTGGACAACCATTTAAATATGAGCCAGCAGTGTGCAGCAGCTGCCAAAAAAGCCAACACAGTTCTAGGCTGCATAAACAGAGGGATATAATCAAGATCACGTGGAGTGTTGATACCACTTTATAAGGCCTTGGTAAGGCCACACTTGGAGTACTACATTCAGTTTTGGTCATCACGATGTAGAAAAGATGTGGAGACTCTAGAAACTGCAGAGTGCAGAGAAGAAGAACAAAGAACTGAGGAGAAATTTCCTGTCAGTTAGAACAATTAATCAGTGGAACAGAATGCCTCCAGAAGTTGTGGATGCCCCAACACTGGAAGTCTTTAAGAAGATGTTGGATAGCCATTTGTCTGAAATGGTATAGGGTTTCCTGCCTAGGCAGGGGGTTGGACTAGAAGACCTCCAAGGTCCCTTCCAACTCTGCTATTGTATTGTATTGTAGCAATAGCAATAGCAATAGCAATAGCAATAGCAATAGCAATATAGCAATAGCAATAGCAATAGCAATAGCAGTAGACTTATATACCGCTTCATAGGCCTTTCAGGCCTCTCTAAGCGGTTTACAGAGAGTCAGCATATTGCCCCCAACAATCTGGGTCCTCATTTTACCCACCTCGGAAGGATGGAAGGCTGAGTCAACCCTGAGCCGGTGAGATTTGAACCGCTGACCTGCTGATCTAGCAGTAGCCTGCAGTGCTGCATTTAACCACTGCGCCACCTTGGCTCTATTGTATTGTATTATGGCTAGCTGATGAGAGCTAAATATCTTGAAATAGATCTATACTAGTCTCTCTTTATTTATTTATCAGCACAAATGCAACGTGTGTGTGTTTGTGTGTGTGTGTGTTTGTAAATAAATAAAATGCAGGGGTGGGTTGCTGCTGGCATTATTGCCAGTTCGGTGCCTGCACATAATTGTTATTTTGTTCATGTGTGTGCCAGATGCAAGCTCTATGTGTGTGCACAGTTGCCAAAAAATAGATCTTCACACGCACAGAACATTAAAAAGGGGGGGGGGGACATGCCGTCCTGACTAAGGAACCAGTTTGGAGATGTGGGAGGCCTGGGTCGCTGCCGGTTCCGGTGACCCAGGCCAGAAAACTGCTACTGGTCCATCCGAACAGGTCCAAACTGGTAGTAACCCACCCCTGATATAATGTAGTGATTAAAATAACTGAAGATTCCTAATAAAATTAGGTCAGAATAACTTGTGATGCAACAGGCTAAATGCAGTAACATCTTGATTATTCTGTTCTGCTATGATCACACCAGTTCTTTTTGTTGTTGTTTATGTTGTTATGTTATATTTTATGCTATGTCTTACATTATGTTATTTATCTTAGGTTACACATGATGGATGAGGGATTGTGGGAGCTGAAGTCCACACATCATAAAGATGCTGAGTGAGAAACAAACACTGTGTTTGTTTCTCACAGTCTGCTGAGATGTCTGAGTTCAGCTTAATCAAATGAGAGAAAACATTCCTTGGACATAATGTTCCTTAAAATACAACATAAATGACTGTATTAATACACAAAACAATTTATATTATCTAAATAATTATAATGTGCTAAATTTAAATGTTAAAATAAACTTTATTATACAAAATTGATTGATTGCCAAAGGATGTTCTTATCAAAATGTTCTTTTTGCATGACTGCTGTATGACTGTAGGGTCAACAAGACTATTGATAGAGAAATATCCCACTCACCCACCCACCCCAAATTTCCTAGACCCTCATATCTTGCCTTGGAATATCTTGTATCTCTGACATTCCCTTCAGGCTCCATCACCAATGCAACCTATTAATCCTTTGTTGTCTGTCCATAAGTCACTGTGTAACATCAGATTGGGAAAATATATATTTAACATTTATCATTGCTAAAACTCAGCATCTATGACACTGCTGTCACCTCTTACCAGGCATCTAGACAAACAGATTGGAAATGCATCTCCGTTTCTAACAGGGCAAATTCAAGTCTGCATGCTCTGCCCTGGTAAATGAAAATCTGTTCTGAATTACATTGTTTTGCCTTGTGTGTTTTCTGCTGAATTGTATGCTTACTTATAACTGTAACATTTTATTATCAGTTCACCTCCAGTGACATTATTGTGAATGCCCTTTCACCCCCATATAATGTGAACTTTCCAGCTTCACCTGGTTTTCTAAGTGATCTCAAACTCTTTCAGATTTTTTTCTAAAGAAAATAAATGAATTCCATGACTACAAAATAAAAATAAAGTGTAGCCATTGATTAAATGAGAAAGCTGCACCTGAGCTTCTCCTGCTGGTAGAAAACCAATATCTGTAGTCTGTGCCATTCATTGTAAGGTTTGGTTTTGAATTTGGCATTGCATGACAAATGCTTGCATCTGAACACTAAATACGACTGTCCAGTTTTGAACATAATCAACCTACTTTCTTGCAACAACAAAAAAGCTGGTTTATGAATTACTTAACTGCAAAACTTAAAAAGTAATTAATTTGTATACATTACATATTGCATTATATAGTGCTGAGAATAGGCAGCATTATTACCACGATCACCTATGTCATCAGTATTTGAAGTATTGCTAGGATTTCAAAGCTGAAAATTCAATGTAGTAGAACTCAGGGCAGCTTCTAGAAAGCTGTTTTTACTGAAGTCTACCTTATCAACTTCTTTTGGTTTGTTTCAAATGAAGGATTGAACCTAGGCTCAAAAACAAAATCTGTCACTTTGCTGGCCAAAATTAATAATAATTAATTATTAACAATTAATTAATATTTGGCCAAAATTGATAGTCCATAAAAGGCCATAGATAGGCTATGAGAAGTGTGACAAGAGTCTCGCTCAATGGAAATTTAAACAATGGTAGATTCAAGATGAGTAGAATGATTCTTAGATGACACAGTCAATATCACTGTTAATAGCAGTATCAATGAGAGTGCATTCTACATCTATCAATACTTTTAGAACAAGACCAGCAGTTTTCAGTTCACTGTAGCACAGGGGGAAAAATCGTCTGGCTCACTAGGCCTTTTCATCTGACTTTAAGAGCTAGACAGATGACCAAATACCTCTTACTACAATCTCCCAAACTAATCCCCACTCCTATTCTTTTTGTAGTCCAGGATAGGAAGAAAATTGCTTCATTTCTTCCCTTACTTAACAGAAAGTGATCTCTGAGCACATCTGAGCAGAAGATGGCTAGAGGAGAAAAAGCTTGACTCAGTACAAAACGTCTGGTCCTTGAAGCCATGTATTGTGGGAACATTCTTTGGACAGCTTGTTTATCCACCTCCACACTGTTCGCGTGTACAGATTGATGTGCACAGTGAAACCAAAATAGATTCACTCTATTCAATAGCCAAAGGAAGCGACAGAGTCTGGCTTGTGTATTGCTTCACAAGAGGTACTGTTGATATACAAATTTAGAAGGAGGTATTTTTTTTCTAGACTGGCCTAACCTGAAGTGCTCCTACTAAAAATAGTAAAGAGTCACTGGGCAGGGAGAGGAGGACATTCAGAAATGGAAAGGTATTCAGCATCCTTTTCAGCATCACATTTATTTTCTCAATTTATTTTTTTCTCTGCCCTTTTTAAATATAAAATTATTGGATTGCATTGTTCAGTTTATTTGTAGATAACCTTTTCTTTTGTTCCTGGATATATTAAAACTAGCCTCTCATTTTTCATGGTATAATATATTTTGTTGGGGTCCTTGTTTGCATGTGACTCTGTCCCATGCAGAGACCATGGAGACCTCTTTGGACAGCACTGGCTCTTTGACTTTGAAACAAAGATGAGCACTCCCCTCCTCTAGAGAAACAACTAGCACACATGTGCAAGGGGAAACGTTACCTTTATCTGTCCCTCAGTTCTATTTTTCCTTTTAGTTTTCAGATTATTTTCCTTCACTAACCTCATAACACATATTAACAGAACACTAATTTTGGAATTCATTTTGTTAGGATTTCTGTTAACTCAGGATTATTTTAACTTTGCTGAAAAAAAATTCTCTAATGCTTTGGCAGGTCAGGCATTCGCTGAGAAAGAGAGAGAATTGGGCGGAGGGGAAATTACAAAGTCCTAATTCCTACTTGACTTGAGAACTAGGTATCTGTGAAACTTCTTGCTGTGAGTAGATCTGCCTCGGCAAGGCACATACGTGGAGACTGCAACTGAGCATTTCCATGACTCACAAGACATAGAAAGGAGGTAGGCATTGTCTGTCAGAGCTCTTGTGGAATAGGATTTGCTGCTTCCTCACTGTTTATATTCAGAGATCTTACTGTTGGCTCAGGACATTTGGAGATGGAGAATTTGCCGGAGAATATACACAGAAAGTCTATTGGAAATAGTTATTATACTCTAGGTGCTGGACAGCATACTTGGTGGATATATTTTGTTGATATTGTTTCTACTGCTTCTTTTAAGCCTTTAAATTCTTTCAAATGAAGTTCCATAAAAGTAATTGAAATAAAATAAAATAAATGTAGTGTTCCTACAAATATTGTATGTTTATATGACTAATATTTTTGTCTGTCATGTGAAGGGGGTCCATCAATTTTCTTTCCCAAATTCTCTCCCTCCCTCCCTTTCTGCTTGTCTTTTTCCAAAAGATACGTATTTATTTTTGGATTAAACCAAAGCTAGTTAAACCAACAGCTAATTGCAGAGGAATTTCATTTTAATACATTTGCATTTTTCATCTCCAAACAGATATGATTTCTCTATAAATGACAAGAATGGGCATCACTGACTATTCATAACTGTATTTCACTAAAACCCATAGTTAGGCATTGTAAATTGCTGAAGAAATGGCAATTCTCAGAACTTAATGTTTCTAAAATATAATAAGGAGAAATCAACTAAGTATATTACAACAGAGACCTGATGTTATAACTGCAAGATATGAAATAAAAAGGCTGGCTTTCAAATCCATTGGAGTGGATAAACTATCTTGAAAAAAGCTGGCATTCTAAGATAAGAACCTTAGACATAATTTAAACTTTTGAACAAAAATAGCAATATGAATAGCACTTAGACTTATATACCACTTCACAGTGCTTTACAGCCCTCTCTAAGCAGTTTACAGGATCAGCATATTATCCCCAACAATCTGGGTCCTCATTTTACTGACCTCAGAAGGATGGAAGTCTAAATTAATCTTGAACAAGTGAGAATCAAACTGCTGGCAGAATTAGCCTACAATACTGCATTCTAACCACTGCACCACCATGACTCTTAATGATATTGCTCTTAATAATTATTAATTATAATATTATTGATTATTTCTCTTAATGAGAATGTGTTATAGATAGATAACTGATTTTAAATGATAGACAAAATATTAAGTATTGAGTTGTTTTTCATTCTTATGTTGAGAAAGGTAAGGCAAAGCAAAGCAAAAACTAGAGTGCATTTCTTTGTATACTTTGAAAAATTTAAAATGGGCGAAGGCAGACATGTTGTCCCAAGAAGCCTTATAGAATTCCTAGATCCTTGTTATTCAAAATGCAGTAAATTTAATTTCTGATTAAGTCATACTTCTTACATTAATTATGGGAGTTGTAACATTTTTAGATCATTTCACTTGCAATGAAAAGCTTTATTACACACTGCAATGGTCCTTCTCATTTAAAGGACTTAAGAGAATACAGATAATAAATGGAAACATTGCATTAAGATTTCTTTTGTTAAAATAATAATTCCACAGGTTACATGTACAACATTTGCATTATGAATTACACTGTCTCTGGGAAAAATTCCCATTCATTGATAAACAATTTGTATAATCTGTCTAAGAATTGAATTTAACTTTATTAAAGCTTTATTGTGTACAACCCCAATAGTATTAATATTTTTTTGGAGCTCTGAGAAGTTCTATCTTAGGATCAGTCAGAAAGCTTGACAGTATTAGTAGGAAATTGCTCAGCAGGTGATTTATTGTTCTTAGAAAATATTTCAGCTGGTGGTTTAATTTAATGATAAGACATAATAATGAAATTTAATTCTTCTCTATGACCTTCAAATTATAAATATATAAGGCAGGAGAATATTACAGCTTAAAAGAGGTCTGCATTATAACCATCTTGTTTTTCAAGAAGGTTACTTCAGTTCTGCTATCACATTTAGTGTCAAATATGGATATATTAATACTTATCAATAAACAGACTCAGGATTTCTTATAGGAGTGGTATCCTTTAGAGAACTGCAATTGCTCTGTCAGAATGCTAAGATTAGCATATCATAACAATAAAACAGAACATGAGCAGAAGGCCGAAATGAAAACTGTCATGTACAACTTTGCTACATAGAGTATTAAGGAAGTATTGTTTTAACTACTACTACTACTACTACTACTACTACTACTACTACTACTACTACTACTACTACTTTTTACAGAATCATGTTGTAAGTCTATGGTGCTGATCCAAATAAGAATCAGCAACACAATGTTTATACTGACCATTTTTCTTCCCCTCCACCTCAATTCCCATTGTCCCCAGTCAGCAAAAAATTAGGAAGCCTACTATGGGTTAAGAATTAAGTATCATAAAATCCTAGCACTTGGCTTGCATAAATGTTATGACAACAAAATAGCATAAAATGAATTATGATTCATGAAAGTATATTTGATGACACCATTTTATCATTTATTCCGATTCCAGATATTTATGCCTGCTTGTTAGCTTCTTGTTGGTTGTGAGCTGGATTGGTCACATAAATTCTTTATATATTATGTTCAAAAACCTATGGTGGTGTTATGATTATATGTTCCATTGATTTGATTATTAGATAGAGATCTCCTGATCTGAAATATTTGTTTAGATAATATAGTATTCTTGTTAAATAAGGATGAGAAAGCTTATATTATGTAACGGAAGAAGAGTTTATCATGTATGTATGTATGTATGTATGTATGTATGTATGTATGTATGTTGCATTTGTGCTGATAAATAAATAAAGGGAGACTAGTATAGATCTATTTCAAGCTATTTGACTCTCATCAGCTAGTCATACCCTTACTGGGATTCGAAACTGGGCTGTATTACATATTAGGCAGCTGTATTAGCCACTAGACCACAGGTTCTCCTCCTTTATCCTTAAATAATGGTCTGCAAATAGTTATGATTTCTCATTCTTATTTAACAAGAATTCTATATTTGAAGTATATTTGATGACACAATTTTATCATTTTATCATTTTATCATTTATCACGATTCCAGATATTCTAGATTCAGATCTCCTGATCTGCAATATTTGTTTAGATAATATAGTATTCTTGTTAAATAAGGATGAGAAAGCTTATATTATGTAACGGAAGAAGAGTTTATCACGTATGTATGTATGTATGTATGTATGTATGTATGTATGTAGCATTTGTGCTGATAAATAAATAAAGGGAGACTAGTATAGATCTATTTCAAGCTATTTAACTCTCATCAGCTAGTCATACCCTTACTGGGATTCGAACCTGGGCTGTATTACATATTAGGCAGCTGTATTAGCCACTAGGCCACAGGTTCTCCTCCTTTATCCTTACATAATGGTCTGCAAATAGTTATGATTTCTCATTCTTATTTAACAAGAATTCTATGTTATACAAACTAATATTCCAGATCAGGAGATCTCTATCTAATAATAAAATAATCTAATCATAATACTACCATAGGTTTTTGAACATAATATATAAATAACTTATGTGACCAGTCCAGCTCACAACCAACAGGTTTCAAGAAGCTTACAGGCAAAAATAAATATCTGAAGTTAGGGGTAAATGATAAAACACATGTCACAACATTACAATGCAATATCTACCCCATAGACCTATAGTGGAATATTATGTACTTTCTTTAACTTTGATTATTGCTGTAATTTTAACTATTATAGTAGCATCAATTTTAAAAGTATGAAACATAAGGTACTATAAGAAAGCATGTTCTTATGTTATATGAAATAAGGCACAATAAATGAAATAGTATCAATTTGTCCTGAGTATTTCCAGTTTTGAAAATTATTGGCTTGGTAAAAGACTCCAATTTGCATGGCACTGAGAACAAGCCACATAGAAACTTCCAATTTCTCATAGAGGTTCACTAAATGGCACCATTTCTGTTCTACTAAAAAAAATCCTATGATTTTATGTCAATACTAATTATCATATAATTAATAACTTTACTACAAATTTGAATCTTTGTACTAGATAGAAAAAAAATCCCTCTGAACATTAGACATCAGTATGCAAATCATGTGGTTTGCATCAGGATGTTGCAACACATATTTGTCATTGCATTCCCCAGACCCTACCCCTGAATGGCTATGTAAGTCTCAATGATCAAATCAGTTACCTGAGACTTTTGAAGAAGCTTGTGGATGTCATCTCACATATTCTTTCGGTCACCTTTGAAAAGTTATGACAGATAGGCATTGTGCCAGAGAACTAAGCTTATGGAAGGATATAAATATTGAAATAGAAAGCTACAGATATTTCAGTTGAGGCTAATGGGATGGTAGTGATGGTGGCAATACTAATAAATCAATATTTGTATTTCATTGGTTATATAAATGACAGAAAATAAAGATTACACAGAACTTGTGATAATATATAACTTCAAAACAAATGTTATTTTAGGATATTTAGAATAAATATTATAGGAAAATCTAATAGGACAGAAATGTATTCTCGGTCACTTTATATATATATTGCTACCTGCTTCCACTTTTGCTTGATATTTTAATTGTATTTAAAAATAAAATAATGAATAAAATCAAAAGAAATAATTATTTCTATTGAAAGGCAGTTGCTCAGTTTTTATCAGACAATTCATTCTATCTGTAATTTACTTGAATTGTTATAATTAGATGGTAGGTGGAACAACACTATGGTGTCTTACAAGGTATTCTCTATTTTACAGCTCCTTGTTTGCATAGAATAGTATAAATGTGCTAGGTGCAAAATTTGGACAAAATGTTCCAAAACTAATACTATATTTGCTGTTAGCTGGGAATACAGTAAATAGCATGGTGATGTTTGTCAATTGTGTTTGAAGAGGACCTTGACATCTAACTGATTGCAGGCTGTCCATGATGTGTCCGCAGGTGACTGGTAAGGCTTATACGGGCATGAAATGTTCTGCTACATGTCGGGCAGAATATGGTAGACTAAGGCTAACAGTATTGTCTGCAACTTGCAACTGCAAATTGGGTGTGATTATTTTATAATAAGGAAAGGTTTACTTTTTTAAAAAAAAGATGGTTTAGACATGAACCTGTTCACTCACACACTTGACAAAATATGTCATTAAAATATTAAACTTTATAATTGGCCTAATAGTTAACAAAGGTTGAGAGAATTAATGAAGACTGCAAGAGTGATAAGAGATTCTGAAAGTAAGAGATATTTTTGAGTAGTGTCAAGAATGGATCTTGGAGAAAAACGGCATGAGCAAAAGAAAAGAAGTAGAAGACACTAGGCAAAAAGTGGAATAGTAAAAGACAGTACAAATGCTGCCTATTAAAAACTTTTAAATAGAAGATAGAATAGTCTCTTAAATAATGAATGGAAAATGGATGTAAGGAAATAGGGTATTAAAGCTGTTTGGAACAAAGTGAGAAGAATTGTGCTATGGAGTGTCCCAGAATCTGTGGAGTTATGCTAATGGGAAATATGAAAGAAGAATGCTTCGTGAAATGATGAAGTGAAACAGTTTGAGGGAAAAAATGTTCCAAAAAGAATGGCACAAAAATTAGAATACAATAAAGACATTTTATTATATCTATAGAGAAAAGATATTGTAATTGCAAAGGATATAGTCAAAGAGCAAGTGTTGTTAAAGTTGAAAAAGGCAGAAAACATGAAGAGCAACTTTGTTCGAACATTAAAAAATGTTTTGGAAATGTATGAGAAATCTACATAAATAGAATAAATGGAATTAAAATTACAAGGGATTAAATTATTTGAAATAAAAGTTAAACGAGAACATGTTGGGGGTGTATTTAAAACATTTATATGGGTGAAATAGTTATTTGTGTTGATGTAGAGAAGAATAAAACAAATACTAAGACTATTAATGTCCAAGACCAATGGATAACAAGGAGAGCTGTAAATGCTGTAAGAATGCTATGAAATGGGTGGAATTGATGAGATCTTTGAAAAGAGAGAAATTAAAGAACAAGAAACAATGTATGAAGCAGCTATAGATGTATTAGAAGCAGGACTGTTTGCAAGAATAGAACGATTTAAAGAATCATAATGAATGATCTTTATTTAAGCTTTTCTTTTTCTTGTCTCATGCATTTAATTTTGTTGTTCCTTTTCTCTCTTCTGCATATTCTTGTTTACAATGTATGAAGGATATGTCTATAGATATGTATGTGTGTGTTGTGCATGTGTATGCAAGTCCTCTAGTTGCTCCAGTTATGGTACTTGCTTAAAATCACCGGTTCTATGCTTTTATCTGTTCAAGTTCAAAGTTCATGAAACATTTCTCTTTTACTAGTGCCTCAATTACAAGAAGCCAAGTAAATCCTGTTGAAGGTAGATTTGTTCTGACCTTTATCATTCCCATGTCCAGTTCATTGCCTTGTTTAAGTTTGTCTACATATCTCCCTTCAGTTCATGTTCTATGCTATTCAATATAAAAGGCCTTAATGAAACCAGATTGCATTTCCACCACTCTTGCTTGTTAAGTCAGCCAAAAGATATTGTAGTTACACTTTCAATCTGCACCAGGAGAGAGAAATAAAATAAAGGAATACTTTGATTGGGGAGAAAAATGGTATATTAAAGATTCTACAGCTGCTACCTGACTCCTGTAAAACATATAAATTCCACTTGGTCTCCATAAGCCTATTTTTAAAAAAATAAATACCATTGAATCTTGCTTATATGTTTTCCCAGAGCTCAGCTAACTGATAAGAGGAAATTTTTGCAACAGTTTCAAAAGTACATGTTGTGGAAGCATAGTGGTAGGTAATGTAGTTTAGGTTGCATTTGTACTATATCTTGTACTATATTATATTTTGTACAATTTAGCAAGTTCTATCTGTCAAAAGTGGAATACCTCCCACTGATGATGATATTAGCAATGAAACTCTTGATTTAGCCAAAGATGGGCAGTTTTGAGAAGAATTAGTGATGAACTTTAAACTTTTGGATTGAATTGGAACCAAGGGACTTAAACCAACCTTAGGTGCTTGTACAGTTTTTTTTTCATCTTCTGTTTCTGATAATAAAAATGGTTCATGTTAATTGAAGATATTTTAGGCATATGCAGTTTATTATTTAAAAACAATGAGTTGGGTTTGAAACATTATTTTCATATGTAGACATGCTCTTCTACTGACAATCTCTTTTATAAAGCTTTGCTTTAAAAAGGGGGGAAATTAATTGAAGATGGCCATACAACTGAAAACAGAAAAATCTACCTTTTAAAATGTTATTTATGCTTTGGGCAAATATTTGTGGAATAGCCCCTCTGTATGTTTTCTCTGCCTAAGTTCTTTTGATACAGTCCATTTTTTCCCATAGATTTATCAGTATAATGATTGTGATAGTGAGATTGGCATCCATATAAATATGACATAAAATAAATAATCTTAGAGATCAGCATGCCAATTAACCTTCAAATGTTGTCCATTGCAATTCTGGAAGCCATTGCCAACAGGGTCAATAATAAGTGAATTATTCTAGGACATTCAGCTTGGTGGTATCTGAAAACCTTCATTCCTTGCCACAACTAATTTGTGCAAAATCTGATTAAACAAATAATGTCATATGATTTACAAGGGTCAAAAATGTACCCTGATCAAAATGTAATAAGTGCATTTACTGTACCTACAGATGGAAAACACAGAGAACATGCACTGCAGGCAGTTAATGAAAAAAAATGCTGAATTCAATTTTGCTGATAGATGGGTGTCTTTCTAAATACTGCAAGAGAACCATTAAAGTTTATAGCTGAATGAGGAATTAAAAGTCTCTACCTATCTGGAAGACTGAAAAGCACAGATTCTATGAACCAGAGCTAACTCCAGCTGAAAATTTCTTAAACAGAATCCATTCCATCCAGCTGAATTTGCTGCTTCTTATTGTAGATGCTCTGAGAATAGGGCTGTGTTGGTCTATGGTAGCCAAACTTTAACGAGTCTGGTAGTGTCTTTCAGGACCATCAGATTTTAGCAAAAGGCACAAGCTTTTGTGAGCTGTAGCTCATCACAAAAACCTATTCTTTAACATAAAATGTGCTAGCATAAACCTGCTACAAGTCTATTCAATATTCAATCATAATTTAAAGACAGAAAAGATGACAGAGTCCAATTACTAACACAACATAGCTTCATATTCATACGGTTGAATTTTAAATTAATGCACAAGTATTATCAGCCTCAGTTTGTTGGAAAGGAGTGACCCAAAGATCAAACAGTATATTTTTCCCATTCAGGAAGGAACCCAGTTTGAGACAGTCAGATAAAACAAAGGCCATATTTTCTTTCCATCATCATCATCATCATCATGATTATAATCATCATCTTCAATAACAACAACATTGTCCTTTAAACTTTGTGCCCCAGTTTCTTCTGTCTGAAAATAAATACTGGAAACATAATGCAGTGTTGAGACCTGTAGTTCCCAAATGCTTTAGAAAACACTCATCAAATGGTTTTCACTATTTTATGTTCCATATATTACTCCCATCTCAAGTATATAAAAGGCATTTTAGATCAGCAACAAGCAAAAGGAATTATTTAGTTCCTGAAATGGTGCCTAATGTATTGTTCCTAGATTTTATATACCAATTTAAAAATAAACTCACACATTAAAACTTATTATCTCTTTCCATTATATTTGCAAACACCTTGTATTTTACAGTTATACCATTAGTATTGCTTACGTATAAATAGGATTATGCTCTCTTGTTCATACTGTTTAATTTTACTTGAAGTTATAATCCTTTTCATCATACAAGGCAATTTCTTAATAATGAATTCTGATGTTGCAAAAATATTGTGAAGGGATGGATTATAAAGCTTTTAGTTTGCATACAATTATGATTTGTGTTTTATATATTATATAAGGAGCTAATGTAAAAATGTCAGAATCTTTAGAAACCACACTGAGATAATAAACACATAAAGGGTGAATAGTTCAACTGTTGTGGAGGTGAATTTTAAATCTTGTATAAAACTATTTTATGGCAGAATAAAAAAGAATATGATTCTGAAGTTTGCTAGGTATATTATTTTGAAAAACTCCATAATTTACACAAGCTGTTATATTTCTCATTGATTCCCAAAACTGCATAAAGGGCAAAAAACACATTCATATCTGTAATTTTCCAGGGTAAAACCAAGAGAATTCATTTTGGATTGTAACTATATTCTTTATCTGAATATTTAGTCTCCCCAAGCTTTGCAGCAAGTATGGGAATTTACAAGTGCTTAGATTTAGACATTTTTGAAACCATTGTTTTTGTTGCAGTACTAATTCAGGTAGTCTCATTCTAATTTGAATTTTAGGAGGGTACTATGCTTAACAATTAAAGCCTGGGCTATGACTGGTAAGAAAACATCTCCCACTTCCAAAGTAGAAAGTTTTCTCTCAAATTTTAAAGGAAATATGTACAAGTTTCTCATATCACATTGGTCTTCAACCTGTGCCAGTAATCCTAATATGTTTAACCATCCATCATATATTACATCCACCAATAGTTATTCTAAAGAAGGTAAAGGTTCCCAGATATGTTGTTGCCACATAGTCAAATATTCTTGGTCTTCTTCTTGCAACTAGATGGAACGGAAACGTTTCAGAGAGAAGAGATTGTTGAACTGAGCTTGCTTTCCTTCTCACACTACTACAGCCAGGTACAACAGCTACATAGATAACAGAGTGTGAGAGGCAACAAACTGGCCTCCAGTGGTGTTGCAATGACCCCTCTCAGGATTCTTACTCTTTACTCTTGTCTTTGCTGCTTGAATTATGGAATCTGATGAACCTGGAGATTGCTAAGTTGGAAACTGACTTATTGTGTATCTTAATAAACTACTGTACTGTAATAGTTCATTTCTATGTGTTGTGAACAGCTCTCCAAAACCAATATGGGTCTTCTTCTGCTTGTTCATAAAATAAGTGATCCAGATAGATGAAAGGGCCTGCTATACACATGGAAACACAAAAGACTGAGTCCAAAGTGAAATTCTTGCACCATTTTCATGAAGCCATGTTTAGTTACTTGAATGTCTCTCTCAGATATCAAATTGTGAACTGTGGATATGAGAATCTATCTTGTGGTTTTGTGTTTGGCAGTGAATACATCATATTTAGTGTGTCAGCGTTCCAAATATCATGCAGAATTAAATCAGAGTCCAAGGCAGAGCTATTCTTAAAATTCCAATTTAATAAAACAGACATGTTGGCAACCATCTGTGGAATCCCAATTCTGAAGTTACATCAGATTCCCACCCAGTTGAAAGTTCATGATCTTGTCCCCACACCCACAAATCCATCACATGGTCCAATCTTCTTCTTCCACGCTGGCATCTCCACCCAGCTGTTTCCAGTCAGGTGCAGAGGTGCAGAGACAAAAAATGACCTTGGGCTTCTAGAAAAGAATGACAACAACACATTCCACAATTCTACTCCTTTCTATTCCCCCCTCCCAACTACTACACTAATGAAACAGCATATTGAAATAAGAGAGAGTGTGGCAGGCCAAAGATCCTAAAAGGGATATAACTGCAGGCCTGACATAGCGATACACATACAATATATGAATACTTTTGTGTAATTGCTTCCTGAAGTTTCACATTTTTAAAAAGACATTGATGAGAAGTAGCCTTGAGAAATTAGAACTAACAAGGTGAAATCCACTGAACTCAAGTAAATATTTTTGAAGCAGATTATATTTTGCCATTAACTTGGTTTGCTTGTCCTTGGTCTCTAGATTTCAGTGTCCACCTATCACCCATAGCATCTGCTGTGCTGATTCATCCAAGAACATTGATGGGCTCTATGTACCTTCAATCAAACAAGACCCCAGAAACACCCATTTTCTTTGCTGTACAACCTCCCCCCGCCCCTGGAATGATATTCTCTCCAAGACCTCGAGGGCCCTAATGGAATGTCAGAGAGCCTTGAAGACTTGGCTATTCAGCAAAACTTTTAATGAAAGTGATCGAGGTGCCCTCTGGGTGATAGGTGTTCACTTCAGTTGTTTGTGCCATCTTTTATTCTTTGTTTTATCATTATATTATTTTATTGTCCTTTGTGTACCATCTAGAATTGATTTGTGTAAAAATATAATACATACTGGTAAATAAATTTGAAATTAAGAAAATTTGCCCCAAGTTACAGTTTAAGAGAAAATTGGTCTAAAATATTTTGCAGATTGTATACAATGCCACCAAAAATTGTAAAGACATAGAAATATCCATCCATCCATCCAACAATTATTTTGAATAAATGTTGGAATCTCAAAGGAGCTGTATTTCTGAAATGAAAGCATTAATCACCTGCTTTGAGAGCAGTAAAAACATTATCTTCTAATATTATTAAACCAAAGACCCTGTTCTTTCACTCACATTTGAAATTGATTGTATCGCTGACATTTATTTTATGTGTTTTGGAGTGATTTTATTATTTGTGATAGTTATGAAAAATATCTCAAAAGTTATTCTAATTAGTATTTTAATTTTATACTTTAAAAAGATTTAAAGATATACTAGCAATACTCTTTAATGTTTAATGTAAATCATATTGGTCATATGGTCAATGGGGGGGGCAATATAGGCAAAAGAAGGGTAGAATGTATGACTATAAAGTTTTATTTATTTAAAATTAGGAGCTGTTCCTTTTTGTATTACTCAGCTGTTACTTTTATATTTCAGTATTATAATAATAAAAATATCTTTGAAAAGAAAGAAAATAATATATCACTTGCCTTGCCATGGAAAAAACTGTCCCAAGGTTGTCATTATTCAGAGTAAAGAAATACTTTTTTATCCAAAGATTTTTGAAACAAGTTTCAGTTCCAACTAGATTTCTTTGATATCCTGAGAAATGTTAACTTCTTCCATATATATTGCATAAGTCTAATTATAGTTTATGAACTATCTTGATTTTCAGCTGAATGTCATATTTTTCTGTTAACTTCCTGATATATATATATGTGTGTGTGTGTGTGTGTGTGTGTGTGTGTATCCATCTGCTCGCCATGACTGTTGAGACCAGCTGGGAGCGCCGCAGTTGCTGAAAACGGCGCTTGAAAACGCCGCAGCCCGGCTGCCCGGGAGGGATCCTCTGACTGTTGCAACCATCGAGGCCACCTGGGAACGCTGTGGCCATTTGGGAACGTTGCAGCCCAGCTGCTTGAAGACGCCTGTGGACACCGAGGCCATTTGCGAACGACGCGGCTTGGGAGCGCCGCAGCCCAGCTGCCCTGGGGGAGCTTTGACCCTGGGGGGGGGCTAACTTCGCTGGAGCTCCCGTATGATTGCCGTGATCATTGACGCCGTTTGAGAGCACGACGGCCTGAGATTGCCTCGGCTCTGCTTTTAGACTCTTTTAGAAGATATTGCGGCTCAGCTGTTTTGGAGGGGCTCTGCTGCCTGTTGGCTAAGGGTTTCTGAGGGAGCCCCAATCCCATTGTGACTGCCGCTAAGCGCTGCGAATACCCAGAGGGAGAGCATTGGATGCTGTGGAGTTTTGTGGATCATTACTCAAGTAGCTAGGCAAACTGAACTAAACCATCTTGCGAACTTTGTTGTGCCGCCTGTGGCGAGAAGCGGGCGGGGACTTCCCAACCACCGGGGCCGAAGATACCTGCTGGAGCCTGGAAGAGCAGGCTGAGACTGTCTTGGCTGCTGTGGAAGCGGCTATAGGTGACTGTTTGGGGGGACCCGACCCCCCCAGGTTGTCTGATGCCTCCTTCTGCTGTTGTGCTGCTGTAGGGTCAGGCTAGGAACAGGGTATGTTCCCACTTTTTATCATGATATTGCTGTTTTTCTGTTTTTAACTTGTATTGTGGGGATTGATTGATTGTATGTATGGGTATGTTTGGTGGGCCGGGAGTTTAGCTGGGTGCCTCCTGCACTGAGTGCTTTGGCAGAAGTGTCAAGGGGACCCAGGCCTGGTTCCGGCCCTTGGATTTGTGTGTCGAAGGGCCTGCCGGTGAATTTGGCGGCTGGGGGAGAGGGTGGAGGGACCACAGATCAGGAGTGGGCCGGAATATTGGGGTCATATTGGGGAGGGGCAGATATGGTGGGAACTTCAGGGCGAGCCATTACCGGGGAAGGAGGGTTCCCTATGTCAGAGGAATCCCTCCTTCCGGCCCTGTGAGTTCCACTCCAAGGCCAGATGACGTGAGTAGTCAGGACCCTGGTCTCAGGTTGCTGTTGCTAAATGCCAGCTCTGTGGTTCACAAGGCTCCCCTCGTCCAGGACCTAATTGTAGACGAGGGGGTAGACCTGGCATGTATTACTGAAACCTGGCTGGGCCCGGAGGGAGGAGTCCCCCTCACTGAAATGTGCCCAGAGGGTTTTCAGGTGCTTCATCAACTGCAACCTCAGGAAAGGGGCGGGGGAGTGGCCATTGTTATCCGACAGTCCTTAGTTCCTCGTAGGATCCCTGCTCCGGAGCTTGTCGGGTGTGAGTCCTTGCTGGTGAAGATGGACCTTGCGGGTCAAGTGGGCTTGTTGTTAACGTACCAGCCTCCCAACAGTGTGACAACAGCCCTCCCCTTGCTCCTCGAGTCAGTAGCTGAGCTGGCAGTTGAGTTCCCCAGACTTATGATACTGGGGGACTTCAATCTGCCTTCGCTTGGCGAACACTCTGATGGAGCACAGGAGTTCATGGCTTCCATGACAGCCATGGGCTTGACCCAAGTAATCCAGAGTCTGACTCACTCAGCAGGTCGCACACTCTACCTCGTATTTCTCTCGGAGCAGTGGAGTTGTGATCTTGGTTTGAGGGATAGTGAGATCTTGCCCCTGTCATGGTCAGACCACTTCCTACTGAGGCTCGACTTTTGGAGACCAATCCCCCGCTGTAGTGAGAAGGAACCAATTAGGTGGTTCCACCCCAGGCGTCTTATGGATCCCCAGGGTTTCCAGACGGCGCTTGGCGTTATGCCTGATACTCTCACCCGCAGTCCGGTGGAGACCTTAGTTGCTACTTGGAACTCGGTAGCATCTGAGGCTCTCCACCGGATTGCGCCTTTACGGCCGATCCGCAGCAGTAGATCCAGGAGGGCCCCTTGGTTTACCAAGGACCTCCGGGAGATGAAGCGCCAAAAGAGATGCCTAGAGCGCCGCTGGAGGTCCAGTAAATCCGAGTCAGACCGAGCACTATTAAAAGCTTGCATCGGAGCATACCTCTCAGCAATACGGACAGCCAAGAACAACTATATTGCCGCTCTGATAGCGTCCGCTGAGTTACGCCCTGCCGCCTGGTTTAGGGTGACCCGCTCCCTCCTAAATGCGAGGGTTGCAGATAACCCCTTACAAGGTAGAGCAGAGGGATATGTCCAGTTCCTCGTGGACAAAGTTGCTCGGCTTCGGATGGACCTGGACTCCAATTGCGCAGAGCCAGCCGGGGTACCGGGGGAAGGTCTTGAACGACATCTCCATATTCCATCGGCCAGCCAGTGCCGGCTGGCAACTACAAGGAGGAGGGCCTTCTCAGTAGTAGCCCCGACCCTTTGGAACGAGCTCCCCATGGAGATTTGTACCCTCACCACCGTCCAGGCCTTCCGCACAGCCCTTAAGAACTGGCTAGCCCGTCAGGCCTGGGGACAAGGATAGCCGCCCCTCCCGAATGATGAATGTATGTTGCTTATTACTTTTATTATATGTGTCTACGTCATTGTTTGTATTCCCCCTTCCTGATTTTATGTGAGCTGCCCTGAGTCCCCTCAGGGAAAAGGGCGGCCTACAAATGTTAATAAACATCTAAACATCTAAACATCTCTGGACTGACTTTCAACCTGTTGCTCCTGATGAAGTGGACAAGGCCATGGGAGCGGTGAGTGCTGCCACGTATATACTGGACCCGTGCCCCTCCTGGCTGGTCACGAACAGCAAGGAGGTGACGCGGAGCTGGATCCAGGCAACGGTGAATGCCTCTCTTCGGGAGGGCTTCTTCCCACCGGCATTGAAGATAGCGGTGGTGGGACCCCTCCTGAAGAAGCCATTGTTGGATCCAGCCATTTTCAATAACTACCGTCCAGTCTCCAACCTCCCCTTTATTGGGAAGGTTGTTGAGAAAGTGGTAGCCTCTCAACTCCGACGGTCCTTGGATGAAGCCGATTATCTGGACTCCTTTCAGTCTGGATTCAGACCTGGCTACAGCATGGAAACCGCTTTGGTCGCACTGACCGATGATCTCTGGAGAGCCAGGGATGGAGGTCATCCCTCCATCCTAGTGCTTCTTGACCTCTCAGCGGCCTTCGATACCATCAACCATGGTATCCTTCTGTGACGGTTACGAGAGGTGGGGGTGGGAGGCACCATCTTTCGGTGGTTCTCCTCCTACCTCTCGGACAGGTCACAGTCAGTGTTGGTCGAGGGGGAGAGGTCGACCCCTAGGGCCCTGAAATATGGGGTTCCTCAGGGTTCGGTCGTATCCCCCCTCCTGTTTAACATCTACATGAAGCCACTGGGTGAGATCATTCGACAGCACGGGATGAAATACCATCAATACGTGGATGATACTCAGTTGTATCTGTCCGCCCCATGCCAACTCAGTGAAGCGGTTGACGTGATGTGCCAGTGCCTGGAGACTGTCAGGGTCTGGATGGGGGTTAACAAGCTTGCACTCAATCCAGACAAGACCGAGTGGCTGTTGTGTTTCCCTCCCAAAAATTTGGTTAGTATTCCATCACTCAGGCTGGGGGTGAAATTTTACACCCCTCAGACAGGGCTCGCAACTTGGGAGTCCTCCTGGACCCACTGCTGACCTTAGAACATCATTTGTCGGCTGTGACCAGGGGGGCATTTGCCCAGGTTCGCCTGGTGCACCAGTTGCGTCCCTACCTGAACTGGGAGGCACTCGCAACAGTCACTCATGCCCTCGTGACCTCAAGACTGGACTACTGCAATGCGCTCTACATGGGGCAGCCCTTGAAGAGCATTCGGAGATTTCAACTCATCCAGAATGCAGCCGCGCAAGCGATTGTGGGTGCACCTCGGTACACCCACGTTACACCTATCCTCCGCGAGCTGCACTGGTTACCGATCGGTCTCCGGGTACGCTTCAAGGTACTAGTCGTCACTTATAAAGCCCTTCATGGTATTGGATCTGGGTACTTGAGAGACCGCCTGCTGCCAATTACCTCCCAAAGACCCATTAGATCACACAGGGTTGGCCTCCTCCGGGTTCCGTCTACCAGCCAATGCCATCTGGCTACTACCCGGGGGAGGGCCTTCTCTGTGGCAGCTCCGGCCCTTTGGAACAAACTCCTTGCAGAGATTTGGACCCTCACCTCTCTCCAGGCCTTCCGAAAAGCCGTTAAAACCTGGCTGTGTCGGCAGGCCTGGGGTTGATGAGTTCCCTTCCCCTCTTGACCTGTGTGGCTATGTGGCTGTTGGCTATTTTAAATGCTTGTATTGTACTTTTGTGTTCCCTTTCCCCCTTGAGTTGTTTGCCGCCCTGAGTCCCGCTGGGCATATAAATAAAACAAATCTCAATCTCTTAGTGTCCCAACCCCTGGTATGCCCAAATATGGGATGAAGCCCACTGCTTCCTTTCTCTGTCTATCGGCTCATCACAAGAGACCATCCAGACAGAAACCCAATATTTTTACTGTTGCCTTTTTTACATTTGTGTTCTATTTGTGCTGATAAATAAATAAAGGCAGACTTGTATAGATCTATTTCAAGCTATTTAGCTCTCATCAGCTAGCCATACCCTTACTGGGATTCGAAACTGGGCTGTATTACATATTAGGCAGATGTGTTAACCACTAAGCCACAAGGTTCTCCTCCTTTATCAGCTGAGCCAGGAAATAGGTATGTATTTAGTGTCATAACCCCTGGTATGCCCAAATATGGGAGGAAGCCTACTGCTTCCTTTCTCTGTCTATCAGCTCGTCACAAGAGACCATCCAGACAGAAACCCAATATTTTTACTGTTGCCTTTCTTACATTTGTGTTGTATTTGTGCTGATAAATAAATAAAAATATTGGGTAAGGGTATGGCTAGCTGATGAGAGCTAAATATCTTGAAATAGATCTATACTAGTCTCCCTTTATTTATTTATTTATCAGCACAAATACAACACACACACACACACACACACACACGTGTGTGTGTGTGTGTGTGTGTGTGTGTAAGTTTGTGTGCACAGATTTATATTCTCAAAGATTTCCAGAAAGCTCTATTGTTGCTGCTGTTGGCTTTATGGTTATTTTTATACTTCTGTGCCACTTTAGAATACACTCAATTGGGTTAAAAGGCAAAAAACCGTCAAAAATAATAGAAGCCAAAAGCAGAAAAAAATGCACATACCAGAGATATGAATAACAGATAAATACTCCAATGCCAGAGTGAATCACAAGAAAGCATTCTAACCCCAAGGCCTACTAGAACAGTTATGATCTAATGGTTTTCTTAAAAACCAATAGATACAAGACATTTGAATTCCCAAGGGAATATGATTTCACCAAAGACTGGAAGCTGATTACAGCTGAATGTCAACCAGAAGGAGATGTCTCCAGCACTATCAGTTTTGCAGTCTTTCTCATGTTTATGATGGAGGAAGTGTCATTCAGCCTAGTGAAACTAACTTCTGCATAGTTACCACTGTAATTCTAGAGTCCTTTAAATAAAGTTTACCTATTTACCTGCTAGAAAATAGGTATTTTGTTTTAAAGGGATATTTCTGTAAGAAACTCAAGGCTTGGAAGCCAGAGCCGGCCCTTGGGGTGCTTAAATCTGGCCTGTGGGTTTGCCCTGGAAACAGCAAAGAACCAGCCCATCCCAGCACAATCAAGGTGCTGATCTACAACCTGGCAGCAGCTGTTTTCATTGGTAGAGTGCTACAGGAGGCCATTGCAAATGAAAATGGAGTTCAGGTGGGATACATGTGGCCCTCCCAAACTTGTTTTCATTGGCAGAGTGCTAGAAAAACAAGGTTGCTTGTCCCCCTCTGCCTAGGGCAGTGGACAGCCTGCACTGCAGTACAGGAGTTCTCCACATGGCCTGAGAGGTATGGTGAGACTCCTCTGGAGGACAAGGGTTTGGCGCTCTCTCTGGTCTCACCTTCCTCCACTGGAGACAATGGAATCCCCCAGCCCTGCCTGGTCCACCACTGGCGCCCCCAACATGACTGATATTGAGCTGGCCATGCCCACCCAGCCCCCTGTGGTCAAACGCAACCTGATGCAGCCCTCAATGAAATCAAGTTTGGCACCCCTGCTGTAAGACATAACTTGTTACTGTGCTTCTGAAATGAAAACATCAATCACTTGCTTTGATAGCAGTCAAAACATTATCTTCTTACATTATTAGGTCAGAGGCCCTGCCCTTTTACTCAGGATTGAAAAATTGTATCACTGACATTTATCTTGTATGTTTTGACTAGCTTGCAAGATGTTGGAAAGCAAGGCTTCTTAATAATATAATTATATTTTATGCAATATCTAGAATATTAAAGTTCTGCTTTCCCCAAAACAGTCTCCAAATATCTTTCCAGAAAGTTAGTCTCTTTAAAACATCAATCCTGTCAAACCCTAATGAAGAATTTTGTCAAACTGCCCGTTATCTACTGTAGTATCCAAGCACATCTTGTTCCGTTTCTTACTCTGTTTGTGTGTGTTGTGTATTAGGCGCCACCACTGAAATTGTTCTTAAAACTACATTGTGTCAGCACCTTTTCTATCAACTACTATTTTTTTCTAATCATGAAAGTCATATATCTTAATTTAATTTTTTCTGCCTCATGCGAACAGTCCAAAAGTGGTTTCCAATCAGCATTAAATTTAATTAGTCTTAGTCTATAAGTTTAGCCACCTCTGCAGTTTAGACTCCATTATCTTGACCATCCACTCAGTGGTGATATTCAGCCAGTTCGCATAAGTTCAGGTTGTTAAATTACCCACCCCCACCCACCCCTGCTATGAAAGTGGATCTTGGGCATTGTGCTGCACTGCAATGGAGAAACAGGCAACAGAGCCATCGGTGCAAAGGAAGGAGAAGGCTGCTTTCCTTCCTCCTTCCCTTGGGTTGGCCAATCATTGCCCATTTTTTCATTGCAGCAGAGCACCCAGGATCCTTTCGATAGCAGGGGTGGGTAATTTAACAGGTTTTCCCAGGATCAGGTTGGCTGTCACAGGAGGCTGGTCCCACATGTGTGGTGGAGATGGAGGACGGAGAGGAGCCATGCCTCCCATGATAGCCAACCTGATCCTGGGAGAACCGGTTGTTAAATTATTTGAATCCCACCACTGCGATCCACTTTTCTTTAGTGGGCAATACCAAATTTCTCTACTGCTGTGCATATAAGTTAGCATATATCAAAAAAGTTAAGTGAGTTTGTTCCAACATTTCCTCAATCAGTATCAAAATAAATATTTATGGTTTCAGTTGTATATTAATCTTGAAAGTCTTCTGCATTAATGTCCCATTGGGTGCTTCTTTCAAAAAGGTAACTGGACTCTCGTGGCTTTTTCTTTGAAAAAGTTTCACTTTTTCTCCAAGAAGCTTCTTTAGTTTCTAACTATGACTGAAAATTGGAAGTTGTTCCTTTATATTGCTTTTTTCTTTCTTTCTCCACTTATGACTTTGTTCTTTCTTTACTTTTTTCTTATCTTTATTTTAAATATTAGTTTCTATTAGTTTATAATCTCTCTTGTTAAAAAAGTTATTAAAAAAAAGTATCGCATTTTTTGTATAAGATGCACCCCCCCCCAAAAAAAAAGTGGATGAAAATTTAGGTGCATCTTATAGACAAAATATGGGCATTTTTGGCCTACCAAACCCTCTGTGTGTCGCATGTTTGCCCTCCCCGGCCCCCAGAAGCCTCTGCAGTGTTCTATATGGCCCATATTCACCAAAAACTGGTACATTTTGACAAAAAATGCACCCATTTATGCCCTGCAGAGTGTTTCTGGGGGCTGGGGAGGGTGAAAACGTGATGCACAGAGGGTTTGGGAGCAATGTTCCCTCTAATTTTTTTTCAGTGTGAGTGGAAAAGTATAGTGTTTGTGCGGCATATTTTCATGCCTGAGCACCTGAATTTTTTTCACAGATGTCACCTAAGACAACAACAAAATCAGTATTATTTGAAACTCAAAGTTATGTTTATTCAAGGTACCCGCTTAATTAAACGTGTTATATAATATCAGTATCACTTAAAACGCTCCTGCTTAGCAACCAAAATGTTGGCTCAGAAAGTCTGGCATTTGAAGCACGCAAATCTTAAAGCTGTTGTTACAAGACCCTTGCACCCCTAACCCTTTAGGGGAAAAAAACCCCAGGGGTCTTCAAACATGACAGCTTTAAGACTTGTGGACTTCAACTCCCAGAATTCCTCCCTGAGGGGAATTATATATTTGGACTGTTTCATAGTTACATTAGAGAACTACATTGTTAGAACTTAGCACAAAAGATTCCTTTTATCTGAAAATCCAAATAGAGTAAACCTGCTATTATCCCAGAGCACTAATGTCATTTGTCCCAATCTGTTTTACGAGTCTGTATTAAAATAGAAATATTTTCACTAAATTTTATAGATCTATATTTCAGGAACCTATCAGAAGTTAGGGCAAGATAAGAGTGGAAGAATGAATTTTGTTGCAGGTCATTGATTTTAATTGTTCTTACTGTCAGATTTCTCCTTATTTCCAGCTTGAGTCTCCTTCTGACAAGTTTCCATTGCTTCTTGTCCTGTCCTCAGGTGCTATTGCTGCCTCCTCCTCCTCCTCCTCCTCCTCCTCCTCCTCCTCCTCCAACAGCACCAACACATTTGCTGCCCAGCGCTGCGGCTGAGGTGAAGCCGCCAAAGCTCCCGCTGGTGCCCCTGCAGCGTTGGGCGGAAATCCGGCAGTGCTGTTGGAGGAGGAGGAGGCGGCAGCAGATATAGGAGAATGATTTCTTACTGTTGCTTGATAAACAGTTAGAATCTGAAATTTTTCCTGAAGAAGGGCGCCCCGCCTCTCCTCTCCTCAGCCACCCCCTTGTGCAGCGCCCCGTCCGCTGGGCTGCGCCGGAACGCAGATGCCGGACCCCCCCATGCCTGCTTGCCCCTCTGCAGACCAGGTTCAAGTTAAGGGTGCGGCAGAGGGAGGGGGGAGCAGGTCAAAAGCCGCCGCACAGAGGGGGCGGTGGTGGAAAGGCAGCCAACCAGCCTGCCACCGCCGGCCACCGTCAGCCCTGCCACTCTTCCTGCCTCCTTCCCAGCCCCACAGTCCAGCGGTCGCAGCAGAAGCAGCCCCAGGTCTCCGCTGCCGCTCCCCGCATTTTCTGGACAGGGTCTCGCAGGAAGGAATCCCCTCTCCAAGGGATGCCATGAACATGGACTTGAAGAGCCGTGCTCTTCAAAACAAGTCTGTGGAAGTCCTTTGCAGGTGGCCAGTTGTAGCCACCTGCAAAGGACTTCCCCACGTTTGCTTTATGGAAATCTCTGCGCGGCAGATAGAAACTGCTGCGCGGGGTTTTCTTGCCACGTGCGCGGCCGTGCAGCCGCGCACCTTAGAGGGAACAGTGCTTGGGAGCCCAAAAATGGGCCCAGTTTTGGTGAAAATGGGCCATGGGGAGCACTGCAGAGTGCTTCTGGGAGCAGGAGAGTGCAAAAATGTGATGTGCGGAGGCCAAAAACTATTTTTTCTCGTTTTCCTGCTGTAAATTTAGGTGCATCTTATAGTCCGAAAAATACAGTATTTTGCTTCAAAGTACCCAGTTGGTTAATCAAACATACAGGTTGTTCTAACCCCCCTCGTCCCACACCAAAACACTCCAATCCAGATACTTTATGGAATTTATTCACAGACAGACAGGTCCTTGGCAGCAAACCGGCATAGACAAGCTTGGGCAGCAATCCAGCACAGATAAGGCTTGGCAGCAATCCAGTCTGCCAAACTCACAATAATGTTCTCCGATATTATTAGTTCCTGCGTTGACTTCTGCAAGAGCAGCGTGTGCACAAACAGTCCTTTTATAGTCTGGAGAGGAGCCTAATGACCACCAGCTGAGGGCAATTACCTCCTGTACTTGCGCAACTCTTCCTGACGCCTATTAGCTCTTTGGTGCCGGGCATCCAAGAACAACTCACTGCTGACCTCAGGCTCACACTCCCTTGTCTCCTCCCCACTGGTCCAAGGCTCAGGCACCTCCTGGTGGCCAACCAGCCTCTCTGTGCCCTGCTTTGAGTCGGAACCCTGTCCAGGGTCCTCCACATCCTCCAGAGGCGACTCATAGGACCCCTCACTGTCGGAGTCTGGTGGCAGCTCCAACGGCTCCTGCTGGGCCACAACACAGGTAGTCCTTGACTTATAGCCATTTGTTCAGTGACCAAAGTTAAAATGGAACTTAAAATAGTAACATGACTGGTCCTCATACTTACGACCATGGTAGCATTCTTACAGACATGATCAAAATTCACACCTCTGGTATGTATTCACGATGTTTACCGCATCCGAGTGTCACGTGATCACCATTTGTGACCTTCCCAGCCAGTTTCAACAAGGAAGGTGAATTCATTTGATGACTGCATGGCACAATTAACAATGACAGTGATTCATTTAACAACCATGCCAAAAAATTGTAAAACTGGGTTAACAACCATCCTACCAAGCTATACAATTATGTGTCCCAATTTTGTCAGTAAGATGAGGCCTACCTGTACATTTTTGAAATTGAAAACCTTGTCTTGTCTACCAGGTGCATTTTAGTCAATATTATGTAAATGTAATGCAACAGTGCACTGACAAAAAAAGGAGCATATTTGCTGGCCATAATAAATAATTTTACTAACTGTTCTACCATATATATGCTTGCTTTTAATAATTACTCCTGAAATGCTTGGCCAAATTTGCACTTTTGGGAACCCTGTTCAAATAGGCCCATTCTATGATTCCAAGAAAAAAAAATAGAGGTCATAAATTGATTTATTTAACTTTATCAAAATGTAACAGTATATCTGGAAGGATTTGTTGCCTAAGCCCATTCATGTGTACACTGTACATTCGCATAATCAGCATGATTTTTTAAGTTGTTATTGTTAAAATAGCGAAACACAAAATAAAATGTCTATAATGAACAATGATAACAGTGAGAAAGTAATTGCATTTTAATGGTTAAAACATAACAAAGAAAGTCAAAGAAGAAAAAGTTCTATATGATAAGTATGATAAATCTCTGCTTGAAATCAATTGAGTCAATCACCTGATCATTATATGTGGATCATGTGCCATTGAATGGAAAGATTTTTTAAAAATAGAGAATAAATGTATATCCTAGATTGATTCCTTAAAATCAGAGCAACAACTTTCTTTTTATTATAAAAATTAATTCTTTGCTATACCCCAGCTTTAACAAATTGACAAATTCATAATTTAGAGATATTCAATACCACATTGAGATCCCAAATTATATTAACCTGCATATTAATTTGAAGCCAAACAAAGTTAAAAAAGAACCAAATCATGAAATTAAAGAATTTTCAAATGTCTTATATCAGCAACATGAAAAAAGCCATCCATTTTTAAGGATGTTTAATGGTTCAATAGATACTTTTCAAAGACTTTGTTTTACTTTTAAATCAGAGTTATATTGTACACTTTTTAAATGAATGGCCTATTGATATGACAAAATTGGATGCTCCTGTCCTAATGTTCATTTTAATGTTTAAATCCTTATGAAATTGAATTTTAGTTTCCATTCAAGCAGAGTTTCTTAGCTAAATTTGCAGGCTGTTAAAGCATTAGAGCCATATTGTTTAGTTAATATACAGTATGTCTCAGCTATCTATATTGTCAAGCATGTTGAAGGCAACTTGGCATAAATAGAAAACTAGTCTCACACATATTCTGACTTCTTATTCATAGTGTTTCTTTTATCAATCTGGAACTTTCAAAAGAAAATCCAAGATTGAGTTGGGATAAATAGTGATTCAGATTAAATGCCATAGGGATTAAGTACAGAAAGAGATAAGCTATGTTTTATCTGTTCAACGTGAATTTCAACTGGAGATGTGCACAAGCGCACACACACACACACACACACACAGAAACACACACATTCAATCCTGTAATCCAGCTTCACCAATATAGGAAATCATGCTTTCGTCTCTACCATTCAACTGTTAAGCAATTTATGTAAAGAGCCAGATAAAGTGGTTAGAAGAATGAACACAAATCACAGAGCATCTGCCATGTAAAAAAAAAATATATATCCCAATTGTCATATACATATTTTATTTTTAACTATTCTGCCACACACTTTTGTTGTGTTTGGTATTTTCTTCCACTATGCTAACAGAACACAATATTTCTAAAGTTGTAAATTGACATTTTAAGACTGAAATATTTCAGTTCCAATTCTCCAAGTCTGGGTTGTGTAAGGCTATTCTTTCTTGGAAATGTTCTGACTATGAATGGCCAGTTCTGAAAATGAAATACTTACACAGAGAGAATATTTTTCCTTGAATGGGAATTATGGCACAAATTGAATACTTATTGTTATATAATTTAAGTAAATATCAATCACTGTAATCATGTAGTTGAGTTGCATTCATGTTTTCCTTTTTAGAAATGGTGAAACAGCATATTTATTTCAGATGTGGGCTCAGCCTATTTCCAAGCCATTTGTAAAGTAATCTGCTCAAACCTGTGGTTAATAATGATTTGTTTGTCCATTTGAAGCTAGTCTACAGCCAGAAAACAAGAAAGGTGGAAATAAATATGGAAGCTTTAACAGGAATTTCAGAAAGAGGGCCATTCTTGCTAAATGACTATTGACACATTACCATACAGACAATTCCATCAAAGATGAACACAAAAAATCATCAATTCTATCTAAGCCCAAGGCAATAGTTACTTCAGCAGCAAATCAGGAAACTTTCTAATACATATAGCACTTATTTTCCCTGGTATGGTATATTTTAAAGACACAATTAACCCCTTAATATATTCATATCCTATCCAGACTCAAAGGGAATATGAAAAAAAATACAATTCATTGAAAGAAGTGTGGTTATCATATATCAAACTTCTTTCAAGGAATTGTATCTTTCTTTCCAGATTCTCTTTGAGTCTGGATAGGATATGAACATATTATAAAGAGTTTTTTGTGCCTTTTCTAAATAATTTCCAAAGCATGCTATGATTTCATATCTTTCTGTCTGGAACACAGATAACAGGTTGTTGCTACCAATGGCAATAAAGGTCAAGATTGGTACCAGAAGCATGCAACAGAAACAAATTTGGGGCTTGGTCAATCTGGAACTGAGCCGCCTGCAGTTCGATCTAAGCATAGTACTCAAAATTGTCTGCTATAATGTCTTGCCTGTCAAGGACTTCTTCAACTTCAACACAATAGGACACAGGCAAAAGATCGATACAAACTCAATTGCAGAAAATATGACTTCAGCAACAGAGTGGTCAATGCCTGGAATGCTCTACCTGACTCTGTTGTTACATTCTCAAACCCTCACAGCTTCAATCTCAAATTGTCTACCATGGACCTCACCCCATTCTTAAGAGGTCCGTAAAGGGTGCATGCATAAGTGCACCAACGTGCCTACCGTCCCTGTCTTACTGTCCCCATTTACCTGTATTTACTTCCTTTATTCATGTTTATGTTCATACCTATATTGTTATCATGTACATGTTTGACAAACAAACAAACAAATAGATAACAGAAGCCCCAACCTTTTTAATCTGTGTAGAGATCAGACCTTTTCTGACCTCCTATAAATATCTCTAGTTGTCACCTTCTATATAACATTCTTTCAAACTTTCTGCTTGTCTTAGGACTAAACATTGCTTTTCCCTCTAGTCTCTCCTTGTATCAGCCTGGTGAGGGAGTCCATAGAGGAAGCATAACAGTGGTGGGTTTCAAATTTTTTAAGAACGTCTTCTGTAGGTGTGGCCTGCTTTGTGGGAGTGGCTTGCCAGCCATGTGACTGGGTGGGAGTGGCTTGCCAGTCATGTGACTGGGTGGGTGTGGCCAACTTGTAAAATGTGGTGAAACTCACTTAACAACCATCTTGCTTAGCAACCAAAATGTTGGCTCAGAAACTCTGGTATTTGAAGCACGCAAGTCTTAAAACTGTCAAGTTACAAGACCCTTGCACCCCTAATCCTTTAGAAAAAAACCCCAGGAGTGTTCAAACTTGACAGCTTTAAGACTTGTGGACTTCAACTCCCAGAATTCCTCCTTTTGCTCTTCATCTTGATGATGTGTGGATGGGCGGTGGGAGGGAGCTGGAACCGGTTCTAAACAGCACTGTAGATTTGTGGAACCTCTTCTATAGAAGAGGTTAGAACTGACAAGAACCCACCCCTGAAGCATAACTAAATGGAATAATGTTACTTTATTGTAAGGTTACATTAATAGAATCTGGCAAGTATGAAAATACATTTCTCCTTCATTGTCTTTACACTGCAAAAAAAAACAACAAATAAACAAAGAAGGGTGTTTAGCCTAAGCTGCTTCCAGTCCAAGGGTCTCCAACCCCCATGCTCCACTGGGATGTGGCCTATTCAGAACCGGGCCATGCAAGTGGCATGCCAGCACACATGTACGCAGGTGCAACTCAAGCTGAGCACACGTGTACCACTTGCGCAACTTGAGCTGTGCGCAGGCGCTCATGCATACCAACCCTCTCCCTGCTCGCGTAGCTGATTCCCCTCTCCCCCCACAGCCAGGTTGCTAAGAGACAATGATTGTTGACTGCTGCTCTAGTCCAAGTGTCCTCTTGGCTGTGGCTCTTCCCTGCCTTTCCAAAATACCTTCATGCCTTGTGATCCTGAATTGTCCAGTTCTTGTTTATCTTCTTTACTCTTATCTGAACCTCATTCCAGTTTCTTGAAACCTTTCTTGAACAGTTTGGTGCACTAAGCAGGGGTTTCCAACCTTGGGCGCTTTGAGCCTTGCGGACTTCAACTCCCAGAATTCCTCAGCCAGCAAAGGTGGCTGAGGTGTTCTGGGAGTTGAAGTCCACAAGGCTTAAAGCGCCCAAGGTTGGAGACCTCTGCACTACAGGAAGCCCTTATTTAGAGAGCACAACTAAGACTAGCAATAAGTGAAGTGGTTGCTAAGTGAAACCAGAACTGTGATCATGATCTTACTTTGGCTTTCATTTAGATTACAGGCCTGTGCCTGTTATATACATGAGGATTGGAAATATTTTTTTCCCACCACTTTTGTAACCGCAAACAGTACTTGTGCAATGCAGTGAAGTGAGGACTACGTAACTCTGTGCCGCTTTGCCTAGCAGGTTCACCTTTCTAGGTTTAAATGTAAGTGAATTTTGTTGGAATCTTGTTTTTTTTTCCTCCCCAGTTTTGTATGCAGAGATAATTTCTGTACGGGATAATAAAAGAGCATTCAATCAGGTGAGTTCTCATCTGAAGTGGTTCAGGTTAGATAAGAGGTTTGCCACTTCTGAGGAGAATCTGTTCCCTAAAGTTTCACCAGTGAAGGCCTTGCAGAAACCATCCTCCAGGCACCATCTAGTGGTAAAAAGAGAGAGAGGATGGTTGGAAAAAAAAATATTACTGGAACACGAAGAAATACACACTAAGGAAGAAGATGGGAAACCGGGGGGGGGGGGGGGCGGTGGCTTCCCAGGCAGGATCTCGGGAGTGACGCTCGTTTTAGAAAGCAGGTTCAGGTGGATTAAAGCAAGAGTGGTCAACAGGCGTTGATCCTCTGAAGCGAAAGGGAGGGGCGCGCTGCACAACGGCGTAGACGTTCGTGTCCAGGGGCAAACGGGTATTTTTTTAACTAGGCGAAGAGGGAAAAATTCACAAAGTTTGAAAAACTGTGGTTTTGAACAATATGTTGATCGTCGTTTTGGGGGGGGGGGAAACGACGACGAGGGGCGTCGTTTAGAAAAGGCTCTATAAACTCCTCATTAATCTCCACCAGAAAGGGAAAAGCATCCCAGAGCTCAAACTCGATCTGTTTTGGGCGCGCTCTCGTGTGTGTGTGTTTGTGTGTGTGTGAGAGAGAGATTGAGTGAGAGAGAGAGAATGTGAGAGAGTGAGTGTGTGCGTGAGTGAGTGTGTGGTAGAGAGAGAGGCGCCTTTGAGAATGGGGCAGAGCACTACACACGCGCGCGCGCTCACACGCCCGCAGCCCCTTTGCCTGGACGACCAAATCGGAGTAGACGCCGTTTCGTAATTCTCTTTGTTTCTCTCCGGATCGAAGCCCCCGACCTCCTTCCCGCCATGACTCCATCCGCCTTCCCCTACCTCCACTGACATTTTTAGGGGGGGGGGGAGAAAAGCGGAGCAGCTGCCCGGGGTGGCACCATCACCCGCAGCGGCAGGGTGGATTGCTCGCCTCCGTGGTCTGCCGCCCGCTCTCAACCCCCGCAGCAGGAGCCTCGGCGGCTGGGAAGCCCTTGGCTCCGCTAGTCAAGGCATGCCGGGCATCAGCTGGAGCTGGGAGGAAGCTTGGCCCCGGCAAACCTGCCCTCCGCCATCCGATCGCGGCAGTTCTCCTGTCTGACGCCGCCGAGCTCTTTCCTGAGGGGGAGGAGGAGGAGGAGGAGGAGAGAAGCGGCTGCATTGAGTTGCCACCAGACGGAATTGCGTCGCTTGCTGCCCACCCCCCACCCGGCCGCTTCCCACGTCTGCCGCTGAACTTGTTGCAGAGGGGAGAGCAGAGGGGGGCTGGCCAGGAGCCGCCTCAGCGCCTCCGCACGGGCGCCGCGGCAGCCTCGGCCACTTTCAGGTCCCCTCCATGCCCAGCGAGCGCTCCGGCCGGACTTCGCCCTCAGGTAAGGCGAAGGGAGGGAAAGAGGTCCAAGGAGGGCTCCATGCGTGGACTAGCGGCTGCCGCCCCCCCTTCGAGGCAGAGGCCTCTTGGATTCCCCCCTCCTTTCCAAATTTACGCCCCTTCCCCTCCCTTCCCTAGATCGCGGCTGATTCAGTCTCCGCCGCCAGAGCTTTGGGCGCGCTGCCTCCAGCGGGGCAGCATCAAGTGGCGGGGAGAGTTTGAGAGGGCGCCGGAGCAGCCCGGGCAAGGCTGCCTTTGCAGCTGGAGAGAGGCGTGGGTGGGTCACAGGAGTTAATTCGGTGTGTAAGATGGGGAGGGGAAAAGTAATGTGAAATGGCTTTCTTGGTCCTTATCCAGGTTTCTCCATCCCGCTCCCAAATCAGTCCCTTTGTCCTGGCTGAGATTTCTAAATTCTTGCATAGACCCTTTTGAGGTCCAGACTAATCTCCTCATTGAAAGTGCTGATTGTTTTATTTTGGACTGCATAAATAGTGCTACTACTCTCACACATGCACGTGCACATACGTCATGCCTTGAGTGTGTTTGTGTATGGTGTAACTCAAGCTCCTTATCCTTAACCTTTGTTCCTTAGTCCTAATCTCCACCTGTAGAATTCCAACATTTCTTTAGCTAGCGGTGTAACCTTCCTTTCCACCATCCCCGTTGTAGCACCTAACCTCACCTTTATTTCTAAATCAACTGTATTTGACCATTCCAGCCCCAAACTTTACATTTTAGGATTCCTCCCATCTCCTCAAGACCAACTCTCAAAAAACGTTTACTCCTCTATTAACCAACCACTTTGGCCATTCTCTCTGCTATCCTAAACTTCACTTTCAGCAACTTCTGAATTTTCATTCAGGATGAAGACCTTGACTTTTGCCTTGGTTGTAGCTCACCTCCTTCCTAGGAACCTCCCTCCCAAAATTGTTCTCCCCCTTTTTTTTTTTGCATGTTTCCCACAAGTGGTTGTTCTGGCCAGTTCAACTGTAAATTTGGATTTTCCTTCCCCCATCTTGATGCTCAGCCTTAATTTCTGCTTTTAAAAAATTCACTTCATTTTCTCTAAGGGGGCTTGCAGGATTCTTTGTGCGAGCTGAGCTGTTTCTCAGCTTGCCTTTTCTTTATTCAAGAAAATCTTCCCTGTGTCAAGTTGGAGGCTGCTAGTTCTCTGCTCCTTTGCCTTGCTTGGAAAATAGGTGTGTGTGGTATGAAGTGATGGTCATTGGGATAAAGGGAATCAACTGTAAATTGGAAAAGTGGCATACTCACACCTTCTGCTAACAATATATGGTTTGCAAAGAGATGTAAGTAGACACCCTAGCAGGTGTTCTTTCTGTAGCACTAGCCTAAGTATTCAAGAAAGAAAGAAAAATCAATTTAGTTGCAAACAACTATTTGCAGCTGATGGTTGTAATAGACAGGTGGGAGGAATGTCAGGATGTCAGAGCCTTTCCCAGGAATCAGAAAAGAACAGAATATTGCTGAGCTATGAGTTATCTCTTGGTTTCATAAAATTTCTGACTGATTACCACTCCCTGGATCTGACAGGCTAGCTGATTTGCTCTTGCAGACAGTGTATTTTTGCTGCATTTTTGTGCATGTTGATCTTCCCTGACTTCAGTCTATCTAAAGGGGAAAGGAGGTGCTTGGTATTGATCAAAAACATAGAACAGCTTCTCATGCTCCACAGTTGGTTAACACCTTAAAGCAAACATTTCAAATAGAGTTAAGCAATGGGAGAGCCTGTTACTTGGGAAGGATTACAAGAGAAAGAAGGTGGAAAAAATAGGTTAGTTTTCTTTCTCGTACATAAAGCGTGGGCCCCTAATCTCTTGCTGCATTCTGTGTTTCCCCTTTCCCCCTTCATTTTAGAAGACTGGATTATTTCTAAAGAGACCACCCAGCAATACCACCAGCAACTTCCATAATGGCAGCAGGAGTAGCAGCATGGCTGCCTTTTGCCCGAGCAGCAGCAATAGGATGGATGCCAGTGGCCTCCAACCCTATGCCAAATGCACCTCAGCAGGAGAGGAAACGTAGTCAGGATTCTCTGATTGTGCTGAATGTGAGTGGCACCCAGTTCCAGACCTGGCTGAACACCCTCGAACGCTATCCTGATACCCTTCTGGGCAGCTCAGAGAGGGACTTCTTCTACCACCCAGAGTCACAGCAATACTTTTTCGACCGGGATCCTGACATCTTCCGACACATCCTCAATTTCTATAGAACAGGGAAGCTACACTATCCCCGTCAAGAGTGCATCTCAGCCTATGATGAGGAGCTGGCCTTCTTTGGTATTATCCCTGAAATTATTGGCGATTGCTGCTATGAGGAGTACAAGGATCGACGACGGGAAAACGCTGAACGCCTTCAGGATGATGCTGATCAGGATAATGCCAACGAGTGCCATCTTCCTTCCATGACAGCTCGAGAGAGGATGTGGCGGGCCTTTGAGAATCCACACACCAGCACACTGGCCCTGGTTTTTTACTATGTTACTGGCTTTTTCATTGCTGTTTCTGTCATGGCGAATGTGGTGGAGACTGTGCCCTGTGGGATGACTCCTGGTGCCATCAAGGAGTTGTCCTGTGGAGAGCACTATGCTGTGGCTTTCTTCTGCCTAGATACAGCCTGTGTCATGATCTTTACTGTTGAGTATCTTTTGCGCCTGGTGGCTGCTCCCAGCCGGTACAAGTTTGTCCGTAGCGTCATGAGCATCATTGATGTCGTGGCAATTATGCCATATTACATTGGTCTGGTGATGACCAACAATGAGGATGTCAGTGGGGCTTTTGTAACCCTGCGTGTCTTCCGGGTCTTCCGGATCTTTAAATTTTCACGCCACTCACAGGGTCTACGCATCCTCGGCTACACTCTGAAAAGCTGTGCATCAGAACTTGGCTTTCTCCTTTTTTCTCTCACTATGGCCATCATAATCTTTGCTACAGTCATGTTCTATGCTGAAAAAGGTTCGTCTTCCAGCAAGTTCACCAGCATTCCTGCTGCTTTCTGGTATACCATTGTTACTATGACCACCTTGGGGTAAGTGCACATGGTTTTATACCTATTTATGTAAAATATAGATAATTTGCATTGTTATCTGGATTATCTTTACCTGTTTTTTTAAAAAAAGTTGTGAAAAAAGATGATGCATAATTGTGCTCAATCGAGGAAATGCTTATGATCCTTTTATGATAAGCAGAAGATGCCACTTCACTTTCTCTCATGTAAATAAAAAACATTGAGAACTGCAATGATGACTTCCCTTAAATTCTGGGATTGCTATAAATTTTGTATTTTTTTCTTTCACCTATTCAGATATCACTGTTAAAGTTTCTATGCAAATTTATCCTATTATTCCTTCATGGTTAATGTAATGATGGTTGAGTTTTAGGCAAAAGATAACAATTCTGTTGTCCTATGAGTGTTGACTGGTATGATAAGGGACTGTGTAATAGTTTATGTATTCATAGCAAAAATATAATTAATCTTTCATCTCAGAAGAATTATAGTCAAATAATATAAAAACTAACACAACACTTCTCAGTATTGGGTTTTTAAATGTATATGTTAAAGTTGTCAATATAGCTGATTTTGAATTGTTGCAGTAAACATTTAAAACTCACATTTAGTTTCTCATTCTGGAAGCTAACTTTTGGAAATGGTGATGAATTCACCAACAGGGTGTTATAGGTTATTTCATGATTTCTTGCAATGTAGCATTTTATAGAAATGTCTTTTCCAAAGAAGGAATATGATGTGAACTAAGTTTTCAAAAAGTTTTAATAGGATTTTTTTTCAGCCTATGCTTATCCTTAAAATCAGAGTTTAAATGACTGATATCCCAAAATGCATGTCACAGTATTAGCTGGATATAACATATAGAGGTAAGTTAATTTGAAGAAGTTTATTTGTAATTTTATTCCAAATTAGTTGTGCAATAATTTACTGGAAAAGGGTTAATTTCTTTTTTTAAAATGCCCATTATTTACCATGATGTTATGAGTCTTGCAAATTTATCTGTTATAAGTTCCACAATAACTTTCCCCATCTTATTACCCTTCAGACATTTTGAACTGCCCTAACACCTATCCCTCATCATAGGAAATGGAGGTTAATGAAGAAAAGGAAAATATTTAAGTTGAAAGTATCTTACAATGAACTCTTATATCTTATCTCAAAAACATTTATTTGCTCTTAACTAAAGAAACTGATTATACATGTAAAATTTGACAAACAAACAAATATTGAGTACCAAAAACAAACAAAAAAAAATATTGAGCACTGAAAATATACATTCTTTCTGGATCAAGTTTAGCATTTCACTAAGGACAGTGAAATAGATTTATATGAATGACAAGTCTTTCTATCTTTCTGAATATTTCTATAAACATCTGTGACATTTCAGAAATAGGACAGAATGCAAGAATCAATCCCCATTGTGTTCCGTAAAAGTTTAAGTGTGTAATTTAAGCACTATCACTGAGATCATTGGTTGCAGAAAATACTTAACTCTGCCTTGGGGATGGATATAAATAAGATTGCAATTGTGATTATGATGATATAATTATCTGTTTTGAAATGAACCAATCTTTAATAAAGCTACTATAGGCTATTCTACAAACTATAATTAACACTTAAATAAAGAAAAGGGCATTGGTATGTTTGTGTGTTGGGAAGAGGGAGAGAAAAAGTAAGTATTCAGGCTTTTTTCTATTCAACAGTTTATTTTCCTGAAAGTGTTCCTTTCAGTCACTTGTTTGCTGGTCAAGTAGACTTCTGGAGATTCACAAACGAAAAAAAATATGATGACAGACCACAATTTTACCAGTTATTTAAAAAAAAAACAGTTAAAATCTTTATTAGACTGGGTCAGATAAAGGACATGAATAAAATATATCAGACTGAAATTTGAAATGACAAGAGACCAGATAGTATCTGTAATTTCTGGTTGCAAACCAGAGACATTTCGCTTGTGATTTAGTTAAATGTTAATGGTAGCAATAAAAGAAAAAAATAGTCAAAATTTAATAGTGTGGCTCTGATATTTATCATAGTGTGTAAAAAAGAAAGGCCTGACCATTAGTATTTTTAATCTTTCATTTATAGTTCTAATGTTTTATACTGCAGCAGGATGCATTTAAGTTAAATGCCAGATACACTAGCTATTGGTCTTGTCCATGGTACTGAAATGAATATTTGGCTTTTATTTCATTGCCTTGAATTGTTTTATTTTCTGCAGGCTGAAAATAGTTTTTTGTATTGTTAGAGGACTAAGACATTAAACTTTTTGTGAAGTAGGTATTTGACAGGTTGGTATAATAAACAAGAATGTAAACTTTGCTTTTAGTTCTTAGGAAGGCAAGCTATGTGGTATTGTTTGGTAAAATATCCTTATTTACATTCTGCAGGATATCTTGAAACTTAGTTATTACCCTTATAAATTAAAATTTTGTATTTTTAAAAAATAAATTGGATATTTGCTGAACACACACATTCACACATATGCAATATTGAATAGTGGTGTGAAATTAAAAAGTTTTCATAAAACACAAACGTTAGAGAAACTGTTCTTTAGAGAAACTACTTACGAGGGAAATAGTTATTTAAGTTATGTCTGAAAAGAAAAATAATAGGCATCCTTTTAGACTTGCATAGAAATAAAACTGAAACAATTTTATGTATCAACAATCTCAACCTTGGCATGCCTATTTCCACTGTTCACTACTTTTATAAATGCACATTTGGAATGCTAATTTGTGCAATAAAGGCAACAGTAATATTTTGGTAAAACAAGGTAAAAAAAGAACAAAACAAGAATGCATATTTTAATTGTTATATTATTTTATACTTTATTTATTTCTATTCATTTTTCCACTAAAAGTAGATAGACAGCTAAAGTTGTACAGTGTTTCATGTTTCCTATGTTGCAAACAATCCATTATGAAACATACTGCCGGTGGTGTACAAGGTTAGTCATAAGAATCACTGTCATATCCACTATACAGGTAGTCCCATGGTCACCTGATCAAAATTTGAATGCTTGGCAACTATTTATGACAGTTGCAATGTCCTGGGATTATATGATTATTTTTTGTGATCTCCTGACAAGCAAAGTCAATGAAGGAAGCCAGGTTCACTTATCAACCATGTCACTAATCTAACAACTGCAGTGATTCACTTAACAACTGTGGCAAGAAAGTTCATAAAGTGAGGCAAAACTCACTTAACACTTAGCATCTGAAATTTTGGGCTCATAAGTCAAGGACTACCTGTACTGTAGCTGCAGAACTTTTGTATGGTAAAGAATCTATTAAGATATTAATTTATAAAAGCAAGAAATAGAAAGGATTAGCAAATTGATCTCATTCACACTTTTCTGGTTGTAATTAATAAAAACTGTAAAAAATGCACCTTAGTATTTTTTAAATATCAAACCAAACTGTTAATGAAACATTTGTTACAAACCTTCCTGTAAATTAAAGGAATATATTGTGTCATAACCAAATATATATGGTTTACGTTGTAACTCCATTTGTAGTTTTCCTTTAGTGATTTACTCTGGTTCTTTTCCTCTGTCTCTTCTAGTATTTGAACATGATGGAATTTAAGGTTTTGTGCAGAGATATATTCTATCACGGACTAATTGGTGATGCTAAGCATTGAACCAGGCCATTTCATCTTTTACTACAAATGATTTGTTTCTTTAAAATGTACAGTTCTGTTTTTAGTTCTCGGTAGTTTCAAAATATTGATGCATAATAATAAGCTACCTAAAGAACTCTAAAATCCTGAGTAGAAATATTTAAGCACATATTATATTATATCCCCAAAATAGAATTAGCTTGGATATTATTTTGTGCCTGGTGGGATCTGCGGAGGAGTGGGTAGGTGGGAAAACAATTTGGGGCCAAATTTCTAAGGCTTTATTCATCATAGTAAACACTCTGAATAGGGTCCAAAAAATAACTGGTAACCACTACAGCTACTTTAGGGAAGAGGTGACACCTCTGGAAGCACCAATTATCATTTGCACCTTGCTTTCTTCATGACTCTCTCTGCAAAAAAATTGCACTGAAACAATTTAGCTTTGAAGTCCATCACGTATGCATCACAAAGTCTTTCTCTTTCAGGATTTAGTAGCTGAAGTTAATAAGAGGCCCTTTTTGTCATTGCTGTAATGTGATTTTTCACTGTCAGTACCAGATTGAAGAAAAGCTTCCACCTTTGAACCTGAATCTGTAAAAACTGCTATCCAATCAAGATAAGGCAGATATCCTAAAGTTTGAAATCTTTGTCCTAGAAACACATTGATGAGGAGCAGCCTCTATTCCCTCTTAACCACATCAATAATGTTAATGAATAGACAATGTTCTGTTCACATATTAATGCTTATACATGATAATCTACAGCAATAGCCTAGTTTCATAAGTAGTCACTCTATGTGAGGTAAAATCCAGGTACTGCAGAGTTCCAGTCCACGAATGTATATGCAAAGCTCTACTACAGTCATCTTGTAAATGCAAAGCATCGAAACTGATGCTACAAGTATTAACTCTGATCTCTTGTATTTTTATATGCTTTTTTATTCCTGTCTCAATAAAGAACAAGTATGTTTTATGGACATTGTTGTATTCATATTGCAACAGAACTTCAATGGCCTGTTCCTGAATAAGGAAAAATGAAATACATTCCCACTGAAATTTCTTAAATACATCCATACAAATGTCTACCAATTTTGTAGAATCTGTAGCTGAAAATAAACAGGGAATTAAAACATACTAATCTCCTTTAGCTTACAGCCATTATTTTTATTGTTTGTAGCTCCTAGAGCAGCATAGCTGAATTTGCTCTTTTACAGGGTACAAGAGTACAGTACAAGAAATTATAACTTAAGTATCAGTGGTGAACAAATAGAAGAAACAAGCAAAAGATTGAAGGAAAAGAAGAAAGATGTAAGGTAGATGAGAGATCAGCAGGAGCAAATGCAGCTGTGCGGATTCATACTCAGCTGGGACAAGAAATGAGAATCTTTTGAAGGCAAGATAGATTAAGATGACAGCTTGGAAGGAAGAAACAAAGACATTTTTTAAGTAGAGGGAGAAAGAACAGAGAGTGAGTAGGAATATTCATAAACATAAAAGCGGGGTAGAAAATATGAATAGTTAGACCACTGGCCTCAGATTCACCTCCCCATTTCAATCAATAATAATGTATTTAGTCAATGAATAGCAAAAGATAAAAGAACAAAAATGATGTGGAGCAAATTTAATAATATGCTAACAAACTAGCAAAATAAATCATATCATAGAACATTCACTCCTATATTATTGTGATGTTAGAGAAGTTGTTACTCAGATGATAAACCTGAAATTAATGGATATGAAATTAAAATAAAACAGTTTATTCTTTAAGATATATCAAACCAAAAATAATATTTAAAACAAAGGTAATTTTTACTTTTGACTTAGCCAATTATATCATATTTTCATAGTAGCAGTCCGAAATTTAGCTACTGCATATGTACCAAAGGTGCTTTTTTCAAGAGGCATCTGGACTTTCTGGTTTTGCTTTGAAGACATTTTGCTTCTCATCCAAGAATCTTTTTCAGCTCTGACTGGATGGTGGGGAATGGAAGGATTTTCCCCACCATCCAGTCAGAGCTGAAAAAGCAAAACATCTTCAAAGTTAAACCAGAAAGTCCAGATACCTCTTGAAAAAAGCACCTTTGGGACAACCCATGACCTGGTTGACTGAGAATCTCAATTGACATACTGCACATCTAATGAATAGCATTCAATAGTGAAGAAAATGTTCATATAAAATTAATCTGGCCTCCCAAGAAAATTATCTATAAGGGGCAGAATGTATATTGACTTCATGATTCTATAAAATGTACAATATGTGTGAGATGGTTTTGATTTCCTCATCACCACAAATATGTTCAGCCACAGAGATTTTACTGTATCTGTCTTGAAGAAGTTCAAATGGAAAGAATGTTAAATCTAAAGAATTTGATTTTCAGTTTAAGGAAAGTTGTTGTATCTCAGGTGCCCCTGTTTATCCAAATTTTATTATGTTGGGGAGCAATGAACTCCACATCCCTTATTCTTTAAATAATTAATTGCTTAGCTTGCTCGCAACCTACTGTTATTAAGAATAGTGGAGACAGCACAGCTTATGCTCTACCACCTGTTTCCAAAGAGAGGAAAAGTTATCTGTTAAAACTAGAGGAGTCAGACCAACTGGAAAAATTGCATTTTGAGCTAGTAATTTATCACCACCTTCCACGTCCTAACCTGAATCAATGCCATTCCTATATCAAGAGCATTTGATGTTCCATGAGGTGCTACTAGAATTGATTGCTGGAATTTTGTTTGCACTATAATCTGCCACACTTTTTTCAGACAGAATCCTTTTTGTGTCTTATAAAGGATTTCAGATAATATTTTGGCTTCAAAACCTTTTAAAGCCATGAGGATCCTTCCCAGTTTTCATTGGAGTCACCGACTCTGTCTGGGCTTGTCATTGTCTTTCAACTGAATCTAACTTGCCATAAAATACAATGAGGGGTAACCACTATGAGTTCTGCCTTAAACTTCCAAAAGGAAAAGTTGGAATTAAATGAAAGTAATATAAAAAGCTCAGTTGGAAACCATAAGATTTTGGTTACAGAGGGCCAAAAGTTACAGCTAATGATATAGTAAAAGTGAATAGAAAAAGATAAGACCATGGATCATTGTGACAATAGAATGAAACAGAGCAGTGGTAAGACTGTGTTGTAGTGAAGATAGTACACTGGTAATTAGTTAGTTTTCCCAAACTGCTTCCTCCACAATTGTTTTTTGTTACATATCACTTTGGCTTAGTTACAGGTATGCTATTTTTCTCACTTTAGAGAGCTACTGAAATGGTGAAGGTGCTTACTAATACTAAGGAAACTGAGGTTTTGGTTTTACCCATAAGCACAGAAGCTACCTGGTGACTTTGGGTTAATCACTCTGTCTCATCGATTGGAAAACATTTAGCTATTTATCAACCTGCCCTGAATCAGGGTGGTAGATTATTATCCATAATCTTTAGTGAAGATCATCATCATCATCATTTTGGGAGTAAATGGTTTGATTAGGGATTATGTTGATAATGACAGTGACTAATACTGCAGAGGTCAAACACACAACCAAAATATATTGTTGTGATGGATGAGGAGGTAGATCCCTAGGAAGGAAGAGTGAGTTCCAGAGAAGTAAGAGTTATGACCACAATTGAGTCCAACATTTTTGTTGTTAAGTGCGACATTTGTAATTTTAAACTCTCACTAAATAAACTGTGGTAAGTTGAAGACTACCTGCATTAGAAAGAATTCCAGAAGGCATACTTTGAATTTTTCCGTACTTTGTTACTAAAATATTTTCACATTATTTCCTGATTAAAAAATAACTCTCATATTCACTTAATGTGAACTAATTACAATTAGTATTTAGTTATTTTTAAAGAAATATTAATTTTCAGAAATAAAATTTGGAGAAAACTCCATTGCTCTCAGCTTGTTTTATTTAAAACTTCCATTCTGTTTTTTTTTTTTTAAAAAAAAAAAAAAAGCTCCATACATATAGTTCTTCCTTCCATTTGAATTGCAAGTTTAGGTATGGATATGCAATTGAATACAGAAATCCACTACCTTGGAAAATTAGAGAGGTGGCATGACACATTTCAGTCACTGTCATAAAATATATTAGCACTGTTTCCCCCCTCCAGATATTTCCCTGTTCAGATAGAAAATATTTCCTGCAAACTAATGGACACCAGATGTGGAAATAACTAGATATATGATTAATATGTTTTCTTCCATGAGTTCTTCAGTCAAACAGGTATTCATAAAAAGTATCAATATTTCACTCAAACCTAAAACTATTGGACTTACATTTAACCTAATCTCCACTTAAAATACAATTTTAACAAAGTAACAAGGTAATTTTGCATTTCTTCCTGCTACAAAAAAGAAGGCTTCTGTTTACAAACATAAAATCTTGTACAGAACTAGCTGGATGGCTTATAGAAATACTCTAACCTTTTGGATCATGCAGCTTGTACACATGTACAAAGGGTTAATTACAGCTTTGGCCGTAATTAACTCTTTTAATTAATTAACTTCATATTATTTTAGGCAAGTAAAGTTCTACTCCAATCCCTAAGCAGAGGTGAGTGAAAGGAATGCGATAGCTGGTTCAGGATCAGTGTCAGCACTCTCTCCTAAGTAGAATAGATCAGGAGTCTCCAACCTTGGCAACTTTAAGACTTGTGGACTTCAACTTCCAAAATTCCTCTGCCAGCAAAGCTGTCGAATTCTGGGAGTTGAAGTCCACAAATCTTAAAGTTGCCAAGGTTGGAAATCCCGGTCCAGACAACCTACTATAAACCAACAGAAAAACGTAATATAATACTTGCAGATATATGTTGGTTTAAAGCTGCTTGATCCTATACAGTTAACTATGATAAAATTAATAAAAAATATGTATTCAAATGTATAGTACACCTCTGCCAATAACTTCAGCTTTAAACAAGGTCAAGACCCGATCTTGTATATCTGCTAGAATTTTCTGTGAATACTCTAAATCTGTAATGTGATGCTACCATCCATGGCTGCTATGAACAGATATTGCTGTGTTCCATATTGTAGGACTTTGCATTCTGAAATATTGTTAAAGTATTTTTATTAACATAAATATTAAATATTGGCCAATTTGTTGCATGTTCTATACTGGAACTTGTTCTATATTGCAGATTATAGTTAATGAAGTGTGACATCTAGCTATAATTTTAAACATATTCATTGCAGCTGCTATAAACATAATACTGAAACATCACTACCTCCCTCTACTGGTATAATTATTAACATTTTCAAAAATATTCAAAAACTTGAAATATAAAACTGCCACCATTTCTGAAGCAAAAGTGGTAAAATTTGAGATGAAATACAGATTTCATCAACGGTATTTGATGAATACTATTTAGTTGTCACAAGGTCTCTTTAGCCTTACCTGAATCTGACAAAAAAAAAAGCTTCCATGTGCATATTTTTATATGAACTTTTTCTCATGCATATAGACACGCATGCAAATCTATGTGTGTGTAGATGTGTGTGCGTGTTTGTGCTTGTGTTGATCATTTGCATTTTAAAAATGTGTACAATTTGGTATGAACATGTGTTTTGTGTTTTCATAAATATTCAGCAAGTGAGCGTGTGTTTGTTTTTTTAAATTTTCTAATGGATTTAATATTTACTATCTGTAAGCTTGTACTATTTGTATTTCAGTTTTGCTTAGTTGTTCCAAGTTTAAGGGGGCATATATAACATGTTTTTTGTATTTTATCTATAGCCTCACAATGTTTGAAACTGTTTTATTTCTGAACAATATCTGGAAAAATTGTAAACACCTCAGCATGTAAAAGTGTGCATGCTGTTCACCAACACAAGATTATGCAAAGATGTTGCATAGGTACACTTGTATTACTTTACACTATGACTAACTGGTGACACCATAGCATTTTTTTTTGTTTTATTTTTAAGAACAGCTAGGGAAAGGAGATTTTTTAAATTCAGAATTTCGGGGGGAAATCCTCAGTGCAATTAGAATAAGGTGATGTTTATACCCTTCAGCCAATCTAGAGAAGAAAAGAGAATAGTTATACTCAGAACACTCTGCACCAGTGGGTTGCAGGCAGTACACCCCGGTACTTGTGTACTGGAGCCAGCCTGGAGCACCAGATACCATTCCGGTACGGTGCTCCCACCCGCCTGGTGTTTAAAGGCTTCTGGGCTTCCATGCAGGCGCATGGCACATACAATGCCTGCATGACGCTCCGTGGAGCAGCTGGAGCATCGTGGAGGCACTAAGACACGTGTGTGTGCACACTGTTCTTTGGGTGAAGTTCCAAAGAAATTGCTTTGGGTAATTGATTCATTATTATATCATTCCAAAGGTCAAAATAGTAAAATGTTCAAATTAATTATCGTATTTACAAAATATGCAGTCATATTTGTCTCTTAGAATTCTTTTTCTATTAATAAATCAACCTATTATGTGAAGAGAACTTTAATTAAGATCAATTAAAGTATCCCAAATAGTTTTGGAAGGGACAAGGTGGCTCAGCAGTTTGGTGGTTTGAATGCCTAGCGCCACATAACAGAGTGAGCTCACATTACTTGTCCCAGCTTCTGCCAACCTAGCAGTTCAAAAGCATGTAAAAAATGCAAGTAGAAAAAATAGGAATCACCTTTGGTGGGAAGGTAATAGCGTTCCGTGCACCTTCGGCATTTAGCCATGCCTGCCACATGACCACGGAAACATCTTTGGACAGCGCTGGCTCTTCGGCTTTGAAACAGAGATGAGCACCGTCCCTAGAGTCAGGAATGACTAGCACATATGTGCGGGGAGAACCTTTACCTTACTTAATAGTTTTGGAAACTTTCCTCAGAATGAATATTATTGAACCATCAACCTGGAGAGGCTACAAAAGTGGATGGACTTGCCCAACAGGGAGAGAGGTAAAAATGAATAATTGAGGTAGGAGAACAAACAGTGAAACAAGACACCAGAAAGAAAAGGATAAAGAAATGAACAAGAAAAAAAAAGTGGTTTAGCAAACCAAATATCCAGAAAAAAACAACTGAAGAATAATCATGTCTTAAAATTCTTAGATCTTGCTGCAGGAGTACCACAGCACAGTGGTGGTAATTTCTTTTCTTTTTCTTTTGTCTTGCACAACACTTGATCAATGTGCGATAAGATCATCCAAGGAGAGTAAGATACTCTCTTGCACAAGGCAGCAAAGCTATGTGTAGTAAGGATTTTCACTTATTTCCTTCATTCACAATTAGAAGCACTGCAGTGTCATATCAGAAGAGGCTAAGATGAAATGTAAACCTTCCCAGTAACTAACATACTTAATGTGGAGCTACATGATTGGGTAAACTGAAATAAATTAGGGGAAAGTGGCTTACAATAAAACAAACATTTTATTTTCCTTCCCAGAAATTCTCTTCAAATAGATCAGCTAATTGCTTAATATGATTCTTAGAGTGAAAAGTGGGCTTTGGGGAAGTTTTTAGTTAATTCAGGTATTTTAGTACACCATCTGGTTCTTTTTTCATTAAAGAATAATGAAGTGGAGAAAACACTTGCACAAGTCTTGTGCTTGGACCTGCTGGTGATGCCTTCCATGTAATAGCATCTTTGCTGAGGCTTCTGTGGTGGTCTGTATCAAGAGAGCCAGTTTGATCTGATCGTTAAGGCAATGGGCTTGAAGCAGCAGAGAAAAATAGCAATATCCGAGAAAAATGTGTAAACCTACAATGAACCCTTATCCTGGTGGATTTGGTTCAGCATTATTTACAACTGGAATTAAACAATCTTCCAAATTAAGCAATACTACCTGGAAGATTTGTAGAAACAGCTAAGACAAAATTAAGACAAACCTCAGTACTATTGCAAAAAGGCTAAGGTGTAAGGAAGAAACTAAAGGAAGACATAATCCTGCCTTGAGTCTGCTTAATATGAAAAGGCACAAAGGGAAATGCTGATATTTGTTTATTGTACCCCAAAACACTAAATATAGGTAGTCCTCATTCAGTGACTAGAATTGGTCCTGACAATCATTAAATGAAGTGGTCACTAAGTGAAACTACAACTGTGCTTACATCAGTGGTGGGAGTCAAAAACTTTTACTACCGGTTCTGTGTGTGTGGCTTTGTGGGCATGGCTTTGTGGATATGACAGTGGAGGGATACTGCAAAATCCCCATTTCCTCCCCACCCCACTAACCTGCTTTTGAGCTCTATTCTCCTGTTTAGCGCAACAGAAGAAGATAAGCTGAAGAAGAAACGGCTTTTGTAACTAGGTTCCTTGTAGCTTAATAGTGTATCTTGTTTACTATAGCCAAGTTCTTGAATTCCCGAGAGTCCTGCGTTTTGAATAAAATGACAGCAATCACTGACGTATATGGGGAATTAATTCTTCTGTGGGAAGATAACATTAATTGTGTTCATTTTATTACTATATTTTATTTCCTAAATAAAATGATTCTGTGCTATGGTTCTTACGTTAAAAAACAGATTTTTGTGCATTCCAAAATAAGAAAGAGCATGTTCATTTGAATAAAAAGTTTCACTGTTCATTAACAAGAACTAAAGCTTGTTTGTTTGCTTGCTTGCTTGTTTACTTATAAAGCTGCCCACACTGTAACCACAACTCTGGACAGCTCACAAGACAATAAAGCTACAAAAAAGCCTTAATTTTTTTCAATAAAAACTCATGGTGTTGTGAAGCAACAGTCTCCCATACATCAATTTACCAAATTCTTGGACTTCAACCTCATCTTTCCCATTGCTTGTGAGAAGAATTGGATATTCAAGGCCTTCCAGAAGTTAAGGAGGGTGGGCCCAGATCCCTGGGGGAAGTGTCATAATGGTTGAGAAAATGTAACTAAATTGGTTTAGAACTTCCTTTCATTATTTCATTACTGGATCTAAATTATAAGCAATTTGAAAACTACAATCATTCATAGATGCTAACATAATGTCTAACTCCTGAGAATGGAGAAGGAAGCTTGACCCAAATGTGTTTGCTGCCCATGTCACTACGAGATGACTCTCGGCAGCTTACAACATTAAAAACAATAAAACCATAAACAATACATATTTATATTAATAAAATACAGATTGTAATTAAAACGTGGAGAGGGATAGAGCAGTATGTGCAGTGAAGAAAGTTACAGATGTCCAGGAGGGTCAAAGCCAGCTTCACTCTGCATGGCAAGGTGTTCCAAAGGGCAGGAGACACAGCAGAGAAGACTCTTCTCTTGGCACAAGTGGGATGGTCCAGTCCCATTAGGCTCAGATGGTTCCCCAGGTAATCCTGGACCCATGTGGTGCAGGGCTTTAAAATTATAATCAACACCTTGAATTTCACCCAGAAGCAAGCCAGTAGCTATTGCAACTTGTGCAACAACAGTGTAACATGAGGCACTCTAGGGGCTCCAAGAATTGCCTGCAATACCACACTCTGTACTACTTGAATCTTCCAAATGTTCTTCAAGAGTACCTCCATGTACAGCATATTGCAGTGGTCCAGATCTGAGATGAACAGGGCTTGACTGATTGAGGACAGGGACTCCTGATCCAGGAAGGGACACAACTGGTACACAATGTGAAGTTGTGCAAAGGCTTTCCCAGTTGACACTGCTAACTTCTTCTTGTCTAGGAGTCACAAGTCCAGGAGAATCCACAAGTTGCAAACTGGGTTTGTCTGGGGTACTATCATCCCATCCAGAATTAAGGATGTTAAAGTCCTGGATCTTGAAGCTCCATACACCAAAGCCATTCAGTCTTGTCATATTTCAGCTGAAATATGTTATCTGCTATTCAGGTCTACAGCCTCCAGGCACTGCAAGAGGGCAGCACAAGCATCACTCGGATCACCAAGGGTAGAGATATAAAGTTGAGTATTACCAACATAAACATAATATCTCAACCCATGGTGGTGGATGATCTCACTCAGCAGCTTCATGTAGATATTAAAAGAGTGCTGAGCCCTGTAGCATGCCACAAAAATGGCATGGATCTCTCACTCCCTATCAACACCAATTGGGACCACCCTGGAGAAAGTATCCAAACCAGCACAAGGCTGTGCTACCCAACCCCAAACCCCAGAGCCTGCCCAAAAGTATACCATGGTTGATGGTATTGAAGAGAGATCAAGAAAAGCAAGAATGGTTGTACTATCCTCATCCTGTTCTCATCAAAGATCATCAGCAAGTGCATCCAATGCTGTTTCTGTCCCATAATAGGGTTTGAATCCTGACTAGAAGAGGTCTAGATAATCAATTTCATCAGGACCCTCTGAAGCAACCACCTTTTTAACCACCTGAAGGTAGGAATCTAGATGGAAATTGCCCAGGCAGGGTGGATCAAGCATTTTTTTAAAGAAGGGAATGAACCACGGCATCCCTAAGAGGCCCCAGGAACATCCTATCCTGCAGTGAGGAATTTATCACTACCTGAACCCACCTGATCGTCACTATCCTGAGAGCTTTGAACAGCCAGGAGGGATCTAATTGACAGGTAGTTGCAGTGTCCACTTTCTCAGTTCCAACCAGATTTAACTGTTCTAGATAACTAAGCAAGGTCTCTCTCTGGGTATCTCACATGTTCTTGCACCACATATGGGTTCCAACTTTTCACACATTTTGTTATGATTATTCAATAAAAATGTATTTTTCCTCCAGATGGATTTTTTAAAAATTGGAGTTAGATCAAATGTTTGTCAGTAAAATTGACATCACAGTATAAAAATATTTGCCTCATGCCCACATAGACCTACATTTCTATTTGAATATAAAGCTTATTGTACTGAATTTTTTTGAAGAAATAGATGAACTTTAAAATTACTCTAGGAGGATCCATTCATTTGACAAAGAAAGGAATTGTAAACTGGAAAATGAATATCTTAAAATACAACAATTTTATTATTCTGCACACAACAGTCTATCATTAAAATCATTTTGTTTTATTAAACCTTTCTCTCTTTCTCCTTCCTCCCCACCCCCTTTTGAAAGGCCATTTGTTTTTCATCTGAAAACTTGCTTAAATAAAATAGCATCTGCAGAGGAGGAGACATAGCTCAAATAATAGTGCCACTATGCTAGTAAATTTCAGAGAACATTACTGTATGCATAAAGCTTAAACACATCTGTTTGCATTTGAGGGAGAATATCTTTAGAAGCAGGATATTTTCTTATGAATCTATTATTAATAATACAAGATGCCCATAATATATTAAGCAAGCAAACTGAAGTACGTTTCTCTGGGGGAATAGAGCATGAACTGAATGATATTTCAGCTATCCAGGATATGAAAGGGAATCAGTCTAATCTAGAACACCGCAGAGCAAATAAAATCTTACGGGTAATGCCTTGTTGAATGTAAGTAGTTCTTAAGTTTTGACCAGATCATAAGCCATTTCTTTTGGAGTCTGGGTTGCAATTATTGTAGCCTTAGAGATTTAAATTTATTCAAAGTGTGAGCTACTTCATCATTGTTCTCAAGCTTCAATCTTATCCTTTCCTCATGTTCCTCATTTCCTGGTAGAAAACATAGGGTTTTTTAATTAGGAAACTGAAATAGAAGTTGATAAGCTCTGATTTTTCTTTGTTACTTGTTGACATTTTGTCACATTGATTAAACTGTTGATATATTGATTCTTGATTCTTCCTTTGCATTTGAATATTCCAGAAGAGCCTTTTTATTGTTCTAAACATCCTTCACAAAGCTAAAGTTATTCTGAGCATTACAATCCCTTCACAATCTCTACTTTCAAAGGCCTTCACTTTTCACTGGTAATATGTATTTTTAATTAAACTTCATAACACTTTTTGTGGAGTTACATTGGACTTCTCCCTGCCCCATCGGTAAAATTCTTTTCTCTTGATGTTTTAGTAATTGCACAGAACTTTAGTTCTTTTTTAGGAACTGCCACTCATCTTCAGCTCAGAATGCTGCATACCATTGAGCAGAGTTTATTAAGAGCAAGACTCTTGAAATTAAAGAATTTCAAGGTACGCATTTGATTGCATTTACCTTTACTTTAATCAAACTACATAAGGTGGGAGAAGTGATATTCAGATTTTTGTGTAAACAATCAACAGTTGCCTTCTTACCTAAGGGCTGGAAAAAGATGTTGCCAGGTAGCTTCTCAAATCATGGACATTAATTATTGCTCTGAATAGAAAATACTGTCTGGTGTAAAATCTGATTATGTCATTGTCATTTTCTAATTGGTCCTTAGAATTCTTCAGTTAGGTTTTTGCTACTGATTGATACCAGTTCAAGAATTTCAGTTCTCTGTTCAAAACTTTAACTAGATTTGTGACCCTTTTATATCATATACTTTCATTTCAGCATCATATATGCTGCTATTTTTATGATAGGTACCATATTTATACAAAAGCAAAATCATGCCCACTTGCTGATGGCAGTGGTAGGGGAGAATTATCACATCTACCCATAAATTACAGGTTATTCAGGGTCAAGAAAACTCTTTCTTGTCTATAAATATAGTATTTGTCGATTCTGTTATAAAATTCTTTAGATCATTTATGTAATTCACATCACAAAAAATGAAATTACTCTTCAATACTGAGTTCCAAGGCTTAGGTGCTTTGCAAGCATCTGGAGCTAGGGACCATAAAAAGTATTTAGGCTATCTCATTAACAAATTGTGATTTTCCAATATCTGCAGATTTACTTATTTATTAAAGAGATAATACGAAATCACCCATTTCTTTTCAAAGTCATAAATAATATGACAGGAGGATATTAAGTTCACTGAGATGTGACAGAAAAGCTAAAAATTTATAGAGTTTAGTATTTTATGATGCCTGTTCTATTTTAACAGCTACAAACAAATGTTTTCACCTACTCCCATGTCCTCAAGAGACAAACTATAGAGACCTGAAGGCCATCAATAACTAATAATCATGATGACTTCATATTTTTCCATTATCATAAGTTTAATAATAATTGTTGCAGGAATATGGACATATTAGTGCTATTGAGGTATGTCTTACTTTTTGGTGCAAAGTGATTTCTGATTTGTCCGTAGGGTCAGTTTTAGCCCTCCAGAGCCATCAGGGAAGCCCTCTGAAGGCCCCTTAAGGCTCCCGAGACAAAAAACGGCCCTAAGGACAAACCAGAAGTCACTTCCAGTTGCTCGTAGGGTCGTTTTTTGCCCTCCGGAGGGCAAAAAGGTTTTTCAAGGAAGCCTCCGGAGGGTGAAAAATGGCCTCAAAAGAAGACCAAAGTCAGCTGGCCAGCACGCGCATGCACACTCTCGCGTGCCCTGACTCCGCATGCTACCTGTGGCACGCATGCCATAGGTTCACCAACATGGGTCTAGTCTGATAGGTACTTCTTTTGTCTTTATGCTGTTTAGATTTGAATTTTCAACAGTATTGTAAATAGAGGGGAACCAATCTCCAGGAAATCTTTTAATAGGCCTAGATTATTTATGATACCATGCAGCAAATTTTGGTGATGTAATTTGGTGTCAAAATTCAACTTAACATTGTTTTAATTTTTTCTTCACAATCATAAATGAACTGGAGATTTTTTTCAGGACTTTTTAAAAAAGTTCTCTTCACACTTTATTTCATTGTATTGCACACTTTTGCCCACTCCTTGAATGTCTGATAGGGAAAACAAATGCAATTGATTGTTCACCACCTACAGGATATGCAACCTTATTTTACAGCATAAATTGATGTATTGAGGGCCATTACTCATAGACATCACAGATCCCTTTGTTGCATCCACTCACAACTCTCTAATTTCCTTCCCTCGCTCCCTCCTGGTGAGACTTTCCTTGTACTTTTTGTTGGTTGAAGTGAAAGCAAATTTCTGGTAATTATACTTCAGATCACTATGGCAGCAAGAGACCAAATACCTTTTGCAAGATTGCTTCGTTGTGGCAGAGCTTTCTCTTTGTCCAGCTGCTGAAGGTTGTCGTTTCTTAGCTGCCTTTAGCTGTGCAGAAAGAGCAGTCTGTTCCCTAATACCCAGCTGATGATTAATGAAAAATGACTGGAGCTTCCAAGAACTCAGTGGGCTACAGAATCATTTCCCCTAAACTGCAATCTTAGTCTGGAAAGTAAAAGGGGTGATGTCTTCTTCTCTGATCTTTGTTGAGTTTTTCCCATTCAAAATGTTAAGAGCATTCTCTTTTTTCTTCTAATTGCAGGTTTTGAGTAAGCATGACCTAAAATCAGAGACAATCATGTGTGTGTTAGAGATTATAATGTGGGAATATGTAGCTGTAGACAAACATAGATTTATGAATGAAACACTACATTCTGTTATGTTGTTCCTTTTTAGTAAAGTGTGTTTCTATAGCATTTTACTTGCTTGGGCTGCTAATCTTTTGTGTAGTGGGCTTCAGTAGGCAAGATCAGCATAGTTACAACATCATTTACTGACTCAAAACGGAACTGAGGAACAGCAGGCAAATGCCTATAATTTATACACAGGATCTTAACCAATCATAATACTTAAAAAGCCCACCCAAATATGAATGTTGTAAGTTTCCCTCCAAAACAGTTAGAGTTAACAGTTAGGGTCATCTAAAGGTTAGTTTCACTTTAGCAGGGCTTAACAGAACTATATGTATTCAATATACATAACAAATCTTTAGCAAATTTCCAATATTATTGGGTGTAGAGAAGTATAGAGGGTGAGAAAAAATTTGAAAGTTTGTTCAATCGTAGACTGATATCAGAGGGAGAAAGTTTCAGTCTTTTGATATTCTATCATTATAGTTTACAGTGTCTAAAATAAAGTAGAGTTCTATTGCTTCTTGTATTTGTGGCCTGGCCTGACCTACTTCAAAAGGCTGTGATAGCTAGACAGACAGACAGACAGACGTTAATGACTCATATAAGTTAACATCATGCCTTGGATCAGATGTAGCATTAAGTCGTTATTAGTTTGAGCAAATCCTGGCTTACAGCTTGTTTATAGATGAACAGCAATAAATCCCAATTCAGAAATAAAAATGAACTATGTTCATTGAGCCGAGGTGGCGCACTGGTTAAATGCAGCACTGCGGGCTACTTCAGCTGACTGCAGTTCTGCAGTTCGGCTGTTCAAATCTCACCGGCTCAGGGTTGACTCAGCCTTCCATCCTTCCGAGGTGGGTAAAATGAGGACCCGGATTGTTGTTGGCGGCAATATGCTGACTCTGTAAAACCGCTTAGAGAGGGCTGAAAGCCCTATGAAGCGGTATATAAGTCTAACTGCTATTGCTATTGTCAGCAGAAGCCAAACATGTGCAAAATGCATTTTATTTTGTGCAACTGAAAATTATCATTTACTATTTTATTGGCTATAAGTACTGAAGCGGTGGCTAAATTCCAGAAGCAGTGTCTTCCCAGAAAGTAGAAATTTGAGGTATATTGATATGAAATGATCATTAAATATGAAGATGTTTATTATCAAACAAACATAGGAGTAAATTTTTCCCTTTGCAGTAGTAAGTTCAACTGTAAGTACCCACAGGAATCATAAACCCATTTATAATGTTTATAATGCAGTATAAGTAGTATTTGACTCATGGACATAATGGAGTCTGCTTGTTATGGTCAGAAGGCCATAGTGAAGCACCCACATGATCAACTCACTTACAACCCCTGCCATCCCTACTCTTCCCAACATCAATTCTTTTATTCTTTTTTCCATCATTCTTTCAACATTCTACTGCATATGAGGATTTTAAGCTTTGACTTTGAACAAAGCAAGGCTGAAGCAATTTAATACTGGCTGAGTTCCCTTGCTGGTTCTGGACTCGGAGCAGCACTTATAGGTGTCATCCTCCTCGGGCTGGCCAGACCAGAAAATCAACTTCCCAGAAGTCTAAAATCTACTTTTATTGAGATTGGCTGCAAGAATCAAAATTTTCAAATCTGCTTGTGCTGAACTTCCTTTTCTCCTCCTGTGAATCAGGGAGGTAGCTGGCTGAGCCACTTCCAAATTTTCTCTTGTAGTTCTGGGCTTGAAAAATCTTTCAGCCCCTTTTGCCTAAGAGGAGGGTTCTCCACTGTCAGACAAGCTGGCCATGCCCACCCAGCCACACCCATCTGACTCTTTGAAAGCAACCTATAATGCTGATGCAACCTTCAATGAAATTGAGTTTGACACCCCTTGTTTATATCCTTCCATCAGTACACTCCAGTCATGAGTTTCATCCCACCAGTTTCAGTAATATCAACTACAGTATATCATATCTAGCTTCATGTACTAATATTTCAAGTTCACCCTGTTTGTTCCCTAAACTTTGAGTGTTAGTGTATAGACATTTGAGTCCTTTATGTATCTTGGGTATGTTTCTTATATTTCCTAATTTATAACTTAAATTTTCATTCTATCTATCACTCTCTACTGTACTTCATTCTGTTTTTCTGTTTTTATTTCTTTACCTCCTTATGTGATTGGTTAACTAGTGGTTTTTGCTTGGAATTAGGTTCTAAAGATCAAGAAGATTGACCCTCTTCTTCCCTCAATTTTAGTTTAAAGCTCTTTCGATAAGATGTTGTTTTTATTTAGGATTGATTAGATCCAAAAGAAAGAGTGCTTTCACTCTAAAAAAAATACAATTGATCTTCCATTTTGGATGTAGATATTTTCAATTTTTCAAAAAATTCTGAGTGCTTCTTGATTTAATAATTTCTTAATTGTATATTTGCTAAAATAATAGGTTGGGAAAAATCATTAATTGGCATTTTATATGATTAATTTATACAAGAAAATAAACACAATTGAACAATTGTATTTCTGACATAGGACTGAGTTGTAAATTGAGGAGATCATTTTGAAAATGAGAGGAGTTGGAAATCTCCTTATTAAAGCACAAATAAACTCATAATCATTTACAGAATATCATTTGAGGCTGCTTCCCTGATGTTTGTAATTTTCAGCCAAGAGCCAAGGTGGCGCAGTGGTTAAATGCAGCACTGCAGGCTACTGCTAGATCAGCAGGTCAGCGGTTCAAATCTCACCGGCTCAGGGTTGACTCAGCCTTCCATCCTTCCGAGGTGGGTAAAATGAGGACCCAGATTGTTGGGGGCAATATGCTGACTCTCTGTAAACCGCTTAGAGAGGCCTGAAAGGCCTATGAAGCGGTATATAAGTCTACTGCTATTGCTATCAGCCCAGCTTCTATATATAAAGGTAATCTTCGACTTACAATAGTTTATTTAGTGATCCTTCAAAGCTACAAAGCACTAAAAAACTTGACTTATGACCATTTTTCACACTTACAACTGTTGCAGCATCCCTGTGGTCACTTAATCAAAATTTGGGTAGTTGGTAACTAACATTTATGAGGGTTGCAGTGTCCCAGGGTCAAACTTTGGGCTCAATTTTGCTCATAAGTTGAAAACTGCCTGTATGTATGCTTGCATACACACACACACACACACACACACACACACACACAGACACCCTCACACCCACACAGTGTGTGTGTGTGTGTGTGTGTGTGTGTGTGCGCGCGCGTGCGTGCGCACGCGCGCGCTGATTGAGAGGAAATGGGGATTTTGCAGTAACCTTCCCCTGGAGTGGGTGAGAATGGAGATTTTTACAGCAGCCTTCCCCTGCCACGCCCACCAACCACACCCACTAAGCCATGGCACATCCACCATGCCATGCCCACAGAACCGGTAGTAAAAAAAATGAATCCCATCCCTGGTATGTGTGTGTGTCAGTGGTGGGTTCTGGATCCTGTTACAACTGTACAGTGCATGAACATGCACAGCACACACGCACACACGTGCAACATGCACATGCATCCTTACCTCATGTGATACTCCATGACACCTCCGCAACACTCCAGCTGCTCAGCGGAGTGTCGCGCAGGCACCATACACTCCATGCACGTGCGTGGAAGCGCTGAAGAGCTCAAATACAGGTAAGGAGGGCGGGTGGGCCCTCTAGAGCACTGTAGTATATATGCTATATAGTGTATGTTCATACACGCACAACAGTGGTGGGTTATATACAGGGTCAAGTAAAGCCATATACAAAATTGTAGGGCTCAATATCAAAATATAAAGCAAACATACAAATATGCATAATGTATAAACATAAATATATAGGTGAAAGTACAAACTAAATATAAATCATTATGATTTAAATATCAGCTTTGATATTTACAACGGAGTGATACTATTCAATGAAAAAAATGAAAAAGAACTTAAAAATATTTTGTTGTATAACTGTATAGATCAGATTCAGAGCATAGCAATTTTTACCTGTAATGAATTATTTTAGCTTGGAATAGTGAGCTCTTTATGTGCATAATAAAGGTTACTAAAATGAACCAAGAAACTGAGAAGAGAGCTGAATAAAAATTCTACATTGAATCAGAGTTAATATAAGAAGAAAGCAATGCATTCCCTAGCTATGATTAGATCTGGCAGTTATATTATTGTTAATAATTTGCTTTCTAAGACAGATGTGAAAGTTATTTTTTGGTTGGCTGAATGAATTACACCATCCAAGTCAGAATCTGCATCAAACAGTGCTTTTCCTTTGCCCATTGTGTGGATCTACGACTCAAAAAGCCAAGATTAAAAGTTACACTATAGCCTCTAGGAGAGAGAAAAATATATATTACTTAGAATGCATTGCCTATTTTGTCATCCAGTCTTTTGATCAAAGTGACTTTATAAGGGGGTTTAAGTGTTTAAATGTATGGATCAGCTATCTTCCAAAATACAGTAGGAAACATTATATCAGGAAGAATGAGACTTCTTCCGAAGTGAGAATTTAGTACGGTATTGCTGTATTATGTGATTATGTGTCATCAAGTCATTATCAACCTAGAGACTGGTGACAACATAGATTTTCTACATGACAATCTGTCCTTAACCTGATATTTCAAATCTTCCAACCATGCCCTCTTGCTACTATAACCAGCTCTATCTGTCTTGTTGCTGTCGTCCCTTCTATTTCCTTTCACTTTCCCAGCATTAGGGACTTATATAGAAAGCAAAGTATTGCATAATGTGTTTGAAGTAGGATAATTTGAGCCTGGTGATTTGTACCTCTAATGAGAACTCTAGATTGATTTGTTCAATGATCCATTTGTTTGTTTTCTAGGCTATCCATAATATTCTCAAGAGTTTTCTCCTACACCAAAGTTTAAAAGCATCAATACTTCTGTATGTTATTTCAAATAATTGCAGTTATACAAGCTAAAATTGGAAGGAAACATTAAACAAATATGAGACTGCAGCAAATGAACATTGATTGCTTTTTCTTCTGCCCTTCATAACATACAACATAGATTAATTAGTTCCTGTGTCCATTTTTATCAGTGCGGCCATAATGTAATGGAACAGAAGTAAGGAAATTGACAATGTTGTGGTATCAAGGTATAAGACAGCTTATAACATTAAAGAGGTATTGCCAGATAGGCTTAAGATACTGAAGGAACTTGACAGACTTGAACATTGGGCGCTCTCTAACAAAATGAAATTCAATGGTGAAAAAAGTAAGATTCTACATTTAGGCAAGAAAAACGAAATGCATAGGTATAGTATAGGTGGTTACTTGCTCAATAGTAGTAACTGTGAGAGGGATCTTGGAGTCCTAGTGGACAATCACTTAAATAATGAGCCAGCCATGTACTGCAGCTGCCAAAAAAGCCAACAGGCTGCATTAATAGAGAGATGGAATCAAAATCATGTGAAGTGTTAATACCATTTTATAATGCCTTGGTAAGGCCACACTTGGAATACTGCATCCAGTTTCCATAATGTAAAAAAGATGCTGAGACTCTAGAAAGAGTGCAGAGAAGAGCAACAAAGATGATTAGGGGCCTGGAGGCTAAAACATATGAAGAACAGTTGCAGGAACTAGATATGCCTAGTTTAATGAAAAGGAGGACTAGGGGAGACATGATAATAGTGTTCCAATACCTCAGGGGCTGCCACAAAGAAGAGGGAGTCAAACTATTCTCCAAAGCACCTGAGGGCAGGATAAGAAGCAATGAGTGGAGACTAATCAAGAAGTGAAGCAACTTAGAACTAAGGAGAAATTTCCTGATAGTTAGAACAATTAATCAATTAATAACTTGCCTCCAGAAATTGTGAATGCTCCAACAATGGAAGTTTTTAAGAAGATGTTGGATAGCCATTTGTCTGAAGTGGTGTAAAGTTTCCTGCCTAAGCAGAGGGTTGAACTAGAAGACCTTCAAAGTTCTTTCCAACTCTGCTATTCTCTTCTATTTTAATTTTTAATGGCAGCAGGTCATTGATTGTCATGCTTATCAGCAATGCATTTTAATCATATTACTTGAAAAGACGAATTATTTCTTGTAAGAAGAATAGGAATTTGAAAACAGTACAGTACAGAGATTCCTATTTAATGCACACATATTTGAGGAAATGTTTGCAAGTTATAACAATGATGAAAAGTAATCTTACAATCAATCCTTGCATTTACAATCTTTGCAGGTTTGGAGGAAGCAAAGGAAAGCATGTTTTCCCCAAAATAAGACAGGGTCTTATTTTCTTTTGATCTCCGAAATCAACATTTGGTCTTATTTTCAGGGAAGTCTTATTATTGTTGAGGTGGAGGAAGTGGCGAGCGTGGCCACTTCATGGCTGTTGCTGTGTTGCATTATTTTCAGGGAGGGCTTATTTTTTGGGGAGGGCTTATTTTAGCACATACGCTCAAAAGCCCGAATGGCTTATTATCCCGGGAGGTCTTATTTTTGGGGAAACAGGGTAACACCATAACCAAGTCATAGTTTCACTTAATTATTGCTTTGCTTAACGACTAAATTGCCAGTCCCAATCTTGATTGATAAACAAAGGAAGTTTAGTGGGCAGGAAAAATTCACCTTCTTGCTTACTGTGGATTTTATTAATTATTATTTATTAAAATTGTATGCTATCCATCTCCCTTACAAGATGACTATGAGCGGCTTTTCTTTTTCGAGAAAGAAGGCCCAAAACAAGGAAGTTTGAAATCCTCTCTGCGTAAAAGAATGTGTTATTTCAGGGAAACAAAGTGCTGACTTTCAAGAGAAGAAACAGAAATAAGATTATATTCACACAGAATGTAAAAATGATATCATCATTTAAGGAAAGCAATACAAATTTAGATGACAATTTGTATGGGTAATTGTGATTCTTTTTTTTTTTTACAGAAATAGGATAAATTGTGATTATATTAATATGGACAGCAAAACAGGAAAATAAACCAGATATCCAGTGTGAGATTTCTTGATGGATTTACACAAATATATACAACAATTGTACAGTTTAATCCCATTGATGTCACCGACAATACATAGCAGAGGCAACATTTGTTTCTGGGCCTGATCTGCTGGGGAAAAAAGTTATAATAGAGCTTCAGGATTTTTGCAGATAGCAGCATCCTTTGCTATGGAAATTGATTTCAGGAAATAGACATTTTGATTGCTGCACATATATGCACCAGAGAATGAACAAATCTAATGTTTTTCATTCTTTCTCACAACTGCTACTACCTTTGTATCTAGCAATATATAATCATGTATTTAGAATAGATTGATGTCTTTCACACACATGCATGCACATAGTCATGTGCAAAAGTCGTATCTTAGGAAAAATATTTTCCCTAACTAGGAGTCTATATATAGTTGATTAATATGGAATGGATATTTATATCGAATATTTATCAAATAATTAGCAGAGAAAGCTTATATATTTTATTTCTGTTCTACATTGATGGAAATTAAGACACTCACTCTATATAAACAAACTCATAGGTCAAGTTATTGGAATTTAATGAATTGTTTCATATATTAAGAACAAATGGCAATATGCCAGACCCAAACATTGAGATGAGGGTGGTAATGATGATTATGATAAATAGCATAAATTAAAGAAAGAAACTAAAGAAAAATAGGTATATTGTATGTCCGTGAAACAAAAAAATAAAAGAAGTTCATGTGGAATGCAGTTGAAAAGTAGGTGCAGATGTAGATTTATTATGAAAAATTATGAATAAAAGATCCAAAATGCAGACATAAATTGGTGTCAGCAAAGTTGTTTTGTGGATGCAGTAGGAATAAATTAGGAACCAATCAGATTTGAAGGTTATGCCCCAGTGAATTGTTTTAATGGAAGATTTAAGGGTCAGTTGGGGAAATTGTGGAACGTTCTGAATAAAACATTTTTTATAGAGGTGAAAAAGTATTCTTTTTGCTTTTAGTGACATAAATGGGAACTTGAAAAGTAACTGGGCTACTCAAAGACTGACAAATGACTCAACTGTCTATTCAAAGACTGAAGAATGTGTACCGTTTAATGAATAACTGCATTTATCTGTTTGCAGAAATGTGAAGCATTTAGACCAGAGGATGAAAGCACTTTGGATATGGAATGGATGTACTTACTATATCTGTCAGAGGCTTCTTAAAGAAGTGATGTCTTTCCTGGTCTTGTTTAGTAATGAAATGGACCCGGGAATATGCTGATTAGTGTGCTCATTAAGGGGATGAGGATAAAATGAGAATACTCCACAAAAATGGTGAAAAGCTAGAAGAAATAGAGGAATTTGAGTGCCCATGATAAAATGATTATTAGAGACAGGAAATTGGAGAAATGTTTGATGTTGTCCCTTTATCAAACCTCAACAAAACAAACCATCCCTTTGCAGGGGTGTCAAACTGGTGGCTTGCGGGCCGGATGCATCATGCGCAGGCCACGGCCACCCCAGCTCCACAAAGGGAAAAATACATCATGTGATGGCAATGTGATGCCACGAGTTTCACACCTGTGCTTTATTGGAATTCTTTGTTGATTTGGCATACTGTATAGATTTCTTCAAGCTAGGAAGTATGTGCATCATATCTGATCAGCTTTTGGGTCAAAGATGATTATCTTTAAAGTCTTATAGTTCAGTACTAAGATACACTGGAAAAGTCCTGACCATAATTGGATTGGATTATCTACTCTGGTCTTCTTGTAGGTCACCTGCCTCATAAGGTATGTGGGACATGGAGCAGATGACTAATTTTCTCAGTAGTTTTCTCCATTTTATGGAATAGCCTTTCCACAGTGAATTCAATGAAACTTATCTAACATTTCACCCTAATTTGCCCATCCAGATTTGTAGCACACTGAATGTGTATTTCAATGTAATATTCTATAACAACTGTGACAGAGCTCTTATACTTTCTGTTTTTAGCATTTTTTAAAATAAAATAATGCTAGGTGGTTATGCTGTGTTAGAAAATTGATAGTAATTATCCATCCTTTTATTTGATCAATTTCTAACCCTTTTCCTATAATCAGGGTTATAAATGATAGCACCAAATATATATAATTACATGTCAGAGAACACACAAAGAATTCATATCATAGTCTAAAACTTGCATTGCTTTACTTCCAAATAGTATTCCATCATCTTTAAGAATGTCCTGTGTCACAAAAATGCAAAAAAATGATAGGAAGGTTTTAATGGATGATTGCAATGTCTGGGCACACTAAAACTCTGTGATGGGGGAGAGGGGTACATCCTGTATGCCATATAGTTGCCAATCCTGCTGGCTCAAAGCACTAAATTCAGATACTTCCAAAAGCCATGACCCTAAGGAATATTGACCATCAAATTAATTACTTAAACAAAATTGGAAACTAAAGTAAAGGGATTGTCTAGGATTCCAAACAAAACTTCCATTAAAGTCAGCTCAAATTGGGAGCTTTGCCTCCTGCCATCCATCCATTATTTATATAAATAAATATAATGGAGTATAGACATTTCTGTCCTGTTACCGCACAGGTGTGTTGCTCCCGGTTTGGCATAGATTGGGTGAACTGGTAGTGACATCAGTGGGAGGCTCCACCCACCCACCCAGACACTTCTGTGCATGCGCAGAAATGTCATGCGCACAAGTGAACCAGTAGTAAAAATAATGGGAACCCAAGACTGAGTCAGGGTGGTTCCTGTACTATTTTGTCTAGTGGTAAAGGCATCAGGCTAAAAAAACAGGAGATGGTGAGTTCTAGTTCCATCTTAAGCCTGTAAGCCATCTGTGTGACCTTAAGCCACTCACTTTTTCTTAGCCCAACCAACCTTATACAGTTGTTGTTGTGGGAAAATAGGAGGAGGAAGCTGTGTGGCATATGTTTGCTGGCTTGACTTATTTGCAAAAAAAGATGATAAATAAATAAATAAAACAGTAGTTATTAACACAGGATACAAATGGGCCAACTCAGCATGGGAAACTTATCATGGCCAACTTGCTGCAGGACAATTCAATAATTTAGTTTAATTATTTTTAAAATATATTTTAATTTTTGCCATTCACATTTCATTTTGTCCCTCTTTTAGTCTTCTTTCTTTAATGATTCTGTTCCACCAGTTCTTCAATATTAGTTAACTCCTTCACCATAGTTATCCTATGGTGAATTGTTCTAGACCCCACAGAATATATTTGAATCTCTACTACACTCAAAACCATATGATCACTGTGAAAATGTTTCATTAAGCTTTAAAATTTCAGTTTAAAATGTATTTATGATTTCTTTCATTCACAAATGAAATTCTCACTTTTTCTGACTCACTTTATGCCTTTGTCAGAAACCCCTCTCCCACATCTTTGTTTAATAGGATTCTTATGTTAGGTGACACTTTTGAAAATAGATATTTATGCAATTATTCTTGTGCTGTAGACCTGGACATAGCACTGAAATGTGAACTTTGCAGATATTCTATATCAGCGGTCCCCAACCTTTCTGGCTCCATGGACTGGCAGTAAACATTTGTAAAACATTCTACTGGATTACTTATGCATTGCTATTCCAAATGTTAGTATGTAATTATATTTCATGTTGGCATATAGTGAATTTATGGTGTAAATTTCCATTTCTATAGCCACCTAACTCAATCAAGTGGTCTCTCAGTGGCTTACAATTCTAAAATTATAAAACTATTTTTTTTAAAAGATTAAAACAATAAAAACATACACAAAATAAAAAGTAGTTTCCATGATGATTAATCAACTAATAGTAAAACCAAGAAATGAGGCCTTCAACAAATTCTGAGGCCCAAACCTGAGTACATAACCAATATTTTAAAGCCTTGTGAAAGGATTGGGGCCATTCTAATCTCCAAAGGGAGAATATTTTACAAAGCAGGGGCTACAGCAGAAAAGGCCATCTTCTAGTTCCATCCAGTTGGCATTCTTTGGCTGATGGTCTCTACAGCATACCCATTCTTTATATTAACATATAACAGATAAGCAGTGGTGGGGTCCTTCTGGTTTAACAACCGGTTCAGTGATTGTGTGCTTTGCACGCGTGCTCTGCTAACAAAACTTATCTTCCATATTAATGCTCATACACAGCTGAGCAACAGCAATCCACTCTGCTGCGTGAATCAGCTGAGATAATATATGTAAGTAAAGCACAGGGGCAGGCAGGCACCTGATCGTCAGAGCAAACCAGTTCGCTACCCAGCTAATCGTCAAACCTGTCCAACAGGCTGAATGCCACCCCTGCATATAAGAAATATGTATGTTAATATAAAAATATTAAGTACCTTAGTACGTATAGTGATGCTGTTAACAGTTTAGCAAACATATTCAGCTCTTAGTTGTATTTATAAATTGATGGTGATTATAATTTAGCCCTTATATGTAGGAAATAAATTTATAAGGTGTTTTTTTTGTCTATGCTGTTGAATACCACCAAGCTATGAATCTGTAGCAAACCTTTCTTTACAACTATCTGTGATCTGCTGTGATACATTCACCCGATAAAATGTTTCAAAGGGCTTAAGTCAAACAATAATATCTTTTTCATTTTTGTGAAAATATACCATAGGTGCGACTTTCCAATTACTGAAAGGAAATTCAGTCTATTTATTTCTGGCTTTTTATTAGGTGATGTCTTGTTCAAATGAACCTTTATCTGAACATTTGAATAAAGATGAATTTGTTGTTAAAATATATAGCAATGGACAAGGGATTCATATAGCCAAACGTTTAAATTGCCTTAATTTTAAAAGGCCCTGTCAATTGCTCTCCTGGCTATGTGATTTTATACGATGCATTAGGAAAATTTGTACAGATTTTGCTGCAGATATATACTGAAAAGTTTATTACAGCTGTGAAGAATCTTTGAAGGGGCATTTTGTTTTGACAGAAGTCAGGTGGAAATATTTTATGTGTATGTCAATGCTTATTCAGATAATTTAGGAGGGAGTTTGAAGTATACATATCAAACCATCAGGGGCTTCACTTTATCTCAATTATCCAAGCAACAGATTCAGAGATATGCTTCCTAACATATTATCTGAATTATTTGGTAATAACTATTCAGCAATCATTGACATACAAAAAGATCTGAACATTGTTTCATGATTAGAATACTTAGAAAATACTTAGAAAAAGTTTAATATGACAATATTATCTAGACAGAAACTAGTGTGGATATGAAGTATTAAGCTCACCTAATGCTGTGGCTATTATTTAGATTATGCCAGCTGGGGAATTCTAGGAGTTGAAGTCCACAAGTCTTAAAGTTGCCAAGGTTGGACACAATGGTGGGATCCAGCCAGTTCGCACCTATTCAGGAGAACTGGTCGTTAACTTTCTAAGCAGTTCGGAGAACCGATTGTTGGAAGAAATTTCCCTTTGTTTTTTTCCACTTTACAGGGCTAATCCTGTAAGGAAGGCAGGAAGGAAACATTCTGGTTTGTTTCTAGCCTAATCTATATTACCCTGCTTACAGAAACTGCCTCTTCGGTTAACCCTTATTACATTGTAACTGCTAATGTGAAGCGCCCATTAACATGAGTGACATTGAGTTGGCCACACCCACCTAATCACATGACCACCAAGCCACGCCCACCCAGTTGGTCATTAGGGCAGAGAACCGGTTGTTATATTATTTGACTACCACCACTGGTTGGACACCCCTGATCTAGCTATTAAAACAGTATCCTTTGAATTTTCTTTATTTATATATCTACCATCTACATGAACTCTTCTTACATAAATGATTCTGGGTGGCTTATAATATTAAAGAAAAGCAAAGTGCCAAAGGCCAAAGTATAAACTGTTGACCCCTATTCACCATCAATAGTAGCAGAGCTCATCTATCCCTGACCCAATTTCTTGGGAAACAGGCAGATCTCCAATGCCTGGGGAAAATAATTTGACAGAGTTTGAATTAAAATATAATGCCATGCAATCAAATGTAATACTAATTTTATTATTTTTAAAGATAATAATAATTCATTATTATTAATAATTTGTGTGATAGAAAGAAAGATACATAAAGGTGTCTTTATATAAAAGGAATAAAACAAAGGAATAAGATGTAATGTAACAATGAAATCTGGAAGACTATTGATCAGGTGAAAGTATAATCTTAATTGTCATTATACTTAAATACAACGAAATTGGTTGGAACTGGCTATAATCCCAACATGAAAATATAAATGCTAAACAGTTTGGTAATAAACAGTTACATTTTAAAATGACAGTAGTATTCCATAGTTTATCATTTATAACAAAATAGTAAAATTACAGCATTAAGAGCCTGAAATAAATCTGCAAAGCATGTTTAATTCCAACTGAACATTAACAACTCAGCATGGATGCTGAGGAATTCTGGGAGTTAAAGTTCAAAAGCCTTAAAGTTTAGAGACTCCTGCTCTAGGCTATAGAACCATGATGGTGAACCTATGGCACACCAGAAGTGGCACTCACAACCCTCTCTGTGGGCAGGGACACCATTGGCAGCTGATCTTTTGGTGCGCAGGTGCATACCAGCCACCTGGTCTTTGGCTTTCTGGCACTCTGGCACATGCGAAGACCAGCTGGTGTGCCAGAAACCTGAAGATCAGTTGGTCTTTGGGTTTCCGGGGCTCTGGCGCATGCCTACATACATACATACATACATACATACATACATACATACATACATACATACATACAAACAAAATTACATTTTCAAATTTTGGATTAAGTCTTTCTTTCAGTTACACATATCAAACAAAGAAAAATCTATCCTACTTCCAGTTAAGTTATTGAGTATAAGTCACTCCTTCCAGCTTATCTTCATGGAGTTTTTTTTTTTCTTCTCTGGAAGTTTTATCAAGCAGTTATAGGCCTCTCTTTTTAATACAGAATCCTCAAACCTTTTTAATATCCTTAAATAAAAAGTCCCAAATTTGTCTTTTTTCTCAACTTCCTTCTTTTAGTTGTGCTGAGAGGTTTATATTTGAACCATAATAGTGAAAGTTATTAGCAGGTTCTTCCAAAACTGCAATGAACTCCTCTGCATTTTCAGAAGTTGTCTCAGTTGTTTGGTAAAGTTGTGAAGTTGCCTCGGTTGTTTGGTAACATTCTCCACATGTTTGCATCTCAAAAGTAATTTCAGAGGATTTTCTAATCACTCTTGGAGCACAGCTGGTCAACAAATTGGCAGATTTTATTTAGAGACCTTTCAAATATATCTCTAATACTTTGCTCCACCATCTTGGCTTCTTCTTTTGATCAGGATCAGAAAATTTTAGCCACCATAACTACAGAGCAGGCGACTAAATTCTGCACAGCAGCACTGGGGATTCGTTGGAAACACCATAGCTATTTTATACAACAAATGTTGGCAAACCCATTGCGCTGATTATTCCTTTGGCTTTTAGTTTTAAATTGACTATGGGCCACACAATTTATGGATCATAATTTTAATATAGTTAGACCATGTATAATTGACGGACTGGATTTTATCATATATTTTAGCTGTTATTTATTATTTTATACTAGACTTTTTAATTGCATATTTATTGAGTGTTTTTATTTGTTCTGGTCTCTGGTCTATGACTGTAATGAATTGAACAAAAAAAATTAGCCACCCACCACAAAGAAGACCAAGATACAAGTTGCTACAATAATAAACTAAAATCACATCCTTCAGTCTTTATATTTTTCATCTGCTTTTTTACCCCTCCACGCTTCCTTATTTTGCTTGCCTTAGCAACCTTCTTCCTTGGTATTTAGCACAAAAAGAAATATCTAAAATGGCGCAAGTCTTCAAAAAGGTGTAGCAAGCTGTGACTAAAGAGAGCCTCTTTTTAACTTGATTTGGAAAAGGTTAATTGAAGCAGATTAAGAAGAGAAACCTACTGTCCATTTGAACCTCTGTATTTCAAAACAGCAGTTTCTTCAACCCCGAATAGATTGCAGCCCCTCCCCCCAGCTTTTGGCATGCAGATAGCTTCAGAGTCAAACTCCAGAAGATGTTTGCCAGCTTCCAGCTGTACTTGGAGGGTTCCAAGGGAAAGTTATTTGATTCACCCTGACTGGTGGGTCATAAAAACTGAAGGAATGCCAGTCCCTTCAGTTGAAAATACGGAGTGCTACAACCCAGGAAAAAATCCTTCCGGGTGTATATTTCATCTTCCTAGAAGTCTAAAATTGAGAATAATTTGAAGTGGACTGGCATTATTATAAAAGAAATCATTCTAGCTTATTTATTAACTTGCTTATTTAACAACCCATCTCTTCTCTGGGAACTGAAGGCAAATATACTTAGGTCTCTTTTAATTTTGTCCCTAACAGTAACTCTGTGATTTCTACTCATTACTTACATTTTCAGGTAAGAAGAGATCCCTCCCTTTTTCCAAAATAATATTTTGTTTAATAAAAACAAAAACTGGGATATTTTTCCTGTAAAAGATATTTAATGCTGTCTTCTACTCCCTGTGCTGAACAGCTGCGTTCCCACAATTTCTCTCTTCTCTTCGGCCTGACACAGTTCTGAGTGGGAGGTGTAGTCTTATTTTTTGTGATTTGTTTTGAAATGTACATCAAGTATCTGTATAATTTCTGATATTTCTGTACTTACCAGCCGTTAGCTAAAAAGAGAAAAATATCTACATAAAGCATAAGCATGAATCTCAATATATTTATAGTTAATAATCACACATTACATATTCAGTAGCAAAAGGTCAATAAAAATAATTTGAGACAAAACTAATTATATCCTGAAAAATATGTCCTATGTGACTTAACAGCCACAATTAAATTATTGTTTAAAATTCATGTAATTATTTCATCTTGTGAAATTCATTTAAAGAAAGTTATTGCATTGATATTACTAATAGATCATAGATATAAATATAATGACTAATTCCTACTTTGTGTTATTTTCTTGTAATTTAAAAATTCAAATATAAACTTTTTTCCAGAAAAATGATGTGAAAATGTTTTTTAAGTCCTCAAAAAGATTTTAAAAAATATGATCCCTTTACAAAACAATTGTTATAGAAACATTATAAGAATGAATAGAAACAATACGCAGTATATCTGATTAAGATTAATTTCAAACAATAGTTGCCACTTTCTTTTGTAAAAGTAACAATTTTTATTACTCAAGAAATGTATGTATAATATGTGTATATAATATACACAGTAATATTGAAAATACCACGTAGTTCATTCCCAGATTCTTATCATACCACAAAATTGTATATTTCAAGAGGTTTTTTTCCCCTCAGAAGTGGAATAAGATACACAGAGTCTTTGCTTATTGTCCATTCATTCAGTGACTGTTCAAAGTTACATTGGCACTGAATGAGAAGATTTATAAACAATCCTCAGAACTGCAGCCATCACAGCACACACACAGTTATGTGATTGGGATTTCTATATTTGGCAACCACATACATTTGTGATGGTCAAAGCATCCTGTGGTCATGTGATTGCCATTTGTGACCTTCACACCTGACTTCCAACAAGCAAAGTCAGTGGGGAAGCTGGCAGGAAGTTGCAAGTTGCAGTTACATGACATCATGCTTAACAACCATGGGTAATTCTCTGAACATTGTAAGTTGACACTGTCATGTGACATGTCCCTTTATGGGCCATGTTGCTTAGTGAGGGAGTTACTGATCCCAATTATGGCTGGTAAGGGCAGAGTACTTGTAACTAGAAAAAAGAAAAATATTTTAGCAACCAATATATTGAATGAATGAATGAATGAATGAATGAATGAATGAATGAATGAAAGAATATATATATATATATATATATTATATATATATATATATATATATATATATATATATATATATATATATATATAACTTTTAAAGTGTATATAAATAAACTTTTCAACAAAAAAGAATGCAGAAAATGTATACTAATTCTTATCTCTAAGTCTAATATAGGTGGCTATATCAACTCTATAGAAGTAAAACACTGTGTTAATGTGTTTTTAGCCTTATGAACCAAGATACATTAATCCAATTCTGACTGAAATTTTAATCCCAAAGTACTGTGATGGCAAAAAACATTTTAAAATTGTTGAGTATCTTTCCACTTAAAGTCATAGGCATGAAAAATTAATCTCAGCACATGAAATATTCAATGGATGCCATCACATGGATGGCTAATTATCTTCAACATCAGTGAGAATAAAACATTAATTTTTGCTTTGTTGATTAATGGAAGTGTATGAGTTAGACTGCAACATTTATGTCAATAGTGCCATCTTCATATATATGTAAAAGTAATTAATATGATGTATCTAAATATGATCATCAGCAATAGGGAATACATCAGCTAAAAAAAAAATCCAGCTCCCAAAAGAGGCTGGAGTTGACGTATATTTTAATCAAAGAAAAACCCACTCAACCCACTCGGTTCTTAGTTGTAACACTGATAAATCTTTGTCATAATCTGTTGATCTGAAGAAATTGCAAATAGTGACAAGAGGAAGAACAATAACAAAAGCTTTCATTTTTCATTTATGGAAAACACCGTGAGAGAGTAGAGGAAGCCTGAACACCCAAACTTGTCTACGCAATCAAGCTGCTTTCTTTTGTCCAGAAGTACCATTTCAAATTTTTTTATTACCGGCTTGGGGGGCATGGCAGGGGAAGAATACTGACAAATCCCCATTCCCTCTCGATGAGCTGGAACTCGGGAGGCAGAGAATAGATTGGGGCAGGAGCAGTCAGAGGTGGTATTTACTGGTTCTACGAACTACTCAAATTTTCCACCACCAATTCTCCAGAACTGGTCAGAACCTGCTGAATACCACCTCTGAAACTATCCTTAGGCATCCTCTTCTAAATTAAAAAATACCCTCCAAGCCAGTGGTGAGTTACGACTGGTATGCCCCAGTACGGGTGTACTGGTGTCTGCCAGGAACACCAGGTACCATTCTGGTACGATGCTCCGGAGGGCCCACCTCCCCTCGCTTCTTACCTGTATTTGAAGTTTTTGGGGCTTACACACAGGCGCACAGAGTACACAGTGCCTGTGCAATGGTCCACCGAGCAGCTGGAGCATTGTGGAGCATCACGGGCAGTAAGTATGCATGCGCACGCTGTGCGTGTTCATGTGGTGGGAACCTGGCCCCGTTGCACCGTACTGGTTGCAACAGGATTCGGAACCCACCACTGCTCCAAGCCCAAGGCCTAGAGGGGAATTTAAAAAACACTTGATAGCAGCAATATGAATCTCCATAGAACTGGTCATCCTATGTGTGTGAGAAAGTGGGTAGGTGGCTGGATTGGTGGAACACAGCAACAGCTAAATGGCATTACTTAATTGATGGGCAAAACAGTGTCCCTACTCTGGAATATAAGGGAGTTAAAAAAACTTCCTCCTTAGATCACTAGTTCCATGACCTTGCTTATTTTTAATGAATTATGGTCTAAAAGTTATTCTACTCCATTGTAAGATGATTACACTTTTTCATGAAAATTCACTCCAAGTTCTTTGCACCCAATCTCAGTGAAATTTGACATGCTTTGTTATCTTGTAAAACCCTATTATCCTGCAGATTTGATTCTATTCCACTGAAAACCAGGAAACTACAAATCCTTATGCCCCCCCCCCCCTCGACACACACACAAATTAATTAGTGGCACATCAAAGCTTCATTTTAATAAAAACTTTCAGTTCAGGACAGTTACATTAGATCAAATCAGTCCCAGAACAAATTATAGTGGATTAGGCCCTTCTGATGCTTTAGTTTGAGTCCTCAAAGTGAAACAGCTAAACTAATTGACATTTAACCATTAATAGATTTAATAACAAGTTGATTTATTAAAATATTAATAACTAATTATATATAAAGTGATTTCCAAAGCAGTGGCTTAGCCAACATATCAAGCACTTTTTCACAAAACTGTCAAATGGGCTAACACTTTCAGTTACTCTTTCCCTGATAAAACAAAGGCGTAACACACTAAAGCAAAATAGGCCAAGAAACTATAAAATCAAATCTTGAGGATCAAGTACCAGGTATAACACCAAGTTTTATACCAAAATTATAATAAATGCCAACCACATATACCTTCTAGAAATAGAACATGCCATCATTAGGGCCCTAAATTGAAAGAAAGCAGTGATGGGATGCAAATTGGAAGATGTTACTATTTGGACAGGGAAATAGATGCTTCCTCAAATGTTCCGGTGCCAAACTATTTAAGATAATAAGCATAATCACAAAGACTTTGAACTTTCCCAGGAAGAATATTTTGACAACTAATGGTATTCCCAGTTCTGCTATTTGGCCCTGGCTGCAATATTTAAATTACCTTCAATTTATTTGCACGTTAACATCACTTTTCAATAAAAATGCAAGACATAAAAATATAAAATATGATAAACATGTGCCTACATTACAGATACAATTTTTTGCTAGATTTGCTACAGCCAGAAAATCAGCAAAGTCTTCACATAGGCTCCATTTTGGCATTTTGACACTATATTCTAGTAAGACAAAGGAGATGGTGCTAGATTTCCGGAAGCACAGAGAGGAACCTGCCCCACTGTATATCGAGAGGGGCTGTGTGGAGAGGGTTTCCTTTTTTAAATTCATGGGAGTGCTTATTAGTCAAGTTCTCACCTGGAAAAACAACACGTCTCTGGTGATTGGGAAGGCCCAACAGAGACTTCATTTCCTTAAAGTCCGGCGAAAAAATCAGGTGGAACAACGGCTGATGACCTCTTTCTATCGGTCCACCATAGAGTGTCTCACATATTGTATTACAGTATGGTATTCTGGTTTAACAGCTGCAGAAAGGAAGGCACTACAGAGAGTGATCAATTCGGCACAAGAAACCATTGGTTTCCCTCTGACACCACTGGATGACATCGTCAGATCTCACTGCTTTAGCAGAGTAAGGAAGATACTCAGAGATTATCCACACCCTGGTCAGTGTCTCTTTGCACTTCTACTATCAGGCAGAAGACATCAAAGTATAGCCAGTCAAACAAACAGGTTTAAAGATAGCTTCTATCCTTGGGCTGTCAGACTTTTAAATACAACCACAATCACTCCATGCACATGCTAGTTTTTTTTTCTTTTTCTTTCTTTTTTCCTTTCTGTTATAATTTTGCACCAGTGAGGTTAAAACCAATTTTATTTGGTTTTAATTACAATGAAAATAAAGATTATACTTATACGTTGGAAAGTTTGTTTTTCAATTCCATGGTCACTATTCAGTGATGGCATTTTTGACACTGGAGTAATGTAAACCAAACAGTTTGAAAGGATGTACTACTGATTTGCATTTTGAAGCTAAGCACTGTATTTGAAACTTGATGGGACAGGTTGTTTCTCTTTTGAACTTGAGCACTGAATTTTAAAACCTTTGTTTCATCGAAATTCAGTTTCGGTCTTTAGATCTTTATCTAGCCAATAACAGTCTCCAAACACCATAGAAACTCTTCCTTGCAGCCATGTCAATTAAGCAGAGTGGAGAAGGAAATACAGAAGTTCTAATCTTATTCACAATGTTAAATCATGACTCACTGTGACTTCTGAATGCAATTATTATATAGCAAGCTTCATTACAATCAATAGACCAGAGCTAAGAAGAAGCAATAAATGCAATAAAGTATAATGCCATAAGAATCAATAATATAGTACATAAATACAACACAGCAGTGTCTCCAAATGACCAAATTACCTCCCCTCCTATGAAACAGCCTTTCCATCAACAAAAGCCTTCCTTGTGCTAATAGACACCAACTTAGCTGTTAACAGAGTTACTGTTGGAATTTTCTCTTCTAACAAACTGAGTGGATTTCACACTGGCAATGCAGTCAATATGGGTGTAATCATAGGGCATGTAGATCTTTTAATGGGTAATTTGATTTACCCACATTGAAAAAGATTAATGAATCAAATTGGACACCGCTTTCAAGCAACAAATTGAATTGGTAGCACTGAAATGTGTTGGGAAAAAACATTTCAGATATTTGGTGGTATTTTCTGCTGCATCTGAGATTATTTCAGATAATATAACTTAGATTTCAAGTTAGATGAGAAAAGCTTGAACATAGGCCAATACTGAAGTAGTGTTAGGTGCACTGTTCCCTCTAAGCTGCGCGGCTGCGCAGCCGTGCACATGGCAACAAAACACCGCACAGCAGTTTCCAACTGCCACACAATGGTTTTTGTGAGACACCTTCCACTATAATAGGAGAGGAGAGCCAGCCTGGAGACAGCAATCAGTTCTAGGTCCACAAGGCAGAAAGTAAGTAGCTCAGAGAAGGGGTGTGGGGGTTGGGAGAAGGCATGGGATGGGCTCCCAGCAGCGGCTGCTCAGATTTGCCGGAGAGGGAGGGAGGGAGAGAGAGAGAGAGATTATCCCTCCTTCCTTCAGCCCAACACTCTCACTGGCATCCTGGCCAGATGAGAGGAACTGAAGAGGGTCTCCTCGAGTCTAGGGCAGTGAGTCATTCGATGGGAAAGTTGCTTCTTGGAAGGAATGACCCAGATTGGTTTCCACTTCATCTCTCCTGCTTCGTCTCTCCTGCCTCTTTGCTTCTCCGTTCGGTCTTTGGGTGGCATATCGAAAGCAGAAGCCAATCCGGGTCATTCCTTCCAACAGGCAACTTTCCTATTGAATGACTCGCTGCCCTAGACTCTAGGAGACCCTCTGCAGTCCCTCTCGTCTGGCCTGGATGCCAGCGAGAATGTTGGGCTGAAGGAAGGAGAGATACTCTCTCTCTCTCTCTCTCTCTCTCTCTCGTGAGAGAGAGAGAGAGAGAGAGAGAGATAGTTGGTGGGCAGACTTAGCACTTTGTTAAGTTTGTTTCTCTCTGTGTTGTGCATATATACATGTCTCCATGGGTGCAATTGTGCAAGCATTTTTTTCCTCTTTAAAAGAATTTTTGGATTTCTCCTCACCAAACCTTTAAGACTGAAAGAGTTAGAGTTGAAATATAAAGAGATTGTCAATTGCCATACTGTTAGATTGGTAGGCAATTATGGACTATCTTGATTATATCCTCCTTAGAAAGAATATGCTACTGTACGGTTGAGAAAAAGACCAAACTTCATTCCATGGAAACCAAACAAAGTTCATATGGAGAGTTTCTTTCTACGATGGGCTTCTTGGGTCAACAGTGAATATCAGTTATCAAAAATGTAGGTAAAAAGTTAAGCAGGCAATAGGCAATTACAAAAAGGGAAGCCAACTTTCTGAATTCTGTTTCTTTGACTTAGTGACTTATAAATAGTAGACTAATGTTCTGAAAACGTGACCTAAATTTCTATATATTTTAAATAGCTGTAAAGCTATGCTGAAAAAGTTGTTCTCAAGGTATTGTGATAAATTCAATAAAAATAAGGAAATTCTTGATGAGCTTAAGGAGGAATGAGAGTATTGGATAGTAAATGGACAAATAAAATTACCAATCAAAGAGAATATTTGCACCTCAGGGTTGAAATGAGATGTTCTCTCTTCCTCTTTCCTCTTCCTCTCTTCTCTCTCTGTCTCTCTCATCCTCTTTCTCTTTGTCTCTCTTCTCTTTCTCTCTTTCTTTTCCATTCTTCTGTCACTTTCTCTCTCCTTCTCCCTTCTCTCTCCTCTTTGTCTCTTTCTGTCTCATCTTCTCTCTTTGTCTCTCTTTCTCTCTCCTTCTTTCCCACTCTTCTGTCACTTTCTCTTTCCTTCTCTGTCTCTTTCTGTCTCTCTTCCCTCTTTTTTCTTCCTCTCTTCCTCTCTCCTACTCTTTTATCACTTTCTCCCTACCGTCCAACCTGCCCCCATACTTATCTTCGACTGATCATGTTTGCAATAATTTACCCTCTTTTCTAAATAGGCACAGTTTCCTTACCGGATCCCTTGCTCACTCCAACACACACACACACACACACACACTCATGCACAAAACCATTTTTCTCCATTCCAATTCAGATCCTATAAATCAATTGCTCTGTGAAACATCTGTGAAAAAAATGCAGGTGCTCAGACATGAAAATGTGCCGCTCAAACACTATACTTTTCCGCACACTTTGAAAAAAAATTAGAGGGAACATTGGTTAAGTGGTGTGATGGGTTTTCCGACATTACATGAAGTGAATTGGTGATTTACACCAATAAGGCTTCATTACCACTGCTTGTCAGATAATTTAGGAAAAGGCTAATATTAGGGAAATAAGGCTAATATTAATAATATTAATATCTTAATTTTTTTCAACATGGTCAGTGATAAACTTTGACTTTCTTCTCACTTATCCCAATGAAATGTTATACTTACCTTGATCCTGCCAACACATCACTGTACCTCTGTTCTTCTGACTCTCATAACTAATTAACTCACTCAGAATATTTCCAACAAGCTACAACTCTCACACATTTAATTCTTGCCTTTCCTGGAAGGCCTGTGCTTTTTATTCTTCTGAATCCTGGCCTGAAGATGTCAAGATTTGCCAATATATACTGTCTAGTCTGAGAGCCCACACATAATAAAGTGTAGGTTCTTCCTGGGAAGAACTAAACCAATCAGCTGTCTCAAACTTTCTAGCATCTAAAAAAACAAAGCAAAAAAGCCCCAAACCTCTAACCCAGGGATTAGAAATCCAAAAGCAATAATAACATCTGCATTCCAAAAAAAGCAGCTGGAAAGGTAACAACAATTTTTTTAAAAGACACAACATTTTATTTTTAGTTAGAGCAGTTCACTTTCTGTGTTGATTCTTCTGTTTTATCTATGGATTTTTTGTTATACAATTTGGAACCTGTAGAGTTGACTTCTTCTTTACTGTCTCTGACAGTAAAGGTGGACTTAAATCCTGACTGTTCGGTGAATATGAAATTAGGAGTAATTAAATTCTAAATTGCAAACTCCAGTCAAAGCACCTGTTCTTTGATTCTTGAGTCTCCAAATCAAATCATAGATGATAATAATATACCTAGTAACCAGTCTCCTGTGGGATCCAGTTTACAAACTGCAGAACAGATAGATGCATTCCATAGTTTTGATCCCCTGTTCATAAAATGGGCTAATCTTTCTATATGAATCCCAGCATATTTCCAGTGCAGAATTTGTAAGGGAAGTAAGTTCAGTTTTTTCAAAATGAAGTTCATTCAATAATTATTATACAAATGCTGCTAGAATATGAATAATAAGCTCTTTACATAAACACCAACATGCCAGAATAATCCTAAATTCTCTGCTTAATTAATACAACTCAGTATTATATGTGATCTGATAAAGGAAAAAAATAGGATAACACAAGATAACTGTCTTCAGGAAAATAAGACTAGAGCTATTGTAAAGATGTATACTCTTTACATCTGTTCTTTGTCAAAGATACAAAGGTCTTAAAAAGTATTATTTTGTTTCCAGTACAAATGAGTACACTGAGGTCACCTTAACACTGTAGAATTTAATAATTTATTATTGCTGCACCATTTTAATACAAAATAACTGAAAAAGAGCAAGTTGAATAGCTGAAGCTTTCTGTGAAGCAAAATGTATGAATGAACATGATAAGAAATGATACAATAAAATGCTCATGTGCAGAAAACACTTAACCTGCTTTATGATTTAATCATCCAGTAACCATCCACATAGAATAAACTTCTTTGATTTAGCAAGGATCACTAAGGAATTTCCTTTTGCTACAAGGGTATAAGCAAAAGATTAATCCCAAGTCAATGGAACAAGATTACTACATCTCGTACATATATCAAATGTATTTTCCTCTTATCCAGTTTTGAAAAATAATCATCAGACCCATTTCAGGTGCTTTCAAGAAATAGTAACTAGAAAATATCCTTGCCTAATGCAGCTAGAAAGTGGGATACTTTCAATCAGCTGTATGCATGCATGACATATCTCAAGGCTGTTGCTGAACTGGGCCTCAGTAAGATAAAACAGTCTTTTTCCAATAAGCAAGTTCTCCAATTTCTGACATAATTTAATAGAATTGAAAGCTGAAGGCTGCATAAAATTTATTCTCAAAGACCCCTGTGTATTTCTCAGTGAGATGAGAGAATGCCAGAAAATGGTGTGAGGTCAAGCAGTTTTCTTTAAATGTAGTTTGATAGTCAGCAATTCCATCTCTCGTTTCTGAAAAAGAATTCAGTATAAAGCTTTCTCATGATGGACAGAAGAATAATAGCCCTATTGTTTCCTGGGTCACTGGCTCTATCTTTTTTTTAAAAAAATGAACCACAATTATTTGGTTTCAATGGGAAGGAGTCTTATCCAAGTTATCTACTATAGTGAACAGAATAAAAGAGAATAATGAGGTTCACCAGTGTTAATTAAATTTGATAACCTACTGGAATGTAATAATTCCCAGAAATTTTCCTGGGTTTAAATGTATGCATAATGTAAAATATTTACTTTATGGTGTCATGTTTCTAAGGCAGGGGTGTCAAACTGTTGGCCCACAGGCTGGATGCATCACACGCAAGTCATGTCCACCCCAATTCCGCAAAGGCAAAAAAGTCACGATAGGCCATGTGATGTCACATGACGTGATCGGGTTTGACACCCGCATTCTAAGGTAAAAGAATTGTGATTGTGGCATTTACAAAAGGTAAAGAGGGATCCATCCAAATCCATAAGTATTTTTGAAGATTCTTCCACCCTGTTAATATGATTTTCACCTGGTCCTGAGTCAGCCGGAAAATGTATCAATAGAAAGTGCACTAACCATATAAGCTGCCTTGGCTGAAACTCAGCAACGAGGCCATGCAGTGTAACTGCCCTTACACAGTTTGAGGTATAAGTGATCCTTGATTAGCTGTCATAGTTGGGACCATGAACTCCATTGCTAAGTGCTGCAGTTGCTAAGGAGAAAATCATACTTCTATTAAGTCATTAAGTCAGACATTAAGCACAACTTTATGTGACAGCAACTTATGACTTTACTTCCACATTGTCCATTAATTGTGCTGGTCATAAAACAATTGAAAAGCATACAAATGATGATCATGTGACCACAAGGCACTGTGTTGTAAATTTTGAGAAACACACAAATGGCAATCACACGACTGCAGGATACAGTCATAAATGCAAGTATTGGTCACAATTTTTTTTATATTGTTGTAACTGAACAATGCAAAACAAGGTGACACTAGCTATAATTTTAAGGTTCCAGCTGCTGTATTCCCTGCCATTCTTTCTTCTCTCACCCAGTATCATCCATCGTCCATTATCAGGAAAACAACCTGCAATCACTCTCTGAATATCTGCTGGAATGAGGAGATGACAGTTTCAATCCATTATTAATATTTAATTATTGTTATATGAAATGTAACAAAAACTGCCAGTTTTTTAACTGGGTATTGCCCTTCTTGTGCATCAAATTCTTCCCAAGAACCTTAGATGTTGTAATGTATTATTATTATTATTATTATTATTATTATTATTATTATTATTATTATTGTACAATTGTATCACAGCGGCCAGTTGTTTCGCCGGATTTGGCATTGGTTACTAGTCGGGCCCCACCCAGGGGCCTAGGACGTCGTAACGTATTTTCGTAATATGCGTGCAGATCCAAGCAGTGCGGCTTTTTGCATTTGACTGATGGTGATTTTGTCAATTTTTAACTGTTTTAAATGTAATTCCAGTGCTTTTGGAATAGCACCCAGTGTGCCAATTACCACTGGAATTACCACTGCTGGTTTGTGCCATAGTCGTTGAATTTCGATTTTTAAGTCCTGGTATCTTGCGATTTTTTCATGTTCCTTCTCGGCGACCCTGCTATCACCTGGTATTGCGATGTCTATGATTGTGACCTTATTTTTCTCAACCAGTGTGATGTCTGGTGTATTATGCGCCAGTATTTTGTCGGTTTGTATACGGAAATCCCACAAGATCTTGACCATCTGATTTTCGGTGACTTTTTCAGGCTGATGTTCCCACCAGTTTGTTGCTGTTTTAATATTATTATTATTATTATTATTATTATTATTATTATTATTATTAGAAAATTGTTAAGATACAGCCATCTTTTTGATCAAAATCAAACAATATTGATATCATTCATTAAACACTGAACATGAAGAGCCCTTTACAGTCTACACACTGCACAGAGTACAAAATATGATGCAAGTTTGATAAGGAATCAGAATCAGAATAGCGCTGGAAGGAGCCTTGAAGATCTTCTGGTCTTGCACCCTGCTGAAGCAGGAGGCCCTATATCATTTCAGAAATATGGCTGTTTAATCTTTTCTTAAAAACCTCCAGTGATGAAGCACTTACAGTTTCTGAAGGCAAGCTGTCCCACTGGTTAATCGTTCTCACTTTAGGAGGTTACTCCTTAATTCCAGGTTGCTTCTCTCCTTGAATAGTTTCCATCCATTGTTTCTTGTCTTGCCTTTTGGCACTTTGGAAAATAAATTGATTTTCTTTGTGGCAGCCCCTTAAATGACCACTGCTGGTCATGTTAAAGGGATTGTAAACTAGGACTCCAAGGTGCCTCTCACAGTTACTGTTTTTGAGCCAGGTTTTACATAATCTGTACTTGTACCTTTGGTTTTTTCCTGGCTAGGTGTAAAACTTTGTTTTCCCCCATATTACATTTCATGTTGTTGGATAGGACCCATTGTTCAAGTTTTGGATCCTGAGCTTGTGCCATCTGCAAATTTGATGAGTTCCCCTTCTATTTCCTCATCTAAGTCATTTATGAAGTTATTGAACAGTCCTGGGCTTAAGACAGAACCTTGTGTTACCCTGCTACTTATTTCCCTCCAGATGTATATGTAGTACCATTAAGGAGTACTCCTTGATTACAGTTTGTCAGCCAGTTACAAATCCATCTGGTGGTAATGCTGTCTATTTCATATTTTTCTATTTTACCAAGAAGTAGGTTGTGGTCTACTTTGTCAAATATCTTGCTGAAGTTTAAGCAAACTATGTCCACACCATTTTGCTGTTCTACTAATTTTAGTTACTTTGTCAAAGAATGAAATAAGATTGTTTTGGATGCTCTGTTTAAAAAAAAACCCATGTTGACTACTAGTTATAATTTTAAGTGCTTCTAGATGGTCACAGACCTGATTTTTATTATTTTTCCCAGTATCTTCCCACGTATTGATGTTAGGCTGATCTATAATTTCCTGGATCTGGCTTCTCCCCTTTTTTTGAAGATTGGAGCCATATCAGCTCTGTTCCAATCCTTTGTAATTCCCCCGTGCTCCAGAATTTTTTTAAGATATGTTGCAATTGTTCTAAAATAACCATTGCCAGCTCCTTCAGAATGCTGAGATATAATCTGTCAGATCTGATTATTTAAATTCATCAAGATCTGATAGGTGTTCTATTCCATTTTCTTGATTATTTTTATTTCTTATTTATTTTTTAAGTCGCCAAACCAGTATCAGAACTTCAGATTTTAAGAGGTAGATCGCTTTCCATTTTTACGTTGAGGACAAAGAACTTTCAGAAGTGAGGGGTGGGGGGGGAGCAAACTCAAAGGAAGCAACTGCTCTTCACCCAAAGGGAAAGAAACGCAGGCAAGGGGGGGGGGGAACCGCCTCTCCAGAAATAATAATAATAATAAAGGGGGGGGGGAGAGATTCAGTTCTGCTTTACAAGGAGGGGAAAGGAAGGGGCTCTTGCCCACTCTGCTGCCATCCCCCCCCCCCGCAGATGGACGGTCTCTCCTGGGGGCTGCACCGTCTTCTGCGGGGAGCTGGTCATCCACCACCAAACCCCAAAGTCTCTCATCCAACCCAAGGGAATCTGGACAGGGAAACGTTTCGCCCACCAGCATCCCTCCTGCTCCCCCCCCAAGGAGCGAAAAGCAGCCGCCGGGAGCAGAGCCAGCAGGGAAGAGGCGGTGGGGAGGCTGAGGAGAGGGGAGGCCCCGGTGGTCCTTTCCTACCAGCCGGCCTGAAAGGAGAGCCGAGGTGGCGCAGTGGTTAAATGCAGCACTGCAGGCTACTGCTAGATCAGCAGTTCAGCGGTTCAAATCTCACCGGCTCAGGGTTGACTCAGCCTTCCATCCTTCTGAGGTGGGTGAAATGAGGACCCAGATTGTTGGGGGCAATATGCTGACTCTCTGTAAACCGCTTAGAGAGGGCTGAAAGCCCTATGAAGCGGTATATAAGTCTACTGCTATTGCTATTGCTATTATTTAGTTATGTTTTTGATAGTTTGATAGTTGGACTCTAGTTTCTTTTCCCATGAAGACGGATGCAAAGATAATCTGCTCTGCTTTCTTTCTACTGTCTGTTGCTTGCCATCTTCTCTCTTTAGTGTTTCCTTGACTTTTTTCTTGTTATTTATATATTGAAATAAGCTTTTTAAAAATTATCTTTGACTTTTGTTGCAAATCTTTGTTCATTCTGAGCCTTTGCTTTCCTGACTTCATCTTTGCTGATTTAGTCTATCTGCTGATATTGTGCCTTAGTTATTTGTCCCTCTTTCCATTTTTTGTACTTATCCTTTTGCCTTTCAGTTTATCAGAGAGATCTTTGTGCAACCATGCTGGTTTCTTCTTTGATTTCTTTTTATACCCTCTTCAAAGTACTCCTGATCATCTAATTAGCATACTTTACAACATGCAAAAGTTAATCACCAATGCATCTCGACCACAGAAATTCAATAATATCAGCACTTTGTCAGAAGAAGACAACAAACTATGTTCAATTCCCTCACCATAATGAGAAATTCTACAGACATCCCAATCAGATTGTCAATCTATCCAGTCACACACTGAATGATGAGAAAAGTCCATTCCCACCTACAATTTATCTTTTTGCTCCATTAAACTCACACAAAATCTTCAATCTTGCAAGGAACTTCAAACATTTTTCACTGTTTGAGACTTATTATCTGTATTCAACAATTGAAACTGGATTTATAAATAAGTCATCAGACCCTAAATGCATTCAACAAATTGTCCATGGATGGATGCACTACTGATTTCAATTATTACTTTACTATTTCAATGCTTTTTCCAAATAATTCAAGCCATGATCATCATTTTTTTTTAAAAAAACCCTTCTTCTTGCAACATTTTCTCAGCAGTGAGATGTGTCCAAGGCTGCAAGAACAGCAACAGCAACATCCAAATGACAAAGAAGAGATAAATTATGTCACGATAGTCCAGAAGCAATTCTCCAATGCTACATTCTACCAATTCCTATCCTCAGATACCATAGAACATTTCAGAAAATACTACACAATCTAATGAGAACTTCCTAAGGGCATTCAAGATGTAATCTATTTGTAGTCATCCCAGATGGACATCTTCTACCTATTTCCCCCAAATATACAACCAGTGAATCCATTCCATTGTCTAAAGCTTTGGAACCATCAAAGCTAGAATATTAAGTTTAATTGACTCCATACTCAGACCATATGCCATAAGCACTCACAGCTACATAAGGGACATTATAGACTTCAAGACTGAAATACAATGGAAATCTTCCCATCATCATCATTTCAGCTACCATGGATACTAAGTCACCACCTCAACACCAACACCCATCACAAACATGTTTTTCAAGTTACTTATCCATAACTATTTTATCTTTGACAACAAGATACATCTACAAATCAGTAGCATAGTGATGAATATGCATGACTTCACTGTTTGCCAAGATCTTCATGATGATCTAAATGATTTCTCAGTAATTATCCTGTAAAACACTTCCTTTACTTAATATTTATTGATGATATTTTTACTATCTGTATTCATAGAAAATAATTCTCATTAAATTTCAAGAAGATCTCAAAAAACTTCCACCCCACTATCCAACTTGCTTCAAACTATCTACAGAACAAGTCCACTTTCTTGATGTACTGGCAAAACTATACTAGGGAGATATGAATACTATATTATTCAGAAAACCTTTAAACCACTAGGTATACCAACATGTTGCAGGCTTCCACTCATAACACACCATCAAATCTAGTATCTAAACACAGCTGTTATGCTGCAACTGAATTTATTCTAGGCCCTTGACAGAAATGATCAACTAATGGAATTAAAGCAGGCATTTAAGAGATTAAACTATCCACCCAATGAGAAGAGTATACAATAGATACAAATTAATTTTCAGACTCCTGTTAAAAGACAGAATACAAAAACAGAACAACAGAACACTACTTTGGCAAATGAAGCCACTCAGTCATGTTATTATTAAGGTATAACCCATCCTGGACAATGACTCTGTATTTTCTCAACTATGCATATAGATAAATACCAAATTGAATATACCAAGCATATTCTCACAAAGAACTAGAAACAACTAAACACTAGTGCTATTATGAGAAGCAGACCATACCCCAGATGTCTACTTTATGGACTTGTTAATATCAACAGCACTACCCAGTTCCCAACAATTTCACATAAAAATTAGAGATGTCTTCACATGATCTTCCTTTAATGTAATATATGGCATTATCTGCAAACAGTGGCCTTTGGATTCTACATAAGACAAACAAGCCAGACAATTAATGGATACAATTTTGATATCAGGATTCAAAACAAGGACAAAGTAATATCAGAGTAGTTTAACCTATGATACTCCATTACAGATCTCAAAGCTGTTTTGGCACAAAGAAACTTCACCAGCACAACTGAATTTGAAACTGATATGATCTTACATACATCAGCATGAATCCAGCTTATTTCTTACTCCATGTAATTTATGAACTATCAAACATTCTTCCATTACCCTATTTCTTATATCCCTCCTTCATAGAGACTGTTTGTTATTAAGAGTTGTGATGCCGCAGTTGTTAGAATGCAGTACTTCAAACTAATTCTGCTAACTGCCAAGACCAGCTCAAGGTTGATTTAGCTTTGCATCTTTCCAAGATCAGTAAACTGAGGACCCAGATTATTGGGGTAATATGTTGACTTTGTAAACTGCTTAGACAGGGCTGTAAAACACTATGAAGCAGAATATAAATCTAAGTGCTATTGCTATTGTTATTTCCATCACTTTAATTGGTTAGAAATCCTAAAGGGTCAAATTCTTATTTTGCAACCACTATTTATAACTTTTTAGGTTTGTAAAAATCTTTTTAAAAGACCATCAGATCAGAACTTTTCCTGTTGCAAATTTAATCCCATAATCACATTTATAGTCAATTCACAAATTTTGCACTCAACATTATAGATACCAAAGTACATGATTATCACTGAGTTATGTTAATGTTGATCTCATAGGACTGGTGAGACAGTGTATCATATCTTACCATAACCAACTGAGCACAAAAAAGATAGCACATGCATTTGTGGCTGCCCTAATTTGGGCCAGCTGTTTTTTTAGAGTCTTCTGAACAATCCCATGACCTTAAATCTCAGCACGATCCTACTGTTCTTGTTGTTAAAGGTAAAGGTTCCCCTCACACATATGTGCTAGTCATTCCCAACTCTAGGAGGTGGTGCTCATCTCCATTTCAGAGCCGAAGAGCCAGCGCTGTCCAAAGATGTCTCCCTGGTCATGTGGCCGGCATGACTAAATGCCAAAGGCTCATGGAACGCTGTCACCTTCCCACCAAAGGTGATTCCTATTGTTCTACTTGCATGTTTACATGCTTTCAAACTGCTATGTTGGCAGAAGCTGGCACAAGTAACAGGAGCTCACTCTGTTACACAGCACTAGGGATTCAAACGACCGAACTGCCAACCTCTCTGATCGACCACCTCAGCCTCTTAGCCACTGAGCCACCACGTCCCTTTGTTCTTGTTGTTCTTGTTCTGCAAAAGCTGCTGGTGACAGAATTCACTTCTTAAATTACCAGGGAGGACAAGGGTCCTTCTTCAATAAGAAGGCTTTATATTCAGAGTATCTTTACCTCATTTTATTCACATTTTGCTGTCTTTTTCTTTTAGCAATTATTTGTTAGTTACTAAATGTCAGAGAAGGTCTTCAAAATTTATGCACTGAATTCCTCCATACTGTGCAACTTCTACCTATAACTTGGCTGTCAGAGGCAACACTATCATGGCTGAGAAAATATAGGTTTTTATTTGTTCCTTCCCTCAACCCCCTTCTCTTTTTTATGTTAAAGAGGCAACTTGCTGCAGGCAGTCTCCATAAACATATTTAATTATAATAATGTTAATAATAAATGAAACCTACCAGGCATGACCATGAAAAAAAAATTAAAATGATTCAGATAGAAGCTAGTTTTACTGCTGAAAATGTTAAGCCTTATATTTTGGGTCCTTATTACTTGGCAATATCTTGAACTGAATTCATTAATCACTTAACATGATTAATCAATTCATTCAGTTTTATTAAAGATAATTTTTAATTGGATTTTAATTATTGCTATCTCTTCTGAAGCCCTATTCCCTAATGATGGTGTAGTATGCTAGTCACCAAAGGCCCTCCTGTTACTTCATTAGCTCCCTAAACAGTTCCGATTCTGGCTAAGCAATGTATCTGAGGGCTGATTTTAAAAAGACTAATGGTTACTGAAGAAAAGTTGAAGCCCTATGTCTGTGTATGTGCATGTGTAGATATGTGGATGGATGGATGGATGGATGGACAGATACAGATATGGCAGTATGCATTGGCAAAGCTTCAATTGCACTCTCAAAATGTCTTTCATGCCTTTTAAAAAAAAAATCCCCAATGGATGTTGCGACTGGTAAACAGGAGCCAACCAGTCTCTTTCTGACTGAAATGTCAATTAGATATAACATTATGAATGAAGCAAATATATGTGTGACTATCCGGGGATAATGTTACAAGATCCAATCTGGGTAGGGTAAACCTCTGGCCCTGGTAACTGATAATTCCTATGTGAACAAGAATAGGAAAAGTCTATGACCCTTAGACATTGAGTTTGGACCCTGTGGTAAAGCATGCATGGAGTTTGAATGACTTTGAAGTCATCCAACAGGAATCATCTAATGCTTTTTCCAGAATTCAGACATCAGATATTCTTTCTTAGAAAACACACATAGACAATTATAGTCTATAGTCCCCATCAAATACACACACACATTTGTTTGATTGGCTTCCCATATTTTGAGAAGGGCACATATTCCATTCAGACAATTGGAGTTCTGTGAAGCACACTGCTTCAGGTTTTTTAGTATCATGATGTATGAATAAATCATACATTAATCCCATTAAAGTAATTAAAGTTCTGCCAGACCATTTTGAAAATTAGGCTTTTAGTCCTTTGACAATTACTATTTTCAACTTGGCAAATTTCTCAGTGCTTTTTGAATTTCTGCAACAAGTCTCTTTATATGGAACCTGCTGTAGGATCTTGCTTTTGGCATATAAATACTATAATTAGAAGAAGTCATTTTAGTGGAAGTGTATGACTTATTGCGTACACCACTAATAAATCATTTAATAATGAGAAAATAGCAATGATAGTATAATATATCATTTCTCAGATATAATTGTTTGTGTGGAGGAAAATGTGTCTGGAATATTGTTTATAATCTATGTGAAACGAGGCTGCTTTTTGTTTAATAGTTCTGCTGATTCATTCATTTATGGCTAACCATGTGCTTAGAACACAAGTATATTTTTGTCATCTATTGTTTGTAGTTTCAGTATCTACCATCCACATATAAGATGTAGTAACAAAATATTTGCTTGTGTCTCCGTCTTTCCATGTTATATTATAGATGGAATTTCAACTTTTTAACAGGTTTTCTGGCTACTCTGTATATTAATTTTACTAGATTAAAGCAACTGAGATGGCTAGCTCAATAGGTAAACTCAAAGGCAAACACACCTCTTGCCAAAATTTAGAAAAAACTGAAATTTCATCTAAATATATATGTAGTAGATAGGCTTATTCCTGTAAATCATTGGTAAAATTTTCTTTACTGTGAATTTTATTTATTATTTAATATTCAGCTTAATGGGAATAATGAGGACCTCAGTGCTAGAACCTAAAGAAATGAGGATTATCATGAAGAAATGACAAACCACCTGTTAATGCAAATTAATTACTATTCACTTCAAAGATATAAAATAAAGTCTAGCAAAAACAAGGACCCCAAATGCTCCCCAGATATGTATTAGTAAGCTTGCTTGTTCTGAATATAAGGTTGGTGTTTAAAGCTTATATACTATTCTTTTTGGTATTCAAATGTATTCTTATTAAGCTTTAACTAGCCCCAAGAGAGATTTTTGGTGCAGCTGACAATTTTTATATAATTTGCTCATTTAAATGGTTTAATATCCCCTCCCTCACCGCCTTGATGCTTATTCAATATTAAGCCATTTCCTGACTTTGATGGCTCTCATGCATCATTCCTTCATCAAAGCCTGCCAAAGCTTTAAGAAATATTGCCCCACTGGCATTGGTCTCACAATGACACTGTACAAGGAAGCTTTTGTCACTCCTGTTGAAAATCGAAGGAAATTAGGGAGTGGGAGGTATATTTATAATACCCACAATACTAATTTTTGGTTGACAAATTTATTATATTGCAAAGTTATTATATATTCCTCCTTAGTACCATTACTTGGATATTAGGTTTTGTGTGTGCATCTCCCTATATTCATATATCCAAGTGCTGGATATTACCTATAAACCTGTTCAGAAACTGCCAGCTAGGCTAGAAGGAGGGGTCAAGTAGGGCATGTCTTAGAGTCCTTGCACAGCCGTAAAAAATATAAGCTTAACTTCTCCTTTCTAGCTGGCAATTTCTCAACAAAATGAAGCTGTACATGTTTGAAAATCAGCATCACCAGAGAGGCAGTCAGGGTGGAAGCTAGGCAGGGACTTCTCAGTGGCAGCATTCGAGCGTCAACTTTAGATGGATACTTAAGGTTTTATTTCCTTTTTATTTTGCTAAATGTGCTTTCTGATTACTGTTTTACTCTGTCATTCTTTGTGTTTAAACTGCCTAAGGGACATTCATTCTGGCTGAATACATTAAGTATAGTATTTGTAATAAATATAAGATCATAGCACTCTTCAGGCAGAACAAAGTTACCCCAGGCAAATAAAAAATGGAAAAGTATACAGATGCAAGCTGAAAGCTTTGTTACTTACAATGATATTCACCTCTAAAGTGCTCACCATAATTGGTTTTATGTATATGTATATGACTATGTATATTGTCCAGGGCTTGTATTTGAGAAGTTGACAGTCTGGTATAGGCAATCATTTGTATTTCCTTTTTTTACATAAGTAACTTCTTGCTATTCAATATCTCTGGCTCACTTGAATTGGAGCTTCCAGGGGTTTTTTCTATTTACATTTTTAAATTACTGCATATTTCATCTGTGTGTGATCATTTATTTTTGTCATTTTAGCAAACACAAACAACAGTATGCAGACCAGAGAATCACCAATATGCATGCAAATCTGGATATATAAAACTAAATTTTATATAAAACTTGCATTATACAGAACTTACATCATATTGTGTGATAGTTTCTCTCTGTGCGTGCTTTCTTTAACTGTAGCCATTATGTATAGGAATAAAATGTGTTAGAGTGCATTGAACATTAATAATTTGGAAAGCTGTCATTTCATGCTTGTGATCTAATTCTTGGATGAAAAACACAACTAATAATGAACATAACACAACATAGAAAATCCTTGTCAAAAGATACATCCAAAATTCTCGAGGAGAATGGTTGGTTCTGAGCAATAAAGTCCTACAACAAAGAAGTTTATATCTTCAGGAACTACATTCAGGAGGTTGATATAAATGAAGGTTCAAGGCTAATAAAAAAGAGGGCTAAATCCATTTCTCCAGATGGACAGCTTTGGTGAAGTTGGAATTTGAGTGTAATTCTGAAGGTAGGTACATACATACATACATACATACATACATACATACATACATACATACACACACACACACACACACACACATACATATAATTCATTTTACACACACACATACACATACATATACATATATTATAATTATACATATATAGTATATATAATTATATCCTGACATCTTAACTATCACCCTGAAATTCTATTGTTTGATTTATGGGCTATTCCTGGGACTTATTGGGATTCACTTAATATCTATTTGCTTTGATCTTTGCAGCAGTTTGTATGATTGGCCCAAGTTTTTGTCCCAACCATCTTTTCTGATGATTGTAAGTTTGTTCCATAGAGCTGTACCATGTCTGTAGCCGAAGACGATCTGCACTGCTTCCTAGTTATCCAAAGTCTCCAACTGAGATTAGTATTATCTGTTAATAGAACACCAGTTTTTTGTCATGCAGCTTTGCTGTCTACTCTTATCTACTCTGATCTACTTATGTCAAATCTCATAAAAGAATAACTCTGAAAACTGACACTCCTTTGAGATCTTTGGAGAATCACTATTGTGGAAAGATAAGAAGCCATTTTTAAGAACTGGGATTCTGTCATGATACTCATCAGCTTTGTTGTTATCCTCTTTGTTCTAAATAAACTATATTGAAAAACAGCCCACTGTACATTTAAATGACACTACAAAGAACTGGAACCATATGTTTTTTAGTACATTTGTATGTACTGGTCACTAGTCCAACTGCATGTTAGTTAATAGGTAGGGGTGGACTTCAAAATTTTCGGCAGCAGGTTCTCTGCCTGGTTGCTGGGTGGGCATGGCCATGTTGCATGTGGTCTAGTCAGCCTCCTGCCCGGAAGGGGGATCATTTCGCCTTCCGCAGGCTCTGGAGGCTTTCCTTGAGCTCTAGGAGGGTAAAAAATGCCTTCCCCAGGCTCCGCAGACCCTTCCAGAACTTCTAGAAAGCCCAGGCACAGGCCCTGCACTTACCTCACATCCAAAATGGGCCACATGGAGACTCCTGAGAGCAATGGGGCAGGGTGGAAGGGGGTAGGTGGGGTGGGTGGGGCCAGCCAGGGGTGGGATTTGGAGATTTTCCAAACTGGTCACAATGTTAGCTATGGGTTCTCCTGAATCCAGGCGGGCCTGTAGCAGCCCACCCCTGCTAATAGGACCAGGATCTCCTCTGTACAGTATTTGAATTACATGGAATTTCTCTTGAAATTTGAATACTTCTGATAAGAGCTGCTCAGATTATTTTCAGTATGACAAGTGTGACGCAGATCTGCTATCTTTTCAAGTTCCTAATTTTCAGTATTCTTTAGCATTTTTTTGATTTCATGACACAATTTGAAAGTTGGTAGAATACTGTGTCACATCAGTAGAAAGCTTTAGCTGAAACTCAGATAATTGGGTTTTTTTTTAAAAAAAAAAAATCTGCCTTCTTCCTTCTCTTTTCCTACCTTTGCTCCAAACAGCTTAAGGGGTCAATCTTTCAAGTACATGCTTCAATGAATACAATTATTAATAATTTCCCTCCAAGAAAAAAAATGACATTAAATATTAAAGAACAGATCTAAACACTGTTAAGACCAGAGCTTGTAATCACAAAATTTCATTTATTTTCCTATAAAAGATAACTGATTTGCTCAAATGCTTCTGGCAAAGTAAGCCATCCTGTATCTATCTTATCACATTTTTCTTCATTTGGGTATTATATTGCAAAGAGAAGAACATCAAGAACTGCCCTATATAGATGTTCTCTGTGTAGAAAAAACTGTTCAGAGTCCAGGATAGCAATCTTTATATCAGTAGTCTAATAATAAATGCATATGTACAACGTGATCTGATTATTTCTCATTTTAAGTTAAAACTTTAGAAGAAGAAAAGGGAAATCAAACTTATTTACATGCTATAGTGGCTATGATTCAAAGCCCAAGAGTATTTCCAATGGAACAAAGAAACCTCTTTTTGCTTCAGGGTTGGGTTAGGTTTTTCAGTTGCTACGGTGACTTATGTTCCATGGCAAGTTTTCCACTTCCATCAACTGAATGAATCTGGGCCATGAAGTAGAATGTTTTCTCATCTCTATTGCATAGTATTAATTAACATTAGCCAGTATGACAAAATATAGAACTTGATTGGTTGCAGATGCTAAACTATCCCATATGACTGTTAAAAAATCCCAAAGTACTATACTTTCCCTGAACAGTTATGGACTGCTTTGCATGTTATCGCCAATCCTTCACATAAATAAGCTGCCATCTTCTACCATGTTTCTTGGTAGCAAGCAGTAATGAAACACAATGGACTTGTTCAAAGCTTAAGGCAGAATCTATATAATAATTCCAAATGAGGATGTGTCAACTTTCCAAGAATAATCCCATTGGAAATAATTAAGCTTCATTAATACAGTTTCATGCTCTATATTTCTGTGAAATATTGTTAAGAAATAGTGGAATGATAATATTTTTCCAAAATTATCGCAGGAGAATATAAAAATGCCCCCATTTTTGTATGTTTCTATTCTTCCTAGTAAATTTCTTTCTTTATTCCTATATCCAAATAACCAGTATTTTTTTTCTGCCTGAATAGTATTTCTTTGTCTTTCATTGTGTTACATTTTCTAACTCTCTGCTCCATTTGTTTGCTAAACACTTATTGGGATAAAATGCAAGGAAAAATTAATTAAAATTAATTAAAATAAAAGGCAAATTTAAAACTGAAATGACTATTAATTTCACAAATAGGTACCACTGTTTTGCAAAGTGCTATCTACCTCCAGAAATATTGACAAATATGGCATCTTAATTTTTTTAACAAATAAATATATTGTGCACCTGATTATGTTGAGAACACTACTATAGATGAATATTTGCAACTAACATATTAAGGAAAGATGCATATAAAAATAAGCATATTAAAAATAGTGTGCACAGTTTGTAAAATCAGTTTTTTGTTCTAAAAAATTCACATATAAAGAAAAGTATGTGTGTGAAAAATACAGTATAAATTAGGTACAATATAAATAAAAATATGTACAACTATTTATATAAACAATTTCTGTCAAATGTATCAGTTATAGGGGAAACAGACTCTAGGTAGAAAAATGAGAAAACCTGCCAAAACAAATTAATTAATTTCTAATCTTTAGTAGAGACTTCAATGATAATGATAGAAAACTAAGTTCCTTCTAGTATCTTTCATAGAAGGAACTTTAACTGAACACTATTACCAGTATAAAAGTTTAAATATGATTAAAATTTGATCTTACATAATATTATTCTTAGTGATAAATAGCCAAATATTTATTAATATAAACAATAACAATGAATGCTTTTTTATAGATACTTTTTCTATATATTGTCACTGTATTTTAACCAACATTTTAGAGCCTTTCCGGAAACTAATAATAACATTCATAAATTACCCAGATTACTTAAGCAACTTTAATCAAAATTGCAGATCAGTTAATAGGACGTAGATTAAAGGAATGAGCTAAAATTCTGCCTTATGTTATACTTTCTGTAATGGTCTGGAAAAAGGAATTAAAAAGGACAGGAATAATCATTATATACATGATTCTTTGCAATTTTACAAATACACTGAGATATACAATTCCATATACTCTTATGCCAAGTCAGTGTTATTAATGTTGGGAAAGAAAGGAAAGGAAAGGAAGAAGGGGAAGAGGGAGGAAAAGAGGGAAGAAGGAAATTTTGCAAATAGTTTGAGATGTACAATTCCATAGACTCTTATGCCAAGTCAATTTGAATATGAACCGTCTACCAATGTAAATCAAGGTCTTATACATTCTGAAACATATTCAAGATATTAAAGTAATATATTAAATTAATTATAACTGGCTTGGAGGAATTTGATTCAAGGGGGAGTTACCATGATGGTGAGGTGCTTGAAGCCACAGAACTGCAAGTTTTAGCTTGCAAAGAAGAGGTCTGAGAAGAGATATGATAGTGGTCTATAAATATCCCAAAGACTGTTAGAAACAATGGACTTTCTCTGTTGGAGTCAAGAGAAGGGCAAGAAGAAAGTACTGATATTTTAAAAAAACCAAGAGTTCAACTGCATATTAGGAGGAATTTCCTCATATTGAGAGTTGTTAAGAAAGGAAATCATTCGATTAGAAGTATAGTGAACATTCCTTCACGACTGATTTTCAAAAGGAGATTGGATGGCCTATTGGAATAGTTTTAGTGAACTGCAACAAATTATAAGATTGTATGATTCTAATATAGTGAACTTTGATAACAACAAGTATAGTTGATAGTTCTCATATTCATTTGTCTTTCCATGTACTGCAGACATTTTCTAGGTGCCAAAGAACAACTAGCCTTTGAGTAACTTAATCAGTGAAATCAGACATATCTTCTATTTGTGAACTATCTAGAGCAAAGTTTGGCCAGAGCTGATGCCACTGGCACCATTCTTGATGCTGACAATTTCAATAGTTTAATATATCTGGAAGATTACAGGTTGCAAAAGGCTACTCTAGTTAGTTTTCTTGTTTTACCAAAGAGTCAGTTCTTCTGAAATGTTTTGCTGATTACATTTATTTCTTACGTATCTGTAACATATCTCTTAAAGTTTAGAAGCAATCATTTTTTTTTATTTTTACTATTTCTTTAGACCTATGTTACTCTGTAGGAGAATACACCACCTGGGTTTGGTATAGATCAAAACATGCAAAACAGATGGATGTGGACCTAAATGAAACAGCAAGATTAGTTACAGATGTCTAAAATCAACCCTAATATGAGAGGTGCATTATCTAGCTCACGGGTGTCAAACTCATCGCGTCACATTGCTGTCACATGACATTTCACAATGTTTTTCCCATTCACGGAGCTAGAGTGGGCATGGCCTGTACGTGACACATCTGGCCCGTGGGCCACCAGTTTGACACCCCTGATGTAGCTGGTATCCCCCCTCCAAAATTCCACCTGAAAATGATGCACAGAAAGAGTGGGTTAAATCCATGTCTACTGAAACACAATTCAAGCACCAAGGTCAAGACTGAGATCAAAGAACAGTTTCCTCAAAGCTTCCATCCTTCCTAACAATCTGTTGCCACAGACCACCCTGGAAGACAAGGACACAATCACACAACTGTCTATCACCTGGTAAAAAAAACAACCTTGGTCTGTATGGAAATTGCTAAATAGACTGGGTTGGTCCCAACAGCTGATCAAAGCAAACCCTTTATGTGTGCTGCATTAACACACAAATAAATTTACCAAGCTTTAATCTTTTGATCACAACTTTCTTCTTGATTTTTTTTTACCATTTTTGTGGACTGTCTTACATTTACACTGGGTGTAAATGTAAGACAGGCTAAAACAAGTAATGCCAGAGTTCAAATAAATAACTTCCTTACCACTGGTTCATGCCGGCTCATCAAAATGGTAGGTCATATTTTATTATTTGTATACTGTCATTTATCCATGTGGCAATTGATAATAACAATATTTTAAGGGAAATCTTTGTTTTGAAAATCTAACATTAAAATATCACTTATATGTATAAAAGAATAAAACTTAGGCTTAATACTGACATTTTTTTCAGTTTATTATTTAGAATGTCCAAGTGACAAGGCAAAATTTTATTCTGATCTATTTTAACTATATTGAATAGTGTCTAGCATTTGGAAATCTACTATTGATTCAGCCTTATTGGAGGCACCTGTCATAACTAAATTATAGTTTAAAATATCTCCACTATTTAGTAACAAGATGGAGTAACATCTTTTTAGATATTATGCTTCTTTTGGCGTGAATAAAAGATAATTAAAATGAATGATCCATTGACTAGCATTTGAAAAGTCAGCTAACAAATCATTGTCTTCCAGGAAGCTGTGCAGACTTTCAGTTATATCAGTTTCTTTCTTTTTGCATGTCACTACAAGTGCCTTGGATATTTTTCTAAATATTAATGAGTTTTTGTTTTGTTTTTGCTATTACTTTGGAAGGGACGTGATGGCTTAGTGGCTAAGATGCTGAGCTTGTCGATCAGAAAGGTTGGCAGTTCGGCAGTTCGAATCCCTAGCACCGCGTAATGGAGTGAGCTCCGGTAACTTGTCCCAGCTTCTGCCAACCTGGCAGTTCGAAAGCACATTTAAAAAATGCAAGTATAAAAAAGAACCACCTTTGGTGGGAAGGTAACAGCGTTCCATGAGTACTTTCTATAAATATATTGCATTTCCTACAATACTGTGTTACTATCATTATTAATTTCATTATAAACCCCCAAGGTACAATATAATTTAGATGGCAAACAAATGCTATAAATAAATAAATGACTTGATATTTATTTTATTTTATTGGTTTGTATGCCGCCCACTCTCGAGAGACTCAGGGCGGCTTACAAGTAAAAGAGGAAGGGGGGGGACATACAAAAAAATAAAAAAACAACATTAAAAATCCCACAACATTCATAACTTAGGATGGGACTGGATAAATCAACAGCCCCAGGCCTGCCAGAACAGCCAAGTCTTGGTCACTTTGCGGAAGGCTGGAAGGGTAGTAAGGGTCCGGATCTCAACGGGGAGATCGTTCCATTTTATATAGAATATAAATAGATGACTAAATTAAAAGTATTAAGGTATAATTTGTGTAATATATACATATGTGTTCATGTATTCATTTCATTTGATGCCAATATCATATGACTGCTAGTAGCTGACATTCATAAAAGACATTAAAACAGAGTCAGTTTAACTCATTGACAATTTCTACACATTAGAAGTAAAAATAAAGCAACAGTGTTTGTCTTAAAACACTTCAGCACTGAATACGTAACATCAGCAGCATTTCAAAGCACTGAAGAAAAGCTCCAATTCTGCATCCTCTGAAGAATTCATCAAGCCTCATTTCCTGTAAGCAAAATGGCATGTTGACACCTTGCTGGCTTTCACTGTCTACCAAGACAGCTTCTTCCAGGGGAATTGCCACTGGATCCTGGATCCTGGAACAAAGGGGAGATCAATGAGACCATCCACATGACTCTGGGTAGCCACATGAACCTCATGAGTTGGTGACAGAAACTACTGTTTTTACTGTTGATTTATGAGTGGAGTAGCAGAGAGCCAGGACTACATCAAGCTTATTCTCACAAAACAGCCTTTGGGGACATTAAGTTTGATTAAGTCTTATACCTTAATGGCTTTAAAAAAAATTATAAATGTTTTGCATTTTGGAAAAAATTAAGATTCTTTGAACTGATATTCGTTTCCTTCTTCTTAAACGACAATGGTGTAAATTTTATTTTATTTTTTTAAAAAATATACTATATTATGTTAATTATGTTATTATTTATATACTTATGCGTTAGATCAGGTAATGGAAAGGCACACTCAGGCTAAAGGCAACAACAGCCCTTTATTGTAACAGAACAAGTATGTACAATCCAGCGAAGGTTTACTCTCACAGCAGCTCTTTTATAGGGAGCTGTCAGACCCTTCAACCAATGAGATTAAACCTCTGTTCCCTCCGAAACAGAGGACCTTGGTGGAAACCACTATAACTGAAGCGAGTATCTAACAGTATGTATGTATATGTATACATATACATATGTGTTCTGAACCCCCCTTGTCCTACACCAAAGCACACTGAGACAAAGATACTTCAAGGATTTATTAACACACAGACTAGACCTTGGCAGCAATCCAGCACAGTCCAGACATTGGCAGCAATCCAGCACAGACTAACCTTGGAGCAATCCAGCCTGCCAAGCTAGCCACGAGAGTTCTCCAACTCTAGTAAGTACGTTGACTCCTGCAACGAGCGTGTGCACAATCATTCCTTTTATAGTCTTGAGAGGAGCCTAATTACCACCAGCTGAATGCAATTATCTCCTGTAACTGTGTAACTGTTTCTTACGCCTATTAGCTCTCCGTTGCCGGGCATCCAGGACCAACTCCCTTGCCTCCTCCCCACTGGTCCAAGGCTCAGGCGCCTCCTGGTGGCCAACCAGCCTCTCTGCATCTGCTCAGAGTCAGAACCCTGTCCAGGGTCCTCCACATCCTCCAGAGCTGACTCATAGGGCCCCTCGCTTTCGGAGTCTGGTGGCAGCTCCAATGGCTCCTGCTGGGCCACAACACATATGTATATCTATATCTATATGTATCCTTCTTTCCTCCCTCCCCTCCCCTCCCCTCCCTCCCTCTCTCTCTGAATTTTTGTATATGTATATGTATCTATATGTATCTAGAGGGGGGGAGAGAAAAATTGGAATAGAAATATTTAGCATAAACTTTCACATTTTTGGATATAGCGGATCAAATGCTTGACAATATTGACAGAGCATGTTTTAATGAAGCTGTAAGACAAGAACAAGCTACATTTGATGTCTATGAAATTAATTTGAAGGAGGATTTAAATGTAATACAAATGGATCAGATGGATGACTCGTTCCCTAAAGGAGATAAACAGATATTAAACAAGGAAACTGATCTGGGGTTTTTTTTTCTAGATAGACAAAAGAGATCTGCTAAGATTTGGAAGGACTTTTCTTAGAAGTGTCAAGTGGAAGGATAAATTTTAGTTATTTATAGAAAAGAAATTTGTTAAGGTTCTGAAGGATTGTTGCTTTGAAACAAAGATGACCAGCAAAATACTTCTGAAACATTTTTGTTAAGGGTTGAAGAATAATTTTTAAAAATCCAGGAAGATTTATAAGCTTGTTTGAGCAGAGTTAAAAGAAGAAAGTAGTTTTACTAGTTGCCCTTGCTGGACATTGTTGAAAAGGATTAATCAATGTAGCATTTGGACCTTGTTTTCTGTATCATTGAGATGAGGTATGGGGAAAAGAGAGCTTATGTTTTATTTAGAGATGGTAATACTATTAAATTTGTTTTTAACCTACTGGGATGAGGAGGGAAGTTACTTCTTTTTTCTGTTTCACACCCCTTCTTTCCTTTTCTTCCTTCCTTCTTTCCTCCCTCCCTCCCCCTTCCCCCTCCTTCCCACCCCCTCCCTCCCTCTCTCTCTCTCTCTCTCTCTGCATTTTTGAAGTTTGTATTGATTTTTATTCTCTGTAGTTTTATTTATACTCTGTAGTTTGTATTGACTTTTTTTCTCTTTATAACTTTATAACTCTTAACTCAGGGAACTGGAGGCTAAAACATATGAAAAACGGTTGCAGGAACTCGGTATCTCTAGTTTGACGAAAAGAAGGACTAGGGGTGACATGATAGCAGTGTTCCAATATCTCAGGAGTTGCCACAAAGAAGAGGGAGTCAAGCTATTCTCCAAAGCACCTGAGGGCAGGACGAAAAGCAATGAGTGGAAACTAACCAAGGAGAGAAGCAACCTAGAACTAAGGAGAACTTTTCTAACAGTTAGAACAATTTATCAGTGGAACAACTTGCCTCCAGAAGTTGTAAATGCTCCAACAATGGAAGTTTTTAAGAAGAGATTAGATAACCATTTGTCTGAAGTAGTGTAGGCTTTCCTGTCTATGCAGGGGGTTGGACTAGAAGACCTTCCAACTCTTAACATAGAATAACAAGAGTTAGAAAAGATCTTGGAGGTGATCTAGATCAATCCCCTGCTCAAGTAGGTGTGTCCCTACCATTTCAGACAAGTGGCTGTCCAGTGTCTTTCTGAAAGTCTCCAGTGAGGAGGCACACACAACTTCTGAAGGCAAGGCACTTCACCTTGCTCTCGTGGTTCTTACCATTAGGAAATTTCTCCTTAGTTCTAGGTTGCACCTCTGCTTGATTAGTTTCCGTCCATTGGTTTTTGTCTTGCCTTTGGGTGATTTGGTAAGACAAGCACCAATTGTCTTACCAATCAAAGACAAGACAACCATATTAAGATCGCAAAAGGGGATCACATGACCCTGGGGCACTGCAACCATGATAAATGTGAGTCATTTGTCAAGCATCCAAATATAAATCATTTGAATATGGGGACACTACAACAAAGTGTGAAAAATGGTCATAACTCATTTTTCCCAGTGCTGTTGTAACTTTGAACAGTCACTAAAAATGTTGTAATTTGAGGACTACCTGTACAAGAACTCCTGTTGAAATTGTTGGACATTTTGCATTATACTGTCGCATAAAATTCTAGCAACAAAATAGTACATTCTCGGTAACCCTTCAGGAAAAAAAAGCATTGAATCAGAGTTGTTTAAAACAAAAGTCCTGCATTAGAGTCAAGCTCTTTTTTCAAGTGTTATTCTCATGGACTGTTAAAACTTTAAATATAACACAGTTTACTGTGCTAGGAATCAATCTTAGCTAAGGCTGCAGCTTTTCTTTGAGCTAAATAATATTCAGTGTTGGAAAGAATGCAAGTCATAGAATTATATTTTGGAAGGGAAGCCAGTCTTGACTGATACAGGAGATTTTTAGAGGTGACCTGGTTTTGGGACAGGTGTGTGCGTGCGTGTGTGTGTGTGTTTGCAGATTTTCACGGGTACAGGTATGCAGGTTTTGATGTGTTCAGGTCTTTTCCCGTGTAAGATTGAGAGTATCTTGGTGATGTTTCGACGAGGTCCCACTTGTCATCCTCAGGCTGGTGTCTTCGGCCTTGTGCCTGTGAGGCTGAAGACACCAGCCTGAGGATGACGACTGGGACCTTGTCGAAACGTCGCCAAGATACTCTCAATCTTACACGGGAAAAGACCCGAATACACCAAAACCTGCATACCTGTACCTGTGAAAATCTACAAAAACAAATATGTATATACATACATACATACATGCATGCATGCTGGTCTTGTTGTATTTGGGTCTTTTCCCGTGTAAGATTGAGATTGTCTTGGCAACGTTTCCATATTACATATGGAAGCTATTGAAATAGAGAAACACCTCCACAGCATGAATAAACTTGATAATACTTCCCGCCTACGAGACATCTGGAAACCAGCCCTAGTCAACAAAAGAGCCCCACCCACCACCCATGCCATTACAACATGAAACAACAATAGACACACAGCCAGCACCAATCAGCATCAATTTACCAATCATGATACAACCACACAACCAATCATTCCACTTACTGAAACAAAGCCAGCACTCCACACCCACCCACCCACCAAGATTTATAGAAAGACGGTAGCTCCAATCACACTTTAAGCCCAAAACCCAGCTTAAAGATGGCGAGTGATACCTCACTGAAACGTTGCCAAGACAATCTCAATCTTACCCGGGAAAAGACTCGAATACAACAAGACCAGCATACCTACACCCGTGAAAATCTACGAAAACAGACACACACACACACACACACACACACACACACACAGACGCATATATATATATATATGAAGGAAAAAAATGAGACATGTTCCCCATTAAAGATATATAGGATTAGGCTTCACTTTTAAGCAGATTAATTAAATTCCAGAGATTTACAAGCAGAGCAGAATGAATCTGATGATACTTGAATATTGAATACAAGTTATCTTGCTGCCGTTACTTTTCATTAAATTGGACTCTGGAGCTTAAGATAATCTTTGTAAAATATTGGTTGGCAGATTTTTCAAGCAAATTAGCTTGTTATACATTAAAACAAGAATCAGAAATATGTCCAACCTGACAAGAAAGACCAAGACAGGGTATAGTTGAAGCAGTATAAATTATATGAGGCCCTATAATATAACACAGTTGGACATATAGATTGTGTGTTCTCTTTACATACTTGTAGGACATCCATATTCTTTACATGACATTATGATTAATTTTTAATTTGGTATAAGAAAGAATGTATTACTGATTTAATCAAAGTCTCAATATTTTACACTATTTTATTCCCTTACTCTTTTAAAATATCTATTTTTGTCCTGTTAGTTTTAGGTGAAACAAATGTGGAATGAATTCATAGAGAATGTATGTTGTGAAGTTCATCTTCAGATGATGAATGGCTTTTACTGCTTTGTACTATTAATCCTTTTGTAGTATGTACACTTTATCCTTTATTTACACCAAGATGCCTCCTCTTTTTTATTATTTTCTGTATTGCATCTGTCTCTAGAGGCTGGGTTTCTTTAGAATAGTTGGTACTTTCTATAGAGGAAAAATAAGCCACCATTTCATTAATCAAACCCTCTCTGGTTCTGCTTGTGTTATTCCAGTGAAATAGCAAGAAAGATGAGCTTGTTGGTGAGTTCAGAATATTTTGAAATATTCTAGATTCTTAGGTTCACAACTGTAAGTCTCTCTGAACATAATGAAAACTACTTCCAGCTAAACATAAAAGGATTGTCCTCTAGAATGGAGAGATTTTTCTTTCCTGTCATATAAATTGTTACACCAAACTCAAATATAGGTAAATCTTGATTTATGACCACAATTGGAACCAGAATTTCAATTGCTAAATAAGGCGATTGTTAAATGACTTGTGCCCAACTCTATAAAGTTTTTGCCTCCATTGTTAAGTAAATCATGAACTTGTTAAGCAAACCCAGCCTCTCCCATTAATTTGATTTTCTGGAGCCAACTGAGAAAGTTGCAAATGGCAATCGCATTATCTCAGGATGCTGCAACCATCATAAATATATAAATATTCCAGGTTGCTGCCTGGAATTCGGCAGCGACGGAGTCTCTAAACTGGATTGCGCCTCTAAGGCCGCTCCGAGGCAGTGGATCCAGGAGGGCCCCTTGGTTTACTGAGGAACTCCGGGAGATGAAGCGCCGAAAGAGACGCCTAGAGCACAAATGGAGATCCAGTAAATCTGAATCGAACCGAGCACTCTTAACAGCTTGCATCAGAGAGTACATCAGGGCAATCAGGACGTCAAAGAGAACACATATTGCCTCTCTGATTGCGTCCGCCGAGTCGCGCCCAGCTGCCCTGTTCAGGATAACCCGTTCCCTCCTAAATAGGAGGGATACGGGGGATCCTTTGCAGGGTAGGGCTGAGGATTACGTCCAATTCCTCGCGGACAAAGTTGCTCGGTTTCGGGCGGACCTGGACTCCAATCTTGCAGAACCAGCTGAGGCACTAAGGGATAATCTGGTAAACCATCGCTGGATTGATTTTCAAGCTGTTACCCCTGAGGACGTGGACAAGGTGATGAGAGCTGTAGGTGCCTCCACATGCGTGCTGGACCCGTGCCCCTCCTGGCTGGTTGCTAACAGCAGGGAGGTGACACGGGGCTGGATCCAGGCGGTTGTTGCCACCTCCTTACGGGAGGGGGTCTTTCCCCCCGCATTAAAGGCGGCGGTGGTGAGACCCCTCCTGAAGAAACCATCCTTGGATCCAGCCGTACTAAACAACTATCGTCCAGTCTCCAACCTCCCCTTTGTGGGGAAGGTTGTTGAGAAGGTGGTGGCCTTTCAGCTCCAGCGGTCCTTGGAGGAAGCCAGTTATCTTGATCCATTCCAGTCAGGCTTCAGGCCTGGCTACAGCACAGAAACCGCTTTGGTCGCATTGACCGATGATCTCTGGAGAGCCAGGGATAGAGGCCACACCTCCATCCTGGTACTCCTTGACCTCTCGGCGGCTTTCGATACCATCGACCATGGTATCCTTCTGCGACGACTGCGGGAGGTGGGGGTGGGAGGCACTGTCCTACGGTGGTTCTCCTCTTACCTCTCGGACAGGTCGCAGTCGGTGTTAGTCGGAGGGCAGAGATCGACCCCTAGGCCCCTAACGTATGGGGTGCCGCAGGCTCGGTCCTGTCCCCCCTTCTTTTTAATATCTACATGAAACCGCTGGGAGAGATCATCCGACGGCACGGGATAAAATACCACCAATATGCGGACGATACACAGCTGTATCTGTCCGTCCCGTGCCAACTCAATGAAGCGATGGACGTGATGAGCCAGGGCCTTGAAGCTATTAGAGACTGGATGGGGGTTAACAAGCTTGTACTCAATCCAGATAAGACCGAGTGGCTGTTGTGCTTCCCTCCCACTAATTGGCCAAGTGTTCCATCTCTCAGGCTGGGGGGTCAAATTCTACGCCCCTCAGACAGGGTCCGCAACTTGGGAGTCCTCCTGGACCCACAGCTGACTTTTGAACACCATTTGTCAGCTGTGACCAGGGGGGCATTTGCCCAGGTTCGCCTGGTGCACCAGTTGCGCCCCTACCTGAACCGGGAGGCTCTTACAACAGTCACTCGTGCCCTTGTGACCTCTAGGCTGGAGTACTGCAATGTGCTCTACATGGGGCTGCCCTTGAAGAGCATTTGGCAACTTCAGCTGGTTCAGAATGCGGCCGTGCGAGCGATCGTGGGTGCACCTCGTTTCACCCACGTAACACCTATCCTCCGCGAGCTGCACTGGCTGCCTGTTGATCTCCGGGTGCGCTTCAAGGTGCTGGTTGTCACCTACAAAGCCCTTCATGGTATTGGATCTGGGTACTTGAGAGACTGCCTACTGCCAATTACCTCCACTAGACCAATAAGATCGCATAGATTAGGCCTCCTCCGAATTCCATCAGCCGGCCAATGTCGACTGGCAACTACCCGGAGGAGAGCCTTCTCGGTGGCTGCTCCGACCCTCTGGAATGAACTCCCTGTGGAGATCCGGACCCTCACCACCCTCCAGACCTTCCACGCTGCCCTTAAAATCTGGCTGTCCCAGCAGGCCTGGGGCTAATGACTTTAACCCCACTCGAATGGTATGACTGTTGTGCTTTTTTAAACAATGTACTGTCTTCTTGTTGTAACATGTTTGTCTTCCCCTCCCCCTGAAATGTGAGCCGCCCTGAGTCCCCTCAGGGAAAAGGGCGGCATACAAATAAAGTATACAAGTATTGCTTAGCACTTGAATTCTGATCTTGTGATTTTTGGGATTCTTCAATGACTGTTTTACGCAAAGATCGACATTAAGTCACTTTTGTCCAGAGGCATTGTAACTTTGAATGGTTGTGAATTAAATGGTCAAGGGTTTCCTGTAAATATCCATATTCTTGTTATTATCATATAATTAAACAATGCTCATAAATCATTGCTCCAACCCCATCTTTGCGGTAAAGTCTGTACGTACTTTGAATAGATGGCTGTCCTGCTTGTTTAAAAATCTTTGTTGAACGAGAACATACCATCTCATGAAGTAACTCATTTCATTGGTTGCCAGCTCTTACCATCAGCCATATATTGCCCATAATTGTTCAACAGTGAGATGTGTGGCATATAAATTTAATAAATAAAAAGTACTAGATGGATTCAGCCAATTATGAATCTATCTAACATATATCTCAGGGGTTTCAAACTCAAGGTTGGATGCAGCCCATGGGGTGCTTAGATGTGGCCTGTGGGGCTGCCCTGGAAACAGTGAAGGACCATCCCACAGTGCCTCTGCCAGAGAAAACAGAGCTTGATAGGGTCATACTCAGCCCTCCCAACCTCCATTTTTTGCTACAACCCTCTGCCAGCAAAAATGAAGCTTCCAGGCTCTGTTTTCATGGCAGAGGGCTGCAGGACAATTATCTGGAATGCTCAACCCAGCCATGGCCACCCTGACCATGCCCACTCAGCCCCCCCAAGGTAAAACACAACCCTGATGTGGCCCTTAATGAAATCTTGTTTGACACCCCAATCTAGCTCTTTTTTTTTAGGATATCATGAGAGAGCATTTGCCATAATAGGATATCATGATAGATTTTCTTGGATGCTTTGTTGTGATCAAGTAACATCACGTCCATGATGGTGTCCTAATTTATTGGGCTCCTAACAATAGCCAAAAATATTATAAGATTGTCTTGCTGGATTTTATTAATAACTGCATTCCTATCCAAGTTCTTGCCAACATGCTATTTAATAATCTGTTGAAGGATCTTGCCCAGTATAAACATCAAGCTGTTGGGTCTCTAATTCCCAGTGTTCTCCTTGTTGAAAAGACAGGCAATATTTGTTGTCCTTCAGATTTCTAGGACATGCCAGTTTTCCAGGATTTCTTCTATATTACAGTTAGCAGTTCTAAAGATCATACCTGCTAATTCTTTCAGTACTTTTAGATGGAATCCATCTGGATTTGGAGTTTTAAATTCATTTAAATTTGGATGTGTTCCTTTACCTTTTCTTACTTATTCTGAGTTTCAGTTAAATCTTTCCAGTAGTGACACAGGGACCACCAGCTGGAGTTTTGTTTTCCTTCTGAAACAAGTCAGATGTAAAATACCAGTTAAAATGTTCTGTCTTCCTGCCATCACCCATTATCCACTCAACCCTTTTGTCCTTGCAACAGACCTACAGCTTCTTTTGTGTTTGAAAAATCCTTTTATTATTTTGAACATTTCTTTGAACCTTTTAGCCTTTCTGATGCATTCCTTAAAGTTTCTGGCAACTGTCTTGTATCCTTCTTTAGATATATGCCTTTAGTTCATTTCTTATATACAGTATGTTCTTTTTTCTTTCAAACCTTTTGGAAATCAATGTGTGTATCAACTTTCTTTTCTTTAAATGTATATTATTTTTTCCAGAAGGATTTTTATTTAATTCTATGTTTTCATAATATTATTAATTCCTCATAGACATTTTTAGCTTTTAAGATTTTAGCTGCGGTATAGAATCTACCTTTTATCTGAATTAATGAACATCTACTTTTCTGAAGTTTGTTATACAAATCTGACTTTTCTCTATTTCTCCCCTTGATATTGTGAATTCAAGGATAACATAGTTATTTCTCCCAAGATTCTACTCACTGTAATATCTTCATCCAATTCAGTCTAGGATAGTTGAGTTCCTTTTTTCATCAATCATCTTCTAATAAATGAAATTTTCAACAACAGAGGATTAGAATTTATTGTACCTTTGATTCCTTGTAGAGTTGATTGAAATCTCCAATTTCCACTATTGCATGTTTCTAAAACTTTGCTCTGATGTAGAATGGACTCTCATGGCTGAAGAAATGACTGCAGGTTGATGCTAAAGTAGGATTGGACAAGAGATATCAGAATAAAAGCTTTATTAAATAATTCTGGTTACTTACATAAAAACTCTTAACTTATTAGCTGTGGTAGGCACAGAGAATAGCAAGAGGGACATGCCATGGCAACCAGCTACGGGAGCTACCTTTGCTGGCATGTTATATTGACCTTCAAGGCCACCCCTTCCCCAGTCTCCACCAACTTCATTTCCCTGACCCCCAGGCCTCCAGAGCTGCTTAAATTTGCTTTTGAGCAATAATTCATGAAATAACTTTTATTATTCAGATGTCAGAAAAGGAAGGTTACAATCATGGGTGGGCTTCAAAACTTTCAGTAATGGGTTCTCTGCTTGGTTGCTGGGTAGGTGTGGCCATGGTGGGTATGGCTTAGTTGGCCTCCTGCACCATGGCAAGAGGAGGGCATTTTTGCCTTCCCTAGGCTCCAGAGGCTTTCCTCGAGCTTCTGGGAGGGTGAAAACTTCCTCCCCTAGGCTCTGGAGGCCTTCTGGGAGGCCCATTTTTCGTCTTCCCTGAGCCTCTGTACATGGCCTGCACTTACTTCACATCCAAAACAGGCAGCATGGAGACTCTTGGGAGGGGCAGCAGTGGGGCATTGTGGGTGAGACTGAGATTTTCTATAAGAACAGAATCTTGCAATTTTGATTGTGTTTTAACTCCTCCTCCTTCTAACAGTTCAGGGAATTAGGAAAGAGTGTTTCTGAGCCAATTTCAAATGTTCTGGATTTAAAATAATTTTATCCCTTGTTGCTGTGGCAACTCAGTTTGACTATCTCAATCAATCAAGGTTATCTTCCTCATTCTCCAGCACTAATTAATATATTCCCTTCTGAACTTTTGATCCTCCCCTTTCTGTTCTACTTTGACATTGGCATGGTCCATGCTGATGTAACTGGCATCTTTGTGAGATGTAGCCAAATCTGCATCTTATGTAGATAACATAGTCCATGGTTGAAGGATCTAAGGCTTTCTCAATAGCACAATTTATTGTATGTAGCCAGTGTTTTTCTTTCCATCTTGAATCAGAAAAGAGAGAGAGTCAATGAATGGGTAGCATTTTGATAGCTTCTTTGGTTCTTCTACTCTCTTCCTCCTGTCTTTTCTTCTTCTTCCCTCTCTTCTGCTGAATTCCCCTTTCCTTCCTTCTTTACTGAGTATTGAATCATTTACATTCCAAATATCTAGAACTGCATTCTCTAAACATATAGTTATATTAAATGTCGCAGACTCCCAGACTCCCATTCTCTATGTCTGTACTGGTAGCATCAATACAAGACTTAACAATTTACCTCACCAAAACTTCAGCAGTATATTCCCCTGTGTCTTTTTTTATATCAGCACTGACCCATTTTTCTTTACTTAGGAAACTGGATAGTTTCTGTGTAAATGAATGGATCCATATGTGGCACCAGGAATTACCAGTTTTTGAGGTCAGGAAAGAGATACTCCAAGAAATTATACAACTCTACATTATTATGGTTAAGAGAAAAACAATTTGCAAAACCTTAGATATTTTCTCCTTCCGTCCTTGTTATACCAAAGAGAATCAAGGTACAGTAATCTTGAATTTCTTTCTTCACCCTATCTTTTTTTCCAGGGCTATGTTCATGTTTTCCTAATAGCTGCCACAAACAGGTAGTCCTTGACTTAACAACAGTTCATTTAATGACCGTTGGAATTACAGTGGCACTGAAAAAAGTGACTTTTGACATTTTTCATACTTATGACTGTTGTAGCATCCCTGTGGTCACATTATTTACATTCAGCTGCTTGACACTGGTTCATATTTATGACGGTTGCAGTGTCCCAGGGTCATGTGATTCCCTTTTGTAAGTGTAACACACACACACACACACACACACACACACACACACACACGTCAGATTCCTAGGAAATGGGTGGACACATTTTTGACAGTAGGGTGAGAAATGGTTTTAGGTTTGTTTTGTTTTGTTTTTTAGCCTCCAAAGTGTATAGAGTTTGTAATGCGATGATATGGACTCTTCTGGATGCAATTGTTTTCCCTATATGCCATCCTTCGGCATATAATCTCTACCTATAAGGTCATTTCTCTATGAAATGTATTTCTGCCCTTTTTTTCCTAATTATGTTTTGTAATGTATTAATTTCCTTTTCCTTGGAAAAGTGGGAAAAACAGGACCTGATCATTTTAAAAATTTCAAAGATGGAATATTAATCAAAATCATTGTAATACTATTTTAAAAAAATAATGCATTATTATAGGGCAGGAATTTCTGAAATAGATTATCTATCTTTTTCATTTTAACTTTATGATTTAGAATGTAGAAGAAAAATATGGATATTTTATTACAGTATAGCATTCACTCATATGTAATGAAGTACTGCAATTGAGTCTGAATTACAATTCATGTTCCTAATATTTGGGTAGAGAGATTAGAATGGGAAACATAGAATTGCAACACATTATTTAACTAGTTGAATAGATTTTAAATTTACTGTCACAGTATTTTGAATATATATAAGAACTGTATAGTTGAACATATCCGTATCAACTGTCGAAGTCCCCTATTTTATCATAGCATCTCTCATGTTGAACGTTCACCTTTTTATAAAGTCCTCATCAATCAGTCATAAACGCTTGTTGTTTATTCTAGGGGAAAATGAAGAACATTCATAAAAGAACTTTGTAGTGTTGAAGCCATGGGCATTGTTAAAGAAATCATGGACATCAGGTTCTGAGCACTTAGGAAAGCAAAGACCTAGAAAGCTTTCCAGAGAAAAACCAGAAGTGAAATAATGAAGAAAAAAGTAACATAGGAACTGAAGGACAAAAAATGTAGTAGCATTAACATATAAATTTAGAAATTAGAAGAAGTTCTATTTTGGGTGGTGTTTCTTTGCTTTGTGATTGTTGAAACATGACTGATGGTCAAACAAATGATAAATGGATCAACTAGTATTCAGAAGCAAAATTCAGATCCAGCACATTTCAATGGGCTTTTGAAACACTAACAATTTATTTCTAGTCTAAACATTCTGTCTTCATATCGCATTATAATATATTCCTGGGTATGTTTACGCAATACTTGCAAAGTGTAAAAAATAGTAATTAGAATAAAACAAAATATAAACCCAAAACAAATGTCTGCATTCTTTCCTTCCTTCCTTCCACTCACTGACAAGGTCTCTTGTGTTTTGCAGCTGATAATTTTCTATTATTGAAATGTCTGCCATTGTGACTGCAGAGAGCAAAACACTGGCAGCATTAAATCCTTGCTTTGTGAATAGTAAAGAACAAGAAGTCAAGGTCATGCTTCAGGTACAGCATACAAATTACATGTGCTGTTCTAAGAACACCATGTAATTAAAAGTGGAGAATATACACAAAGAAAATATTAAACCTCCACCAAAAAGCACTACGTGGTGAGAAAATTACTGAGACAAGTTGTGGAATGCTTAGATGGTCACCTGTCAATCACCAAGTTAGTCCTTGAGATACTTGAACCTACATGTGTGCGTATGAGTTTACAGTGCCCTCTGACACCACTGGATGACATCGCCAGATCTCGCTACTTTAGCAGAGTAGGGAAGATACTCTGAGATGATTCACACCCTGGTCAGTGTCCCTTTGCACTTCTACCATCAGGTAGAAGACATCAAAGTATAGCCAGCTGAACAAACAGGTTTAAAGATAGTTTCTATCCTTGGGCAGTGAGACTTTTAAATATAACCACAATCACTCCATGCACATGCTAGTTTTTTTCCTTTTTCTTTCTTTTTTCACTTCTGTTATGATTTATGTTATAATTTTGAGGCTAAAACCAATTTCATTGTATTTAAGTACGACAATAAAGATTATACTTATACTTACTGTATTTAAACATTCATCTTTTACACTGTATTTTGTGTCTTCTTTCAATGGGCAGCATTTTAGTAATGGAGATTAGCAACAATAAACTAGCCAACTATGACTGCTACTTATTCCTTAAATTTTGTTAGCACAGAGGTAAAATAAGGATGTGAACTCTAAGGCATGTTACCTTGTATATTACAGTTGTATTATATAAAAATAATCATTGCAAAAGGGACATGATAATAGACCATATATAACATTAAAAAAAACCTCAAGGGTTTCATGTCTCAAAAGACAGACATGTTTTGTCAAGGAAGTTGATTGACTTACTTTACTAGACTTTTGACTAAGTTCCAAAGCTTATGGTCTGATGTATTTTCTTTATCTCATGATGGTTCTGATGAATTTCAAATTGCCATACAATATACTTCATTTTACATACTGATATATAGACTTTCACCAAATAAAATTGTGGTGAAATTTGATGGGTTGCCTGCAATCCTTTAAGTATTGGATGCAAAATATCATCCAAGAACAGTAGCTAAGCTTACTTGATCACTTTATGGCATGGTAAATTGAATTGCTGACATACAGAAGGCAAATCACTCTAATCCTTTAAAACTTCCCAGGTCTCCTAAAATTATGAGCCATGGTGGCGCAGTGGTTAGAATGCAGTACTGCAGGCTAATTCTGCTGACTGCCGGTTGCCTGCAATTCGGCAATTCCAATCTCATCAGGTTGAAGGATGATTCAGCCTTCCATTCTTCTGAGGTGGGTAAAATTGTTGGAGGCAATATGCTGACTCTGTAAACCGCTTAGAGTGGGCTGTGAAGCACTATGAAGAGGTATATAAGTCAAAGTACTATTGTTACCTAAAGTTACACTTTCTAGCTATTTTATCATCAGACTTCAATGGCACACTTTTGAGAAAGGGTTTTAAAGAGTGGAGATGGGAAGGGTTTTTTTTACCTCTAAGAAGCTTTTTGTTACCATTCACCTCCTTAAAAGTCTTTTAAAAAACTAAAAATAGTTTTAAAAATTGTAACTTCCTGAAATATCACTATCTTTCAGGTGCCATCATGTTTAGCTTCAAGCAGATTAAAGAGCAAGTTCCAACCAGAAGGTTGCCCACTCAATCTGTAGAATTTTTTTTAAAAAATAAAGAATTCAATACATTTGGTAGAGCTTCCTTTACTTTAAGGAGCAGCTGGGAGATAAACTACTAGTTTTTTTTTAAAAAAAAAGTCTGTCTATGGAAACCTCTCTCTTATCTACCAGCATTGCAGATTGTATGATAAAGCAAAAGAAACAACATGATTTATAATCAGGCCTTTGGGCCTGGTTACCTATCTGACAATGCACCAACTTTCTCCTACTTTGTCCACCAGCATGTGCAGGCAGAGTAGGTGTGTTCCAGGTGCCTTCTATGAAAAGTTGTGAGACCTAGAAAATGTGTTTTCTCTATCAGAGCCTTCTGGCTCTGGAACAGGATCTCTCTTTCATCCTCTTTCCTTCCTCTTTCACCCTCTTTCCCAAAAGCCCTTAAAACATGCTTGTTTAATGGTGTGGCCTATCATTTTCATTTTGTTTATATATTTAATTGATTTACTTTAGAATGGTATTTTGCAAATCCAGTGGAGTGGATATCAATACTAATTTAAATAATAATCATATTAAAAAAACTTATGGTCAGTTAGGGTTAGTGGCTAGCATTTCAAATTAGAATTTTGTTTCCTTATCTTTTTTTTCTTGCATCTGTAACATGATTTTTTGTTTAAATGCCATAGTATTTGGGGGAATCTTTATTTTGATCCTGCTCTGCCAGGTGTGTTCCACTAGGTTTTGCAAATATACCTTATAGAGCTTTTGTGGCCATTGGTTTGTTGTGATACATTTTGCTTTGCTAGGAAACAATTATTAGCAAACACAAATAGCAATATTTATGTACAAACATTGTTTGAACTAAACTATACAAAATTCGGATCTTTAAAGCTTTTTGTAGTGTGATTGTTTTTAAAAAGCCAAAAATATTTAAGCACACGGGATTGTGTTTTTATTGCATTTATTATTATTGAGGTTCAGCAAATGGGTATTGTAGTCTTTATATAAGAGCCATGGTGTCACAGTGGTTAGAAGGCAATACTGAAGGCTAACTCTGCTGACTGCTGACTGATTTTAGCAGTAAGAGCAGGGGTCCCCAAACTTGGCAACTTTAAGACTTGTGGATTTCAACTCCCAGAATTGAAGTTGGGGGTTGAAGTCCACAAGTCTTAAAGTTGCCAAGTGTGAAGTCCTCTGAGTTAGAGTCTCATTGGTTCAAAGTTGACCCAGCCTTCCAAGGTTGGTAAATGAGGACCCAGATTGTGGGGGCGGCAATATGGTTACTCTGTAAACTGTTTAATGAGGACTGTATAGCACTGTGAAGTGGTATATAAATCTAAGTGTTATTGCCATAAGAGCACACAGGATACAAAAGTTTTTTTAATTGTCATCCTTCATGTCATAGGTAATCCTAAAATCAAAAGAGAGAGTCATCTATCATATTTGACTTCTTCAGGTTATAGAAAATAGATGTTGGCATGAATCTTGTTAAAACTGGTTGAATATTTTGAAGAAAAAGAGAAAAAGAAGGGTCTTTGTTGTTACAATTACCACTTGGATTTAGAAGCTTTGCAGACAGTACAGCACATCAATATATCCTTAAGAGATTATATGACAGAATAGGAAATTGTTCCTTTTCTTGAGAAATGATTTACTATGTTCTGAATGTTTTCTAAGGTAATTTTCCTTCTCCCCGACTCACAGCAGAGTATTTTGATGCAACTAGCATTCCATTTTCTCTATAACAAATCAGATAGTGAAGTTACATGATTCTTTTGACAGCACCCTGAAATTGAAAGTATAAGAGATTGAAGCAGAAATACCTAAGACTGTACAAGTGCTTCCAAAATGGTGCTTTGGGACACACAGGAGCATATGTAACCCCCTCCCACCTTCAAACCATGAAAGCAACAGTCCCCTTTTCAGGCTTTTGCTGCTGCTTTATGAACTGCTCGTAGTCAAAGGAAGTGGTGACATATATCAGCATACCAGAACTAGGCCAAAAAGATTATTTTATGCATGCATTGGGGGGGGGGGATGGAGGTTTCCATTGCCATTTGATGCTTAGATAAAGAGAGTTCAAAGGAGATTAAGATAACTGTGTGTAAATCTCAGGATTTTCAGTTATGTCATTGTCCTTTTCAATATTGAACCTTGATAGTCTGTCTTCATCTTTTGGAGTGAAACTTCAGCTATCCAATTATAAAACAAATTCAAGAGATACCCTAAAATATAGTGATTATTTTCATCTATTTATGAAATTTATATGCTCTCATCTCATGGTGCATGGCAATACTAATTGGCTTATTTTTATACTTTATAGTTTAAATGATAAAGCAACTTGATTAAAATTTTCAGTTGTGGGAACAGAACTTAGAAAAGAAGTTAGGAAGGAGTTTGCTTTTTGAGCTGTATTACATTTAATACTAGGTGATAACCTGGTGTTGCCCAAGTATTTATTTATAGGAGGGAAATGTCCAGACCAAATGTAATTTCTAATGTTGGATTTCCCCCCTTACTAGAGGGAGCCCCCTTGTGGAGTACTGTTTTTTTTTTATTTTTTAGTTTTATTAAACATTTATAGGCCGCCCTTTTCCCTGAGGGGACTCAGGGCGGCTTACAATAATAGGGGAGGGGAGTGCAGGACAAAACACAAAAAGAAAATGTGAGTAAAAAGCCATTACCATGGCAACTCCACTGCGCTGTACAGTAGAAGTCATTTTACTTCAGTACAGTAGATGCCATTTTAAGGCACAACAGGCTGTATTTTAACAGATACCCCCACAGTATTTTTTCCAGAGAGTAAGTCATCTGTGTACCGAGTTTGGTTGAAATTGTATGAGGCATTCCAGAGTTATGCTGAAACATACATACACACACCCACACACCCACACATACAGCCATTTATATATAGATTGTAGCATAATGAAAGAGGAAACAAGTTTAAACTACAGTTCTGCACTTCACTATACAGGAATATTTTAGAAGGACAAAAAGAAAAGGCTTGTCTGACCTATTATCAAACTCTTGTAATTTATTTTGGAGTTTATGATGGATAACAACAACAATGATATCTCATTTCGAACTAAGTGCAAATTCTATAATTGAGCCTTAATGCTCTAAGCAACAAGGCAAGGATTTAAGCAGACTCAAAAGAAAAAACAAAAGAAAAAATACAAAATTAAATGGTCCAATTTTGTTGATAAGTGTAATGCTGTAATGCTGTTTTAAAATAATGCTGTCCCATGCTATATAATCAAATTGCCACAATCGTCCTGTGCCTACGTTAATCTTCTCTAGCCAGATTGCAGAGGACAGATGTATTGGTATTCAACTTTTCAAAAGCCATGCTGACTGAAAGTTTTGAATGTTACAGTTCAAAACTTCAGTATGTCTGAATAATCTATTTAAATAGGTTACATTGCTTCTTCAAATATTGTTGGCAATTATATATGTGATCACTTACATTACATAAAGATTTGTCTACAGCATCAAGAAAATATGAAAACTGCCCATTCATCAGTTGAATGTGTCTTAAGTATATTGAGCAATTTGCAACAAATAAAATGTCGTAATAATATTTCCAATCCAAGACCTTTGCTCTTTAGTGCCATGGATTAATTTCTAAATAAAAGAAAACAGTTCCGCAAGAAGCACCAATATGACCTAAGGCTATGAAGTGATGGAAATAGCAGCTATTTAGTAATTCAACTTGGAAATGTGTACAGTGTTATGGGGAATTGAACATTGTGAAATTAGTCATGGTTCTATACTCCAAATGGTTTTATATGCACAGTTGTTAGACATAATGTCATACATTAAAAATGGCTATGCTGTTTGTGTGTGTGGGGGGGTATGCTTTCTTTACTTTAGTCAGTTGAATTCAGTCTAAACTACAATGTTTACTTTGTGGCAATTTATACAGAATGGTTTTCTGCTTCCATCTAGAATCTCCTCTTCAAAATCCATCAATATCTTTGCTTTTAATTTGGCCATGGAAACACATAGTTACACATTGGAGTAACTAGCTTTCCTCAAGTAGAAGTGTACTGTAGGTTTAGGTTTAGGTTTATTAGATTTATATGCCACCCTTCTCCCAAGGACTCAGGGTGGCGTACAACATTAAAAGAACCACATAATACAAGAGTTAAAAAAATATTAAATAGCGTATCCCAAACCCAATTAAAATCGACAATGACATTTTTTAAAAAAAATTGAATTAAAATTAACAGTGATCAATAATTTATTTTGTTTTGTTCAGGCCAGGCTGGCTTGCTGGAAAAGCCAACTTTTAGTTTTATTTGGCTCCTGTGACTATCAAGAGTTGAAACACTGGGATAGAAAAGGAAGCTCTGTTCAGAATCCAGAGACCCTATCAAGCATCTAGTGCCTTACATTAGTTTCTGAAAGAACAATGTTTCTAAAACAATACAATTGGATATTTTTCAATGGCTATTCATTCATCTGGGGTGCATATGGAAGAAAACACAAAGCCACAGTAAAATATATGTCTCTCTAGGACAAAGAATAAAAATATTAATTGACACAATTAATTGATAACTGACAATTAATATTAAGTAGTTGTGTTAATTGAATGGTTGATAAATAGATTAATTCATTTTCAGATGCTTTTTTAAACTTTTGAAATCAATATACCCATTGTCTCCTTTGCATATTACTCTAATTTGGAAGTTAGGCAATTAAGAGATTTTGTACCCAAATTGTACCTTTGAGTATCTTAACAACTTTTAAAATATAGAATGATAAACTGCAATTATGCTGTCCCTGGAGTTTGCTATGAACAATCTAAAGGATAGACTACAGCAACCTGTAAACTATTTCAATGTCAAAGAAATCCTCACTCAACCTTAAATTTAAGAACTTATTAAGCATATTGTTTATGAACAAGGCAGGGAAGATCTAGAGCAGGGTTGTCAAACTTGTGACGTGTTGTCATCATGTGATGTATCACAACTTTTTCCCATTTTGTTAAATTGAGGGGGGCATGGCCAGCATGTGAGGCATCTGGCCTGTGGGCCACAAGTTTGACACCCCTGATCTAGAGTAATGTCTTTAGATTTTTTTAAAATCAAACGTATAGTCCAATGAAAGTATTGACGACCTAGAACAACCCATTATTTCTATTCTTAGACTAATTTACCTCACAGTTTTCCCAGAAATACGTATTTTATTCCATACTAGCTGATAACCTGGCATTGCCTGAGTATTTATTTATAGGGGGAAAATGTCTGGACCAAATGTAATTTCTAATGTTGGATTTTCCCCCTTACCAGAGGGAGCCCCCTTGTGGAGTACTGTGAAGCCATTGCCATGGCAACTTCACTGTGCTGTACAGAAGAAGTCATTTTAATAGTATCTTAATAGAACACACATCCTTAGAGGTGTTAGGGGTTTCTTACTCTCACAGAATTTTTCCAGGCAGTAAGTAATCTGTGTACCACGTTGGGTTGAAATTGCTTGAGATGTTCCAGAGTTATGCTGGAACACATACACACACACAGCATTCATTGAGAGAGAGAGAGAGAGAGAGAGAGAGAGAGAGACAGACAGACAGACAGACAGACAGACAGACAGACAGAATGAATAGAATGATGATTAAATGTGATCAATAAAAAGGTAAATGATTAAAGCTGCATAAAGCTAAATGGCCCAGGTGATTTACTGAATTGCATAATTGAACATTGCACCTGGACAGCCACAAGTTAATCCCCCCATAGGATGGAATTCATTCATTATCTCCAGTTCAGCTTCCTTGAATTACAGAAGAATTTTGTATCAACATGTTTAAAAATTCATTTCACATATTATACAGGTCCATCAAAAACACAATCTGTAAACCATGCTGTTACACCACAACCTGTGGCAAGGCATTCTCACTGCATTGTAAGCCTAGCCTGATTTTCCATTGCTTTCTCTTTACTAACCTAAAATAAGGAAGCTGGCTACTGCTGGAATGTGAAGCACAAGTTAGGAAGGTGGAAATGTGGCAGGCAGGCAGGCAGGCAATCTCTCCAACTGAAAAATAAAGCCCAGGAGAATTGCACACTTAGGCAAGTTTCCCAAGGTTAAAAAATAGCCCATATTTTCTGATGCTTTCCATGTGTCAAGTGTTAGTACAATGCAACTGCCAGCCAGATTTTGGGGGGAGGGGAGTACGTTAGAAATCAATGTAGAATTTGTTTTATTTATGTAGAAAGAAAAGGTCATCTGTAATGTAACAATTAGCTTTAGCCTGAGTCTGCAGTTCTAAACTACTGACAAGAAATTAAATCCCACTAAATCAGTGAGGCACCTGCCTCTAATTATGATTAAACTGGTGTAGTGACATTAGTCCTTGTGTGAGTGATGGGCAAGCTACCCTCAGTTCAAATAGGAGTTGGTTCAATATTTGCATGCATTTTGGAGTAATCGCAAAACAAACTCAGTTTTCTGGCATGTTGTACTGCCAATTTCATACTGAAGAAACTACTTGCATTTTATCAGTCACAAAGAAATTAAAATATTAACTATCCTCTTTTTGCAAAACTGTATCAGTGAATAGGAACATGAAGGGACTTTAGATTAGAAAGTGACTAAAAACCAATCAGAAGCAAATAATGATGCTTTTCAGCAAAATTAGCAGTTTGCTTTGTTGCTAAAAATAATAATACAGTTGTGCTGGTTGCAATATCTTCTGTACTGGAAGGAGACAAAAGTGTGAGCAAAATGCTATGGAAACTCTTCCTCTTTAGAGTGGGTTTTAGTTACTCTAGAGTAGGTTTTGTAATGTTTGCTACTATTCAAGAGATTGTAATATTTGTTAACATTTTCCACATAGGACGTAAATCTTACATCCAAATACACACACACATACACTAAAATATTCATGTACGTAGAATATTCAACAATTTAAAAATGATTCCCAATTGGTTTCATTCATCTTTACATGCTAGTAATAAAAAGTTGATTTCAATGTTTGGACCAGAATTCATAATATACAGAAAGGTGGGTTGGGATTATGGAATTAAATCCAAACCATCTGGATGGTGCCAGGTTGTGAAAGGTTATTCCAGAACTATTCATCCATTAATCTTAAAAGAATACTTCTTCAAAAATCAAAGAAATGCATTCTGGATATTTTATTTTCCCATAGGTAAATCAAATGTGGAGGAAAGTTTTATCTGATAGACAGAAGCCTCCCCATGTTCTATGCATTAATTTCAAGTTCCATTTTTCAGCCAACTATGCACCAAAAACAAGAATTGAATTTGTAAATAATGGAAGTAGCTTAAAATTGAAATTTATAATGACTCTCTAGGACCCTCCAACTTGTCAAAATGGATGATGAGGACAATCACAAGGAAGCTATGATATATTTTATTGTTCAGCTGAAATTACAAAGATTGTTCACCTGTAAGTCACACGCTTGTAGAAGCTTTGAGAGCTGGATTCAAATGCCTTTTAATTTATAAGATTCATTTGGTATCAGTGGCCTCATTTTCCATTTGCACTCTAACCTAAATGTTTGCTAAATACTGATTTTGTTAGGGTATCATGCTCCCTCAGTCTCTGATTTTGGTTGGAATCAATAGTTTTTATAACCCTCAGATGTATACTAGGAAGCATACTTTGACAGATGAATGTATTTAGTACTGGCACAGAGCTTATCATTTAATTTTACCCATTGATTAAATGAAGGGGCAATAATGTTCTGGAGAAACTGGGGAATGATAATGCTAACACTTGCTCTAGTTTTCAATAATAGATCTTTGTGCCATTGGCAATACAACATACAGAGTAAGTGCACTGCAATAGCCAAACCATATAATAAAGACATATGTAATTATTGACAATTAAGTCTAGTTCTGCAAATGACATTGTTGAAAGAAAAATCCAGGTCCAGTTCCAAGGTGCTGGAAATAAAATGGAGACTGACTGGAAGGAAAGATTCTGTTTGTTGGTGAACAGAACCAACACACACATGGCATCTAATTCTGGAATAGCTGACAAATGGAATTGAGAATGAGTGGGTTTTTATATCTTCTTGGTTCAGGGACATGCAGTCACTAGAGGCAAGGGAGGCGGAGTCTCACCAGTCTCCTCAGGAAAAAGAAAGAAATTTAAATATATTTTTTAAAATAATTAAAGCCAAGATAGTTGCTACCAGATTCCAGCTCACAGTGGCTTGGTGTCTGCTTAGTGTTAACCAAAGCAGGAGGCGAGAGAACTCGGGGCCTCTTTTCCATAAGGAATTTTTCGCCTTCTAAAAGTTAATAAAGAGTTAAAAGGCAAAGAAGTTCAGATGGAAAAGAGGCACTAATTCTCCCGCCTCCTGATTTGGAAGCAGCCAATCGTGTCTTCTTGAGCACGCTTACGTTGGGCGGGGCGTGCTTCAGAGGAGAGAGGAGTGAGCGAGAAGGAGGAGGCTGCCTCTTTGCTGCAGACCTGGGTGCTTGGCGGCTCCCGCGATGCAAAGTGCCCCACCATCCCCGATGCTGCCGCCCGCTGCCCCGGCCTGCTTCTCCAGGCTCTGCCGCTGGAAGTCCCGGATCGCTTCTGGGGGAAGGCTGGGTGAGAAGCGGAGTGAAGCTTCTCTGCGGCCTCCCGGCACTGCGCAGAGGCTCTTGCAGGAGCATGTGTCAGCGGCCGGCAGCCTGGAGCGGCCCCGGCTGTGAGAAGGGAGCACTTAAAGTAGCTGCTGCCGCTGCCACCACCACTGCCCCGCCGGGCGAAGGAGGGGCGGTGGCGGCGGTGGCAGCAGCTGCTTTAAGTGCTCCCTTGTCTCACAGCCGGGGCCACTCCAGGCCGCCGACCGCTGACACATGCTCCTGCAAGAGCCTCTGGGTAGCGCCGGGAGGCCGCAGAGAAGCTTCGCTCCGTTTTTCACTCAGCCTTCCCCCAGAGATGATCCGGGACTTCCAGTGGCGGAGCTTGGAGAAGCAGCGGACGCAGGCCGGGACAGCGGGGGGGCAGCGGGGCACTTTGCATCGCGGGAGCCACCAAGCGCCTTTGCTGCAGACCGGGGCGCTTGGTTGCTCCCGCGATGCAAATTCCCCCCCCCCCCCACCGAGGCTGACCGCTGCCCTGCTGAGCCTCACCAGGTATCAACCTCACCGCACGTCACTGTCTTGGTTCCTATGGGGTCATGTAGGGGTCATGGCTGGCTCTATAGGCAAAAGAGGAAATGCAAATGTTTGTCTGAACTAATCTTGTCAACCTTTTTGCTTGCTTAATTGTCCTGCTTATCTGGAGTTTCTCTGTCCCAATCTTTCTGAATGGATTACCAAATCTGCATTTTTAAAAGCTGGCCTCCTCAGTTTCTGCTAGGGGGTAGAAACTGAGGCTGGTTTCTGCCTCCCTTCAGATTTTTTCCCCATTTCTCCTTTAGGGGAAATATTCTATCCTGACTTTTTAATATATTTCATTCAAATATTTCATCCAAATATTTCATTCTCTAGGACAGGGATCACCAACCTTTTGGACTCAGGGACCACTAAATTCATAATTTGAAATCCTGCAGACCACTAATATGATTTTTAAAAAGACAAATAGTATTTAGTGCAATATAAAAAATGCAAATAATTTTTATGTGGACCACCAAAATTTTCTCATGCACCACCAGTTGTGCACAGACCACCAGTTGATGACCACTGCTCTAGGAGGGTGGATGGGTCCTGACTTTCTACAACATGAAGTAGTAGTTCACTGTGCAAAAGCATCCCTTTACACCGTTGTAGACTATGAATCCCCAACACTTGATAGTCAAGGAATACTCCGAGATTGAGAAATTGCTTTTTCAGGAAAAATGCAATCATATCCAAAGCAAGTGGAAGCCCAGCTCCTATCAACTAATACTATTCCCTTATTTTCTGGATTTAATTTCAATGTATTTTCCCTCATCCAGATCCATATTGAGTTTAGGCAGTTACCAGTTGCTCTCTTGGAATTGGATAAAGAACAATAGAGGATGAAATTCCACACTAAATAGCATATTGATGACAACTTCTCCAAAAATACTGGATTTTGTCCCATAGCAATTCATATAGATATTAAATAGGCCCAGTCCCATCTCGATCCTTTCCAGTCAGGCTTCAGACCTGGCTGCAGCACAGAAACCGCTTTGGTCACGTTGACCGATGATCTCTGGAGAGCCAGGGATGGAGGCCACGCATCCATCCTGGTGCTCCTTGACCTCTCAGCGGCTTTCGATACCATCGACCATGGTATCCTTCTGCGACGACTGCGGGAAGTGGGGGTGGGAGGCGCTGTTTTACAGTGGTTCTCCTCTTACCTCTCGGACAGGTCGCAGTCAGTGTTAGTTGGGGAGCAGAGATCGACCCCTAGGCCCCTAACATATGGGGTGCCGTAGGGTTTGGTCCTGTCCCCCCTACTTTTCAACATCTACATGAAACCGCTGGGTGAGATCATTCGACGGCACGGGATAAAATACCACCAGTATGCGAACGATACTCAGTTGTATCTGTCCGCCCCGTGCCAACTCAATGAAGCGATGGATGTGATGAGCCAGGGTCTTGAGGCTGTTAAAGACTGGATGGGGGTCAACAAACTTGTGCTCAATCCAGAAAAGACCGAGTGGCTGCTGTGTTTCCCTCCCGCGAATTGGCCAAGTGTTCCATCTCTCAGGCTGGGGGGTCAAACTGTACGCCCCTCAGACAGGGTTCGCAACTTGGGAGTCCTCCTGGACCCACAGCTGACCTTCGAACATCATTTGTCAGCTGTGACCAGGGGGGCATTTGCCCAGGTTTGCCTGGTACACCAGTTGCGTCCCTACCTGAACCGGGAGGCCCTCACAACAGTCACTCGTGCCCTTGTGACCTCTAGGCTGGAATACTGCAATGTGCTCTACATGGGGCTGCCCTTGAAGAGCATTCGGCGACTTCAGCTAGTCCAGAATGCGGCCACGCGAGCGATTGTGTGTGCACCTCGCTTCACCCACGTAACACCTATCCTCCACAAGCTGCACTGGCTGCCTGTTGATCTCCGGGTGCGCTTCAAGGTGCTACTTATCACCTACAAAGCTTTTCATGGTAGCGGGCCTGGGTACTTGAGAGACCGCCTACTACCAATTTCCTCCACTAGACCGATACGATCGCATCGATTAGGCTTCATCCGAATTCCATCTTCCAGCCAGTGCAGACTGGCAACTACCCGGAGGAGAGCCTTCTTGGTGGCTGCTCCAACCCTCTGGAACGAACTCCTCGTGGAGATTCGGACCCTCACCACCCTCCAGTCCTTCCGCGCCGCTTTAAAGATCTGGCTGTCCCGGCTGGCCTGGGGTTAAGATTCTAACCCCACCCGAATTGTGTGACTGTTGTGCTCTCTTTTTAATATGTTGTATTGTCTCCATGTTGGAATATTGTTTGTCTCCCCCCCCTTTTTGAACTGTGAGCCACCCTGAGTCCCCCCAGGGAAAAGGGCGGCATACAAATAAAGGGAAAACTCAAACTAAAGGGAAAACTCATATCCAAAAGCATTCCATGGTCAATGCTCCTGAAACCCTAAGAGCATTTTTAAGGCTGCACACATCCATCTAGTTTCCCCTGTTATCCATCAAAGTAACCAAAGCAATTTCAGAATCACACTTGGCTGAAAGCCTGGCTGAAATGGAGTGAGCTAATTGATCAGAGTTTCAAGGCCATCATCTTCTCAATCATAGGTGAGACTGTCCCTCAACTGATAAAAGATGGGATATGAGAAGGAGAGATAAGTTATTACAATTGTTTATAATACTTGTGATGAAGAGCGAAGTCATTTCTTTATGTATTCATTTTCTTTATTCTTATTTTTTTCTTTTTTCTATTTTTCTTTTCTGTAGCTTCTATTTTTTATTTATTTAGTTTGCATTGTTCCAACTGTAATTTTTAATAAAAATGAGGTTCTCCTATAATTACATAAATCTCACAGGCTAAGTAAAGTTTTCATCAATAATAATCATATTATTGCATCCTTAACATCACCACTCACAAGAAGGTGTTAATCACCTGCTTTAACCATGTGGTTAATCCTCTCCTGGCCAAGTTAAACTATCAGGTAAGGAAATGATGCATTCCTGTTTCCCCCTGTCAAGTCTATATCCTCAAAATCTGCTAAATGAAAAGAATCCAGAATAACAAGCCAAGCAGTTCCCGAGATTATATCTCAATGACTTATGCAAATGTTGAAGTTCAAACAAAGATGAATCCAATTCAGTCTGGGTACAAAAAACAATTGTTCACCATGTGCACCAGGGATGGGTTTCTCGCCCCATTCCAACCGGTTCGGTTGGAACGGGGCTGGCGGTGTCCTCGTGCACGCGCACGGTGCACGCATGCGTACTAGCGTCTGCGCGATGCTCCAGCTGCTCCTGGACGATCGCGCAGGCGCTGTATGCGTCCTACACATGCGTGGAAGCGCAGAACACGTCAAAACCAGGTAAGGACCGTGGGTGGGCGGGCGCACCCTTCGCCGTTCCTGGAAGTTACTTACTTCCGGGTTCGCCGACCAACCGGTTCGCAGGGACCGCCGCAAACCGGTTGAAACCCACCCCTGATGTGCACCATCAAATAAGTCTCCTTCCAACATATTGGTGTAAAAAAATGCTGTACAGTTCAAAAGACCATTGAAATCCTTTTCTGTCTTGATAGAGTGAACACTGAACAGTAGGCACCCCTGTCTGTTTTCTCTGCAGCAGAGGAATGGTTACAATGGCCTTTCATATCGGTTTCAAAAAAATATATGGTCAAGTGGTCTTTCATACAGAGTCATACACAAACACAGACATACAAACATACACACAAAACTTCCAGCTGGAGAATATAATGCTTTAAAATTATGTAGCTTCTTCACTACTTGCCTATCCAGCATTGATGGATTCTTTTGTTGGCTTAAAGGAAATCTCTCTCTATAAAAGGCAAATACCACTGACTCATCACAAAATCTCCAGAATATCATGATATATATATATATATATATATATATATATATATATCGTGACATATATAATTTCATATATATATATGAAATTAAATGAAATTTTCATATTTTAGAAATTAAATTATGGTTGTTAAATCTTCAAAATGATTAATTGAAAGAGAACAAGTATGCTTGTTAATTGGATATCATTTTGAAATCTGAATATATTGAGCAAAATATGTCTTCACATAAATTAGCTTTTATCTGATTACTTAATGTGTTCTGAAGAATTATTAACTTCTTATACAAGCACCACCACTAGACTTTCCTGGAGAACAGGTGTTTTTTCTGAAAGTTTTTTTAGCTCACATAAAGGGGGGGGGGGAAGCTACATAAACAAAAAAGACAATATATAGATTTACTTAACAGGAAGATACAGCTTTTCATTTAAAGACCATGCCATTGATTAACTAGTTTTTGACCCAGAAAGTACTTCACTATGCAAACCCCTTTAATGTTGAACATGAGAAAAACAAAGAAAAAAGTAGATGGATTGCTTATTCACTTTTGAGATTCTGAGCAGTTTATCTCTGTCACCCCACTGTTAAGAAAGAAAAATGGCTATTAATCTTCAGATAATTTATGAAACATGTATTTTATAGGAAAATGTATTTAGCAACTATAAGTCTTGCATGGAAGCCTAATTTATTTTTTGAAGTCTGGAATTTTGTCAGATATAAGAATTCAATACATTCTTTTTGTCCCAAGAATTTGTCAGAATAAATCCAGTTTTATCATGTATAATACGAAAAGTCTCTGGTTTCAATTGTACTTTACTCTTTAAAATATTCTGAATTAATGCATGTATTTGTATCCAAAATTTTTGTTATTTTTTTATTTTTATCATGCATGCTAAAATGTCATGATATGCTTTTTGTATTTCCAGCAAAGATTCAAAGTGATTTCCCACATTTTAGATCATTTTTCTTGTGACAAATACCAATGGCACACCATTTTATTAAAAAATATTTTAAGACTAGAATATAATATAAATTTCATTTCTTTTAACAACATACTTTCCCATTGGTCCACTGCATATTATAGCCAATCTTTAGCACAATTTATCAGGCATTCTTTCACTTGTTATTCTTCTAAATTCTTTCTAATTAGTAGAATACTCAAAGCATCTTAACAGAATCACTGTGAAATACAAATGGCAAGCTATATAAACAAAAACATTAAATACCCTAGACATGTTTATTCTTTGCAAAAAAACCAGTAGACTGTAACTAGAAAAGGTTGTCAATTTCAGCATAAAATTAATCATAGAAGGAAAAATGTGTTTCATATGCCACATAATTTTCAGATAAACTCAACACTTAAATTTTCTAATTTTAATAAAGAACATGATACTTGACCTTATGCGTATGTTTGAAAACATCTTTGCTGATTTTTTTTTTGAAACTGCTGCTGGTGGTTTGATATTAATTGTTACTAGTCAACAACATGAATTCCTCTAATCCAAAATTATTTGATAATTTATTACATTAAAACATTAATTTGCACATTGATTTACAAAGCAATCTTTACGTTTTGATATAGCAGTGAGCCCTGATTAGTACAATGTACTAATCAGTCCACCAAAGGACTCTCTACCCAAAGTTCAAAACCCTTTTTGTTGATGATGGGTAGGGTAAGAGATGACACAATTCCTCAATTCCAGCTCCCTGAATGCTACCTTACTGCCCAATCAGTCCATTGATCTATTTTTCAGCTATTGCTACTGCATGCTTTCAAGTGAACAAATTTCATGCAATGAAAAAATGGATATCTCTAAAAAATATTTCTAAAATAGGCAATCAAAAATGAAACAATCATTTATCATTCAGAACATTTTCAAAGTGAAACATACCCCTGTTGTCTATGATATCTGTATGTGTGTGCACACATTCAGGTCAGTTTCTGACTCCTGGAAACTTCCTGGACAAGCCCCCTGTAGTTTTCTTGGCAAGGTATTTTTGGAAATAGTTTGCCATTGCCTTCTTCCAAGGGCTGAAAGAGAATGATTGGCTCAAGTTCTCATTTAGTTTCTAGCCTGATGCCTTAACCACTACACCAAACTGGTTCTCTGGTACCTAAATAGAATATCCACATTCATAAACATTTCTGATTCTCAGGTGGTATGAATACACCACATTATCAATATTTGGAAAGAATCTGATTATCCAGAGTTGACATAGTGTGCCAAAAGGGACTTGTCCTGTCAGATCTGCCATCACAGCGCTTTGGCCCTTTCACTTTGATGGCAACATGCCATAAGATGAGGGTGGGGGTAAGAAGGATACAGGAAGGGAGGATGACAGGAACCAGAAATGCCAACCAATGACAACAATTGAATAATCCAAGGACACAGGCATGAGAATGGGATGTGAATGCTCACCAAAGAGGCATTAAAATTGCCTTAAAATTGTTACCAAAACAGCTAATTTGAACTTTATCGGATACTAGCAAGATGACCAAGGAATATGGCCTGGGAGAAGAGAAAAATATCAACTTTATGCAGGAAGCTTCTGATCTGGCTTTTCCTACTTGGCTTTAGTAAAAGTATATCTTTCACTATAAATGGAATCAAGGGTCTTTCTTTCCTAAATGCCCAAACTGAGACAGGTCTAGTATATCCTTTTTATAGTTTTGGGGTCTTTTATGTAGCACTAGAATGAATTCAGTGGGCATCTCTAAACAATTCCAGGAGATTTGAAAGCCTAAACCCTAATTTTAGCAATATAAGTATCTCAAATGTACTCTATCAATAGTTTAAATTTTACATACTAGAAATCCTTCCTGCGGTAACTATGCAAAAAAAAAGCACCCATGTTCCTTAGGGTGCTCTTTCTATTGCTCATGGACAATCATGGGAGACAATATCTTAATCAAAGGGACAACTACCAGACTTTGATAAACTATCGGAATATGATCTGTGACACTGATGTCACTCAACATGTAGTCCTTGACTTACAACCACAATTGAGCCCAACATTTTGGTTGTTAAGTGAGACATTTGTTAAGGGAGTTTCACCTCATTTAATGACTTTTCTTGCCATAGTTGCTAAGTGGATCACTGGGGTTGATAAATTAGTAACTTGGTTGTTAAGTAAACTTAGTGTCCTCACTGACTTTGCTTGTCAGAAGGTTACAAAAGGGGATCACATGATTCTTGAAGATGAACCAGTTGCCAAATGTTGCAAAGTTCGTAACTATGAAAAATAGTCATGTCACATTTCTCAGTGCCATTGTAATTTTGAACTGTCACTAAACAAACTGTTGTAAGTTAAGAAGTACCTGTATTCACCATGTACTGAGTTCTTTTTTCTTTTTTAATATTTTTTTAATTTTTAATTTAAAACAAATACAACATCCTTCTTTACATGCTATAGAAAGTGTATCAGTTGGTTACAAAAAGACTTTCGTGCATCTCTTCCACAGTCAACAAACATAATTCATGTTAACTCAAGCATTTTAACTCAAATATTTATACATGTTACCATCATCGTGTCTCCATATTTATTTGACTATAATTGTTTAAACATCCTTCATCATAAAATATACCAAGATTTAATACATAACCACATACTGGCATTTCATTTACTATTTCTAAAATCCTCAATTAACACTGAATCCTTATGTCCTATTCTAGCTAAACATCCATAATATTTAATAACAAAGTTTTCTAATCCTCCTTTCCAAATCACTATTTAAAGTTTACATCCAGTTTCCTTATGTTATTCTCATATCTATATATACGTTGTTATTCTTATCCTTCTTTTATTTGACTATATTCTATATCATAACATTTCCCCTCTAATAATCAAAACTTTAACTGTATCTAACAGTTCTTTTTTATTATTATTAACCTTTATGTATAATCCAAAGAGATTGCTAATCTTCCTTATATGGGTACCATTCAATATTCATATCCAATTATACTCATCATAACACTACACATTGTATACATTAGTAACATTATCAGTTTTTTATTTAAGCTATATCTATTGTCAATAAATTTCACTAAGTTTAACTAGTTTTAAATTATATTCTTCCATCTATCAACCTGTATCTTTCCAATAGCAAAACAATCTCATATCTTCTGCCATTTGTGGTGCCAGTCCTCTAATCATCTCCTTGATCAAGTTTGTATGGACTCCTCTTAGCAACTCCTTGCTTATAAGATCTCTCATATAATCTTGATTCCCTGTTTCTGTTTCCTTATTCAGCTTATCTTTGATTGTCGGCAGTGTTATCAATGCTTTTGCTAATAGAATTTCTCTCTTTAAATCCATAGATTCTTTGGTTTTTTCTTCTTCTGTATCTTGCCCTCTGGAATAAATTTCCTCTCCATTTAATTCCTCTTTCAGTATTCCATTCTTTACATTTTCAGAGACAAACCAATCAGCAGGTTTAATCTCTTTATATTCATTTTCCACTTTGATTTTTTGAGTTTTAGCCACCACATTTTGCATTTGATAGACATCCTCAATTTCTTCATCTTATTTTGCTGTTATATGCTCTAAGTCTTCCAGTTTCTGCTTTATCCTTTCATATGTATTTGATAATTTCTGTATTTCTGAGAATATCTTTTGCAAGCTTGAAATTTCTGTTTTCTTTTGAAATTGTGCCAGTCTCTCAGCTAACAAACACAGCTGGTCTAGCTTGGAAGGTTAATAAAATTAAAACATAGATTCACAAAAACATTTGTTTTCACTTTTCTCTGATTAAAGATATACTTCAAAGGAACATCTGTGTGCTTCCCTTCTTATCACTCTCTGTAGCCAAACAGTGCAACCTTGTAGTGCCAAGTCAAAACAATAAGTGGAGAAAAAAAGTGTTCCATTTTCAATACACAAACTCCAATCCACAAACCCTCCCAGCCTCCAAGCAGCAGTGATACCATTGCAAATCTATTTCTTTTGTATCGTTTTTGTATTTCAAGTTAGAAAAAAGAGTTCAATCTCTAAATGAGTTAGAAAAATACCCACAGCAATGAAAGAGGAAAACTTTAGTTCATAGGTTACAGAGAACAATAAAAAATAGAAGAAAACTTAATCCATCTGTTTCAAAAGGCTTGCATAAATTCCATCCATGAAGACAGCATTTAAAAAGTAAGATATCCACTGTCCAAAACCATTCCAAATTTAATTCTGCCGCTTGATTTTTCTGTTCTCCAATTTAGGTTAATTTTAAGTTTTTTATAGGCAGTCTCTTTTTAAAACAGTAAAAATTCCTCACCAGCTGGAAACACTTTCTCTTTCTGCATCCTTCTGTTTTGGAGCCATCCCAACTTCATCATGCTTAGCTGTTTGTTTTTTTTGTTGCCGGCTTGAAGAACTTCTCTTGCCTCTATCAGGGGCTTTGCGATGTCCCTGAGGTCAGCAAGACATATTCTTCCTGTTTACCATCTCTTCAGGATGGTTTAGGTCTGATTGGACCACCCAGCAGCAAAAGTATTGGCTGCAGTTTCAGAGCATCGAGACCGCATGTCCATATCGTCACGACGTTGGCTCCTCCTTCACTAAGTTCTTCATTCTGATCACTATAAAGGACCAAACTAAATTGAGGACCAAGGAAGATAAATAATACAAAACTATACCAGAACAAAAATGCATATTAAATATGGTCTTGTAGTTCTAATAATGAAACTACTACAGAAGTGGGCTACTATGATTCCTTGATCATCTGACCCTGAATTCTGAGATTTGAAATCCACAGGTCATAACATTTCCGACCACTGAGCTATTATATATTTGATAAGGCTTTTTTTAAAAAAATGCAATAGATGAATTATATATTTAAAAAATGCTTCCAAAACACTCTTGCTAAACCCCAGTATGCAAAAGTTGTATGTTGATATTTGCAAGTCAACTTGTCTATCCAGTGGATACATAAATCAGAAAATAATTGTTTTGCGTAGTAATCTAAGTCATTTATCCTTTATTAAACAAAGCAAGTATAACTGATGGATATCAGTCCTTCAAGGCAGACCAGACTAGGAAACCATAATTATGATTGTTAATACTACTTTTATTATAAGGTTAGAATAATGGAATATTGCAAGTCTGAATGTGTTTCCCCTTCTCCGTCCTTCCTCTTTTATGTATAAGAGAACGAAGGAGGGTCATGCCTCAAATTTTTTTCTCAAACTACATTTCTGCTTTGGACTCAAGTTTCTCTTAGTTGTCCTTAGTTTCTCTTAGTTCTCCCCAGTTCCTCAGGCTTACTTTTTACAGTCAATTATACTGAAAATGTAATGAGCATATTTGCCCAAAATGCACTATAATCCAAGGTTTAGTTGTCCTATTTAGTTCTTCCTACCTGTTTTATTTGTCAGAATGTCTGAAGAAAGTAGTAACGGAAGGAGCAGAGTAGTTTATGCACAAATGCACTGCTTATTCACAGTGGAGTAATAATCGAATGTTCTGGGTACTACAAGTAATATGTTATCATGGATTTTTCCCCAGAATCACTTGCTTTGGCCCAAAAGCAGATATAGATAACTTTTGGATCCATGAACTACATTCTGATTGTCTGAGAAACAGTCTTTTTTTTCTTTCCAGCACAATTCCAGTATGAAAACAACCAATGTTATTTTATATCTTATATGTTTATCTTATATCTTATACAGATGTGGGTTCCTACCACTTCAGACTGGTTCAGCCGAACCGGTAGTGATTTGCTGGCCTGGGTTGTTGGAACTGGCAGTGACTCAGGCCTGCCACACCTCCGAACTGGTTCCTCGCTTGGGGCAGCATATCCCCCCCCCCTTTAATGTTCTGCACATGTGCAGACCTATTTATGGGGAACTGCGCACATATGCTGAGCAAAATTGCACACGCATCAAACCAGCAGTAATGCCAGCAGCAACCCACCCCTGATCTTATAACTATGTTTATCTTATATTTTACATCTTACAGTTTACATCTTACAGTTTACAGCTTACATCTTACAATTTACAGTTTATAGGTTATAGTTTATAGCTTATATCTATCTTATATCTTAATCTTATATATATGTTTATCTTATACGTATCTATGTTTATCTTATCTCTTATATCTTACATCTTATATAAGGCGACCAGACGTCCCGATTTCGGTGGGACAGTCACGATTTATAACAATTTGTCCCGTGTCCTGGGGCGTTTTTAAAAAGTCCCAATTTTCTGGCTTCATGTTGAAAGCCCAGTGGATTTGCTTAAGAAATCCTAACCGGGGCAAGACAAAAGGCACTCTGTCTAAAGCCTCTCTCTGTCTCAGTACTTTCATTGAAGATATTAAAACGTTAAAGCAAGAAAACAGACCCCCCACACACACACACATTTTACCTCATTTTATAAGAAAAGATGACCCAGTACCATAGAGCTGCAGGAAATACTTGGCTAGAGAAATTGCGAGTGTTCCTTCCTGGATTTTCCGGAGGAGAGGGGCACGGAGGTTGGAGGACTGCTCCGAAAAATGGTGGCATTTTTCCCTGCCTAATTTCACCATTTCAATTTGCTCAGTTCTTTGTATTAACATCTACATCATTCTCGATTGACTTGGAGTTCCTGCCTGCTGGTAAGTGAGCTGGGTTTTTTTCTTTTATTTTTTTAATGTCTTTTAAAATAATATTTTATTTATTGTACATACGATTTTTTTAAATAGTTTTATTCTGTGTGGATTCTTTTTTTAAATTGTCTTAGACTATTTAAAAAAATTATATCCAAAATAAATTGAAATAAACCATTTTTAAAAATTCTATGCACAATACTTTGAAATGTATTGTGAATAGAATTTTTTAAAATAGTTTTACTTCAATTTTTTCTATGTGGAATAGTTTCAAATGTTTTACTTCAATTTATTCTGTGTGGATTCTTTTTTTTTTTAATTGTCTTAGACTATTTAAAAAAAGATTCTATCCAAAATACAAAATACCAGCTGCAGTTATTCACTTAAGAACTGTGGCAAGAAAGGTGGTATAATGGGCTTAGTGACCAAAGTTACAATGGCATTGAAAAAAGTGACTGATGACCATTTTCACACTTAGCGACCATTTTCACACTTAGCAACTGTTGCAGCATCCTCATGGTCACGCGATCAAAATTTTGATGTTTGGCAACAGATTCGTATTTATGATGGTTTCAGTGTCCTGGAGTCACTTTAATTGCCTTTTGTGAATTTTGACAAAGTCAAATGGGGAAACCAGATTCACTTATGTTACTAACTTATCAGCTGCGGTTATTCACTTAAGAACTGTGGCATGAAAGGTGGTATAGTGACCAAAGTTACAATGGCATTGAAAAAAGTGACTGATGACCATTCTTCACACTTAGTGACCATTTTCACACTTAGCGACCGTTGCAGCATCCTCATGGTCACGTGATCAAAATTTTGATGTTTGGCAACAGTTACAATTTATATTTGTAAATTGTAGTTATGTTGAAATAAAAAAAATATTACAATACTATTTTTGCATTGTATGAAAATTTGTGTTGCTTCGTATAAAATTTTTAATCAAGCCCCCCCCTCCCCCCCGGTCAAAGGTGTCCCTCTTTATCAATCTGAAAATCTGGTCACCTTAATCTTATATCTTATGCTCAGGATTGAAGCACTGATTATGCCACCTAGTTTGGATAATGAAATGTCTGCAAGAAAGCAATCAAGCTCAGTGAGCATCAAGAAACCCTTGTTTCAACCCTGAGCTACAAATATTACCCTTTATTGATAATCAACATTAGAAACATTCTCTTTCCCACTCTTTTCTTACTTTTTATTAAGTAAGTTTAGGTAAAAGTAAACATAATCAACATAATAAATATTCTTCTTTCCCACTCTTTATTACCCACTGCGGTAATCTGAAGCCTGTGTCCTATAGCATGGCATTACATGCTATGATGCCAATTTTGGAAAGCGTTGTGATTTATCACATAAATGGGGTGCAGAGAAGATTCAAGGTGTGTTGCAGTAAGGACTCAGCAAGGAGCAGCAGGGGATTTTTACAGCTGTGTTTATCTCTGCAGTTTCCAAACTGTATGCATGTGTGGCTGGCCAGATGCAACTGCTTGGAAGAATTTTTGTGTTAAGTGGAATAATAAAACTACTTACCAGTGTCCTGTTCCAACAAAGACCAAGATAATAAATACAGTTCTTCAATAAAACCACAGTTACAGAAAATGTGATTTAGTATGAACAACAGGGTCTTCTTTCTGTCCAGATGGCTTTCGTTTTTCAGCATTACACACTGGCTTGTTTTTACAATAATATTGGAAATGATGACGCACTGTCCACCCCCACGACATGATGGGGTATGTTTTCCCATTGAATTGGATTGAATTATTTTATTAAATCAGGGGTGAACAGATTGCCTGAGATGTGGCTGCTGAAATGCCCAATTAGTCTAAGTTGTTGATGACTTTCTAAATCATGCTCTTATTTATTTGAAAATGTTTTTCTAATTTGTTTTAATTACTAGTACTTAATCATTAACATGTAGAACTAGTTATATACATTTACATAATGCATGGTGGATTAGATTGCATAATCTATTAAATAATCTTTATTGCACTTTCACAATAAATGCATAGACGACTGCTCAGATTAGATATGCTGTCCATATCTGAACCTGATGCTAAAGGTAAGATGTTTGTCATGACATTATCTCACTTAAGAAATAATAGGATTTTTTTTAAAGTTTTTTTTCCCACTTTTTAAAAGGAGTTGGGCCAAGGAGCTTCAGGATGTGTGGGAAATTCCTATACTGTATTTTTCCTGAGACATGTATTTGTATGAAATGGCTTTTGCCACTATTGGTTTAATTTTCAGAGGCTTCTTAATGTTGTATTACAACAATCAGCATGATTTTAACATGTAAACTTAAGATGTAAAACTCTATACCAACCAGGGTGGATAAAATATATATTATTACATATTGTATTATTAAATGTTTACATCGATTCATCTTACCATCAACTCCCAAAAACAATTATTGGCTCTTCTGCTCTCCATACACCATATTTGTACCTTATCTATCACTTTCTTCTCCCTTTCTCCTCTCCCTCCCTCCCTCCTTTCTGTTTCCCTCTGTCATCCTTCCCTTCTCTACTTCCCCTTCCTCTCTCCTTCTCCCCTCTGTCCTTTCCACTCTCATTTCTCTCCTCTTCTTCCCCCACTTGCCCTCTCTCCAATCCCTCTCTTCTTCCCTCTCTCTCTTCTATTTCCAACTCTTCATCTCATTTACTTGGTGTATTTCAGCTTCTGAGCAAGCTCCATTTTATGTTGATGGTATTTATAATTCCTTTTCAATATACATATTTAATTTTAACATGTATTCTTCTCCTTTAAAAAAATAGAACAAAAAAGTATACATATATAGTCATTGTACTTTAACACCCCCCCCCAGCCAAATTTTGGCTGAGATGTAGGCCTGGTAACAATTCCTAGCTATTGTCATCATTATCTTTATATAATTATACATCCTTACATGCCCCTAGTTAGTGATTCTGTCTTTAAATCTCAATAGTTTCCCATTGTAGGTGTATTTCATGTTCCCTCTCCATTTTCCATCTCTTAGATTAAATTACCCTTAGTTGTCCATAAATGGCAATTCTCGCTGTTCAATGTTCATTACAATTCCCTTAGTCTATTATATAAAATAACAGTGGTAAACATCTCACTTTGTTCATCATCTTAAAAATTCTATATATATCCATGTTTCATATACATTTTAACCCAGGCTTAGTTGTCCTTCTATTGTTATATTCAGTCAATTCACAACTCAGCTTAATTATCATGTATAAAAGCGAATCACAAACCTCTGCTTTACATCCTCTCCATATCAATATCATATTTATCCATATTCCATATATTTTAACCTTTGTTTAATTATCTTTCCATTATTATATTCAACCAATTAGCAACTCCATTTTATTGTCATATTTAGGAATAAAACCTTTATATTAGCTTTATATTTTCCCATATAAACTTTTCTAGTTGTCTAATTTTTTCTTAGTAAGTCTTTTGTCCCACTTCTCTGTTCCTGTCTTCTCCCTTTTCTTTGTTTTGACACATCCACTCTCTTCAATTTTCCCCAGGTCACCATCAGAAGGATATCTTATATTTCTCTTTGTTGGGGAAAAACCTCCTACTTCAATTTTCTGACCATCAATATTATTTATACTCTCAATATTTCTTTGCCTTTACCAGGTTTGCTTTATGGCTGTGGGTTAGATAAATTTTCTTACTGGTCTTTCATCTCTTCCTCACCCTCCTGTTCATTTGCTTAGATGGAAAGTCAGCATCTTGTCAGCCATATTGCAGGCTGCGAACCCCACTCCAATTCATAAGGCAAATCTTATGAATGTGAGGGACCTGTTGCCTCCCTCTGGGTCTAGTGAGATGCTGCCCTTCTTCACACCCCCTCCAGGATGGTTCTGATCCAAAAAAGGATCACCAGAATAAGTTTGTCAGAACTTCCTGTCGAACCAGGGTGGATAAAAATTGATGGTTTTTTTAATTAAAAAATCAGATATATTTTTTAAATCATTTTTTTATTTTTATCAAATTTATTTTAATAAAATGCCTTTGGAGTAAAAATCTATCTAAATATAGTTTTTGATTTTATACATATTTATTTTGTATAATGACAATAAAGACTATACTATTACTATTTATACTATTCTGCAATGTGTGCCCTATGTTTTTCTATGTGTAATTCTGGGAGTTTAAAATACATCTAAGCTACCGATATAATTGGCATTTTATTTGAACTGTGTCATTTTTTCATTTCATATGAGTAAATTTGTGCTGATTTTTATATATAAACTAATAACAGAGATCTTCTGTGAAATGTCTATGTGTTTTTGTTAGCAGTGACATGGTTGCATTTTCGTATTCCAGTTCAAGCCACAGATTTTCCATCTTGCAATTTGTTTTATGTAACATTCTTTTAATGGCTTTATGTTATATATAAAGAGAAGAAATTTCAAACAAGTTTCCAATAACCCAAATTCAGTTTGACTTTGTCATCATGCAGCTATTTTCTTATTCTATTTCTTTGTAGAAACCTTTTTATATTGTTTGCCCAGAAATGCAAAATACTTAATTTTTTAGATTTCATTTTTTTCTTATAAAGTGTTTCCATTTTATGTGTTTTTATAGTGTAGACTAGAAAATATTCCAATCATTTTCTAGGATAAACTTGAGGAGGTGTCTTTGTTATTTATTTTCATCCAGGGCAGATGTTTCATTGATGCCTTTTGCCTGCGTAACATGTCATGAAATTGATTTTCTGAAACCTGTAGGCTACAGACCCTTAGATATTAATTCTAAAAGTCTTCTTATGTACAAGAACAGTGGACTTGTTCTTGTATGTAAGCTACTTTTTATTGAGAAACACAGACAAGGAAAGTTAGCATATGATAGATTAGTAGCAAAAGTTTATGCTTTTTTGTTACAGAATTATATTATTTTGATTATTTTATTTATCGTCATGTTTTGACCTATGCTATCCACCAAAACAGGACCTGCAGGATCTCAGATATGAAGAGGGATATTTAGAACATTCTTATTTCTATACAATTGCGAGAGTGAGCTTGCATTGATGATACAAGCATTCTCACAATCCGATGGACCACTTCACGAATCTCTAATTCCTAGGCTGCTTTGGCAATGACACACACACACACTGCAGACTGGGTGAAAATGGTGGTTTCTGGTTAAACCAGAACACTTTTTATTAGGAAAGTTCAAAGAAAGCTAGTCAGCAGTTTAATACAAACAAAGGATCTCACAGTATGTTACAAATCACTTCTTGATTACACATTCTGGCAGAAAGGGCAGGGAGGAGGGACAAAAGGTACTCTTTGATAAGGGAGGTAGGAATTGTAAATCATACAGAGAGCTACATTAGGCATATGGGAATGACTGATTTGTTACACGAGGCGGCAAAAGGATGCAAGGCTAATTCTGTGTGTTTATATCTCAGATAATAGAGGCCTCTCATCTCTGTGTGTATCTGTGTATTGCTATTCACATAGACACTCGAAATGAATTCGGCTTCCTTATCTAAAAGCTTTCCCAGGACTGTTTTTTCCATATGGCTCTTGGCAAATGTTCACTGGGATCAATTCAAATAGTTATTATTCTCTTGATCACAGCTGATCTACCTGGCCAATTATGGGGTAATTTCCCACATCTCCTCCTTTTTTATTTTTTAAATGGAAGCAATTGCCATGGGTTGTTTCTTTCTCACAAATCCCCCTTCCATTGGATATCCAGGGATTATTAATTCTGATGTATTGACACTTATTAATAATGCGTGATGCTTCTGGATAGTCGCGTCCGCAATACTCTGCATAGTGGATCTCAATAATGGTATTATGCATGGCAACATAGTTAATCCCAAAAATATCATCCCAATAAAAAATAAACCTTGCTTCCAATTGTTAAAAATACCTCCAAGCCAACCGTCAGTGTCCAATATGCCTTTCCAAGTTTGTACAGGAACATGTGCAGTTTGTATCATAGTTCGAGTTATTTTTTCTATCACAATTCCAGAATCATCAATTTGTATACAACAATTACTAAGATTAAATTTACCACACACTCCGCCTTCGGCAGCGAGCAAATAGTCTAAGGCTAAACGATTTTGCATAATATAAGTTCTTGACAATACACTTTCTTTTGCAAGCTTAGTTAATGCCAATGCAGTTTCATTTGTAATTATTTCTAATACAGCTTATAATCTAATAATGCGATTTATCATATATATCGGCGTTCTATATCCCCACGATCCATCTTGTGCCCACGTCACAGGATCATAATATGCAATAATTCTCTCAGGGGGCCACTCATCATCCTTCCAGTTACCTATTTTTATCCCTTTAGCAAGATCTATTGTACGTTTACGTCTTTCAAGAGTATCATATACAGGGACTCCCAATTTTTGTTTTTTCTCTATAGGCATTAGGAAGAATGAAGGTTGAATCGCCCCCAAGATGCATGACCCATACCACCCCGCGGGTAACATATTATAGGCAAAATTACCACATATCCAATATAACCCATCAGGTGAATTCCACACAATAGTATCATTTTCAGGGTCTGAAAGTCCTTTTAACTTAGTTACTTCCAGCAATGAGTTTTCAGGTTGGGTCATATTAGTTTGTGAAACCCAAGTGTTATTTTCCCACTCATTAGAACATTTTAAAAATCCCATAGGTTTATTTCTTTTTGGTTGATTATTTTTATTTCTAGTATAACATATGTGACCTATTATATGAGAGGTAACTTGCCAGGTTTCATTGAAGTTGTTATTAAAGGTGAAGTTCCCTTTCCATTGTGCTATTTCAGTATAGTTTGCTTCTTGTACATGCCATGGCCAGTGATCTCCCATAGTGGTTCCTCCACATACAAAACAATTTTTTAACATAAGTTCTGTAGCAACTTCTTGAGCCAAATTAATAAACATATTTTTTGCTTTTGGAGGTGTAGGTAGATCATTAAGTTTAGCAATCTCCTGCTCATAACTCCAAAAAAACTTTACAGGTTGATTTGTCAATTTTGTTGCTTCAGTCTTTACAATAATATATCCATAAGGATCCTTTCCTGCTTTATCTATACCAATACCATAATGATAGTATCGGGTGCCTAAAGTACCTGCTACCTGTGCAGAAAGGCAGAGTGGTGTGCAGTGATGGGATTGACAATCAGTAGTGACTGGAGTAATAGAAAGATCGAAATTGTTAGGTCCATAGCCACTTGTATACCAATATACACTCGGTTGGGTATAGCCTCCATGTGCTGAAAGTGTCGAGCGAGTGAATAAATATCTGTGGTTTTGGATATATGATTGTTCCCACGACTGTCCTCCACAGATTACCCCCGCGGATCCTGTTCCTTGCCCTATAGCGATTGCTAAACATGTATCAAAACAAACAGTAATGGGTGCCATTCCCTTTGAAACATTATGGGCTATGTACCCTGATAATCTTTGTGCTGTAAGAAATTGATGTTTTAAACTAGATCCTCCTTTATAGCCATAAACATAGATGCTACTTGTTATAGGTCCTACCGCTTTTGGTTCATAACATTGTATCCCATTTGGTGTATAGCATTGATTGTATTGTGTATTGTTATGTGTGCATGGTGGTATTAAAGTTCCATTGCATTCAGGTTTCATAGTATAATATATTAAGGTCATGGAAATTGTTTTGCCTTGTTTGGTTTTTTGTAAACAGGCTGTGCAAATGTCCTCTTTTATCTCTCTTTTTGTTAGGTGGTGAGAGTTGTCTCCTCCTATCTCTTGTTGATAACTCAATAGTGTTAAGAACCACTCACTAACTGGGGGAAATTTTATACTTGCTCTTGAGGTTACTTCTGTTTTTATTATTTTATTAGGTAACCCTTTTTGGTATTGTGTGCATTGATACCAACCTATAGAATTCTCTGTAATTTTTACTTTAATGTGTGATAAACAGCTGTTCTCTTTCGGGTGTGAAATACCTCTCACATACTGGATTGCCTTTTTGAATTTTGCAGGCAAAAATTGCCATGTAATTAAACACGCTGCAGCTGGATTTTTCAAATAACAAGTTAAGGTAACTTGTGTATTGGCTTCTCCATATGTATTGTGAGGGTAGATGCATATCCCTTGAGAATTGCAGTTTTCCCCATTGGAGTATGGAATGATCGCTCTTTTTGAGCGGTTGTGTGTGAAAGGAATTTCTTGAATATCCTCCACTATTCCCTTCTTATTTTTGCGTTCATATTCACATGCCCCCCATATGATTAAAAGCACAATTCCCATTCCCAACATCATTAGCAAAAGGTGCAACAGAAAATGCTTACAAGACATCGGAGGAGCCCAAAAATCCCAAAATCCCATTTCCTGTCCAGGCGAAGGTCCTCTGAAAAATGGGCATCGGGGCTGACGTACTCTGGGAACATATGACCGGCCAACGACCTGTTCCGGACGGATTTTCATCTTGAGTACTAGATATCAAAAGAGGGGTCAATAGATCTTTGGTGATAATCGTTAGAAAAGGGATTGTCAATAGTTAGTTGTACTGTTGGTGTGATACGGAGTTCAGTGTGAGAAGGATTGGTATAGGAAAATTTTTCCTCAAGATACTGTTCAATTATCACAATGTCACACGGGATCCTGCAGTCAATGCACAGCTCACAGGAATAACAGTGGGAGCAGCAGCAATTCTAGTCGTCTGTTGTTTGAAACAAAAGGGATAGGCTTGCTTCGGGATCCTTTTTATCATCTGTTTTTACTGGTCTCTCATGAAACGGTCGTATGCATCTTCCAGGAACCCACAACACTCTGTCCGGGAGTTGCACAGCAGCGTATCCACGTCCCCAAGTAACGAGCTCCACTGGGCCCTTCCACTGAGGGTCTGGTAATTGTCTGTAATAAACAAGAGGGCGGGGAGAAACTACGCTATGCTGAAAATGTCTTTCCCCGGCTGTGGAAGCTATGGGTGAGCCTGTAAGATTTAAAAAATTCTGTGCGTATAAGGCTTTACTTAAACGGTTTTGGATTTCAGGCAGCCCTATCTTAAAGGGGCCTTGTTGTTTATCAAGCATCATTTTTAGTGTTAAATTTGCTCTTTCTACAATTCCTTGTCCTTGGGAATTGTATGGGATGTCAAATTTATGGACAATTTTCCATTGATCACAAAAGGTAGCGAATGCAGCGCTACTGTATGCGGGTCCATTATCTGTTTTAATCTCCAGGGGGCTTCCTAAAACTGAAAAAGAGCGCATACAATGGTTGATCACTTGTTTGGTTGTTTCCCCCCGCTGTGGGCTTGCAAAAATAAAACCTGAAAAGGTATCCACTGTGACATGAATATATTTCCAGGGTGCGAAAGAAGGGTATTGTGTGATATCCATTTGCCATATCTCACATCGTTTAATTTCTCGGGGGTTAACTCCCATAGGAATTGCGTTACCTTGCCTGCTACAGGTTGAGCACTGCTGGATAATCGCTACAGCCTCAGTTTTTGAAATTCCAAACATCTTCATTAAGGCTTTTGCATTTTGATGAAAATACTCATGGCTTTCCCATGGAGTTGCAAATCCAATAAAACTTTCCCTAGCGGCTTTGTCTGCATAATCATTTCCCTCTGTTAGTATTCCAGGAAGTGACTGGTGACTCCTAATATGAGCCACAAAATATTGAAATTTTCTATCCATAATTAATTGCTGTAACTGTAAAAACACATCTAACAATTGCTTATCTAGGGCTGGTGAAAGATAGGCATCAAACAAATTATTAATCACTTGGTAAACATACAATGAATCCACAATTAAATTAAATGTTTGGTCTTTTAATTTCTCAAATGCTAATATGGATGCAGCCAACTCAGAACGCTGTGCTGAACTCTGAGGGTGTGTGTGGTAAGTTATCCACTGTCCTGAGATTTGATACACACATGCACCCCTGTTCTTAGTTCCGTCAGCAAAAACTGTAACTGCATTTTTAATTGGCAGTTTACTTTGTAAGGAAGTCAATTGTAAATGTTGTAGATTCAGTAACAAAAACCTATAATCTGTGGGATAGTGGTATTTAATTGTCCCTAAATAGTCACTTAAGGCCAATTGAAGTGCGTCTGATATTTGAAAATATTTTTCCCACCAAGGTAGTGGATATGGAACGTAAAAAGTTTCTGGATCCGTTCCCAGTGTAGCTCGAGCTCTCTCTCTTAACTTTATAATTATCTGGGATAACAATAGAGGTTTTGTTGAAACTGTTCTCCCTGGGCTGTTTGCTAAGTGTATCCATTCAATCACTAACACTTTGTTCTGTTGTGTTTGCAACAAACACCCTGTGGGCAAGTTTTTGGTATTGAAAATAGCAGCTGAGATAGGAACGTGTGAAACCATCCTGTCCACCCAAGTCTTTGTTAGGGCTGCCTCAATCACCTGAATACACTCTTTTTCTTTGTCCCCTATGGTTAGTATAGCAGCAGGCTCCTTTCCTCCTGCCAGCAATGCAAATAAGGGTTGTAATTGACTCGTAGTTAATCCCATGTAGGGACGTGCCCAGTTAATTGAACCCAAATATTGTTGTAACTGCACCAAACTACATTTATCCATTTCAGGTAGTTTTGGAATTACTGGTGAGGCATGAGATGTCATGATTCTATGTCCCAAATATAAATATGGTGGCATAGTTTGAATTTTTTCTGAAGCAATTTTAAATCCTTTATCATTAAATACTTGTGAATGTGCATCCTGTGCATTCTTTTCTATTGCTAGCAAGATATCATCCATGTAGTGGTAGAATAGGATACCTTTATACTTGGCTCTAAAATGTTTTAAAATATTATTAATATAATATTGACAAAGCGTTGGACTATTTAGCATTCCCTGGGGTAAAACTTTCCACTGATACCTTACTGTTGGCTCGCTATAATTTAGTACAGGAATTGTAAATGCAAATAATACTCTGTCCTTTTTATGTAAAGGTATTGAGAAGAAGGCATCTTTTAAATCAATAACTGTTAAAGCATAATTTTGAGGAATGATATTAGGATTTGGTAATCCGCATTGCAGGGGTCCCATGGGACAAATCACTTCATTTATCTTTCTTAAATCTTGAAGCATTCTCCACTTCCCTGATTTTTTCTTAATTAAAAATACAGGAGTATTATAAGGGCTATTTGACAATTCTATTTTTTTCTCTAATAACAACTGTTGCACAATTTCTTTTAAGGCTTCTAATTTAACAATAGGGAGGGGCCACTGTTCAATCCAAATTGGGTCATTGTTTTTTAATGTTAGTTTCATTAAAGGGTCCATTTCATTTATTCTTAATACAAAACATTCATTACCATCAGTTCAAAAAGCTATATGTAAGCCAATGAGCTCTATTTTCTTACTGTCTCTCTCCCTCTAGGTCTGAAAGCAGTTACACACACACGTCTCTCTCTCCCCCCTTCTCCTGTTTCCTTCCAAGGAAAGGCTCAGGGGGAAAAAGGGGGGGTGGAACTCATGCACGCAATCACTTTAAGTTAGCTCAAGGCTGAACAATTCTACAAACGGCTATCCTGCTCTTTAAAACATGCTTTCTCTCAACAAATTTGGAAATGATAACACAAAGGCATACACACATCCCATTAAACAGCTTTGCAACTTACTGTTTCTTTATATGAAAGAAATCAAAGTACGTGCATACCAACTTTTACCATTTAACATATATTAACACTGCAATCAAACTGCTTGTGTAAATTAACTTCACATGCAAAATCCTTTGTCATGCATTCTTCAAACAGCGAGGAATTTCAGAGAGCAGTTTAAATCCTAACTACTCTTCTCACTCTCCCGGCTTCAAGCCAAAGCCCATTTACAAACTTCAAACATCAATTTAATTCAATTCTCCTCTTTCTCTTTACCTCTGTTCACTTTCTTTTCTTTCTCTCTCTCTCTCACTCTTTTATCACTCTTTCTTTACCTTATTCCTTATTCCAAAGTTAAGGTTGCCCCAAACTGAGACAACAAATCTCTCCCCCACAAATTAACATGCAATTTTAAAACAACCGGTCGGATACGTGCCTTAATTACAGAACCTGGGATGGACACCTAAGAATTGTTTTAACAGACATTACATCAAAGTAATCAAGTCCAATTACCTAGGTCTTCCCATTCAGTCAGGCTTTACCTCATTACTTACTAAATTTCTTACTTTTCTTTTAAAAGACAACTATTACAGCTGCAACAATTTTCATCTGATGGTGGCCAGAAAGTCAGCAAATTTGTTATAAAATTGAACACTTTAAATTCCCTGTCTTTTGGATTGAAAATATCTTATCTACAATTACCTTGAGGGTGCACAAAAACTTAGGCACACATTCATGCATGCACAAAAACATTTTTTTCTCCATTCCAATTCAGATCTGACACGGGCTTTTGTAATTAGAGCTGCAAAGAGTGCAGGTTTCTGAGAAATGAAACATCTGTGAAAAAGTTTCAGGTGCTCAGGCAGAAAAGTGTGCTTAAAGCAATCAGAAGAAAAATTAGATGGGTCAGTAAGAAAGGGAGTAACAAGAACTCCTTGAGACATGAAATGAAATAGAGGTAGCCGGAATCACCGGAAGAAATAGGAAGAGCCAGGCAGATTCACTTGCCAAGAGATTGAAATAAGAAGGAAAATAAGAAGCAGCCTTTTGTGTGGGGCTAGCCGAATGCCCCAAAATTAATCTCCCGAAGTGTAATGTTGAGGAACTTCAAAGGCTAAAGATAACAAAGGCATGCATACAAGGGAAAAGAAAGCCTTGGATTCAGAGTGAGAGTGTGAATTTAGCAAAGAGGTTTTCAAATATAGCAGGGGGGTGTCTGTTCCCCCCATCACGGCTTGTTCATGAGTTTTTAAACATTCCGCGACGATCTGCCAAGTGGAAAGTATTTTTGCTGCTGAGTACCATTCATTTGGCAATAAAACATAATTTTCAGACAAACTCTGCAATAAACCTTGCACATATGGAGACAATAAGCCGTAAGTTACTATGGCTGATTTTAAATCTTTTAAAATATTATGTGACAAGGGGGTGAACACAGGATTTTTTCCTGCAAAATCAACAGGAAAAGCAGCCATTAATTTTAGGTCCTCCAGTTTCACGTCCTCCCCACTTCTCTTTTTTTGCATTCCTGCAGTGAGGAGACCGAGTGAGCACTCAGTACTTTTTAAAACTGGATAAATATTAGATTTTTCTTCCTGAGGAGCCTGTTGTTTGATCTCCTCTTTTATCTTTTCTACAATCTCTGATGTGATTTCCTCTTTTACCTTTTCTACAATCTCTGTTGTTACTTCTTCATATTTAGGAGGGATATCAGATTTTTCTGGGGTGTTGGATTTTTCTTCTTGAGGAGTTTGCTTTAAAATCTCCTCTTTGCTTTCCCTTTTCTCTCCCCCTATAGCCTTTGTTGTTATTTCCTCATACTTGGGAGGGGCAGTGGGGTTTAGAGATGCTAATTCATCTGCCTGCTTTTTGGAAAGCGTGAATGTGTCTCCGTTATCCTTTAATATAATTTTGTGAGCTCCAACTATTTGTCTAATTTCCTTAAGGTGAGCGATCTGCTCTTTAGACAAATGTCCAATTTCCTTAAGGCGAACCACCTGTTCTTTAGATAAATCTGTCCCCATACTTACGGATTGGCCTGGGTAAGAGATGGGGGTGTTGGGCACGCGATGAGTCCGTTCGACCTGTCCGGGCCTCCCTGCGTCGCACCTCGACTGATTCCTGGCGTTGTGAAATGGATCACGTCGGAGGTCACCACTTGCGAGAGTGAGCTTGCATTGATGATACAAGCATTCTCACAATCCGATGGACCACTTCACGAATCTCTAATTCCTAGGCTGCTTTGGCAATGACACACACACACACTGCAGACTGGGTGAAAATGGTGGTTTCTGGTTAAACCAGAACACTTTTTATTAGGAAAGTTCAAAGAAAGCTAGTCAGCAGTTTAATACAAACAAAGGATCTCACAGTATGTTACAAATCACTTCTTGATTACACATTCTGGCAGAAAGGGCAGGGAGGAGGGACAAAAGGTACTCTTTGATAAGGGAGGTAGGAATTGTAAATCATACAGAGAGCTACATTAGGCATATGGGAATGACTGATTTGTTACACGAGGCGGCAAAAGGATGCAAGGCTAATTCTGTGTGTTTATATCTCAGATAATAGAGGCCTCTCATCTCTGTGTGTATCTGTGTATTGCTATTCACATAGACACTCGAAATGAATTCGGCTTCCTTATCTAAAAGCTTTCCCAGGACTGTTTTTTCCATATGGCTCTTGGCAAATGTTCACTGGGATCAATTCAAATAGTTATTATTCTCTTGATCACAGCTGATCTACCTGGCCAATTATGGGGTAATTTCCCACATACAATTTATGTAATTATTAGTTCAAAAAATATATATTCTGCAATGAGTAACAAGAGCCCTGTCAGTATTGATTGATCTTTTAGAAACTTTTATTAGAGACATTAGAAATATCAGTCCACTTTTGTGGACAAGATTAACCATCCTGAACCCACAGCCAGGAAAATTGAGAAAAGGTATCAAGTATCTTCACTGCTCTTTATTGACTACACTTGATTGACAAATGGAAGTAAATACTAGTATTCTGAAAGAGAAAATTACACTATGTAATTTTTTGTTCATCATTGAGGGGAGGGGACTTATCCAGTCATGATGCATTGTCGTCAACTTCTTTAGAACCTTCATTCATTGCTTTGTAAAGAAAAGCAGCAATTTTCCTTGCATGATGAATGTCTATTGAGTCTGTAAAAAAGGCAGTTCCATATTTTGTGTGTGCATCAAGAGGTGTAAGGGATTTTTAACATACTCAATTCGTTCTTGGTGCTCAGAAGGAAGTACATCTCAGGGAAGTAGAGAATACTAATTCTTTGTGTTGTTTCATTGCTATTTTTCAAGCAACAGGAGAAAAAAAATCTAATGTTTTTTTAAAAGATGTCTTTTTTTAGCTTTAAGAAGTTTAAATGTAAAATCAAATGGAGATGGGAGCTCCTTATTATCTGGCAACTGTTGTTATTCTACCAAAAAAAACAGCATGCTGGTCCTTCATGTTGTATTTAATAGAAGTTAATTGTTATTTTTTAACAATAGTATACCAGTACCTTCATACTGGAGGCAATCCAAAGAGTAGCTCATTTTGGTGGTAATTAACTAAAACATTTTCTAGGCACCATGCCATCCTCATGGTCAGGTGATACAATTGTCATTAAAATTAGCACGCATTTTGGAATTTAGAATTAGGAAAGAGAAGCATTTGAGAAGACTACAAAATGCTACAAATATTAATTTCTCATTTTAATTTTGTAATGAGATTGCTTCATTCCAAAAGTAACAGCAAGCTATTGTTCCCTAACCAGACCTGAACTGGTTAAGAAAAACAATGCTTGCTCTAGGCTTTCTCCATTCCAAGTCAGTTGGAGCTGTAGCTTCTTCTTATTCACATGTTTTTCCCCCTAAATTCAATATCCACAAGCCACAAGTTACAATTTAACCCACCCATTTTATGAACAAAAACTCTGAATTTTTTTACAGAGCATTCTTTAAATACTCCACCACCATTGCTTGTAATAGCCACCAAACCTACTCTCATCTACTTCCCTCTCTGATGGAGCTATTCTAGGTCTGGGTATTGTGGAGACGTTAAAATGTTGGCTGTCTGCAAATCAACACTTAAGCGGGAAAGAACAAGAAATTGTAATCAATGATAATGTTGATCCAATTTATGAGACATTGTGAATTTGTTTTTATGTCCTTCGGAGAAATTGGATGGTTTTTCAAATGTTTCATGCCACATAACAGGGAGATTTTAACGAGATGAATGTGCAGAGTCATAATTGTAGCCAAATCTCGAAGAGACTTAAGCTACATGAGTGAAATCATGTGTAACAATAGAATGTTCTGGGATATCTCATCCGTTTCAATTTACTTTCTAAGGTCCATGAAAAGATCAGTTAAGTCTGACTTACAAATTTTTCTATAATAATCCAATTAACTTTTTCGGTGGTTAAATGTCTCATGAACAGGGTTTTTTTTAATTTGTTTTTAAAGGAAATAAACTTCCCTGAAGGCAACCATTTAGACCAATTTTGTTCAATGCACAGTATTCAAAGAACAGCCATCAACATAACTTAGGGGTTGGTGAGTCAGTTATTCCTTGTGTGTAAGCATGTGTGTAGTTTTACAAATAAAATGCTGGTGGATATGAAGTTCTCCTGTTGCTTATTGTGCTTGAAAATCTATTAGCTTATTATGTAAGCATAAAAACCTTGTTCAAAATAAAAGGAAAGATTCCATTACACATAAAAAGATTACTCATTCAGCACATGCAAATCTAATATGGTGGATACATATTTTAAATCATATTTAATTATTTGTTATAAACTGATTTATTTTTTAAAAATAAAAAATAGCAAGATAAAATTAATTAAATAATTAGTAAGTAATATAGTCTGTGTAGACTTGTCCATATGGAGATTATGAGTTAATCCTCGTCTTTCTACAGCAATAAATGATAGCTTCTACCAAGAGTTAATTATTATAAAATTCATTTCAGTAAAGAAGGAGTGCTAGAAAAGTAAACATATGTCTTCTGATATATGGCAAAACAGGATAGATTTTTTTTCTTCTTCTTTCAATATGTTAAGCCCTTAAGCAATAATTGTCCATTGGTTTTGCATTTTCAAATGAAGAATAAAACATTTATGGCTAGTACTGACAGTCCTTAATGTGATGCATAGATAATAGGCATCAACATTCTTTTTATAAGACAAATTATTATGACAGTACATAATAAATACCTATTGTTTATTAATGAATTATCCTACATACAGATGCTTAGAAGATAAATAAGAATAGATTATTTCTGCATGCAGCAACATATTGCTCTTTTTAAAAGAATAGAAATGCATGCACATGAATCCTATAGCAGCTGAAGTACTTTGTTTCACATTGTTCGTAAATACGAATAAATATGGTATGAGAGATTTACGCATAATCTGTCACATATAGGCTTTATTTTCCATTGGAAACCAGTACGAACAAAACATTTCTAAACTTGATAACTGCCCAATTTTCCTTCTGTTTTTAAAATAATATAGGCATTTCAAGTAACATTTTATTTACTTGTATATGTATTTCTAAAAGTGATCTAAGAAATTTATATTGATCCTTAGATTTGAGAGGAAACCACTCCTTCAAATCAGAGGTGGTATTCAGCAGGTTCTGACTAGTTCTGGAGAACTGAGAGCGGAAATTTTGAGTAGTTTGGAGAACTGGTAAATACCACCTCTGACTGGCCCTGCCCCAATCTAGTCTCTGCCTCCCAAGTCCCAGTTGATCGGGAGGAAATGGGGATTTTGCAGTAACATTCCCCTGGAGTGGGGTGGAAATGGAGGTTTTACGGTATCTTTCCCCTGATACGCCCACCAAGCCATACCCACAGAACCAGTAGTAAAAAATTACTACTGCTGCTGCTGCTGCTGCTGCTGCTGCTGCTGCTGCTTCAAATATACTGTAGATGTGGACAGTATTCTGGACTCATTCTATTTAAAAAGTAATAGTTCTGGTCCGATTCTAATTAGCTTTTTGTGTGCCAAAATCCATTGTCTTAGCAGTCAAACGTTTATTTTAATTTGGGAAGTTCATTGCAAATAAATAGTTTTTTCTTGATTTAGGTAATTACAGTCACTTATTACTTTAATGGGAAGGCCTGTTCAGGCTGTTAAAAACATTCTAGCTCTCCGCAGAACACTTACTAGGAGAAGTGAAGGGTATTCAGTTCTCTTTGAACACTTTAATGAACCCCTGTATTTTTATTGTCTGTATTACCATATATGCAAAGCATGGCAAAACTGTGTATACACTCGTAATTAAAGTTTTATTCAGAAAAGCATAAAAGTTACCTACATCATGATTAACATTTTCAAAATATACTTCCTAATTACTATCAAAAAACCCTTTATAAATTACTTTGAAATGCTCATATATTTTTTTAATGCAATTAAGTCTTCTTTTGTTTTTGAGCTTATATAGGCTTTGTTTTGCTGAACAGTTACTTCATTTGCGATACACAATTACAGGAATATTAAACCTGCAATCATTTCATCTGGAGTGAGTCTACTAATACATGTAGTTTTACAAATGCCAGTTATGATGAGGTAGATTTTATTTGCTTGTTTTTTGTTTTAATGTAACTAGCAAGAAGATTTAAGGCCAAGTAAGCAGCAGAGACATGAGAATTTCAGCCCAGATAGCTGTCTTTTGTTCTCCATCATATGCAGTCAACACCATAGGATGGAGCTACTGAATATATATTTGAAATAGTGACATACTCAGCACTATGAAATCAATGTATAAATGTGTTTTGCATAGTCCAGAATCAAATTCTCTTTCTATCTTAGGTTCAAACCTATTAATAACCATAGTTAGCAGCCAATGCACTATCAAAGCATCATAATTTGCCTAATCTAGTTTTTCTATGATTATACTATTTTATTTATAAAAGCATACAGCTATATCCTTTCTATATGTATATTTTATGTAATTAGAACTTTACATCTTATTTGTTACTAATCAATTTGTTTTTACTCAAAAGATAGATACACTTTACAATTCTTCTGGACCACAGACTATTAATTAGGATTGTGACAGATTATTAAAATAGAGTATTAAAACTCCTAAAAGAAATAACCATGAAATAGGAACTGTGGAACAAAGTGCCTTTTTTTAGTTTTTCAGGTGGTGTGATAGTTCCAAACTTGAGACACAGTTAATAACTTCCAATAATTTCCTTGAGTGTGTATTTTTTGCCTGATGTTTTTGTTTTCCTTCCTTCCTTCCTTCCTTCCTTCCTTCCTTCCTTCCTTCCTTCCTTCCTTCCTTCCTTCCTTCCTTCCAGTAACATGCGGCGAAGTTTATGGTTGGTGAGGCAGCAATTTTTTTAGACTTGTGGACTTCAACTCCCAGAATTCCACAGCCAGGCATGCTCAGTTCTGATTTAAAGCGACAGCATTTGTTTTTCTCCTTTGCTAAATAAGTTTACTTCTTTCTTTTTCTTTTTCTTCTCCCTTCCCCTCCTTCCTCCGTCTCTCCCTCCCTCCCCCCTCTCTCAAACACACACACACACACACACACACAAAGTTGCACCAGGAGGATGAAGTTTGAATTCCTCCCCCTCCCTCCGACCCACACGTACCTTTTCCAGCTGTTTCAGAGAGGATTTCAACTCTGCTCTTGCCTGTCATCATGAAAAGAAAAAAAAATGTAAAATGAAAAAGGCAAGAGCTGAGGTCAGACTGGGCTAGTTGCTGCCAAAGTCACTGTGGATGATCTGATTAACTGTTTAAAAAAGCCTCTAAAAAAGCACCCTCTACAGGAGGAGGAAGGAGAATGACGTGCCTCATCTACGTCAGGAATTTTTCGGCTTTTAACCCTTTCTTAACTCTGCTCGAGTGATCATAAAAAGTCAGACTAGATGAGGCACGTCATTCTCCTGCCGCCTCCTGTAGAGAGCGCTTTTTAGAGGCTTTTTTAAACAGTTAAGCACTAAGCAGAGTCATCCATGGTGACTCTGGCAGCAACTAGCTCAGCCTGACCTCAGCTCTTGCCTTTTTCATCTTTTTTTAAAAAAAAACACACAAGTAATGTGGCAGGATTTTGAGGACTTCAAACATTCCCATCCACATCTTTTAAATTCTTTTACCCTATGCTCACATCTGGTGACTCTGAGGGAATGTTCTTTATTTTATTTTCTTCTTTTCAGAAGTCTTTGATGAGCAGGTACAAAAAATATGCTTATGACCTCTCCATCGTCAGGAACAATTTGAGACTGAAGAAATGAATTATTTCCTTTATGGAAGTTAATATCTTATAACTTGACTTCAGATACTTCTGCTGAAGTGAAGGTCACTTCATTTCCATCTTTGCTGGTGAGATTGTCTGCCTATTCCATCACCAGATGTTAGTTCAAAGTGATAAATCCTGATATAATTATATCGCATAACAGAATTCAGATATACAGTATAATGGCCATATTTTCTGCCATATTTTTGCATGAATGGCACTATTTTAGTATTAGCAATAGCAATAGCAGTTAGACTTATATACCCACATTGGAAGGATGGAAGGTTGAGTCAACCATGAGCCGGTGAGATTTGAACAGCCAAACTGCAGAACTGCAGTCAGCTGAAGTAGCCTGCAGTGCTGCATTTAACCACTGCACCACCTCGGCTCCTGGTTTGTTGTGACTATTGTTATATATATCCTAAAGATCCAAAGCAATTCCTGGTGAGTTGAATTTTGCCAATTTCCAAATAACTGAATTTGTAAAGTCCCTTCAGAAGTCAGTAGGCAGCTCAGCAACCAAGGATAAAATCATCTCAGAAGCAATGACCTGAGGAACGCATTGTTTGGGGATCCCCAAGTGCATGGAGCAGAGACATCTTCAAACTTGGCAACTTTAAGACTTTTGGACTTCCCTTCCTGTAATTTTCAAGAGATCAATTTAGCCTTCAAGACATATAAACACAATGACCCGAAAGACATACAGCGAGGAATAGTCCAACCAAGATATGCATAGCAACAAAACTAAATAAGCCTTTTTTTAAAAAAAAACTTTGTAATCATTGAAGAATTACAAAGCTGCCCAGCATACCAGCAATGAGATTTCCTTCCAAAACTGCTATGTATCCATGTGCTGTGTGTACTATCCACTATTCACTCTCTCCATGCCTTGTGGTTTGTATATCTTTAATTTTTAAGAATATCTTCAATTTAATATTTTATATTGAATGTAAAATATTAAAATTGTGTGTGTGTGTGTGTGTTTGCATATTTGTTATTTTATTTGATCATTTTATGCCACAAGAGTTATTTTATGTATAATACAATATACAGAAAAATATAAGTTTCATAAATAAATAATGGATGGATTATTCTGAAATATTGTCCAGTAGAGACTTTAACATCCAAGATAGTTTAGAACAGGGGTGTCAAACTCAAGGCCCATGGGCTGGATGCAGCCCACAGAATTGTTAGATCTGGCCCATGGGGCCACCCTGGAAACAGTGAAGGACCAGCCCATGGTGCCTCTGCCAGTGAAAATGGAGCTTTGGAGGGCTGTGCACTCCCCCACCCCACCCCGAGCTCCATTGGAAAAGGGCTGCAGGAGGCCGTTGTGGCCAAAAAGAGAGCTCAAGAGCCCATTTTTTACTGGCAAAGTACTCAGGCCATCACAGCCCCCCCCAACACAAGTGATGTCAAGCTGGCCACACCTACCCTGGCCACACCCACCTCATTTCCCCAAGGTGCAACACAATCATGATGCAGCTGTCAATGAAATTGAGTTTAATACTCATGTCTTAGAAGATATTACCTACTTAAAAAGAATATCTAATATTAGAAGATAAATTAGCACTCTGGTCAGTACCAGGTTGGAAAGCTACAAGAATACCCACAGAAGTTATGGTAGATATTTGAATTAGTAATGGTTCTAAGCAAGCTATATGAGCAAACCCAGAGGACAACACAATGGCCAAATGATTGGAAGAGGCCACTCTACATTCCAACACTTGGAATATGCATTAGGATTTTGTCGAGTTAGTATAGATAGGTGGCAAGTTTGGCCTCTCCTAGTAATAATCTCACTGTCCCAACATTGGGATGCCAGACTGGGTATTAGCAAAGTGTTATGTCTTCTGGCATGACTCAGAAGAATTAAAATTTTGCTTTGGAGAGATGCGATAGTTTTGTTTTCTTTCTTCCCCGGGTTTTCTAGAATGCAGTTGACATGGCTGGTAAAAAGCCTGACCCCTCTTGGAAAGGATCATCTTATCACTGGGACAAATTGGTTTGTCTGGGATTAGGGCTTGTTGGCAATATTCTGTGTTAATTTATTAGCTAGAAGAGCCAATAGAAGCAGGATGAAGAGAGAGATACAATATCTCAGAGCAGACAACACAGAAAAAAAGAAAAAGAAATTGTAACCTTGCCACTCCAGCTCTACTTTTGGAGCAATAAAAATTTGAGCCAAAGTCTATGCTAGACCTGGTATCCATGCATTCATACTTAAACCTGTCCCCATCATGTAGAATTTTAAAATAATATTAGCCTTATGCCCATATTCATAATGCTGAGATCTAAACTGAGCTTCTTACTGTTTTGACATGGCCAGCACAAAAACATTATTTGCCACGAACACCAAAGGCAGCAATTGATTGATGGAAAATGAAGTCAGTAACATACTGAGTCTATGTTTCTGACCCATCAATAAAAGCAAAAACCTAAGGACTTATCTATACTGCCAGGTTGCCCCATTTCCAATATAAATCAGCAACCCTTTTGGGATGGCAGAAAAAGATAACAGCTTTAGTACATATTTCCTCATATACCCACTCATTGTGAATGTTATCTTCAGTCATGTTTTCCTGCACTGTTTTCAAAATAATATTCTCCTGGTTTGGTCAGCTCAGGTATGCCTGGATGCATTTTACTTTCTTCTAACCCTGCAGTCTATTGACTATTTACAGGGACAGAAATACCTGCATATACTCTACATTTCTTGAATGATATTAGCTCCAGAATCTGTTACAGCAGTTGTTTCTTATTACCACAGTAGTTATAACACTTGTGTTACATGTAGAACATCCCCAGTTTGGAGCCCAACAGATATTTTGGGGGTTTTAATTATTTTTCCGCAAGCTGCCTACTTTTCAGCTTAGCAGTTTTTGTTTTAAATAGCTTCATCATTTTTCCAGCTTCTTGAGAGAAAATGCAATAAAACATGGCTGCCTTTTTAGCCTTCTCTAGAGTTGGGCTAGAGGAAAGGTGTCAAACTTGATTTCATTGAGGGCTGCATCAGGGTTGCGTTTGACCTTGGGGGGACGGAGTGGGCGTGGCTGGGGTGGGCATGGCCAGCTCTACATCACTCATGTCGGGGGCACCTGTGGTGACCCGACTGTTCAGCCAGCAAAAACAGGCTTCCGAGCTCCATTTTCGGCTGCCATGGCACATGCCATGCCATATAAGGTCCTCCCAAGCTCCATTTTTGTTGGCAGAAGCTCCATAGGCTGGTCCATTGCTATTTCAAGGGCAGCCCTGCTGGTAAATCTAAGCACCCACAGGCCGATATTGGGGCCCGGGCCTTGGAGTTGACAACCTTGGGCTAGAGTAAAGTAGGTGCCTGGCATGGAAAGGCAGTTCTGTTTTTGATCTCTGATTTTTATTGTTATAAGCCATCTAGGATCATTATATGAGATAAGCAGCTACCTATACCATGTTCTGTAAATATTAATTGATGTTTTAATGCATATCAAAGGATATATGTCCAGTAAGACCTGCATTATTGGAGGAAAAGGATTGGCCCTTGTTTTTCTGGAATAGAATGTTGGGAGACTCCAGGGGTGGAATAATTCACTAGTGGGCCATTTCCTACAGTGGTAGCTTCCAATCCAGACTGAATACTGCTACCCAAGTGTCTCAGTCAGGATTCTGTTAAATCAGTTTGGTATCATGTTGGCATGAACCACATGAGGTAGCAGGAGGTTAAGGTTGCAAAACAAAACACAAAAAAATCAGAAAAAGATCATTGGCAGAAACCCCCTAATTATATCTTTCAAAATTAATTTTTAAAAAATTGAAAAAAAGTATAAAGCTTAATAATGTTAATAATTATGAATCAATTATTATTATGTATCATTCACTTTGGTTTTTAGATGTTCTCTGTAGTTTAATTTCATTGCTAGTAAACAAAGAGTATTATATTAAAATGAATATGCCAACATAGCACTAATTCTGCATAACCTTCAGAAAATAAGAAAGCTAGCAATTAAACTCTTAAAAATTAAATTGACTAATTAATCATTCACTGCCTATGGCAATAATAAGTCATTAGTCTTGTAGTGGCTTATTATAAGGTGCAACATGTAGATGGGTTCATTTATGCAACTACTTGCTGAATGTTGATTAGGTTATTTATAGATAATACATGCTTGTTATGATCAATTATGGCTTACATCCCTGAACAGTTTTCTGCTAAAAGGAAATAAGCTTAAGGCTCAGTTAAACCATCTGTACCATAGCAGCTTTCTAAAGATCCCCTTAATATTTTTTTCTTTTTGCTATAGATGAGCTTCATCTTTCTGACAAAAGTATGCGATTGTATCTTGAGTTAAGCAAATCAATCAACTTTTTCTTTCATGCATTTTTCATGCTATTGTATGTTTTTCTTTTTCTGCTCTTCCCTTTAAAAAACCCTCCTCCAGAGACTTTAAAATATTAATAATTAGTTAATAGATACATTTTGTTGGCAGCTTACAAAAATCCCAAGTCAAGGAAGAAAGCAAAGGATGACTGGTAATCCGTTGTCATGTTAATTCTCACTTTATTTTATTTGCTAAGGCTGCCTGGACAGTTTACCACATATCCAATACATTAAGTTAAAAAAAAAGAATTAAAACAACATGACCACCCAGATTAAAACAGTATTCTTCAATATCTTGAAAGGAAACTGACATTCAGACTTTTAATTTTCATTTCCATAATCTTGCAAATGAAATTAGAAAGTACTAAATTTTTAACCAGAAATAATAAACACAAGAGAAAAGGGCAATTTGAATTAGACATAAGCAGAAATTGTCTGTGTTGATCATTGAACATAAGATCAAGACACCTCTAGCGAATTTCTTCTTAAAATTCCCTGAAGTTTCTGATTGTTTAGAATCTTTATTATGCATTTAAGTACAAATAGAACTATGATGCAAAAGCTTGTATACAATTATCAAACAGTCATTTAGTTTTAAAACTAAAAAGGGCCAAAGTTATGAACATTTTGTCCTGACTCTCCAGATAGTAAGCTGGTACTGAAGTGCTCCAACGGCAACATTATTCCTTATTCTACAATCTCCCAAAAGGGTTTCTAAGCATCCTCAGTTCATTCCAATAACTAGTCTGGATTATAGAAACTCAATGGAGAAAATACCACTCCTAGCAAAACAACAACCAGTCTTATTGAGGAAGAAATGCAGAAATTCCAGTTGCTATCTATGAACACATTAAGGGTGCTGCCACATAAAAACATTTGTTATCTAATTATTCGGCATATTCCTGAACTTTTATAATAAATGTCCTTCACTGTAATTCACACTTATTTTATGGGGAAAAAATCCATTATGAAAGAAAAACAATTAGAGTTGCAAATATGTTTTATTAATGTTGCCCTCCTTTTGGAAATGTCCCTGAATACTTGAATAATTGTTAGATCAACATGAAGATAACATTTAATGTGGTACTATGCTTAAAACCTAGTGCTACCATAGGCTCCAAAAGACAAAAATTTCCATATAACTATTGATGAATGAATGAATGAATGAAAGATCAGTACTGCAGACATTTCAAAGGACTACTCTTTTAGCATTAATGGTTGTTGAATCATTGGTATGGATTTAAAAAAAACAATTTAATTGCACAGTATATGTGATCAAAAGTAATGGAATATTTATGCAATCAATGATATAAAGACATTTAATGATGTCTTTAGATGAGCTGTGAATATGAAATACTAATTAACATAATTATTAAAATCATAATATTTGTCAGGAGAAATCATATTTTTATACAAGTAATACTTTCCCTCATTATCTCCAAGAGGATTAGATGAATTAATTGCATGGATCAGACAGGCTAGGTTTGTGACTGGAGAATGGAATGCCATGTTGGAAAGAGGAAAAAGCGAAAAAAAGTTGGATGTTATGAGCTAAGAACAGAAATGAATAGGAGAATGATTTAAACCAGTCTCTGCTAATATAATTATTTCTCCATTGCTAACAGTCTTCAAAAACCCAAAATAATACCTATAGGTATATCACCAGATGGAGCTAATAGAAATAAAACTGATAAGAGGGTAGAAAACTTCAACAAAGAAGCCCACTATGAAATAGATCAGGAACCACTCATGTGCAACTTCCAAGTCAAGGTAAAAGTAAAAATTAAAGCTAACCAGTTTCCATATTATGAGCTTGAACATATGCAAACTATTTTGAAGGTAGACTTTAGAAATTACTTTGAAGTTCTGAATATCATTAATGGGAAAACAGGAGAACTTTGGAAATCAAAGTAGTGTTAAGGGTGAATATGGAAAGATACTACCAAAGGTCAAGAAACAACAACAACAACAAAAACTAGAAGTCAAAATAAAGAGTGGAAACTGTTTAGAGCGGAAGAGAAGCCAAAGCAAAGGAAAACAACTGAGGAAGGAACCCAACAAAGACTATCAGACAGCTGTTAACAGTGTCAAGGAGCAACTTTGCAATGAAATCTGAAAAGCTATTCATGGAGAAACAAGGAAAGTCTTCCAAAAGTCCATTCCTCTGTGTGACTAAAATGATTTTTTTTAAAAGCTCCTGCTCAACATTAGCTAATCATTAGACTAACCTAAAAACAAATCCATACTTTTCAGCAGTGATATCTGCAACCATTTACATGAATACACATAAATATTAAGCCTTCCAATTCATAAGGTACCCCCATCGAGTGGGAAGAACTCCACTTGCTAACTGCTAAATAGATAGGAGATTATCTTTGTCAGATCTGGAGTTATTTGATGCTTGCACACATGGTATCCATTGAAATTAAATTGAAATCATGTAAAATAATCAAGCTAAATAATATGTACCAGCTGTTTTATTCAGTAGAGTTGTTAGTCAACACACACAGCATATGGTAGCTACACAATCTCTATTGAATGACTATTTTGGGAATAACTGGTGAATAACCCAAGAGACCAAATGCGTATGTGAGAATATGTGAGTGTGTGTGTGTGTGTGTGCGTTCGTTTGTAAGTTGCTGTGTTCAGCAAAATTGTAGAAGGCAATTTGCAGAATTTGTAATGTAAAGTATCTCAAATATTTCAGTAAGGTAAAGGTAAAGGTTCCCCTCGCACATATATGCTAGTCGTTCCCGACTCTAGGGGGTGGTGCTCATCTCTGTTCCAAAGCTGAAGAGCCAGTGCTGTCCAAAGACATTTCCTTGATCATGTGGCTGGCATGACTAAATGCAGAAGGTGCATAGAACGCTGCTATCTTCCCACCAAAGTGGTCCCTATTTTTCTAGTTGCATTTTTACATGCTTTCGAACTGCTAGGTTGGCAGAAGCTGGGACAAGTAATGGAAGATCACTCTGTTACGCAGTGCTAGGGATTTGAACCGCCGAACTGTTGACCTTTCTGATCGATTAGCTCACTGTCTTAGCCACTGAACCACCATGTCCAGTGCAATCTGTTAACTATTTTCTTCTTCTATTTCTGTTTTTTTTTTTAAAAAAAACTTTAAATAATTCTCTAGCTCTGGCAGACATATCTAAAAGGGACGTGATAAATGCTAATATGGCAGCCATGACTGCATAAGCCGAGGCCTGACCCTTTACATGTATAAAATAAGAGTATAGCTTTGATGTCACTGCTGCCATCTTGACTTTTTTTTTTAACTCCTCCTTGCAGGTGGCCCTGAGTGCTCAGATGGCTGACTTGCACTCACAGGAGAACCTTTGTCCCTTAAATTCACTTCCTCAGTTCTCAGAATTCTTTCTGCCTATAAAGGCAGTAAATGGAGGGCACAGTTTTGAGAGCGATTACATGTAAATTAAGATGTGAGCCTTGAAATAAACATTTCACAATTACAGAATGAAAAACACCATGCAAACATAGCTGGGAAAGCTCACTCTGACCAAGTCTGTAATATTGCCTACCTACTGTACACGCCCAACCCCAAATTAAAGAGCCGAAGTGGCACAGTGGTTAGAGTGAAGCGGTATATAAGTCTAACTGCTATTGCTATTGCTAAATTGTTCAATGCATCTCTTGAGCATCAAAATGTCGCCCAGCCCTATTCTAGTTCTTGCTCCTTCTGGCACCCTGAATCCACTACCTGTGAGGGATAAGCTTATAATTAGAGCACTATCATGCCAATAGTTCACCTCTTTCCATTTATGCCCCCCTCTTCTCATTTTACTATTTTTCATAAATCTTGAGATGTGCCTTTTAAGGAATAAGACCATTACTCTGTTTTAATACAATCAAGTTGAAATGTATCAATTTCCCAATGGGATTAAACAGAAATAAGAATATATGGACAACTCTTAAACTGGGATTTCTTTCGGTTTAACATCTGGCAAGATTAGGAAGCCAGTGTGGGCATAAAAATAATACAAGGATGTCTGGAAAAGCCATTATGGCTATTAATTCCCTCTGATTCCCTTAGCAAATAGCTCCAAAGCATCCACTCTCATTTGCTGCTGCCATACTCAAGGGATTTTTCTGCAATATTGCATTAATAGATGTATTTCTTGTTTTAACTGTCAGTTGTAACAAATATAAAGCCTTCACAAAAGTGGCCAAACATTAATACAATATATTAAAATGCAAAAAAAAAAATCAATAAAACATTAAAACAGTGATGTTACAGCAGATTAATTAGTCCATTCATATCTAGCAACCAATGCTGAGAATCCACATTTAAAGAAACATTACACAATGACATTTCCAAGTAATTTAGTAATTGCATACTCTAGTATCTGGCAGTTTGGCCAAACTCCCTCTTCTCACCTTCAGGCCAAGTATAAAATGTTTCCCTTTCTGCCTTTATTCAAGTTTTGGGGCCTTTCTTTTTTAAAAGAGCCCAAAGATTTATTAGAAGGCTTACTATTCTTCATCAAAATAGATGATACTTTGTAAAGCAGGCAACTAATTGTACCATCTTTGCCTCACCTGGCGAACTTACAGTTGGACATTTGTGACTGAGAAGATATGATTGCATGAGAAAACAAAAAGGACAAAGCACAAAATACACCAAAATATACTTTGGCAAGTAACAAAGATTTACAAAATGGCCTAAGAAACACAAGACTTGGATACTAAGGCATACTTAAATGCCAAAGATCAGTGCGTGAGTTTGGGTCAATCACTTTCTACTACACCTAGGTATGAATTCAGACTAAAAAAAAATACTAAATGCAATGTATTGCTGTGCGGTGTAATTCAATTTCCTTTGTTTCTGGAGATTAAGATTTGTAGAATTGAAGAGTTCTAAAAATCATAAAGTAAAAAAAATGTAATGATGGCAATTAATCAATCAACCTTTATTATGATAAAATACTAGGTAGGAAAACTAAGAATATATTTAAAAATAAATAAAATGGAAACAATAAATTGGGATTTAAAAAACAAAAACTAAATATATTATACTATAAAATACTATATTGGTGCTCATTAAAACTAATTTGAAGGACAGATCATTTTTTGATATATTTTGAGTGATGCTGCATAAAACCTAACAGAACCATATGTGGTAGTAGGGTTAGTATCAGAGAACAGCAGGGAGGTGTAAATTGTCTTCTGCAGCCTAGATATAATGATGGCAAAGCATGATCAATAGACAGAGAACATGGGTTGATTACACAGGGAAATGGAGCAGGACAAAATAAAAATGGGTGGGATGACATATTGGAAGATCTGGACATCAGCATGCAATGTTATTAAGTAGTATTACAAATAGGATTTAAAAAAACAAATAGGATTAGTATTATGCAACATTTGCCTTTAATTTACGTATATTTAGTTTTGTTCAGTTTTCATAAAGTTCATAAGATCTCAAAATATGGTCACTTGAGAAGTTATGTAAGGTAATTTTTCAACTGAAACAAATCATTTTACATATGCTTTAAAATAAATCCATAATTCTGTACAATATTCATTAAATATCTTTTTTAAAATATGGAGCAGGTTTGGAATTAAACTGTGGAGACTACAAAAGATAATTTTCTCAATAGCAAACAAAAATAAGCAAAGTGAAATAAGCAAAATAAATAAAATTACCATGTCCTTGTTAACTCTGCAACACCTGTTTTCCTTGTGTCTTACGATTTCACTGCAGTTCCATGACTGACCAATATTATTTGTTTGCCTTTTCCTTTGAGTAATTTTAATCTCATTCATTTTCTGTTGCACTTTTGAAGGAAACATTCTTTTTTTATCATTCAACACTGTTTAAAATGCCACCTATTATTTCCATTAATAGTCTCCAAAATTTCAAAGCAGTTCACTTCTCTTTCTGCCAAAGAGAAAAGGATTTGTCTTGCTCTACAAAGGTGTTCTTTAAAAGGTCACAATAGCGAAGGTCTTGTGAGTTTTTCCATGTTCTGAAAAATGTTGCAACTTACAAGACACATCTTTCCCATAAAAAGCTGGCTAGTACATATTAAGAATGCAAAAATAAAAAATTGAGCCTGTAGTGTTATTGCACTGAAAAAAGAAGTTAATGTTTTTTTGTTTCCCTCCTTTATCCTAAACTTCTGTCTCCCTCTTTTTCAGTTCCCCATTTTTCCACTATTTTTATTTTCCTTTGCATTTTATTCTTTGATACGTTTAATAATTTATAATCTGTGCACTTCGCCCTATCCATGGCAACAACCCAAGTTGTTCTCCCAATTGTTAACTTAAATTGGTCTTTCACTTTGGCAGGATTTCAGCTTTGTCAGCTCAATCTCAGAGAGGGAGACTCTGGCCAAAAATAAAACATCTTTCCTAGAAAGAGATCTTGATGACCCAGAAATAATATCAAGACAAAACATCTAATGGGCATGTATTTTTGCACTGACTGTTGTTCTACATTTGGTATGATCTTTTAGGTTTGAATGGAGACATTGCCTGTGTTTTACATTCTTAAAGTTGCCAGTGGAATTTAATCTCAAAAATGCATATATTTAAAGGAACCATATTAGAGATGTATATTTTGAGAGATGTAACCCTCAGGTATGAGTTCTTCTGCAAGGTGCCATAAGATGTGGTTCTGGTTACTAGCTTCATTTGCTAGTATAGTGAGAATAGGGTTGGACCAATTCATGAAAGACATTGGGACCAGTGATTATTGCCCTGATGACAGTGGGACTTCTCTTGAAGACAGTGTGTTGTAAGCCTAATGGACTTCCCTATGCAACAGGTTGAATTGTCAACTGTCCAGTTGGTGAATCCAGACAAAGAAATTCCTAGGACATTATTTTACCAAGAATATAAACTTTACTGAATAAATCCACATTGGCACAGAAGAAGCAAAACTAGCTCTGGCTTCCTGTGCAGCAATATGCATAGTTCATTCCCCCTTTCCCCACAGGCCACCCATAGTCCATTGTGTCCACCGATCAGTTCTGTTCATTTTGTTATGACACAGCCAGGCTGTGACACTTGCTCTGGGTGTCCTTGATGGGGAAGCAATGGGAACTGAGCAAGAGTGAAATTCAGCAAGTTCTGGAGAACCGGTAGAGTGAGATGGGAATGGAGATTTTGCAGTATCCTTCCCCTGCCACGCCCACCAAGCCACGCCCACAGAACTGGTAGTAAAAAAATTGAATTTCACCACTGAAACTGAGGATGCCATTTCCCCCCTTGCATTCTAATCCCCCACCACCCAATTCTTTGTCAAGCTGTGAGAAAAGCAGAATATAGGTGAAGGTTCGAATCACTATGAATACTGTGAGAAAAGACTACTAGACTAGATGGGCCAGAGGTCTGATGCAACAGGGCACTGTGTAAGTTCTTAAGTTTATTTTCCTGAAATACATATCATTTGCCAACATTCAAATTTTGATCACATAACCAGCAGTTGTAAGATGAGGAGTGGTCATAAGTCTTTTTTTTTTCAGCACCATTATAACATCAGTCATTCAACAAATGGTTGCAAATAATGGACTATCATATTTTAACATATCATATTTTAAAACTGAATATTGATAGGTTTTATGCTAACAATTTTATTGTTCAGGAGTGCCTGCAGAATATGGGTAAAAAGTCTGGTGACTGGCTGCAATGGTGTGATCAATGCTCCTCCAGTTTTTATGTGTCATGATACTTCTTGTGGTTGGCATTTTGAAGGTGTTTTTTAAGGTATCCTCTAGATACCCCGGCATATTCCTTAAAGTGTAAATTGTCCATAGCTAAATATAAAGAGCAAGTCTACCAAGAATGAAAAATGTTACTGAAGATAGACTTTTTTTTAAAAGCAAATTTGATTTTGAAAGATCACTTATTTAAAAAAAAAAAATGCTGTGTGACGTGCAGGAAATGTGTTGAAAATCCACTCCCATGTCTCCAGTGAGCACACACAGTTTGTCAAAATTCTCTAGATATTAATCATTCATATCTTCATGTTTTAAATAATCTATCTTACAGGATCTTAAAATAATATCCCTGGCAATAATTTTGTGAGAAGGGAGCAACCAGATCTACATTTGAAGAGTTCAATTAGTTTTTATTGCTCGTTCTTATAACAAGGGAATTTTAGGCTCATGCCAATAACACAGGAATCTCCAAGGACTTGAAATGGACATTTAACATTAGAACTAACACTAAAAAGCACAACAAAGAATGTTCTTCCTGCATCAACTCAGAAAGATCAGATTGCTCAAGGATCTCCTGATACAGTTCTACAGAGAAGTTATTGAGTTTGTCATTTGTACCTCAATAACTGTCTGGTTTGGCACAGCAACCAAACAGGACAGATACAGAAGTCAATGGATAGATAAAACTTCAGAAAAAACTATTGCAACCAGCCTACCTTCCATTGAAGATACGTACTTTGCATGAGCCAGAAAGAGGGCTGGAAAATAACTACAAACCCCTCATATCCTGGCCAGAAACTTCTCCCCTCTGGACACCACTATAGGGTTTTGCATGCTAAAACAATTGAGCACAAAGATAGTTTCCCCCCACACCATCACTCTGTGAACACCTAATTCACACAGCACTGTCTTAGGCCTTACCCCTATAATAGGGCTATATTAATATTATCCTTCTCATCTTTCCTACTACCTTTTCCTACTGGTATCTATAATTTGTCACTTGTTGTATGTTATGATTAATGATTATAACTATGATCTATGATATATGATTTATCACTTTATTGTTGTATAAACATTGAGAGTGCATGCACCAGAGACAAATTCCTTGTTTGTCCAATCAAACTTAGCTAATAAAGAAATCTATTCTATTCTATTCATTAGTATTATAGATAAAATAGAATAAATATCTTCATTAATGACTTAGATGAGGGAATAGAAGAGGAACTCATCAAAATAGCAGATGATACTACTGTAAACTGGCAGGAATAACCAACACTCCAGAAGACAAGATCAGAATCCAGAAAAATCTTGATAGACTTGAACAATGGGCCCTTCCAGCTCTATTCTGATTCTTCTTCTGATTTCTCAAACTGGCTGTGTGCACCTGTGCTAGATGTATAAGGTTCAACAGCATTTGTGGGTGGGTCAGACCTTGCCATTGTGCCTACATAGTGATTCCAGACTAATTCCTGCTTGACTCCACCCTCACCTTGGCTCAGCTGGTGCCGCTCCAACACAGATTTAGAAAATGGATAATTTCTCAATTTTATAAAACATTACCTATTTCTAGGTTTAGATTAAAAGTGTTTCTCCTTGTGGTTTGCAAAGAAAGTGACCTCTGTATTTTCTTCTTTTTTCAAAATTAGAGTGGAGATTTCTCCTTTCAATGTTCTGGATCCAAGTGTAATGATTTCAAAAATGTTATACTGTTATAAGAAATTTCATAGCCACCCAAATGACTCATTATCCGATGACTCATTAGTTAGTTTTTTATAGGACAGCAGATGATCAGTTTTCCTTTATTTTTTTTTAAATAATAAAAGGCAATCTATTATTTTTTTCTAATGTTAATATTTCTGTATACAGATTAAAGCTATTAATGATCTGGGTTAACAAAAGTCTGTCTGCACTTTCTATCATTTAGGATAAACTTGTAAGTTTTAATTCACTTTCATGGTGTTATAAAAAGAGAAGGAAAATACAAAGAAAACAAGGTATTTTTTTCATTCTGCTTCAATTTCTTATTCTTTTCGAACAATATAATATTAAAAGAGTAAAATCTAACCTAAGGCATTTCTCAATGTCAATCATTTCATTGCCAGCAAAGAGTACTGTCAAGAATTTTCATGACATTTAATGGGGATACAATTATGCCATTCTTGTATTAACTATCCGAACAATAGTGAATCTCAGTCAAATTCCAAATGCAAAGATTTACAGAATCAATGTGGCTTTGGAATCAATGTGAAACTGCTCTGAGAAAGCACTAGCTAAGACTTGGACAACACAAAACAAAGCAGAGTAAAGGATTATTGATGAGACCATCAGGCCTGAGTTGAATTAAAGTTGTGGTGAAATTTGGATGATACCAGAAATACCATCTACCAACTAAAGTGATAATTGGCATATAATGGGAATATGAAAGTTTGGGAGAAAAAGTCAAATTCTTTTTCCCACCTCATGTAAAGCATGAGACTGTGTCCTTTCACTCTCCCCCGCTCCCTCTCCCTCTTTCTCTCTTTAGAATAGGGTAAGTCCTGCATCGCATGTGATACAAATAATCATTGTGGTCACAGATTTCACCCTTTATCCGGTGTTTCCCTAGGGAGATATTGCACAATAGGTTCCTTAAGAAGGAATAGTTAACAAGTTCTGATCACATTCTCAATTAATTAAAAAAAAATCAGGAGAAAAGCACCCCAGAAAATTACACAGGGTTTTTAACATTACAAGAGAAATCTTTCATGCAAGAAAGGAGTTTCTGAATCATACTCTGTGTTAAAAACAAGCAAACAAATCAGAATGGATTAACTCCAAAGCTTCAAATCTTGGAAAGATTTGGTCTGTGTGTTTTAGATACAATTTATAATGTATAAATTCATGTGGCATGAATTGTAACCCCAGGTCATGAATCATGCTGAAAAATGGCATGGTGTGGAATGCTATATAGCAATTAAACTTAATATGCTATATAGCATATATGCTATACTTAAATTGCTATATAGCATATATGCTATATGCTACATAGCAATTAAACTTAAGGCAGGTTCCAAATATTTAGTGAGTAAGGAAAATTCACTGGATACTTTTAGACACTTTTTTAAAGTCTCAACTTAATTTGTGACTAAGAAGACTAAAAAATCATGCAAAATGTGTAGCATTACAGGAAAAATTAAGCACTAATAAAATAATTAAAGCATTACATCTTATTTAGCAGAGCACCATGTGAGACTGATTTTCTTGGCTCTTATGAAAAAGTATGCACAATTTGAGCTGAAGAGTGAGCATGAAATGATTTGTCCTTGATTGCATTCTGAAAAATATATACCGATCAACTGGAGTATTTCTTCATTATATAGAAATTGGATGTATGGCTAGCAGGGTCAAGTTTAGAATTTTATTGCAAAAGGTGTATTGTATTGTATTGTACTTATATATATATAATATTATTGTATCAATATCAAATTTATATAGCCACCCATTTCACAAGAAATGCTGGGCAGCATTCTTTAATTCTTCAACTCATATTTTTTCTCAAACTTTTGTCAGTTTGATTTGAAATCCATCATTATGACAATTAAATAAAAAGTTATCTGGAGTTGACTGACTCTAGCTACCGAATAAATAACTCTGCCAAACAAGTCATTCATTTTTCCAAAGTAATAGGCATCAACTTTATGACAAATACTTCATTTTCATTATTCCAAATGCATGATGCATGTAGTAATTGTTTTAGTACCTGGACAAGGAGTTCAAAGGGGCTGTCCCAGTACAGAAATATAAAATCCATAATAACAAATAACAAGTCAAATATTTTTGCTTTATCATGTAAAGCCAATAACATTAACTACAAATGCCTGAGTTATCTGGTCATTTTATAGTCTTCCTACACATTACAGAACTTATATGACCGTTTCCTGCATTGAGCCCAATCAATTCCAATTAAATAGAAAAGACAAGAATAAATTTTGTGGCTAAGGACTGATAAGAGAATAATAAAAATGAAGAAAATTGACTGATTTGTATGAAAAAGAAAAATGATTTCATTTGGACTAGTTTGTAAAAAGGAGGAGCAATTATTTAAATGTGGGAGTTTCCTACTGTCATGACCAATAATAAGAAACAAACAACTTGAGCTTAATTGTGTTTGTTTACATGACTTGTGTTTGCATGAGAACACAGAGGCCCACACAGCTGTGGGGGTGGATGCCCCGCCCCCCTGTATTAACAACTGCTAACTCCCCATTTTGGGAATTTTTCACATTTTGAAATTTTATAAGATTACTTTTTATTTTAAAACTTTAAAATCTTAAATTAATTCTGATTTTAATGTTAATTTTATTGAGTATATTATACACTACCCCAAACCCCTCTCTAAGGGGGATAGGCAGTTAAGAAATGGGAAATACAAATAAAATAAATAAAATACTTCTATGCTGCTGAATTTCCAATGGTCTTCAGCAGATTGCAACAAGTAAAAAACAAGATTAAGAATGAAACTTCATGACCTAACAAAGTATCTCCTAATTTAACTAGCCCAAAGTGGCTACGTAAGTGAAATTGGGAAGTCAAGCAGATAACCTTCTCACCACCTTTTAGAAAAAAGACAAATGTTGTGTGCTACTTTAAGGACTTCAAGACATTAATTTGAACTTAGCATTAAAAGGTAAAGTATTAAAGATATATTTATGTGGCAATATCATCCCACAAGTCTTAGAAAGGTGGAGCTGATTGCAACAATAGCTTGTTGTTGTGGAAGTTGTGTGTTGTAATAAAGCATCATGTACATTTTTTTCTCTGTTGTGTTGTGTCCAGTCCAGTGGTGGAATTCAAATAATTTAACAACTGGTTCTCTGTCCTAATGACAAGCTGGGTAGGTGGCTTGGTGGCATGTAACCATGTGCGTGTGGCCAACTCACCATCATTCAGATCAATGGGAGCTTCGCCTTAGCTGTTACAATGTAATAAGGGTTAAGTGGAGAGGCAGTTTCTGTAAGCAGAACAATAAAGGTTAGGCTAGAAAAAACACCAGAATGTTTCTTCCTTACAGGATTAGCCCTGTAAAGTGGGAAAAAAAAATAAGATTTCTTCCAACAACCGGTTCTCCGAACTACTTAGAAAGTTAACAATTAGTTCTCCTTAATAGGTGCAAACTGGCTGAATCTCACCACTGGTCCAATCCTTGGAGAGCAAAGAACTCTAGATTAATCCTCATTGTTTCAGATGCTGGGGTCTTTGTAGAAGGAAGGAATTCCTTCAGAGAACGAAACTAATAAAGCTCCTCTTCCAACTGTTATTGCTTGGACAAATTCAATCCAAAGTAAGCAATACAAGGTATATTGCTTTCTGGGCCAAACGAATGCCAGTCCTTAAGTTCATACATTGTAATGCAGTTAGCTTACTTTCCATATGTTTGTCAGAAGCCATGATTTACTGCAATATGTAGAGAGACTATATGTGAATCAAATATATTTGATTTCATTATTTATTTCTAAAGTACGAGGTGTGTGCAAGGGGCTGTGTTTGAGAAACAACAATGGTGCTCTTTACCTTATTGAGGTACTCTGTATTGTTGCTGCAAAAGGGGGTCAAAAGAACTGAAAATTACAGTCACAACCCTACAAACCTTGTGATTCATGTAAAAAGGGAACAAGGCTTTAACTGAATGGTTGTGGTCACCATTTTTACTTTTTTGACCCCCTCTGTGAAGATACGACTGGTCCTGCACCTCCTCCAGCACATTTCCAGGAGGTAGGGAAAAGCTACACCTGACTACCAGATGCAACAGGGCAGTTTTGTTATGGTTTTTGAAAGGGCAGTTGTGTTGCATCTCGAAGCTCAAACTGAAGCATTAATTTATGCTGTGAGTGTGCCCATAGGAATAGCAGGAGTTGCATCATGCACAACATGACATCACTGCACAAGTATCTTAACTGACACAATTCCCCTCATCTGAGTCCTTGCCGATGGGTCACCCTAACTTATATGTCTGGCCAGGCCTTGTAGAACCTTGCCATGCAGAACATCTCCATGAGAAATGAGTGGGTTTTCTAAAAAAAAAAAATTGGCTATAATACCATTCAAGAAAAATGCACTTTATTAATTAATAACTAATGCAGCACCATCTCCAGGGGCTCTCAAAATGCCACAGGGAATATTAAATATATATTTGTTTAGGTGAATGTTTCAACTGTAACAAATTTAACCTTTATTTTGAAGGATAATGTATCACAACCAAAATGCTTTAGTATTTTTCACTTCCTTTTTCTATAAATTTACTTGTCAGCAAAAAAGGTGATGGATTCGGCTGGGTAAGTTGTTCTGAAAGTTTTCTGTTCCAATAATCAGAATGGTTGCCCAGATAGGATTCAAATTCTCTGCTTCAGGGTTGATTAACAATGGTGCAATGCCTTGATTTATTTCTATGCTGCTAAAATGATTCCAAACGCATTACAATACAGTCAAAATATAAATGAATTATTCACTAAAAGTAGTTCAATAACAAATCCACAAAACCATCAAATTAAAAATAAATTAAACTATAAGACCCATTGACTCTTTTCTCCAATTCAACTTATCCTTCATTTTTGTGTCCACTCAAGTCTATTTATCTAGACCTCTGCTTCATTGAGTGTGATTGAATGTGTGTGATTATAAGTTACCTAACACTACCTTGCTGGCAGTATTTATCCCTATAAAGCTTATGAAGTTTCCTTTCTGTTTACTTTCTCAGGAGGCTGCATGAAACTACTAGTCATATTCAGTAGTGGGTTCTGGCAGGCACTACTATTGGTTCGGCCATGTGCGCTCTGCGTGTACATACACACTTTGTGCATACACATGTGCTTGATGTGCACTGCACGTGCATGTACAGTGCAATTAAAATTGTTCTGTGCATGTGCAGAACTGAAAAACAAGATGGCGGTGCCTATGGCAGTGCCTGGAGAACCGGTTGATGGGCGTAGCAGGCCTGGGTCTCTGCCGGTTCCAGTGATCCAGGCTGCCAAACCACTACCGGTTCGGCTAAACCGGTCTGAACCAGTAGGAACCCACCACTGGCCATATCAAGATACACTGTAGCTATATTAGAATATTAATTTCATTAGAGTTCTAATTAAATTCCAGAAATGTTTTCATAATTATGTTATGTGGTTAAAAGTATCAGTGACTATCATTCTCTTACCCATCTTCATGCACGTCACTTAAAAGGAGCAAGTAAAAGTAATGTACAAATGACTGTAAAGGTTTTAGTGACCACAGGAATGTCATGATTACTGTTAGGTTCTTTCTACAGGTAGAAATAAATCTTCTACATCAAACTGGGAAACAGTATCTTTTGTGTCCCACTATCAATACTGCACATATGATTATTTGCTTCAATTGGCTTAAAATGTGATAGAATTCAACTTTAACACCATCAGTGAGACTTCAGAACTTCTATGGTATCCACAGTGAATGGAGTCAGGGAGCCTAGGAGAACAGTGTCTGTCAGAATGTCATTTGCTCAAAACCATGCCAACATGCCTGTTTTACATGGGCAATTATAACAAAAACAATAAAGACAGAATTGATGTGAAGGTAGTTAGGCACACAATCTAGGTTTATGCTAACATTTGCGATATTATCATGACATGCTGGTCTACTATCTTTTTCCTTCCTGTTTCTCTTCTTCTCTACCCCTGTGTGTAATGCAGCCCATTTCTAACAGTAAGATTTCATCCTTCTTTCACAGAATCTAAAATAAGACCTGTGATTGAGCACTGAAGTCTTCATTCCTTTGAATCACAAGTGGTTACAAGTAAAAGCAAGTAATTATTTTTTACATAAAATAAGTAATTTATATGAAAAATAAGCATGCTTATCTTTTTCATCTGAGAGTTTCAGGATAACATATCTACTTCTGAAGAATGAAATCTTACATTAAGAAATAAATTGTTTAGAATCATTTGAGATACTTTATTATTCTGTTGTATCATGGGGCAATAATATAAAAAGCAAGTAATATGTCACTTGCTTGTGATTTGTTTTTCTAAAGGTAAAAGCTTGTTTTGGAATTGTATCTATTGTTCCCAAGAAATCCACATTTCTGCACAATATTCAAATTGATGCACAAAGGGCGTCCTGATAGAGCTTTTCAATACTTATATTCTATTGTTATCTCTCAAGAGTACAGCTCTAATCTGTTTAAATTTTATTTTATTTTAAACTGATTATACTCTTTTCTATAGAGAACTCTTTGCAAACTGTAATGTTTTGAAAGGATCTAGTTCTCAGCAGTGCAGTTAAAACACTGTACCTGAGAATAATGTTCATTAATTGTTTTGTACTCGTAATTGTGTAATCTATATTTAAAGACATTTTGTATTTTTTGCACATAATTGTTTCTTATTTTTTTGTTTCCCATTCAGTTCAGAATTTTCAAGGTAAACACCTCTATATTCCAAAAGTATTAATTTCATACTGAAAGGAAGTATGGGGTGGGTAGCTGCCGATTTTACTACAAGTTTGCAATCTGCGTGCAGTGCGCGCTATTGAATGTAAATTGTTCTTCATGCATACGCAGAACAATTTACAATAAACTGTACACTCACAGTCACCAAAAAACAAAATGGCGGCGGTGCAGCAGCAGTGAGGAAACCAGTTTGGGGGCATGGCAGGCCTAGGTTGCTGCCGGTTCTGTGACCCAGACCTGAATTCCACTACTGGTTCAGCCGAACCAGGCTGAACTGGCAGCAACCCACCTCTGATATGGATGCCATATCATGCCAAACTATGCTTAAAAAGCATTCTAATAATGCATACCTCTTGAGAATTCTGGAAGCTATAGACTAAATAGTTCGGGAAGGTATAAAAATGAAAAAGACAGCTCTAAAACAAATAATCCAAACATAACCAGTCAACCATTTGCCAAAGGCACTGGGAAAAAAGATCAAATTGAAGAAGAGACATTCACATTCAAATATGCTTTTAGATCATGTTGCATTCCACTATGTTCACAAGTGGTTTAGTATCCCCACCTAAATTCTGGTTGAACTAGTTCAGTAAATTCAAGCAGAAAGTTATAACAACAGCTTATCTGATGGGAAGGATTATGCTTTCTCCTAGCATTGTTTAATTCTGAATATATTTCAGTTATTCCATAAATGGCCCGAAAGTCTTTCAATAGATTGCAGAGGGTGAAAAATATGGGAAAAAAAATGCTTCTATGTCTTTCTATGTCACCCTCTTCTTCTGGCAAGAGAACTGAAATAACTTCTAATATTTGGATTTCAGTTCTCATCATCCAAGGCAGAAGGAAGGGACTGAAATCCAAAGCCCTGAAAAGGTATCAGGTGACCTACAGTTGCATTAGAGCATGGGTGTCAAACTCAAGATGCTTAGATCTGGCCCACGGAGCCCCCCCCCCAGGAAAAAGCAAAGGACCAACTTGCGGTGCCTCTGCCAGTGAAAATGGAGCTTGGGAGGGCTGCCCACAGCCCTTCCAGGCTCCATTATTGGTTGCAACGGCCTCTACAACTAAAAATGGAGGTTGGGGGGGGCTCCATTTTTGCTGGCAGAGGGTTGCATGACGCCGTCATAGCCGAAAATGGAGTCTTGGTGAGTGATGTCGAGCTGGCCATGCCCACTCTGACCATGCTCTTCCCCGCCCCCCGAGATCAAACACAACTCTGATGTGGCCCTCAATGAAATAGAGTTTGACACCCCTGCATTAGAACATGGTATCTAATGTCAAACTCCAGGCCTACACAGTTTGTTGTTCATTAAGTCTCATTATTTTATCTATTACAAGCTTCTAAAATTGGCAATAACTTTTAAGTAAACCCACAGGCCTACAGAAAATTCAATTTGTGGACTGTATTTATCTTGAAAAAACACCTGTTCTGAAAACTTTCACAGACTCCTGCTATAGTATAATTGATTATAGGAATGAGAAATTAATTCAATTTAATGATCAGGTAGAATGCCCAGTACTATTGATTACTACCATTGTTTTCACCTTCCCCTACCTTTGAAAACCTCTTAACAATGCTCATCGCTTCAATCCATCTTTTACTTTGTCATATAACATCTTATGGCCTCATATTTCTTAATTGTTTACGCATTTTAGAAGAAAAGAATAATTTTTTTGACAACACCATCCCTGATCGAAGATGAAATTATATGTAGAATCATGAACATAAAGAAAAGGATGTTAAAGTCATTCACATTCAAAACCTAATTAAGAGCTAAAGAGGCTGAAGGACAGTTTAGATAGAAATCAATTTGTATTTGACAAGTTCTAATGTTTTTAGTAGGCAGATGTGAATATAACCTGCCACAACAACTCAAACCTTACCCTTTGGAGAAATAAATAAGACATCTGGAAGGTAATTTATATTGCTTCTTGTGCTAGGGAATTATTTATTTTCCGTACCCATCCTAATAATATATACTATGTGTCAGCTATTAGAAAGTAATATAACAATTATTTTTCTCTTCTGTTCAAGTCATTATCAAAGTTGAAGAGACTGTAAGTAGATCCAAAAAACCCACGGAGGGTACGTGCATGCCACGTGAATGATTTCTGAAAGGTTTTAACAAATTCAGAATTTACAGACAGACAGACAGACAGACAGACTTCCTTCTACAAACCAGAATAAATAAATAAATAGTAAAAAAAAAATGGCTTTATTTTGCAATAAAGGATGCATGAATGGTTTTGATATGCATCCCAAGAGCTATGCACACTTTGAAAATAATTCTGAAGAAAATGCTTTAACTTTGTGAACAGCTCAGCACTTTTCTGCAATTCTTTAAATCAACCAACCTTAGTCAAAAGGTATTCTCAAGAGTCAGTAAAATATGCCATTGCTTGAAGAATCACATTAACTTTGAAGAACGGATTCCTGAAGAATGAAGTAGTGATGTTTTGTAGCTGAAATTCTTTTGAATCTTTTTTCATATATGCCCAGGTATTGTTTGATAAGGAAAATAAGGCCTATTTTAGATCCTTTGTGTAGATTGTGTATATATACACACATCGAGGGGTGGATTTCTGCTGACATTACTGCTGGTTTGGTTCTCCATTCATGTGTGCAGTTGTCTGTAAATAGGTCTGCACATTCGCAGAACATTAAAAAATGTCAAGAAAACATGCTGCGCTGACCAGTGAATCGGTTCTAGGGCATGGCAAACCTGCTGTCCCTACCGGTTTGGCGATCCAGTTGCAAATTCCACTACCGATTTGCCCAAACCGTTGAAAACCAGTAGCAACCCACCTCTGATGCACATGTATGTGTATCCAGATGTGGGTTCCTACCGGTTCGGACCAGTTCAGCCGAGTAGGTAGTAACTCGGCCAGCAATGTGCCTGATCTGGTTCTATTGGTGGTGCTGTAGGTGCCGCCATCTTGCTTTTCTACTTCTGTGCATGCGTGCGTAGCACACATCAAGCACACATGCATGTGAAGCATGCACACACCCATCTCTGAGTAAAAGAAGCCGGAAGCCACCCCTGTGTATCTGAAGGGGGGAAAAACAGTAGCAAAGAATTTTCAGTGGAAATCTTTTAAAATAAACTCCTTCATATTTACACTAATGACAGAACTAGGCAGATCTTTTCCTAAATTAGAATAGGGAATACATTCTGTGGTGTTCATTCATTAGGATGCACGCTTAGCATGTAAATCCCTTGACCAGATCATTCTTTAATAGGGCTCCATGTTAGAATTACTATTTTCAAGAGAAGACCTTTTTATAAATGCTGCTAATTTGTATTGCATGTACATTGCTAAAGGAGTTGAGGAACATCCCTTGACTATAAATAGATCAAGAAAATTGTTGACAGTTTAAGATGACTTCCCTGTCTACCGTGTTTTCCCAAAAATACAACCTTTCACGTGGGCAAAAATATAAGCCCACCCCTGAAAATAAACCCCCTGGACAACCCCCCCCCTCTGGTCAGGCAGAGCACCGCTCACCAACCTAGCAGTATCCCGAAGGCACCAAGCCATGGGAGCCGGGAGGGGAAAGGTGCTCACATTGCTTGCTGTCTTTGGGATACCGCTAGGTTGGAGAGTGGCGTTCTGCCTGGCCAGAGGGGGGAGTTGCCGGGCGGCTGCTCCCTTGTGAGCGGACTTCCGAAGAGCTGGGCACAGCCTCAGGGGCGAAGCAGCCATGTGGTGACCAGACTCATGAGCAGCCGCACGGCAAATCCCTTCTCGAGCCGGGCAGAGTGCCATTCACTGATCTAGGGAGTATCACTAAGGCACCAAGCCACGTGGCGCTCTGCCTGCCCCCCCCAGCTCCCATGGCTTGGCACATTCTGGATACCCCCTAGGTCAGTGCATGGAGTTCTGCCCGGCTGGAGAGGGGGGGTTGGGCAAGTGCCTGGTCCGCCCCAGCCTTACCAAGCCTTTGTGCAGCTCTCCTAGGGCACCACTGCCGCCCGCCACTGCCACGCTCCAAGCATAACTTCCAAACACCAAAACTTGGCTGCTGAATCTTCCAGCATTGACCTTTCTAGGAGTGCTCTCTATGATGGGCTGGCTGCTGGAAGACTCTCTGTCTGGAAGACTCTCTGTCCAGCAGCCGGCCCACCCTAGAAAGCACTCCTAGAGTGACCGATGCTGGAAGACTCAGCAGCCAAGTTTTGGAGTTTGGAAGTTATGTTTGGAGCGTGGTGGCGGCAATGGCGGTGATGTCCTGGGAGAGCTGTGGAAGAGCTTGGTAAGGCTGGGAGGCATGCTTTCTGGGGGCAGAACAGGCGCTGCGCAACCCCCCTCTCCAGCTGGGCAGAGCTCCATGCACTGACCTAGGGGGGTATCCCGAATGTGCCAAGCCATGGGAGCTGGGGGGCAGGCAGAGTGCCACATGGTTTGGCGCCTTAGTGATACCCCTAGTTCAGTGAATGGTGCTCTATCTGGCTGGAGAGGGGATTTGCCGGGCTGCTGGTCGTGAGCATGGTTACCTTATGGCTGCTTCGCTCCTGAGGCTGTGCTCGGCTCTTCAGGAGTCCATTCGCAAGGGAGCAGCTGCCCAGCAACCCCAAAACAATAAGCCCTCCCTGATAATAAACCCAAGGCCATATTTCATGGGGCAAAAGAAAATAAGACCCTGTTGTATTTTCGGGGAAACACGGTAGAACTGCAGGAGATGTTGGCTTGACTAATTCAAACTAGTTCTCAAATAGGGGGCATTGAAACAATTAGTAGAACTGCTAAGTAGAACTGCTATAAATGGCTTTAAAAATAAATGCAGGAAGTGCTGAATTTTTTACTAGGTAAAACTGTTTCAAATTCAAGGCTTTTCATACATAAATGATCTTGAAAATAGGTACTTTGACAGAAAATTTTGCAAAGCATAGATGTGTTTGAGGTTTAAAATTGGAACAGCTTCTGATTAAATAAACTTCTAAAAAATATGGCTTGTTTTTGCTCTTTTTTTAAAGAAAGCAAGCATGATTGCACAAAAGATTTGAATTTTCCACATAAAAGCAGCTGTATTTTAAAACACATACATACATTTCTATTGGAATGGGTAACTAACAAAACTTTTCCCCTGGTAATGTAATTATAAAATATAACACATTTGTAGGATTCTAATTATGAGCAGTTGCCAAAACAATACTATTGGATTTTGGTGCTAATTTTAAAGCAAATCGAGGACAGAATATAATTTCAGAGTAGATTTCATTAAATACTAAAAGAGATTCAATGTAGTGTTCTGTGAATATTGTTAAATGTTCCCTCTGTTAAAAAGATTCAAATTATTTATTTATTATTATTAAATTTATTTGCCTCCCATCTTGTTTTGACGTGATTCTGGGAAGTTTGCAGCATAAAGGAATTAAAATTGTCAGAGATAAATATTCCTAATACAATAAAATGAAAGTACAATCTTAGTAAAATCATTATTGGGGATGGAGGCAGTTGAACAGAGAGGGGGATAGGAGGGGGGATTGGCTTTTAATTAATCAACTACCTCCATAATTTTGATTAAAAAAACATAGTACATCTATTAGCAATAAATTTCCTAGTTTATTTATTGAGTGATTAAAAACATCCTTTCATCTTATCCGAATCTTCTCTGAATCATCTGTTCTGTATGACATGCGTACTTAAAATTTGAGATAGACATCAGTTCATGGTTTCTCCATGTCAGGTATATTATTTGCATCTCATTTACTTGTTCAATTTAATATAAGACTTTTTACAGCCAAAAGACTCAAATAACAAAAGACAGACATAATCAAAACTTTTAGCAGCTATTTGAATCTACCAATGTGTTAGTAAAAACCTTGTTTTCATAGCCATGATTAAAAATGTATTTGTTACCACTGTAATTTTAAGATTTTTATCTGAGAGTAATAATTTTACTTTCAGAAATAACACTTCTTATCCTCAATTTTAAAATAGGCCAGGTGATTTTTGCCGAAAACTCATGTAACTCTTGCAGCAACATGTAATCCACAGTTTCAAGGTCAATACAGCTACAAAGACAAGGACCTCGGAAAAGGAACAGATTTTGAATTCTACTGTATAACATATTTGAGGCCAAATATTTACACTATTTTTATCCTTTCCCATTGTAATACTCTTCCTTCCACATTTTTGGGGAGAAGGTTTGGTAATCTAATTCAAAGAGTTTCAATTCTGCCCATTTATTGGTGAGTATGGCCTTTTTTATAGAGGTGTCCAAGATACATTTATCTCTCCATTCATCACACAATATCCTAGCGTGATGCAGGCTGATTACTTTAACCTCTGGCTAGCTGACAAGGAAGTGGGGATTTTAGAAGCAAGGCCCACATCTCTATCTGAGCTATGATTAAAATAACTCCTCCAAATAAAGTGATTCTGAGCCTTGTGGAGGCTCCCATATTTCAACATATTTTGTAATCTCTCTCTCCCTCTCCCTCTCTCTCTCTCCCTTTCCCTCTCTCCATCTGTTTATCTTCTTATCATTTCACTAATTACTTGCATTACAATTACAATATTCCTAATCCAGGGCTATAGCAACTAGTAGTCAAATTACGCGTTAGATAGTTAAAAGTGTTATAAAGTCTGATAGATTCAAGAATTTATATTTGTTAGCTTAATGACAGCCCTTCAATGTAGGCTAGAGTACCTTGCAACAATACAAACAACTCATGCAAACAATGTTACTTTTATTATAAGGTTTTAATAACGGTCTTGTAAAGTCTCAATGTGCTTTTCTTCTTTCTCCTAGAACTAGGAAGGATCTTTCCTGGGTTCCTTATTCTGGTTACAGGTCTGGTTTGGAGCTAAATCTCTTATATCTGACCACTGTCTTGATTGTGCCTCTTCTGCTTGTTCCTTGAGGTTATTCCCTTTTCCCACCATACATAAATACTCATAGGTACCATATATCTAATATTTTGTAATTTTATGTTGGTAATTTTATATTGTATTAATAGAGCATCCTATTACTTCTAATTCTGTTTTTTGAATGGTTGCAGGGTTATTTTGTACCTATCCTATAATCTTTGTTAAATATAGTCTTACCCCTAGGGAACAAATAATCAGGACCAATGCCAATATACACAAATCTTTTAAGTTACCTATTTAAAATACATATTTATAGAATAATTATATGGAAAATTAAAATTAAAATTTAATTATAATTAGCCAGGTTTTTACATTACCCAGTTTTCCAGGAGAATAACAGAATTTCAAATACTCCAACTTGGAATATTTAAGAGAGCTCTTCAAAATTTTACTTGCAATTGAGGTGTTACTGTTGGTTACTGTGTTCTAAATAGAAACTTGATATAATGTTTGCATTAAAAACTTGTTCTTCTGCTGTGAAAAATAAAAATATCAAATAAAATTCATTATAGTAGCTTTGGATTACAAAAGTATGCTTTATACAGTTGCCAGTACAGACCATGGTGGAATAAAATGCCTGGACAGTTAAAATTCTCAACTTGAGTTATCATTTCTTTTTTTTTTTAATGACATATTAGTGTTCTGTCCCCCCCCCCCCTTCACGGCTCGTTAACAAACGCAGGCAGGCAACATAAAAGGAAGTCTTTCTTATCAGTTTTCAGTTCAAACTGGCTTCGAGCCCAGAAATAACATAAATACAAGTCTCCGACAAGAATGCAAAACAAAAACTCTTACAAGCACTGCAGTTCTTCCACAGTCTTCACAGATCAGGTTTACATGAAACACCAAAGCACTTATCCAAGTGCAACAGGCATAAATCACGATTAATAAGCAAGCAATGTTGTACAAACCAAGGCACGCAGGAAGGAACGACGTTGACTCCAGTGACTGGGGCGTGGCAGCATCCGTCTTTTTATCTTCAAACTTCCTCCCACAAGCCTCAGTTGCATACTGAATCTTGTATCCCAAAAAAACTCACAGCAGAACTGCTGAGTCACAACACTATCCCCCACTGCAGGGCCCTTTCCCCGGGGTCCGATGGTTGGGATGACGTGTCCCCAAGATGACCTGCACCCATTTCCCTTGGTGCCTTTTTCATGAATCCCAAACATCTGGAGGCATAGCCCCCTTGAATCGGAACTCTTTCGGTATCCGGTGGCCACCATGTTTCCTTCTACCCTTCCAGGCGTCGACACCCCGTCCAGGGTCATCCACCCTCCACAAGGCCAACCCACCAACCCCCCTACCGTTGGAGGTTGATGGCAGCTCTACCGACTGTGGCCGAGCCTTCACTCCCTGTCTAGGGTCCTCCACCCTCTGCAAGGCCGACCCACCAACCCCCTTTCCGTCGGAGGTTGACGGCAGCTCTACTGACTTCGGCCAAGCCTTAACACCCTGTCCAGGGTCCTCCACCTTCTGCAAGGCTGACACACCAACCCCCTTTCTGTCGGAGGTTGACGGCAGCTCTACCGACTCCTGCTGAGCCACCACACAATCCCCACCCGCAGAGCCCTTCCCCGGTTTCGATGATTGGGGTGTGGCTCAGAAGGGTTGGTGACGGCCTCCCTGGAACATGGTCCAAGACCCTGGCACCCCAATGGGAACCTAGAGACAGTGTTGCGGGGACTGGAATCGACAACGGCTGGAATCTCAGCGGAGTTCTCTTTGTAGACCTGGCCCAATGGCACTGATCACAGGACTTCATGCACCTCCGTACATCATTTTTAAGATGGGGCCTCCAAAATTGACAGGAGGCCAGGCGCAACGTCCCAACAAACCCCCAATGTTTTGATGCAGACACGCAATGAATCTGCGCGAGCACCCGTCGATGGATGTCCCTGCGGGAACATAGAGCTGACCCCGACACTTCAACAGATTCCCTTCCAAAGTCCATGGGGATGCCGGCCTCACTTCCGCCTTTTGTCGCTCCACCCTGCTGTGCATCCCGTACCAGAGACTGCATGCTCCCGGGATGACAAACGGCAGCGCAGGTTGCAACACGTAGAACAGTCCGAGGTGGAAGCGAGTTCGCAGGGTCAGAGTTCTTTACTCGGCAGGGCATCTGCCCTGGGACTCCACACCCCCCGAATGCATGCTATCTTGTGCGAATGGGGTAACACAGCCGCACCACATGCTGGTTGTCCGACTTGATCGTGCGTTGCTGAGGGATGGCTGCAGTCCGTGCAACCCTCCTGTTCTTCTTGGGACAGCTCCCTGCCAAGTGTCCAAGATCCCTGCAGTAAAAAAAAAAAATCCCTCCGCACGTCTTCTGTCCATCTCTGTCCGTGACACCCGAGGTCGAACAGCACCCAACTCCATGGGCTCCACCCAGTCCACTGCAGTCTCTCGCTGAACTGGCCTGCTGGTGGTTTCCTGGAATACCCAGCGAGGCCTTCGCCTCTGCAGCCGGGTGTCTATCCGGAGACACAGGTGGACCAACGCGTCCAATGTCGATGGCCTGTCCACCCTCGCCAGTTCATCCTGCAAGGCCTCAGACAATCCATCTTGGAATGTGTCCACTAGAGCTGGTTCATTCCATGTGGAATCCTGGCTATGTAGCCTGAATTCAGACACATATTCCTGCAGTGACCCAGTCCTCTGTTGCAGTGATTTCAAACTTCTGGCAGCTGTTTCCCCTTTGATCGGATCTTCAAACATCCATTTGAAATGCTGGCAGAAGCCCTGGAAGTCATCCAACAAAGGGTTCTGCTGCACTAGCAGGGGAGTGGCCCAACAGGCAGCCGTGCCTGAGAGCAAACTGATAATGAATCCCACCTTCGTCCAGTCAGTGGTAAAGGCCTCCACGCTCAGGCTCAGGAACAGCTGGCATTGTCCCAGAAACGCGGCAAACATAGCCAGATTCCCATCATATTTATCGGGCATGGCTACTGGGCACTTCCTCCTTGGCTGGGGGGGGGGGTTGCAGCTCTCTGCAACTGTTGAATTTGGTCCGATAACATTGCTATTTGCTGCGCCATTAATCTACTTTCAGCCATGAGCTGCTCCATAATTACTGAGATTAAGGCTTGTCAGGCTGGAGTCAATCTGTTCTGTCCCCCCCCCCCTTCACGGCTTGTTAACAAACACAGGCAGGCAACATAAAAGGAAGTCTTTCTTTATCAGTTTTCAGTTCAAACTGGCTTCGAGCCCAGAAATAACATAAATACAAGTCTCTGACAAGAATGCAAAACAAAAACTCTTACAAGCATTGCAGTTCTTCCATAGGCTTCACAGATCAGGTTTACATGAAACACCAAAGCACTTATCCAAGTGTAACAGGCATAAATCACGATTAATAAGCAAGCAATGTTGCACAAACCAAGGCACGCACGAAGGAACAACGTTGACTCCAGCGACTGGGGCGTGGCAGCATCCGTCCTTTTATCTCCAAACTTCCTCCCACAAGCCCCAGCTGCATACTGAATCTTGTATCCCGAAAAAACTCATAGCAGAACTGCTGAGTCACAACATATCACTATCTTTTATGTCTTCAGAGGAATTTCAGGGATGGAGGGGCTACTATAAATCAGACTTTCTCTATATGAATCCTCTATATTCTTAGTAATGGAGCAATCCAAGAGCCAGTTTGATGTAATAGTTAAGGCATTGGGCTAAAACTGGACACTATGGGTTCTAGTCTCACCTTAGAACAAAGCCAGCTGGATGACTGTGGGCCTGACACTCTCTTTCTACCCTAGGAAAGAGGCAATGGCAAAGTATTTCAGAAATCTTGTCCATGAAACTGCAGGGACTTATCCAAGCAAGTCACAAGGAGTCAAAACTGAATTAAGAGCACCATATTACATAACAGAGTAATCAACTTCAAACAAGCTGGAAGTTCTCAGCCAAATATTTCTTTAATTTGAAGGTTTTACTAATTAGGTTAGTTAGCACGTTAAACATATTTATATTTTCTGCAAAATGTCCATCTTTTCTTATACATGATCTGCAATTTAAAACGTCAATAGAGTTTAAAACCTTATTGAATAGTGAGTAAATAACTGTTTTAATGTTCTTACTAATAAGTATTGAATTTATTGTTTTCCTGAAGAGCATCCAGATAATAATTCTGTGCCAAACATATAGGTTTATTATTGTGTAACAACTTTAATATTCTAATTTTATGGTCACTTAATGATGTCAAGCTGACATTAAATGATTTAATCAAGGAAAATAGTCTTTCTACTTCCGTGAGATATGATAATCCTTCCTTGTCAAGAATGCCACATTGATTCCTGTTTCTAAAATTGTTTGTATTTTGTTAATTTTAAGCATAGTTATTATATCTGTTTGATGGTCTCTTGTTTTCTATTGTTAAACAATATGATTTAATTTTTTTTTAAATATATTTTATTCATTTTTCACATTCCATTTGCAATCACTTATATACAGGGTATTTACTATAAGAAAAGAAAAAAAGAAAAAGGGAATAAAATGAACAAATAAAAAGGAAACACAACTCATCATTCACAACCCCACCTAACCCTTCCATCCTCCATACACCCCATCTACCCCCTCCAACTTTCCTTTCTCCCTCTAACACTCCCCTCCTACTTCCCTTTCCCCACAAACCTTTCTCCCCTTACTCCCCAGACACCCTCCTTACATTCCCCTTACTCCTTCCTTACTCCTCCCTCTTCTTTCCCTCTACCTCCCTCCTTGGTGTATGCCTTTATTCGAGTGTTGTTTGATCTGATAAAAATAAAATGAACCAAGGAAAAAAAAAAAAGAAAGAAAAAACCACCGTATATAAATACATTCTTATTCTTATTAAAACTATATTAACACCCCCCCACCCCCCCACACAAATCCCCATCCCCAATCCTCCTGACTTCCCAGGGCCCACACCTGGCACTACCTTCTGTCTAAAATATCTTGTATACATATGGATTAAAAAATAAAAGTAATATGTCAAAAGAAAGAAAAACAGAAAAAAAAAAGAAGAGAGAAAAAAAAAGAGAAAAGAAAAAAGAAGAAGAAGAAAAAAAGAAACCACTCTTTGTGTTGATCTCAGCCCCCCATCTTTATCTATGCTTAAATAGTATAAATCATTCTATCTATATTTTATTCTCGTCTCTTATTTCTTTGCTATTTACCCCGACCTTCTGTAGACTCTCCCGTTCCTCTTCCTAAACCTCATGATCCCTTCCGATAAGATTTAAGCAACGTGGTTCATGCCACATATTCAAATATGACTTTACAGAAGAGTAATCAAACTTTCCCTTCTAGTAAAATTTAAACAGCGTAAGTGATCTTTCTTAACCTCCTTTTCAAACAGTAATTCAAAATAATCTAGCCAAGCTTCCCCTTCTTAGTAAAATTAAGCAGCGTAGATCAAATATTACTTTACACAGAAATCAATTTCTATCTTAAGATAATTCCAACCGACTTTCTCTTCTAATAGGATTTAAATAACGTAGTTCATTCCACATGCATTTTACCCTCATCCCTTACTAGTCTAATATTTACCACTATCAAATTTATACTAGCATTTGTTTAAAATCTAACTCAAAGCAATTTCAACCAACTTTCCCTTCTAATAAAAGTTAAATAGCATGGATCATTCCACATATTCAAACAATACTTTCAGCAAGAGTCAGTTAACCTTCTGTTTTAAAATAGTCCCTTCTAACAAAGTTTAAACAACATAAATCATTCCGCATTCTTTTTACACTTATCTTAAGATAATCCCAACCGGCTTTCTGTTCTAATAAGCCTTAAACAACGTAAATCATTCCACATATATTTTACCCTCATCCCTTGCTTGTCTGATGTTTACCACTATCAAATTTATGCTAACGTTAATTTAAAATCTAGCTCAAAGTAGTTTCACCCAGCTTTCCCTTCTAATAAGAATTAGTCCGCTTTTTCTACCGGAGAGAGGTCTCAAACCCCCATTCAGTCCTCAACTTTGGCGAGTATTTTAAAATGTCTAAATTCTCGATCTCCGTTTTTCTGCTTCTCCGAGGGAGGAAGGGCTACCCCCTCCATCTTGCAACCACATGGCCTGCCGTTTGCCTTCTCCTTCCGCTTGTCTCTCCTCTCTTCCAAGCGAGTCAGGAAGTCCCGCCTTCAGAATCCTGCAATAGAAATCTTGAGCCTCCGAAACAGAGTTAAGACGAAATCTTTGATTCTCAAATGTAACCGTGATGCCGGCAGGGGCCTCCCATCTGTATCGAATCTGTTGACTCCTAAGCTCCTTAGTTAAAAAGGTGTAGTCCCTTCTTGCCTTTAACATCTGGAAAGGTATTTCTTTGAAGACAATCAAGTTCTGGCCATCAACTCGGAGACTGTTATTATAAAACTTTTGCACAATCGCATTTCTAGATTCTTTTGTAGAGAAATGTATAATTATGTCCCTTGGGAGCTGTCGCTGTTCCGCTATCAATGAGTTCTGGCGATAGATTTTCCGAATCTGCCAATCAAAGTTAAGTCCCGGGCTTCCCACCGCATAGCTGAAGGCTTCAGCAAAGGTCTGTTTCAAATTCTCTTGCTCCTTTTCACGGAATCCTCTGACTCTTATTGCAAATGCCTTCCTATTAAAATTTATCATCATGAGCTGTTCTTCATTGTCTCTAATTTTTTGTTGTAAAATTTGAATATTGGTAGTCAAATTAAAATTAGCCTTCTCCAAACTTTCCAATTTGTTCTCTATTTCAGCAGAGTAATCTGACAGGGCAGACACGGCTGCAAACGTATTCGCCTTCATTTGATTAACTTTAGACTTTAAATCATCATATAGTTCCAATACAAATTCCTTAATTTCTTGTTTAAAGGCATTAAACATTTTAAAGAAATATTCCTGTGTTAGAAATTCTCCAGTAGAGGGCATAGGAGACAAAGGCTGTGGTTCCAGTAAAAATTCTTTAAATTCTTTAGACACATTTGTAGCAAGACGCTTCTTTGACCTGGGTGCCATAATAAATAAACAAGTAAGCAGCGCTTTGCTCCCCTCTATTTCCAAAGAAGAAGAGTTTATTTTGTTAAGGAGCGGTCTGCAGGAAGGTAAAACCGGCTAAGTACATCCACTATCAATCATCCACGGAGAGAAATCGCCATTTTGAAGTCCATTTAGACAAAGAAGTCTCTAAGACAAATGGTGCTGGTATTTAAGATAGTAATAAAAGCATAAATCTCACAGGGGTGGGACCCGCCCGTATCAATTCTAGCTTGAAAAAACTTTGTTTTGTCCTGGGGGGGCTAGCCTGTCTGGGGCTGCCAAAAAAAAAAAAGGCAGCTGAGAAGAACTGGCTGGAGATAAAAGCTCTGCTCCGGCTGGATCTAATCTCTGTCCACAGCCCAAAAAAAGAAAAAGGCTGTGGCTTACGAATAGACCCTCGCCTACAGAGCTACTCCCTGCCCCTTTTTTTGCCAAAAAGGGGTGCTATCTATGATCTTATTTAGATATACAGACCAGATCTCTGAGGAGCTCGGTGGAGCCCTCCTCGGCAACAGGCCACGCCCCCAGGAAGTCCAATATGATTTAATTTTAATAGAATAAATGTAAATTATAATTATCAGAAGCTTGGTTTGATCAATGAATTCCTTTCTACAGTAGCTTGACTTGCTGGTCCTTAGAATTCTGAAATCAGGGTGTACTCATCTGTTTGTAAAAAAATGAGCTGAAATTTCTTCTAAACAGAATCTTTGAAATCAAATATATTGTCCACTTTTTCTCCTATTTAACATTGTTCTTGCTTTAAAAGGTTAAAATACATGTTCGGTTTTATTCCTGATATTTGTAGTAATGGGTGGAATTATCTGTTGAAATGGTGCAGTTTCCTTTTAAATTGATGTAACTTTGGTTTGGGCTAATTTATAAAATTCAATTTATTAGGTACAGGCTTTGGGTTCCAGTCTATATTAAATACTCAAAATTCTTACATTTACAGCAGAAGAGATTAGCCATAATTCAAACTACAAACATTAAAGGAAGGATCATTGTTCTACATCAGCAGTACCTTGAGCCCAGCAAGTAATTGACTTTCTCCTCCTGTTATCTTTGATTTAGAGCTTATACTGCTATCAATTTTACAATCTCTGGTTAAAACCATATTTGATTTCTTGCTTAATTTCTTTATTTTCTTTTGTCATTGGCTACGCTCTATTAAACAATCAGTTAATTTTTAGCTTCTCTGCCAATTGATTCATTTTGTAGTTCTTTATATTTTATATATTTTCTTCTTTTTGGATTTTTAAATAATTTCTTTGAATCAGAATCATTGGGTTTAGAACTTGTTTTCTGGATTTTTATGACTTACTTATGTTTGCCACATGTTGTAGACCAAACCCCAAAACCAACTCTACAGGAACACTAAAACTATATTTTATTAGTGGACTATACTAATAGAGAGTGAGGTGGTGGCTGAGTAGCTAAGACACTGAGCTTGTCGAACAGAAAGGTTGGCAGTTTGGCAGTTCAAATCCCTAATGCCGTGTAACAGAGTGAGCTCCCATTACTTTTCCCAGCTTCTGCCAACCTAGCAGTTCGAAAGCATGTAAAAATGCAAGTAGAAAAATAGTAACCACCTTTGGTGGGAAAGTAACAGTGTTCCGTGCGCCTTTGGCATTTAGTCATGCCGGCCACATGACCACAGAGACGTCTTCAGACAGCGCTGGCTCTTCAGCTTTGAAACCGAGATGGGCACCACCCCCTAGAGTGGAGTGACTAGCACATATGTGCGAGGGGAACCTTTACCTTTACCTTATATCAGTGTTGGGAAACCTTTTTCGTGTTGGGTATCAAAAGCATGCACACGCTCACTTGCCCACCCCCATAATTTAATGCCACACACACTTCAGGGAAGCCACTGTAGGGCAAAAAATGGCCAAAAATCATCTGACCAGCGTGTGCATGTGCGCTGGAGTTGGCAGGGCAACATCTCATCTGCCCTCAGAAATGGCTCTGCGTACCACATGCGGCACGCGTGCCACAAATTCGCCATCATGGCCTTATACTAACAGAATCTTGCGAGTCTGACTGTACTTTTGTTCTCCTTCCTGTTATACCCCAATGAGTCAGGGAGGGGAAAACCCACATTAAGTCTTTTCTTAATACTAACTCCCTGAATTTGACTTAAAAATGCTTTTGTTCATTTTGTTAACATTTTTCAATGTTTGTTTCAAAGGCTACAACCTATTAGTTTCAGGCATTATAAAATATTATTTGCCTTCTCTGATTTATTTGCTGTGTTCTATGTCTCAATTTTTACCATTTGTTGGAACAACTTATAAGGAGAAAATATATTTCTAAGATCTTTGAAAAGATTTTGATTAAAGGAAGTTCTGCATCATATTTCATACCTAATTTATCAATAGGGTGTCACTATTCCTCTAAAGTTTTCAACATTGAGAGATTGTGTGCTGAAAAATCAAATATTAAATCTAGTTTATGAGAGTACATCAACAAAAAAAAATTTTTAAATTTGTTCTAGGGTCATCCTCTGCCCAAACTGTAAACTCCCTTTCTTAACATGAATTTATAACTGAATTTGCATGCTCTTGATTGTCAACAAGAGCAAGCTTTTCAGGAACTTTCATACTAGTTTCATTGACATTTTGCTGAAATATGGAAATTGAACCTACATTCTTGGTCAAATCTTGATTTCCCGCATTCTGTTAGGAGATAGCAAATAAAGTTAACCTGTACAAGGAAGAACATTATATATAATAAATCGTAACAGCAATATCTCTCAGTTAGCAAGCTTACTGGCTAAGAGATTTACATTCCTATAGCTATTATTAGTTCTCAGAAGCCTCTTAGTCTTTCATTTTCCAAGAATACATTAATATTTATCGTGGAGACTACTACATCTTCTGAAATCAGGTTAAGTCAAGTTAGATCAACTCCCTTAACTCTCTTGTTACTGAAATAGACTTTAATCACTTCTTTTGGCATGATATCAATCAAAATAATAACAATAAATTTGATTTTTTATACTCAAAAGGAGCTGTTGAAAGACTTAGCTTTTCACATTTCTTTCTTAATCAGAAGTTTCTCTTTTATGTGCTCTATTACTTATCCACTTTCTAAAGTAAAAAGGCCCTAAAGTTGTAACACTTACTCATTGAGAAAAAGGTAATTTTTCAAAATTTTAATTGATATCTTTGTGCCAGCCAACCTTCTAAAATAAAGAAACCATTCATAAGCAATTATATTTGTGTTAAATTTGAAGGAGATCTATCATAATGGCCAATTTTTTTCAGGAAGTAAAACTTCTGGAAAAAAACTTTCAGCTAGTGTTATTGATGCTTTTATTTTGCTTTCTACAGAATTAAATATTTTATGTCTTGTATGCCATACAGAATGCACAATGTGTGTAGTACATAAACAATTATATAAATGTTAAATATTCACATGAAAGATTTACCTGGGCAGGCAGTTATTCTATCTTCTTCTGCTCTTGAGTAGTGAGATGTCCCTCTTGTTTGAAATTTGAAAGGACAAAAAAAAAAGTACTGATAGTCCTCAAATTACAACGATTCATTGAATTATCAAAGTTACAACGGCGCTGATAAAAGTGACTTATGACCATTTTTTTACAGCTATGACCTTTCCAGCATCGCCATGAACATGTGATCAAAATTCAGATGTTTGGCAACTGGTTCATATTTATGACCATTACTGTGTCCCAAGATCAAGTAATCACCTTTTGCAACATTCTGACAAGCAAAGTCAATGGGGAAGCGAGATTCACTTAAAACAAGGTTACTAACTTATCAACTGCAGGGATTCATTTAAAACTGAGGCAAGGAAGGTCATAAAATGGGGCAAAATTCACTTAACAAATGTCTCACTTAACAACAGAAGTGTTGGATTTAATTGTGGTCATAATGTTGGGTTCAATTGTATTTCCTTTCCTCAGGTATAAAACTTAAATAATTGTTTACAATTTGCTTCTGTTAACAGTTTCCAGGCTGTGCTGCTAAGGAAAAATATCACACATAGAGAGAATAAGTTTATTTTAATATAGCCAATGAAGTAAGATTTGAAATAATAGTGTAATGGCAACAAAATAAGTAGGACTGAAGTCTGAGTTGGCTGTGCAAAGAGATACAGGGAGACAAACCGGAAGAAGAAAAACATTGCCTAAAACTGACTAAGCAGCATTGAAAAGTAGTGTAGTTCGATGATTTCCTACTAATGTTAATTCCTAACACTTCACCTACATTTGGATAGCTTTATATGGCTTTATCTCTAATGCCTTGTTCAACAGCATTTCTAAAGACATGGCAAGTGCTTCTAATTATACATTTGTTTATTAGATAGATATTTTATTTATTGCTTCCATCTTGCACTGAACATCTGGGCGTCCCCTATTGCTAACATTTGCATTCTTATCTTAACAATCTCAAAATCAAATATCATCATAGATCTTTTTTGAGTTATGGAAATAGCTACCAGAGTAATCTATATGAATAGTTTTTCAGTCTTATTACAACCAATACATTCTTTATGTAAAAACAAATGCCCCTTTGTTCTTTCAATCTCTTGGATTCCTTTTTTTATTATCCGCACAATGTTTTTAATATTGCTCACTGTTTGCTGTGAAATAATAGGACCTGCAAAAGCAACTGTTTTGAAATTGACTATGGTTCTTTAGAATAATTGCTAACTACTTGTTTTCAAACAAACACTTTTTTAATTCAATAGTTGTTTGTTTCATGAGTATTTCCATTATGAATAGTAGCTACTCATAAGCTTATTGTACAAATATTTGCCCTGAACTGGCAAATATCTATTGTTCCTTTAAAATATATCTTATATACATTTCCTACTAATGTTAATTCCTAACACTTCACCTACATTTGGATAGCTTTATATGGCTTTATCTCTAATGCCTTGTTCAACAGCATTTCTAAATTCCTAAAAGGAATGTTGACACTAATGATTGCTTAGATTGTTCTACATATTGGAATCTTTTTTAAAAGAAACCACTCCCAATACCTGTTTTACTTGTCTAGGTGGATAATAAGACTAAAAAAAGATTTTTTTAAAGAATGTTTTATCACATTATTTATGCCATAATTGATGGCATTTACATACATTATTATTATTATTATTTAACCAATATTGGGAACTGTTGTGGCCCAGCAGGAGCCGTTGGAGCTGCCACTAGATTCCGACAGCCACTAGATTCTGACAGCGAGGGGCCCTATGAGTCGGCTCTGGGCCGGCTGGACCGGCTCTGGAGGATGTGGAGGACCCTGGACAGGGTTCCAACTCCGAGCAGGGCGCAGAGAGGTTGGTTGCCACCAGGAGGCACTTGAGCCTTGGACCAGTGGGGAGGAGACAAGGGAGAGTGATCCGGACGGCAACAGTGTGTTGTTCCTGGATGCCCGGCATCGAAGGGCTAATAGGCATCAGGAACAGTTGCGCAGTTACAGGAGGTAATTGCACTCAGCTCATGGTCATTAGGCTCCTCTCCAGACTATAAAAGGATGGCTTGTGCACATGCCCTTTTTGCAGAAGTCAACGCATTAACTAATGTTTGATGAACAGTATTGTCAGCTTGGCAGGCTGGATTGCTGCCCCGGCTTATCTGTGCTGGTTTGCTGCCAAGGACCTGTCTGTCTGTGAATAAATTCCATAAAGTATCTTTGGCTTGGAGTGTTTTGGTGTGGGATGAGGGGGGTCAGAACATGGAACTAAGTGGTTTTCTTTACAAAGAAGGCTATTATAGTTAACTATTGCTTGTTCTAAATAGGAAATACAGTATGTACAAAATACTTGATGTTAAATTTCCCTGTAAAAATATGAAATGTTTTAGCTTCCAGTAAATATTTCATCAATTGTAAACCCTTTCCTCATTTTGTTCCCTAGGGAAAGTGTGATGGAATGAAAGAAATGCCCTAGTGTGAACAATTGGCACAAACATCTGGGCAAAAAGCTTTTTATACTATAAGAAAGCTCCATTGTTTCTACAAGATGCTTGACACACACTGTAAATTGCCTCCTGTAACATATGTTGCTTTTCTAATATGTCTGCAATTTGGTATTCTGGTCATAATTATTTGAAAAAATATGCCTTGAACAATCAGGATTCCTGAATAATGTATGTTCACTTGTCTTATCGAAAGCTATTGTGGCACAGTGACTAAGAGACAGAGTTACAAATTTTGTTTCTGCTGTATTTAGACAAGCTGTTTTCTGCTTCAGACCCATTCCTTGCAGTACAGGGGTAATTATGCTAATTTACCTTCCAGTTCATAGCCAAGTAGATAAATTTTATTACTTTTAGCACAAATTGAACCAAATCCTAGCTTGTTATAGAGTTTGATTCAAAACATATCATCTCAATGGATTCAGTTGAGGTTTTGTAGTAGAACAGCTCAAAGGAAGTTATCATTAAAATAGAAATAAAACAAAATTCTATAATTAAAACATTAAAGCTTATCAAACCAAAGCTTTTTGTCAGATACACTCCATTCTCATATATCACTCACATAGGTGCAAGTGAGCAGAAAGGAGCAAACATAAGGGAATATCTCACAGGATTTAAGCACCGATGCTTCACTAATTTGGGGCATCATTATCGCTACTGTAAATCACAAATAGAGATTAATTAGCTGAAATCTTTCAGTCTAGTCCCCAAATGAAGAATGATCATTTGCTCAAGGAAGCACTGACAAACACTGGCAAGAAAAATTGGGAGAAAACTGAAGTTTGGAAAATATTTCCGAGTTTATGGTTCTATAGCTAGTGTACAAAAGCATGCAGATATAATTTCTCATGTGACAGTCTTGATAGCATATTTATTTTATTTATTTAGTTAGTTAGTTTTTCAAACGTGTATGAGATAACAGGAATAAGTATAAACATGGACATGAACACAGGAAATAGGTACGAATAAACGGGGACAATAGGACAGGGACAGTAGGCATGCTGGTGCGCTTATGCATGCCCCCTACAGACCTCTTAGCAGTGGTGGGATTCAGCCAGTCCGCACCTATTCGGGAGAACCGGTTGGTAACTTTCTAAGCAGTTCGGAGAACCAGTTGTTGGAAGAAATCTCATTTTGGTTTTTTACAGTGATAATCCTATAAGGAAGGCAGGAAGGAAACATTCTGGTGTTGTTTCTAGCCTAATCTTTATTGCCCTGCTTACAGAAACTGCCTCTCCGGTTAACTCTTATACCATTGTAACAGCTAAGGTGAAGCGCCCATCAACGTGAGTGATGTTGAGTTGGCCATGCCCACCCAGTAACATGACCACCAAGCCCCACCTACCCTGTTGGTCATTAGGGCAGAGAACCGGTTGTTAAATTATTTGAATCCCACCACTGCCTCTTAGGAAAGAGTGAGGTCCACACTAGACAGTCTAAGGTTAAATTTGTGGGGGTTTGAGAATGTAACAACAGAGTCAGATAGTGCATTCCAGGCATTGACCACTCTGTTGCTGAAGTCATATTTTCTGCAATTGAGTTTGGAATGGTTTACCTTGAGTTTGTATCTATTGTGTATTTGTGTATTATTGCATTTGAAGCTGAAGTAGTCATTGATAGGTAGGACATCGTAGCAGACAATTTTGTGTACTATGCTTAGGTCAGACTTTAGTCGGAGTAGTTCTAGGTTGTCCAAGCCCAAAATTTCAAGCCTGGTGGCATAAGGAATTCTATTATGAGCAGTGGAGTGGAATACTCTTCTCATGAAATACCTCTGGACTCGTTTGATGGTATTAATGTCCGATACATTAATACAATCAGTTAGTAACATTTAATAACATGCAGTTTGTAAAAATTAACTGAAATATAAAAATAACTAAAAGTAATAAATACATTAAAAAGAAAACAAAAAATCCATCATCGAGCTACAGAAATGGAGTTGAAAGTTTTAAGATTTCAGCTCCATTCCTGAAGTCCAGAAAGGATTTTCCTCTCCATGCATAAACAGGAGGGGAAACTTTTCAGTGGACTGCAGGATTTCACCTCTGTGCATGGAGGCCAACTGACATCCTAAGTTGAGTTCAGGAAAGTTTGAGAGAGAAAAAAGCTGCCTGCCAGGATGATTTCAGACATCCTTGTCTGAAATCATCCTGGCAGGCAGCTTTTTTACTCTCAAACTTGTCTTTTTTGGCTCTGGCTTCTCTTTTCTTCTTAGCAATTTCCACTGTTTGTTCTGATATCCAGTTTACTTTCTTCTGTTTCTTGATCTTAGGCAGTTTCTTTTTAGATTCATCCTTATTAACGTCTTTATGTTTATACCAGAGTTACTTTGGTTGCTTCAGATATTCTGTTTGAAAATAGTGGGTTTATGCTCGAGATCAAATCGTGCAAATTGGTTGCTTGCTGTTTTGCTTTTTCTGAATTGGAAATACATGTGGAAAAAAAAGGGGGGGGGTTGTTGCACAGTCAGCCCTGGCCATATCTTTGCTGTTATGCTTGAATTCTAGCACGTCAGTTAGACTTCATGTACCGTATCTAGCAATTTCCATGTATATAAGCCCCATTTTGATTACTGGAAATATTAGAAGTGAAGAAATCATTGGATTGGCAGAAATTGGTAAATTGTTCTCTTGTTTTATTTGGGTTTCCTAGGTTGTGTTGCTCAATTATTTCCCTGTTTAATATTTCCAATTGTGGCGTTCAACTCTCAACATCGCTTGCAAGTTCTGTCAATTTCATTATTTTAGCAATAGCAATAGAAATAGCAGTTAGACTTATATACTGCTTCATAGGGCTTTCAGCCCTCTCTAAGCGGTTTACAGAGTCAGCATATTGCCCCCAACAACAATCCGGGTCCTCATTTTACCCACCTCGGAAGGATGGAAGGCTGAGTCAACCCTGAGCCGGTGAGATTTGAACAGCCGAACTGCAGAACTGCAGTCAGCTGAAGTAGCCTGCAGTGCTGCATTTAACCACTGCGCCACCTCGGCTTCTTTTGCATCAGAGGTTGGAAAATAAACTTGAATGGTCATTATATTAAAGAGATGTCCACAAAATCTAATTGAATTCATTAAATATGCTTTCTTTCCTATATCCTTTTTGACTACAGGTACTCCTTGTTTAACAACTGTTAATTTAATGGCTTTTCAAATGAATGACAGCTTTGGAAAGGGTGCTCTTTCACCTGTAAAGCATTTCCAATTCCCACAAAATGTCATAAACATACCCCACCATGGTTCATGTGATCACAGTCTTGGTGTTTGGCAACCAATTGCCAAATGCTTTGTGTCCATTTGATTGCTATTTCAAATCTTCTCTGCTAGCTTCCACAGAAAGAAAGGTTGGAAGGAGAGGCAATGGAGCGGAGATGAAATCCTTCAGTGAGCTGCAGAAATGGAGTTGAAAGTTTTAAGATTTCAGCTCCATTCCTGAAGTCCAGAAAGGATTTTCCTCTCCATGCATAAACAGGAGGGGAAACTTTTCAGTGGACTGCAGGATTCCACCTCTGTGCATGGAGGCCAACTGACATCCTAAGTTGGGTTCAGGAAAGTTTGAGAGTGAAAAAACTGCCTGCCAGGATAATTTCAGGTCTGTTCAAAGCCCAAAACAACAGGCAGGCAGTCCTTTAATTCTTAAGACACAGACCTGAAATCTTTCAGGAGGGAGCTCTTTTGGTCTGCTTAACCACTTGCAGATCACACAACGACCACAACCAGGAGTGCTGGACAGGAGTTGCCTTTAAAGATTTCAGCAATGGGTTCTCTGCCCGGTTGCTTGGTGGGTGTGGCCATGGTGGGCGTGGCCTAGTTGGCTTCCTGCATCATGACGAGGGGGGCTGTTTTCACCTTCCCCTGACTTCTGAGATTTTCCTCACTCTGGGAGGGTGAAAACTACCGCTCCCGGGCTCCAGAGGCCCTCTGGAGGCCGGGACCTCCATTTTCTAGGCCCGTTTCTGGCCTTCCGGAACTTCCGGAAAGCCTGTTTTACCCCATCCCCGAGCCTCCGCGTGGGCCTTGCACTTACCTCGCATCCAAAATGGGCCATGTAGAGACTCTTGGGAGGAGTGGGGTGGGAGGGGCCACCCAGGGTTGGGATTTGGAGGTTCTCCAAACCAGCCATAACATTAGCTACGGGTTCTCCCGAACCCAAGTGAACCTGTAACAGCCCAACCCTGGTGCTGGGATTTCAATCATGTATGCATGTTGCTTTGTTCAGCACGCATAATTCAAGTCCCAATTTTAGTCATTAAATGAGGACTACCTATATGACTGCAATGCTGACTGTCAACAGCATGTTTTTTATGTTTAGCTCTAAATTTGCTGATGCCTAATGTCTCAGTGTGCAGTTGACTTATTTCATATTTCATTGTGTTGAGTTTTCCTGTATTCTTAATGTTTCTTAAGTTCCATATCATTGTAAGTCTGGCTTTGTGCTTTCCAATTTTCTTTTCCTGTATGGCAACGTTAGCAACTAGATATCTGGAAAGCTTTAATGTAGCCATATCATAAACACCATTAGTACTCCAAAGATCATCTGCAGTTCCTCAGTAGCATGTTAAGTGCCATCCAACATGAGAGGCCAATCACTGAGCATTGTATCATCAATCATTTTATATTTTAGTAAAATATAGGAATTGTTTATTATCGCCCTTTCCTACCAGTATGAAAAAATATCTTTGCCGTTGTAACTAAAGCACTTCCAACATTTTCCTATATTGCTGCTTACCAATATAGGTGCCTACTATCACAAATGTGCTTTTTCAAAAGGCAAATGGACATTTTTGTTTTTCCTCGAAGACATTTCGCTTCACATCCAAGAAGCTTCTTCAGTTCTGACTTAATTGGATGAGAAGTGAAACATCTTCAAGGAAAACAAAGAAAGTTCGGTTGCCTTTTGGAAAAGCATCTTTGGGGCAACCATGACCTGGATGACTGAGAATCTCCATAAACATTTAGCTGGCAGCTAGATAACCATTACACCTTGGGTGACCCTGCTGAGAACATTCATTCTTGGCATATACTCTCAATATTCTTTCATTCCTCCCAGGAATGGCCAGCCACTACAGAGGCAGCACAGCAAGACATGGCAAGTGCTTCTAATTATACATTTGTTTATTAGATAGATATTTTATTTATTGCTTCCATCTTGCACTGAACATCTGGGCCTCCCCTATTGCTAACATTTGCATTCTTATCTTAACAATCTCAAACAATCTCAAAATCAAATATCATCATAGATCTTTTTTGAGTTATGGAAATAGCTACCAGAGTAATCTATATGAATAGTTTTTCAGTCTTATTACAACCAATACATTCTTTATGTAAAAACAAATGCCCCTTTGTTCTTTCAATCTCTTGGATTCCTTTTTTTATTATCCGCACAATGTTTTTAATATTGCTCACTGTTTGCTGCGAAATAATAGGACCTGCAAAAGCAACTGTTTTGAAATTGACTATGGTTCTTTAGAATAATTGATAACTACTTGTTTTCAAACAAACATTTTTTTTAATTCAATAGTTGTTTGTTTCATGAGTATTTTCATTATGAATGGTAGCTACTCATAAGCTTATTGTACAAATATTTGCCCTGAACTGGCAAATATCTATTGCTCCTTTAAAATATATCTTATATACATTTTTGGAGCTCTTACAATTATGGCTTTCTGTGAGGTCTTAGGATTTGATAAAAATTGGGGGGGGGGCTATGTTAGAATTGCTCATTTTACAGTAGAATTGAACGATTCTGATTGAATCGAGTTTCAATTTCTCAGCCAAATTTTGCATGCATAGTTTGCAGCTACACAAGGCTGTCTCTGCTTCTCATCCTTTCTCCCTCCTGTCTATGGAGCTTCTCAATCATCCAGGTCATGATTGTCCCAAGGTGCTTTTTCCAAAAGGCAACTGGACTTTCTTGGTTTTGTTTTGGGGTGGGTTTAAAAAAAAACATTTCACTTCTTATCCAAGAAGTTTCTCCAGTTCTGCTGGCTTGGATGAGAAGTGAAACATTCTCAAAGAAAAAAAACCCAAGAAAATCCAGTTGCTTTTTAGGGGAAACATCTTTGGGACTTTCTCCTAAACATTTAGTGACCTGAGAAATAAAAAGATCTTATAAATAAAAGTTTTTATGTATTCCTGAATTTTACATAGATACAGTAAGTAGTTTGTACCTGGATATATATAGTCCAAAATATTGCATATTTAAACAGAGAGAGAGAAAGAGAGAGAGCTTTGGTTTTGTAGGCTATTTATTTCCTCATCAAGAATTAAAGAAGGCTTCAGATAATTGATTGCAATTTTTTCTCTTGTGTCAAGTGACTAATTTTTTTCTGCCTTGTAAAACCTTTGGTCCTATGTTCTCTTTACCCATTATTACGAATCATCCTTTTCTTCCTCTTTGCTAATGTTTTCTACTTCAGGGACACCAGGCCACTTTCTAAATAAGAAACCTTTAACAGTGTAAATACTATCAAATTGAACTTTGGTTTGCTATGTATTGTTCTTCATTAAAACCATAAATAAATTGCCTGGGTCAGTATATAGGTTTGACTTAGTTGCCAAGTCTGATATTCAACTCCATCCCTTGCCTCTTCCATCCCAGTCTTCCTAGAATTCTCCAGGTAATTTAAGATTTATTTTTATTATTATTTATTATCATTCAATTTATTTGCCACCCACCTTATAGTTCGAGGAGACTCTGAGTAGCTAGACTAGGGGTCACCTACCCATGCTCCAAGCACTTGTTCTGCATGAGGAGTCTACATGACAGCAGTCTCCAGCAGATTTAGATCTCTAGGAGATGAAGGACTAGACATCTTTTTCCTCAAATCGCAGTTAGCAGCTTCAAAAAGGACACTGAGTTCACATACTTCCTTTTCTAATTACTTTCCGAAATTGTTTGCTAGCTGCTTTTCAGTTACTTTGAGATCGACCTGTTTTACAGCACAGGGCGGTTTCTTTCACTTCCTTCTTAGCAAAAGTAGTTGTAAATACAATTTTAAGGACTTTTTTTTCTTTTGCAATAAACAGCAAAAGGGACAAAATTGAGCTTTGGTTTTGGAAAATTACAAACAAACCAAAGGTCCAGATGGAATTGAAATGAAATTTTGGAATTAATTAACAAGAATCCTTCCAATAGGAAAATGCTTTTGTTTTGAATTCTGAAAAAAAAAAAAACATAATTGCAATATCACTTAGACATATTGCACTCCATAGTGCTTTTCAACACTCATTGAGTGGTTTACAACATCAGCAGAATGCTCCAAACAAACTGGGTCCTCATTTTCCCAACCTGGGAAGGATGGAAGGCTGAGTCAATTCTGAGCTGGTCAGGATCGAACTCCTGGCAGTGAGCAGAGTCAGCCTGCAATACTGCATTCTAGCCACATTATGGCTCCATGACAGGATGAGACATTGAAGATTGGACACTAGGGGGAACCAGAACAAACTAACAATTACAATTAAGGGAAAGAACATTAAAACTTTACTTACTAATATAAAATGAAGCAAAATATTTTACATTGGACATATTCAAGGATGTTTTTGAACAATGGTCTGTCAGCCTCTGTTTCGCTATTTGCTTTCGGCTGCCATTGAAACAGGGAGTGGGGGCTGGTATTTAGGAGGGGAAGTTTTAAGTATAGGAGACATTGTAAAAAGGGAGTTTTGTTCTCACCGTTTACTGTGCGTGCTGGAGACTGATGCTTGGTGTTGGTCAAGGCCAACCGTTCTGCATACCAACCTGGTGATGCTCCTTGAAGATGGAACTCACATGACACCTGAGGGATTTGCAGTTTGGACAGTGGGATGGGGTTACCAGGGGGAGGGGGGTTTGGTCACATATTGATATGTATGATTTCGTGCGCTTTTGCCTCAGATCTTGCTTTGCTTAGCTGCTATCTTTTCATAACCAGTAAAATTACTCTTAATTCTGCAAAATGGAGTTAAGTGGTTTCTGTAATAGCCTCGTAAGTCCTCGGACTTACGAATGACAGCTCGGCAGCAGCCAGGCGCGTCTTAGCCAATCAGACGCGGCTGCGAGTTGCCGGGCTGTCATACGAAAGGCTATTGACTCGGCCGTCTGACAGCTCCATATAAAAGGCTGTCAGACGGAGGAGAGGTGCCGGTCTACTTACAGTTACTGTTCTTGCCTGTAATAAACGGTTCTTGAAGGTTACCTCAGACGCCTCTTCGTCTTTACTGCCGCCAATTTAACAGTTTCTTTCTTGGTTGCTGAGGGACGCCGGCTTGACGTGGTCCCAGAAGTTAATTTTAGGAGGATTTGCCTCTATAGATAGTGTTTAAAAGATGATATGGAGGGAAGAGTCTGATCTGAAAGTGGATTTTAAAATGACAGAATAAGATATGAAAAAAGATGATTGGCACACAAAGAAACCATCTTATATCCTAATAATTAAAAGGAAGATAGAAATAACAAACCAAAAGAGTGACTGGTTAACTGTCCTAAATTAGATTAACAAAATAGACTTGTTAAATAGTTGAAGAATTTTGTGAGAAGGAATAAAAGGAAAAAAAATTGAAAGAAAAAAAAATCAAGTTTAGGACATTATTTGAAGCTATTTCATCTAAATCTTTATGTAGATAGCATTACAAGCAGCTTGACTACCCTAGATTAGGGTAAAGGCCTAGGATCTCTAGCTGCAAATGATTCATTCAAGCATTCCCTCAAACGTGTTGCAATTCCAGTGAGGTTTTTCAGACATTCAATTCAAACAATCAGAGAATCCACTTTCTTTTCAGAACTGGCAAGAGAACTGAGCGCTGTGTCTATTCTGTTTCCTTCATTTATGTGTGAGCTTACACTGTTGTTTTCTACCATCTATCATCACCATGGTAACCAGGACTTCCCCCCCCTTTCATTCATTAAATTGGCCAAATGCCTTGTGAATTCCTGGGATATTGACTTTCCCTTTTCTTCACATTAAATTGCTGAGAGGCTAAAGGTCTTTAAAATGAATCTGAGTCAACCCACTTCACATGGAAAAGCTATGAAACAAGCAGCAGCAGTCAATGCTAAAATAATGAAAACAGTAAATTTTCTGCAGTGCAATAACTTCAATATTTTTAAGTAGTAGGAAAGAACTCGTGAACCTTTGAAGTAATATATAAAATTGGGTTATTTAAATATGTGTTATGATTCTCAAATGAAAGTGATTTGTGCAGGTGAAAGTGATGATCAGTATGCTTTAAGACCAATAAACCTGTAAACCAATCAGAACCTTTCAGTGTAAGGTTGACACATTAACTAATAATATTTTCCTCCCAAGCTCTCTGCTTTCAGCTCATACTACCGCTTCATTTATCTGTTGAGGAAACTTTGTACATGTGGGACATTTAAGTGTAAATATTTATACATTTAAATAAAATAAGTATAAACAGATTACATTTAAAAACATGGCAAGGCAAATATAACCTCACTTTTGCTCTCATAAATTGTTGCCATACTTGTGAGTAATTGTGCTTATGGACAAGGACCTTAAAATAAATGTATTCATACATCTGTATCTATTCCCAGCATGCCTACCCATCTTCTCTTTGCCTAGCTAAATATAACTCAGTTCTTTCAAAATACCCTCTCACAGAACATAATTAGGACATAATTTCCATAATTGAAAAAAAAAGCATACAATGCATATTCATGGGTTGACTTATAACTTTCCATGTTATCATGGGGACAATTTTGCAGAAAAATAGTTTATAAATGTTTTAAATAAATGAAAAATCTGTTTGGTGTTAGGTTCTGAGCCATCTAAATCAGTGGTGGATTTCCATTATTTTAACTACTGGTTCGCTCGTGCACTCACACATGCTCACACATATACAGAAGCATCTGGGCGGGTGGGCAGAGCCTCCCTCACCACCACTACCAGTTTACCCGATCTGGGCCATACCAGGAGCAACCCATCTCTGATCTAAATTACCTAAATTGTTTTGTCATTGTTTTGGAAAATTTTAAGTCTATTGCTTCTTTATGATAACAAAAAAGAAATAAGAGATAGATCTCCTCATACTAAAATAATAAATAAGTGGAAGAAGCACTTTAGGCTTCAAAATATTTGTTCTTGATGAGGAACATTCAAAATAGTGAAACAAAATTTATGGATTGTGTTTCTAAATTTTGATTGAAGAAACTGAAAGATACAACTGTGAGCATCCAAGATCAGGCTAATTCCAAAAATACTAGGGAATTCAACCATCAACAGACACATTGAGATAAATAACATTTACAGGCTATTGAAAAGAGACAAAAAAAGCTAAAAAGGAAACAAAAAGATATAAAGCAGGGATTAATACCAGAATTTACACTAGATAAGCAAAGCAATAAATAATAAGCAATAAACAATACCCTAATCAAGGATGATTCCAGGATGTCTCTGTACTTAGAAATATTAGAAGTTTGTAAGATATTGTTTTTCACATGATATTCTACAGACTTGAAAGGTTGGATTTTGAAGAAGCAAGATAGGAGGAATATTAATGCCTTTAAATGTTTGTGTTGGAAAAGAATGTTTTGCCAGTCAAGGAAATAAATGAAAAGGCTCAAATTATCCTACTTCAGCCATATAATGTGAAAATATTAATCTCTAGATAATATTTTAATTCTTGGAAAGGCAAAAGGTGTATGGACTCAGTCACTGGCAATGAGTTCACCATTAGAAAAGTAGAAATACCAGACTAGTGGTCATCAAAATCTGGAGAATTCCTGGAAGCTTTCTCTGCAATCAGAGAAATTAGTCATCAACAGGTATCTAGAGATAAATAATGTTTACAGATGATTGAAAATAAATAATAAAAAGCTAAAAAAGGAACCAAAAAGACCCGAACACTTCCTCACTACAATGTAACATAACACCACAACATAAGCAGTGAGTAATCCCAGAACCAATACCCTACAAAAAATCAAGCAGTTAAAAAACAACCTAATCAAAGAACTACCTAGAACATATCCACCCACATTAATAGGGCAAACTATGATATATAAACAGAAAGGAAATCAGATTCCTTTCTAGCATTGAAGATATTAACTAAACAGATAACGAAACATCTACAAGAAAATAAATCACATTCATAGATACCAAGGACACCACTGAAAAATTGTCTCTATGTATCTTTTTTAATAGCAACAAATATTAAATAAAATTAAAATGAAGAACAAATAAAGTGCATTTAGATTTTACATATAAAATATAAATTAATGTCGCAATTAGTAGTTTCTGATGTCAGCATTGAAGTGGGATGAGCTGTAGGGGGGAAACAGATGAATAACACCAGAAGATTCTACATCCTGGAGAGACATATTTTTTGAGCCAAACATGCTGTGTGCTTCTGCTATGTTCCAAAAGATTCTAAACTGCATAAACCAATAGGACATGGGAACTAGTTGCATTGTAGTTTCTTACCACTTTATTCTATAGGTGTGATAATTGTTCACAGATGAAGTAATTGGAATTCGCAACTGGAAAAGAATAAAATCTACCTCCTACTGCATACAAAACATTAATTCCATTGTTTTAATGAAAACACTTTTTTGGCACTGCATCATCAGCTCTAGAAGATACATTACAATGCCAAATTCTATGAAAGGAGACAATTTCTTTGGGATTATCTAGTATCCAGTGAGCCAGATTGGTGCACTGGCTTAAAGCAGACATCAGGCCAGAAATTCAGAAACTGAGTCCTGGCTTAGGCACAAAGCCAACAGGATAACATTGGCCAGTCACTTTTTCTCAGCCCTAGGAAGGAAGCAATGGCAAATTACTTCTGTAAAACATTGCCAAGAAAATTGTAAGGTCTTGTCCAGACAATTTCCAAGATTGAATAGAAGTGGGGGGAGCTAGCATCTAGTAAGAATCCCCTAAATTTTGATCTGACGCTATCCAGTATTCACACAGTTCTATTTGCACAAGTGGCAGGCACACCCACCCACCATTCAGGCAAATGGAGCGTGTGTGCATGCACTTGCCCACTGCTCATGCATGCTTGTCCGCCACTTCTGTGGCCCAGTTCCAAATGTCTCAAGGACCAGGTTGGGGACCCCTGATCTATGGGGCAAATTCTGACTTCTTGCCAAATATATCCTAGATACTTGAAATTATGTTGTTCTTGTTTTGCTGCAGCATTGATTAAGATGTATTTCAAAAGAACAAATGAGGCATATCAAGTAGCAAACAATAACATGAAGATTCACAAAGACAATATTTTCTTCCCATCTGCTTACAGCTACATAGATTTATGATTCTATAATTTACCTCAAAGCTAATGAACAGAATCTTTTATAGCAGCTGACTGAAGTGCAGCCTTGAAGATGACAGATCCTGATATTAATTTTTCTCTACAGACTATATAAAAGATTTCCAACAAATAAACCTTGTATTGTATTTACCTAACAGGAAAGCTAGGATTTATTCCAGATAATTTATCTTTAAAATGGAAAAATCTTCTGAGTTTAGATAAGGGTTTTTTAATATCTTGGATTGGGGTAAGGCTAGCTTATCTTAAATTCTGCCATATTTCTTCTGAATAAATACAGAAGATATTACATATATAATTTTCCAGGTGTGTATATATAGGTCATATGTTACCCAAAGAAAACGATGACCTTATCTATGTAATGCTGTACATTATTATGGTTCTTCACACAGTCAGCCAGATATTTAGACTGGAATTTGTATTTTTATCCACCTATGACATCCTTCCTAAGAATCTGGATAGATAAATATAATTGTTGGATGGCATTAAAGGTATGGTTACAGCATGTAGGCAAATAGTAAAATTGCAATAAAATAATATATACTTCAGACTGATTATTTTTCTTAAAACTGAATCATGGAGTGACTATTTATGCTCAGACTGCCTCTGTTCTTTGGGGCAGGGATTCATATCTGTAACTAGTTGATAACCCGCTGTTGCCTGGGTATTTATTTATAAGGGGAAAATATCCAGACCAAATCTAATTTATAATGTTGGATTTTCCTCCTTACCAGAGGGAGCCCCCTTGTGGAGTACTGTGAAGCTGTTACCATAGCAACTCCACTGCACTGTATAGTAGAAGCCATTTTGCAGCAGTACAGTAGAAGCCATTTTAAGGCACAACAGGCTGTATCTTAACAGAACATATACCCCGAAAGGTGTTAGGGGTATTTTTTTCCAAGTTTGGTTGAAATTGCTCAAGGTGTTCCAGAGTTATGCTGGAACATACACACACACACACACACACACACACACACATTTTTATATAGATAGATAACAAAATCCTTACATTTTTTAAGATAGGGCATGTTGTGACCATTTCTCTATGAGGTTTATTATTTATGAGTGGTTTAAGAAGGTTGAGTTTTTAGTGATAATTGCAAAGTTGATTGATGGTATAAATTGCAGAATAAGATTTATGATATAAAGTCTTGGAATATTTATATGTGATAGAACGTTTTGGATATGACATATAATACTTAGTAGATGGCCTAGAAAGTGAAGACAGAACAAAATTGAAAAAGGAAGCCAATATCTGACTGTTGGTGGATGCCAGTAGAAGAACACTTTTTCCCGTCTGCTCTTCATTCAAATGAGACTTGGAAACTAGCATCGCTGTTGGAAATGGTGTTTGAATAACTATGTAATACAGAGGATCTCTGATCAGTGGGATCTCTAACATGGTGCATAGCAATGTGATTAATATCTTAATAATCAATTTTATGTCTAACACCTACTAAATACTGTTATCCTTTGTGCAGTTAGGAATATCCTGTTGGACTTAAGTGGGACTTGCTTTTGAGTTGACATATATACTCTTGAATAGACATGAAACATCAGCTGTAATTACCTAATTACAGGAAGGCAATTTGAACATACTGTATGTTAATTTTTGCTACATGGCCACTTATATGTCCAATACAGAATATAGCTATTACCAAGAGTGGATGATCATCTTAACTGTGGTGCTTCTGAGAATGAAATCCATCCTCTATTTTTCAATCCTCTGCAGTCTCCTATATATCTAAGGAAGTTAAAGAATGTTCAGAATAGTTTTTATGTGAGCACTTGCAATGTAAAAGGGGATTAATTTTTTCTTCATTCCTATAGCAGAAATCAATGGCCACCGAAGAAAATTTACCTAAAACTTACACAAATGTGCCTTGATTTTGGGATATATTGTCCTAATTCACATACCTTTCCATATCTAAGCTACTACAAATACAGGTAGAGCTCAACCACAATTGTGCCCAACATTTCTGTTGCTAAGCAAAACAGTGAATCTTGCCCCATTTTAGGAATTGAATCTTCCCAATTGACTTTGCTTATCAGAAGGTCACAAAAGGTAACCCCAGGACACTGCAACTGTCATAAATATGAGTCAGTAGCCAAGTATCCAAATTTTGATCATGTGACCATGGGGATGCTGCTACAGTTGTAAATGTGAAAGATGGTCATGTCACTTTTTTCAGTGTTCAATCTTATTTGACTATGCTCTCCCCTTGGTTCTTTAATATATTTATAGAAAAACAATAAGGAATATTTGCAGTAATATTAGCAATGAATGTGCATTTTTATATGCAGACAATGCTGTGCTGTTGGCTGAAAAACCAAATGATTAACAGAAAACATTGGATAAGTTATACAATGGAACAAGGAATATGAGTTTGGAAAGCCAGTGCCTGCAAAACCAGTCAGCTGTGTTTGACTGGATACATGAAATAGATAATTGTAAGAAATACACAAGTATAGTAGACATATTTGCCTATCTTACCAGAATATTTCTAATAATAAATGGAAGAGGAATTTCAAGGCCTCTAGTTGCTAACAGAAAGATAGTGGAGAGTCTATTGCAAAGAATGAAGATGAAAAGAATGTGAAAATTGCTGAGTATATGATCATGTTTTTCATATTTTGTTATGTGAAAAGCAAAAGGTGAAAAACCGAAAAGTCTCTGGAATACAGAGGGAATTGATTGCTTAAGAAATGTGTAGTAAACAAGAAGAAATAGTGTCAAGTATGACTGAGGAGATGAAAAATGATTGTTACCTGAATGCAGAAGTTTGTGATTGGTACAAAAGAATGGATTTGACATAAAGAAATAATTAATGAGGATCAAATCATGTATATGTCTGTCTGTCTGTCTGTCTGTCTATCTATCTATCTATCTATCTTTCTATCTATCTATCTATCTATCTATCTATCTATCTATCTATCTATCTATCTATCCATCCATCCATCCATCCATCCATCCATCCATCCATCCATCCATCCATCTGGAAGAATAGAGAAGAAGGGAACAGAAGTAGTTGTGATTGTATGTTGGTGAGAAAGATGAAAAGTTTAAAGGACAAATACTGAATGCATTAATATATAGGCTGAATGGAAGCAACTATGCTTTACAAGAATGGGAAGTTATGAAGGAGAATAATAAATGGTGTTGGTTTAACTAGATTTCCATTTCTATTATCACCCAACTTCAGTTGTTTACTATTCCTTATTCCCTCCGCTTTGTGGAATACTGTACATTGCAAAAGCTAGTAGCATGATTGGTATATCTATAGGTCCACACAATACAGGTAGTCTTGGACTTGCAACAATTCATTTAATTACCATTCAAAGTTACAACAGCTCTGAAAATAGTGACTTATGACTGATTTTCACATGACCATTGCAGCACCCCATGGTCACGTGATAAAAATTCATATGCTTGGAAACTGGCCTGTATTTATGACAGTTGCCATCTCCTAGGGTCATGTGATCCCCTTTTGTGACTTTCTTTTGTCAATGGGAAGTCAGATTCACTTAACGACCGTGTTATTAACTTAAAAACTGCAGTGATTGATTTAAAAACTGTAGCAAGAAAGGTTGTGAAATGGGGCAAAATGAATTTAACAACTGTTTTGCTTAGCAACAGAAATTTGGAACTTCAATGGTGGTCATAAGTCAAGGACTACCTGTGTTGCTTTTTAATGGAATATGATAAAATCAGCAGAGAAATTACACCATTCTACAGGACCGCAGTCTTTAGATAATGCATGGTAACTACTTTCTCAAACCAAATATGCACACATTTCAATATTCACCCAGCTCCCAACTACTTTTCAAACTTGTCTCCCATTCTCACCAAAAGAACATTGCCTAGTACAATGATGGCTAACCTTTTTGTCATCGTTTGCTGAAAGCGCACACATGCGCCTGCACTCATAATGCAATGCATACATGAAAACATCCGCCTGCCTGGTTTTGGGCCCGGACGGTCTCCTGCACCAACCTGGAAGACAAAATGGGGTGCAGGCCGGCTGTGTGAGGCCCCAAAATGCAATACGAGCCCCGCTATGCATGCGCATGTGAGCTCCCTGCATTCATGCATGCAATGTGAGCTCCCCATGAGCACCCCAAGCAATGCAAGAACCCCACCATGCATGCGCCCACCCAAACATGCGCAGCAATGACCCAAAGACCAGCTGGCCAGTGGGAAGCATGTGTGCCTGCGCAGTGGAGCTGGGCTGGGGCGACAGCTGGCATGTCCACACAGAGGGCTCTGCGTACCACCTATGCACATGTGCCATAGTTTCACCATCACAGGCCTAGTATATTAGATGTACCTCTTATTGATGAAATAAAAATGGAATAGGAGGTATACTGCTTTCCCGAACAAAGTTTTCAGATAGCAATTTTTACAATCATTAATATACTTTTCATATCAAAATAAACTCCCTTTCGACCTCCAGGACCTTCTGCCTGCACTACCCTTCCCAATTCCGTCCAAACTGGGTTATGATCCAAAAGAACCCTCGCCGCGATCTTTATCTTCTTCACCCTAGAAAATAAATCATTAGTGATTTGTATAAAATTCAAAGTTATCCATCAAGACTTTTTAGGTCTAGAAGAATTATAGAATTCTATAGAAAAACATATTTTTGTTAATAATAACCTCTTTAAATAAAATAAAAGAATATTTAGTATATAAATTGTGATATGAAGTAATGGAAAAAAGAGATGGAAAAGGGAAAGAACAACAAGTTGGCCACAAACTAAAGAATAAAGTGCAATACAAATCCTGTCCCGACATTAAAAAAAAAAAAATAGGCAAAAGAGAGTAAGAGTGACTATACACACTGTCTCTTCCCTACCATGTATCCAAATGGCTGAATTTGGGGTAATGAATCAGAGGAATCTGTAGAGATTCTCAGTCGTCCAGGATTTCAGAAGAAAAAAATTGCAGACTACAGGAACCAGGAGTACTACTCAGGTGACCCTCAGGACACAGGTAAACCTCCAAGTGCTTCAAGGACCCTCTAAAAGGATACAAATGACCCGCTTTCTGCAAGAAATATAAATCCTTCCATTCCCCACTATCCTGTCAGAGCTGAAGAAGCTTCTTGGATGAGAAGCGAAATAACTTCAAAGAAAAAACAAGTAAGTCCAGTTACCTCCTGAAAAAAGCCCTTTTGGGACAATCAGAGGAATCATTTTCATTTAAGAATGTACCTCTTGACCCCTGAATCTAATAACCCACTTCATCCCTCCTTTCCCTAATCCATACCAGTGTGGTTTTACTCATCAAGAGCCCAAAGTAGCTTCAAAAATGGTATCCAACAAAAACATAGCTTTTGTTTCTAAACCATTTATCAGAGCTGAAGTCTTGCTGAGAATTTTGAATTATTAATATGGTAAGTTGGACCTACAGTAAGATCACCAGACATCCCGATTTCAGCGTGACAATCACGCTTTATAACCATTTTTCCCGTTTCCCGCCACATTTTTAAAAAGTCCCGATTTTCTGGCTTCATGTTGAAAGCCCAGTGGATTTGCTTAAGAAATCCTAACCGGGGCAAGACAAAAGACACCCTGTCTAATCCCTCTCTCTGTCTCAGTACTTTCAGTGAAGATATTAAAACGTTAAAGCAACAAAATGGACCTCCCCCCGCGCCCCTTTTTAACCTCATTTTATAAGAAAAAAATGATCTAGTACCATAGAGCTGCAGGAAATGGCTAGAGAGATTACTTCCTGGATTTTCCGGAGGGGAGGGGCACGTAGGTTGGAGGACTGCTCCGAAAAATGGTGGCATTTTTCCCTGACTAATTTCACCATTTCAATTTGCTCAGTTCTTTGTATTACCATCTACATCACTCTGGGTTTACTTGGAGTGCAAGCCTGCTGGTAAGTGGGTTTTTTTCTTTTATTTGTTAATGTATTTTAAAATAATATTTTATTTATTGTGCATAGGATTTATTAAAATAGTTTTATTCTGTGTGGATTTAAGTTAAGAACTCCCTGTTATTAAGCTTTCCTCAATTAATCTCTGAGTAGATTCCCACCAACTTCAAGATCCCAAGGGCACATCTTGGAAGCTACACCTTTGCTTAGTTTATAGATGATGCCTTTCGTTAAATATGAAAATAAATACATTTATTGTTCAAATGTATACATCTCAATAGAAATGACTCTCAGGGGTGACAACAATCCACTAAAATAATAATATAAAACAGTAATTACAAAAACAGGAGCAACTGTTATGAAAATTATTATTAAAAAATAAAGAATAAAATGGAGTTATTAAATATATTAATTGCAGCAACCACAATACAATACCTCGGTCCTTCTTTTCATTAAACTAGACATACCCAATTCCAAGGAATTAAAAGACGCTTGCTCCTGAGGAGGAAAGCTATGGCAAATCTAGACAGCATCCTAAAAAGCAAGGTGACCAGATTTTCAGTAAAGAGGGACACCTTTGACTGGGGGTGGGGGGCTTGATTAAAAATTTTATACGGAGCAAAAAAAAATTTCATACAACCCAAAAATAGTATTATAGTTTTTTTTTATTTCAACATAACTACAATTTACAAATATAAATTGTAACTGTTACCAAACATCAACATTTTGATCATGTGACCATGAAGATGCTGCAATGGTCGCTAAGTGTGAAAATGGTCACTAAGTGTAAAAAATGGTCATCAGTCACTTTTTTCAATGCCATTGTAACTTTGGTCACTAAGCCCATTATATCACCTTTCTTGCCACAGTTCTTAAGTGAATAACTGCAGCTGATAAGTTAGTAACATAAGTGAATCTGGTTTCCCCATTTGACTTTGTCAAAAGGTGATTATATGACCCCAGGACACTGAAATCATCATAAATATGAATCTGTTGCCAAACATCAAAATTTTGATCGCGTGACCATGAGGATGCTGCAACGGTCGCTAAGTGTGAAAATGGTTGCTAAGTGTGAAAAATGGTCATCAGTCACTTTTTTCAATGCCATTGTAACTTTGGTCACTAAGCCCATTATATCACCTTTCTTGCCACAGTTCTTAAGTGAATAACTACAGCTGGTATTTTGTATTTTGGAGAGAATCTTTTTTTAAATTGTCTTAGACTATTTTAAAAAAGATTCTATCCAAAATACAAAATACCAGCTGCAGTTATTCACTTAAGAACTGTGGCAAGAAAGGTGGTGTAGTGACCAAAGTTACAATGGCATTGAAAAAATTGGCATTGACTGATGACCATTTTTCACACTTAGCGACCATTTTCACACTTAGCGACCGTTGCAGCATCCTCATGGTCACATGACCAAAATTTTGTTGTTTGGCAACAGTTACAATTTATATTTGTAAATTGTAGTTATGTTGAAATAAAAAAAATATTACAATACTATTTTTGCGTTGTATGAAAATTTTTGTTGCTCTGTATAAAATTTTTATCAACCCCCCCCCTCCCCCCGCCCAGTCAAAGGTGTCTCTCTTTACCAATCTGAAAATCTGGTCACCTTAACCTACAGATGAATTAAATACTACAGCGAGTTCTTCCATTCCACATCTGGTTTCACCTCTTATTTATGTAAATCTCAAACAATAATTTAAGAGCAAGATTTCTGAGAGAGAGAAGAATTCATAAGAATATTTAAGAATAATTACAATCCTATGTGATAAAAATACAGTGAAGAATGATTTGTTTTCTCCATCCTTAACTATGGACTACAGTGAGAAGCTCATCTCTACATAAAATTTTGCAAAAGATCCAAGAGATGAAACCTGTGTCACAATATAATCACAATATAAACCACATAACTTACCTAGTTCCATCCATCATCAGGACCTGAGCATGGAAGTGTGAAATTTGTCTAACGATGTCAAAGAGCATGTGTATCATTTTTTTTTCAATCATAGTGACTTGCAGAAATTGAAAGTGCTAGGTAAAACCCTTCATGTCATAGAGTCTGAGTATTTAGCAGATTCTCTGTCTCCAATGATCTCTGCCCATACAATAAGATCCAACGGGTTCTGACATGCTGCCAGAGATGTGCCTTCTCTCTTGCTGTGTGCTACCAGTAATATACACCTCGAGAATTTATTACCCCAATCCTGCCTGACTTTTATAAGACTTTAAAATGTTTCTTGTGCTCCCCGGCATTAGGTCAGGTGGTCTCGTCTACACATTGGATTGTTTGGTTTTTATTGTTAAATTACCTCTGGCATAATTTGTTTTCTGACTTAATTGTATTTTGATAACTTATTTCTATTACATTAGTGTTTTAATTGTACACTATTGTAAGTTTATGTCAAGAGGGTAGCTTTATGAGTTGACCATAGATAAATAAATGACAGCTGTGCCTGTCTACATCACCTTACAGGTCGACCAATTCTGCTTTGAACTAGGTTTTGGGGAGAATGAAGCATTCTCATAATGAAACATTGGAATCATTAATCAGTAATTCTCAAAGCCCTCTTGTGCTGTGACAGTTTTCTGAAATCATTACAACAGTTCTCTTGGATTGCTTTTTCAATGGGGAAGAATGAGAGCCACCACACAGAGTGCAGTGCCTCATTTCATCTCTTTCAGTTGTACAGTAAAAAGTTGTATATGTGTTTCTTCATGGATAACCTTCATAAATTTATTAATTACAGAATAGTGTTGAATTTCTATTGAAACTCCAAATAGTGAGATTGTTCTTATATTATTGGTTATTGATCAAGTAAAATAGCTTCTCAAGTTAAATTGATCCATGAAAAGAGTTCTTAAAGAAGCATGCCATTTTTTTCTACAGAAGATACAGAAAAAAATCTGTTCTGCTACAGAAGATCAGAGGAATAGTCAAAATTTAAGAATATTCTTAAATATTCTTATGAATTTTTCTCTCTCTAAGAAATCTTATAGAACTTATTGAAAATGAGATTGTTAAATGATTGATTCATAAAGAATTTACTTTGCTAGCTTCCTGCACTTGTATGAGTTTCCAGTTATTGTTGGACACATGTTTCTTTGTGCAGTGCCACTTTATAGTTCTGTTCAAATTTGTACAAAATCCTTCAATCTGATATTTGGCAGTTTGGTTTCTACAAAGAAGAGATTTCTATTGCTGCAAATTTTATCTCACTCTACCCCCAAATTAATGTTAGAAGTATCTTTTAAATATTGTCATTGATTCCTATGAAATTTAGCATGCTCTGGTCCTTATAATGTTCCCACTTATCTGAACATTTTATACTCTTCTTTTGAAAGCCCCATAGTTATTAACAACTTATGTTTGTTCATACAGTACTCAATAACGTGAAGAATGTCATCAAATTTGCCAAATTGGGCTAATTCTGTGGAAACCTGTACAGGATTATGGGAATTGCAGGTCTCTCAATGACAAGATTTCTCTACATCTTAAAAATTCTCTTAGGAACAAGCATGCCAAATGTAAATTCAAAAAAGTAAAAAGAAAGGTAGAGAAGGAATGCTTCTTCAAGTACAAGTGCAATTTGCAAAATACTCAAAAAGAGTTTGCAGAGCATTCACCCACAAATGCTCTGTTTCATGCATCAAGTATCAAGGAAGGCAGCAGAAGTGGCAGTGAACAATTTCACAACCTTAAAAAAAGATTTTCTCCTACCACAGCGGAAATAACTAAAACATACAAGCACAATGTTTCTGTGGATGTAATAGAAACTGAAAGTAATAACAAAATCATTTTACCCATATATCTGCTTTTTTTCCTCCATTCAATCACGTCCAATTCTCAGAGACTGCAGTTTTCTTGGCAAAATTTTTCAGAAATGCCATTGCTTTACTATAGCTTTCTTCATAGGGCTGAGAGAAAGTGATTGGGCCAAGGTCATCCAGCTGGCTTTGTGCCTAAGGTGGGACTAGAATTCATGGTCTACCAGTTTCTAATCTGATGACACCAAACTGCACCTGTTAGAAGGGGACAAACATGGGGAATATTGATTATTAAAGCTTTAATATTGAACATTAGTTTTCCTTTGTTTTGATTATTTCTTTCTGATTAGTTGCAATGAAAGGTAACTTACAATGATGGTTGTAAAACTGAATATATTTCCTCCAGAAGTGTCCTTTTCTGACCACAGAAATGTTGATGCTTTGATTCCTGTGAGCAATTTCAGCAGCAACTAAGAGGGGCCATTGAAGTCCTATCTTCCCTCAAACATTAGATTATAAAATGGCAGACCTAGCCTTGTTTGAATAAATACTGCTCTAACCAGAAGTTGTGCAGTTTGTATCAAATGAATCAATATTCTGTTTTTAAAATGAAGTCTTTTAATGATATGCAGTACTTTAAATGCATGTAAACATAAGATACAGAAGAAGCCTTTTTTCTCTACAGTGTTCAGAAGCATAGATTGACAATTGTGGCACTTGCATGGAGAATCTGACACATTCTTAACAGCTATTATTGGTATGTTTTTTAGAATTCCTAATGATCCTCTCACCTACCCACCCACTGAATAATTAGGTAGAGAAAAACTCATTCTGGTTACATAGCTACTGACACTAGAACATGACCTTTTTTGGACATATGTACATATATTTTTTATCACAAGGGCACTTAATTGGTTTATTTTTAATGTATATATTTTGACTTTATTTAATCATGTAAATGTAGTCTCGTATGCCTTTGGCATAAACAGTGAAGATAAGAATATCTCTTAAATTGGAATGAGCAACACTTTACTTCTAAATCAGGGGGGAAATAGCCAGAATAAAAATCAAGACCACTTTTTAAATGGAAAAGGATAATTTTTCAAATTAGTTTATTTTAATGTACATAGTCTGATATAAGAAATTGAATCCAATGATGACTATTACTTTAGATGAGTTAGGAAAATAAAAATAGAATTACCTGAATATTGCAATTTTTTCCAAGTTCTTTGTTACTTGCCTTCCAAAATCTCACCTGAAGACTACCAGCATTATTAAGAAATGCTGGGAATATTGTTATTTGCAGTTTATTCCAGAGGTGGTATTCAGCAGGTTCTGACCAGTTCTGGAGAACTGGTAGCAGAAATTTTGAATAGTTCAGAGAACTGGTAAATACCACCTCTGACTGGCCCCGCCCCCATTTATTCTCTGCCTCCCAAATCCCAGCTGATCAGGACGGAATGGGGATTTCACAATAACCTTCCCCTGGAGTGAGGAAGGAATGGAGATTTTACAGTATCCTTCCCTTGTCACGCCCACCAAACCATGCCCAAAGAATTGGTAGTAAAAAAAATTGAATCCTACCACTGGTTTATGCTATACTTAAACCAAAATAAGTTTTATTCCAAATAACCCCAAACATGCCACCAACTAAAACCAAAACTACATACTATTAAATGGTATTATAAATTTATTTTAGACTCCTTGTCTAATTACCTTGGGGTTGAAATAAGCATGACTATCATATTCCTCAAGAATAGATAGTATTTTGCTATTGAAAATAACAAATTTAATTACTGAATTTAATTTCTCTACAAACCAGCCAATGAAATTTATTTTCCTAAATAGCCTTGCATGCTGGTCATAATGAACAGGTTGCTGTGGTATATACAAATAAATTATGGGCACATCAAAAGCCATTTGATAATTATTAAAGCAAATTCACACAAATTTGTGAACCTTACAGATGGGAAATTAAACATCCAAGAAATGAAAATGATATCTTACTTGGGGCATTTTTCAGAATATTGTTGATGACATTTTACATCCACTGTTGTATTAAACATTAATAGGAATAAAACAGCTAACGACATATTCAACTATTTAAGAACAGATTCCTTTGTGATTAACCTACCATTGTCAGGGTAGGAGCTGGACTTTTCTCAGTATAACATCTTAACTTTTTGTACAGCTTTGAGTTTCTGTTAGAAATAACCATTTTCAATTATTTCTTTATAAAACCCAAGATGGGGTACCCTTCTTCAATCAGTGGGCCTTTCAGGTATGTTGGAATTTATGACTTCCAGATAACCCCAAACATCAGAGCTGCAAATTTCAACACATGTAGCAATGTGGGTAGAGAATAAGATTGTTAGGCTGATATCTGACATTGTTTATGTATGCAGCAGTGTGTTGTTGAAGAGAAGAATGGGAGGATGTGCAGAATGTAATATTTTAAAGAGCAAAGAAAAGCAAAAACAATGACTTCTTTAACCAGATCATCATGATAACTGATGTATACTTTCTGCCTTGGAAAGTGAAAAAGATGTTATTAAAATCTCATTGCATTAAAATTGTAGTGAAGAAACTAAATAATTATATCCTTTGATTTGATGAGATGTTTTTATTCTGCTCAAATATATATATATAATTACAAGGTAAAAAGGCTTCAGGTTGCTCATTGTCTTTTGAGAAAGATTATGTGTTTTATTTGAGAAACAGAGACTCAATAGAGCTTACTGCAAGTAAAACTCAGAACTTTAACCATATTCTTCCTAACAAATCAAGTATTCTTATGTTATATACTGTACCTACTGTAAAGTCCCATATTCCTATTGCCCTTTCGCCATATTTTGGTTACCTATTCCATGAGCCCAGTAAGAAAAATCCAACCTTATTCTATTCTATATAAATTGATGGCATTCTTTGTAAAAAGAATTCCACAACTTTGCATGGGTTGAAGATATATTTTTCTGAATGGCTATTTATTTTATTATTTATTTATTTTATTAGTTTATCTAACATGTACAAGATATCAGGTTCATGGATATGAACAAAGTACAGATAAATGAGGACAGGACAGGACAGTAGGCATGCTGGTGCGCTTATGCACACCCACTTTAGAAACCTCTAAGGAATGGGGTGAGGTCCACAGTAGACAGTTTAAGGTTGAAGCTGTGGAGCTTTGAGGCTGTAACATTGGAGTCAGATGGAACATTCCAGGCATTGACCACCCTGTTGCTGAAGTCGTATTTTCTGCAATCGAGTTTGGAGCGATATACCTTGCCATTTAACATTTGTAATATTTGCCATGATTGATATAATATCTCCAACATAATTTTTTCCTATAAAAACTCAGAATACGTGATGTTCTTTAGACAATGTCCTTTTGTGTGCTCTTTTTTGTATGTAGTTTCCCTATATCTTTTATTTAGCCCTTACATGTAATTTGTAAATGCAGTTTTCCTATACATAGGTTGGCTTAAATGAACTGCAACTCATCATGCATCTGCACCTAGATGCCAAGTTATGTAGGATGCCACACATCAAAACCAGCTTCTTAAATTGCATCCATTATTGACAGTCAATGCAGGTCACACGAAATGGATGTAATGTGGCCCTGCTGTCCAATGCTGCATTTTGCACAAACTCCAGTTTCCAGATGCTTTCAAAGACAGCCCTATATTGAGTCCATTGAAGTGATCTGAATAGTGAACAGAAGAGTTATACATTTCTGCCACTCTTGGTAGGAGTGCAACTGATGCACCAGCCAGCGACAGCCAAAGGGCTTCCTGGCTATTTATTCATCTTTCTAGACAGTAGGTGCCATGAGTGTAAGAATTACACACCTACTTCTTCTGGACATTGCTACCTCTCGAATATATAATTGAGACCCTTAGTGAATTTTAAAAATCCATTTTGCTTGGGCTCAAATTCAATCTGTTTGTTGTCATTCAGGCCCCAACGGTCCAATATGTAATATGCAGTTGAGTATCATCTGCATATTGATGATACTGTGCCCTGAACCAATAGATGAGCTTCTTCAGAGATTAAAGATAAAAGTGAAAGGGGGAGGAGAGCGATAGAGAGAAAAGGCCAAATGCTACGATGTTCCATAAGTTAGAAACTACAAGGTTGCCCTCTCCTCTCAATAGTCACCAAATGGAACTACCTGCTTTGGAAAAAGTGGAATCATTGCAAGACAAGGCCTCAACCTCATCCTGCAAGGCAGTGCAGAAGCACATTGATAGGATTCAATACCCAATACCAAGGATCCCCAAACCCCAGGTCATGGCCTGGTATCAGTATGTGGCCTATTAGGAACTGGTACGCATAGCTGGAAATGAGCGGCAGGCAAGCGAACAAAACCAAAACCATCACCGATCCATGGAAAAATCATCTTCCACAAAACTGGTCTTTGTGCCAAAAACAGTTGGGAACCACTGCCCTAGATGATTGGGTTCAGTTCTGGTCACCACACTTCCAAAATTTAAAGGAGCTGGACCAGTTTCAAGAGTGGCATCAAACTTTATTAAGGGAATAGAAGCTAAGCTATACATAAAGTGTGAATAAACTAGATGTATCTACAATAGTGAAAGAGAAAGAAAGAAAGAAAGAAAGAAAGAAAGAAAGAAAGAAAGAAAGAAAGAAAGAAAGAAAACTGAGCATAAAAGGGTATAAAAGAAGAGCAGAACCCAATCTCTTTTGTTTCAGAGTATAGACCTTAATGGATTTAAATTACAAGTCAGATTCAGTTGAATATTAGAAAAAAGAATTTCTAACAATAAAAGCAGTTTAACAATAGAGTTAATTAAAGAGGTGGTAGGCTCCATTCCACTGGATGTATTCAAACAGAGGAAAACGATTCTATTCATTGATGTTACCTGGGATACATCAATATTTTAGCAGATGGAATGTGCCATTTTCACAAAATGCAATATATTCATAACAGGATTTATTCTATCAGCTTACTTTCAGAAAAGTCCTACCGAGAAAAACAAAGACAAGGAATTAATTTGGGGGGGAAATGATGGAAGCCAAAGGAAGAGACTAGTGAATCAAAAGGAAGTATAGCTACAATAAGTAGACCAACTAAAAACAAAGGCTGCTTGAAATATTATAGAATAATGGCTCCTGTTGTTCTTTTGCAACATTCTTCATTCATGACAACATGAAAATGAATCACAGCATGATGCAGAAGCTGAAGTGGGGACCAAAACAGAAGAAAGTGAAATTTGTTTGGAAGGGGATTTGTTTCATGATAATTTTAACAAAATAGTTGATATTAATATTAGGAGTGCAAAATTCATTCTATAAATGCCATCATTTCTTTAGGGATACAATCTGAAGTATTAAGATTAAGAGTATTTAAACATCAGGGTAATAATTACCTAGGATTTTTGCTCATTTTTCATCTTACTTCACTATTGCATTCTAAATATTTTTGTAATTGTTTCTGGATTGAATTTTATACACTTCTCTATTTTTTACCTTAAAAATCTATTTAAACCCTGAAAGGCCTCAGATTTTTATTAGTTTATTGCCACGTTTGAACCTATGAGTCCTGGCACAATCTGCCTGGTTTAGAACACAATATAAAGTATCAGTAAGTAAACTAAACTTAAAATTTGGGTTTAGAAATATCAAGTGAAATATATACAGTATTTAGATAGTCCAAATATAATACAATAAACACTATCAACTTAATTCACTTCTCCCTTCACTTGGATTAAAACAAAAGATCACAACAAATGAAACGTAATATTACATTCATCTAATTTACCACAGGAAGTGAAAATAAAATGAAAAATGTGAATTTCTTCTACTGTCAGCAAGAATGGCTGATAATGTCAGTTCCCTCTTAATTCTTACATTTTCTTACATGTGGTGAAGGTGTTTGCATGAATTTTAAAAACTAATAGGTATTAACCTTTCAGATTCACTTCCATCTATGGAATATTAAAACTAAGCTCATTTTAAGATGAATGCTTCTGCTATCACTCTCTCTCTCTCTCTCTCTCTCTCTCTCTCTCTCTCTCACACACACACACACACACACACACACACACACACACACACACCTGATCCGATTATTTCTGGAGTCTTAAAATGCCATCAGTTTGTCAATTTCTTTCATTTTAAAATATACATCTTTTTACAATGTCAGCATCCTAAGAAGTTTTTTTTAAAAAAAATCAAAAAATCTACAGGGCGGGGCATAACCTTTTCCTAGGGGGTCACAGCAACACTTGTAATAACAACACAAATAATTCATACACCATTCGAAAGCCCATCAAAAACTGAGTTTATTGACACGATTTAATAGTCAGTATGACCACCATTAGCCCTTCGAACAGCATTCAAACGAGGTGGATAAGAACACAACAAATCTTCAAACAGTTCCGTTCGATTTTCCAGATTTTTCAACACAGTTTCTAAATTCATTCTCAAAGTTTCAACCGAATATCGATTTTGACCTTGCTCCTGAATCATCAGAGCTTCCACTTCATCCTTAATTATGGCCCCAATGTTCTCTGCCAGATTGAGATCTGGCGAATTTCCCGGCCAGACGTCATTGCCCCAAAATTCGACATTGTTTTCCTTTAACAATTGCTGAGTCGCATTTGCACGCATGCAAGGAGCTTTGTCATGAAGAAAGACAGCCTCACCAACCACCAAGACATTGTCTGGATCACTGAGAAATTGAATGACATTCTCCAATAAAATTTTCTCACGGAAATAACTGCCATCCCAGGATTCCCCTTTATCCTTCAAAACCCAATGCAGTTTCTTGGCTGTGAAAATGACGAAAATCCCGATGCAAGTCGGATTGCGAACGATTTGTCGATATCGTTCATGTTTGGCGATGTCGTCGACGTCTTTAGCTCAAATTCGATCGTTCTGGAAATTCGGTTTTCGAATGGCATAAACGAAGAATTCGTCAGATGGCGCCAAATAAAGAAAATCTTCCTCGGTCCATTCAGACAACCAATCGCACAACCAAAGCCGATCTTGAACGTGTGTTTGAGTTTTCAATGGTTTGCAAATGACGTGGAATGGCTTCAAACCTTCTCGTTCTCGATATCGGCCGATTGTCCTTTGATCAACTCGTTTTCCACGAATTTGAAGGATTTCTTGGGCCACTTTTCGGTTTCCTTTTCGTTGTCTGCGACTGCCAGTTGCAATGATGGCTTTGCTTTCTTGGGACAGTTGCAGAGGACGCCCTTCTCCAAATTTTGTGAAACATTCTTGGGCTGTTTTGTTCCAATTGTCAGTAACCCAATCCGGATGACGTTTCAATTTGTTTGCAATCCATTTTCGATTGATAAACGTCACTCCAGCATCGCGAGCCTCTCGAAAGGCAATGCATTTTATTCTGTCAATGATCCTTTGTTCTTCCGAATCGAATTTTCCAGCCATTCTTAAAGCAAATTTAACATTTAATAGCTCATTCAATTCAGTTTTTTATGGGCTTTAAAATGAGGTGTCGCGGAAGTTGTAAACTGCTGTCGATCTTGCTGTGACCCCCTAGGAAAAGGTTATGCCCCGCCCTGTAGATTGCATTGAATTCTACAGATCTCTTCCCTTTTTGACTCATATGCTTACTCTGTAAACCGCTTAGAGAGGGCTGAAAGCCCTATGAAGCGGTATATAAGTCTAACTGCTATTGCTATTTTCATAAATTATCTTAAAGAAGCAACTCTTCAGTTGCTCAGAAGCATCAAATCATTTTAACTGAATTTGGCACTTTTGTTACCTTTCATATTTTGGAAAAAGTTTTTTTAAAGAATGTTTTTATTTTTGGTTAAGCAGACAAACACAACATACACAAAATTATCTTTTGTTACATATTGTAGAAGTGTGTTGATTGGTTACAAATAACCTCCGTGCATTTCTTCCACAGTCATTACTTATAGTTCATATCACATTGTATATTTTAAATAAAAATCTTTATATATCTTACTATCAACATCCCACAATTCTCATTTGACTATAACTTTTTTAACGTCCTTTTGCATGAAATAATTCAAAATTAAAATATTAAAATACATCATAATGACATTTCATTAATTATTTCTAATACATTACACCTTTATAACATGTTCTAAGTAGGAATTAATTGTTTGATAACAAAATTTATAATCCTCTTTTCCAAGTCGCTGTTTACTATTTGTATCCAAATTCCTTTTATTGAGTCAGTACATATATATATTTTTAACTATATCCCTTGTCATTTCATTGTTATTATTATAATTGTTATTTATTAATAGAAATTCATTCGCTAATTATATCAGGTTTCCTCTCATCAAACCAACACATGTGTGTACCTTGTTATCATTATCAATTATTTATTTAACATACTGTATACTCTAAAAATTACTAAATTACTAATCTCTAATCATATTGTAGAAGTGTGTCGATTGGTTAAAAATAACTTTCATGCATTTCTTCCACAGTCATTACTTATAATTCAAATCACATTATATATTTTAAATCAAAAATCTTTATATATCTTAATATCAACATACCACGCTTCTCATTTGACTATGGTTGTTTTAACATCCTTTTGCATGTTGCATGAAATAATACAAAATTAAAAACACAACCACATAGTAGCATTTCATTAATTATTTCTAATATCATCCAATAACATTACACCTTTATAACATGTTCTAAGTAAGATTTAATTATGTTTGATAACAAGATTTCTAATCCTCCTTTCCAAATCGCTGTTTACAATTTATATCCCAATTCCTTTTATTAAACTAGTAATATATATATATATATATATATATATATATATATATATATATATATATATATATATATATATATATATATTTGTGCTGATAAATAAATAAAGGGAGACTAGTATAGATCTATTTCAAGCTATTTAGCTCTCATCAGCTAGCCATACCCTTGCTGGGAATCGAACCTGCTGGGAATCGAACACAGGTTCGATTCCCTGCAAGGGTATGGCTAGCTGATGAAGCTAAATAACTTGAAATAGATCTATACTAGTCTCCCTTTATTTATTTATCAGCACAAATATAACATTTCTAACAAAAAGGCAACAGTAAAAAATATTGGGTTTCTGTCTGGATGGTCTCTTGTGACGAGCCGAAGGACAGAGAATGGAAGTGTGATCTTATATTTAACTATAGCTGTTGGCATTTCATTGTTATTGTTATAGTTATTATTTATTAACAGAAATTCCTTCACTAATTATATCAAATTTGCTCTCATCAAACCAACACATGTATGTACCTTATTATCCTTATCACTTATTTATTTAACATAACACTCTAGAGATTACTAAATTACTAATCACTAATTACTAAAATTAACTAATATTTTATTATCAACATTCATATATCAGCCTTTATCCTTCCAATAATAATACAGTCTTATTTCTTTTGTCATTTGTGGAATTGATCTTCTATTTATTTCCTTAATAAAAATTTTGTGGACTTCTCTCTGTACCTTGTTGCTTGTAGCATCAATTAAGTAATCTTGATGCCGTCCATCTGCTATTTTAATCAACTTATCTTTGGTTGTCAATCATGCTTCTGAGAAGTTTTCTCTCCTTAACTCCATCACTTTTTCTCTTTTTTCTTCTTCCATGCCTTGAAATCTAGGGTAGAGTTCCTGTTGATCTAATTCCCTTTTCCATAATCCCCTTTTCCCACTTTCAACCACATTCATTCCACTGTTAAAGTAATCAGTTGTCTTGTCTTTGTAATCATTTCCCCCTTCAATTTCTGAGACTCTGACCCCATCATTTTTTTGCTGTTATAAACTCTAATTTTCCATCTTCTTCTCGATTCTCTCTGTTACTTCTAATAAATTTTGAATTCTGGCCAGGATGTTTTGCAAAGTTAATGTTTCTTTTGAATATTGTGCCATTTTGGCAAGCTTCCATCCAGATACTGCCACTCTGGCTTTCGAGGCTTCTTATATTAAATTAGCTTAAAAACAAATCCATTTATGATCTTCAAAAAAGAATGTTCTGTTTCTTTTTCTCTCCCACTGCTAGTAAGACTCCCAAAGTGCACCTGTATAAACAATTCATGCCCTTGCTTCTTATCACTTTCTACAAGTTGCAACGCCTCGACATACAAAGTCAATGAGATCAAAAGGAAAAGGGAAAGTGCATTGTTTCAAAAACTCAAGCCTCCAACCTCCAAGTGACAGTATTGCTTCCCACTCTCTAATGTTATTGCTTCCCACTCTCTAATGTTATTTCAAACTTAAAAGAAACAAAGTTCTTAAATGGAATTAATAGCAAGAAATAAAAGTCCTTGTTGAAATAAAGAAGAAGACTTTAATCCATAGATTAAAAAATAAAAATAAAAAATAGAAGAAAAACTTATCCGTTCTCTCTAAAAAGAAAAAAAGTTGCGAGCACTTCAATCCACAAAGTAGAATTACAAAGAAAAAGAAACACGCTATTCAAAGCAATTCAATATAGGTTAATTTCGCCACTTGTTTTCTTCTGCTTTTCGATTTAATGTAACTTAAAAAAAATTGGCAGTCTTTTCCAAAAGAGTAAAGTTTCCTCACCAGATGGACACACTTTCTCTTTCTGCTTCCCTTCTGTTCTGGAGCCTTCCCAACTTCATCAGCCTGGGCTGAACTTTTTGTTGCCAGCTTGAAGAACTTCTCTTGGATCGATCAGGGACTTTGCGGTGTCCCTGAGATCAGCAAGATGTATTCTTTCTGTTCACCATCTCTATGGGATGGTTTAGGTCCGACTGGAACATCCAGTGGCAAAAGTATTGGCAGCGGTCTTGGGACATCGAGACTGCATGTCCATATCATCGCGATGTTGGCTCCGATGTTTTTTAAAAGCCACATTTCAACATTATTTTGCTGAGCAAACATGCTGGAAAATATTTTGACTTTCAGCAGACATAAGTGCAGACTCTCTCCTCTGCTTGGCTCCCCTGAAGCACAAAAATAAATCAAAACAAGTCAGCATTTTATTCTTTACTTATGTACTATATGAAGTTGTTCGTGATACTGCATGGTAGCTCAGTATCATTCTCTTTTTGCCCTGAGTGATTTTTAGCTCACTAGCTTACTTTCTTCCAAAGATGAAGAAGGTGTCCCTCATAAATCATAAGAATGCCTTCTGCTTCAATAGCCACTTCTGGTGAAGCTGCTGCTGCTGTTCTTTATACCATACCAAAATGACTATGGTAGTAAGAAGGATCGGTGTTAACATGTGTAACTGTATCAATCAATAAAGAACCCTTCACTATGCAGAAATATTTGGAACTGACTTCCCAGATTTTACCAATGTATGAACTGGCAGGCCTTTATGATAGGCTACTTCAGTAGAATTGGAGAATCTACAACAGGGCTGTCAAACTCGAAGCCCATAGGCTGAATGCATCATGCGCTTGCCACACCCACGCCCGATTTAGTAAAGGGGGAAAAGTCCCGATACATCATATAATGACACCATGACAATGCGAGTTTAACATCCCTGATCTACAATAAGAACATTAGAGATACCTTCAAGATTTAACCACACAACTTGTTTTAAAAAATCACTGATCAAGGATGAACTTTTTTCTTCCTGTTTCTGGTTCTAAAAATTCTAGGCATTGTCTACAAAAAATAATGTTTTCAAATTTTGGTTAAAACCTCTAAAAACAGGACTCCTGAATCATAAGTATTCAGTATCAAGTATTTTAAGTATTCAATATATGCTAAATGCTAATTTTCCCTGATTCAGGCTCATGGAGCTTCAGGAGTTTCATTGGAGTTTGGGTTTTCAGGAATGCTGACACCTATATGTTTTAGTAGATATCTATTACCTATGTTTTATTTATGTATGCTACATTAAATATTTGTGGGGAGATATTACATATCAACTTATGATAGTTGATGGCATGCTTTATAGGAAGTTTATAATCACAGAATTGTGGGGCATAATGATATTTATACACAATTCAGCTCTTTTTGAACCAATATTTACTGTGACTGATATTGATTGTTAGAGTGGAGAAAAGACAAGAGATTTGAGGGGTGAATTATGATACATAATGATTGGTCTCCAAATTCTCTGATTATGTTCAATATAGGGATATATATTTCTTGTATAACTTCCTATGTACCTTTCATTTATTACAGCAACTTTGGGGGAATAAGTACTGTGATGCAGTTCAGTGGGAGGGGTTAAGGGAGAAATGACCATAAAAACTACAGTTCTTATATGAAAATACTAATGCTATCAAAGTGGATTGCAGACTTCATTAGTTTTTAATTTAATTTAATATTTTAAATGCCTTTTTCAAGAGAAACCAGAAGATGGTGGAGGTAAATTGTAGATTGATTTTTAAAATTGAGGGAGGGCAGGTTATAGTGATATAGCAAAAGCGACTAATTAGAAGCTGAGACATAATGCCTTCCAGGAAGGCACTGATGTGAAATTACTATTCAGTTCCAGTTTTGTTCCCTTAGGTTCCTTTAATGATAAAGTGGGAGAGACTGACCTTTTCACAAAAAGAGTGAATAGAACTTTCAACTATAAACCACTAAGGTTCAATTTACAGTTGTGAAATATACCCTTGACTTCTATGTATCGTAGCCTGCATTTTAACTTTTTATCATCTGTCTCAAGATGCTATTACACTGGTCTCTATTGATCAATTCAAAGGCAGCAGAAGACAACAGACATACTCAAAACATTTCTCATTTGCTTCTACCCAAAAATTGACTCCCATGCTTTCATTGTCTTTGGGTTTGATATCAGGATGGGGCAATCATCGGTCCATAAGCCAAAGCATGCTATAAAGAAATAGAAAAGAGTGGCATTGATAGATTAATAAAATAGTTAAAAAGAATCTTTGTGAGGAACAACCAGAATGGTGAAGACTACTTCTGACTCAATGAGCCATAATAATACGTATCTGCTTACTTGCAAACCCACTATAGAAGTTTTATACAATAAATCACAGCTGAACTATATAAGTCAAGTTCACACAACATTTTGGTGTTACATATTGTTTGCTGGCTTGTGGCTCAGTGTTTTGTCAAAACCATTAGGAGCAGCAAATGTTATTCTTTCTTTAGCTTATGTCTCTAAAGGGTAAAAGAAAAAGTGAAAATGGCTGATGTGGTCAAATCTTACCACATTTAATTATGCATCACACAGATGATAAAAAAAGAAGTTTGTGGCTTCATTTGCAGAATTGCTCCTATTATCTAAATGTTTTGACACATCCATCCTGGTTGTCTCATAGAATTTATTTCACACACGTTGGTTTGGCTTAAGTATTGCACTGAGCTAATGTTGATGTGCTAGGGATGCGGTGTCTTAGCACACTGAGCCTGTTGATCAGAAAAGTCGGCATTTTGGTGGTTAGAATCCCTAGTGCTGCATAACGAGTGAACTCCCATTACTTGTGCTATCTTCTGCCAACCTAGCTGTTCAAAAGCATGTAAAAAGGCAAATAGAAAAATAGGAACCACCTTTGGTGGGAAGGTAACAGCGCTCCATGTGTTTTCGGCATTCAGTCATGCCGGCCACATGATCACGGAGATGTAATCAAACAGCTTTGAAATGGAGATGAGCACTAGAGTCGGGAACAACTAGCACATATGTGCGAAGAGAACCTTTACCTTTACCTAAATGTTGATGTGTTTTGCAGTTTGCTATTCTTATCGTTTGACTCATTTTTTGTAGGTACCCACACGAGCTCTAAAAATTTCACGTATGGTGATCAGTCAATTCTCTTTTTCCTATTTTTCTTGGATTATCACATAATGCTCTCAATCTCTGATCAAAACTCAGCAGTTATGATTATTCTCCTTCCTTATACAGGTCTGCTTCAAGCAGCTAATAAACTAAATATCAAACAAATCTGTTTAAGAACACTCATGCTGCAGGAAGGATGTGAAGGGCTCTGGGTCTCTATTTTGATTGAAATTCCTCATATCCTTTAAGCACTTAATACTAGTTCTACTGATGTAAGTGCTCTTAATTAGAAGAAGATTCTCCTCCTTTCTCTAGTCAGCTAATTCCTCCCAAACGTTCAGGGGGATATCTTATACAACTGATCAATGTTTTGAGAGAATTAGGGCAAAACATTTACTTTCTCTAAATTTGACGTCATGCTCATTTCTAGTCCTAAATATTTTTTCCCCTAACATTCATGTTAGATGCAGACTTAACTCCAAGGTTTTCAGTGGGGGAAGCATTATGTGCTATAAGCTATAGTAGACCAATTTAACTAATTGGTCTACTATAGCAAGGAGGAATGTTGTGATTGCCTATTTTAGCTTCTCTCTCCATACCTTTCTGACTAATGCATTGTCCCCTCACACTATTTTTTAATATTTTTTTATTTTTAATTTTCAAAACAAACACAACATTCTTTACATGCTATAGAAAGTGGTTACAGTTGGTTACAAAAAGACTTTCATGCATCTCTTCCACAGTCAATAAACATAATTCATATTAACTCAAGTATTTTAACTCAAATATTTATACATGTTACCATCATCATATCTCCATTTTCATTTGACTATAATTGTTTAAACGTCCTTCATCATAAAATATACCAAGATTTAATACATAACCACATACTAGCCTTTCATTTAATATTTCTAAAATCCTCCAATAACACTGAATACTTATGTCCTATTCTAGATAAACATCCATAATATTTAATAACAAAATTTTCTAATCCTCCTTTCCAAATCACTGTTTACAATTTACATCCAGTTTCCTTATGTTATACGCATATCTATATATATGTTGTTATTCTTATCCTTTATAGTTAAAGGATAAGAATAACAACAAGAATAAAGGATGTTATCCTTTATTTAACTATATCCTGTATCATAACATTTCCCCCCTAATAATCAAAACTTTAATTGTTTCTAACTTGGTTCTATTTTTATTAACCTTTATATATAATCCAAAGGGATTTCTAATCTTCCTTTCATGGGTACCATTCAATATTCATATCCAATTATACTCATCATGAGACTACACATAGTATACATTAGTAACATTATCAATTATTTATTTAATCTATATCTATTGTCAATAAATTTCATTAAGTTTAACCAGTTTTAAATTATACTCTTCCATCTATCAACCTGTATCTTTCCAATAGCAAAACAGTCTCATATCTTCTGCCATTTGTGGTGTCAGTCCTCTAATCATCTCCTTGATCAACTTTGTATGGACTCCTCTTAGCAACTCCTTGCTTATTAGATCTCTCGTGTAATCTTGATGCCCTTCTTCTGTTTCCTTAATCATCTTATCTTTGATTGCCAGTAGTGTTATCAATGATATTGCTAATAAAATTTCTCTCTCTAAATTCTTTTGTTTTTTCTTCTTCTGTATCTTGCCATCTGGGGTAAATTTCCCTTCCATTTAATTGCTCTTTCAATATTCCATTCTTTCCATTTTCAGAGACAAACCAAGCACCATAAATATTAGCAAATTTAATTTCTTTATATTCATTTTCCACTTCGATTTTTTGGGTTTTAACCACCACATTTTCCACTTGATAAACATCCTCAACTTCTTCATCATATTTTGCTGTTAGATGCTCTAAGTCTTCCAGCTTCTTCTCTATCCTCTCATATGTATTTGATAATTTCTGTATTTCTGAGAATATCTTTTGCAAGCTTAAGGTTTCTTTCTGCTGTTGAAATTGTGCCATTATCTCCAGCTAACAAACACAGCTGCTCTAGCTTGGAAGGTTAATAAGATTAAGCATAGATTCATAATAACATTTTGTTTTCACTTTTCTCTGGTTAAAGATATACTTCAAAGGGACATCTGTATGCTTTCCTTCTTATCACTCTCTATAACCAAGCAGTGAGACCTTGTTGTGCCAAGGCAAAATAATCAGTGAGAAAAATAAGAGTGTTTTGTTTCACAAACCTTCAACACAAACCTTCCAGCCTCCGAGTAGCAGTGTTATTGTTACAAATTTCCTTGTTTCTTTTTGTATCTTTTTTGTATTTCAAGTTAAAAAAAGAGTCCAGTTTTTAAATGAGTTAAGAGAACATTCACAGTAATGAAAGAGGAAAATTTTAGTCCATAGGTTACAGAGAATAATAAAAAAAATAGAAAAAGAAAACTTAATCCGTTTGTTTCAAAAGGCTTGCATAAATTCCATCCATGAAGATAGCATTTAAAAGTAAGATAACCCACTGTCCAAAACCATTCCAAATTTAATTCCACTGCATAATTCTTCTGTTCTCCAATTTAAATTAATTTTAAGTTTTTTATAGGCAGACTCTTTTTAAAACGGTAAAAGTTCCTCACCAGCTGGAAAAACTTTCTCTTTCCGTATCATTCCGTTTTGGATCCGACTTCATCAGTCTTGGATGGATTTTTTGTTGCCGGCTTGAAGAACTTCTCTTGCATTGATCAGGGACTTTGCTATGTCCATGAGGTCAGCAAGATGTGTTCTTCCTGTTCACCGTCTCTGCATGACAGTTTAGGTCCAATTGAACCACCCAGTGGCAAAAGTATCAGCCGCAGTCTCGGAGCATCGAGACCGCACGTCTGTATCATCGCGACGTTGGCGCATCCTACCCCTCACACTTTTTTGAGCTGCACAGCCAGCAGTCCCTTCATATCCTGCTGTAGTTCACAATGGCAAAAGAGCATTTTGCTAATTAATGTACAATTTGGTAGAATAGAAGTCAATCAAACTGCAAAGTCTTGTCCATCAACAAATCAAGGCAGATTAGAATGGTTTTAGTAGACAGAGGGAAATTTCCTTGTGGTATTAGAATGTCATTCACCTCTTGTATAAATTAGACAACCCACCCAAACTCATTTTTATTTTCTCCAGGAACAATTAGATGAATTCCACCCTTATTCCCCTGAACTTTTGGGAGGAATTAGCTGACTAGAGAAAAAGGGAGAATCTTCTAATTAGGAGCACTTACATCAGTAGAACTAGTATTAAGTGCTTAAAGGATATGAGGAATTTCAATCAAAATAGAGACCCAGAACCCTGCACATCCTTCCTGCAGCGTGCGTGTTCTTAAATAGATTTGTTTGATATTTAGTTTATGTGCAATTACTATTAGCTGCTTGAAGCAGACCTGTATAAGGAAGGAGAATAATCATAACTGCTGAGTTTTGATCAGAGATTAAGAGAGCATTATGTGATAATCTAAGAAAAATGGGGAAAAGAGTCGCAGTGATCCAGTGAGAATACTAATGCCTTTCTTCCTTTGAGAAATGGCACAGACTTTCAAAGAAGCATGTGGTGGAAAGCTAATAAGCTGTTTTTAGCAGTAAGCTGCAATCCCTAGTTCTGACGTCTCAGCCGTTGTTTTACAAACAAACAATGTAGAAAAGAGAGGTGATTGGGTTACATTTGAAGTTTTTCTGAAGCTGAAGACTGCACTTCATTCCAATCTAGATTGTGTTATTTTCTTTTTCTATCCAGTTGTTGCTGCTGCTGCTGCTGTTTTATTGTTCTCCCCTAAAGAACTCCTGATTTGAGCTTGGTACAATGACAAATTGCCGTCCATGCAAATAAATATTGGAAAAAATTGTGTAGGGGCCCTGAGCTGAAATCTTATGGAGGGTACAAAAGATGATTGACGCAATCGAGATCCGTGTAATGCATCTTTTCATTAATCTGTATTCACATTAATTAATTCATCATCCGTATTCCTGTAAACATTGGGCACATGATAGAAATATTAAATTTATCTTCCAACCAACAAGGGTTGCCCAGGTCTTCCCAAACAGATACTGTACTGTGTTTATTTGGACACATCATATTGTGAACGTGACACTTCATGTTGATTTTTTCCACATGTATATTCTGAGCCAATCCCTTTGTTAGAATATGGCAACTATTTCATTTAGGTAAGACTTGGGGGCTTTTTAAATATCCTGCTCTAAAGGAAACATTGCCATTTATCTTTGAGCATTGGAATTATGCCATGAGTTGCATTTTAAAGGTAACTTGTAGCACTTGAATAAATAAACAATGGTTAGCTAGAAATAGATTAGATACTTTAGGAATATATAGAATAAATTGACTTGTCAAACATCCGAACATCTGCAATATCTGATCTGAATGTTAACCCTTTGAGCATCTTCAGGGTTGGATGGAGTTGTGGGAAAGGGAGGAGGAGTAGAGATAGCTGAGGGGGATATGTAGCCAAAATAACGTTATTTCTCCTGGGAACCAAGGACACTCTCACCAGCACCTTGAGGGGCGTGGATGGGAGGCATCTGGGATGGGGAGAGAGAGACCTGATTAGAGCATGTGATGGTTGTGTGTAATGTGGGGGGGGGAAAGAACTTTGGATTTTGAACTGGGTGGGGAAAACTTGGGGGATTTCAGATTTGGGTTTTCACCCAGCTGTGCCAAAATGACATGCCTAATAAATCTATGCTTTGAGAAACGCTTCTTTGGAGTTTTGATTTCGTATGGGCTGTTACTTGGAACCCTGACACTGGGTTCTACAACTATCCAACTATCTAGTTGGATAGTTTATATATGGGGGTGGGGACAAGAACACAGTGAGAGAAAAGTAGGAAAGATGGGCATTAGAGAACAATTTACTGCAAAAGATAGTAATGTTCTTTATTTTGGAGATTAAAAAGTGAAAAAAAATTATATTGTATACCACCCAGAACCCCTCTCTGAAGGAGATGGCTAGGGTTAGAGAGATGGCTAGAGATGGCTAGTTAATATGAAATATAAATGACATATTAAATAAAATATAAGTTCCATACTTGAAGGTTAAAGGGGTTTTTTTTTTAGAAAAAAAATATTTCTGAGAGGCCTCAAAAGATAGCCCTGACTAGGTTTGTGTTAACTGCTGAACCATTCCAAACTGCAAAAGCAAGAAATGAGCTCATATTCTACACAATTAAATCTGGAGATGGGAATAGAAAAATAATTCCTAAAGTTTCTACATATTAATTTTGAAGTGTGTATCCTTGGAAAAGGAAGAACCAAATGAGGCTAGTCTTTCAGCAGAGGCATTCTAGAGGCCCTCTACTGCAGTTTGAGTTAAATGGTTTCCTTGTCTTCTCTCCATATAAGAAATCACTTGTGACCATTCTCTCTCCCAGCTGTTTGTCTGCATTAAGGGACCACATGATGGAACTGCGCATTCTGACTTTACTGAGCAAGCAAAATGGGAGGTTGGTGGCAGGAGGAAGAGACAAGATAGAGGACAATGAAATCAAAATATATATGTTTTGAAGAATTGTGTTCATCTGTGGTAGCGTGAAAGGATCAAATTCTTAAATAGGTGCTGATTGTGAGGGGTAAAACTTTAGAACTGTTGGTTAAAATTGTGATTCCTGACTAAGCAGTGACTGTTATAGATAAAATAGAAAAAAGCCAATTTCTAGAGTAAGTGATCATGGAACCACATAATGCTACAACCATCATAAATGTGAGCTCATTACCAAATTGTGATAGCAGAGGTGTGATTATTGTAATTTTGAGGACAGGTCATGTCACTTTTTTCCAAAGCTGTCATAGCTTTGAACCGACTGTTTGAACCAACTTTTAAATCAATAGTGATAAGTTGAGGACTACCTGTACAAATAAAGAAAGGAAAGACAGTTTGGTCTAGTGGTTATGCACCAGGCTAGTAATCAGGAGGCTGTGAATTCTAGTCCTGCTAGATGGATGACTTGAACCAGTTACTCTTTCTCAGCCTAATTCACTTCACAGGGTTGTTGTCAGGGAAATAGGAAGAGTAAGGTATCTTGTATTAGATATGTTACTGAGTTATTTATTAAAATAATGAAGGCAAGATAAAAAATCTTTTTTTAAAAAAGTATGTTTACGGTGATGCGTGAAAAATAACTCCAAATTTAAATAGAGAGCAGTTACCTCCAGCTGAAAGACTTTCTGGATTGATCATATCAAAGAAAAAGAAAGCAACAAAGAAAGCAACTCTCTGTAAGAGAGAGAGAGCAAACCGAAGGGAAAATAGCAACTACCAAAAAGCTAAAGATAAAACATATTTTGCATTAAAATTGAGGCGTAGCTTTCAATCCCTCAAGGAGGAGGAAGAGGAGGAAGAGGAGGAACTGAAAAATAGATAGGCTACGTAGTCTCTGAAGGGCTGAGAAGATACAGCTACACCCTGCAAGAAAACAAAGAGAAATATTATTATACATAGTGATTCATTACTATGGGGAGTAGAAGAAAATGTGTAATGACTATACTTATTGGGTCATGAAGGATTTTGTCTGCCAGGAGCAAGAGATGAGGGATGTGACAAAATAAGTTCTTGGCCTTACCAAGTACACTGGTAATATCCCTTTCTGCTAATCCATGCAGGGGCATGACATTGCAAACCACTGTGATGTAGATGTATCACTGTGGATTGTGAAGTTCTAGAGATGAAGCCCAAGACCTTGCACTTTCAAGTGGTGATCTCATCCATATTTCCAGTCGACAGAAGAAGCTTGTAAAGGGAAAGAATATTACAAGAAATGAATGGGTGTGCAAAGTGCTTACAAGAAATATTTGGTTTCTAGGATCCTAACTTGAGTTAGATAATGCATTGCTGATGTGAAATGGGCTGCACCTCAAAAGGCTTGCAAATCTTTCTGCTAAAGCATGGCAGGTTTTATCAGGGATTTAAACTTAATATTTTGGGGATTGAAAATGAAAATCCTGAAGTCAGGAGCTCAGATAAATGTTTGTGTGTAAGAGAAGGATATAGAAATGCTGCTCTGATGGTATCCGTCAATGTCGGGTAGTGCCACCAAGTCTGATATTTTATCAAGTATTCTTCAATATTTCCATTATTAACTTTAATGCAGAAATGTCTGGAATATTTAGCAAATTTTCATATTACACAAAACGGGAGGGGAGAAGGAAAAAGATATCAGGGTAGAGAGTCACAGAATGAAATGTAATAGATGTCAATGTTAAATTTTTCACTTGTGAAAAAAAAACCAAAATAAGTGTACAAGTATAGAATTAAAATCTGATTTGGAATTTAAGAAGTATGAAAAAGGCCTGGGAACTACATATAGTAAATCACAAAACAAATATACTGTAAATTAGCAATCTAGCATATATGCTAAAAAGTGTCATGCAATTTTAGAGAATGTATTCTGTGTTTATGAGACCACATTTCAAATACCTTGTCACATTCTTAGCACTCAATTTTTTGAAAGGTCCAAGAAGGTTCAGCAGGTACAGAGAAGTGTAAGAAAGATGACCTGAGGAGTTGAAACTAGGTGTTATGAAGAAAAACTAAGACAGTTGGGTATTGTTAGCTTTGAGAAGAGACAACAGAGAAGTGATGTGATCGTGTTTGAAAAGTATCTGAAGGATAGAGTTGGAATTGTTGGATAAAGATGGTCACAATTTCTTCTCTGAAGTTCCAGGTAACAGAATAATGATCATACAGAAAGGCAACTTTCCTAAGAGTAAGAGCAATTTGACAATGAATAAGATATCAAGAGGGATGCTCAAGAGCTATCTTTCAGGAGGACTTTAATCGGGATTCCTATCCTTAGGCATGATTTGACCCTGATGGCCTAAATTGCCCTTCTAACCTTATGATTTTATGAAACATTCTCTAAAGATATGTCTCTCAAATGGCAAACAAAGTAATGAACCTAACTAAAAGAAAAATTGAGCAGCATGATTTTGATCTAATTGTTCCGATATTGCAGCAAAGTCAAGATGTTTTCATTCTGTGTTCATGCAGCTTTGAAACGGTGAAATAGGTTATTCTTCCTTGCCCTTTCTCTAGTTCTCCATAATCTTCTGTGCTCTAAATGATGGATACAGTTGGTGGCAGGGCAGGAGACTTAATTTGTATTCCAACCAGAGCTTTCCTGCCAAACCATCCTCCTGTTCTATTTACCATGACACAACATGCATACACTAAGTATTCGCCTGAAGAAGGAAAGACATTCATGAGGCTTAATTATTAGGAAATGGAGGATTAAATATCTCCTGCTTCTTCTTTTTATTCTTTCTTCTCTGGGGTTTCTTTCTGCATATCAGGAGTTTCCATGTTTCTGTTTCTCACTATTCTTCCTCACTGCTGTAGAGACATGACAATTCTGTCTCTCCCTCTCTGTGTGTATGTAGAACTTGAAGGCAGATATTGGTTTGGTGAGTATGTAAAACAGTCCTCTGGTTTTTCTGCAGTAATGTTCATTAAGAATCATGCTGTAGCTCTAAAGGATACTTTATAGTATGCCTAAACCTCCAGGGGTGGGTACACTTCCTATTTAAAATAAGATTCAACAAAATACTCCAATATTGTACTCTTGATTTAATGGGAAATAGGTACCAAAGAAAAGATGGAGAGTTTCATTAATTCTCATTTACACACACACACACACACACACACACACACACACATATATACTAAACATAGAAACGTACACAGGTACACTGACACCCAGATATTGTCAGGTGAGAAAGATCACAGCCACATGTGAGCTTCAAATTAAGCTGACTTATTATTAATCATGCCGTTGCATAGGAATCTAGTCAATTGACAGCTTTATTTTTGCACTAGAGAAAGGTTAACAAAATTCAAGACAGATTGGACTAAGACCACTTGTGCCAACGTAAAGACTCCAAGCTGATTCATCTCTTGACTCCATTCCCAGACTTAACTATTCTCTCTCTCCTACAAATTTACATCCATCATAAATCCTGATGCATGTAATAGAGATAGAAGGAAAGGACATTGTTTCCCTATGTCCTGTTCATATCCCATCCGTATGATAATCAATAGGGATATGCACACTGTTCAGACAATTTTATTCAATTCTCAAAAATATTGTTGTGCTCACTGCAGCTCACTCAGAGGCTAGCAAATTAGGAGTGCAACATTACATTACAGCGTTGTGCAATATTTTGTTTGTGACTGCAATAGACAAGCAGGATGAAATATAATCAAGCAAAATCTCTAATAGCTTCACCTAATTACACAGTTCTGCAATATCAAAGTCACTTAAATTTCCAAAGATCTCTAGTACAGGAGATTATGTGGGGTAATCTAATTTGAAACATGGCAGTTTGCATTTCCTCCTTCTTATTGTCTTAAAAGAAGATTAAAATAATGGGAAATTTAATTCATTCACATAACAACAATAAAAAGTCCTCTGCAAAAGCAACTAAAATGGAGTAAATATCTGACTAAACAATCTGAACTGCTATTAAATGCTAATGGGTTTGCAGTTTACCACAAAGTTCTCTCTAACAACATTATGTTTGAAAATAAAAGCCTGATAAAAAGAAAGGTTGATTAAAAGTTCAACACTGGTTTTGCATTAGATACATTCTGGGATAAGGAAATAAAGGATACAGAGAGGAAAGAAAAACAGTAAAATCCACAAAAGAAACAGGACAGTAAAGGAAGGGAGAGAGAAAGGAAGGAAGGAAAGAAAGAAAGAAAAAAGAAAGAAGGAAGGAAAGAAAGAAAGAAGATTTTCCCCCACAATCTTTTGTTTTCTGCTTTTAAAAAAAGATTTCTGTTAGTTTTTCAGCTTCATTGTTACAGCTCTTTAGAATGTCTTGTGGAATTGTTTTAGTTATTACATGCGTATATTGTGTAGATTGGTATATTTTGTATATTGAAAATGACCACCTCTTCCCTCCCTCCCTATCTGCCAGCTATTTAAGCTTTATGATTTGGAAAACCTTGCCTAGTAAATAATGAAATTCTTTTGAAAATTATTACTAATTTTATTTACTTCAATATTTTCCCACAAGCTCAAATTGCTTTGGGTCATCTTACCTTCTACTTCACAGTATTGTCACAACAACAAAAAAGGCATGATGACCCAAAATGAAATAATCCTATTTCTTAGTATATTCTGTGGCTGAGTTTAAAGAGTGGGTGGGAGAAGGGATGAATGACATAGGCAGAAAGTGTTGTCTAGGCAAAGGAAGCTAAAGCAGTTCTTTAAACCATGGGAACAAGAAAATATTCAAAAGTACCTAAGTAGTAAAGCAACTATCATCTGAGATGAATTGCAGGGGGAGGGGGTTGCAAGAATGTCTGGAAATCTTCAATCGCTTAAAATATGGCACATTTTAAGAATGCTAAGAGTTTTTCCTTTCTGAAGGGAAATAGCAATAGCACTTAGACTTATATAGCACTTCACAGTGCTTTACAGCCTTCTCTAAGTGGTTTACAGAGTCAGCATATTGCACCCAACAATCTGAGTCCTCATTTTACCGACTTCGGAAGGACGGAAGGCTGAGTCAACCTTGAGCTGGTGAGAATTGAACTGCCAAACTACAAGCAGCCGTCGGGCGGCAGAAATAGCCTGCAGTACTGCATTCTACTAAGTCAGTGAAATAGTATATAAAAACTCATGGTTTTCTGACACAGTTTAGAATAAAGGAAGGAATTAGGGGAATCGGGAAAAACTCAGGTGTTCCCAGTTTCTCCTGCAAGGTGCACCTGCCTTGAGAGAAACTGGTTTGGGGCCTAGCGTGTGGCTCTTATCTTGAATGAAGGCCATTAAAACGTGCATATAATAAAACCCTGGATAAACACTCTCCACTTGTATCTTCATAACAATTGAGTTATTGGATATTGTACAATTATATTTATATTCTGCCCTTTTTTTAGAGAACTCCCAGTGGTGTGTGTGTGTGTGTGTGTGTGTGTGTGTGTGTGTGTATTTATGATTATCTCATTTTACAATAACATTAGGATATAAAAGAGATGAAACGAGAAAAGGGCTGGCCCAAGGAAATCTCTCAGCTTCACATGACAGTGGGAACTTGAGTGTTCATTTTATATGCACTTTGTGTAATCCAAGCTTATAACTTTAATAGAAAATCCATGCCTTATTGGCTTGTCATTTCAAAGATATTTCTGAACAGAAAAACAGAATGACTATGGGTGAGGGAACAAAGCAGTAGAAGTGGGAGTGACTTCTGAAGCAGCCACGAGTTTTCCAAAATTCATTTCTCAGGTCTCATAGCTCCCACATTTTGTAAGTTAGTCCAAATACCTTTTACACCCTTTTGCCCAGTTGAAGATTATAGGAATGAGGGTTTTAGTAGTATGCAGATAAAAATATCTATGCAATGCCAACGTAGTTTAAAAGAAGTAATTTAAAAATCAGCACCAATTGAAAACATAGCAAAATTTAAAAACATATCAGTAATGAGTTCCCAGCCCCACTCGAATTGCTGCGATTGTTGGGTAGTTTTTTAATCTGTCTTTGTATTCTGTTTTGTCCTGTTCGTTTTTGTATTGCCCCCTCCCCATGTGTTTGTTCGCCGCCCCGAGTCCCCCCCGGGAATAGGGCAGCATACAAGTATAATAAATACAAATACAAATAGTAATATTCCAGACTGCTGTTTCTCAGTCATATTCAGGTATCACTAGCAGTCCTCTTGATAAATCTAATGTTAGCATTATTCTCCAACGCTTTTAGTCAAATGTGCAATCACTATCTTCATTGAGACCCAGAACAGGAACAAGCTTTGGATGGATGGATGGATGGATGGATGGATGGATGGATGGATGGATGGATGGATGGATGGATCACATTTTTATGCTGTTCTAAATAAATAAAATCGTGGAAAAAAGATTTGACAGAAGTATGGACATGTTTAATAAAGCATAGTTAGAACATTTTAAGCAACAAATCCAGGGCTTCCTTGGAGCTTCATATTACAGTTGCTTTTATTATCTGTATACCACCATATGCATATCAAAATCTTTTCTTCGATTTCCCAGAATTTTTCTTCTGCAAAAGAAGCAGCTTTTTTCTTGCTCATGAAATACACTGCAGAGTACCTTTTGCTGGTGGTTTTCAGCTGGTGTGAGATGAGTGAATTGTTGCTGTTTTTCCTTTGGACATTTCTCAGTAGTGTGCATGTCCCTGATGCCTCTTTGTTTCCCAATCAAAACGAAGTCCCATAGGACAGGTTCTTTTCTAATATCTTCCTGTGAAATGTAATAGAAATGTGAAAAATCAGGGAGGCTGCAAATCACTGGAGAATAGATGATGCACTAAAAGTCAGGACGTTCATACACTTCTATTATCCTCATGGTCTCTAAAATATATGCCCAACTCATACTCATATCTCTGAGAATTCCAGTAAAGTTTCATGAACTTTTGAGAAGTTGTTTATAGTCATTTCTTTTTCATCAACCTGAGGAAAAATCAGTATGATTTTCTTAGATATATTACTGTTACACTATGCAGCACATATTCATTTTTCCAGGCACAATATATTTTGACAATAATAATAGAATAATAATGGAGGGGAAACAAAATGTATAATAATTATAATTAATTGATTGATTGATTATGCTTACAATCCTTATTTTAGTTTCAGTTAAACATTGTGAAAGCTCATTCTAAGATACATTATGTAAGTATAGTGTCTACAACATAATGCACAGTTCTTTCAAGAAAAGTCTCATTGAATTGTTTTGCACTGAGTAGAAATACATAGTATTCTGATATAAAATCCTGTTGTTTTCCGTAATGGTCTAGACAAAGAACTTAGACCTCTGAAATTCTTCTCGTTTTAAGGTTAAAAGTTGCTTTGCATAGAGACAGGCAGGCAGACAGCTAGATGCATTATATTCTGTTTTGTACTGTATATCAGAATACATAGAATTCTGATATAAAATTCTGCTGTATTATAGAATAACCATAACATTAACAGACAATGAATCTCATTGATTCTGTACCAGTACTGAGGAATATTTAGGTTAACCAGAAATTGTACTTAATATATCTATATATCCACTCATCATCAAGCTGTCTTTTTATCTGTGTTATATGTTGTCCATTTCTGTATGAGCTCAGGATGGCTTAAAGAGATACAATTAAAACATGATTAAACCAATATTAAAATCAAACACATTTAATATAAAGTACCACAGCAACACCAAAAAATTACATAATATTCTAGACAGATAAAAAACTTGAATAACTTGAAGTTATTCAAGTTTTAAGGTTAGAAGTTGCTTTGCATATATATATATATGATAGACAGACAGACAGATAAATAGAACCTATAATTTATTTTATTAAAACAATGTGTTCCTGTAATTACCCTTTAACTGCTATATGAGCAACACCATACTCTCTTAAGTGTGTTTTAAATTATAATAGAGTGGGTCTATTGTTTCAGTTCTCCATGGTAAAGACTCCCCATGGACAAAGAAGCCATTCCTGTTGAATGTCCTATTTGCCAGTGCTCTGTTGAAGACCTCAGATCCTGTATACTGTAGGTGGGCCAGCAATTTCTCCTAAGACTTTTAATCCAGGGTCCTTATCATCTTGGTTTCTCTCCTTGGATATTTTCCAGTTTGTTAATGCTCTTTCTAAAATGTCCAGAAAGCAACAGTGCCATGAAGAATGATAACTTCTCTTATTGTTGACACTATAGATTTTGTTAATTGTAAACCGCCCAATTTCACTTATGGGTGGCAAATAAATGTAATAATAAATAACATATAATAAATAACATATAAAGAACAGTTGTTGGAATTGGGTATGTCTAGTTTAATTAAAAGAAGGGCTAGGGGAGACATGATAGCAGTGTTCCAATATCTCAGGGGCTGCCACAAAGAAGAGGGAGTCAAGCTATTCTCCAAAGTACCTGAGGGTGGAACAAGAAGCAATGGATCGAAATTAACCAAGGAGGGAAGCAACCTAGAACTAAGGAGAAATTTCCTGACAGTTAGAACAATTAATCAGTGGCACAACGTGCCTCCAGAAGTTGTGAATGCTCCAACACTGGAAGTTTTTAATAAGAGATTGAATAACCATTTGTCTGAAATAATACTATAAGGTTTCCTGCCTAAGCAGGGGGTTGGACTTGAAGACCTCAAAGGTCCCTTCCAACTGTGTTATTCTATTCTTAAAAAAAAACCTTTGGACTGCAGTTGCTTTTTTGTAGCACCACCACAATGTTGGCTGATGTTCAGCTTTCTTCAGCCTCTACACACTCTTAATATATGATTGCCAGTATGTCCTCACCATGCTTTATTCATGTCTTTGTTTCTACATAGATGAATCATTTGCTCCTACTAAAATTTATGCTGTTGTTTCTTCCATTGTTTCAGGTTACCAAGGTCCTCCTGAAACTATGTGGTGTATTGTAATGTGTTTGCTAGTCTACATCTTTATGTCTGTTACACATTCAATCATATTTTTATCCAAGATGCAAGGATCTACAATAGAGTCTTGTGGTATGCCACTTAACAAGGAATCATTGACATGCAATCATTGTTCATCCATATCACATTAACCCTGATAGACAATTAGGAGTGCAGGTATTTTACAGATTAGATTCCATATCCTTGTTTTTTTTTAATGAATGAAAATATTGGCCCAGCATGTTTTCATTCAGTTCAAAGTGTAGTTCTTTCCATTTTTTCAGTTATTCAGTGATTTAAATATAAAACGCACACATTACTGAGACTGATTTTAATAGCCATATGCTGTTGAAATATAATTTAATTTGAACTTGGTTTTCTTCGCAATGGCATCTTTGTGTGCTGTTAAAAAAATTAAAAATGAAATATCTGCCTACATTATTCATCCTCCTATGACAGGTAGAGCATCATTTATCTCAACATGTCTACTAGGCTATCCAAAAGATTTACTCATATTACATTTTGAGTTCATCACAGTTCACTACCACACCATTAGATGGCAACAACAAGTTTGTTTCCTGTATTTCTTAGTTGCAATTGGAGTTTTGGAGCTCAAATCAGGTAACCTTAGGTGATGAATACATACCAAACATTAGCACACACACCCTATTTCGTATAAAATAAAAATAACTTGAGTTGTCAAACAATGAATTGTTACCTGCAGCAACACTCTACAGAGATAATTGGCAACAAACGTGTAGGAAAAAATAACATCATTGGTAAAAGGAGTTGACAAGGTTTGTATCACCAAGCCTTACATTGGGTGCAGAGAATTGTTGGTTACCTGTCGGCTATGTGCCCATGTAGGTTTTGAATGTGGCACTAGCTATGTCCCTAGGATAAGGGGAAGGTTGCCGCTTTGCTTGTTTGAGAAGATACTGGTGACTTTGAAAGAAAAAGCTTCTCAGGCAACCATATGAGATAACCACATGTGCAAACCTTTTTGTGAAGTTGGACTCAGGGGTCAGAGGATCAGGGGTAATGATATAACAACTTCTTTATCTGACTAGGTCATTGCTGTGACTAGGCAGGTGGTGAGGTTTTATACATTGAGGAGGGGAACTTCAAGCTTCCTTCCCTATATATAGTGTCCATGTCAGCGATAGCCCTGACCTAAATGATTGAAGATCTGAGAGACAGAGAAGGTTGTATATTAGGTGTGGTTTTTGTCCCAACCTAATCTGTAGATGGCAGTTGTTATCAACAAAACTTTGTCAAGGTCAGATGACTTTCTATTATCTTGGAGTCCTCTAAAACAGAGGTCTTCAAACTTGGCAACTTTAAGCCTTGTGGACTTCAACTTCAACTGGACAGTCTTGAAGTTGCCAAGTTTGGGGACCTCTGCTCTAAAACCACACTCTACCAAAGGAAGGGAGAACCTATTCAACCAGTTCATCTCAGGTGCCTGATAAAGTCAGATTTAAAAGAAACCGGGGCTTGTATTTTTCCCTGAATTGGAAGACCCTGCTTATTATCACTGATTCCTTCGTCACCTCTCATCAGATCTTTTGCAATGTGCTTTTTATGGGGCTGCTCTTGCAGATCCCTTGGAAATTATAATTACTTCAGAATGCAGTGAATAGTTATGGACACAACATGGTACAACTTTGCAACACTATTGCTCTCTGAGCACACTGGCTATCAATAGGCTTCCAGTGCAACTCAAATTGTTAATTATCAACTGTAAAGATATTTCTGCTTGTCTCACAAGATATGGCAGGGTGGGCATATCTCTTGCAGCATCTACTGTATGGCATTGCAAGCATCCTGAAAATTCAGGTGGCCTCAATTCTGCTGGTTTTCTGCAAGTTATTGAAAATTAGGCAATTCTTTTGGACCATAAGACAGAATATTAATATCAGCTCTGGCGAGCCAACAGGCCCGTAGCTGCCATTTTTTTGTGGGGGGGCGACTGTGGAAGCTGGGAATCATGCTTACCAGCTGGGGATTTCCCTCCTCCACAAGCAATCCAGCTGAGAATTCTCCATAACTCTCCATGACTGACTGCCAGGTGGTTTCCACTCTGGGTCATGAGGTAATGGGTGTGTACGTGAACGGGGGTGGAGTTTAGCCTAAAAAGTATAAAAAGTGGTGGGGAGCACCGGATGTCAGCTCTGACAATTTATTCATTGCCTTAGTGCTTTGTTGGTCAGTTCATGCTGGAGGAGATAAACTGCCTTTTCAAACCATCTCTGTGTTTGGCTGTTTTCCTTAACCCTTCGGAACCTGACAATTAATGAACCCATTCTGCATGGTTTAAGAGACTTCTTACCTCAGCTATGTTGGCTTTTATTTTTCTTTTAAGTTTGTTATCCTTTATTTGTCTTTAAACCTCTGTTGGCTGCCCAGAGTTGAAACTGCAATTTGGGCTACTATACAAATTGATTGAATAAATGGATAGATAAAGCAGTGATTTTAAAATTAATTCAGGATTCCTTGGTTTGATAGACCTTAAGTACTGCAGGACCTATTTTTGGAATCATTACCTACTCGTCCCCTATTCCACAGGTATTTATTTATTTGTAATTTAAAAGATTTATATGGCCACTCATTTATTCTGGGCAACTCAGAATAACCATAAAACCTATAAATAAAACAATAATAAAACAACAAAACAGTGAAGTAGTAAAACAAAAAGCCTCTGCCATAATCATCTCCCTCAGGATGTCCTACAGCAGGCTCACTTTCTCATAATTTGCAACTGTCCTTGCTAGTCATCCTGTTTTTCTTTGTGCCATGGACCAAAGTCAGCAGCCCAGGAGTAAAATGTGCATATAGTTGGCAAATGACAGTTAAGTTTAATGGGGTTGCTGTATTGCTACAGTAACTTATGCTTCTCCTGCAAATAAATTAGCTATCTGGCCATAAGAGTATGCAAGGCAGTACTATTAGAGAACCCAGAATGACCCACCTGATTGCATTGGCTGTTTTGATATTTCATGAGAGGCAAATTAAAGACTGAAGAATAGGAATATTGAGACATCTAATAAACTCTTGGCTCATCAGACAACTTATATGTTATAAATGCCCTAGGCTTTTAAAAGGCATCTATTTAAATTGGCTCAAATCCAAGAGAAACAAAGAAAAGCATTTTACAAATTCCTTATGGCAAAAGTAGGGAATTTGCTAAATACCAAATAAATACAAATTATGTCTTGAACCTACATTCCTGAATCTCTGAATGTGTTAAATTTTCTAGTTGAGAGCTATCAAAATGAACCTTTTTATTTCTGTTTTTCTAGCGTTTAAAGTGCCTACTTAGCAATGTAATGTAATGTACCACAATTTCATGACTCTATAAAATTGTGTGTGTTGAACACACAGGGCAACTTTAATGGAACTCAACTAATTTAGGAGCATGGAAATCCACCACTGATCTATTAACAGCTGCTCAGGCATTAAAACAATACAAAGGAAATTCTGCTAAATGCAATTATTTTCATGTTGCCTACATTGAATGAAGAAGTGCACTTAATATACTTTTGTAATCTATAAAAGGTTATTAAATTTCCTTTTATCCAAAATAATATTACAAAATATTAATACATTGTATGTGTATATGTGTGTATTAGATGTATAGACACAAATTCAATACAGCATAATTGATTCACACACATGAATTTGATATTTTTAAAGACTGTCTTAAATGTCTTTTAAAGACATTTCAAAAATAAAACATTTTGCATCACATAAATTCAAGTTATATGTTAGCTATTAAACCTACAACTTTTCTCCTGAATTACATGGTGTCAGAAATGTTACTCATCAAAATGAAAATTTCACAGACACATCCATAACTATGAGACCAGATTTAGGTACAAAAGTCCCAAGTAGGAGTAAAACCCACTCATATTATGTTACTCCAAATGACAATTCCCTTTCCAAAAACCCTCATTAGAGATGTTTGACTTCATCATGAAACACTGTCCTCAAATGTGATGCCAGTAGTTACTAATACATTCAGGAACAACTTCTTTATGCCTTCCCTCATCTAACTTTAGTTTTATAATGATTATTTACTTCAGAAAAGAAAAGTCTCCTTTGAAAGGAAATACCAGGTGCTCAGTATTTTAGTTTTTAGAAGTGCTTCTGGATTCCACCCCGACCTGATATGTTTTGCCACTCTTTATGCTTTTAACTCTATGAACTGCTGGAGTCACCAATTTATATGATGGCTGTGTACATTAAACCATTTGCATGTGAGTACGTTGTGTAAAATATTTTTCATTCCCCTTCCCTCCCTGAAGTTTTGGTTAGGTATGAATCAGGGGTGAGCTCCTGGGTGTTCGCAGGGGTTCGGAAGAACCTCTAGCTAAGATTTTGTGCAGTTTAGAGAACCCCTAAATCCCACTTCTGGCCCACCCTGCCCTCCCAGGAGTCCCCACGCAGCCCGATTTGGATGGAGGTAAGTGCAAGGGATGGCGAAAAACAGGCCCATTGGAAGTTAGAGAAGGCCAGAAATGGGCCCATTTCTGGCTTCCAGGAAAGCCTCCAGAGCCCAGGGAGGGCAAAAGCACCCCCCACCATGATTCAGGAGGCTGACTAGGCCACGCCCACCATGGCCACACCCACCCAGCAGCCGGGCAGAGAACACCTTGCTAAAAATTTTGAAGCCCACCATTGGTATGAATGGAAATTATTGTTGCTTTATGTCATGGGTGGGGAACTTCTTGAACTGGCTCCCAGGAATTCTGGGAATTGAAGTCCACAAGTCATAAAGGGACCATGGTTCTCCACCTCTGTCTTATGTGGAGAGTTGTTTGAGTTAAAACATGAGCGACATAAGAACAAAATATTTGGAATAGATTTTGAATAAGGCATTTCCATCTGTTTCATTGAAATTGGTCTCTTGCCTTTTTTGGTTAAAAATCACAGCACTCCTTTTTCTGTCAACTTCAGTATTGCAGCAAGTTCATCAAACATGCCTTATTATTGACCGAATCAAGTGGCATGGTAAATGCCTGGGATTCACATAACATCACCACAACAGCTGACTTTTATTTAGAATAGATGTATTTCATCTTCTAATGAAGCAATTTGACATTCTAAACAGCCATTTTAAGCAATCTTGAAGTTCAAATGAGCAAATAAAAAAAATTATATTGATATAGCTTTATATTATTTGCTTATTCAAATTGAAGGCTGATCTTTCCAGGCTGATCTATCCATGCAGGCTGATCATCCCAGGGATCACAATATATGAGTAGTTCTAGTTTTCCCTCTCCAAAGATAACTTTGCTCCAAAAAAATCCCTCTTTTTAAAGATAAGATAACCTTTAGTACCACTTTTTTGTGTGAACACACTGGTGCACATTAAAAAATGAAATTCTGATCCCCCCTCTCAAAAGAAAATAAATATATACCCATGCACATAGATACACACCAGTGGTAGGTTTCAATTTTTTTTAGAACCTATTCTGTAGGTGTGGCCTGTTTTGTGGGAGTGGCTTGATGGTCATATGATTGGGTGGGAGTGGCTTAGTGTTTGTGTAACCAGGTGGGCATGGTCAAGTTGGAAAATGTGGTGAAACTCACTTAACAACGCTCTTGCTTAGCAACCAAAATTTTGGGTTCAATTGTGGTCATAGGTTCCCCTCCTTCCTTCTCTTTGAGAAGAGCTCCATTTTCAAGCTGCTTGTGAAAGAGGAGGAAGGAGGCAGAGAGAGGCTTTTCAGGAGCCCAGAGCAGCGCTGAAGCCAGGGGATGGAGCGTTCCGGTACTGGGCCTCCAGAAGAACGAGTACTAGGAGGCATGCTAAATTTCACCAACTGGTATGTCCGTACCTGTGCGTACCAGCTGAAACCCATCCCTGATACACACACATATGCATGTGCTACACACACACACACACACACACATTAATCACAATACATTTTTCACAATACATAGCAGAAAAAAGAGTCTTGAGAGTTAACAAGCTTGATATTACCTTGTGTATGTTAGAAAACTATTACAAAATCTAGTTGTTCTGCTTCAGATACTATGAAGCCTCCTTCCAGAAGGTAACAAAGAAAACCATTAATGGAGATGATGTGTAGCATCCAGACAATACTGTGGACCCTGGTCAACCAGCACTTCTATGCCATGTTCTAAATAGAACATAGTGAACATCCAATAATCTTTTCTGCTGTCCTCGCCATTCTCTGCACAGTCTTCCTATTAACAGTAATACATCCAATACAATGATAGGATACTTTCAATTGTCATTCTATAGAAAGTGCTAAGGAAAAGGGAAGGAAGAGGTACTCTTCTCATATGATGCAGAAAATGCAGACACTTGTTGTACCCGATTCACTAGTGTCTCACTGTTGAGCAACCAAGTTAACCTGCTCATCAGCTGCACATCCAGAAACTTCATACTACTAGCCACCTCCACAGTTGAATCATTAATACACAGAGCTGTATGACTGGGCCTACCTTTTCTGAAATCAACAATGATCTCTTGTTTTTTCTATATTTAATAGCAATAGCAATAGCAGTTAGACTTATATACCGCTTCATAGGGCTTTCAGCCCTCTCTAAGTGGTTTACAGAGTCAGCATATTGCCCCCAACAACAATCTGGGTCCTCATTTTACCCACCTCAGAAGGATGGAAGGCTGAATCAACCCTGAGCTGGTGAGATTTGAACAGCCAAACTACAGGCAGCCGTCGGTCAGCAGAAATAGCCTGCAGTGCTGCATTTAACCACTGCGCACCTCGGCTGATAAAACCAGGCTGTTTTTATTACACCAGTTCATCAAACCCTTCTCCCAGTAAGCACTGTCATTATCATTCTAAATAAAGCCAACTACTGTTGTATCATCTGCCTACTTCACAATATGGTTGGTAGCAAACCTTGTCAGCAGTCATGGGTCAACAGGGTAAACAACAGAGTTAGGACACAGCCTTGAGGAAAACCTGGGCTCAAGAAAATGGCGTTAGATATATTACTTCCAACTCGAACATACTGGGGCCTATTAGGGAGCAAATCAAGCTTCCAGTTGTATGAACAAGTGTTGAAGCCTAAAAGGCTCATTTTGTCTACTAATGCTGAAGAATCAGTGGTGGGTTTCTAATTCAGCCAAACCTGTAGTGGTTTGGTGGCCTGGGTACTGGAACTGGCAGTGACCCACGCCTGCCATGCCCCTTAATCGGTTCCCCAGGCAGCACCATCTTGTTTTTCAGTTCTGTGCATGCGCAGAACAATTTTAATTGCACTGTGCATGTGCACACAACACGCATCAAGTGTGCAGCGTGCACACAAGTGAACCGGTAGTAGTGCCAGCCGGAACCCACCCTGTGAGGAATGATCACATTAAATACCAAACAAAAGGCAACAAACAGCATTCATATTTGAATATTTCTGATTACTATATTTTAAAAATTCTAAATTTACATCAATGTTTTGGTTTTTGTTTTTAATTCAAGCAATAGCTATATTGGTTTGTTCCTATCCATATTAGGGCCAGCACACTTACTATGAGTAGGAAAAAAATACACAGGCTATGTATAAACTTACTATTAAGCCAGGATTGTTTTAACAATCATCTATTGAAAGAACAAATGAGAATTTTGTCAATTTTGCCAATACAAGTAAAGTAATGAATCATTTTGTCTGATTTCTACTTTTCTCTATATCGTCTCCCTTTACAAACGACCAAGTCAGGATCAGACATCACAATAAACCATAGTAAAACAAAGCAGGATTTATTACCCAACAGTTGGCCTTCTTACTTTTTGTTGCTGCAAATTAGTGTAAGCAGTGGGAAAAGGAAAAAAAAAAAAGCTTTTCAAATACATCAATATTGAAGATTTGCAGTAGGGCTCCCGGGGACTACAATATCTCAGCTAGCAACCACAGAAACTCAAAAATCAATATTTTCTTATCAACCATTTAAAATTTTAAATAATGGCCTCAATCTAAAAATAAACTACATTTTACAAGCATCCCTTGCTCTTGGATAAGATTTCATAAGATTCAAAGCAAGCATACATACAATTTTATTATTCACTTATGAATAAGTTTGAGAGTAGCAAGAGTTTGAGAGTAGAATTGCCAGCATTTCACAAGCATTAATGATCTTGAAAGATTTCAGTTATTTAAACATGTACAATTTGTATTTAGAGTAATGGTACTTAGCACCTGAAGAGGTTGCTGATCCTTGTTGAATTATGACATAATTTGTATAAGATGAAACTCAATGAGGCACTGTGAGAAAATGACTATGGGAGCTTTGAGCCATTGCACATTTCTATATAAACAACTTCATCCTCCCCAAGAATATGACTAGTTCTTTGTAAAATAAATCCAGTGATCAGCACAAATTAAAAAATCATCACAGTAAAAAAAGTTAAAATAGACCTGAAGAGGGAATAGTTTGCAGGAGGAGGAAAATTATTCTTATTTATTTAATTTATTAATTTGCTGCCTGATTCACAATGACTCTGGGAAATTGTAGAATAACCACAAAACAGAAAACATGTACACAGGTGTGATGTTTCTTGAACTCTATAGATCGCCTGAAAACACTTGATTAGAGATGCTGTTGCATAATTAGCATGTAATATTTCAGAAAAGTCTGGAATTTAAATAGCAATGAATGCCACTAACTACAGAGTTCAAGCAGCTGTTCTAATGTAATTTAAACATCACTAAGGAAGGACACATAGAGATACTAACTATGGTAACCTAAATGCCAGGAACAGGTCATACATTTCATCCTAGAGCCTAATTCAATCTCACAAAATTTGAGTTAAAATAACCAAAGTATTGCATAACATTAAGAACAAATATTTGTCTAAAGTTATATGATAACTGGGAGTAAGTGGTTCACCGAGAAAACCGCGACGGACAAATGCACGCTGACAAAACCGCGATGGACAAATGAGTGCCGTCAAAATTGCTAATTGATTTTCGACAGTAGCGCACCGACAAATGCGCGTCGACAAAATCGCGTCATCAACAAACTATAGACAGTCCAGTGAGTGTGCTGGGCCTTTAACATAGTGGGACGCGTATACGTACATTATAACCCTAACCCTAACCCCAACCCTAACCCTAAAAATTTTTCGATTTTATTGTGCTTGTCATCCCGCTTTTGTCGTCGCAATTTTGTCGTCACGAATTTGTTGGTGCGATTTTGACGTTGCGTTTTAATCAGCGCTATTTTATTGGCGCGCATATGTTTATCACACAATTGTCGGATCACGGGAGTAAGATATATAAAACACAATGTAAATGGACTGGAAAACAGTCCATAGTATATTCAAAGATAGAGGAAAATACAATTATTAAAGAAAAATAATTAAGTAATTAATATATAATTATGATTTACAGTATCTGCCCTGTCCTTCTGACCTCTCCCATAGAATGTCTTTATTAAGAATCAAAGCCAATATAAATTTAGAGCATAGATTGTGTCTACATATGTATCATAGCTTGAACTTATGAATACTTACTTAAATTAGAACAAGGGAAAGGTGTTATTGCATTTCCCATCTCCATTTCTCTCCTCCCTCTTTTCTCTCTCTCTGACTTACTTCTTTGTTACCAACTTGTTGATGTTTGGATTTCATAAGCTGTTGCCATATGTTAAATACATCAATCAATTCATTAACTAGCTATTAATGAATCCATGCAATTGGAAAAAAAAATAGAAGTAGACCAAATCAACTGAAAGTTTTATTTCTGGCCTTAAATTTGTAGAGGCAACAGCAGCTTCTGTGGAGTAACAAGAGCGCTAGAATGATAAAAGCAGGGTCAAAATACAAAGCCCACCCCTTCTGAATATGCATTATGACAACACACACGCATACAAAAAATGCTTGCAGCAGCCTGTTGGGTCACTACTTTTGTTATTTTGATGGAAGCAGCAAGCTCCTGATGACACCCATGTAGTTAATTATTTTGCTAAGGCCAGTTTCCCCTGCAGGTTCATATTTGGTTTTTTGGTTTTATTAACACTTATAGGCCGCCCTTTTCCCTGAGGGGACTCAGGGCGGCTTACATAAAATCAAGGGAGGGATATACAAACAATAACACAGACAACATAGAATAAAATAATGAGCAACATTCATTCATCATTCGGGTGGGGGCAATTATCTTTGTCCCCAGGCCTGACGGGCTAGCCAGGTCTTAAGGGCTGTGCGGAAGGCCTGGACGGTGGTGAGGGTACGAATCTCCACGGGGAGATCGTTCCAAAGGGTCGGAGCTACTACTGAGAAGGCTCTCCTCCTTGTAGTTGCCAGCCGGCACTGGCTGGCAGATGGGACTCGGAGGAGGCCTAGTCTATGAGATCTAATTGGTCGCAGGGAGGTAATTGGCAGAAGGCGGTCTCTCAAGTACGCAGATCCACTACCATGGAGGGCTTTATGGGTGACAAGTAGCACCTTGAAGCGCACCCGGAGATCGACAGGTAGCCAGCGCAGCTCGCGGAGGATAGGTGTTATGTGGGTGAACCAAGGTGCACCCACGATCGCTCGCGCGGCTGCGTTCTGGACTAGCTGAAGTCGCCGGATGCTCTTCAAGGGCAGCCCCATGTAGAGCACATTGCAGTATTCCAGCCTAGAGATCACAAGGGCCCGAGTGACTGTTGTGAGAGCCTCCCGATTCAGGTAGAGTCGCAACTGGCGCACCAGGCGAACCTGGGCAAATGCCCCCCTGGTCACAGCTGTCAAATGGTGGTCGAAAGTCAGCTGTGGGTCCAGGAGGACTCCCAAGTTGCGGACCCTCTCTGAGGGGTGTAGAATTTAACCCCCCAGCCTGAGCGATGGAGCACTGGTCGAATTGTTGGGAGGAAAACACAACAGCCACTCGGTCTTCTCCGGGTTGAGTACAAGCTTGTTAGCCCTCATCCAGTCCATAACGGCCTCAAGACCCCGGTTCATCACGTCCACCGCTTCATTGAGTTGGCACGGGGCGGACAGATACAACTGGGTATCGTCCGCATATTGATGGTATCTTATCCCGTGCCTTCGAATGATCTCACCCAGCGGTTTCATGTAGATGTTGAATAGTAGGGGGGATAAGACCGAACCCTGCGGCACCCCATATGTTAGGGGCCTAGGGGTCGATCTCTGCCCCCCCACTAACACCGACTGCGACCTGTCCGAGAGGTAGGAGGAGAACCACTGTAGCACAGTGCCTCCCACTCCCACCTCCCGCAGTCGTTGCAGAAGGATACCATGGTCGATGGTATCGAAAGCCGCCGAGAGGTCGAGGAGAACTAGGATGGAGGGATGGCCTCCATCTCTGGCTCTCCAAAGATCATCGGTCAATGCGACCAAAGCGGTTTCTGTGCTGTAACCGGGTCTGAAGCCTGACTGGAAGGGGTCGAGATAACTTGCTTCCTCCAAGGACCGCTGGAGCTGAAAGGCCACCACCTTCTCAACAACCTTCCCAACAAAAGGGAGGTTGGAGACTGGACGGTAGTTGTTAAGGACAGCTGGATCCAAAGATGGCTTCTTCAGGAGGGGTCTCACCACCACCGCTTTTAGCGCGGCGGGGAAGTACCCCTCCCGAAGAGAGGCGGTAACAACCGCCTGGATCCAGCCTTGTGTCACCTCACTGCTGTTGACAACCAGCCATGAGGGACACGGGTCCAGTACACAGGTGGAGGCACTTACAGCCCTCATGGCCTTGTCCATATTTGATAGAACACCTGCATCTTTCCATTGTACCATAGTGCAAATAGTATACAAAAAGATCCATAAAATTAAACCTACCATATTTATGTTCTTAGATCATAAGCAGTTTGAAGATGGCAATGTAAGAGCTACTCTATCCCATGTTTTGTGCAGATTTTTCTTAGCATGTTCGCACTAATGGTGTTATTACCTAATTATCTTCTGAAAGCATTAAACTTGAATATACATGATAATACATCTGGTAACATTATTTCACAGGCACAGTCACTGCACTGCACTGGTTTTCCTCCATCCACTTCACTCATTAATCTATTACTTGAGCCAGAATATAGAAATGTCTTGTTTGTTTTGAAAAATTAGAGGCTTGATTGCTGGGTTTTAGCTATTTTTCGTAATTTTATTTCTATTTTAATCTCCTTAGCCTTCTGACTCCCCGAAGTATATTTGTAGGTGTTAGATTTACTAAGGTTTGATAAATACTGTACATGCTTATTTAGATTATTTGGAAAATGAAAATCCTTCCAGCACCATTGGCCCCGTTCTTTTAGGGATCAATTTTTCTGATGATTACAACAAAGTATAATACTCTGGATTGATACATCACAGAGCACAAATTTTTCACTCTTTTTAGTTGTTTTCAATTTCACAAACAGTTTGTCCTAAACATAATAGATGAGTTCAAATCATCAGGATCAAATGGATTACACCCCAAGGTTCTGAAGGAACTGGCAGGCGTGATCTCAGAACCACTTAACTACATCTTTCTGGCGCACTAGGAAACTGCCAGAAGATTGGAAAAGAGGTGATGTAGTTCCCATCTTCAAAAGAGGAAAAATAATAGATCCAGGAAATACAGACTTATCAAAGTTTAACGAAGTGACAAAATTAGTGGACCAGATGAATGCTGTGGGTATACTAGAACTCCAGTAAGGCATTTGATAAAGTAGATCACAACCTACTATTTGATAAGATGTGGATTAGACAGAATCACCACCAGATGGATTCATAAGTGGCTGGCCAACCACACTCAACATGTAGTCCTCAATGGAACTGTGTCTACATGGAGGGAAGTATGCAGTAGGATACCCCAAGGCTTTGTTTCAGGCCCAGTACTCTTCAACATCTTCATCAATTATTTGGATGAGGGGATAGATGGGAAACTCATCAAATTTACAGATGAACCAAATTGGCAGGAATAGCCAAAACTCAAGAGGATAGGCTTAACATACAGAAAGATCTTGGCAAACTTGAACATTGAGCGCTATCTAACAAAATGAAATTCAATGGTGAGAAAAGTAAGATTCTACATTTAGGCAAGAAAAACAAAAGGCACAGGTACAGTATATGTGGTACCTTGCTCAATAGTAGTAACTGTGAAAGAGATCTTAGAATCTTGGTGGACAACCATTTAAATATGAGCCAGCAGTGTGCAGCAGCTGCCAAAAAAGCCAACACAGTTCTAGGCTGCATAAACAGAGGGATAGAATCAAGATCATGTGAAGTGTTAATGCCACTTTATAATGCCTTGGTAAGGCCACACTTGGAATACTGCGTTCAGTTTTGGTCACCATGATGTAGAAAAGATGTGGAGAGTCTAGAAAGAGTGCAGAGAACAGCAACAAAGATGATTAGGGGACTGGAGGCTTAACCATGTAAAGAATGGTTTCTGGAATTTGGTATGTCTAGTTTAATGAAAAGAAGAACTAGGGGAAACATGATAGCAGTGTTCCAATAGCTCAGAGGTTGCCACAAAGAGGGAGTCAAGCTATTCTCCAAAGCACCTGAAGGCAAGACAAGGAGCAATGGATGGAACTTAATCAAGGAGAAAAGCAACCTAGAACTAAGGAGAAATTTCCCAACAGCTAGAACAATTAATCAGTGGAACAACTTGCTGTCAGCGTTCCAAGTATCATTCAGAATTAAATCAGAGTCCAAGGCAAAACTATCCTTAAAGTTCCAATTTAATAAGTCAGATATCTTGGTACATCTATGGAATCCCAAATCTGAAAAACCTCCTGGGATTCCACCCAGATGAAAGTTCATGATCTTATCCCCACACCCATAAATCCATCACATGATCCAATCTTATTCGGCCATGCTGGCATCTCCACCCAGCTGGTTCTGGTCAGGTGCAGAGGTGCAGAGACAAAAGATGACCTTGGCTTCTAGAAAAGAATGACCACACATTCCACCATTCTACTCCTTTCTATTCCCCCCCTCAACTCCTACACTAATGAAACAGCATAATGAAACAAAAGAAAGTGTGGCAGGCCAAAGATCCTAAAAGGAACATAACTACAGGCCTGACACTTGCCTCCAAAAGTTGTGAATGCTGCAACACTGGCAGTTTTAAAGAACAGATTGGACATAAATTTGTCTGAAATAATATAGGTTTCTTCCCTGAGCAGTTCCTCCCTGGACTAGAAGACCTTCAAGGTCCCTTCTAATTCTGTATTCTATTCTGTTCTATTCAAAGAGTTGAACCAACAATTCTCTTTTTCAAATACTGCTTACTGTCCTCTAACATTGGATATGGTTAGTTCAGACAAATTGTAAAACCTGAACAATATGGCTGCATAGTTATTTTAAAGCATAGTCTATATTTTACTGATTTTTCTGATAATTAAGCTGAAACCTATATCCATGGTCAAGGCTTGTGATTTTCTTGTTTATTTTGTATTTCTTCAGGGCTTTAGTATTTCTCCTGAACTCTGAGCTGCCTCACATTGCTTAATGATTAGGGAAATATGGAATTTTGTTCCTCGTATCATAAGAGAGAAGAAAATAAGAAAAGTTAAAAAATCAAGTGTCAGGCCTGCAGTCATCTTTTCTTTTGGATCTTTGGCCTGCCACACCTCTATTATTCTACTATGCATTTTCTACTGTGGGAAAATGGGAGGAGGATTGTAAGGAGTGAGATGCTATGTAACCATAACAAAAAATTTTCTAGAAAGCCGAGGTCATCCTTTGTTTTCTCCTCTGCACCTGACTGGAACTGCCAGCATGGCAGTGGAAGATTGGACCATGTGATGGACTTGTGGGTGTGGGGGTAAGATCTTGAACTTTCAACTAAGTGGGCAAAACCAGGAAGCTTTCAGATTCAGGTTTTCCCAGATGTGGAAACATGGCTCTCTTAATAAATTGGAACTTTGAGCAATACTTTGCCTTGGACTCTGATTTACTTTTGGATGCTATTTGGAACCTGACACCAAGAATCACTTGAGGCCAAGATCCTATCACTGATATCACTGGTCCAGTATGAATTCCTGTACTATTTCTGAGAATGCTAAAAAAAAAATCATGAAGATCTGCATGCCTGGAAGTTCTTAGATTATAGTGAATGGCTCACAGAAACCTGTATGCCAAGAGGAATAAGGTCCTTCAGAATGGATGTTATGATATGAATGACGTTATTTGCTATATGAGATTTCAATATTAATTTCTTGAGATTTCAGCATTACTAAACTAAGAGTACAATAGCTGTATCATAAAAAGTAAAGCTTCACCATTTATGTACAATAGTATAGTGAAGAGAGCACGGAGGACAATTAGCTTTCAAATATGAATATATGCTGCATTACTTTTATTATCCAGTGCCAGTTGTCCCACCTTTTATAACACAAAAAGATCCTGAGCCTAAAATGGTCTTTAATGTTATCATGCATGTTATATTATTCTGTTGTTCATCACAATCCCTCATCCTGAATGGTTGTGAGTTGCATTGATATCTGGCATAAAAACCAATTTGTTTTATGAAAAGTATAGCCTGGGCATCTCTTATACATTTGCCTTAATCCTCCCTAATTAGCTTCACCAGAACCAGACAAAGTATCAAAGTATTCTTTATAAAGATCCTCAATCATCCATCAAATCACATGTGATCAAATCACACACAGAGATTCTTCAGTTTTTGGAAGTATGAGACAAATACCCTTCATGTGAGAAATGGGAGAAGGAAAATTGATTTTCACCCATTTGTGAAGAGAAGCCTGACAAATATTTGTCCAGAAGATTGGTAACCATATTTTCAAAACACTTCAATGCTATTTTTCACATTTATTCTCCAATTTATTTTTCTACTGTAAATACATAAGTATTATAGCTTTGTTACTAAATTGTATTAAATGTAACTAAATTAAATGAATATAATCAATTGTTCATATGTTTACTTGGGTTATTTGGGTTTCAAAATTACATACATATATAGATTTAATGTAATCATTATTTTGCAACCTGAAATGCCTTTTTTAAAAGAATATGTACCTATTTTTTTAAATTGATGTTAGATTCTGCTTCAATGTCCTGACCTAAAAGGCACAAGAAAATATCTGAATTGTTTGTAATTCTTTGTGCACATTTGCCTATCAGGTGCAAATAACCCAAAACAGGAGATGAATTCAAAACACTTTATTATATTATTTGATTATTATATGCTACCTATATACAAGAATGTGATCTACTAATATTCAAGCCAAATTGTCACTAGATAAAGGTCAATGGAATTCATGGGAGGCTGGATTAGAATATGTTGTGGGAGTGCAGTGACTCCAAATGGATTACAAATTTGATTGCACATCATGCATTTTGTATATATTAAAATAATAAATTTTGAACTTTGTATGGAAAATCTGGTTCAGAAAATGATCCCTGAATCAAAAATCATCAAAGTTCATTTTTACAATTCATTAACAATATTTTCCTTATACCCAAGGCATAAATAGGACCAGTGAAGGTCATAGCTATGACAAAGATATTTTAACATAACTAATACCAGTAGCTGCCTTTTATCACTTAAGCTCTTGATTAGATGTTAAGTATATAAAACTGAAAATTTCAAAAGAAACCAAAATGTACTTCTTGCTTAGTAGGCATATGCGGTATTTTAAAAATTCTACCTAACACAAGTTTTCATAGCAATAATTTGCCTTCAGGGATCATATACTGTACATTAAAACATCACTATCATGTATATGTGTTAGGCAGGTGATCTAAGACTTAGGATATATTACAAAATCAGTTGCAGGAGTTTCAAAAACAATTCTCAAAAAAAAATTAATTGAATTTGCTGTAAGGTTTTCTATATGAGAGTAATATTGAATTGATTGATACTTTGGTCAAACTCCAATATCTGTGAAGCCAATCATTGCAGGAGTTTTAAAAAAATCTGCTAGTGGCAAATGATTAAGCACACAACACAACTGTGAAGCATTTTCATTTCTTTTGTTTTCTATTTCAGGAACTTGTAGTCCAGAACAACTTGTTTCTTGTTTTTCTCCTTGATACTCTGAAAACATATGGCCTTATATAATTTGCAGGCATGCTCATTACAACTAAGGATTTTCATGTTTTATTAAAGTATCAGTTCTACAAAATTCAAAATTCAAAATGTCCAAATGAAAATAACAACACAGCATTGAGGCATCATTGTGCCATCATAATAATCAAATTGTCTGGTGAATCTGGAATTATAATTCCAGGACATTTTGTATGCATCAAGTTGAAAGCTGCTGCTTTGATATTATTTTTTGCTTAAGCTGTTATTGTTATTGTTATGATAGCATTATTACTAAATAAAAATTCAAAGCCAAATCCAGAACAATAAAAACTAATTAAGACAGTATAATAATGACTATAAATGCAATTAAATAATACATTAAAGCTACTGCTAAAAGAAATTCCAGTGGCTTAGCTGGAGAAAGCCTATTAATACCCTCTTTTAAATGGAGAAAGTATGGAGACATATCACAACATCAGAAATAATGCATTTCTCAAATTGTGAGAATACAAAATAAAACCTTTTGCCATATGCTCCAAATTTCAAGCTCAGGACTCCAATTTTTTTAAATGTAAATTTTCTCAAGTGCAACAAAATGTACTTAAAATCAGTTTTCTTACATTATCAGCTATGACAAGGGCCATATTAATCATTTTTATTTATGAAAGCCACTATTTCAATTCATGCAAAATGAATATTGAATGAAAACTTAGTTCTTAAAACTTTCATGTGAACTATTTACTTTAAATTAGCATTATATTCTCTGCATGCAGAAATATATAATAACCATCTGCATAACAGATGATTCAAACACCAGAATTTCCCAGCCAGCATAGCTATTGCTAAGGTTTTTAAGAGCTGAAGTTGCCCAGGTTGGGAAATTTTAGGGATATCTTATGAATAGTCTGCTTGCTGATAAGAACCTAGCCACAAGATCCATGGTGGTGCAGTGGTATAATGCTGTACTGCAGGCTACTTCTGCTGATTGCTGATTTACCAGCAGTTCAGCAGTTCGAATCTCACCAGACTCAAGGATGACTCAGCCTTCCATCCTTCCAAGGTGGGTAAAATGAGGACCCAAATAGGTGTGGGCACTATGCTGACTCTGTAAACCAGTTAAAGAGTGCTCTAAAAGCACTGTGAAGTGGTATATAAGTCCAAGTGCTATTGCTATTGCTATATCTGAGATTAAAGAGCAACAACTGCTTAAAGCAGCTTAAGCACTCACGGAGCTTTAGATTTGTACTGCACTTATAAAAGTTCTCTTTGTATGTTCCTCTTTACTTTTTATTTAATTTATTTTTTACCAGTATATATGGCAGAAGTCTATATTTGGGAGGAATGAGAACTAATGAGAACGTGATGCTCACTTAATAAGGTGAAAGTTGTTTGGAAAATGTGTGGCTTCAGGGAGATTTATGTCATTTTTCCCCACTAGAAAACAGGTAAAATGGAAGTCACACGCATTAGGAGCTATATATAAGACTAAATATTGCTGTGTCTGAGTGATAAATTATAAGGACAAGTTCTAAAAAATTGCCTCTTTTCATCAGGCTAAAAAGTTTAAATGAAATCTGAAATAGCTTGCCAACTACTTTACCACAAGGAATGTACTTTTTTCCTTCTCTTAATTCTACTTAAACTTCCTGACCCATTTTTGAGAAATATTTTACTGTAAGAGTTACATTTTCCCCCAGAATTGATCATTATAAGCTTAAACGTTGTTAGGGGGACATTTAGAAGATTATATAACCTAGATAAATTATTTCTCAATAGGTTAAAGTAGAAAAGTAAAATGTTGTTATTCTTACATTATCCCAAGTGTAATTAGGCTGAATATTCAGCTGTTGCTTTGGGAATTTTATCTTGCAAGGAATGCAATAAGATCTTCAGGGAATAACATTTATTTGATCTGTGCCAGAGAACATGGAGAAAAGAAACTGTAGATGTACAAAAGACAAAGTTACATTATTCCATCATTCAGTCTAGGAAAATAGTATTTCAGGGCCAAAGTTTTTTTTTTTAAAAAAAAGGAAAGTTGCTGTTGTAGGATGGTCTTGACTGTCTTGTGGCATTTAACCAATATTCTTTATTGGGCTCAGTTTACTGAGGGTTTCATGGACATGGTCAAGTACTTTTATTCCCAATAGTACAGAGTTGAGTGTCAGAGAGAGAATGTGAATGCACACATGTGTGCCTTCAAGTCTTGTTGACTCCTGTCAATTGTGTGGATGGTCTTTGCAGCTTTCTTGGCAAGATTCTGGCAGTAGCTTGTCACTGTCTACAATTGAGACAGACAGAGAGAGTAAGCTGAGAGAGGGACTAGAATTAGAACTCAGGGTCTCCCACTTTCTAGTCTGCCACCTTAACTCTTACATCAAACTAGTTCTCACAGAAATAATTGGCCATTGTCTTTTTTCAGGTGCAGCTTTTTTTTTTTCAATTTTCCAGTATAGACAATAGGTGTCAGATACCCTGTTGTTTTTTCTTCCAAAAACTAACTGGGACCAATCCTGCTAAGTTTTCTGGGATCAGCCAAGTCTGATCTGCTGCTGCTGTGTACTTGGCACTACATTCACAATATCAGTTCTTATTTATGAAGAAAATATTTCTTCTAAGAAAGAAAGTAATGATTTATTTGATAGAAAGGCTCAGTGGCTAAGACGCTGAGCTTGTCAATCAGAAAGGTTGGGAGTTTGATGGTTCGAATCCCTAGCACCATGTAACAGAGTTCCTGTTACTTGTCCCAACTTCTGTCAACAAAGCAGTTCAAAAGCATGTAAAAATGCAATTAGAAAAATAGGGACCACCTTTGTTGAGAAGGTAACAGCTTTCTGTGTGCCTTTGGCATTTAGTCGTACCAGCCACATGACCACAGAGACGTCTTCAGACAGCGCTGGGTCTTTGACTTTGAAACTGAGATGAGCACTGCTCCCTAGAGTCGGGAATGACTAGCACATATATTCAAGGGAAACCTTTACTTTTATATGTATTAAAATCATATGTAATTTAGAAATTCTTGTTTATGTTCGGGGAAAAGGTAAAAGGTAAAAAGTAAAGACTTGCAGAAAGAAATCATAAGATAATATAATTCATAAGTTGTTTATTATCACATCTGAAAGAAAGTACCTAGAAATGTTCAAAATTTGAATAACTGTTTTCATGTCAATAATGGGAAAATAAAATAATATTAACTGTAATGTGACAAGGATGTTCCCATAAAAATAGAAAGAAATGGAATAAAAGAAAATATTAGCTTATACAGTTGGGACTCCCAAAAGGTTGTAAAGAATTTAAGATACAGGATTGTCCATCTAAATGCCTAGTAAGCAGTGGTGCATGGTGTTGTACCAGTAGCAGAAATTCATATACAAGTCTCACTTTGAATAGCCACAGAAAAAATCCAGTTGCCTCCAGCTTTCCCTTCCAAAGTCAAAATTCTGGCACAAGTTATCTGTAGACCCATAACTCTTTCCTTCAATTAAAATGGCTGTTGAGGAAGAATGAAATGGACTAAAACAGTATTGTCCATCACAACTAAAAGGAAGGGAACTTTCCAGCATGTTCATGAGGAAAGTACAATTGGGTCACCATTTTTTTTTTTTGCTGAGATAACTTTGGAAAAGTGTTGCTTGTAAAAATATAGTGCACCCTCATATATAAAGATAGAAATACAGAGAGAAGAAATATGCTTTAAAATTGTATTTTTCTAATAGGTTTCCACTTTTTATATATTGTTGATTCAACACTAGCAAAGATAATAAGTTAGTAGACTCCTCAGCTATTCTTCTTTTAACAAGACTGGTACCTCTACATAAAACATATTTGCCCATATATGCAGGAGATTAAAATAAATACAAATACATAATAGAGCTGTCCAAGGTACTGGCCTTAACTTCTGTAGGGGCCAACAATTGCTGTCCTGGCTTAAAAGGACAGGACAGGTGCTGGTCATTTTTAGTCAGTCTGTCCTCTCACAATAATACAAAGTAATATAGAGCAAGGGGAAAAAAAAACAAAGGAAAAGAAAAATAGAAGAAAAAGAAATTACAAAGAAGTGCTTTTCAATCTTCCATACAGCAATTATAACTATAATTATACATTTATCTCATTCTATAAAGTTACATCATAACTTTATTCTTTGTATAATATATCATATATAATAATCAAAAACACAAATCATAAGTTCAGTTTTTGCTATTTTAAATTGCATAATTCCACAAGGGGTTTCCATTCAGCAATAATTGTAGATTTGTCTTTCTGTTCAAAGAGATCAGTTTGGCCTTCTCAGCACATTTTATCATGTTCACCAAATATCCTTCATTGTAGACATTGTCAAATCTTTTCATCTTTGTGCACACAATAGTCTTGCTGCAGTTATATATAAAACAAAGTTCCATAAAAAAATTATCAGCTATTTGTCCATCAGTCTCAAGAGAGTATTTCTGCCCTAAAATGCATATTCATTGTTAAAATTCTCTAAATCAAAGTATGTATTTGAATCCAAAATTTTCTAGATTTTTTTACATATCCACCAAGCATGATGAAATGTTCCTTCTTGTGGTTCAAGTTGCTAACATAAATTTAAAGCACCTTTATACATGCTAGACAATTTCTTGGGTGATATATACCAATGTTACATCATTTTTTTTAAAGTTATGTGAAAGAATATAAGATAATGTAAATTATGCATACTGCACTAAGAGTTGATTAAATAGATATAGGAATGATTTGAAGTCCTTTTCTTATATTTTTTGGAAATACTTATGGTCCAAGAACTGCACAGCACAGAAGATATTGGATTTGTTGCATTTTTTTTTGTATTTGAGGCAGGTCTTTGAATATTACAGTAACCCTGATGTTATGTGGGAACTTTTGGCAGATTTGATCATTTCTGTTAATTTGTTAACACTGAAAATAGCATGAAAGAAACATGCTTGTTGCAGTGTATTACTGAATCTATTCTAGAAATAAAAAAATTGAAATGTCACAAGAAGTCAGGATGTAGCTGCAACTATAATATCAAAGCCCATCCGTTTTTAATGTATGTCTTATTTTTGATGCCTGTAAAAATGGGTCAAAACTTTAATTGCAAGTACTATTATGATTTTGAGTGGGAACATTCTTCCCCAAGGATGCCTCTGAAGAATAGCTCTGCAAACAACTGCAGTTAGATACACAGAGGATTTTTTTCAGGAGCTGCAGTTCATAATTTCTTTTTGTGTGTGGAGAGAAAACAATAGTTGCAACCAAAATAAAATATTATTCAAAGATAAATACCAACTATTTCAGAAGGATGCTCATAGTATGCTTTAAGCAGTGGTGGGATTCAAATAATTTAACAACCAGTTCTCTGATCTAATGATTTCTTCCAACAACCAGTTTGTCAAACTGTTCAAAAACTTAACAGCCGGTTCTCCTGAAGTGGTATGAACTGGCTGAATCCCACCACTGGCTTTAAGGCTTAAGAATCTCTTTAAAAATGTTAGAAATAGGGAGGCAGTATTATATCAGATGTTTTCTTCTCAAAAGTAGGTCTGTAGAAAAATCTGTAACACACCATGGTGGAATCTAAGCAAAGCCAGACTATACAGTACTACGTTATTTAATCACTTATATTTCTGTCTGACAGCATAAATATTTCATAGCCTTCTGCAACATATTACTTATTTCTCACCACACATGTGTAATGTGATGATTAGAGCACCAGACTAGTTGTATAAAAGTAGTTTTCTCTATATATTACTTCAGCAATCAATTTTTGGAGAGAAAAGTGAGCTTTAGGTAAGCTTGACTGAAATAGAATAAACAATATGTTTCAGTCCATCATTCAGTTTTTGGGTTCTAATTTCAACCTCAACCTTGTACTCATGTTTTAAACCATCCTTCCATTTCCTTAAGATTATTTTTTCACTAGGACTTTTTTCCTGTGGTTATAGTTTGAATTAGCCTGGGGAGTTCTGTTAGATAATATTCTCAAAACAATCTTTTTAAATTATTCAAATTTCTGGTTATTCTTATTGGATTTGAAATACAGCTTTTATAATTTTTTTATGAGCAATATACAGAGAGGGAAAAATGCTTGTTGTTTTACAAACAAAATTCAGATTGCTTTTAGTATTCATATATCAAAGGAACCTTTATTTAGGGAATAAGAAGATCTTTGTAATGGAATCAATCAGGAGTCTGGTAGCATCTCTTCTGACAAATGCATTTGATTAAGAAGAACAAGCCTTCAGGATCTAACTTTTAATCAAATGGGTTCATCAGAAAAGGTATTTCTAGATCCCTGACTTTTGGCTATCATAGACTTAACACAACTGCCTTCCTACATAGCAACATCAGGGTGTCTATTTCTCCTATTACTGAAACAGAATTAATTATAGGACCTTCCCAGTGACCTCAATGTTTAGTGCCCAGCAGAAAGTAATTTAGTGCATCTGATCACTAAGAGTCAATCAAGCAAACTAAATAATTGAAGAAACACTAGCAAAACAGCATAGCAAGGCAACGGCTATTAATAGCAAAGTTTAATAGTTTAATTAAATATATCTCAACAAAGATTGCCCAGCCTAACACCTCAGTCCCTCTTCAAATAATTTGACCTCAAACCCAATCTCTTCTAAATGTTTCCAGCTGTTGAATGGCATCTGCCTATTTCCCAAAACAAAGTATCAGAATACATTACTACCATAAATCTGATTTGTGACTCCCTATTCAATATCTTGATGGAAATATTTTGGCAAGTGTATGCAAAGATTCATAATTATATATTTTCTTGCTAATATTTTTCCCTACTCTCTTTCCACTGTAACATAAAAATGGGATGGCTGGATATTCACTTAATATTCTGATAAAATGGATTTCAGAATGACTAGTGCAGCCAAATATATGAAAATGTTTTATGCTAACTGCTGTTAACCATTATTGGAGATTTCTAAATTTGCTTTAGCAGGAATTCTGAGCACCTATACTTGAGATTATTTAATTGCAAATAGTGTGAATGTAATTCCTCAGATATGCAAATGTCTTTTTTTAAGTGTGCTTCAGTTCCAATATATTTATAAAATCCACTTATACTATCTTCAATGCTACATTGCTCTTTTGAGCTGAACTGGATTCAGACTGACTTCAAATGTATGTTTATCATTCAAGGGTCTAGAATGTTTAAGTAGCTTTCAGCATACCCAGTGTTTGAATTACAGGTTATATTTGTTAACACTTTAAAGTTAAAAAATACCATGTATTCTTTACATAGATAACTCGCACAAAACAACCAACTTTTAGCTGTTCAACATCAAGTTCAACTTCTGACAGCTGTCTTAGTTGTTATGCATGTTTTGCTTTTCATTTCATTTTTCATTTCATTTTCCCTTTATTTGTATGCCGCCCTTTTCCCTGGGGGGACTCAGGGCGGCTCACAGTTCAAAGAGGGGGGGGGAGGACAAACAATTTCCAACATAAGGACAATACAACATATTAAAAGAAACACAACAGTCACACAATTCGAGTGGGGTCAGAATCTTAACCCCAGGCCAGCCGGGACAGCCAGATCTTTAGGGCGGCGTGGAAGGACTGGAGGGTGGTGAGGGTCCGAATCTCCATGGGAAGTTCGTTCCAGAGGGTCGGAGCAGCCACCGAGAAGGCTCTCCTCCGGGTAGTTGCCAGTCTACACTGGCTGGATGATGGAATTCGGAGGAGGCCTAATCTATGCGATCGTATCGGTCTAGTGGAGGTAATTGGCAGTAGGCGGTTTCTCAAGTACCCAGGTCCAGTACCACGAAGGGCTTTATAGGTGATAAGTAGCACCTTGAATCGCACCTGGAGATCAACAGGCAGCCAGTGCAGCTCGCGGAGGATAGGTGTTACGTGGGTAAAACGAGGTGCACCCACAATCGCTCGCGCGGCTGCATTCTGGACTAGCTGAAGTCGCCGAATGCTCTTCAAGGGCTGCCCCATGTAGAGCACATTGCAGTATTCCAGCCTAGAGGTCACAAGGGCATGAGTGACTGTTGTGAGGGCCTCCCGGTTCAGGTAGGGACGCAACTGGTGCACCAGGCGAACCTGGGAAAATGCCCCCCTGGTCACAGCTGACATATGATGTTCGAGAGTCAGCTGTGGATCCAGGAGGACTCCCAAGTTGCTAATCCTGTCTGAGGGGGGTAGAATTTGACCCCCCAGCCTGAGAGATGGAACACTTGGCCAATTCGCGGGAGGGAAACACAGCAGCCACTCGGTCTTTTCTGGATTGAGTACAAGCTTGTTGACCCCCATCCAGTCTTTAACAGCCTCAAGACCCTGGCTCATCACATCCATTGCTTCGTTGAGTTGGCACGGGGCGGACAGATACAACTGGGTATCGTCCGCATACTGGTGGTATTTTATCCCGTGCCGTCGAATGATCTCACCCAGCGGTTTCATGTAGATGTTGAAAAGAAGGGGGGACAAGACCGAACCCTGCGGCACCCCATATGTTAGGGGCCTAGGGGTCGATGTACTGATGTACTAAATCATGGGTGTCAAACTCGATTTCATTGAGGGCCACATCAGGGTTGTGTTTGACCTTGAGGGGCCAGGGTAGGTGTGGCCATGATAGGCGTGGACATGGCCAGCTTGACATCACATGTTTCAGGGGAGCCTATGGTGGCCTGAGTACTCTGCCATTGAAAACAGGCTCCCGAGCTCCGTTTTAGCTGACATGGCCTCCTGCAACCCTTTGCCATGAAAACAGAGTTTGGGAGGGCCGCACACATTTTCACTGGCAGAGGCACCGTGGGCCGATAGATATACATATACATACAGACACATACACACACACACATATATACACACACACACATACATAATACATAATACATACACATACACATACATATACATATACATACACATACATATATATGCATGTTAATGCTATGAGAGCCTTTCTAACTACATTTGATAACTTAATATACAAATGATGGGAAATACTGTGACTAACCGCTGCAATCAGCCTTGAGAAACTGCTGTTTGAAAGTGATTGCACATATTATCTCAGCGAAGTTTCTATAGCTATTGACAAAAGTTATTTCATAGCTATTATGGTCAGGTTCAGTCTGCAAATCTGATCAAAGTAATACCTTAAAGCACTTTGGCTGGTAGCATTAAATCAAGTGTAGGGCATTATAAAACTGTGTGTGTGCATATTTAAATATTTTAGAATCCTCATCTAAGAATTTATTCTTTATATCAGGGCCAATTGAAAGAGGATTATTCATTTGCAACATGCTGGTGTATATTATCATTCTTTCTAATTTAAGAGGGTACTTAACATGCGAAGAAGCCATCACACTGCAGTGCAAAACTCACTGACATTTGAAAAGAAATCTTTCGATGGAATGGGGTGTAACTTTTATTGTTCAATGTAATTCTGCACAGATAAATTGGGACTGCTGTATCATTTGCCAAGACAGCTTTAAAAAGATATGTACAGTATGATAAACAGGTACCTAACATCATTGTTGCTGTTGCCTTGAAACAACAAAATATGGGCGGGGGGGGGGGTTCTGCCCAGGAAATACATATGAGATATGAGAAGCTGTTGCAATTTTGCTTTGAAGCTAAAATAGAAAATATTGACTCCCTGGAGAAGATCTATATCTAGACAGCAAAGATAATTGTATGGCTGTTCTACTTTTGGGATATATACCTCAGATAGTAGATGCAAGGAATAACAGGGATGGGGTGCGATGGAATAGGGGGTTGTTTGAATAACTATGTGTGCACTTAAGACTCTCAGTCCTTGTACAGATTCAGATGTCAGGTGCCTTAATTTTTAACAAGGAAAATACACTTTCTAAATGCACATGTGTGAATTGATTTTATTTTGGTTCATTTATTGCTCTGCCACAGGAACCAATTAATAGAGAAGTCCTTCCGTGACAGCAACTTATAACATTGTAACTGCCTTTTTCCTTTGCCTCTGGTGGGTTCAGGTCAAGCTGTGAACAAAGGACATGTGATGCGAAATAGAAAAGTTGTCACATATTATATACTTAGTTGACATACACATAAAAACCTTCAGAATGTTATTTCATGATGCTCAATCACTTCCAGGATTCTAGTTATGGATTCAGAACTGCCCTCCTATTTCTAAAGTGCTTTCCTTGTTATGTGTTTGGAAACAGTAATTAAAGCAAAATGTGGTAGTTAGAAAAGGATTCTTTTCTATTAACTTTCCTAACTTCCAGTATGTTTTCCATTATAATTTCTTTTTTGACTGTACTGCTTCCTCGGAGTTCATTGGGGTTGCTTTGGGCATGATGCTTTATTCCTTCATTTCTGCTAAATGTGGCTTTTTATGAGAAATTTTAATCATATTTTAATTGTATATGCTCCACCATGGGGTATAGTAGTACACACAGGAATGCAATTTGTAAATTTAAAAAATAGTAATTTATGGGCTAATTACAAATTAAGACCAAGTTAGTCTATCTATTACTAATTTTAATAAGCACTTGATAGTCTGTAATCCTACTAGTGCATAAAAAAGAGACAGCATAGTGTAAAGATTAAAACATGAGACTAGAATCTGTATCCAGCAGATATAAGGTCATCCTTAGCTATGGAAACTCACTAAGTTTCAAAGTTTTAACCTTTAACTCAGAGTTTTAAAAGTCCGAATTAATTACTTGTCTCAACCCAAACAACCTCACAGAGAGCAATATATATATACACTCCTTCGAAGTGCTGAATAAAAGGAGCAATAGAAATTTTAACATCAGAAACCTGAACAAGAGATGTTAGCCTTGGCTATAAACAAAGGGTTGATAAGACAAGATGATAAAAATGATTCCTTTCAACATTAGAGAGACCTTCACACTCCTCAGTCCACCTGCTTACCCACCATGCCTGCCATCTGTGAAAGTGAAGCTGTAATTCTGTATTTTTGTCTGTGACGCTCCCAGAGGAGCAAAGCAGCAATCAAATCTGCAGTTGAAGCCACTTAATTGAATTTGCTGTATTGAACAGGGTTCCACTTTAATTTGAAAATCTGCTCTGAGAAAGGCCTTCGACTGAAACCATGTTGAATTAAAGTACCCTGTTGAAACTTTCAGTTCTAATAATCAATGCTATGTCCCTTTGCTGACCTGCAACTGAGACCAAAACCTAGTTTCCACTGTGCCTTTGAGAGGTTTTTCAGTATGTTGTCTGCACTGATGAAATATATTTTAAAACTCCATTTGTCCAAGGTTACCGAAGGGAGAGGGTTTGAATTCCCACATTTTGCTTCCTGATGTTTATGCAACTGTTTATTTTAGACTACTCAAGAGCTCAATTTTTATACAATCAATCCATACATATCCACCTTTTTTATTTTTTGAAAACCAAAGAACTCAGTAGATTTATGGGTGAATGGATTGGATTGGATTCATAGAACCTCTGTTCCTCTCTTCTGAAACTATTTCCTGTGCATGCTACAAATCTAGAGAAAGATTTATGTTGGTCTACCCAGCAGTAAGTACTTATTGGCAAGCAGTTCACAAGGGAATTGTCTTCACCTCTATTTGTCAGTGATCCAAGCTAAGCATTTCTAAATCATATCATTCTTCATATTAACTACTCTGTTCAAAATCCTTGCTTGGAGAATCATTGTTATTGCTTATAAAGCAGATGATCTCCAGGTCGGGGAAAAAAGGCAAAGTTATATGAATGATTTCTTATGCCTGTCCTAGAATCAATATAGACACAATTCCAAATTATATGAATACAAAAACTGGAATCTCTCTCTCCATATGATTTAAAATTATGGATATATTAAACATATTTTAATAACATGTAGTGCTTTTGAAGATTTATTATCCAGCAGTATTTCTGTTTGCTTTAATTTTTCCCTTTTGGCACTTTTAGCCTTCCCTGTAGACTTGGTTGATGGAAAGCTGGTAACATAGTGAGCCTTCTGTGAAATTTATTATCTTTTTAGGTAACATAAATATCTTAAACAAAACTTTGGAGTCAACATCAAAACATAAAATATATCTTGTGTTCTCTCTAGCAGTTTTATATTTTATGTATATTTGATGTTAATGTGAATTTGGTATCTGGCTTTAATAAATAGATGGGGAAGGGAAGACTAAACTGTAGTTAGTTCAGCTGAACACTTTAATTGTGCAGGATTAAAAGGCACCTTAAATTTCAGGGAGGTGTAAATCCTACCTGCTAACATTAAGTATTTTTTTAAGTCATGAAGAGATTTATAATGCTTGATAGAATTTTTCTGAAATAGTTAGTTTGCAGTTTTAATTTTTTAAAAAGCCAGTGTGATCACTGTAGGACTGTGAGGCTTTCATCAGTGGGTTAATCAGCAAAAGAAAGGTTGATTAATTCAAAGCGCCAATGCTAATTGCTACCATAATGATTGGCACAAACTTCAGGGTATATATATAAGGGTAGTCTGTCCAAATTTCTTCTGCTGAACATCTCAGAGGTACCATTGATCATAATAATGTTCTGAACTGCTTTTTAGAAAAGGGGCCTCAGATGTATATTTTTATTATCCAATATTTTCCTAGAGATCATTTTCAGAAAGCAGTGCTTGAAGACTTAATATCTGCCCTTTACATGTTGGGATATGGTGTTTCTTGGGTTCAGTTTTGTTGCCCATATTATCTAATAACTATTAAGTCAATCAAGGGATTTAGGCTGCCATCCATATTAGGATGAGTTACAACAGTATGTCTCATTTTCATCTACTACCAAGGAAGCTTATTAATGCTTGCTAGCAGTAATTGGCTCGGTGGGGGAGAATAATAAATAGAAAAATGTAATAATTCATACAAGGCAGAACTGTTCTTGGTCATGAAGGTTTCAAGTTGATTTGGAGAGACACCTCCAGATCAATCAATTTTACGATCTGCATAGTTGGTGGCTTTGCTAGTTGGCAAGTTCCTTAGTTTGGGTAAAGCCACCAACAATGTACACAGCAGATTATAAAATTGATTGGACTGGAGGCACTACATTATCCAAATCAGCTTGAACATTTATTCCTGATAAGGTCAGAACTGATCATGAAGACATATGACTCTGTCACATCCAAACTGGGTTACTGGAATTTGTTCTAGTTGAAGCAAAATTTGAAGAGTCTCTAGAAACTGTAATTGATCCATAAAATAGCTGCAAAAATGCACTCTGGTTGGAATTCTGAGAACTGAAATCCATATATAAAAAAATCTCCACGTTTAGGGTGTTCTCGCTCCAATACAAAAATTAAACTCTCACCAAAATGACATGCTTCTCTCCTGCCCTTGCATTGTGGAGCTGTCAGCTGGTTCAACAACCTTATGGCTGCCTTGTAGCCACCAGCAAAAGTGGCTTTTTCCTGGATCACCAGAGACTTTGTGGGTGTCTCCGGGATCGATGGGATATACCCCTACCTGTCACCATCTCTACGGGATGGTTTAGGTCCAGGTTGGACCGTCCAGCGACCGGAGTTTGGTGGTGATCTTGGAGCCCCAAGAAAGTCCATCATTTCACCATGAGGTCAATTAACCTCCCCCCCCCCATCCTTAGTTTCTTGTTTGCCAATCCAAGTTATCAATTTCTATCTGGGCCTCTATACCACATAACAGCGCCTGACTAGGTATTTATTGCTTTGATGACATTTTCACTATTTAGCTTTAATTTCAAAATTTTCTAAACTCATTTGATATAATTGGTAGAAGTGCTTTCTTGGACTTGGTTCTGTAAGAAATTGGAAGCTTCAAAAAAGAACCTCTTTGAAATATTTGTAGCCATCTTCTGGTGCTAATGCCCTTATCAAATTTTCATTTTAAAACTGTATCCCATAATTTTCAACAATTTTGCCAGATCCAATTTCACAAAGAGTTCATGCTGCATATGTGCTATAGGTGGGAAGGTAACGGCGTTCTGTGCCCCTTCAGCATTTAGTCATGCTGGCCACATGACCACAGAGATGTATTCAGACAGCGCTGGCTCTTTGCCTTTGAAACAGAGATGAGCACTGCCCCCTAGAGTTGGGAACAAGTAGTACATATGTGCAAAAGGAACCTTTACTTTACCTTTATGTGCTATATGCTCATTATGTTTTAGTGGGTCTCATCTTTAATGGAAATTTATTCCAGTATAAATCCATTGCAGATTTCTTTTCCATCTTTAACATGCACTGAATAAGTAGGGACTTGTGCCATTTGGGGGCCAAATAACACTGAAAGTCTTATGTTGAATTCTATCATTATTTCTGATTATTATATCAGTGATTTTTCACAATCACTGAACATATAATCATTAATTGAGGACTGCCTATAACAATGCTTGAAAACTTTCAGTAAACAGTGACTGTTCTCATAGAAGCTGTATCATCCTTCTAGTTGCTGGCCAAATAACACCAGAACTTCTATGACCCTGTTAAAAAAATTCAAGACTGTGGGTGTATGTCTGTAGTGTGCAGATTACATAGTCCTATTAAAGTTAGATAGCAATAGCAGTAGACTTATATACCGCTTCATAGGCCTTTCAGGCCTCTCTAAGTGGTTTACAGAGAGTCAGCATATTGCCCCCAACAATCTGGGTCCTCATTTTACCCACCTCGGAAGGATGGAAGGCTGAGTCAACCCTGAGCCGGTGAGATTTGAACCGCTGACCTGCTGATCTAGCAGTAGCCTGCAGTGCTGCATTTAACCACTGCGCCACCTTGGCTTAGATAAGAGACACCCGCAGGTAATTAAAAGTCCTCCATCCCAAGTAACTAGTGCTTTTAGATTGCAAATCCCTTTTTTATGTTTGTAGCTGCCTAGGTAACATAAATTAAACCATTATATTTCAAGATTATATGGCACTGTTTGTGCTTAATAGAGGTTTGCTAGAAATATTGTGCATATAAAATTTTTCAGGCTACTCTGTTTCATAAAATGCTTCAACTACTCCTAGTGATTAAAAACTGTCAGTGGCACTCTTGGACCTACCCACCCTATTGCTGCTAATCTAATTGGCATCAGGCATTGATGCCTCTTGACAATTGGGGTGATTCAAACTGATGGGGAAGCAAAGAACCATGCTTAGCCTGAAGAAGATGCCTACTTCAGAATGACTACGCTAGCTCTTGCTTTTGGCAATGAGGCTACAGTTTTTTTTTTTAAAAAAGATACTATACATTTTATTCCATTCAAAAATTAACTGTGCAGTCAGATCTTATATAGAAAAGAAGCTTCCCTCCTCTGATGCTACACTGATGCTAATCATATTTGTAGTCACTTTCAGATACATGGGATTAAAAATATAGTTTGGTAGTCCTGTTTATTTGGCAAATGAATTATTTGTTAGATAATAAGATAAGATAACATTTATTGTCATTGGTTTTATTGTGAGCAGACTGGCAAACATTAAAAATGAAATGATGCTGCCTGATCGCAAAAGAAAATATATGTTTACCTATATAACACATATACACATCATATATATAGTGTCTCACCATTGAGCGACCAAGCTCGCCTACTTGTTAGATGCACACCCTGAAATTTGATGGTGCTAAACACATCGACAGGTGAATCATTAATATATAAAGGTGTGTGGCTATGGCTGCCTTTTCTGAAATCAACCATGATTTCTTTAGTTTTTCCTATGTTTAAGAGGAGGCTTTTTTATTACACCAGTTCACCAAACCCTCTATCTCCTTATGGTAAGCACCCTCATTGTCACCCTGAATAAGGCCCATAAGTATTGTATCATCTGCATACTTCACATTATGGTTGGTGGCAAACTTGCACAACAATCATGGGTCAACAGGCTGAATACAGCAGACTTAGGACACAGCCCTGAGGAGTACTTATGCTCAAGAAAATAGTGTTATAAATATTAGTCCCAACTCACACATACTAGGCCCTATCAATAAAAAAATCAAGAATCCAGTTGCATAAAGTAGTATTAAATCCTAAAAGGCCCAGTTTGTCTACTAGAAGCTGAGGTATAATTGTATTAAATGCCAAACTGAAGTCGACAAACAGCATTTTCACATGAGTGTTTCTTTCCTCTAAGTGTATCAAGCTCAGATGGAGAACAGAAGAAATAGCATCCCTCATAGAGCAATTTGGATGGTAAGCAAACTGAAGAGAGTTGAATATTGGTGGGAGGTTGGATACAGTAATGTCCTTTATTGGCCACTCAAAACATTTCATAATGTAAGTTCAACTAGACGGTAATCATTTAAGATCCATAATTGTAGCCTTTTATGGCACTGGTAAAATAAAAGCAGACCTAAAACATGATGGGACCACTTCTTGCTGCAACAAAAATTGAAAATATATGTGATAACACAAGCCAGCTCCTCTGTAGATTCCTTAAGCACATGCCCAGGAATATTTTCCTTCGCCTGCTGCTTTCCGATTGTTAACTTACTGCAATGTCCTCAGACAGAGGTAACATCAAAGCTAAGCATTTGCTGGTCATTTGCTGACACAGCTTTCCTCACAGGGGCGTTCTTTGATGCCCTCAATCTTCCAAAAAATGTGTTCAGCTTGTTTAAAAAGTCTATGTCTCCCTTACAACACGATGAAGCCACCTTATAGCCTGTTATGGCCTGGATGCCTTGCCACGTACGGCTGGTCTCAGGACTGAGTCCTGAAAAAAGTTCTGAACTTTCTGACAATGGGCTTGCTTTGCTCTTTTTATGGCGCTTTTCAAATTGGCTCTGGCTGTCCTATGTGCCGGCATATCACCAGATTTAAACACCACATTCCATGCTTTTGAGATCTTGCGAACCTCATATGTCATCTATGTTTTTTTATTAGCCCTCACAACCAGGTGTTCACTTACCTTCCCTACCTGTTTGCAAATGTGAGCGTGCACGCGTGGTCGCTATGCTTGCACACACCCTGTCTACGTGTGCACTTTAGCTTTAAAAAGTGCCTAAATGGGATGGCGTAGAGCCAGGGCAGGTAGGTAGGGCCATCCACGATTTTCGCTACCGGTTTAGGTGAACCGGTACAAACAGCAGACTACCACCTCTGCTCACAACAATTGTTTTAAGGACACAGACATCCACAATGCGCTTCTGAATATATGCATACACAATGGTGTCTTATTCCGCTACACTTATATATTGGATATCTGTTGCTGCTTCTTTATTTACTTATTTATGAATGATTCCTAATAAATAAATATGTGTTCTATTTCTATTCCTGAATCTATACAAAATTTTCTTTGAAGAAACAAAGAGTTTATTTCATTGTTAAGAACTTAACTGTACTTTAAAATACAGAAGAAAACCTGATGTTGATTTTTTATTTTACCAGAATGCAATTTTTCATATGCCACAATTTAAAATTTCCATTAAATTCTAGTTTATATTTTCATAAAGAAAACATAATAAAATGTGCTATAGAAAGAGATAAAGATATTATTTTTTGTATTTTAGAAAATAGAACAGTATTTTTATGTAGATTTCCTTACAATTAATCCACGAAATAACTGTACATACACTAAAAGCTCTGAATACATGTAGGAATTGAATCCTAGACTAATAAAATTGAGATTGTTGTAAACACCCAATTGAAAACAGCTATTACCAGCTATGAAAGAGACTCATCCCTTCACCAAATCATAGGGAGGTGTTACAAAGATTATCATAAACTATCAGGCAGGGATATATTTGGTTCTAAAGTGAAAATAGTTCAGTTGCTGGAATTTTTGTAACCTTATTTCTTTTTTGTCAATAAATCTTGCAAAAAATATATCTGATAATCTTTCCTGGAAATAAACCTTCAAAAAACATGACATGTTATTACTTAAATATTCTTTAAGTCATATTTATGAAGGAGACATTGGTTTGATAAATCAATAAATTCTTTATTTAAGCTGAAATTTGGGTGGTGCACCTAGACATTTTTATTGAACATTAAAAAAAACCTCAAATGCACTTAAATTTAATTAAAAAATATAAATTCTGGTGTAATTCCAAATTATGAGAAAAAATCATATTCCTGTAATAGCTTTAGCTTCATAATAAAAATAAATCTATAGTATTTTAAATAAATAAAATGGGTAATTTTTATGCTCTATCACTTTGTATAATGTGACTGAATCTCAGAAAACATAACTTTTTTTAAAAAAAAATCAGAAGATCTAATACTGATACTGGAAGATTTGGAAGGTTTTGCAGTGGCAAGCAATGACCCCACCTGGGAAAATTGAGCATGGCTGGGTCTTTTCCCCCTTCTCTTTCCCACTCTCAAGGAGGAGATTAAACTGTTCTATTTTATGTATCTGGTTCCAGTAACCGGACATTAAATGGTTGAAATGTCAGAAATAGTTTTTATTTCTCAATTATGCTTTGAAAGAAAAAAGAGAAAGATACCTACTGTATAACTAAAGGCATCAATTGCAAGCTAATAAAAAGGGGGGAGGAAGGAAAAACATGGAGGGAAAAGAATGGAAATATGTGTTGTGCTGTTATGAAGCAACCTCCTCTTTTCATATTTGAATTCCAATATCAAACACAAGTATGTACACCACAACACACATTTTGACTTCCCTCTATCTCCATAGTTACCTACACATATGACCTTCCTAGTGTCTGAGAAGACAGGTTGGCAGTATGGATGAGAGAACAGGGTGGTACAGATCTTCAAAAGGTCTCTCAGATTTGGTGAGTATTCCTACTTATTTGAATCAGATGAGTTTAAACAATAAAAGATTACATAGGATTCACCATTAAATAGTTTGGATTACTTTCCCTCTTTACGTCTGCAAGTTGACTGGAGAATAGATGGGACTCTCCCTCCCCATTGACTCCCACCAAAATTTGGTCAAAGTCTTCTTCTAAGCCCATGAATACTTCTCATTTCCCCAATTAACTCCTGTTTTTAACCTTGGCAATTAATTCATTTACTTGGTCATAAGCGGTTAAAGCCAACCTTATTTTTTTAAGGCGTAAAGATTTCCAATTTTGATGGCATAAATGAGGCATGCTAATCAAAGTGCAAACTTTTGCAAAAGGAGCATTGTCCTGGATTCTTGGGACTGTAGTAATTTTCACACCATTACTTTCTCACACTTGCATTGCTAATTATCCCTTGGTAACGATAATTATTATACCATAGTGATTGCTTCCTTCATCACAGAATAAAAACAATGTTGATCTAAATGTTCAACTTAAAATGTATCTTATCGTGGAACTCCTTTCCCTTTTCCATGGTACTATATTTTAACTGGAGAGAGCAGGGAACAGAAACAGTAAAATACTATTTGCTGAATTAGATCAACGTGTTGAAAAAAAATGAATTTTCATCTTAATTAAGACTTCATTATGGGCCTGTAACCTGTCAGTAACTTCCTTACATATTTATAATTTTATGACCATATAAATTTTTGCAGAAGCGGTTTTGTAATTATCATAGTCACCAAAGATATCATATTTATTAATTATATAGGGAATTAACTAAAAGTAGACTTAATTTTTTTTTAAAAAACATAACAGTAATGGGATTTTCATTATAAATTATAGTTATTGACAAGATCATTAGAATACTATAATATCAGATGTTAAATCAGGTTAAATCATATTTCTCTTCTTGAAAAAAATACATTCTGTAATTTTTGCATGCATCATATAGGACAAAGATATATAATGAAATACCTACTTATAAACCTGGAAGTTTCCTTGGCTATTTGATGTGTTGGTGGGATTTAAAACATTGTTTTAATTTTAAAAAGGGATTGTGGTACAATATAAAACACAGCCTTAGTCTATAGCATCATCTTTATTCATAACAATGCTTATGGTCCCCACAGGGCACATAAGCATTGTAGAAAATAAAAACATAGTGTGCTCACAATGTAATGCTGTATTTGGACATGCACCCATAGGGTAGGAAAAAAAGAGGCAAAATTAAACCAGGATGGAGGCACCTGAGGCAGATTCTAAGCTTAGGTGCAGGGAGTTTGTTTCTGGTCAATAGAGTTTGTGGATAGCATCCAAACAGCCATTTTGAAAGGGCATCCACAGTTCTTTGACTAAAATGGTTGCTCAGGCTTGAAGAATACTATTGAAAAATAGAATAATGATATGTAGTTTTCCTTTAAAGCCCCATTTCCCATTGGTGATTCCAATATGTTTGGGCAACCACAACAAGAATTTTCCCCCTCAATACATTGAAAAGGGCTAGCTTTATAACAACAAGCTTTAGATCCTCTCTCTTTCTCCTCTACATAATGTATAATTCCCCTTGCTATAGCTCTTCTCAGAATTATTAGAATTAGAATTATTAGAATTGGAATTATTAGAATTATAATTTTTATTTATTGGCCAAGTGTGATTGCACACCCAAGGAATTTGTCTCCAGTGCATAAGCTCTCAGTATACATACATTAGGAAAGTATAATGATTATTGCCTATTTATTCTATTTAAAGCAGTGGTAGTCAACCTGGTCCCTACCACCCACTTGTGGGTATTCCAGATTTCGTGGTGGGCGGTAGGAGTGTTGTCCAATACTGAAGCACTTTCCTTTTTTAATTTAATTGATTTCCCTCCTTTATAAATCACCATTACTGTGGAACCGGTGGGCGATTAGAAAATTTTATTTCTAACAGAGATACAAAAGTGGGCGGTAGGTATAAAAAGGTTGACTACCCCTGATCTAAACTAATATTATCACATATAGTGTGACTTCAAATCTAAACTGGCCATTCTCTACTTGCGTAAGATTAAACTAAAAACCATTCCACTTTAAGACCAAAATGAATTTCTGTATATTGAAACAGGGATGACTTCCTGGACAATGCACACTTAACAGCACATAATGGCTGCAATTATGTAAATAATTATGTTAATTAATTTTTGTATAGATTTGGTTTATTTAATCAATAGATTTAAATGGCCTTGCTTTTATTTTTAAGTATACTGCATGTTTTGAGTTGATAGTTTCCATATTTTTAAGTTACTTTTTAATTTTTTAATAAAAGTAATTCCATAGATACAATCTGTAATACTCTAGTACTCTTACAACTCTGTTTAGACACACAACATGGGGCCTGGGCCTAGGGCTGGTTTATGGTTTATTACTGAGTGATTTTCCAAATCTGACTTTGGAAAGAATTGATCTAGAAAATTCCTGAGAAAAAGCAAAAAAAAGTTCCATTGTTAGATTTTCCTTTTGGGTTCATAGCTCTATCAGTATCTCATAGGTGAAGTTTTTTTTAAAAAAACTGAGGTCCGGGGACTTGTTCTAGTGGTTATGTTTGGAAGCAAAAATACAGATTTTATTTTATAGTTCTTCCCAGGACAGCAGTCATAAACAAGCTACCCCTTCCCTTCCCAATCTGGAGTTGTCTATGTTGCTCAGTTGTGAAATTCTGGTATGGATCAAGGAATGAACGCGCCTAAGACTTAATTCCAGGGATCACAACACTGAATTTTCTTTCTGTGAATATTCAGTATTAAATATCTTATAGATATGATTTTGTGTCTTCTTCATGTACTGAATGAGGAAGTATTATAATGTTCTTGAATAAGGGTACAATAGCTGACAAGATCACTTTGCTATATAATCCGTCTCTTTAAGACTACATTAAAGAGAAGAAATCAAAGCTTAAAGATAAAAGCTATTTAAAAATATGACGGCTTCAGATATACTTCCCCCAATTAATCCAGTGCTGAGCTCATGGCGATGTGGTTTATTGGAATTATGTAAATATAGGTCTAATGTATTTCAATATCTCTGATGTATTGTTTCTGGAAAAATATTCTGAAAACTCTGTGTGTGTGCATGCAAGTGTGTCCGTGTGTGTACAGATTTTTTTTTTCAATTTTCCAGCCTTCCCTATATTACTCAAAGCAATTACAATACATTTGTCTTCTACTTAGCTTTCCTACATTGGAAAACATCGGGGAGGGGGGGTGCCTGTTGAGGATTACACAAGTTAATAATTTTTAAAATGTCTTTCATTCAAAAAGGGTGAAAGAGTTTCCAGGAGGAATAGAAAAAGTGGCTTTGTTATGTTTGTTTGTTTGTTTTTATCCCGTTCTGCCCTAGATTAATAATATAGAACACAAGAAAACTGATCCCCTGTAAGTAGATCAAAACAAATGGGAACAAGAGATTATCCATATGCAAGATAAAAAAAAAATGTAGCAGAGATAGATTCTTTGTATCTTAGATTATGAAAAAAATCTTACAAATAGAATTATTGTATTGGATAATGAAAATGTCTATTCCAACTTTTCATTTAATGAGATTGACTTATTTCCATGGTTTTTTTTTTAAAAAAATAGTGGTCTTTGTCCAACTCATGACAATATTATAAGGTTTTCATATAGCAAAAAAAAAAAATTATTCTCACATTTCCATAAACTGTGAAATTGAACTAGGCAGATATTTAGCTCCAATCCCTGTAATAAACACAAAAGGATAAAGCAAGCTTTCCTTCTGTAATTATGGGTTTTAAAATGCAACATTTTCACATTTCTCCAATCTGTTAGGCTAAAATAATTATCTCACTAAAAAGATCCAACAAATATTAAGCCAAAATATCCAGTGCAACTATCCATTTTGTTGTGCCACACTGTGAGGGGGAAGGTTCAGATCTAAGCTGTACATAGTGGTTAGACATGTGCAACCCCATTCACATACAAGGACTTTTTTTTCTCCCTCATCAGTCATCTTCATGCAACAATAATTATTAAGAAAATAAAGAAAGCCAGATTGTCTGATATTTGGGGTTCTATTCTTAAGAGGTTCCTACAATTAATAAGCCTTGGAGAAACAAAATTTTTGACAAATTAACTGAATGAGCAATATAAGTCAGGAGATTGATATAAGCCCTGGGGCTGTTTAGCACCGGACCAAACTATAACATAAACCTGAGATAATGCATGTGGCCCAGAAGCCACAAACATGACATGGTAGGGCTCAATAATGTAAGATTTGGCTCAAGATACTCAAAAATTGCTACAAATCAAGTCTAGTAGCACTATTTCTGATTAACACTTTTTATTAAAAGGCATATATGTTTATGAGCTGCAACTCATGCCGTCAGTTGCACGGAGGAGCTAGAGTAATGTAGGATTTAAATTGGAATGAGACAGAAGAACAAGGAAAGGAAAAAAAAGGCGAAAGATTTATACGATCTGAAGAGAAACCAGAGTATAACAAGGAAAGGAAGGACATGCTGGTTATGCAGATGAAAATTATATGTACATTTATTTGCAAATGCAAAGGAGCAGTTGATAATTAATAAAGTATTGGTAATCTGTCTCCCACTACTTCTCAAGGATTACTCAAAGACAGAAAACTCTATTACTAGCATTCCTATGTAGTTATCATATGCTGTATACTAATGTATAGTTTATTTTGCTCCTATATGTATTTATAAGTTGTGGCATTTAGTAGTATTGTGGTATAAATATTCACATATAGTAGGTGGAGTATATGAGACCCATTCAAAGTAAACCATGGAGGTGAGAGGATTTGTTATAGAAAATATCATTTCCAGGACTTGGAACAAATATAATGGTATTTCTAAAAGGATTAAATAAGAAATGGTTTCCAAAACACAAGCAGTTCCCAGGTGAAGTGGATGAGGTAACAACACTAAATGGAAACATACCAGCACATAGGAGATTAGTACCAAGCTGACACTGTCGCAGTCTTTCTGGAAGTTATAAAAATAGATGGGAATGGTAGCACTTGGAAGCTATAACCTGGAATATACATGGTGATTTTCTCACCTTAATTATTAGAATTTAGACCTGGACTCACCAGCTACATTTTGAATTAGGTAAGTATCTTTGTATTTGTGTATGAAGAAATATGTGTACTTTTTGTTCAAAAATATCAATAAAAATTGTAAACCTACATTTGTTTTTATATGTCCTAAATCTCCTTAATATACAGTGTGGTATTATAGCAGTGGGGTATTATAAATGAGATAACCTCTGAATAATCACTTTAAGATGCCATTCATATTGCTCTTAAAATTTAAACCAGTTCAGAGTAAATATGCTCCCTGATTATGTTTCCACCTGAATCTTCAGTCCTGCCTCTTCAGTCTACAATTTGCAATTCCCCAGTGGAACATCACCTTCCACACATAACTAAAGCAAAAATATTTGAGTTGAGCAAATCTCTTAACTCACTTAGCATTGTGCTGACTTTGTTGAACAACTTATTTTTTAAGGTATTGGAAGGCTCTTTTTTATCTTAATGTCATTCATCAACATCAGCTAATTATGTATTTAGTGATTACTATCTGCCTTTTATATTACCAATTTTGTTTTGTTTTTGCTAAGGCTTTGTTTCTGCTAAGGAATTTTGTACTGCTGTCCTGGTCTTCCTATACTGTATTCCATAATTAAGCTCCTCATTGTTACTTACCGTAAATTTTTAATATTCTTTTTTTAAAAATACTCCCACTTGTCTTAAGTTCCTTTTCAAATTGTTCTTTTATATAAATGCCTTCAGTTTATTAAAATCCATGCTGTTCAACTAAAGGAACTTTCTATATTTCCTTTTTTGGAAAGCTGGAGTATATATTTAACTATATCCCTATATACCCTTAAAGTTTTATTTTGCTCATCTTTGTAAGATTATGTTCTACTCAAGTACCTGAAACTTCTACTTCATCTATTAAATCTTCAGTTCTGGTTGAGAAAAAGTCTAGGATGGCTGCTTGTTTTAGGCTTTCTTCTATTTTTTGAAAACTTCAGTAAGCAGATCAGAAATTTCCTGGAAGGGCTCTGCTTTGCAGAATTATCTCCTGAGAAATATCAGGATAATTAAACTTCCTATTTCTATTACTCCAGGTCTTTTTGAATAGTAGAAATTTGTATTTGGAAACTATCAAATCATTTTTTTTATTATGGCTGTAAGGCTAGTAGTGAAATACAAATATTAAGGAAAGGGGAAAAGAACTAATATAATTCTTCAATCAGAAAGGAAGATGTATAGTATATACGAAGGCACAAGATTCAGTAAGCTTGGAAAATATGGCTGGACAGGAAAAGCAATAAATGGACATTGTGCTCTCTGCCAGAGAATTTTTATAGTATAAAATAGATGAAAATCATCCAGGGTTCCCTGTAGAAATGGCAAATAAAGAAGGATATGGCTCAAGGATTCTTCTGAGCCAATTCCACAGGATTACATGCCCTGGCATAGAGAGGTATTTTCATATGAATTTTCCATTTCAATAGAAAAGGGCAATGCATCCACCTGACCAAAATGAAACTCCAGCAAAATTTCAGAAATCAGATGGAAGAGAGATAGGAAGCTGGTTCATACCCATCTGGAAAAAAGAGATGTAATGTTAGGCTACAGACTTAACTGATTTGAAGATTAGTGTTCCAGATATGCTGCTTAAAAGTACTTCTGCCATTTTCCAAACCTAGTAGCCATAAGCTCTCCAATGAGATTTCTAGAAAATGAAGCTTGCCAATAACTTGTTAAAGCCATCTTAACTTAGAATGGACTCCAAGTACAACCCACTGAGAAAAAAATAATTTCAGCCAAAGATTAAAATGATAACACCAAACCATAGCATCCTTACCTGTCTCTAAGCATAGAACAGCATGTTTAATAAATCTTAGAATTGAAAAGATAGCTCTATAATAATATCGTTTGGAAAGCTTCAAGGATGTCAGATTTGGGCACTATAAGGAACATCTTCCACATCTTCTCATGGGTAATAGCATCCTGATTTTTTCATATGTTCATACCTTGAAATGCTCAAGCTAAGAATAGCTCAAGTACCTCAAAATGCAGATCCTGTTTTCATTATCACATCATTCTTTTGTCTCTTTTGTCCAATCTTCTGTGCTACAGAGTCAATACCAAATAGCCATTAATCATGATTAGAGTCAACAACAATTGCTAAAATAATTGAGTATCTGCAAAATCAACAGAGATAAACAAGCATTTCTGGAGCCACCCAGCATTAGTCATTGTTTTCCTGGTATATTTGAAAGGGCCCTTTGATACTTGTGTTAATTCTACACTCATTAACCAAAGTTGTAGTTTTCTTTAGTAATGCCCATAGACATATATGATGCTCTCACTTTTAATATGCATATTGGAATCCCTTAAAGCATCAGGTATATTGACCCCTTGCAGAAAAAATAAAATAGATGGAATTCAGCTTTATGTAATAGCACAATTCTAGGCTGGTCTTTTATTTATCATTCCACAAAAGGTCATTAGGCAACTAGGAATAGCCAATAGATCATGTTTGATGTTCTGGCTATACCCAGGCTATCAGAGACAGAGTATTTTCTTTTATGGAGCAAGGCAATTAAGAGATATTTACTTTTAATTATCTTCCATATTCTAGTAAACTGAGGCGTGCTCAATTTACAAGAAAGGAAAGTTAACTTCTAAAAATACATCTACTTAGCTGTTCTTCTTGCAGTGAATATTGAATACATGAGTCCGAAAAGCTTATTCAGGTTAATAATAACTCAAATAGGTTTTTGAAATATTATATTCGTAATTGGGAAGATATATGTAATCTGATTCATTTGTAACCTGCATCGCATAACCATCATGACTTCCTCCCCCTTTCTCCAGTCTCATCCAGTTTATATTCTTTATCAGTTTAGTCACTCAGTGCCTTAGAATCAAGAAAAAGGTCATTTAGATTATGGCTAAGAACCCAAACAGCATGTTAGAGTTCAACCTAAGTACCTTTTACTGAAGATCTCTCATAAGCCTGCCAATGAAGTTCTAAATTATCTCCACCAATTATCTTCCTAACAGTATTTATGGCATAAAGAATGCAGTATTTCTACATCTGGAGGATGTAGAAATACTTTTGTATTCTAAGCTTTTGGACTTACACTGAAGCCCATCCTCTGGGAACTTTTCTGTTTGCTTTGAGCTATTCTGTGTGTGGTATTTATATGGTGCCTAATGTGTGTAACTTTTTAAACGTAGATTGGAGAGTTGATGGTTGACTATTAAGTTGTTGGCTGTTGTTTCTTGTGCTGGCAAGTCTCCTAAGTACTTGATGAACTGGGGGTAAATCAACATTCCTGTTGATTGACAAGGGGCCTGTTTCCCAGGCTTCAATATCTTTCCTGGCTGTTTTTGCGCCTCCTCGTCCAACAATCTTAGCAGCTGCAAAATTGAATGTACGTCCTTGTTTATTGCAATATGAACCTACCAATGAGTTTGGGTCTTCTCTTCTGACTCCTTGCTTGTGTTCTTGCAGTCTAGTGATTAACTTCCTCCCTGTCTGTCCTACATAGCCACAGGGGCAATCCATGCAGGAGATCTGGTAAATTACATTGGAACTACCCCCCCCCCCAACTCAAAGCAATCTTTACAGTACATAATTTGTTCTCATATGGAAGCTTCTGGGGAGTGTTACACTTACAGGAAGCTTCTGGGGAGTGTTACACTTACAGAAGCTCAGAAGCTGCATTCTATATTTCTGAAATGTTTTTGATGTAGGGCAAGGTGTGCCATGTAGTTGGTTTTGTACCTTGCTTCTTCCCTTCCCTTCCCACCATGTTGTATAGTCATCTTGTAACAAATAATTGTGGGCACCCATTTTGCCTGAATTATTCGCATACAGTAGGTACCTCCTCTCCAGCTGTTTGCCTTGCTGGGTACTAGGGTGGGTTCTCACTCTGCAATATAGTATTCTGATGCATCTCTTTTTGTATGACAATGGATAGTTGCTATTGAAATTCAGAATATGTGGGGCGTTGATGGCCTTGTGATAAACTGTGGTTTCTAGGCTTTCATCTTTCTTGTCGGTTGACAAGCACATCTAAAAATGGGAATTAACATATATTACAGGTAGTCCTTGAGTTATGGCTATAATTGAGCTTGCAATTGATTGTGACTATTTCCTATTTTATGGCCTACCTTGCAGATGTAATTAAGCAAATGCCACAGTAGTTAAGTGAACACTGTGGTTCTTAATGACTGCCATGGTCATTTATGAGTCTTAATTGTGTTTTTTTGCCAGAAACTGGTGGAAAATATTGGATACTGACAAAAAATGCCTAAAATCGTGGTCATATGACCATGGGATGTTACAAAGGGCCATAAATATAAGCTATTTGCCAAGTGCCCAAAATACAATCACATGACCACAAGGTTGGGTGCAGCCATCGGAACCTCGAAAATGGGGAGCCTGGGGAGATCTGTTGTAATTTTAAACAGTTGCTATGTGACTGGTCTTAAGGAAGAATTACTTATATGTTTGCATTATAACTTATCTTCAGACTCTCACATGTCACATGATGCCCCACTTTTTTTAAAAAAGTTTTTTTTTCAAAACAAACACAACACATAAAATCTTCCTTTTTTACATACTGTAGAAAGTGTATCAGTTGGTTACAAAAAACTTTCGTGCATCTCTTCCACAGTCATCAAGCATAATTTATATTAACTCAGGTATTTTAACTCATATATTTATACATATTACCGTCATCATATCTCCATTTTCATTTGAGTATAATTGTTTAAATGCCCTTCATCATAAAATATACCAAGGTTTAATACATAACCACATACTGGCATTACATTTACTATTTCTAAAATCCTCCAATGACACCACTAAACTCTTATGTCCTATTCTAGCTAAACATCCATAATATTTAATAACAAAGTTTTCTATCCTTCTTTCCAAATCGCTGTTTACAATTCACATCTCATTTCCTTATATTGTACCCTTACATATACATACACACACACACACACACACACACACACACACACATATATATATTAGATTTTTACAACCCCTGGTAAGCCCCAATTATGGGAGGAAACTAACTGCTTCCATCAACTGTCAATCGGCTCATCACAAGAGTCCATCACGACAGAAACCCAATATTTTTACTGTTGCCTTTGTTATATTTGTGTTTTTTTTATTTGTGCTGATAAATAAATAAAGGGAGACTAGTATAGATCTATTTCAAGCTATTTAGCTACCTTTCACCCTGGCTTCGCTGATAACGGATAAGAGCCTGTGGCCTAATGGCTAAGATGTCTGCCTAGTATGAATATAGCCCAGGTTCAAATCCCAGTAAGGGTATGGCTAGCTGATGAGAGCTAAATAGCTTGAAATAGATCTATACTAGTCTCCCTTTATTTATTTATCAGCACAAATAAAAAATAAACACACACACACACATACACACACACACACACACACACACACACACACACACACACACACACATATATATATATATATATATATATATATATATATATATACACATTATTATCATTATCCTTCCTTTATTTGACTATATCCTGCATCATATCATTTCCCCCCTAGTAATCAAGACTTAACTAAATCTAACTCAATTCTTTTTTATTATTATTATTAACCTTTATATATAATCCAAAAGGGTTTCTAATCTTCCTTTCATGGGTACCATTCAATGTTCATATCCAGTTATTACTTATAATAACACTACACATTGTATACATTATTATCATTATCAATTATTTATTTAACTATATCTATTATCACTAAATTTTGCTAAGTTTAGCTAGACATAACCACATACTGGCATTTCATTTACTATTTCTAAAATCCTCCAATGACACTAAATCCTTATATCATATTCTAGTTAAACATCCATAATATTTAATAACGAAGTTTTCTATCCTTCTTTCCAAATCACTGTTTACAATTTACATCTCATTTCCTTATATTGTACCCATACATATATATACGTTATCATTATCCCTCCTTTATTTGACTATATCCTGCATCGTATCATTTTCCCCTAGTAATCAAAACTTAACTGAATCTAACTTAATTCTTTTTTATTATTATTAAAAAATAATGACTATGTTACTTAATGACCAATGTTAATTGCCATTGTAAGCTGAGGATTACCTGCAAAGCATTAAGACATTCACAAAAGTTGTAGCCCTCTGTTCTGCTATGGAACTGCTCAAGAAACAAGATAAATGTATAGAATGTATTTTCTCTGTACCGGGATTATTAATTTATCCCCTTTCAATTATATAAACCAATTTTTTTAGGTCCAGAGATTATAAAGTATAAAGAGAAACAAAACATTCTGTAGTTAGATTTTATCTTGGGACTATACCATGCTAGATAATGCTGGGTTTTTTAGCAAACTACCTCGGATTTTTCGGAATATAAGACGCACCTTTTTCCCTCAAAAAAGAGGCTGAAAATCTGGGTGCATCTTATACACTGAATACAGCATCTTTTGCCTCCTGAAACCCCGCCCCTTTCATCAAAATAGCCATGCATATCTTTTAGGGGCCTTTCAAAGAGCTCCTCGATGGGGAGGGCCGAAATGAGCAAAAAACAGGGCGTTCTTTTGCTCAATATGCCCCTCCAGCCCCCCAGGAGCACTCTATAAGCTTCCTAAAGGCTATTCATGCCCCTTTTTATGAAAAACAGGCCTGTTTTTTGCTCATTTTTGGTCCCCCCTCCAAGGAGCACTCTACAAGTCTCCTAAGGGCTATTCGTGCTCTTTTTAGGGGGTGTCTTATACTTCAACAAATACGGTATATTTTTTGGATTTACCATCAAAATCGTGAAACATTTTATATGTTGCCTAGGATTCATAATACGTTTTCCTCAAAGTTGATAGTTAATCAGAAAAGCCTTTTTTTTTGCAGGAAACTGAACATACAGATATAATTCATGACGTTAAACATCTACTTAAGAGGACAATTTAATTCAGCAGACATTGGAATTGGAATATACTGAATAACTATTCTGGAACTGTATTGAATATGCTGTTAAATTTATTACCACTGTCTATTTTTAATGTAATACATGAAAATACATATTAACTATCTTGAATCTTGTATGGTATTACATTTCTCAAATGATTTATTTTGAAAAAATATATAAAATGTTATTGCGATAGTATTTTAGGACTTAGAAGTGGAGCACTTCTGATCTTTCAAATGTTGCCAATTCAGAATTCCCTGGATATTATGGCTCATCAACATCTGCAACACTAGAAGTTTGTCTTTTTATTTTATAACTGTGGGACTTTTAACTGCCGTTTTCATAGTACTTCTGCTTTACTTTGTTTAAATCATCAGGCCCAGCAACATCTAGTTCCTGTAAGAATGTATTGTTTTTTTCTTTAAATGATATTTTGAATATGTCATTACAAATTGAATGGGCATAGCAAATCAGTGAAATTAAAGCATCAGTTCCACTATGTTCAAAAGAAGGAAGCTTTCTGAAATAAAGAATAAAAGTGTTGCCACATCATTCCATGTTATCTTCTGTTCTGTACAATTTATCTATCTTGATCTGTAGTAAAGCCTGACCTTCTTATCTCAAAAATATTTTGCTATAATAATGTAATTGAAGTTAAAGCTAATACAAACTTAGAAAAATATAAACAAAAATAAAAAGTTCAGAGAGACAACAAAGGGGGAAAAGGAAGAAATATAAAGAAAAATATATGAACAACTTTCCCCCTTTAAGACAATTACAATTTTCAATAACTCTCACGTTCCCTCTTTTCAGTGACAACTGTCCTCATCCCATATTTTATGTTTTATCTATTAGTAAATAATAAACTCTCATCATTCAATTTTAGTCAACAAGGCATTAAAAGTTACCATAAATAAATGTATGTATAAACTTTAAATAAGTAAAATCAATTTCATATTTTTTCCTTTACTTTATACAATAACATCAGTTTCTCTAAATATACAAAATACCCTCTTCTTTCCATATCTTAATTATTTTATATATCTGATCTATAAACAAATATTTAAGACATCATCATTCAAATTTAATCAAGAAAAATTCTGTTAAGAATTACCAGGAAGAACATATTGAAAATCTTGGTCTTTAATCCCTTAAAATAATATCCCAGAAATAAATTTCTTCCCATTTTATCTTTATCTCCTCTCAGATAAAGACTTCCTTTACACTTTCTTTCAATTTTAACACCATAGCTTACCACTTTCTCTAAAAAAAATAAAAATTAAAAAAAACTATTATTCCCATATCTCATCTATAAACAAATCTTTAAAGCCTCATCATTGATCAAGAAAAATCTATTAAAAGCTACTAGGATAAGCCATATTTGAACCCTGATTTTATAATTCCTTTAATTTGCTTTCCAAACTCTTGGTGTGTATTCCTTTTAAGTAATGTTCAAACTTGATTTCTCTTTATTCTCTTTTTATCTTTTCTCAGGAGCTCCTTCTTAAGTGTAACACATCATTTTTGCAAGTCCAAATTAAGAAAGTTGTCCAAAGACAATTCTTCTGTGTTGAAATCCACACATTCACGTCACTCTTCTGATTTATTATGCATGTGTCCCTTTTACCTGCAAAAATATCAGCCAATTTCATTGTAAGGCCTGTCTAACATCTTTATCAATATTGTTTTTGCAGTCTATTCTTTTAAATTTTTTATCCAAAGCAGCCTGATTCTGAGTTGCTATCTTCTTCTATTTCCTCTTTTAAACTCATTTTATATAGCAGCAGACAACCTTAAGAGAAAGTTCTGAGTAGATTGGTGCCAGATATCCTTGAATTCTTTCAGAGTTGAAATATTTTTCTCCAATCTGTATTAGTTGAAATTCTACTTTTATTGTAATCTTTAGTTATTTCTGGTTGCCTCTAGTAACCAACCTTCAAATGTCATTTTACCACATTTTTCTCTAATCCACTTGGATTATAAATTCTCATACATATATACAAATTTTAAACAAACCACAGGAAGGATTCTTATAAACAGTTTCAAAACCTTATTTCTAATAAATCTAGCTTCTTAGCTGGTTCATAACTTTCCAGAATCAACATTCTAATCACCATTTTGCTGCTTATTTCCAACTTTAAACAATCTTTATGTTCTTAAACTTACATGAAACTTTTTTCACTGAGGATTGAAGAACAATCACCCTGTTTAATGACACTTGTTCTGAAGGATTTTCCTATTCAAAAAGCAATTTACAGGAAACCACCTGAAGTGATTAACATAGAAAGTAGGTGAACTGAATGTCCATTTTAAGACTTTGAACTACAGTTTGGGAAAGCTGGTTCTCCCAGTTCCCTGACCTCTAAAGCCTGCTAGCGACCACTGTTTTATGTTCTTGTTGCAGGGAAAATCTGTATGGAGGGCTGTGGGCAATACCAGGTACTCCCTTGTATCTGGAAAGGAGTTTTGAGGCATTGTCCCATTTGTCAGCCCCCCATCTTGCCATGGTTGTTGACCCCCCCCCTCAAAAGTGTTTATCTCAAAAATATATTATGAGACCTGAAGCTTTACAAATAACTTTTTAAATTTTCTTTCTGGAGGATTATGCTGGTAACCTTAATGTTGTGATAATAAATAGAAAATTAGTAAATTAACCAAATCATTTCAAGTATAGTTTGATTTTAAGAGAAAATCTGATCACAACCCACAAGACCTTTTATTTATTTATTTCATTTTTTCACTTGCTGAAACTGGAACAGGTCATGCAGTTTTAAAATGTTCTGATTTTTGTCCTGTTTATTAGGATTGTTTTCATTAATTTGTGCTTCCAATTCTTGTTCCTTTATCAGACACATACAAGCTTAGCTATGATGTCAAAAATGCTTTGGTGGTGGCTATTTAGTGATATTGCTGAAGGAAACAAAGAAGGAAGGAAATGTTTTCTTCACAGATGGATGTTCTTGAATCAGTTACTAACACATTCTTAATACAGAACATGTTTCTAATCCTGTGGGAAATGATTAGGCAAAAGTCAGGATACTTTGGGCCCAGCTGGAATCACAAACTTTGCCAATTAGTATTTAAATCTCTTTCATTATAATCAGAAGTGTAATGACGCTTGATCTCCCCCAGGCTTTTTTCTTTCAAAATCAGTTTCTTCCAAAAAAAATCTTGAAGGACACCATTAAATGATCATGAGAATGCTGAGATTTATTTTCAAGTTCAGAATACATGAAGAATTTCTCTCAGCTATTCATTGAAGAAAAAGAGCAATAACAGAAGATTACACCTACTGTAAGTAGAAGCAGAGATTAACTTGAATGTCCTGTAGCAACAGTAAAGCCCAGTCAAAAAGGCTTGGATATAATATTCCTGTCCCAAACCACTAAACACATGTAGCAGTATGCAAGCATAACCTTGGGGCCAAGAAGAATAGTTGCAAACCAGACAAAGTCAGGTAGGAGGCAGATGAGTTTGCAGAAAGAATGGGGGTGTGCAAACTTCTCAGAATGAACCATCCCTAGTTTTTTGTACTGTAAATGTGACGGTGGAAGAGGTGTACTTTCAAACATGCCAGAATCTGTCAATGTGACATTACAATAAAGCCAAAACTTAGCATTTCAGGGTGTGCTTCTTGTCCAAACTACCTCACAAGGCTGACAGCTGTCTTAGTGCCTCACAATTTAAGGGATTCTATGGGAGACATTTTGAATGACGTTTTCCATTCTACTTCTTATAAAAAGAGACACAGTTTGCAAAGTTGATTCCTGGGAGCCAATTAATAGAATGCTTCATTTTTCCATAGATTATTCTCTTATTCCCTTTCCCATACAGAAACTAGAAAAGTCTGATACCAGACAGGCTCAAAGCAGCATCCAGACTAACTCATTTCTTTTACCAAAATGAGGAAAAGCAGCACTATGTAATCATGCATACGCTGTGCCCCCTTTGGGCATGCATAAACACATATTAAAATGGGAGGGGAAGCTTGCATCCCAACATTATAATACTGCTTATATGATTTGACCTCTTCTTCTTCCTCCTCCCCCAGTTAACTCCGAGAAACTAGAGTTATTATGAAAGCCTCACACTGCAGAAATGGCTCAACTCACAATGGCATCACATTCTGGACCAATGTTCAGTTCATCTCTGATATTTGGTTTTATTACTAAATCTTAAAACTTGTACAAATAAATGAAAGTTGTTTCACTTCTGCTGGTTTATAATCAAACAGCAAAAGATCATTACATTTCTTCCCCTGTTATGCTATAAAACATGTTTGAATCATGAGCAATCTTTCTTTGGCTATTTTAAGATTCAAGAACAAAAACTAATAAATTGATTTACAGATGATTAATAATTATCCGCAATGATTGCCTTCTTGGATTCTTATTGTTTGCAGAGAGGTTTTGTTTCACTATTCTTCTGTCTATAATTTGAAAAATTATGTACCTTAGATTCTTATCAAATAATATATCTAAGTTGTCTGGTGCAACTGATGTTTGGTTTTTAAAGTCAGTTCTGTTCCTGCAGCCCAGTTTTCTATTTCTACAGTGAAACATTTTTTTTAAAAAAAAACACACAATTTAAAAAAAGCATGATTAGTCTTGTTGATTGTTCTCATTCTAAATCTTTGCGTCAAAGGCTACGAATCACACCCGTACTATCTCTGCCCAGCAACTTTCAATTAATAGTTGTAATGCATCTGCTACCTATATATTAAAAGGTTCCACAATTTATACAACTCCCAAGCTAAGGATATGTGGCATTGTTGTAAAAAGTAACTGAAAGGGACATAAAAGAGTTTAATGGCTCTCCAACTCTTTCCTGCTGTTTTTTGTTGGTACAGGATAATAGCAGCTGAGCTGCTAGAGGCAATCTGATTTTACTTACACTATCAAAGAGACAGAAATTCCTTTCAATAGGGCATGAAGACCTTGAAAAAGACTAGTATATCTTGGCATTTTCTACAGCTTTCAGGCTATTTGCTATCAACTGTACACAATTATTAGCTCATGGGGTTTGTGATTTGAACATGCATTCTGAGAAGAAGAAAAGCAACAATAGAAAGCTATGTCCAGCATTGTATCTGAAAGCTGATTTTTACACAAGTGATGGCTGTACTTAGTGGCAGGCAGGCAGTAGGTAATGTGGAAGACAAGCATCTGTTTTGTGAGCAAGGAAGTCCTAGTTTTAATCCCAGGCATCTCCAAGGACTGTTTGTAAAAGCTTTCAATTTGAACTCTAGTTATCTGTTTTCAGAAAGTATAAATCCTGTTGACAAGCTGGCCCAACAAAACTCTGACTCTGTGTAAGCCCTAACATCAGTAAGGTAACCCAGAAGCCTTTTTAACAAGGCATATATTTTGATGCATTCCATTCTACGTTAGTCAACATTGATAAAAACAATTGCAAAAGAATCCACTGTACTGCATGTTAGCTAAGGTTGATTTAAATATTTAGGAATGTTTATTCCATTTCCCAAGTGGTAAATCTGTTAATAAATTGAGTCCATTAAAAAAAAAAACAATTTTATAGGATTTAGAAACTTGATTAGTAATGGGTATATATTTCTGCTCCATAGTTTCTATAATGCCTCACAATTACCAATCTGGTTCGTATGAGACCATCATGACTTCTTTAGCTGACAAGATCTTATCAATTCATAGATAAGCTGAATCAAATTTTGAGGTGTGTGTTTTGGAACATATAATTGTTGGCTGATTCATGAGTCTATACAGCATGTTGATGAAGTAATTAATGATAGACTGTTCCATTGATACTTTTCAATATAAACTTTGTATTTCTCTTTTGTTGATCATCTTTTTCAAAAAAAAAAAAGTGGTACACTTTTGAAAAATAGAAAAATATGATTAGCCACTGATAATTGTCAAAGCTTATACTGAGCTGATAAATCCTATGCAGATGGTAGAAGGACTCTTTATAATATAAAGCTGCATTTCAAGTAGCAAGGAAGGTTAACAGAATCAAGCTGTTTCCCTTTTACAAAATTATTTTCCACCTTCTTGTTGCAACCAAAGTAACTGTGTATAGTAGGAATTTATACCCTCCAGATGTTTTGGATATAATTTATCCAAACCTTGCCTGTTGTCAAGGGATTATCAGGATTGTAGAGAAGAGACTCGCTAGACATTCTGGGGATTGGATTTGGAACTTTGTTCGTGATAAGCCATTTTCTAAACTTCTGAACTGCAGCTCTTTTGTCATTCCAAACTATTGAAAGGTGACAAGTTGCATATTAAAAGGTTCTCAGTCAGCAGACTCCTGTTTCTGAATTTTTCTGCTTTCAAACTATCCAAACATTGGGAGGGTGGGGTTTTCTACATCTGATCTTTGTATTCTGTGAATAGTAACATCCCCCTCAAAAAAAGTTAATTTCTTTGTACATGTTTAAACATTCAGTAAGTAGATTTGTATGCAAAATCAAACTTCTAAAATCTAATTTAAAATATATTATTTTACTGCTGGTGACTGGTCAAAAGTGTAAATGAAAATAATAATTATAGTGTCTTTAAGGGGGGATTGGATCCCCTTGCACTGCGACTGATAGACAACACTTCTATTTAGTGCAGCTTTTTGGCATAATTTATGTATTATCCAACAATCTCTGGATGGTCTTTAATTGTAGGTAAGTTTCAAATCTGTGTATTTTACTTCGTAATATATTATTTAAAACACCACTCCATATTTCACAATGTTCGTAGAAAATTGCTTTCCCTTATCTTTTATGGAACGGCATATTGATTTTTTTTTAAATAAGCAGTTACTGTATGCTTTTAAGAAAACCCTGCCTCCAGAGACCTGTGTATGTAATATTTTAAAAGTCTGTAACTTTATTTTACTTTATTTAATGGCATTATCTAATTTGAATGGGAAAACTTAAAGTAATTCAAATTCAAATGAATTGTTGACAATTCTGTACAACAGGGGTGTTAAACTCACAGCCTATGGGCTGGATACATCACGCGCTGGCCTTTGAACTATGGCCTTTGAACTATGGTGCTGGAGAAAACTCCTGCGAGTCCCTTGAACTGCAAGGTGATCAAACCAGTCAGTTCTAGAGAAGATCAACCCTGACTGCTCATTAGAAGGGCAGATCCTGAAAATAAGACTTTGGCCACCTAATGAGAAGGAAGGACTCACTGGAGAAGAGCCTAATGCTGTGAAAGACTGAGGGCAAAAGAAGAAGGGGACGACAAATTATGAGGTGGCTGGTTGGAGTCACCAAAGCAGAAGGCATGAGCTTAAATGGACTCCAGAGGATGGTAGAGGACAGGAAGGCCTGGAGGAATGTTGTCCGTGGGGTCACAATGGGTTGGACATGACTTCGCAACTAACAAAAACAACATAAGTAAGCTTATATTGACAAAATTTTGCAAGTCTAAAAGGAAATTTCTTCCCTATTGACTTTACAGCCCAAGAAACTAAGGAGGGTCCCTTTTGAGATGTTTCCAATTCCCACATTCCATTTGGGGTTAAGCTGCATTATATCTGACCATTATCTTGGTTGTCCTCTCCTCCTTATCTCCCAAGCACAGTCTCATATACCAATACATCCACAGAATGGTTAATAATGATTCACCAGGAGCTATAGTAATTAAACTAATCACTCTTGGGCACTTTATATAGTAGTCTCATGTGGTGAATTAACATACTACAAGTAATTCAGTAATTCAGGCTGGCTGGAAGTGTCTAGGTCACCCACACTTCTCATGGGGAACCTGCTTAGCAACTTCTAGCAAGACCATTCTCAATTTATTAAACTTCATAAAACATATTGGGTACCATAATGATTGGTATTACATGTTCAAAAATGACCCGGACATTCTGAGGCGTAAACAATGATGTTTAGTGTGTGTGTTGCAGGACTGGGTGTTCTATAGATTGAAACAAAGGAATCCTGATGATCCTGTGCACCCACACTTTCATATCAAATTTAAAAAGGAAGTTTGTTTTATTGAATAATATTTTGAAATTGATTGGGTTTAGTTTCATCTTTCCTGCATTTCTGCATTTATAGCACTGAATGGGGAAAGTAAAGATTAGTAAATGTCTTTGATTTAAGAGAAAGATGCACTTCCTGACTTAACATTCTATTTGCAGGTGAGGCATCTATTTATTTCACAGAGTGTTTGGACTAAATAATAGTGTTAAAAGCAGAAGACAGCTAAAATGGCTATAGTCAAAACTTCCATGATTCAGACAGAAATACTTTCAACTTTTCCTTAGATGTGTGAACACGATGAGCCTTTCGGGCAAAGGTGCTTAATGTTCTGCAGGGTGATTGCATATATATTTTTAAAAAGAACAGATTTCCTGGTTATTTAATGTATTACTTTTAGTCTTGCGGCAAAGAAGACCACCTTGGGTGCCAAAACAAGTTTGTCATCCTGAAGGAATAAACAAATCCAAATAATGGAGAAGGACCGAGGATGCTATTTGCTTCTAGGTGGCTAGTTATACATCATGTACTGCTTTTTCTTTTAGTCAATGGATTTGCAACCACTTAGTCTGAAACCAACTGACTGAAAGCAAACTAAAGTGTTATTAAATTTAATTGGCCACAACTGCCAGCAGTTCAAACACACTGAGGATAGAAAGGTAAATCTTGATGAAGCAAATGATCAGTCTTATTCCATCCAGTTACTTCATTTAAGTTGATAGATGCAAGCAATAGCATGCTGACTTGGAAGGTAGTATTTACATTAGAGTCCCCAGCTGGCATGATTGCACTCAGGATAAAACTGGGCTTTGATTGGGCTTATCGATATTAGCCAAAATATACCAAATTGATATTTTGCTATTATTTTAACATGCTTTGTGAGTATGGCAGAGGCACGTATAAGAATGATAACCGAGTTTATTCCTCCTTCTTATTAAAAAGGATAATGCAAAAGTGTTTACTGATCAAAGTAGAAGTTATGTATCCATGAGCTCATCTGTTAATAATCACAGGGTATTAAAAATTGACACTTGAATGTAAGTGAAATCTAGAATAAAGTCAAAATATGAATGAAGTAAAGGAATGAAATTTGAGGATTTTGTGACATGATATCAAGTGTGTGTGTGTGTGTTTCATAGAAAGAGAGAAAGAAAGGAACTAGGGACATTAGGAGAAATTTGAAAGGATGTAACTGATCTTAAAGATGGTGGTCCAATCTTGTGAGATGCAGATACTGAATATATGTGTGGAAGTGAAGGCTTAAAGTTAAGTATGATTGAAAAGAATTAAAATGTTTTTCAGAAAGTATGAACCAGTACCATATACTTTAGTTACCTATGAAACTAGTTGTGGGTTCATAGTTTCATAGGCTGGTGACATTTGCCTGTGGCTTTTCATCATCATCAGTGAATGGTAATAACAAAGAACTGGAGATTAGATTTGGGGGGAAAGTACAATATTTTGAATGATTACAAACAAATAGATGCCTATTCTGGAAGGAGTTTAACAAAATTCTGGCTAAAGTTGTAACAGATAACTTTGAGCAAGATTTGGGAAGAGGAAATGGTGGCCAGAAATTGTACAGATCAGATTTCTGAGACCTGTACGCCTGTCAGGAGTGTGTTGATGTGTGTTGATTTAGAGAAAACTAGCGGTATAGTAAAGAAAAAGGACAATAATAGTAGAGGGGGTGTGCACAAATGCACTAATGTGCCTATTGTCCCTGTCACTGTATTTTTATTCTCTTGTTCTTGTTCTCGTTTTTGTTTGACAAATTCCAATAAATAAATAAATAAATATTCTGAACTACTGTGCACCTCAGACAAACAGCTCATTGGTTTCATATACTACAACAATATATTTTATGTGTGCTCAGAAATATTTGTCAGCCCTTTCAGGTAGTCCAGACCAGGAAGCCAACCTTATACATTCTAATACTATTTTTATTATAAAATTACAGTATAATCTTGTTAGTCAGAATGCGCAAATCCAAACTCCGGCTATACATTCCAGAAAAATAGGGAGGATCAATTCTGAGAGACTTTCTCAAATTCCATTCCTGCTTTGGACTCAGATTATATTTGCCCCCCTTTAACTAGGCTGCAGCTCTTCCTCTTGTTTCTCAAGGTTATTTCTCAAAGTTATTCTCATACTCTATTACAACATTACATACAATGCAGCTTTTTCATCTGAATAAAATAACAACTAAAATTGTATATGTATATCTGATTGGGATAGATTATAGGAGTGATGCAGAAATATGAATTGTATTTTCTTTTAGTTTTGCTATTTTATTACATATTGTCTTATTATTCTCTTGTATTTTGCATTCTGGTATGTCCTCATAGTTAATCAGTTAACTTTATAAGTTACAGAAAACACATGATAAAGTGAATTGACTTAAATCACAGAAGGTTTTGAATTAATATGAAAAGATAATATTGAAGGCTGTCTTATGAATTCAATAAGAACAGTATATATGGTAGGTTGAAATGCGTAAGAATAATGGAATGGTTAGTGAATAATTCCACACAATTCCACACTGACAAAAATGTTGTTTCCATTGTTTTTCAAAGTATTTATGGATACAAGTACATGGGATATTTAGGATAAGGGATACACCTGGGAGAGGTGTATTGGTTGGTAAATTTGTTTGCTTGCTTTTTGTTTACTTATTTACTTACTTATTTAATTTCTATGCTGCCGATCTGTTACAGCAATTCCAGTCAGCTTGCATTATGAGAAAAAAGTAAAAGAGGAAATAAAAAATTTAATTAAATAATAAAATTTAGATTTTTGTTTAGTATTACTTTGTTTCTGCTGGTTGCATGACATTGTTTAATTCCACCCCAAAGAGAATGCTTTGTCTGTGATAAAGCATTTAAGAAAAGTCCAATACCTCTAGCCCTTCCATACATGGCTTCTTTAGGGAAAGATTAAAAACAGTCATACTAGCTAGCTGCCAACCTATTCAGAATCCTGTGGAAGCAAAATATCAAAATGTACTTCCACAAGGATTCCCAAGGATTATTTATTATAATTCTTAATCCCAGTTCTCATGAAGCCCAGCAGGCAACATCTGTGCCATATATTCTCAAACACTGGTTGATGCATGCTAAGCAGACCATTTATGAATTGTATTGGTTTTGGAATAGAAGTTAAAAAGGGAATTCTTACGATAATTTTTGCCTGCCATTTTATGTATTTGTTCCTTTGTTGTAAAATCTTTTTAGGTAGTAGTTGCTCTGTTCTTTGTATCTAACAAATCTAAGTGCATTATTAGAAGAAAAAAATTGGCCACCTTTTGTTCCTGTATCCTTGGTAACTGTCAGTGGCATTTCCTTTATCCTTTTCAGGGAACCTAATTTTCAACAAATATTTTTAAATGGAGTTTCTGGCAATGCATTAGTTTATTCTAAAACATTTTACTTTTGGTAGCATATGCCATAATTGACGCTCCATCTTTCTCCTTAACCAAGGGCATAATCATCCGTTTGTGATTCATTTCTTTTCCTTTTGTTGAACTGTCAGGACAATAGATATAGCTTTAGTGAGCTTAAACTGACTCTCATATTCTCAGCTTCATTTACTGAAAAATACACACACACACACACACACACACACACACACAAAAGTGTTGCGCATATGCCATGGAAGAGTACGTTTTAATCTTGTTACACTTCTTGCATGATAAGTGTAAAATAAAACTCATGATCTAATCTTAGCCAGAATGAAGCTGAAGTGAGTCGTTAAATGAAATCTATCTGCAAAACAACATCACACTAGGGTGTGAGGGTTACTTGGCATATTTTAATTACAAACATAAGTGTTTCTGCTTCCAAATATGCAACTTATTTAATTTTGAGAATTAGATACAGAGATGCATATATGAACATACACACAAACATATGCAAGGAGCAAAAAAAATTCCTTTGGTATATGTTCCTCATTAACTATAGCAAAAGTTAACAGTTTGTTCTACATAAAAACAGAATTTACTTTTAGTGTCAGGTGTATCTGTGGTAGGATCTAAAGAAAGTGCTTAACTGAAGACCTGACAGTGAAAAATGGACTGTTCAAATCTAAGAGGTCCTGGAGACAATTGGATACAAAGCCATGGAAGAATGTGTACACCAAGCTGAGGACTTTAAATTCTCTTTGAAAACAACTGATAATCAATGCAGCTATTTCAATTTAAAAGTTATGTGGCTCCTTGGAAAGTTCGTGAAACTCAAGGCAGTAGATAGGACACTTTTAGAACTACCTCTGCCACCTGTATACCTGTGCAGTTCCTAGCATCTTCAGGGAGCCAATTGGATTAAATGTGGCTTCCACTAGCCTCGAAAGAGGTGATGATGTGTTCCTTTTTGGAAAGGTGTCTTTTTTGACAATTTTCATCTTGCCTGTATCATTTCTTTTAAGGGAATATTGCTGATACAATGGTAGGGAATGAACTACAGAGGATTCTAGAACAAAAGCATAGGATGGAAACAGCATGGGACATTCTGATAGAAGATCTTTACTGGGACCTGGATGAAGGAGCTTTGCCTTCCAGGTTATTGCACCTTTTGGCATTATGTGATAGCAGCAGCCATAGTATTTTCTTGATTAACACCAAGATATGGGAACTGGTGGTCCTGCTTCTACATGAGTGGGCAGTTACAGTCATAATTAAATGGGAAAAGTGACTGAGACTTGAGTCCTATGAAGTACTACAGAACTTGGTTTCCTCTTGCATATAGAATTATTTAATGTTTCTAAGCAATAGCATTTAGTCTTATATAGTGCTTTACACCCCCTTCTAAGCAGTTTACAGAGTCAGCATTTTGCCGCCAACAATTTGGGTCCTCATTTTACTGACCTCAGAAGGATGGAAGGCTGAGTCAACCTTGAGCCATTAAGAATCGAACTGCTGGGTTGGCAGAATTAGCCAACCATGACTATAGCATTACCTTGACAAAAAATCTTAAAGATGGTAATTTATAGCCTATCATACCACATGCAACGTTCTATATGCTGCAACCTTTGAAGATAAGGTAGAAGCTGAAGTTGGTTGATAATGCAGAAGAAGATTGCTAGCACAAAAGACCCACAGTTATTCCTAGTCTGTAGTAGCTGCACTAGTTACCAGATCCAATTCTGGGTGCAGGTTTTTACCTCTAAAACTGTTGACAATAATTTAAACCAGTTTTTTTTCCACACAAAACATGTATGTGACTAGTAACTGTAATTATTTTTGCATACTAGTTCTAAAAATTGGCTTCTTGATCTAAAATGTGTCAAGGAAACCAAGACAAAGCATATGCAAAGCTGGAATTCCAACACTAATTCCAACATTAATCAAGGGAGGAGGAGGAGGAGGAGGAGGAGGAGGAGGAGGAGGAGGAGGAGGAGGAGGAGGAGGTGGTGGTGGTATTATTTGGTTATTTGAACTCAATTCACACTTCACAAAAACCATAATTAGAATGTCCAATTAGAATCAAGTGTTCGGTTCAGTGCACTAATAAGAAATTTGGTATCCCAATTTCTTCCATCAGTTCTCTGATCAATCTTAAACTATGTACTTTTTTTACATTAAGAAAGTATGTGGATTGGCACAGGAAATACTGAAGAAAAATACTCCAAAATATCTGATACATGCAGATATGTGTGCCCTGCTGGTATTGATTATTGAGTGAGATTATGTTGTGCCCTAATAACGTTGAAATACGTTCAAGATCAGTATCTAATTGGAGTGTTCTTAGAAACTATAATATAATTCACATAAGAAGACTTATTAAATTGTGGGATCTAGTTTTGTTATTTGTAATATGAGACTTGACTAACTTGTCTGAGTGAGCTACTTTGTATTAGAGTACTAAAACTATTTTTAGGTTGATTGTCTTTATTTAGTATCCTATTATTATTTATGTTGTTTGCTTATTTAGTATCCTATGAGTATCACTGAGTTTGTATCCTATGATATATGATTATTGTATTTTATGATTACGATCACTTGTTGCTTATATGTACACTGAGAGCTTATGTACTGGAAACAAATTCTTTGTGTGTTCAATCACACTTGCCCATTAAAGAATTCTTTAATAGAGCTAAGGTGGCGCAGTGGGTAGGGTGCAGTACTGCAGGCCACTTCAGCTGACTGTTATCAGCAGTTCAGCAGTTCTAATCTCACCGGCTCAAGGTTGACTCAGCCTTCCATCCTTCCGAGGTGGGTGAAATGAGGACCCAGACTGTGGGGGCAATATGCTGACTCTGTAAACCGCTTAGAGAGGGCTGAAAGCCCTATGAAGCGGTATATAAGTCAAACTGCTATAACTGCTAATTCTATTCTGTCCTGTCCTGTTCTGTCCTCTCCTATTCTTTTAAAAATCTGCCACCATCAGGCTATTTTCTCCTGTTGTTATTGCCGACCACATTCCATTTATCCAAAAAAATAAAAGGAGAGAAATGAATATTCCACATTAAAATTAATGAAGGACAGGTTGTTTATTTATTTATATTTTTATAAAATTTATTTACTGCTCACCTAATGGTTCTGGTGACTCTGAGCAACTTACATCAAGATAAAACAAACACTTAAATGATTATAAATGTAAAAATGAATCAAAATTACAAAAATTAAAACAAATAGAGGGGGGAGCTATACTAACAGTATTTGGCTTTCTTTGGATTCCTCAATAGTAAATCTTTCCTCTCCCCCACCTTCTATCCTCTGCCACAATAGTGGATGTTTTAGGCTGCACAAAAATATGTGCAGGTCTATATGAGCATGCAAAGAGGAAGACATGCTGTCACTGATATCTCAGTAAGCTGCTAACCAAGCATGAAAATGAAAATGTTCATGCATACATAAAATATATAGTAGCAAAGATATCCTCTGCATTTGAAATAGTGCACTCTCTGGAGAATCTGCGACATAAATAGTGTGTCATCCAAACCAGCACCCATATAAAATTGTGCTCCCTGCAAAGAACTTGAAGGGCACCATCCAGAGTTCTCATCTACATAAATCTGCTTTAAGCCATTTCTGGGATCAGAACTGCTTTCAAAAAAAGAGTGAAAAATATAACAGCAAAACCATTGTTGGAGGTTATTACATTATTGTGTTGCTCTTTTAATTTCACTCTATTCCATTTTTCAGAATTCTGTGAGGAAGCATGTGATTTAACCATGAATAGCTTACGAATCAAAATGAGTGCATTACAGTTAGTCAGATTTGGTCATGCTCATATTTTGCTCATTCATCTACAAAGAAAGGTGTTTCACTAATAAAACATTATGTATTTCTGTCATATGACTTTTAGGCAGGAATAAGAAAGTTCCACTAGACTCCCTGGCTAGCTACAATCTGGGCCTTGCCCAGGTTATGGCCAAAAAAAGACAGATATTAAGAAAACATATGGAGCTTAGATTCCATGAAATCTATCATATCCATTATCCTGTTTTGATTATGGCTACATGTTCTATATGGGATTATCCTTATTCAGAATATTCAGAATCTACCATTGGTACATAATACAATGGCACAGACAGTTCTGGAGAGCCCCCAGGTAGCACATGTTACACCACAGTTATGCGAGCTGCACTCATTTTTGCTTCAAAGTCCAATTCAAGGCATCAGTCATCACCTTTAAAGCCTTCTATGGCCTGAGTCTAGGCTATTTGAAGTCTCATCCTGATGGGATTAGCCTTTCTCATTCATTCCAATAGAAAGGACCAGTGGTGGGATTTAAATTTATTTACTACTGGTTCTGTGGGCATGGCTTGGTGGGCATGGAATGGCTTCTTGGGCATGGCTTGGTGGGCATGGCAGGGGAAGGTTACTGCAAAATGCCCATTTCTTCCCAATCAGCTGGGACTCGGCAGATAATAGATGGGGTGGGGCTAGTCAGAGGTGATATTTATCGATTCTCCAAACTACTTAAAATTTCCGCTATTGGTTCTCAAGACCTGATCAGAACCTGCTGAATACCACCTCTGGAAAGGACCTACCTTCGGATTCCATCTGCCAAATTATTTCGGCTGGTGGGATCCAGGAGAACGGCCTTTTCTCTTGTGGCCCTTGCCCTCTCTGTAATATTCTCCTTTTGGAGTGAAGTCTGCCCCACACTCCTGGCCTTCTGGAAAAGGCTGAAAAGTTCTGTCCTGGGCCCAACTGGGGCATTCTACATTGGGTCGTGGCTAACTGAGAGGATTGCCACCCCTAGGTCACCCATCATCTTGGTTTTTAGTTTTCCCATTTGATTCTTCTAATTTTAATTGAACTTTTTTTGGTACTTTTTGTTATACTGTCAGCCATAAAGCCACTATATCAGTGACATGGGCAGTATAAAAATTGAATAAATAAATGTATTGTGGCTGCTGTTTTGACATTTTCTACTGTACTTTGTGTACAACCCTGGCCTTGCCCTTTAAACGTTATTCCTAAACAGCTATTTTTTCATTTTATATAAATAGGAAAGAGAAAGTGTAGGATACATTTATTAAATAATGGGAGGGAGGGATGGGAAGGAAGGAAGGAAGGAATTAATTTTAAGTAAGGATATCATAACATGGCTCCAGAAATTATGGGCAGGGGAGGTTGCCACCATGTAGTGGTTATCTAGATATTTGCAGATTTATGGTAGCCCTAACTTTAAGATAAGACCGATAAGACTGAATGGCTTTGGATGCTGCCCCCGAAGGACAGCCTAGACAGTCCATCCTTAACCCTGGGGGGTGAAAACTTACACCCCTCAGAGAGGGTTCACAATTTGGGGGCCCTCCTGGATTCGCAGGTGACACTGGAACATCATCTGTTGGCTGTGACCAGGGGGGCCTTTGCCCAGGTTCACCTGGTACACCAATTGCGGCCCTATTTGGATCAGCAAGCACTCCAAACAGTTACTCATGCCCTTGTCACCTCTACGCTGGATTATTGCAACGCGCTCTACATGGGGCTACCCTTGAAAAGTGTTCAGAGACTGCAGCTAGTCCAGAATGCGGCCGCACAAGCGATATTGGGAGTACCGAGGTACACCCATGTTACACCTGTCCTTCGCGAGCTGCACTGGCTACCAATTGGTCTCTGGACGCAATTCAAGGTGTTGGTTATTACCTTTAAAGCCCTACATGGCTTAGGGCCAGGGTACCTCCGTGGCCGCCTACTGCCACATACCTCCCTGCGGCCAGTAAGATCCCACAGATTGGGCCTCCTTCAGATGCCGTCAGCCAGACAATGACAGCTGGCGGGCCCCTGGAGGAGAGCCTTCTCTGTGGCTGTTCCGACCTTTTGGAACCAGCTACCCCCAGAGATCCGGACCATACCCACTCTCATGGCCTTCAGGAAAGCTGTTAAAACCTGGCTGTTCTGGCAGGCCTGGGGCTGTTGACCTCATTGTTGAGGTCCAGCCCCGATTAGAATGAATGCATGTGGGTTTTTGATCTTATTTTTTCTCTTTCTTTTTTCTTTTTTTGTAAGCCGCATGGAGTCCTTTGGGATTGGGCGGCATATAAATTTTAATAATAAATAAATAAATAAGATCCAAAATAAAGAGTACAAATGGCATAGTGGGAATTGCAGCTGTTTTTATAATAAGACAAGAGAAAAATGATGCTGAAAAATTCCAGCAGAGAAAGAAATTCTAGTGACTTGACTGATTAGGCTAGAAAATATTAGAATTAGAGTACAAATATAGATAGAAAAATACAAAATTTCCTATGATTGAAGAATCACCATGTCTGATTCTTTGTAATAATAGTGCACTGTTTAAAATTGTGCTCAGAAATTAACTCTGTATAATTTACAGCTTTAAGTGGGTTGCTTTTCTGATTAAAACCTTGAGACTCAATTCACAGACACCATAATAACAAACTGTAGAACAGCAGAAAAAATAATCAATATTTTTGCAAAAGTTTTAACTAACATATTATGTAGTGTTATACTAGGCATATAGTTTATTTTGTACACTTTATTGCTATAAATTAAGATCTGAGGCTAAACTTAGAATTAAATGAAAAATGGAAGCAAGAAGAATCAACTGAGCCTTTGAAAAGGAAGCACCACTACTTTGAGTATTGTGGCACATACCTGTCTTGATTTAATAATCCTGCTAGGAAAGGAGCCTGGAGCAAAATCAATGAGTCAAGAATTCAAAAACAGTGTCAGCCAATCAGTATTTCCATAGCCTTGGGCTAAAAGTCACAATCTACATTTACTTATTTTGGGAAAGATGCCGGTGTGTCACTGAGAAAAACGAAACCTTGGGGCATGTATCTTGTCAGCTAGGGATTCTGTTGCCTTTGATGGCTATGAATGACATATTTCATGGGAAGAATTCCAGTTTTGTAGAGTTAAAGGGGGGAGGATTACTGCATCTCATTAATCTTTTTTTATGGTTGTTTAATATTTGTTTTAGAAATAGTGCCTGAAGGTCTTAAACAAGATTAAGCTTCCATTATGGTAAATGCCATCCAAATGCAGTTAGAAGAGAGTCACTACTGTAAAAAGCTAATGCTGTTTCACACACACCCAAAAGATAAGCAAATATAAGAGGAACCACTAGCAGTCAAGCATTTAACAAAAATAAAAGTGCAGTTTGATGGGAGGGAGGGAGGGAGGGAGGGAGGGAGGGATGGATAGATAGATAGATAGATAGATAGATAGATAGATAGATAGATAGATGATAGATAGATAGATAGATAGATAGATAGATAGATAGATAGATAGATAGATAGATAGATAGATAGATAGATAGATAGATATTAGGTCATCTGACCTTTGCATTTCATACTTCACCCTTGAATTACTTCATATTCTAAGGTGGGCATTCACAACTGAATTAAGGTTTCTTTTTTGTGTGTCCAAGAAATTAAACTGTAAACAAAATCTAATGCGTGATTTTGAGTTTAACCTGACCATTCCCAAATGCCAAAAGTAGGAGTTAGACTTAAAGATAGATTCATTTTATTTATTGTTGAGGTAGCAAGAGTCAGCAATCTAGATTAGGTTGCATTAAGGCCACTGAAATAGCTTGAGGAAAGCACACAAAAGTTGTACAGATTTTAATGGGATGTAAAGAATTGACTAACATAAAATATAAACACCGTACTTCCAGGTGATGGTCTATTCACCTAACTTTGTAGATCAAGTAGTAACAAGCCAGTATTTTATTATGCTCACATTGACAAGAAGGCAATATCTTTTATTCATGTCCTATTGCCCATGACTCTTGAAGAAGGAATAGGATAGCTTTGTCCTCCACTCTTTTATTTGGTTTCCTTTTAAACCCATCTAAACTGGTCAGCACCATATCATGGCTTCGACAGAGTGTTTCTTATTTTCCTCCTGAGTTTTTTTTAAATAATCCAAGCATGTTATTTACCTTGTTAAATAGTTGCACTAAGATCCCTTTCCTCCCCTTCCCTTGAGCCCAGCGAACTCAATTCCCATTAATAGATATTTAAAGTCCAGATATTTTATGCCAATATCTAAAATGTCAGGTTTTTTTACACTCTTCTACATTTTTCTGTTCATTCATCCAGTTTAGAAAGATCTTTTGGGAACTTGAACAGTTGAACATCACCAACCAATGATTGTTTGACTGCTGATGTATAACTTCAGGATGTTTTGAGAATACAGTAGAGATCCCCATAAAAATTGTTTGGGAAGTCCACTCAGAACATTTTCCAATCATTCCAGCTTTTTGTTCTCTCATATATTACAAATATATGTGCTCTCCTGTCCTTTGCTACTGACTTTGATCTCAAATCTAGGGGGAAAGACATTTTCCAAGAATAGTGATTTTCCACTGCTCATTTCAATTGGATATGTTTTGTAGATTAAAGAATCTTATTAGAGATGGCTTCTTAAAATGGGCTAAATTAGCATTCAGTTACCCAATGTCATTTTCACCCATTTTCACCCAATTTCAAGTCACATCTAAGTATTAACTGAGGGGATCCAAAGCTTAAAATAATCCTTTTAGATCATAAGGTGCATCTGCTTATCTTGGGTGCCTGCCTGCATTATTTGGTCACACATGTTAGTTATATCCAGCAGGATAGGCATAATTCAACTGTCACATTCATCAACAAAGCCTTTAATCTTTCATTTACATTTCAGCATTCAGCTTTATCTCAGCATTAGAACCCTGTTTACAATGTCTCCTATTTTGGAAAACAAAAATTTTGCTTTCATGCTCCAGCTCTCTGTAATGGTCATCCCAATTTCAGTGTTTGCTTATATGAGGTTGACCATTTTTTGTGGGAGGTTTGGGATCAGTAAGCACATTGGGACTTTCTCTGGACAGGTAGCAAATCTGAAGTTGCTTTCTGTCCAGATGTTAATATGTCATTGATCACAAATGTTCCCTTACTCCATTTAAGTAAGAAGGTTCATAGGGTATGGTTTAAAAAAAGGATGGTCATGAAAATGTGATTACACTTCATGAGTTTGCTATATGTTTTTTCAAATCCAATAGTGGCATATCAAGGTAAGCCTTTGGAGGCTTTCAGAATCCCAGAACAAAGAGGTCAGTTTAAGATCTAGGAGAGAAGAAGTTGAGACAACCACAGAGAAAACAGTCTTTTGGCCCCCTTCCCTTTCAGTTCTCACAATGATGAGGCTTTGAGCCATCCATCCCTCAATACTCTTATCGGACATAGAGAATCCTTTTCAATCAGGTAGTTTTTGATATAACCCCACCAATCTGGTATTTATAGGAAATAACTACCAAGTTGGCTCCTGCTTTTTGTCTTCTTAAAATCCCAGTTCTCCTTTGTTTTTTGTGTCTGTTTTTCCCCCATCAGATGAGCACATTTCCAAACAAAGCACCGTAAAGAAACTGCCTCCTGTTGTTATTTTCCAAGAATGCCTGTGAGACTTATGTGGAATTAACTTAATGGAAGCCCTAGAAACTAGTACCTTGCTTTCGTTCTAGCAGAATTTCCCCCATTTAATACACTACAATTAAAATAAGCATTAGAAAATTAAGCTAATGTGGGCAGAGAGTATCTGTGAATATCATGGTTTGTATCTATGCTTCTGTCACTCTCTTTCCCTCTTTTATTTGCTCATTATCTTATTCATTATCAGAACTTAGACTGCATGCATCTCAGAATATTTGCACTGCTGCCATGTATAGAATGTGGGTCTACTAAACTTTTGACATGGCACAGAAATCGCTTGAAGTAGTTTCCTTCTTCAATATCTCCCACCTTCCTGATGCATTTCTATTTGCATACAAAATTATTTTTCAGACAATGATTATAATTCTGCTTTAGCACTTCAAAGAATGGAAGACCTTAATGCATCATAGCACACAGTAACCTTCTACCCTCATCCTTCCTGTGTGACTATATTTTAAAAATTGAATAATTATATCTGACATTATATAAAATATTTTCAGAAATAAAAAGCACTTAATAAACTGGTGGGAATTCCCACCCCCAATTCTCATTAATTTTCAGAGGATAAAATACATGCCTCAGTGAACTTCTTAAGTTTCTTTTCTTTTCTCCTATGGGATTAAATAAATCCTCTAAATCCTTCAACTACAAGCTAAATTGCACCAATTATTTGAACTGTCATAAAATTCTGATTGTCTGTAATGGTTCTCTGATTCAGCATTGATGTTACTAAACAAACACTTGTTAAGAGAAAACACCCCGTTCTTCCCAAGTGTGGTGGAATCTCCAGCTAGACTGAGGAAGGGATCAAGAGGGGTCCAAGCTTAGAGTCTTTTCACTGCAGCAAACAGCACAGGCTGAACTTCCCCAGAATCCTTGAAGCTGTATATTGTCATTCCTAAGGGAATGCAGCCAGTCTAAAAAGATACTTCTGACATAGATGAGGAGCAATACTGTTGAGATTCTTCATGAGTACTTCTGATTGTTTTCACCTGACACAACACAAACATGGCTTTTTCAGCATCCTATCTTGCCTATGATAAACTCGAGATATATTTGTTGAGTAAAGCAATCACACCTCTTACATAGGAGCCATTATAAAATAAAAAACATATTAAAATGGCTAGTTAATATATTATCATGATCTCTAGCTTTCCTCCAGAAATTCAAAGAAATGAACATGGTTTTCTCCTACTCCTTTTTTTTTCATCATAAATTCCATGAGGTAAAGTAGGGTGAGAAATAATGATTAGCCCAAACTTACCTAGCAAGTTTCTTACTGGAGGGGCTTCTCCAGTACTCAACACAATTATTTATTTATTATTTATTTGTCTTGTATGCCGCCCACTCCTGAAGGACTCCGGGCGGCTCACAAAAGACAAGGGAAAGGGGGGAACAAGACAAAGACAACATATTAAAAACAAAACCAACATTCACAATTTCCGTGGAGGTAGATGCTTCTCAGCTCCCCCCAGCCTGGAACAGCCAGGACTTGGTGGCTTTGTGGAAGGCCAGGAGGGTAGTAAGGGTCCGGATCTCAACAGGGAGCTCGTTCCAGAGGGCCGGAGCTGCAACAGAGAAGGCTCTCCCCCAGGGAGTCGCCAGCCGACATTGGCTGGCAGATGGAATCCGGAGGAGACCCAACCTGTGCAATCTAATTGGTCTGAGAGAGGTAATCAGTATTCAAAATAGGAAAATCACTGGATGGAGTTCAGCTCCTGATGACTAGATGGAGATCAGTCAAGGTTAGTGCAGTGCCTCCATCTTACTTAAACAAAATAGTCCCATTAAAAATGATGGAAAGTAGAGGAAAATATATCTACTTAATTATCATCTAATCAGACCATTGACCACCGGCTTTTATTTATTTATCTATTTAAATTTGTTTATTTAAATTTGTTTATTTAAATTTGTTTATTTAAATTTGTTTATTTAAATTTGTTTATTTAAATTTGTTTATTTAAATTTGCTTATTTAAATTTGTTTATTTAAATTTGCCTGTGGAAGAGATCAGCTAATCACTTCAAGTTAGTAATTCACCAACTTATACTCAGCAACATAAAATGCTTCTATACCATTCAGTGTAAACAAGGTCATGGCTATTGTTTGTGCTGGATGACAGCAATGGATGATTTACAGTATGTTTGGAGGGTTACCAGATTGAGGGAGTACATTTTACAGGTACATTGATATTACAATTGTCTGTCATGGAGAAGAGGGAGTCAACCTATTCTTCAAAGCACCTGAGGACAAGACAAGATGCAACAGATAGAAACAGTTATCGAAGAGATATCCAAACTAAAACTAAGGAGAAATTTCCTAGCAGTGAGAACAATTAACTGGTGGAATGTCTTGTCTTCAGAAGTTGTTTCAAGAAGAGGACGGACATTTTTCCAGAATGATATAAGGTGCTTATACAGGAGATTGGACAGATTCCTTCCAACTCTGATATTCTGCATTCTGTATTATACAAATGTTATAGGATGATAAAATATTGTCATAAATATCCTTTAGATATTTTTTAGTAGGACTCCTTTAAAAATCTGGTTTCTATGGTTCTGGCTTCCAGTTCTACTAAGGATAGAAATAATTTCAGCAGTGGATTTCAATATTAGATTAAAAGTAGCAATAGCACTTAGACTTATATACCACTTCACAGGGCTTTACAGCCTTCTCTAAGCAGTTTACAGAGTCCACATACTGCCCCCAACAATCTGAGTCCTCATTTTAATGACCTCAGAAGGATGAAAGGCTGAGGCAACCATGAGCTTGGTGAGATTCAAACTGCCAAACTGCTGGCACCCGGCAGAAATAGCCTGCAGAAATAGCCTGCAGTATTGCATTCTAATCACTGTGCCATCATGGCTTTTAGATTAACACTAGCCATCATGAAGCAGTAGCTTCAAGGGGGTGAGGCCAGATTTCTTCATTATTGTGACACCACAGGAAAGACATCAACAGCAAAAATTACAAGATAATGCTGGCAAAATATAAACATACACAGCAATAACAAAATTAGATGAAACAATCCATTAAAACACTTTTTAATTAAACATTTTACCCCCTATTTTTAAAATAGACTTTTTCCAAAGAATTAAACGTTCTTTATCAAAACCTATTGTAACCCCAATATGGTCAAGAACTTTCTCATAGATCACAGTCTGATGATAAAACATCTTTTCTACCATAGGTTGTTCTCAAAACTTGCCATGATCACAAAGAGAATAAATAATAATTTTCCAACATAGCCTACAAAGAACAATGTTCTACTATATTTTCATTCCAGATACCTATGGCTGATAAAATATGAGTACAATGATATTTTTGCGAATCAGATAAATTAAACACATTCTCCCTCAATAGTGATCTCAGTTTAACTAATGAAAGCCTTGGTGAGCTACTATCCCACATACTTTCCCTAAATGTTCTATCAATCTGAAGAAAATATTTCTTTGGTATCAACACGGGAATACCTCTAAGGACATAAGTCAGATAGAAGACAATATTCATTTTATTAACATTAATTTTAACCCACAGATATAATGGGGTCTTAATATATTTACATTCAATGAAATCTAAAAGTTTTGACATATTTCTTCATATTTAGAAATACCATTGAAATATAAAGACCCAAGTATTCATATATTCAATGGAAAACACAAAACCCAACTCTTTGCATAACTGTATTGATACAGTAGAGCCTAAAGGAATAAACAAGTTTTTTCTCAATTAATTCAATAGCCAGATTAGTTTTAAAAATATTGTACTTCCTGTATAAAATTAGACAGCAAAATAGCATACTTAGACAAAATTTATAATGATAACTAAAACTTCAAGGGTTCTTGATCCTTGCCTAGTTAAGTTCATACTGTTGGACCAAATCTCAGCCAGTCCCAGCCTTCGCATTTTCCTGCATTTTTAATAGTATCACAGAGGCAGACAGCCATAATTTATTGGATCAAGAGAAAATGGTAGGGAGATTTTGATTCCTTATTTTATTCCTTGATTTTAAAATATCAGTCTCTGTATAAGCATGATATTATAAACATCAGCAATATGAAGATGTATCAGAGGCAGGATAAGGGAATATTAGCAGGTCAGGAATTTATAATTCACCCTGGGAAGATAATGAAGAGATAATTGGATGTCAATTCTCTCCATCCAAAGATCAGGATTTTCACAGAGCCTGAGCATTTTGCAGAAGAATAGAAGTAGCGGCACAAAGAATCAGAGAATATTTATCTGATTTTACAGTTGAGTATGACTATTATTCCAGCAGAAAAGCTTTCACTGATTGATTTCTGAGACTTCATTAAGAAACAAAAAGCAGCAACTTGAAGGACAGCAATCGGGTTGGACAACAAAGTTCCACTTGGTGGGGCTGTTGTCAGCTCCACTGAGAAATTCTTGCTCCAAGGTGCATTTTTAAGCTGCTTTCAACAATCTTACCTGAGGTCATCCAGTACTGCTCTCACATCCATTCCAAATATGCATTTCTTCCAAATTTCTTCCAGCCCTAGTTCAGTTGTTGTTGTTTTTTGTCCTTTAACTCCATTCAGCTGCAAACATTGAACAGATTCCATGTTTGAGTTAAAGACCTTGGAACTGGCTCTTAAGTAAAGCTACAATAAATCTAGATAAAAGTGAAGGGCTCATAATAGCTGGTATAGCCAGCTCAGGATTTAAACTAGTTTAGATTATTAATAGGGTTGCCATATCTATGACAATGGAATGGAATGGAACGGAACAGAACAGAATAGAACTTTATTGTCACTTTAAATCAGAGGTGGGTTCCTACCAGTTCGCATCAGTTCGGTAGAACCGGTTCGTCAAATCTACCAAACCGGTTAGAAGAAGTTCCACCAGTGGACCCGGAAAGCAGGCCACACCTACAGAAGAGGTTCCAAAAGTTTTTGAAACCCACCACACACACACACACACACACACACACACACACACACAGACAGACAGACTCACACAGAGAGAGAAAGAGAAAGAGAAAGAAAGGAAGAAAGAAAGAAAGAAAAAAGAAAGAAAAGGTGAGAGAGAGATAAAAGAAAAAAGGAAAAAGGGACAGAGAGACAAAAGGAAGGAAAGAGAGAGAGAGAGAGAGAGAGAGAGAGAGAGAGAGAGAGAGAACACATGGCCGGCAAGCCACTCCCACCAGGTTACATGGCTGGCAAGCGACTCCCACAAAGGAGGCCACATCCACAGAGTAGGTTCGAAAAAAATTTGAAACCCACCACTGCTTTAAATGTACAATAATGAGCATAATTAAAATGAAATTTTATTGCATTCAGCTCTCAGATGATAACCATTATACATATACCCACATACACACACATCTATGACACAGAGAAACATCACAGTTCAGAATTTACAAGATGAATGGCATAAGGAACAAAGTTGTTATAATATCTAATATCTATTGACCACCTCCATAGATGCAGCCTTGATACAAAATGGAGTATGACTATACCGTCTCTTTCTAAAACCAACAGTGATCTTCTTTGTTTTGTTAACATACAAAACCAGGTTATTTTTATTGCAGTCCCCCAAAGTGTTCATCTCTTCTGTATAAGAATCTTTATTGTCATCCCAGATAAAACCCATCACTACCGTGTTATCCGTATACTTCACAATACAATTCATAACAGATACACTAGTTTAAGTATCAATGTATCTGAAATATCATCTGCTCCTATAGAATTCTGTGTCTTTATAGTGATTCCTTACTGTATTCCAATTTATGCTCGGGTGACACAATCAGCCAGATGTTTAGCCTGGATTTGGCATTTTTGTCCATCAATAGAGTCCTTCCCAAGTACTTAGGATAGGCCAGTATTGTTGTTTAATGGTGTTAAAGATATTGTTGCATTATGAAAACTGTAACTCCAACTGTAACTCCAAACAAAGCAACTGATTGATGGTGATTTTTGTCAATGCCAATGGTGTTCAAATAGTGTTCCAGTTGTTTTGGGATTGACACAATGTGCCTATTACTATAGGGACTATTAGTTTCTTTTACCACAAACTTCTATTTGCAGATCTTACATTTTATTATTTTCTCCAGTTCTTTCTCTTCCATTCTGCTATCTCCAGGTCTACTACGACTAATTGCTGATGAGAAAGACTTTCTTGTCTTTCTTATCAGCTATTGTTAAGTCTGGGGTGTAATGTGGCAGGTGCTTGTCTTTCTGAATTCTGAAATCCCAGAGCACTTTAGTTTCTTCATTTGCCATTATCTTGTTTATTTTGTGGTAGCACAGTCCTTGCTTTTAGGCAAATGGTATTTCTTGCTGATATTCCAATGCACCATTTTTGCTACTTTGTTTTGCCGTTGGTTGTGCAATCTTCTTGCCGCAACTAACTAGGTGGATCACTGTTGCTTCAGTTTCTTTCCTCTTTGTTGTTATCTGGCTCTCTATGCATTTGTTCTTAAGGCTCGGTCTGATGTTGCCAGAATAGACCCTCTGTCTCTTTCTTCTGTTTTTCTGCTCTTAGGCATTGCCAGATCTGACTGTTATCTGCTTCGCCTGCTATTTTTATTATGTACTGCCCATATAATTCTTGCTTTGTCTTGTCTTCCCTTCCCTTCTCAACGTGCAGGTAAGTGGTTGCTGCTGGTTAATGGAGGGAGACAGGAATTGCAAAACTGCCTGGGAAACTATGTTGAAAATGAAGATCACCTTCAAAAATTGTTGTTCTATAATGCACCATTTTGCTCAGTTAAAAGTTATGTCAACTTTTAGTAGTTAAAGTTTATGACATCCTTTAGCAATAGAGCTACTTGACTTATGACCACAGTTGAGTCCAAAATGTCTGTGGTTAAGCAGGGCAGTTGTTAAATGAGTTTTGGCCCATTTATGATCTTTTTGCCACAATCGTTAAGTGAGTCAGTCGTTAGGTGAAGCATGCAGTCATTAGATGAGTCTCTCTTTCTCCATTAACTTTGTTTGTTAGAAGCCAGCAGGGAAGATTACAGATAGAGATCACGTGGCCCCAGAACAGTGCAATTGTCATAAATACTTTTATTTGCAAGTTGCCAAGCATGGGTTTTAATCATGTGGCCATGGGGAAGCTGCATCTGTCATAAACGTGAAAAGAGTGAAAAATGGTCATGTGTAACCTTTTTTCAGTGCTGTTGTAATTAGTTGTAATTTGAGGACTCTCCCTCCCTCCCTCCCTCCCTCCTCCTCCTCCCTCCCTCTGTGTGTGCATGCGTACATACATACATACATACATACATACATATATACATAGACACATATATACATACACACACACATACTTTGGAATCTCACACAACATATAGTATGGATGTGCTTTTTAAAAGAACATTTTGTGTTTGGGTATTGTTTCAATAATTGCCAATGCTGTCTACTGTGCTGCTGGGGAGGTTGCAGAGCTTTTTAAATGAATATGTTTATATCTTTGTATTGTTTAAATATTTGCCAGTAAGCCTCCTTAAATACCCACTGATTCAGTGATCTTTTTGTATTTATATACATTCCCAGATTGATACTGCAGACTGTTTTGTTTTCTTCATTGCTTATGCCAAAAAGAGAATAAAGAAATACATTCTTACAGTGGTTTTTTTTTTTCCAAAGACTGAAAATCTCCTTTCCTTTGCTATCAGAGGAATTAGTGAAGCACAGCTCTATCTTGATAATTGAACCAGTGCCTTGCATATAAAATATTTTAGATTCACTCCCAGATAGGTCTAAGAAACACAATGTATACCAGGGGTGTCAAACTCAATTTCTTTGAGGGCCGCATCAAGGTTGTATTTGACCCTGATAGGCCTGGGTGGGCATAGCCAGCTCAACATCACTCGTGCCAGCACCTGTGGTATCCCTGAGCACTCTGCCAGGGAAAACATGCTTCTGAGATCTGTTTTCGGCTGTGATGGCCTCCTGTAACCTTCTGCCAGTGAAAACAGAACTCAGGGGAGGGGCTGCCTGCATCCCTCCTGAGCTCCATTTTCACTGGCAGGGGCATCATGGGCTGGTCCTTTGCTGTTTCCATGGTGGCCCCATGGACCAGATCTAAGCATCCCATGGAATGGATCCGATCCCTTGGCCTTGAGTTTGACACCCTGATGCACAGAGGAGTTCCTACTGGTTCAGACTAGATAGTAACTTAACCTGCCATGTCCCCCAACTGGTTCTATCTTGTTTTTTTGCTTCTGCGCATGCGCAGAAGCATTTTTAACTACTGTGGATGCGCACATAATGCATATCAAGCATGCGCGCCAAAGCACATCCCTGAGCGAACCAGCAATAGTAGAAGCCGGAACCCACCCCTGCCCTGATGGGGTTACTGGCTAAGAAGGATCAGGGCTTGGCTTTGATGTAAGTTGACTTCCTATCAAAGTTCCTATGATGTTATCCATGCATTATCGTTAGCAATGTACTTAGCAATGGTACAACTTTATTTGCCTCCTTCCATTAGGGCAGGAAATCAATTCATTACCTGTTTTGGTTGATCTCCTATTCTGGTTTCAGCTATGCCTTATATGTTTTATAGCGGAGTTAAAGTATTGGCATAAAAATGGTTCACTAACTATGTTGCCATACATAAGCTGAGGTTCAGTTTAGAGCAAAAAGGCAAAATACGCATCATGGTTATTATATGTGTACCATACAATAGGTCCAAAACAGGAAAGAAACCATAATCTTTCAATTAGGAGTGTTTAAAATATTTTTCATTTGCTGGAAAGCAGAACCCACCTTGAGTTCCATGAGATATGGAACAACTACAGGAAGTCCTCGACTTACAACCACAATTGAGCCCAAGGCAGTTGCTAAGTGAATTTTAATGACCTTTTTACCACAGTTGTTAAGTGAAGCACTGTAGTTGTTCAGCGAATCATGTGGTCATTAAGCAAATCTGACTTTTCCCATTGACTTTGCTTGTTGGAAGCGAGCTGGGAAGTCACAAATGGTGGCCACATGGATGTCCCACATCCTGGGACACTGGAACTGTCATAAATACATGCCAGTCGCCAAGCACTTGAATTCTGATTGTGTGACCATGGGGATTCGGCATCTGGCATCAGTATGAAAAATGGTCATGTCACTTTTTTAAGTGCCTTTGTAACTTTGAATGGTCACTAAATTAATGGTTGTAAATCAAAGACTACCTATACTCACCAGAGTTTCCCTGTGCACATCTGACATACTGCACATAACCTAGTTGTTCCGTGATGGTGAACGTTTTTCTGCTCGGGTGCCAAAAGGGCACGCACATGTGCGATAGCGCCGTGTGCATGTCCACACCATAATGCAATTCCCTCCCCCTGTGCATGCATGCAGAACCATCCACGCTTTCTCCACGCATGCACACAGGCCTTACCGAAGCCTCCGGACTTCCAGTAGGCCTATTGGGCATTTTTCACTCTCCCCAGGCTTTAGGAAAGCCTCCAGGACTAAACAATTTTGGAAAAGGATCAAAAATTGGCTGGAGGCAATAACAGAGGTTAAAATAGAATGGAAACCTGAAGTTTTTTAATTAGGAATAATGTCTGTGAAATACAAAAAAGAAAGCCAGTATTTAATACTACATATAATTACAGCGGCAATGATTGCCTTTGTCCAGAAATGGAAAAACAAATTAATTCCAAGCGAAGATGAAATAATAAGAAAAGTTATGGATTGTGCTGAAATAGACAAACTAACTAAAGAAATCCAGGGAAAAGAAGAATCAGAATTCTACCAGCTATGGGATAAATGGTATAGGTAGATGGAGGAAAGAAACAAGAATCAAAGAAGGAATGTAACAAAACTCAAAAATAATAGTTATGAGTAAAATAGGAGGGTTAAGAATGGTGAAATCCCAATGAAATACAATAGAAGGGGAAATAATATAAGGTGAGCAGTATCAATTGATAATTGCTATTAGAAAGAACAGGAAGCTCCTGTTCATATTGTATTGTGTAAATGTGGTGTATGTCTAGGTTTTGTGTGTGTGTATTTTACATGTTTGTTAATAAAAAATAAAAAATAAAAAAAGGAAAGCCTCCAGAGCCTGTGGATGGCGAAAAATGAACTTCCAATAGACCTGTTTTTCGCCATCCACAGGCACCAGAGCTTTCCTGAAGCCTGGGGAAGATGAAAATGGCCTCCCCACCCCACAGAAGGCCAAAAATCAGCTGGCCAGTGCACACATGCGGGCTGGAGCTAACATAGGGCAATGCCTCTTGTTCCCTCAGATATGGCTTCACGTGCCACCTGTGGCATGGGTGCCTTAGGTCTGCCATCACAGACCTAGTTTGAAGGCATCATGGTTTAGAGATAGTCTTACCTTACCTCACATTCACATATAGTATATGCACGCATGACATTGACAAATCCATCTATAATTTCTTAGCTATTCCTGTTCATCAGAAACACTGAGTAGTTCATTCACTGTTGATATGTATGGAACTGGTTATATACATAATGCATCTATTGGGGATGCACAAGGGATAAAAAAATAGTTTTAATATTATAGTGGTAGCTTTATCATGCAACCATCACACAGAAGTAATCATGTGAATGTGCAGTTTTACATTTGAAAAAGTGACTTATTTTCAAGAGAAGATTTTTTTCCCTACAAGCTGCCTGCATATACTAAAATTCAAAATGACAGTGAAATGAAAATAGTAACCCCTTTGTATCCTGCAACCCCATTTTAAGCACAGGCACTGGATGAAAAGTTGTAACAGAAAAACATAATTATTCTTCAAAGCTGAAAGCTTAATTCGCCATTGATGTGCAATTTACTATTGGTAGTGGAACAGTAAAGGGCAAAAAGGCAGCACAAGAAAATCATTATGCATAACACAGCTATTTTCATATAAAGGTTTATATTTTTCAGCACAGAATCTTTGATGAGATCTAGGCACTTGTGTTACAGACTAAAGATAGTGATTTATTCTGCGGGGATTGAGGGCAATGACTGTTTTAAGATACAGATAGAAAATGATACGGCTACTATCTCTAGGCCACAAAAATAAAAATGGCAACTGAATAACACAGAGAGATATCAAAAACTCAATTCTTCCAACTACCTCAATATTTGTTGAAACCAACTTGGCTACGCTTGCAAAAACTGAACAATTCTTCAGTGGTGTTGTTCTTTGTTTCCTTTTCTAGAAGGCTTAAAAAGAGAAGGGAACTTTCCCCCAAATCTGATCCAAACCAGTAGAGAAGAAGAAATTGAACAGGTCCATTCAATTCAGTTTATTACAGTCATAGACCAGAGACTGATTGAACAGGTAAAAAGCAGCAAGAACCTTGGGAAAAAGTAAGTACAAAATCTTGGCGTGTAAGATGCTACAGAAATTAAAATTGGAATATAACTGTATATGCACACCAGAGGTGGTATTCTATAGCAGTGGTCTCCAACCTTGGCGACTTTAAGACTTGAGGACTTCAATTTCTAGAGTTCCTCAGCCAGCTTTGCTGGCTGAGGAACTCTGGGAGTTGAAGTTCACAGGTCTTAAAGTTGCCAAGGTTGGAGACCACTGTTCTATAGGATCAGACCAGTTCGCCCAAACCAATAGCAGAAAGCCTGGCTCTAATTCATCCTATTTAGGAACATTTTTTGAGCAAAGAGCATGCGCAGAAGGCTGTGTGTGTGCACGGACATACACACATTTGTGAACCAGTAGGGAAGGTATGTGAAAACCACCCCTGATGCACACCAGATTTCAGGACAACCAATCTCAATAAGCTAAAAGATGTAATAGGTGACAAAGTATCTCTGGTCAAAATGAACATAGTTTGGTTGAGAACTTATCAAAAATGCAGTATGAAAGTTCAGTTGCAAAGCATTCACGTGAAAAAGAAATGAAAAGGGGGCAACATAGAACACAATTGTGGTTCCCTGGGGATTTTTTTTTAAATATTTTTTTTTATTTTTTATTTTCAAAAGGAACACAAGACATCCTTCTTTACATACTGAAGAAAGTGTATCAGTTGGTTACAAAAAGACTTCCGTGCATCTCTTCCACAGTCAACAAACATAATTCATATTAACTCAAGTATTTTAACTCAGATATTTTATACATGTTACCATCATCATACCTCCATTTTCATTTGACTATAGTTGTTTAAACGTCCTTCATCATAAAATATACCAAGATTTAATACATAACCACATACTGGCCTTTCATTTACTATTTCTAAAATCCTCCATTAACACTTAACCCTTATCTCCTATTCTAGCTAAACATCCATAATATTTAATAACAAAATTTTCTAATGCTCCTTTCCAAATCACTGTTTACAGTTTACATATAGTTTCCTTATGTTGTGCCCATACCTATATATACACTGTTATCCTTATCCCTCATTTATTTAACTATATCCTATATCATAACATTTTCTCCCTAATAATCAAGACTTTAACTGTATCTAATTTAGTTCTTTTTTATTAACCTTTATATATAATCCAAAAGGATTTCTAATCTTCCTTTATAGCAATAGCAATAGCAGTTAGACTTATATACCACTTCATAGGGCTTTCAGCCCTCTCTAAGCGGTTTACAGAGTCAGCATATTGCCCCCAACAACAATCCGGGTCCTCTTTTTACCCACCTCGGAAGGATGGAAGGCTGGGTCAACCCTGAGCCAGTGAGATTTGAACAGCCGAACTGCAGAACTGCAATCAGCTGAAGTAGCCTGCAGTGCTGCATTTAACCACTGCGCCACCTCGGCTCTCATGGGTACCATTCAATATTCATATCCAATTATTACTTAACATAACACTACACATTGTATACATTAGTAACATTATCAATTATTTATTTAACTATATCTATTGTCACTAAATTCCACTAAGTTTAACTAGTTTTGAATTGTGCTCTTCCATCTATCAACCTGTATCTTTCCAGTAGCAAAACAGTCTCATATCTTCTGCCATTTGTGGTGTCAGTCCTCTAATCATCTCCTTAATCAACTTTGTATGGATTCCTTTTAGCAATTTCTTGCTTATAAGATCTCTCATGTAATTTCGATGCCATTTTTCTGTTAGAAGACAAAAGTGGGTTGGACCCATTGCTCAAGAAGCTAGAAAATAGGACTGTCAAATAGGTAGATAACAAAAAGAAACAGATTGTGGGAATCATGCTAGAGGACAGTATAAAGATTCAAGAAGATTCTTCAGGCTGGAAGAATGGGTCAAACCGAGATTATTTTCAATGGAAAAACTGAAGACCTTCATTTGAGTAGAAAAAGTCAGAGGCATGAGAACAATATGGGCGAGACCATAAATAGAAAGCAGTGAACATAGAAAGATTCTAAGTATCTTGATAAATCACAAACTGAATATGAGCCAATAGTGTGATGAAGCTGCTGCTGATGTTATCCATTCCATTATGTCTGACTCTTGGCAATTCTTGGCCAGGTCTCTCCACATCTTCCGATCTGGCACTGCTTCTTCAAGTTATTTTGTGCTCTGGCTGGTATCAGCTTTGATGATGATGATGCAGCTTTAAAAACAGTCAAGATCGTGAAATGGAATTGTTCTCTCTTTGTTCTGTTGATCACTGAACACACCTCTTGAATGTTGCATCTAGTTCTGGTCTCATTTTAGGAAGAGTATTATCAAAAAGATCGGAATCAAGGCAATAAGAAGCTAAGAAGAAAAACCTTACAGGTGATAGTTGGAGACTTTATTTATATTATTTTAGTGGGTGGCGGGGAAAGATTGCAGGAAAACTTGATTGCAGTCTTAAGTTTGTTAGAACTGAAGGGCTAAAAGACATGGTGGATTTCTCCAATATTGTTTCAGTAAACAAGATAAGAAATAATGGGTTTAAATTACAAGAAAGAAGATTTTGATTAGAGCTATTCCATGATGAAAAAGACTGCTGCAGAAGATTGGACTTTTCTTCACTGGAGATGTTTAAACAGAACTTTGATGGTCATTTCTCAGGGATGCTATTCTGTAGTAATAGATTGGGTAGAAGCCTTGACTACAGTATCCAAAGTTCTTTTCAACCCACATGACTATAATTATGTGGTGAAGTAATATATATATATTCAGCTTCTGGAGTTTGTTGTTTCACCAATTCGGTTTTCATCCCCCCCACTTAAAATAATAATAGTGCTCTCTCTTTTAGAAGAAGACCAAAGCAATAAAAATATAAGAATCTCAGCATACATTTTTCAGGTTCGTACTTCTGAAATAAAAGATGAACATACTAGCATATAAAGTTACCTCTCTGTTTGTCGTCCCTTTCCTAACATGTATTTAGGCTGATGATTCTGCCTGTTACTCAGCTGCCTCTAATTCATCTTCTGAATATTGATAAAGTGACTGAGCCTGTAATTCTACAACTCCTACCTAGAATAAGATGTATTGACTTAGAATAAAAATGCATACAATTGAACTGTACTTGCCGCCCCCTCTCCATCCCCCATCTCTAATGTGAGGGAGGGAGGGAGGGCCAAGGCTGACAGCTTGGCAGGTTCATATACCACTCATTTCAGTGATAAAGGTAGATTCAAAGTACTATGAATAGATTGTGCAGTCCTTCTTATAGGCTGCATTTGTCTTTTCTTTTGCTATATTTGTCTTCCTACTCAGACAATTCCTTGAGAAGGTAATGTCTATGAAATTAATTTAAAGCTGTAGTTTAACTGTATCAAGGATGCCCAGAGGAAGTATATCAAGCAATCTCTTTTGTATTTCTTGTATTTCTTTGTGCCCCTTTTGTAATAAGTAGGAAAAAGAAAGAAGTCCCATGATGCTCTAAGAGTTCCTGGTGATATCTGTGTTCATGATCAAATGTTAATTAAATGTTGTTATCTCTATTAAATAAGACCATGAGGCATATTTTAAAAGCAGCCATGTCATTGATTATCATATCAAAAACCAAAGTAAGATGGCATATGTTCAAATTCAAAATAATGTTCTCTCTTTAATGTACAAAAAGAAGAAAATATTGAAAGACATAAAGAAGGTCTCGAACAGTTGAAGGACAGGTCAGAACTTAGTGTTGCTAAGATCATGGGGAAAGGGTATGTTGTTATATTTTTTTATGGTTTACCAATTTTATTATTTTTGAGAAAGATGACAGCTGTATACAAAAAGGATCCAATTTTATTTGGTAGCAAACAATTAATTAAAACAGTCAACACTAAAGCCACCTTCCTAAAACAAGACAATGATTTTAAATGATTATTTTTTTAAGTAGCACAATGATCTTGGAGGAGTAATAACACTGAAAATGCCTGGGTGAGCAAGTTTATATTTGGTGACATTACAACACCTATGAAAAAAAGGAAGAATTGGATGACTAAGGCTCCCAATAATTAGAAATTGAACTTACCACCTCAGGGACAATGGTTCAGTTGAGACACAGATTTGAAGAAAGAGAAAAATAATTGTGCTTGGTACCCTGAGGTAGAACCTCTCAGTGTACTTTTCAGGTCTCTTGGGAATTGGATTTCATAAAATAAGTAGCCTAAAGATCAAGCTCCAAATGAGATTAGGTGACATTATTAGTCTAAAGTCCAACTCACTGAAAGCAATTGAACAATCCGTCAATGGCATTTTTGCTTTTATATCCACCCCAACTTGTTTCCCCAAAGGTGAGCTGTAATGAAGAACATGAAGCTATGAAATCAACAGTCTCGAGCTGCACTTAACTTAATAAACAAAACATTTAACTCCCTTCAGCTCCATGTGATGAGTAGCATTAGTTAGGTCTACCATTGCTTTTATAGACAGATTCCTGCCCTGCCAAGATCTTTGTAAGAGAAAGAAATACAGTATGGGAAGCATTTTTTTTCCCAATATTGCATCAGTGGAGGTCAGTCCAACTTATTTATTTATTTATTGGCCCCAGTGCAATTCAGTTCAATTCAATTCAAACCTTTATTGTCTGAGATTGGCTGAGCTTCCCTTTGTGTATCCTCCCCCCCCCCCACAACACTATCGTGGCACGACAAAACCGCGGTCCACTAAAGCGCGCCCGATTAAAGCGCGTCGCTGATGTCATCAGCAGCGCGACAACAACGACCACGGAGAAAAAAGGGCGCTTTAAAAAGCGCTTTTAAAGCAAGCCGATTCACGTAAAGGTAAGGGTTAGGGTTAGGGTTAGGGTTAGGGTTAGGTTAAGGGTTAGGGTTAGGTTTAGGGTTACGTTAAGCGTTAGGATTAGGTTTAGGGTTAGGTTAAGGGTTAGCGTTAGGTTTAGCGTTAGGTTAAGGGTTAGGTTTAGGGTTAGGTTTAGGGTTAGGTTAAGGGTTAGGTTTAGGGTTAGGTTTAGGGTTAGGTTTGGGGGGGTTAGGTTTAGGTTTACGCGTTAATTTTAGCTTTACCGCTCACAGTGTGCTTTTTTCGTCGCGCTGTGATGACCTCAGGTACGCGGTTTCGTCGAGCGTGCTTTAGTCGACCGGGGTTTTGTGGTGGAACCCAACACTATGTAACTCACAGTGAAAGATAGAGAATCCCTAGCCCAGTGAATCCTGCTTAACAAACACCCAGCCCTATTGCATGTCAACTTATTGCATGTCATGCTGGCCCCGTAAGTCAATCATACTACCGTATGTTGTTGTAGGGTTATCTTTCATTGAGGAGCCTGACAGCCCAGGGATAAAAACTGTTCTTCAGCCTGTTTGTGCAGCTGCCTATGCTTCTATATCTCCTTACAGATTGTAGGAGAATAAAGAAGGGCTGACCTGGGTGTGAGTCGTCCCTGAGGATTTTCTTCACTCTTCTACAGAGGAGCTTCTGCAGCAGTGGTGGGTTCCAGATCCTGGAGCAACCGGTACAGTGCAACAGGGCCGGGCACCCACCACATGAATGGATGCAGTGTGCATGCAAACACTCACAGCACATGCATGCGTTCTTACCACCCATCCACAACGCCTCCACGACGCTCCAGCTGCTCAGCAGAGGGTCGCGCAGGCACCATGCACTTCATGCACCTGTGTGGAAGCCCCTGATGAAAGAAATATCCTTCTGGGTTCGGCTCCAAGTGGAGAAAAAGACTCTGGAGACATGGAGGCTGCTTGGAAAGATGGTTTATTGGTAGACAGGACCTCATGGCTTGAGCCCTGAACAGAAAAGGTGATCACATGCTTCAGTGTTGGTGGAGAAGAAGAGAAGGGCTGAGGGAGGGGCTTGCTAGGCTTTTTATAATCTGTTCAGTCCCACCTCTCTGTTTCCTGTTCCTGTGTAAGAAATGTATTCTGATTGGCTGTCAGACTCCCATGGGGCCATGCAGGGACAACTCTCTAGGCTGTGTTTTGAGTCCAAGTTTGGTTGAGTTCTCAGATGCCATGTGGTGAGTTGGGGCCATTATCATGCTTTAATCCCATCCCCCCTGGAGCTGAAGTGGAGAAATCTTTATTATGTAAAGTGGACTAGTTTGGCCTTCTTAATGGCCCATTGACAAAGTGGGGACGGGCAGGAAGCTACAGGCAGCTATTCTGTCTTTTAAAACATGTTTCTTTCTTTTCACATCCAGAGAAATATTCTGCCTTTTCAATAGGATATTTCATTTTTTCTGGGAGAGGGCTGGGCGATAACTTCCTACACCCCGAAAACATCAAAAACCAGTAAGGAACGCAGGTGGCTGAGTGGGCCCTCCGGAGCACCATACTGGAACTGAACCTGGTGCTCCCGGTAGGCGTACCGGCTGTAACCCACCACTATTCTGCAGCTACTACGATCAAAGATAATCTGTCCATTTTAAAAATGGCAACTTTGGCAAGGATGTGGTGTTTTTTTTCTTGAGTACCTATGAAGACCTTCATGGTCTTTGCAAGCAGCACATTTATCTAGAATCAGAGGGGGCAGGAGAAATTGAGGGCTTCATTGGTTGAAAGGAAAGCAGAGGGAAAAAAGTAAATTCCTCCAAAAAGGAAAAACAACCATCATCTGAATAAAGATGGTCCTTGACTTACAACCATTAATTTAAGGACTGTTTGAAGTTACAACAGCATTGATTTCACCAGTCAACACACTTAGGACTATTGCAGCCTCTCTATAGTTGTATGATCAAAATTCAGTTGCAATCAACAAGTATTTAGAGGTGGAGAGTTCCAGGCTCATGTGACTGCCATCCCGACTGTCTTCCAACAAGCAAAGGCAAGCTGAATTCACTTAACAACCACATGGCTCACTTAGCATCTGCAGTAATTCACTTAACAACCATGACAGAATAGTTCATAAAACCAGGTGCAACTCACTTAACAACCAATGTTTTACTGTTTCCATTTTACTCTTGCAAGCTGCCCGAAGAATAGCCCAATGTGAGATGGACTGCAAATAAATTTAACAAATAATAATATGATATCTGATGACCAGAAAGATAAGTGTATAAAATAAAGTTTTATATTTAAATATAGAGGCAATTCTTCTGAGTTTTTTTCCTTGCCCAAGTGAGTCTTTGAAGATAGGCTCCAGCATGAGTCCAAAACAGTGGTGAAATTCATTTTTTTTACCACCAATTCTGTGGGCACGGCTTGGTGGGCGTGGCAGGGAAAGAATACTGCAAAATCTCCATTTTCACTCCATTCTGGGACCAGCCAGAGGTGGCATTTGCCGGTTCTCTGAACTACTCAAAATTTCTGCTACTGATTCTCCAGAACCTGCTGGATTTCACCCCTGCCCCAAAAGCTTGGAAGAATAAATCTCTGGTTCCAGTGACTGACTCAAATTCGATCTTTGAATATAGTTCTTAGTGCTTTAAATCCACAATTATACTAAATTCAAAATTAGTACCTCTAAACTATTTATTTACTTTCAATACTCCATCACTGGCAGAATTTCATCAGAAATCGACCAGGCTCAATCTCTTTTGCAGCAACCCATTATGTGAGTTCATTTTCATGCCTGGAGCAGAGGTTATATATCTGGAAACATTACCTCAACTTTAATAGAAATCTGTAAAATTGGACAATGGATTTGTTTGCAGCTGTTAGCTTGATTTAAGTTTGCATTTTCAAATGAAAGAAACAGACTTGAACATTGGGTCCTATCTAATAAAATGAAATCCAGCATAGAAAAAATGTTGTACACTTAGGCAAGAAAAACCGAAAGTACCCGTACAGATTAGGTGAAACCTGGTTTAATAACAGTAACTCTGGGAGGGATCTTGGAGGCTTAGTGGACAATCAATTAAATTTGAGCCAGCAGTGTGTGGCAACAACCAAAAAAGCCAATTCAATTTTTAGTTGCATTAACAGAGGGATTGAATCAAGATCATGTGAGGTACTAGTACTGCTCTATAAAGCCTTAGTAAGACCACACCTAGAATATTGCATCCAGTTTTGGTTACCACATAATAAAAAAGATGTTGAAACTCTAGAAAGAGTACAGGGAAGAACAACAAAGATGATTAGGGGCCTGGAAACTAAAATATATGAATAACGGTTATAAGAACTGGGCATGGTTAGTCTACTGAAGAGAAGGACCAGGGGTGATATGATAGCAGTGTTCCAATATTTAGAGGCTGTCACAGAAAAGAGGGGGACAACCTATTTTCCAAAGCACCCAAAGGCCAGACAAGGAACAATGGATGGAAAATGATTAAGAAGAGATTTAACAGATTAACAGAGTTGGAAGGGACCTTGTAGGTAGTCTAGTCCAAACCCCCCACCCAAGAGGAGACCTTACACCATTTCTGATGACAATCTAGTGTCTTCTTGAAAGCTTTCACTTTATTTTCCTGAATATTAGTAAAACTTCTCCCCAGAAAATGAAAATAGATTATTTACTTATAAGTAAGTAATCTATAAGTACAGTAAGTAAAAATAAGTAATCTATAAGTCTATAAACTGCATGTATTGACAGTAGGGCTAATGGGTTGAATCTAATCAAGTGCAGTACAGCATTATATAGTGGTGACAGTATGAATCTGATGTGATTATTTCTTCGCTTCTGTTTTGTGTAATTGGAAAGTATCGAGCTTGGTAGGGTCATGGATGTTTTATTATTTCATGTAATATGAATGTTATATTTTTCTCATAAACCTTGATTTATTGAAGCATGACTTTGGGTGTAACATACAAAATTTCCATCTAGATATACCACCAAAAAAGGGGCATGTCTTCTACTGTATTGGCTTTTTTGGCTGCCGCCGCACACTGTTGGCTCATATTTAATTGGTTGTCCACTAAGACTCCAAGACCCTCTCACAGTTATTGCTATTAATCCTGATTTCACCCAGTCTTTATGTGTACTTTTGGTTTTTCTTGAATAGGTGGAAGACCTTACTTTATAAAAATCATGTGGGTTGTTTTGCCTTGTAATTCTCTTCTATTATATCAAGAACAGAGAAGCAGATATAAATCCTGGTACGGATTAAAGAGGTGAAAGGAGAAAATAAATATTGTTTATGTGTTTCACATCTGAACTGATACACAGAGCCATTTTAAACAGCCAATTCACCTCATGGTTGTAAAACAATTCATTCCATCAATTTGTGATCTTGACTGGGATTCCACCACCAACTGTCCTTACATTTGTGAACAGAAACATCAACCACGAAAAACAAAGAAATGTGGATTCTGCATTTTAACTGAACAGTGAAAAATCACTGAGGTGTGCAAGCTCCCAATTTAGTATCCTATTCAAAACCAAGTGCCATGTTTTTCCAAAAATAAGATGGGTTCTTATTTTCTTTTGAACACCCCCCCAAAAAAAAATAAGCACTTGGCCTTATTTGGGGGTTGGTCTTATTATTTTTGAGGTGCAGGAGGCGGTGAGTGTGATCACCTCATGGCTGCTGCTGTGTTGCAATATTTTCGGCAAGGGCTTATTTAAGCGCATGCACTCAAAAGCTCCATTGGGCTTATTATTCAGGGAGGTCTTAGTTTCAAGGAAACAGGGTATCTTCAATGTGTCTTGGACATTCTGTTTTGAGCTGAAGTTATAGCCTTTATCATAACGTCTGATTTTGCAAGATGCCATGGGGAAACATAATACATTCTTCCCAATCAATTCAATTCAATTTTATTTATGGTCAAAAGGCCCTAAAGCACTTCCTAATCATATTGATGCTTCTTTTCTGACTCCCCAAAGAGTCCCCGTGGAGTCAACCAATCTAATGTTGTCCCACAACATTTTTGAAGATTAGTGGTGTGTACATGCAATGAACAATTTCTATAAGCAAGCCACTTGGAAGTTTTTCCATTAAGGAGATAACGAAGGGAGGCAAGATGATACAGAGCCTTCTCTGATCATTTGTGTCAGCTGTTTCTTGACTTATTTCTCTTCGATCTGTGCAGAATAGAAGTAAACTAGTCCCACATGATTACTGCACAGCAGCAAAAGCCTCGGGAGAAACACAGTTCAGAAGATTGTTAGGTTTTATGGGTCTGTCAATAATGACCAGTCAGACCTTTTTCTCATGTTCATTGCCATAGTATTTATGAGTTATTGCAGAGATTATCACAACAGACAACTGATATGGCCACTAAAACAATGACCCCAAAAATCTGGGAAATAATTTATTTGACATGGAAAAAAAAATACTTCCTAGACTATAATTTTTCCTAATCACAAAACTAGCCAATGATGTCTTATAGGCATTGTCCATTGCATTGCACATGTGCATACACCATCTTTGCTTACCCTTATGTACAGAATTATGTACACAAATGCTAACACTGTAATGGATGCAAAAAGAAAAAGAAACTTATTATAAATTATCAGTAATGTAATGGGGTATTTACTTACCTGCCCACACTAGGCCTTCAAAAAAAGAACAACAAACCATTTGTCTGAAATGTTATAGGGTCTCTTGCTTGAGCTGCGGATTGGACTAGAAGACCTCCAAGGTCCCTTCCAGCTTTTATTATTCTATGTTCTATGTCCAAGATATGTGCAACTATACATTTTGTTCTGCAAGTCCCTGACTCATAGCCATTGAATCTTATTTAGTTGAGTATCTTGTTGCAAAATTTATTGAAGGATCAAATAAGCAAAAGACAAGACTAATCTAGGCATTTTTCTCAAACTTGGTTTCAGTTCAGTTGACCTTCAGTTCCTAGAGTCTCCAGTCATAAGAATCTCAAACTATGTGTCTCTTCTAAAAATCAAGACCAGTTTTGAGATGGTGCAATTTGGTATGGGGACCCTATCCATGTTGCATCCAGGAATGTAATCACTGTCACAATTTCCTTGTCCTGGTCAAAATAACTGTTGATTTGTCCGTTGAACACTGTTGATGCATGGAGTGCATCCTGGTAGGACTCAAATGTTCCCTGTGTAAGCCTCATAGTGTGCACACCAAAATCTGGATTGCTATCAGAATTTACCCCTGCTCTGCCTGGACATGTAGACAGGATTCCATAGTTGTTGCTATTGAGAGCAAAATACCTACTATGAAGACATCCCATTAAGTTCAGCGACATTTGTTTCAGATGTATGTTATTGTATTTTTAATTACTCTTTAAGGATTTACCATGCATTTGACAGTTAGTTTTGTTGCCAACTCATTAAAATTGTTATAGCTGTAGCTGTATAGTATTTACAGTATTTCAGTGTGATATGATCTAAGAGCCTCAGTGGTGCAGTGGTTAGAGTGCAGTACTACAGGCTACTTCTGCTGACTGCTGGCTGACTGCAATTTGGCAATTCGAATCCCACCAAGCTCAAGGTTGACTCAGCCTTCCATCCATCCGAGGTGGGTAAAATGAGGACCCAGATTTTTGGGGGCAATATGCTGACTCTGTAAACCACTTAGAGAAGGCTTTAAAGCACTGTAAAGTGGTATCTAAGTCTAAGTGCTTTTGCTACTTGTTTCCTGGGAGAAAAATAAATTTTCTATCTTTTTTTTATGAAGCAAGAAAGCAAGACCTTCCATAAGTTACATAAATAACAGAAAATGCCAAATGAGTTTAGAAAAGCCAAACTCTGTGGCACCCTTATTTTCAATTTTCAATACAAAAATAAATCCATAAGAGCTCCTTATGTACATGTTTTCATCCAGTTTCATATGTACAAGAGCAATGCTGGCTTGTTTTGAAATGCAAAGTACAACTAGTTCAAATCTGAAAGCTTCACTGTTGAAACATATGTGCGCATCTGTGCTTCTTCCAAAGACTCCCCATTTAATATTAACTGGTGGCATTTTAAATTATCCACTGTGAGGTTCATTGCTGAAATGAATAATGAATTAACATTTTCTTTCCACGTTTGGGAAAGCAGTTTGGGAATTATTGAGAACTGCTCCCTAACAATTTGCCCCACATTTTCTTAGATAAGCAGCCTATTTTGCAGTTGTCAAATCTAATTTGACAGCTCTGTAATATTATTTCATGTTTAGGATTACTTGTTTCACTGTGTCAACCATTCCCATCCTTCACTAATGGTCTTTTTTTTTAAGCCACTCAGCAAGGGTTGTGGGGGAAGCATTCAGTCACTTGTTTGCTTTGGCTTTTCATTTTTGTTCTTAATATGCAGTGAAGCTTGCTCAATTTTATGGATTAATTGTTTGACTAGCAGTGAATAAATTGGTGGGATGTTTTATTCGTTTTTGAAGAAAAGATTTTTACATTAAAACATTTATGTATTAAATTGAAATAGTGTAGACTGGTTCTTAATAGAGCAAAACAACAACAACAAGAAGAAAACTCAAAGGTTAAATTGTCTTAGAATAACACACAACTTCAAAACTTGTCACTCTTGGCTGTTGTGGTTTCTTTTCAGTCTAACATACAACCAGACAATATCATTATCCAATTTTATCAATACTACAAAAGCAAGTGATGATGTTTGTCCATCCTATTCGAATAGGACCTTGACATCTAATTGTGAGGGATGTCAAGACTTATGCATAAATTGGATTAAAGTGAGGGAGAGGTGCACAGAGTCAGCCTCACTCTCTCTTCCCAGATTCCATCTTGCTCCAATAGCAGGAAAAGAGTCAAGACAGAGTTGAAGATGGGCTGGGCGCAGTGGTTGACCGGGGCGTCATTTGAGTCTTGCCACATTGCTTGCAGAGGCCACCTTCACGACCATTGTCCTATTCTAGTAGGTTTCATCAACAAAACCAATATAGATATCATGAATATGTCCTTTTCTCCAGCAATAAGTCTGTTTAAAACTTGCTTGGGTTGAGTTTTAAATGTTCAAATGTTGAGATTCCATTTTACATCCACAGAACAATGAGTTAAATCTATTATATTGAATGAATATCCTGATCTTCAACTGTGACATGATTTATTCCTGCCTCTTGATATCATTTATTACTAAAACAAATAATTAAACTCTGTTTTCAGAATCCTGGTTTTTGGAGTTATACAATTCAGCAAATTTTATAACCTGCTGATTAATTTAAAACCTGCTGGTTAAAGTTTGTGGTATACGTTTTACAAATTTTATATTTTCAAAAATGAAGGATAATAACTATAATCCAAAGACCATACTTATTTATTATAGTAGAACCCCCCTGCCTGTTGCTATAATATAAAAGACTGGTGAACTCAAACCTCCTCTAGGGTTTTTACATCCTGCCCCCACTTTCTCTTTTTAATAGTTTTGTCTGTCTGTCTGTCTGTCTGTCTGTCTGTCTGTCTGTATATGCTGTCTGTATTTATATGCTGTCTTTATTATTTTTACAAATAGCTTAAGGCAATGAACATATCCAGCATACCTTCCTCCCCCTACTTTTTCCACAGCGACAACCATTGAGCTGAGTTGGGCTAAAAGAGAGTGACTAACCCAAGGTGACCCAGTTGGCTTCATGGCCCATGCAGGATTTGAGCACACAGTCTTTCTAGCTCAGTGCCTTATCCACTGAATTCCACTCCATCTCCTCTTATCCACTTGGCATCGCCTTAATCCTGAGGGTTGAGGCAAGTAGGACTTGGATGATCAGGGTTGCCTTATGTGTCATTAAAAAACATTTTAAAAGATTCATGTAGCCTGTATTTTGTTAAACAGCATCAGAACATCTGGCAAAGATGTCAATCCTTCTTTAAAAGAAAGATCAATCTTTTTTGTAACAGTCGGAAGCTTATCAAAGAGAAATCCAACTGAGAATTAAGGAGAAATTTTCTATCAGTAAGAACAATTAACCATTGAAATAGTTTGCCTCTAGAAGTTGTGGGTTCACTGCTCCATCTCTAGAGTTGTTCAAAAAGGGATTGGACTGCCATTTGTCCGAAATGGTATAGAGTCTCCAGATTAAGCAGCAGGTTTAATTAGAAAACCTCCAAGATTCTTTCCAACCTCTGTTATACTCTAATCACACAATAGATAAACAATAGCAAATGTTTAGATATTCAAGTTATTGAAGGGGATATTACAGAGCCGTTCAACTAAAAAAAGTAATTTTAACATGAGAATTAGAAAAGAAAATATGGTGTTCCAGAATAACCATAAAATGTTGATGGTCTGCTAAAAATAAATAAAAACCATTATAAAAAGATTGAGGGAGGGATTTCAAATTACAAAATTACAAAAAAATTCTAAGAAGAAATACTTTCCTCATGTGCAATCTAAAACATGCATAAAAAGCTGAAGGACACCCAACTGCTGTACTTGGGAGAGAGAGAGAGAAAGAGAAAGAGAGAAGAAGGGAAGAGAGAGGGGGGGACAGGACAGGACAGAAAAATAACTATCAACAATCTAACTCAAATTCCTCCCTTAATTGTTACCTACTCTTTCTAAATTAATATCAGCTAGATCTGCTTCATTTTTTTTCTGGAGTTCCTTTTTTCTAGAAAGGCTAAGTATTAATCTAAGACTCTGAAATACGGTGTCAGCTTTCTTTTTTTCTCACCCACAAGTTTGCAAATTCTGCCTTAATTTATCAGGCCAAATCTCCTCCAATAGAAGGGGATGTTGAATATATTTCAGTATACATGACACAGAATCATCTCTTGTGTAATGTGTACGGGGACTGTATCAAGCTTTCATGCTTGTATTCACATCTGTTTTTGTCGCTTGAGAAGCTTACCCTATTATATCTGCAAAACACTGCAGGATAGGATTGTTAAAATGAATTTATTTTCAACGCCAGTGCAGGAGTTTTTTTGTATGTGTGTAGATCAGTGGTGGGATTTAAATAATTTACCAACCAGTTCTCTGCCCTAATGACCAGCTGGGTAGGCGGGGCTCGGTGGTCATGTGATCATGTAGGTGTGGCCAAGTCAATGTCACTCAGGTCAATGGGCACTTCGCCTTAGTTGTTACAATGGTAATAAGGGTTAACTGGAGAGGCAGTTTCTGTAAGCAGGGCAATAAAAATTAGGCTAGAAACAACACCAGAATGCTTCGTTCCTGCCTTCCTTACAGGATTAGCCCTGTAAAGTGGGAAAAAACAAAAGATTTCTTCCAACAACCGGTTCTCCGAACTGCTTAGAAAGTTACCAACAAGTTCTCCCGAATAGGTGCAAACTGGCTGAATCCCACCACTGGTGTAGATGACCACCAAAAGCTTCTTGCAATTATTCCATTTTATCAACATATACTTGAGGTTTGGTTCTACCTTTGTTATGTAGTTTTACTATTGTGATGTAATTTTAGTTCTATGGAAATGAACTATTATGAGCAAAGTGCCAATTTCTGTCCGCAAAATTTACCCATGGTGCATTCATGAGCAAATATATTATCCATCATGCAAAAGCTTGCAAACTGGATAAAGTTGAGCCAAAACAGTACACTTTTTAAAAGTGTTATGGAAAGCTGGGGAATTTGATTAGAAGCCCGACATATTAGGGCAAGCTTACATAAATAAACTGTGAAAGAAGATGATACTAGAGCAGTGTTTCTCAACCTTGGCAACTTGAAGATGTCTGGACTTCAACTCCCAGAATTCCCCAGCCAGCGAATGCTGGCTGGGGAATTCTGGGAGTTGAAGTCCGGACATCTTCAAGTTGCCAAGGTTGAGAAACACTGTACTAGAGCATTTGCACACAAAAAGGTTGGATGCCATTAAAGACAGCTGGAACCAGCCACAATGCCACCAAAATTGCAGTTGCAAATGTGTGATCAAAGCCTCACCATTTTTTTACACATATAAAAAGGGACATGACTTCAGTCACATAGTTGTGACAAACATTTGACTTTTTTGCCCCTATCTTGCCAACAGCACAAGTCCAATTCATTTTGCTGTTTAAATTACCACAAGACACATCAGAATTGGCTATAGTTCCCAAGCCCCAAGATATCTTTGTGAATTCTCCAAACAGCAAGTGCTTTATTTTCAGAAAAGTAATTCAGATTAGTTGCTTGTTCTGTTCCCTTTTCATTTTCTTCCACTATCTGATTTTTCCCCTTCTCATTTATTTATCAGGGACTTGATTATAACAACCTACTGTTTTTCATCTTTTTTATGCATTAATAAGAAATGACCTTGTTTTTCAAAATGAGTACTGTCACATTAAGTGGCCACCTATTTATTTTATTTTTCCAATCTCCATAATCCCCTTTTTTATAAGTGATAAAAAAGAAAAATTATTGAATCATCTTTTTTTTTTCTTTGACATGCCTATAGCTTTCGTGGAGAAAATGTAATTGAATTAGAATGGAGGATATTTTTTAAGTATGAGTACATTTGTGTCATGTAGTATGAAATATGAAAAATTGATTTCCCTATTTCAGTTATCTTCTAATGGTACTTTATGTCCTCTGGTGGAATTCCTGATTACTGCAATATGATAGTTCCCTGCTTTAGTTTTAAGACTTTCCAAATTCATTCTTAACACTTATTCAGCAGAGATTTAAATATGTGTTTGTGGCATTCATGAAGACATATTTAACTTTCAAAACAAAGGAAAAATGTTATTTTTTTACACTTGACCAGCATGTGACACACACATAAATAGGGATGAGTTTCAATCTTGCAATTATTTCCTTTTTTCAACATAAGTCACCTCAACTTTTTAAATCACCGCTCCTCGGAAGCTTCTAGGAATATTCCTTTTTGTGTTCAATGAAAATCAAGTTTAACTTCTGTGAAAAGAGCTGTGCTTGAGAAGAAACAACAAATTTTGTATATACACTTTCAGTATTCTGAAAGAATGTAGTGACTTGTGAGGAGGTGGATTCCTAAAGGCTGCCTTCCAGAGGAGTAAGTGGCAATGCCACTCAGATATTATATGTGAGAGGAGGTAGTAGAGAAGGTAGAGAAGTGATGGAGGTAGTAAAGTTCTCAGTCTGGATAGATTTTGTCCATTAATATAGAACAATAAAGAACACAGGGTTGGAATAATTTTCATGTGTCTGTTTTAGTTTGGGGCCTAACACATTGTACTCACAATGTAGTTGTTATTTTTCAAACTGAACCAGAAAACAAAAATGTCATTAGCTTAGCATTAACTAAAGCAAGGTATAAGTTTTATTCTTCAGTTATGACATACCTATTCACATCAAAAGACACTTTTCCTCAATGACCATTATATCAGCAGTGGAATAGGTCTCCTTCCTCCTATACTAATGAAGAGGCTATTTCTATACAGGTTTTTATCTTATTAGATTGGAATAACTGCCTTTATTTGGGATCTGTACAGTAATTTATCTTAATTAGAGTATAGAACTGACATGTTGTATTATCTTGAATTGTTATTGCAATGACACAAATTATTATTGTCATGAAATACATTTTAGTCAATTAGGCAACATGCTGCTACACTTCAGGGGCATCAATAGATTTTTGGAAAGAAGGATGGCACTAATAATATGATGCAAAGTATGTCTAGAGCAGTAATGAATGGTGGAAGAAGAATGCAGCTGATGATTCTTCACATGATGTTTTATTCTTCACATGCAGTACTTTGAAGAGCCCCAGATTTAATTAAGGTGGCCTTGAAATTCAACCAAACTGTAATGTTCATGAGATAACCTTGAGCATCTACTGCCTCTACTGCAAGCCCATCTGCTTGTTTTAGTTCTGTTTTTATTTGTGCAAGTGATACATAACAGTAAGAAATGGAATTAGATGAAGATATTTTATACTGATGTTTTATACTGAGACATACTGTTGGTTTAGCTATAGTTTATTTGAAATGAAGGTCTTTTCCAGCCTTCCTGGATATATTAGGAATCATTGAGGGGAATCTCCTATTTATGAAGAGCTAGTACAATGTAAGCAAGATGATGATGATGATGATATGATACATGGAAGAAATCTCTTGATCACTTCAAACATTTTTTACAGATTGCATCTTATGAATTTAAAAAGCCAGACAAAAACTTTTCAAAATAGAAAATAGAACAGGCCTACCCTAATCCACTTATCACTATTTTTAAAGAAGATGCTCTGTTTAATTATCAGCAGTTTATGACACTTTAATTTACCATTGTAAACATATATTTCTGTTCTAAAGTTACAGAGCCTATTGGTGGCATCATACGGTGCGCAGCACTCCTATCACTTCACTACTTTTTACGAGGAAAAGGAATTTTGTTTGTTTTCCTTGAATTTCATTTCAGTTAATACAACTATATGATCCATTGTTTTTGAGATAATAAATGAGAGAGAGACCACATTTCCCTTACCCATTTATCTTCAACAGTCTTCTTTTATTAATGGAAGCCCTTATTTATTTTCAAAGAGTTGCATTCAAAGGTAACTTTTTGTAGGGATAAAATGTTTCTGCTTCTACAGGGCAAGAGAAGGAATTTTAACAAGACCCTCCAAGTTATAGAGGAAAAGGTCCTCAACCTTTTCTTCACCATGGACCTCTCCCCCCACACAAATACTTTTGTGTCCATGGACCATGGCTGAGGACCCCCAAGACTTAACTCAAGATTTAAATCATAACATTTCTTCAAGCCTTTGCAGCCCCCCTGTGACAACCTCACAGCCCCCAGAATCTGCAGGCCACAGGTCGAGAACCACTGTTCTAGAAGATTGAAAAGAAAAAGGACTGATCCACCACATGGACAGCTCCAAGGATTGACTACAACAATTCAACTAGATCTCAATAATTGAAATGTCATCATCATATTTTTCAATATCCTCCCCTTCCTCACACTGGATGTGAATAAATTGATGTGTGGAGTAGCAATACCAAGGACTCTGTCAAAAACAATACAAAGAGTTGTTCACATAGTGGAATGATACTGTTAAGTCCTTTAAGGGCAAATTATAGCTTATGTGATTAAGCAGACTTTTGTTTTTTACCCCAGGTATGGTGACATGGTGCCGAAGACAATAGCTGGGAAGATATTTGGTTCCATTTGTTCTCTCAGCGGGGTCTTAGTCATTGCTCTTCCAGTTCCAGTCATTGTCTCCAACTTCAGTCGCATCTATCATCAGAACCAACGAGCCGATAAGCGCAAGGCACAAAAGGTGCGCTCATTCTGAACATTGTAGATATGGAATGTATGTTGTCTCTATGCAAACTATGTATCTGAAACCACTTTTAAGATTCTCTTCCCAAAGAATTAACTGGTTGGGTTGGTTGGCTGGTTAGTTGATTTAGCAATTAATTTTAAAACACACATCCTAAATTTTGGGGTGAAAATATTTCTGGGAGTTGAAGTCCACAAGTCTGAAAGTTGCCAAGTTTGGGGACCACTGTTCTAGAAATCTGTTCTAGCAAGTTGCTGAATGTCATCATCTGCATGAGAGTTTGTACAGATGGCTTTATGAATTTGAGGTGTGATTATCCATTTTGTCTTAAGTAAGAAAGTAAGAAAGTTTACTACTTGCTATGAACTGTATGCTAGTAGAACGGCAATTTAGAATCTGATTCATAATGATTAAATTTCTGTGTTGTATTAAATTGAATGAGGGACTCAGTCAAACCACAGAATAAGCCAGCAGTTCTCAAACTCTGTGCTTTGGTGCAATAGAGAAGCCTGGCAGGGATATTTTTAATAGTAAAGAAGAGAAAAGAAGAGACTAGAAACTTGGGGAAAAGAGGAATTAATACTATGATTAAAGCAGACTTTTATATAAATGTGATTTACTTGAAATAATATATTACTTCTATAAGATATTTCTTCCATGTATTACTCACCTCCCTTTTTGTTTTGTTTTAGGGGCAGGGAGATTTGCTTCTTCATTTATTAATTCATTCAATTTATATCTCACCTTTGTGATACTGGGCAGCTCATATAATTAAAAACAACTTAACACAACAAATTAACAAAATATAGGAAAATAGCAAAAAATAAAACTTAAAACAAAATGGAAAACCTAACTGAAATCAAAATTAAAACTAGATAGATAGATAGATAGATAGATAGATAGATAGATGATAGATAGATAGATAGATAGATAGATAGATAGATAGATAGATAGATAGATAGATAGATAGATAGATAGATAGATAGATAGATAGATAGATAGTAGGCAAAGGCAAGTTGTAGATTAATTAGTGAATCCAGCAGGCTCCAAACCATAATCCAGACCTCCAGTCCCATTGACACAAGTATGTCTTTAGATCCTTTCAGATCTGGGAGACTAGGAAGAGGCAGCCTTCCAAATAATGCAGTCCTATCATGTGTAAGGTTTTATAAATTATTACCAGCATCTTGAGCTTAATTTGGAAGCAAACTCACAACTGGTGCTCTTCACAGACAAGAGTTATAATGTTTACTGAGCAAGGAGTACACATAACTTCCTTCACCCTTGCATTTTGCACCATATGAAGCTTCTGCATGCTCTTCAAAGGCAACTCCATTTTAGAGTGTGTTGCAGGAATCTATTTGAGATGTGGCTAGAGTATATGTAACTGAGAGTAGAGCTTCCCAGTTCAGGAACGTGCCCAAAACTGTGCAAAAACTGTCTGGTTACAACTGTAGCTGCTTTCCAAGCTGGAATCATGGGTCCAAAGGGACCCCTAGATGATGCACAGGGACTGTCTGGCATAGTAGCACCCATCAAGCTCTAAATATGGTAAATTCCCAGAACCCCAAAGCCCTAAAACCCCAAACCACTGAATCTTGCTATGGTTGTTCTTTGACCAACCTGGAATATGAAAATATATTGCCTATTAAAGTGGTTCCCAATTTGTGGTTCGTGAACCCCTGAGCGTGCTGCGATATCACAGGGGATCCATGAAAGCTTGAAGAAATGTTATTATTTAAATATTGATTTAAGTCTTGGGGGTCCATGGCCACAAAAGCTATTTAAAGGGGTGGATGGTGAAGAAAAGGTTAAGAACCACTGGCCTATTGCATTCAATATTTGATAAGAAAATTGTAGTCTATGCATTTCCAAAAACATATCTCCATTAAGCAAGATATGAAGATATAATTCATGGTTAGAGTTTTCTAAGCAGCTCTGTGATGACAGTGTACTTTCAAATACAGTGTAAAAAGAGCAACTTTGTGATCATAATAATTAAGCAAGAAGTTTGGTTGACATTTTGTTATAGAAAAAAGCTGAATATAGCTCATGTTTAGATAGCTATTCTTTCAAGAACTCCAGGGTCTCATCAAATCTTCTACATGTATAAGGAAACAAGTAAAAGAAATTTTTATTACATTAAACCTACATGTCTGCTGTGATGACAATATTTTCCTTGTCAATTTTAAAGCTATATCTGTATATGTTATTATTCTAGTCTTCTTTATCTTCAGTCTTGGTCCAATTTTTTCCCACAGTGCTCCTTGACCTTCCTACTAAAGTAGTGTTATCAGTATAGAATACTGAAGAACAGTTGGAAGTGACATTAGAGGTCTTCTAGTTTAATCCCCTACTCTAACAAGAGAGCCTATATCATTCCACACAAATGGTTGTCCTATCTCTTTTTTAAAACCTCCAACAATGGAGCAGCCATAAAGAGTTTAGAGTTTTAGAGTTTTATTGGGATTTATATGCCGCCCTTTTCCCTGAGGGGACTCAGGGCGGCTTACAACCACAAGGGAGGGGGGTGCAGTGTCAAAAACAGAACAGTATGTGAACAAAGAAAAGATAGTAAAAACACAACTTTCATTCAGCAATCAAACACTCGGGCGGGTAAATTGGGAACCTATCCCCAGGCCTGCTGGGAGAGCCAGATCTTGAGGGCTGCGCGGAAGGTCTGGATAGTGGTGAGGGTACGGATCTCAACGGGGAGGTCGTTCCACAGGGTCGGAGCTGCAACAGAAAAGGCTCTCCTCCGTGTGGTTGCCAGTCGGCATTGACTGGCAGATGGAATTCGGAGGAGGCCCAGTCTGTGCGATCTAATTGGTCGATTTAGGGAGGTAATCGGCAGAAGGCGGTCTCTCAAGTACCCAGATCCACTACCATGGAGTGCTTTAAAGATGGTCATCAGTACCCTGAAGCGCACCCGGAGACTAACAGGTAGCCAGTGCAGCTCGCGGAGGACGGGTGTAACGTGGGCGAACCGCGGTGCGCCCACTATCACTCGCGCGGCTGCATTCTGGACTAGCTGTAGCCGCCGGATGCACTTCAAGGGCAACCCCATGTAGAGCCCATTGCAGTATTCCAGCCTAGAGATCACAAGGGCTCGAGTGACTGTTGTGAGAGCCTCCCGGTCTAGGTAGGGCCGCAACTGGCGGACCAGGCGAACCTGGGCAAATGCCCCCCTGGTCACAGCTGACAGCTGGTGGTCAAAAGTCAGCTGTGGGTCCAGGAGGACTCCTAAGTTGCGGACCCTATCTGAGGGGTATAAAATTTGACCCCCCAGCCTAAGCGTTGGTGTATTAGCCAAATTATTGGGAGGGAAGCACAACAGCCACTCGGTCTTGTCCGGGTTGAGTACCAGTTTGTTAGCACTCATCCAGTTCCTAACGGCCTCCAGACCCTGGTTCATCACGTCCACCGCTTCATTGAGTTGGCACGGGGCGGACAGATACAGTTGCGTATCGTCCGCATATTGGTGGTATTTTATCCCGTGCCTCTGAATGATCTCGCCCAGCGGTTTCATGTATATGTTAAATAGTAGGGGGGATAAGACCGAACCCTGCGGCACCCCACATGTTAGGGGCCTCAGGGACGATCTCTGCCCCCCGACCAACACCGACTGCGACCTGTCCGAGAGGTAGGAGGAGAACCACCGTAAAACAGTGCCTCCCACTCCCACCTCCCGCAGACGTCGCAGAAGGATACCATGGTCGATGGTATCGAAAGCCGCTGAGAGGTCAAGGAGAACCAGGATGGACGCATAGCCTCCATCTCTGGCCCTCCAGAGATCATCGGTCAATGCGACCAAAGCGGTTTCTGTGCTGTAACCAGGTCTGAAGCCGGACTGGAAGGGGTCAAGATAACTAGCTTCCTCCAAGGCCCGTTGAAGCTGGAAGGCCACCACCTTCTCAACAACCTTCCCGATAAAGGGGAGGTTGGAGACAGGACGAAAGTTGTTTAGAATGGCTGGATCTAAAGATGGTTTCTTCAGGAGGGGTCTCACCACCGCCGTTTTAAGTACGGCGGGGAAGTGCCCCTCCCGAAGGGAGGCGGTCACAACCGCCTGGATCCAGCCATGTGTCACCTCCCTGCTGTTGGCAACCAGCCAGGAGGGACACGGGTCCAGAATACAAGTGGAGGCACTTACAGCTCGAATGGCCTTGTCCACATCCCCAGAGGCAACATCCTGGAACTCAACCCAGAGATGGTGTGGCAAGTGGTCCTCCTGTGTCTCGGCTGGATCTACTGCGGTGGAGTCCAAGTCCGATCGAAACCGAGCTACTTTGTCCGCCAAGAATTGAGCATAGTCCTCAGCTCTACCCTGCAAGGGGTCTCCCGCATCCCTCCTATTGAGTTACTGGAGGCAAGTCATTCCACTGATTAATTGCTGAGAAAATGTCTCCTTAGTTCTAGATTGGATCTCCTTAATGATCTTCCACCCATTACTTCTTGTCCTGCCCTCGGGTACTTTGGAGAATAGGTCAAACCCCTATTGACTGTGACAGCTTTTCAGATAATAGAAGACTACTATCATATCACCCCTAGTCCTTCTCTTTGTTAGACAAGACATTCCCACAGTTTCCACAGTTGTTCATTGTATGTTTTAACTTCCACTCAGCCCCTAATCATGTTACTTTTCTCTGCACTCTTTCCAGAATCTCAACATCTTTTTTTGTATCATGGTGACAGACTCCAAGTATGGTCTTATTGTTGTTAATTGCAAAGTAATGTCTGATCCATCACAACCCCATGGATAATGTTCCTCCAGGCCTGCCCTCTACCATTCCCCAGAGTCCATTTAAGCTCATGCCAACATGATGCTCATGCTTCAGTGACTCCATCCATCCATCTCATTCTCTGTCATTCCCTTCTTCTTTTGCCCTCAATTGTTTCCAGAATTAGGCTCTTCTCCAGTGAGTTCTTCCTTCTCATTAGTTGGCCAAAATATTTGAGTTTCAACTTCAGGATCTGGCCTTCTAAAGAGGAGTCAGAGCAATGGTGGGATTCAAATTTTTTTACTACTGTATGGCAATGGAAGGATACTGTAAAATCTCCATGCCCACCTCACTCCAGGGGAAGGATACTGTAAAATCTCCATTTCCTCCTGATCAGCTGGAACTCGGGAGGCAGAGAATAGGTGGGGGCGGGTCAGTCAGAGGTGGTATTTACCGGTTCTTTGAACTACTCAAAATTTCCACTACCGGTTCTCCAGAACTGGTCAGAACCCGCTGAATACCACCTCTGAGTCATAGTCAGTATAGTCTTATCAGTGCAGAATAAAGCAGTACTATCATTATGTGTTCTTGATACTATTCCTTTGCTGATGCAGTCTAGGAGTGCATTGGCTTTTTTTGATAGCTACAGCACACTGCTGGTTCATACTTAAGTGGTTATCCAGTTGGACTCCTAGATCTGTGTCACAATTTCTGCTTTTGTGCCCCATACCACCCATTCTTTACCTATGCATTTCTTTTTTCTTGCCTAAGTGTAAAACCTTACTTTTCCCATCAGTAAATTGCATAATTAATGATTCTGCAAACTTTAAAGCCACACTCATTTTCTAATCCAGTTTCCATCAATATACAGTCAGCATAAATAAAAGTAGAGTATACAGTCTCATCTCATTTTTTTGCTGACTTAGAGCTAGTTGCTCCACCTAGGCAGTAGATTCGTGACCCCTGCATGAGGTTTTACATGAGGACAGTGAGATATTCGAGGAGTCCCATTTTCCTAAATACATTTCACAGTATGATGTGGACAACACAACCAGAGGCTTTCCCATAATAATTAAAACACATATTGACTTCCTGTTGTTATTCTTTGACTTTCTCAATTATCCGGTGTGCACCAGTATGTCGCTCAGATTTTTCTAGCTCGAACACCTAGCATCTTCCTGTGAGGTTCTAATTTATATTAGATAATGAATTCATTATTTCACTAGGATAGATAATTAGGGATATTGTGTGATAGGTAGCACTCTAGTAAATCTCTCTTTCTCCCTCCCTCCTTCCCTCCCTCCCTTCCTCCCGCCTCTCTCCTCCCTCTCTCTCTTTCACTATGTAGTCTGAGGCCTTCCAATCTTTTGACCATTGTACCATTTTCCATATGTGCTAACATATAATTTGCTAACATTGCTAACATATAATTATTGATTCTTCTTCTATTTCTTGCCATGTTTCTGAAGATATTCCATCAATCCCTGTATCCTTCCAATAGGAGTGCTGATCTAGCCATCTTCTAGTACTAGAAGTTCTTGTAAGTAAGGAATATTGTGGAAGGAAGGATTCAGAGTTGCTGGTCTCAGTTTTCCATCCTTATGAACTGTCTTTCTTCAGTATGGATGTTTCCTAGGATCTTAAGAAAACAAAGAACCACACTTGTTTGCAGATAAGTAAAAGAGAAATGCTAAAGGCATTTCAAATGCTGAATATATGGATATTTATAGAAGAGAGAAAGAAGACTGCAATGGAGACTGGAAAGAAAGTCAGTTATACATGAAGGAAGTGAGACCAAAACAGTTGGAATAAGGAACAAGCTTCTCTGAAATTCTTCATTAACTATCCGTCCATTATCTTTCCTTTACATGGGTTTGATTTGTCTTCCCTTCTTGATAATTTCCATTAGTTCTGACATCCAATTATATTTCTTGTATTTCTTGATCTTGGTAGTCTCTTTTCACATTCATACTTAACAACTTCTTCAGTTTATTCACAGTGTTTCTGGTTCCGTATCAACAAGGTTCAGGATTCTGATAAGCTACTTCAAAATTATGAGTTTATGCTCAAGATCATAACATGGAAAGTGATTGGCTTTGTTCTTCCACTCTATCTTGAACTGGAATTTTCCCATAAGCAGTTTATGACCTGCTCCAAAGTCAGCCATGTACTTGCTGTAATAAGTAAGTTCTTTTACTCCTTGTGCCAATAATAAACTGTAGTCAATTTGATTTCAAGGTACTCCATTTAAAGATGTATATATTGTTTCGTTTTTAAAAGACTGTGTTAACAATGAAGAAAGCTGGATGTATAGAAATGGATAAGTCATTCTCCTGCTTCATTTTGGTTTCCTAGTGCCAGGGGTGGGTTCCTGCCAGTTCTAACCTCTTCTATAGAAGAGGTTCCACAAATCTACTGTGCCATTTAGAACCAGTTCCAGCTTCCTCCCCCTGCCCGTCCTCACAATGCTTGCCCCGCCCACTGCTCACTGATTGGCTGGCTCACCAATCACCCCACCTGCCTCCAAGAGTCCTATCTAAATCTTAAAGGCTTAAAACTGTCAAGTTTGAACATCCCTGGCCTTTTTTTCTAAAGGGTTAGGGGTGCAAGGGTCTTGTAACTTGACAGCTTTAAGACTTGCACACTTCAGTGCCAGAGTTCCTGAGCCAACATGACTGGAGGAGGAATTCTGGGAGTTGAAGTCCACAAGTCTTAAAGCTGTCAAGTTTGAACACCCCTGAGGTTTTTTTCCTAAAGGGTTAGGGGTGCAAGGGTCTTGTACTTGACAGCTTTAAGACTTGCGTGCTTCAAATACCAGAGTTTCTGAGCCAACATTTTGGTTGCTAAGCAAGAGCGTTGTTAAGTAAGTTTCACCACATTTTACCAGTTGGCCACGCCCACTCAGTAACATGACTGCCAAGCCACTCCCATATGGTCACATGGCTGGCAAGCCACTCCCACAAAGCAGGCCACACCTACAGAAGAGGTTCTACCAAATTTTGAAACCAACCACTGCCTAGTGCATATTTTCCTCATTAATATTTCCAGTGTTGGTCTTCTTGTCTCCAGCCACAAGTTGCACATCTTGCTTGAATGTTCAGAAATTGTACATAAAACTCCTTTTTCTATAGAATTGGCTGAAGCATAATTTTGGACAATTGTCACATGAACTCTGATATTTTGTCACTGATTGCACTGTAGTCAAATGGTCTTTCATATCATTCCTAATTATGAAAGTAATTATGCAATTCTTTCTTGGGTCTTTGATGTCCTGAGTATTGAATAGTGTAATCTTCTGACTTAAAATGTCCAATTACAATGTATAACAATTCACTGATACCTGAGGTATTGGTATTTTATTGATTCATTTCATTTCATTGTGTTGATTTTTTCCATGTTCATGCTTCTTACATTCCATATTCCTTTTGTAATTTTGTCTTTGCAGCTGTGGGTTTTCTTTTCCTGCATGGCCACATCAGCAACCAGCTGACCCAAAAGCTTTAATCTGGCTATATCATAAATTCCATTAGTATTTTTAAAAAGTCCTCAAGTTTTCTTCAGTTATGTACTGAGTGCCATCAAATCTGAGAGACACATCACGCAGCACTTTCTTCATCTTATATTCCCTGTTTTTTTGTAAAATCAGGACAAATCACTGATGCCAAATATAGATGCTCACATGCTTTAGCTGGGCAGCTAAGATGAATTTCACACTATGATGATCTACACTCCCAATGCTGATCTCAAAAAACTAAGGACAGTTCAACTAATTAAAACTTACTAGGAAACCTCAAGGCCATAGACTGGACTAGAAAGAAAAGAAAAATCTCAGAGGCAGCAATAGGATGAGTTCTATACAGGAACGTACAGTCAGGGGAGATAGGGGAGGCAGAGCCTCACCACTGGCATCGTGAAAAAAAATGTAAACGGAAAAAGGCAAGAGCTGAGGTCAGGCTGAGCTAGTTGCTGCCAGAGTCACCACGGATGACTCTGCTTAGTGCTTAACTGTTTAAAAAAGCCTCTAAAAAAGCACCCTCTGCAGAAGGAGGCAGGAAAATGACGTGCTCATCTAGTCTGACTTTTTATGATCACTCGAGCAGAGTTAAGCAAGGGTTAAAAGCCAAAATATTCCTGACATAGATGAGGCATGGCATTCTCTTGCCTCCTCCTGTAGAGGGTGCTTTTTTAGAGGCTTTTTTAAACAGTTAAGCAGAGTCATCCATGGTGACTCTGGTAGCAACTAGCCCAGCCTGACCTCAGCTCTTGCCTTTTTCCTTTTACATTTTTTTTGTTTTCATGATGGCAGGCAAGAGCAGAGTTGAAATTCTCTCTGAAACAGCTGGAAAAGGTACCTGTGGGTCGGAGGGAGAGGGAGGAATTCAAACTTCATCCTCCTGGTGCAACTTTGTGTGTGTGTGTGTGTGTGTGTGTGTGTGTGTGTGTGTGTGTGTTTGAGAGAGGGTGGGAGGGAGGGAGAGAGGAAGGAAGGAAGGGAAGGGAGAAGAAAAAGAAAAAGAAAGAAAGAAACTTATTTAGCAAAGGAGAAAAACAAATGCTGTTACTTTAAATCGGAACTGAGCATACCTGGCTGTGGAATTCTGGGAGTTGAAGTCCACAAGTCTAAAAAAATTGCTGCCTCACCAGCCATAAACCTCACTGCACGTCACTGGTCCTATATTACAGCAAAGAGAACTGTATGGACAGAACCATGAAGCAAGCAGTATGAGTCGGATTTGTCAAAGGAGACTTGATTTTTATTTTGGTTCCATTGCTGTGACTTTTCAAGAAGGATGTTCTGCTAGAAAAGGGAGGCTAGCACTGCCTCAGTTATGTTCCCTCTGTGAATTGTTTTTGTTTAATTTTAGTTAGGTCAATTTTAGAAATTGAAATTATATTCCAAGCTACTAAATGTCATTAACTAAAATACTATATTAATCACAATTATCTTGAGTGTGTCTACAATATATTATCTGGACCTCCCAGTGGATGAGATGTGAGCAACAATTTATGGGCTTTCATGGTAGTTTCATGTTTAGAAATGCAGGCTTGCATAGATTACTGTGAGGATGCTTAGGTCAAAACTGGGCTTTGATCACATTTGAGGCATACTGGCCAAGAAGAATAAAAACCGATGGGGTCTATTTTACTGTTGGTAAGTGACTTCCAGTTTGCTCGTAGGGTCATTTTTAGTCCTCTGGAGGCTTCAGGGAAGCCTCCTGAAGGTCCCTGAAGCCTCCGGAGGGCTTAAACCGACTATACGAGCAAACCGGAAGTCCATTCCTGAACTTCCAGTTTGCCCATAGTGCTGTGTTTTTGTGCTCCGGAGGCTTCAGGGAAGCTCCTGAAGCCTCCGGAGGGCCTCTGGGGTGCGGGAGAAGCTCTTTTCGCCCTCCCCAGGCTTCTATAAAGCCTCTGGAGCCTGGGGAGGGCAAAAAATGGCTTTAAAAAGGCTGAACTCAGCTGGCCAGTGCGTACATGCGCACTGGCCAGCTGACAGGGCAATGCCTCACGTGCCCTGACAAATGGCTCTGTGTGCCACCTGTGGCACATGTTCCATAGGTTTGCCACCCCGGACCTAGGCCATCAGTTTACAATAAGACTTCTTTTTTTAAACAATATTTGTACAATGGCTTGCATATCTGACACCAGTAATTGTTTTGGACTTTTCTGTATACAGTTTGGTTTATTTTGTATTGTTGCTTTACATTTGAGGTGTTATAATATTGCCTTCTTTTAAATATTGATCATGTGTCATACATTAAAAAAACACCCCCTTGCGATATTAATTCCCCTTTGCTTTTTCATCCCTTGTTTGTTGTTCATATTCCTCCTGCTGCTCTTGTCTGCTTTTTGTCCCAATTTTGCTGATTAAATATTTTTGATGTTTGCTGATGTTTAACAAAGAAACATCAAGTTATATTTTTTGCCAGCTGAATTGAATGGCTTGCTCTGATCTGAACATAGAGATTGACTGGGGGTATGCTGAGTAAAAACTAAAAGAAAATAAAACTAAACTGGCAATAATTTTCTGATGTCTGACCAGAAATAAATCTTTTCCCAGTCCCAAATGTTATAGAACTTTCAGTACAAGCTTTTGAAAATATGAATGCAGAGAAAATGAATCATTTCCTCTTTAGAACCAAAATGTATCGGTATAAATGGGTGTGACAGTCCTTTTAGTTCTCTGTCTCTCAATTTGTGCAGTATAATGGCAAAGTGACCTTTTTCCACATACAGGGCGGGGCATAACCTTTTCCTAGGGGGTCACAGCAACACTTGTAATAACAACACAAATAATTCATACACCATTCGAAAGCCCATCAAAAACTGAGTTTATTGACACGATTTAATAGTCAGTATGACCACCATTAGCCCTTCGAACAGCATTCAAACGAGGTGGATAAGAACACAACAAATCTTCAAACAGTTCCGTTCGATTTTCCAGATTTTTCAACACAGTTTCCAAATTCATTCTCAAAGTTTCAACCGAATATCGATTTTGACCTTGCTCCTGAATCATCAGAGCTTCCACTTCATCATTAATTATGGCCCCAATGTTCTCTGCCGGATTGAGATCTGGCGAATTTCCCGGCCAGACGTCATTGCCCCAAAATTCGACATTGTTGTCCTTTAACAATTGCTGAGTCGCATTTGCACGCATGCAAGGAGCTTTGTCATGAAGAAAGACAGCCTCACCAACCACCAAGACATTGTCTGGATCACTGAGAAATGGAATGACATTCTCCAATAAAATTTTCTCACGGAAATAACTGCCATCCCAGGATTCCCCTTTATCCTTCAAAACCCAATGCAGTTTCTTGGCTGTGAAAATGACGAAAATCCCGATGCAAGTCGGATTGCGAACAATTTGTCGATATCGTTCATGTTTGGCGATGTCGTCGACGTCTTTAGCCCAAATTCGATCGTTCTGGAAATTCGGTTTTCGAATGGCATAAACGAAGAATTCGTCAGATGGCGCCAAATGAAGAAAATCTTCCTCGGTCCATTCAGACAACCAATCGCACAACCAAAGCCGATCTTGAACGTGTGTTTGAGTTTTCAATGGTTTGCAAATGACGTGGAATGGCTTCAAACCTTCTCGTTCTCGATATCGGCCGATTGTCCTTTGATCAACTCGTTTTCCACGAATTTGAAGGATTTCTTGGGCCACTTTTCGGTTTCCTTTTCGTTGTTTGCGACTGCCAGTTGCAATGATGGCTTTGCTTTCTTGGGACAGTTGCAGAGGACGCCCTTCTCCAAATTTTGTGAAACATTCTTGGGCTGTTTTGTTCCAATTATCAGTAACCCAATCCGGATGACATTTCAATTTGTTTGCAATCCATTTTCGATTGATAAACGTCGCTCCAGCATCGCGAGCCTCTCGAAAGGCAATGCATTTTATTCTGTCAATGATCCTTTGTTCTTCCGAATCGAATTTTCCAGCCATTCTTAAAGCAAATTTAACATTTAATAGCTCATTCAATTCAGTTTTTTATGGGCTTTAAAATGAGGTGTCGCGGAAGTTGTAAACTGCTGTCGATCTTGCTGTGACCCCCTAGGAAAAGGTTATGCCCCGCCCTGTACAGGTAGTCCTCAGCTTACAACCACAATTGAACCCAAAATTCCCATTGCTAAGCAAAACAATTGTTAAGTGAGTTTTGCCCAATTTTATGACCTTTTCTTGCCAGGGTTGTTAAGTGAATCACTGCTGATCATACAGATTATAAGTGTGAGAAATGGCCATATGTCACTTTTTTCAGTGCTGTTGTAACTTTCAACTAAACGAATGGCTGTATGTCAAGGACTACCTGTCTGGAAGAGAATCTGTAGCCTTTTTTATACACATTTATTTCTGCATGTCCAGTATGATCTTGTTTATTTAACCAGGCAAAACTGTTTTATTGTTTGCAGACTTTATCATGATTTGAGCGCATTTATAGTTTAGCTGTCTTTGATTTTATTTTTTATTATCTTTTTGCATTTTCTGGATATCCAAGTAAAGCTAGCTGTGTGCAATCATTAGCAACAGGCCCAAATTCACATGCACAATTAAAGTATAAATATAGTGACTGCTCCATAAAGAAGCTGTTTTTCTGTGTTAAAGAGAAGTTAGTTTTTTGTTTGATATGACAAAGGTTTACAAAGGTACACAATTTTAGGCCTTTCATCCTGAGATAATAAAATTAACCACCTTCAGGGCTAGCATTATTCTGATTAAGGGGGACTATCATGGCAAAGAGAAATGGTTTATCCAGTAGCACTTCCATCCCATGTTCTACATATGCCTGAAAATACAGAGAGGGAGGGAGGGAGGGAGGGAGGGAGGGAGGGAGGGAGGGAGGGAGAGAGAGAGAGAGAGAGAGAGAGAGAGAGAGAGAGAAAGAGAGAGAGAGAGAGAGAGAGATCTTATCTTACACCCTTTCAATGTCCCTGACAAGAGACTAAGGTGCAGATGCTAACGAGGAAGAAATGAAGTTCCTTTCATTCTCAGATGATATACCAAAACTATCCATTTTCAGCTGACAACTCTTGGGGACTAAACATATTAAATCACTCCAGTAAATTCTGTCAAAAGCAGCTGAATATGAACATTAACTGATAAGACCAATTTGGCAGTCAGTGCTATGATTAGTTGGGTAGTGGAAGCACACAAAACAACCAACAGGAGGAATAATTTCAGTAGCAACTAAGTGATATTTACCGAACATAAACTTGTTTGGAAATCTGCTTAGAACAAATTGTCCACAGATTGCACCCACCAATAATATTATGTTACAAAAAGTTCGTATTGTGTAGGGCTCTCTACCATAAAGCGCTAGAGGGTCTATTAGAAAATATGTGGTTTTCTGTCTGGCTGATTTTACATACACACTTTTGAATGCAACATATGGACGCATGGTTGCTAAATTCTTTTTTATATCCCCAGGGCCCCCAAATTGCATTTCTAAATTTTACTAGCAAACCACCAAATCAGAGAGATGCAATTTGCTATCATTTCTCAGGAGGAAAAGATATGTAAGCTTTCAGAATTGTTTTACATACATTTAATTGGTTAACAAACAAAAGCAATTTCCCCAAAGTGAATCATATTCTCTTTTGTGATGTCATTGGTGATTGACACCTTCCTCTTTTGAACATCTGTGTGCACATATCCTCATATAAGCAGCGGGGTGATCAAAACTCAACTCTTTATATGAGGATAAGTGCCCACAAATGTTCAAAAGAGGAGGTTGTTAATTATAAAAATCATGCTCCCATCTTGCAAATTTCAAATAATTCATGGATATCCCTGTGAACATCCCAACTACTGCAAGTTAAATAATAGTAATAATGCAACCTCATCTAAAATTGATCACTGGACCAATTGTTCTGGATAATTTTCCCTCAGTTTCTAACTGTTCCTTTGTAGGAAAAGTTGCTGAAAAGATTACAAATGTCCTGGAAGAAATAAGGCTAGCTCTCAGTTCTAAACAAAGTACTAAGACAGCACTGGTTAACCTGTTGATAATCTATGGAGGAATTAGGTTAGGAATGTACAACCATCTTTGCCCTTATGTAGCTCTTAGTCATTTTCAATTCCATCAATCACAGCATCCTTCTGGACCAGTTGTGAGGATTCGAAGTGAGAGGGATAGTAGGTTACACAGTATTACTGTGGATCTCTTTTCCTGATTGACTGGTTCCAGTTGGTTTGGGCAAGGGAAACAGGTTGAGGCAAAACTAACTGATTTGGAGAAGACATTACTCCTACATGACAGGATCTGGCTATTTGAGGGACTATCTATTGTGTAGTGGCAGACTGTCCTGTACATTCTGACAAAGCTGGCTTGTTTCAGGTCCAATCAATCCGTTAAACAATGCCATCTAGCAGGATGCAAGAAGCAAGTCTTCTCCATCTCAGCAGCCAGCACTGGAGCAGCCTGCTCACAGATTTTTAACATGTGTATTTTTTTTTCCCAAGCCTTGGATTGATGGGTATGGTAGGCTCCTTTTGAGTTGGGATTGATATGGTTAGAAATTACATTGTGCCTCTGATTATGATTGTTTTTATATAATATACTTTGTTTCTAACACTCAGAGTTGCCCAGAGTTGTTCTGCAGTTGGGCAAACTAGGTGTTAATAAATAAATAAAAATGCAATAAAACAACCAACTGCCAGAAACCTGGCAAAAACTCCCAGCTTGTTATGTTGTCTGGTAAGACCTGTCTTGTAATTAATGCCTTCAGTTCACAATGAGTTAAGTATATACAGGTGAAATATGAGATACTTTTGAATGTTTCTCAATAGCAGTATGTAGTGGGGTATGTATGTATTCACACTGAAAGTCAGAGAATGAATACATTACCAGACAGGCAAGTAACCTCCAATGCCAAAATGTGTTGCCACATCTTATATTGGGTTGTGTGAAAAAGGTTTTATAGATTCATAATCTTGGAGGTCATTAAACTCTAGGTAGTTTCAGGGTGTAGCTATTGCATTCATGATAACCATCTAACATTTGCTTAAATAAGTGAATCGATTAAGATTTTCAGAACTGGATAGACTTGCATGTCCCAATTAGTTAAAAACTGAAAAACTGAGAAAGTTTAATTTGTGTTTAGTCAATTTGTCTGCAATTCATCATCACTGGATTTAGTCCTAATCTCTGGAGTGACATCCAAAAGACCTGCTCCATCTTCAGTTTGACAGCCCTCAAGATAATTGAAAATTGCTATTACTCATCCATTCTTCAAATTCAGCATACCAACACTTTTAATTGTTTCTCAAAGGACATAAATTTCAGATCTCTCAATAAACTAGTTACTCTCCTCTGGATCTGTTCCCACTTTATCCCTTCTTGAATTGTGACACCTAGTACTAGACACAATGTTCCTGAATTAAGTTCATTAGAATTGAATTATTGCTTCATTTGATAGGAACACTATTAGCAGAGTTAAACATTCATTTCTGTAACTGCAGTGCAATTTTCTCTTCCTCTCCTTTTTCTTGAAGCCCCTTATACATAATCTGATTTTGAGGTTTAGAAACACTGCAGAACAGATTTTGAAAGTATTTGTTAATTTATGATAGATCTATAAAGCTGCCCAACTCAGTGATGTGACTCTGGGTGGTAGAAAACAATAAAAAGCAAACCATAAATAAACAAAATACGTAACATTAAAACTGACACAATATATGAAAATGAAAATAAAAGTGTCAGGACGGCATGCTTGCAATTTTTCAGCTTCTGCTGTATGCTTGGGAATTAGGAAGGGGGACTGTCTTCAGACACAGTACAGACTCCTTCCCAGCCGGTTTTTGCCAGGTTCCACTCAGGTCCACACAATGAGTGTGAACTGTTATCTACCTAGCACCTCAGCATTCTCAAAACATCTTGTTGGCATCACATTGGCTGCTGATGAACTGGCCAGTGGGATTGGGAAACTGAAAGAATTGTTTTTGCTTTGCATGGAAACTTCAGATTCTGCCTGATTTTACAGCATCCAGTTTCTCTCAGTAAAAGTTCTTTTTTTTAATTTTTAATAAATTTTATTTTGTTTGTACAAACTTCACCTCTTTGCAACACATTACATTTTTCACCTATCCATTGTGTCTGTTTTATCTATACCAATAAATCTTTTTTAACTATGACTTCATATATTTGTGCATTTACATTATTTCATTCATTTTTTCATTCTATATATAATATTCTATATGTTCTACGTATAGCAGTTTTTACTACGTTTATGTCATTTTGTAAAGTATATAATATATTAAATCTTTTTTAACTATGACTTCATATATTTGTGCATTTACATTATTTCATACATTTTTTCATTCTATATGTAATATTGTATATATTCTATGTATAACAGTTTTACTACATTTACGTCATTTTGTGTAATATTTATTTGCTATAGTCTATCTCATATTTAAGTCTTTTAATCCTTTTCCGGTTTTGTAGTTGTCTATTGTTTTGTTGATCTTTCTTCCTTTCTTTTTTGCTTTCCTGCTTTTCTCCTCCTTTCCTCTAGCCAATTATACAATAAATCCCATATGTAGTAGTATTCAGATGCATCTTTCTCTTGTAGTTCTTTCGTGAGCCTATCCATCTCTGCACATTCCAATATTTTTTTAATTACATTTTCTTCTGTTGGTATATAATTATTTTTCCAGTTTTGTGCGAATATAATTCTCTCTGCTATAACAATGTGTAAAATTAAGTATTTAATATTTTTTTCATAATTTCCTTTTATAATCCCTAACAAAAATAATTCGGGTTTTAGTGTAATTTGATGTGTAGTAATCTCCTCTAGGCAATCTTTTATTTTTTTTCCAATACTTTTTTGCAGCTGTGCACTTCCACCACATATGGTAGTATGTTCCATGTTGTTTGTTGCATTTCCAGCAGATAGGTGAACACTCTGGGAACATTTTTGCAATTCTCGCTGGTGGAAGGTGCCCTCTGTAGAACATCTTGTACACGTTCTCTTTATAAGCCATTGCCATCATTAATTTGTAGTTTATTTCCCAATTTTTTTCCCATTCTGCCAATTCTATACTATACCCAAAATTTATCACCCAGGTTATCATCGTTTCTTTCACAGTTTCTTCTTCCATTTTAAATTTTAATTAGTGATATACTTTTAATCAATTTTTCTTCGATTCCCTGTAAAATTTTATCCAGCTCTTGCGGCTCCTTATAGAATCCGTCTCTTTCCCTGTCTTTTTTATACCTTGCCTGTATTTTTAAATAGGGCCATCAGCCAATATCTATTCCCTCGTCTTTCAATTCTTGCCTTGTTTTTAGCCTTTCTTGGTTGTCTAATATGTCTTTATATCTTATTATCTTGTTTATGTCCAATATGTTCGTGTTCAGTAAAAGTTCTTTTAATTCAACTCAATGGACCCAAGAGTTTTGCTTTCCTGAAGGGACTGACTCGGGTAGGTCTGACAAAAAGTGAACTTAAAATGGTGACCAGCACCATGACAAAAGCATCCAAAATGGACCCCACTCAGTTGACTCCAAATGCATAGGAAAAAAGTCAGGTCTTAACAGATTCCCTAAAGCAGGGGTGTCAAACTCACAGCCCACAGGCCAGCAGATACGACACATGTTGGCCACACCCACCCCTGGTTTAGTGAAGGGGAAAAAGTCATGATACGTCACATGACAACAACGTGACAACGCAAGTTTAATCCCCCTGCCCTAAAGGCAAGAGTTGGGGTTTGTCATATATCTGGGAGGGGGAAGTCAGTGGGAAGTTCATTCCAGAGAAGGCACACTTCCTTGTCAGACCCATAATCTGACAAGATATAAAAGAGAATCTGAAGTGAGCTCTCCCTATGAGAGCAAGGCAGGTAGGTGTCCTTCAGAAAAGACAGATCCACAAGTAATTTGATCCTATGTGAAACAGGACTTTAAAGCTGACCTTGAATTATACCAAAATGTATTGGTACAGCTTGCAGAGTAGAGGTATTACATGAACATAGTAATTTGCTACCACAATACCTGTGGTAGCGTTCTGGAACAACTGAAGCCTCTGGATAGTCTTCAAGGGCATGTCGATGGAGAGCATGTTTGGAGTACTCCCAGTTGGGAGTATAGTATGTGAAAGATCCATGGAGAAATTGTATCTTTCACACCATCAACAAAAGCCAATTTTATCAATCAGATTTTACCTTGTCTCTGTAAGTTATTTTTTTCTAGCAGATGCCTCTCCCTAAACCCTTTGAGTATAACTTAAAACTCAGTGCAGATGTATCACTTGACTAATTATAGCAATTGGCAGTTACTCTGTATTGCCAATCAGCAGCAGCATGAACAGCAAGTAAATTCAAGAGAAAAGTATTTTTCTCTAAGTAAAGCATTGGTTTACTTGAGACTAGATAGTTGTATTTTGGATTTCAGGCTGAAAACTTTTCCACCTCTTTCAGGAGTTGCTGGAAATTAAGCTTAAAACTTTGACTACAGAATATGACCGAAGCCACAATTGTTTCCAGTAATTAGTATTTAGTCCAATTAAGTGATAGTTTAGGATGTGCTCATTAAGCTAATTCTCAAGGTTCAGTAGCCAGTTGTCTGATATTTAGTTTAGAAGGATTTAGGGATATTTCCCACTCCTTCTTGACTAAAATTATATTCTGTGGATCCACTGAATTAAAGAACTAAGATGGTGTGATTTATTTGATTCTATGGCACCCTTAGCAAAAATACTTTGCCCATGGGAACCAAGTAAGTCATAGAAAGGTATTCATTAAAAAGAATCTGAAAAAAAAATTCAATTAGAACTCCTCATTTTACATCTTAAACTATCCTAAATCGAATTCTTGGGAATGTACCTCTATATTTGACTTCAGGTATCAAAAGTGTCTGGCTTGAAGTGGAGTCCAAATTTAGAACAGCTGCCATCCTGTGTAGGGATTTTGCTACAAAAATGACTAGCAGAAGTTATTCAACTTTTCACATTTTAGGAGAGTAGGACATGCTGTTCTATTGCTTGCCCTTGTTTTGATCCTAAGAAAATGACCCTTTCTAATGGAGCTTGTGATCTTCAATGTTGAATCCTGCTGTTCAATTTACAGATCTTAGAAGCGGAAGCATTTTTTTTTACTTCAAACTTTGTGCTGTCTTCTTTGTTCACCTTCTTATTATTTTCCTTGCCTTCTAAATTACTCTTGATCACATGCTGTGCCAAACCAAGGAAGGGGACAAACATCCAACCTAAAAATTGCATTCCCAACCCATCAGAAAAACCAACGCTTTACTGTTTAGGAAGAGTGTAATGGTGCATACAGCTGGTGTCAGAATAAACAGTCCAGTTGTTTCTTCTGCCTTTTTGTTATTTTTTCACCCCTGAAATTGTAAACTGCTTGAAAGTTTGTAGCTTTGGTAACATGTCTGGCAAAGCATCTGAAATGAAGATTCAAAACATTTCCCAGCATTCATTGCTTTGCGAATTCTCATTCAAAAATAATTTTACTTGTATTTTCATCTATAACTTCCACCAGGTCAGGGAATTGATACAGTGATATAAGAAGGCACATAGAATTATTGCATCTCACTAAGATTTATTTTGGAGTATCATGCAACACAGTCCTTAGTATAATGGGGACCCAGGAGTGCCAGATCCTAAAATATATCTCACTTAAGGGGTCTCACTAAAGATACCTTCAGAATTCAGGGGTCAAGTAGCAACAAACTCAGACTGATGCTTAGATCTGGTGATGCAATTCCATTAATAGCAATTGCAATAGTGCTTAGACTTATATACCACTTCATAGTGCTTTTACAGCCTTCTCTAAGCAATTTACAGAGTCAGCATATTGCCCCCAACAATCTGGGTCTTCATTTTATCCATCTTGGAAGGATGGAAGGTTGAGTCAACCTTGAGCCCAGTGAGATTCGAACTGCCAAACTGCTGGCAGCCGGGAGTCAGTAGAAGTATCCTGCAGTATTGCATTCTAATCACTGCACCATTGCGGCTCTTAGATTAAAACTAGCCATCATGAACCAGTAGCCTCAAGGTTCTTGCTTTTATATTCCCATTGATTTACCTTGGTATCTCCTTAGATCTTGGCTCCAAACATCATTCAGTCTCTGACTCTCTCAAGAATGGTCCTTGGTTATTATCTCTCTGTGTTTTAAAAAAAATCAGTTTGAGAAGGGATTTGCAGTCTAGAATTTGGAAGAAATGAAAAATGAAATCTTCATTTATCGAAGTCCAAAGTTGAGTTTGCCTTTTGCAATTTAACTTTTCAAAGTGAAATTGCAAAAACACGTAGACCAAGATCGTTTTCTGTAGATTCTTAATAATTACCAGATTTAAGGGATTAAGAATATGGGATTAAGAATTAAACAAAAAAAACAAGAATATTAGGAAACTTTTTCAGGCTCAATTTATAATGACATAGTAATTATTAGAGTCTTTGACTTTGTTACCTTCCATCAGTGAAAAAATGTAGTGTCTTTCCTGCTCCCATGGCCAAGTTAATCTCAGAAGAAAGTTGAGACTATCTCTCCCCTCTTCTTTCTCACTCTCTCTTGGTGCAGCAGAATAATAAGAGGAAGATCAGTTTTGCATTCTTTTCCATGATTAACTTCATAGTGTCAAGTACTTTAAGTCCAAAGGATCAGGTGATAGCTAAGGTCTCTGACCGATGATCTCTGGAGAGCCAGGGACAGAGGTCATGCCTCCGTCCTAGTGCTTCTTGACCTCTCAGCGGCCTTCGATACCATCGACCATGGTATCCTTCTGCGGCGATTACGGGAGGTGGGGGTGGGAGGCACCGTTCTTCGGTGGTTCTCCTCCTACGTCTCGACAGGTCGCAGTCGGTGTTGGTTGGGGGGCAGAGGTCGACCCCTAGGCCCCTGCCACAGGGTTCGGTCCTGTCCCCCCTCCTGTTTAACATCTACATGAAGCCGTTGGGTGAGATCATTCGGCGGCACGGGATAAAATATCACCAGTATGCGGACGATACTCAGTTGTATCTGTCCGCCCCATGCCAACCCAGTGAAGCGGTTGACGTGATGTGTCAGTGCCTGGAGGCTGTTAGGGTCGGGATGGAGGTAAACAAGCTTGCACTCAATCCTGACAAGACCGAGTGGCTTGTGTGTTTCCCTCCCAATAATTGGCTAGGTATTCCATCTCTCAGGCTGGGGGGTGAAATTCTATGCCCCTCAGACAGGGTTCGCAATTTGGGAGTCCTCCTGGATCCACAGCTGACTTTAGAACATCATCTGTCGGCTGTGACCAGGGGGGCATTTGCCCAGGTTCGCCTTGTGCACCAATTGCGTCCCTACCTGAACCGGGAGGCACTTGCAACAGTCACTCATGCCCTTGTGACCTCAAGACTGGACTACTGCAATGTGCTCTACATGGGGCAGCCCTTGAAGAGCATTCGGAGACTTCAGCTTGTTCAGAATGCAGCCATGCGAGCGATTGTGGGTGCACCTCGGTACACCCACGTTACACCTATCCTCCGCGAGCTGCACTGGCTGCCTATTGGTCTCCAGATACACTTCAAGGTGCTAGTCGTCACTTATAAAGCCCTTCATGGTATTGGACCTGGGTACTTGAGAGACCGCCTGCTGCCAATTACCTCCCAAAGACCCACAGATTAGGCCTCCTCCGGATTCCATCTACAGGCCAATGTCGATTGGCGACCAACCGGAGGAGGACCTTCTCTGTGGCTGCTCTGGCCCTCTGGAACGAACTCCCCACGGAGATTCGGACCCTCACCTCCCTTCAGGCTTTCCGTAAAGCCGTTAAAACCTGGCTGTTCTGGCAGGCCTGGGGTTGACGAGTTCCCTTCCCCGCTCGAATTGGGTGACTGTTGATTGTTTTTAAACTTTTCTCTGTATTTGTTTGTTGTGTTACCTTGTGTGTACTACCCCCCCTGGGTTTGTTAGCCACCCTGAGTCCCTCCGGGAATAGGGCGGCATATAAATGCAATAAACCTTTAACCTTTAAGGAAAGGGGGAAGGATTCTGTCCACTGAAATAGAGAGAATTGACGTATTAAAGTCTTATAGGATTTGAGAATAGGATAAGGAGTTTTGTTTTATTGGTGTAAATTTTGTTTTCCTAAATAGAATTGTAATATAAATCTGTGAAATCTTTACAAAACTCTAAGCCAGCGATGATGAAACTATGACATGCATGTCAAAAGTATTGTACCATAATATTTCAGATGATACACATGTGTTTACCAACATATAACAATAACTATAAATGAAAGCATATTCTCACACAATCTTCAGAAGCTGTGGATGCCATATGAGAATGAGGTGTGCTCTTGTGCGGCCTCCAGACCTTCTGGAAGTTGGGTGAGATGGCTATGCCCTTGCATAGAACTTGTGAAAAACATGTGAGAACAGGTTCCACATACTTGAAGCTGCAGAAGAGCATTTTTCAAAACTGCTTCAAGAATGAAGGCTTCATCCAATCCAGAGCAGCCATGAGTAGGCTGCAGTGGTCTGTCAATAGAAGAGAGAACACCATCTGCAAAGTCAAGTTGGAAATTTTCCTAGTTATTGACAGGCTGAACACAGGAGCTCCACCTTCACTACTCTAGGTTGCCAACATATTTAATACTTCAGACAATGTAATTGCTGTAGAAAAATTCAGAATGCAGCATCAATGAACAAGCCAAAAAGGAACATGTGTGTATAGAATTATTATAAGTTTAAATCCAGGAAGAGACCCAGAGAATGTATATCACTGTTTTCTGTACCACTTTATATTTGTAACATAGCTGAAGTTAATTAAGCATCTTCGGAATCATCCAGTACACTCTGTAAGGAAACTTTCATTGTATCTTAGGAACAAAAGAGTATATTACTTAAAACTTTATCCTGATGATGTATTAAAATAGAGTGTTCCTTATCAAGCAAAGGAGGTAATCCAAGAGGGTCCCTTTTGTTTGAAAATATGCCCTGCCTTTGCCAATCTTATGACTGCTTTTAAATGATTTTATTATAATTATAGTGTACCGTGAAATGTAATTTACAAATGTCCCTCATCTTTCTAACTGCAAGAGAGAAAGTCCAAACTGGACATACAGTAGATTAAGTAGAGTTGTACCATTATTTGCTCTAGAACAGTGATGGTGAACCTTTTCAGCACCGAGTGCCAAAAAGGGAGCATGCACGCTCATCGGGGCCACAACCTAGAAGAGGAGATGCCCAGGGGGCGTGCACGTGTCAGAAAATGAACCTCTCATTTCTGGCACGCATGCACACGTGATGATCATCTGGCTGTCACGCATGCTCACTCTGCAAAACGGAATACCAGCTCTTCCAGTTTCTGGCACTGCCGCACGCACAAAGCCCAGCTCATCATCACATGCACATGCATGCCAGAGACCCAGAAGAGGAATAGGTGACACCGCGCATGCCGGGCGAGATGGTGCCACGTGCCACTTCAGGCACGCATGCCATAGGTTCACCATCACGGCTCTAGAAGGATTTTTTTCCCCATATGTTTCAGCACCTAAGACAAAATCCAAACCCACTTATTCAGTTGTGGCATTAGAGTCTTTTGTTTTTTAAGAAAGAAAATGAAGCAAAAAGAGAGAACTTGGGAGTTTAATTTAGCATGACTTCCTTAGATTGCCGTTTCTCAGTCCACCGGCTTTTTACTTCTTCATGGTGTTCTCTGGCCTAATGAGGAGAGAGCATATTTTCCATGTATTAATTATAACTGTTGTTTCTGCTTCAAGATGGAAATTACTAGGCTCCCTTGATAGTGGCAAATCAAAGGAGACAATTTGAGAAGTCTTTGTTCAAATTCTTTAGTACCCTGGAGTGCATCCAAAAAAGTAACTTAAACTCCACTCTATGCTACGTACTGCTTTCAGAAATTTCTCCTCCCAGCAGATAAACAGAGAACCGTCGGTTTGGTTCTCACCGGGTTGTACAAATCAGATTTTTCTGAATCACCCCACATGACACTTCTCTGCGGTTGAACAGTTCTAAAGTCCTTCTCATCTTGTGCACTTTTCTGAAGGAGTTTTTTTTTTAATGGCAGCCTCAGGAAGGGTGCAGGTAAAATGATAGGACAGCAGGGTTCCTCATCTCCAGGTATCAACAGTGACACAATGACCTTGACTGTAGAAACAATCTCTCTAATGTATAAAGGTGTAAATGGACTCAAAGCCCATGCATTGTTCTTGTGGGCTGTTGCCTGCTGAGAAATGAATGCTTCTTGATCATTTGCATTGGAAATGTGAAACGCCGCACCTGGAGAGCCAGTTGAAAGAGGCCCTTTGGTGATTAGAGAGCTGGGGTATTCAGGAGAAATCTTTTCAATTAGCTGTATTACCTTTCTTTGAAAACAATACCTATAAAAGCAAGTGACACTTCTTTCTATTTCCTCCTCCTTCCCCCACCGCCCCAGAAAGCCCGGCTTGCAAGGATCCGTGCAGCAAAGAGTGGGAGTGCAAATGCTTACATGCAGAGCAAGAGAAACGGCTTCCTCCATAAGCAGCTGCAGGTAACGAGCGATCTGTGTTCTATATCCAGAAACATCCTTTATTTAATAATAGCCCAGCAATCCTTTCTCTGTTTCATATCGGAAAATGTCAGGCTGCCTTCCAATATACCATGACAGTCACCCTCAGGCAGAAGAAGGAGTAATTGCTCAAAACTAGCAAGAGCTTTGCAAGTCCAGTTCAGGCAAGATGTCCCAGTTGAGTTTCTGGGACCTGTAAAGTCAAATTAATACATGATGGAGAATTTGAGTTTGTCATGTGGTTCCCAGAAGTCTAAAATTGTCCTCTGAGGGCTGTTTACCTTGCCACACATATATGTCTGTACAAAGATACATGCATGCACACCCACTAAATTCACATATTGTTCTGGCCACCACCATAAGTCACTTTTGGTTTTAATTTCAAAGACACTTCAAATTTTGACTAAGTAGCTTCGAAGCTTTCTAATACTGGAGGAATGTTTAGCTCAAACTCTCTTTTCTTCTTGATCCCTTAATGCCATGATGGCTAACCAAAGGCCATTTTCATCCTCCCAGGTTTCAAAAAAACATCCAGAACCTGGGGAGAGATCATGCATGCATGCGCAGGGTGGGTCACACATTCATGCGCACGTGGGCAGGAAGGATTTAATTGGTGTTGGCACATGCGCATGTGCAATAGCACACCGTAAGAAAAAGGTCTGCCATCCCTGCCTTAATGGATCGCCTCTGGCTTTTATTTCCTACTCCGTAAATGGCAGGAGGGTTTTGTCGAGTACATCCATGGAGCAGGAAATAATAGAGAGCACAGATAATCCTTGACTTACAATCATTCATTTAGCAACTGTTAAAAGTGAAAACAGGGTTGAAAAATGTGATTTATGGCTAGTCTTTGTCCTTCTGACCATCACAGCATCCATTTGGTCACATGTTCAAAATTTGTGCTCTTGGCAACTGGCAGATTTTTGCAACATCCTGGGGGCATGTGATTGCCAATTGTGATCTGTTCAGCTAGTTTCTGACAAGCAAAGTCAATCGGGGAAGCTGGGTTCACTTAACAACTTCATGATTTACTTAACATCTTTAGTGATTCACTTAACAACTGTGACAAAAAGTTATAAAATTGCTTGTGACTCACTTAACAATTGCCTTGCTTGGAAACAGAAATTCTGGTCTCAATAGTGTTTGTAAATTGAGGACTTCCCATAGTAAGCAGAGTATGGTAGAAATCCAAATGTTAGTTAAACCACTTTCTTAGGCTGCCTAAGAAATATTAGAGTTGTAGCAGGAGTAGTAGCAGCAGCAGCAATAAAACACCAGTCCTTTAGTAGCACAATTCTTAGAATGATTTCCTTTACTAAGTGTGGTTCAATTGTTCCCTCACCTTCAGGAACTCATTTATTTAACAAGACTTTATTGCTTGTTGCTGCTAAACTGATTTTTGTACACTTTCTAAGATGGTATGTGGCAGATAGTAGCAATATTGATATGGGTTTTGTGTTGAATGGCAGACATATCTTTTTCTCCTATAATGCAGCATAGAAAACTTTTAAAGCATGAAGTTCAAATGACAAACAATCACTCCTATTGACAAGAACATTCAAATGGAAGGACAGCCTAGAAGAGGGGGACAAAGGAAAAGAAAAAAAGACTTGATTACTTCACACATTTAAACTGTGGCGGGATATTTTCAATAGAAAATTAGAATTAACATTTTATTGTTATTGTTATTCATTGAAATTCGATGAACTTCCCCAGGATTATTCTAGAGGGTTCTATTCAGTATAGCACTGATGCTAATCATATCCAACTTTTCACTGAATGGCTGCTTTTTTCCTGGATTGCTCACATCAGTGCTTTCATCCTGCATTTGTTGGCCCCATTGATATAAACTGACAAATGCAATAATGTTGTTGTTTTTTGCCTCAGGGGGTTCGTTTCCAAAACTGTTGAACCTCAACTCTCTTAATTCCCAGAGAGCATGGGAGGTTGATTCCCACAATCTAAAGGACATCAGATTGGGGAAAGTTCACTTGACTAAAAATCACTAAGGCTTGATTTTGAGATGGCCAATGTCATATTGAAACATTCAGTGAACAAGTGACTTGCTTGTCTTGACTTTTATATCAAGTTAGATAAGAGTAAACTGATTCAGATTTTTTTAAAAAGAAAGTTTATGCTATTTAATATTAGATGATTATATATATTCTTGACTTTTTAAAGTCAAGAATTTCATTTAAAGCCCATTCCTTCACAAATGAGAATAATGTATCATTCAATATATCAACAGCTATATGGTGAAGAACAAGAGGCCTTTGTTAACAAATCTGGTTCTTCCTTTGAAATCCAGCACCACCATCTGCTTCACTGTCTGGAAAAAACCACGGTAAGATGATAAACTGACAGCCTCCTTGTGATCTGTAAAAACAAACAAAAATTATGTTGGTTGATCTTATTGCTCTAAGAACTGCTCCATGCTTTGGTAATGCTATGCTGATTTGCCATTTAAACAAGCCAAGATGAAACTATAGTGATCCACACTTTTTGTCACTGAGCTTCACCAACAGTCATTGTTTAGCAGTCCAAAGTATATGTTGCATCTTGCTCCTTTTCATATTCCTTGCTTCTGGAAGAAATGCCAAAAGAAGGGGAACAGATCCAAGAACCATTCAGTGTAGGCATTGTTGCAGTTGTGTTGATTATTGGGAATGTCAGACCAGGAGTGGGAATCCTGAACTAATAGCTCAGGTCCTCTCTGCCAGTTCTGATGACAAATTGTTGGGTTAGATCAGTGGTTCCCAAACTTGGCAACTGCTGGCTGGAGAATTCTGGGAGTTGAAGTCCACAAGTCTTAAAGTTGCCAAGTTTGGGAACCACTGGGTTAGATTCAACATGTGGTTGAAGGACATCTAAAAGAAGGACTTGGAAAAAAATTCCTTCAATTGAAAGGAGGTAAACTTTGAAATTAATTATACGGTTCTAATATTTGTACGTCTGCTTTTTAATTTTTATCTATAGAAGAATAAAACACTAGATCCTATCTATATTGGGCCTTAGTTTAGTTTTTATTTTAAATGTTATGCTCTTTGCTCTTTGAAATTAGGTCAAGTAGTTATCTCTGTTGAGATATCACCTGCTCTTTTGTAGAATTGTGGGTTGGTAGTGACCAGACCTTCATATATCTTCATGGGGCTAAATTTCATCATTCTATAACTTCAAAAATTATCTCTGATCCTTTTGATTATTTTTGTTTTATTAGAGAAAGACACAGGAGAAAGTATTGTTTTTTTTTCATCTTCCAATTTCTCCCCTTCGTCTTTGAGATCAAGCATGATTAGCACAGATATATTATTTTATTGTTTTAATTATCTACAATATCTCAGGCAAGCTGTCATCAGGATCCAAAATATGCAGCATGGAGTGAACTAGAGGACCTAAATTGGTGTTATTGTAGGTAATATATTGGTATTGGTAATTTTTAATAGCAATCCCTATAGATCTCAGGCAATCTCTGAGACTCAGCTCATTTTAAAAGTAATTGCTTTTGTTGCTCTTAAGTGTTAAGTTTAAGAAATTTAAACCCCAGGATTTGCTTAAATTCAGTTAATAGTTATGAGGGGGTGGTTATACTTTGGAACAAAATTCCATTCATTAACCTGAAATGCCATGCACCTTTACTCAGTAGTATTTGGGCTCTGACTTCCTGTTAAGAATGGCCTTGCAAGGACTAAATAAAAAACAAAAAAACATAGCCTATAACTAGAGTTAAAAATCGCTGCCAATGAAATATGAGTATCTTGCATAAGTTACTAACATGTCATTCATGCTGTCTTTTTCTATCTATGTCTACGGCCCAGAACCATGACTTTGTGGATGAGCAAACCTATGAAGAAAACTGTATGGACGTTTCTACAGTCAATCGGCAATCTAGCCATAGTCCTTCTCTTTCTTCTCAACAAGGAATGACAAGCTCTTGCTGTTCCCGACGGCATAAAAAGACCTTCCGCATCCCAAACACCAATATAATCAGTAGCCGTCCAAGTAGTGTCCAAGAACTCAGCACTATTCAGATCAGATGCATGGAAAGAACACCTCTGTCCAACAGGTACTGCGGTTGTAAAAGTGCTCCGAGATAGTATAATTGATCAAATGTTCAAATTTGCCAGGGCAAAAAATTAGCAAGATGTATAGATGATTGTTTGTACTTGCTGTGTTTCAAATAATAATCTATACTACAAGGAAAAGCATCATCCCTTGTCATGACCAGGTCCCTCCAAATAAAGGTAAAGCATAATTTTAAGAAATTAAAAAATGGCTGAAAATATATTTAATATAGGAATTTGGTGGGTACCTTTTAAATTGCTGGTGCTAAAGCTATGTCTAAAGCAAGGGTGTGAAAGTTAAGGCCCATGGGCCGGATCGGCCCATGGGGTGCTTAGATCTGGCCCATGAAACAGCGAAGGACTGGCCTGCGGTACCTCTGCCAGCGAAAACAGGCTACCAATCTCTGTTTTTGGCTGGGAGGGCCTCCTGCAACCCTTTGCCAGGGAAAACAGAGCTTGGGAGGGCTGCGTGCCATCCCGAGCTTTGTTTTCCCTGGCAGAGGGTTGCAGGAGGCCGTCCCAGTTGAAAACAGAGATTGGGAGCGCATTTTCGCTGGCAGAGCACTCGGCCCATCACAGGCACCTGATATGAGTGACATCAAGCTGGCCACCGCCAGCCTGGCCACACACACCCAGAGGTCAAACACAACCCTGATGCGGCCCTCAATGAAATTGAGTTTTACACCTCTGGTCTAAAGCATTCTAGAAAAAACCTTTTCATACTTAAATTGTAGAATAGAAGTGAATGAATTTCTTTAGTATCAATATTCATTACATGATTCTTTTGTGTAAAATGTTGAGCCTTTCTGGCAGTACTTTTTCATTATAGCTTCCAATTTATATCTTATTATAAATGGAATTTGATGATTTCATTATGGCAAATCTCCCTGAATTTCACAAGGTTAACATGATTTTCTAAAAGACAGAAATGTATTGTGTTCCTTAGGTGACAATCACCCAGGACAGAGGAAACACTGCACTGAGAAACCATTTATTTGGGAAAATGTTGCTTGAATGTAATGAAAATGAGAATAATTTCTACCTCCAAACACTAGTTTAGTTTGATGATAGACGGGGAATTAAATTCCTATGACCCAACTAGTGGAAGTTAGTTTATAAATAATTATTTAAATATGCATCTCAATGTATTGATAGTCAGACTTCCTCTTACAACTGATAGTTCAACATATTAACCTGCCCAACTTTCATTTTATTTGAGTGTATGCCCACCTGAGTTTCAGTCTCTAAATATGATGTCTACATTTCTTCAATGTTGGTTTGTAAGCTGTTGTGTAATTGAAGCTAATGTATGAGATCCTTAATTTCATTATGGACCAATATTATACATGAGTTGATTTTTTTTTAAAAGCCATGAACCATTCCAAAACAATAGACTAAACTCATTTAGCACTTCCAAATCTATCCACTTGAGCTAGCTAAATGTAGAAGATGTAAGAAAAAGATATTCAGAAACAGTAAGCGTCTACATAGTTTGATCTAGCAGTTAAGGCACCAAACTAGAAACCAAGAGACTTTGAGTTCTAGTCCCACTTTAGACATGAAAAAAATAGTTGGATGCCCTTGGGACAACCACTTTCTCTCAGCCCAACTCAAGGATTGTGAGAAAAATAAGAGGATGAGGAAGTATTAGGCATGTTCACTGCCTTGAATTATTTTAAAAAATAATAAAGGCAGAATCTAAATAAACAAACGAAGAAATAATATGAAGTTTCCTACATATGCGACCTGACCAACATGCGTCTTGGATTATTTTCTGATATACTAGAATTGAATAAAAACCCTAAAGCAGATGGGACATGGAAAGATGGAAAACAAACATGATTTGTTTCTATTTATTTTTCTCTCTTCTCTAGTCGATCCAGTTTAAACGCCAAAATGGAAGAGTGTGTAAAACTAAACTGTGAGCAGCCTTATGTAACCACAGCAATAATCAGCATCCCAACACCACCTGTGACTACCCCGGAAGGAGATAATAGACACGATTCTCCACAGTATTCAGGAGGAAACATCGTCCGAGTATCTGCTTTATAAAACAGGTAGACTAAAGACCATTGAGTAGCTGTCAAGATTCAGAAGAAGGAGGGATATATCTCTGGGTTAAAAAGAACAGCCACAGATAATGGAAGGATTCCAGAGATACGAAGTATGCTAAGTTTTCAATATTGAACTGTCTGCAGTGAACAACCAAATTGAATTTCTATATGAACTGGACCTTTTCTGGAATAAACTCTTGTGTGACTCTTTTCATTTACTGTACGAGCACAATGAAATGTCTCCCATTAAAACTTCTTCTTACTATGGGAATGTAGAAAAGAATCTTTTTAATAAAATACCTATTAAAAAAAACAAAAACAAAGACACATACCACCATTCACAGAGTTTATTTTCCAGCCAAATGCAAAATTAAGGATGGACCCAGTTTTGATAACGTGTTCTCTTTTTTCCTATTGATAAACCATGAACTCATCAATCAACTGACTTCAAAAGAGAGAAATATGGCTCATCTAGTATGTATACCGATTGAAAGAAACAACTCCTATGCATGTGAAAATTCTTTGGAGCTGTGATCTGAATTTACTTCTGTTGTTTACTTCAGACTAGGCATGATAACATTTTACTGTAAAAAAGGGGCATTTCTGTGCACTTATAAAAACTGATTGTTAATGTTCCATGGTGTACAAATAATTTGCTGGAGAGGGGTGGGATGGGGAGAGAAAAATGTCATATTCAAAACACACATTAGTGAACTTGAGGTGTTCAGTTAGTTTAGTATTTATGATTGTTTTCCCTTGCTTCCTCGGTACTGTTACAACTGCAATAATTTAATATACATCTGTTGTATCAGGAATCAGTCTTTTATTTATATAACTGCACAAATCAGCTATAAAATAAAAACCCACGTTGATAATCAATACATTATGTAACATGAGAAAGTTTAATGTTTTAATTAAGGCCAACAATAATTCTGTCAAATTTTTTTTGTTTTTCCATTATCCTACAATTCTTCAAAGCCAATCTTTGCTTTTCATTATATCTTTTGTTCTCCTTTGAATACAAAGTTTTCCTATATGTTTTTTTTAAAAAAACCTTGATCTATAAGCACCATTCTATAGTGTATGTTTTCTGAACTAATTAAGTCTTCCTAATGTGATGTAACAAGATAGCTGACATCTGATATAAAGCTAACATAATGTAGCAGTAAAGTCCTCTAAAACTGCTATATAATGATGTTGGATAAACTAAACACTGGAAGTTGTGCAGATAAGATTTGTTGAAGATTACATAAATCTGTTTGTCAAATCTGTTCTGAAGCACTAGATCAGATAGCATAACAGGTGCATTCATACTGAAGTTTGAAAAAGTCAAGATGGCCACCATGACATCATCAAGGCCTGCCCCCTTTTTTGCATGAGGCACCATTGCAAGACTAGCCCCATCTTTACTTTTTTAAGTATTTCCCTTCGTGGATGTCTAATATTCTAAAATGGATAACAGTTGACATTAAAACTTTAGATCAGAACTACAAGAGTGTATTACCATAGGACCAGTACATATATTTTATCATGTAGTCTTTTGTTTCACTATCTAAAGGATTTTTAAAATGCTGCTTTTTCAAAAACCCAGTTTCAAAAACCCAACTTTCTTCAACTGTTTCATCAGTTATTGTTATGTTTAGGAATGTGATCATTTCCTATTATTTCACCTTATTAAACAAAGCAGTTGACAAAATATAACCAAATCTGGAAAGACTTTCTAAAGAAATTGATATATGGGCCAATATGAAATTGTATTTAACCTGAGAAATGTCTTTACCTGAGATATGGAAGAATGTCTGTAAATGTCTTCACTGGTGTAATACTAAAAATTATAGAGATAGTCCTCAACTTACAATGATTCATTTAATCACCATTCAAAGTTATGATGGTGCTAAAAAAGTAATTTACAACCAATTGTGGCATTTGCAACTGTCACAGTCCCCATGGTCATGTGATCAAAATTTGTGGACTTGGCAATCACCATTTATTTTTAATTTGTTTATTTTTTAAAAAAAACTCTCCCATATTTATTATTTTTTTATAAATAGTTCAAGATGGACAACATATCTGATACTCCTTCCTCCTCCTATTTTCCTCACAATGACCTGTGAGGTGATTGGACTGAGAGAGTGAGTGATTGGTCCAAAGTCACCCAGCTGTCATGAATTTACAATGATCAGGTGATTCACCATTCATGATCTTGCCAGCTGGCTTCTGATAATCAAAGCCAATGGGAGAAACCAGATTCACTTAAAAATCACAATTCACTTACAACCACATTGATTTACTTAGCAATTGTGACCAAAAAAGATCATAACATTGAGCACAATTTACTTACCATCTCGCTTAGCAATAGAAGTTCTGGTCCCAAATGTGGTTATAGGTTGAGGACAGTCCGTATATTGGATGTTGGTGGTCAGACCATTCTTCTCTGTTTCTAAACAGTCTAGTTTAAATTACCTGCAACACTTGTATTATTATGTGACCAGTGGTACAACCCAAAGCATCTCATTTCTCCAGTGCGCTGGAGCAGGCATTAGGGCAAGATATTCACCCCATAACTATGAATGGATTTGTCTTGACTTATTGCATTAGTTTAGGGGTGATTTTCCCCTGGGAAACCACAATGGATTTGTCTTGACTTATTGCATTAGTTTAGGGGTGATTTTCCCCTGGGAAACCACAGGGTAGGTAAGCAGGCAAAACTGCAATAGAATCTGTGGTGGCTTTCTCAGAGACCAATCCAAACAAGAACTAATTCAAATGGATGCAACATCATATAGCAATAGCAATTAACCTCTCTCCCTTTGAACAGTATACCTTTCAATTGGACTGTTTCAAAGGAAAAATAAACACAATATTTAATGCTATACTGCCATAGCAGTATAGAAACACCCATGCAATTATTTTTATTACATTGACACTTTTTACTGCCACATCTGGCTCTAAAGTTGGTTATGCCAACTCCATGCCAACTTTCTATTAAAATGTAGCCACAAGGTAGGTTCAAGGTGAAAAATATCATGTTTTATCCTCCCTTTCCGTCATCTGGTTATGATAAACCTTAATAAAGAATAACAATTATTAGAACCACTATTTTAATATTGATTTGCATTTGAGGTCCTTGCCCCACACTGATTCTATTGAATGTTCTGTTTTGCAGTGTAATTCCCTTAAATTATTTTTCCAAAACCCGGGGACTATTTTATTCTTCAATGGACGAATATTTTAAGTTACTGTTTAACTTTCTCTTCCACAGCAGTTTTTTCTCCATTTTGATAATCTTTGCTCCTGCTGAGTTCTGTCTTGACTTTTTGTATAAAGCATGCTAGACGATTTTGAAGGAGTCCTTCATTTCACCGTGCAAGGCGTGCAGATGTGCAGTGGGTGTTAATAAAAAGGAAAACAATAATTCAAAATGTACAATCTCTACTCACAGCTATATTTTGTATTACTAACTCACTCTTTGTACTTTATGCTGTAGGGGTTTTGGGTTTTAGTAATACCCAAATACTAAATACAATTTTCACCAGTTTCTTCTCTTGAAATATCACCGGATACATTAATTACATTTGTGGATGCTACTTTGCAGACAGAACCTGACAGTCACAAACAGCTCCTGGTGAGCTGTGTGCAGAAACAGATTTTATCACTAACCTGCTGAATTCAGTCCACAAATAGCAATGAAATGGGGTTCAAACTTCATGTCTCACAAAGGGTCCACCTATCGCCCTAGCTTGTGCATAAGGTATATTGATTTATGGCTACAACAGCCTTACTACTACCTCTTTCTTTTCCTATATTTTTTTCAGTCAAGGCCAACTCTGTTCTAAATTAGGAGCTTTATAAGCCAGTTCTGATATTCCAGGATTTAAAAATTTAGTCTTCGGTAATGCTCTGAGAGCATAAATGGGGAAGCTGGAACACCGGTACTTAGAGAACAGGATACAGTCTAGCATTATGTTTGTCTTGACTCCTCGGCTCTTCTGTTCGGTAAAATTTTGCATAATGCTAGCCACCCATCACACAGCTACTATTGTTTTCTCTGAAATGCAGAAGCTAAACATTGTTTTAGGTGATTTAAATGCTGTTTTTTTTTTTGTAGTGAATGACTTGCGACTGTGTAAAATGCATCTGTACTGTAAATTAAATGTAATTATTTCTGTGTGTCACACAAAAAAATTCAAGGTGTTTTCTTTTTCTACTGTTGGAGGTGAAAATTTGTCTTGTGTTTCACAAGAACAGTACAACAAGATGTGTTATGCTAAATAAATCAGAGGTACGAGTACTTAAATAAAACATCTGCATGCTTGAATGGGAAACTGATTTTGCAATAACCTCATTCAGAGAATTTTGTTCCTACTTATATGTCAAATAATCTTGAATGAATGGAGAAAACCCTTGAGTAAAATTTCTCTTCAAATTCAATGTTATTCTTCAATATACATATACATATACATACACACACACACACACATGGTGGTGTTGTTGTATTCGGGTCTTTTCCCATGTAAGATGGAGATTGTCTTGGCAACGTTTCAGCGAGGACTCACTTGCCATCTTCTGGCTGGGTTTTGGGCTTAAAGTGTGATCGGAGCTGCCGTCTTTCTATAAATCTTGGTGGGGGGTGTGGAGTGCTGGCTTTGTTTCAGTAAGTGAATGATTGGTTGTGTGGTTGTATCATGATTGGTAGATTGGTGCTGGCTGTGTGTCTATTGTTGGATTGTCTATTTTGAAGGAACCAGGTTAATCTCCAAAACAGGATACTTCAACAAGAGAATAATTATGGAAGCTATCAAAATAGAGAAACACCCCCACAACATGAATAAACGTGACGATACCTCCCACCTACCAGACATCTGGAAACCAGCCCCACCCACCATCCAGGCCGTTACAACACAAAACAACAACGGACACACAGCCAGCACCAATCTACCAATCATGATACAGCCACACAACCAAACAAAGCCAGCACTCCACACACACACACACACCAAGATTTATAGAAAGACGGCATATGTATGTATGTATGTATGTATGTATGTATGTATATATACATATATACGTATATACATATGTGTGTGTATTTACATATGTATATATTTACATAGTACCATACCTTTGAAACATCAAGACCAAATTCTGTTCAAGGCTATCAAAATAACTGATAGTTTCGTGACCCGTCAAAACCGCATTCCACAAAAGCGCGGTCGTCGAAATCGCGTATGTGACAGCATCACAACGCGACGAAAAAGATTGAAAAATTGAAATAAAAATTAAATTACAGCAAGCCGATTCACATAAAGGTAAGCGTTAGGTTAAGGGTTAGGGTTATGGTTAGGTTAAGGGTTAGGGTTAGGTTTAGAGCGTTAGCATTACGTTTAGCGTTAGGTTAAGGGTTAGCGTTAGGTTTTTCGTTAGGTTAAGGGTTAGGTTTAGGGTTAGGTTTAGGGTTAGGTTAAGGGTTAGGTTTAGGGTTAGGTTTAGGGTTAGGTTTGGGGGGGTTAGGGGAAGGTTTTAGCTTTATTTTTACATTTTTCGATCTTTTTCATCGCGCTGTGATGACGTCACATACGCGCTTTCGTCGACCGCGATTTTGTCGTCCGCGGTTTTGTTGTGGAACCGATAGTTTACACAAAAATATTTTGAAGCACGAGAGGGCACAATCGTTATATGATCCTGAGGAAAAAACATTGAAGCTTTAAACAGTTACAGGAAAATATATTCATATGTCCACATACTCCAAAACATCATTTAAAGAATCAGATCCAAAACATTGCATAGCTCTATGGGATATACAGCACACTTGTGTTCTATTTTTATGAACCTAAGAATACTCAAATGGAAACTTTCTGCTCAGTATAGTCTCAGGGGTGGGCTGCCACGGGTTCGCCCGGGTTCACGAGAACCCATAGCTAACATTATAGCTGGTTCAGAGAACCTCCAAATCCCACCCCTGGCTGGCCCAGCCCACTCCTCCCTCCCAAGAGTCTCCAATGAGGCCCGTTTTGGATACAGGTAAGTGCAGGGCTTGCACGGAGGCTAGGGGAGGGGGGAAATGGGCCTCCCTGAACTTCCAAAAGGCCAGAAATGGACCCATTTCACACCTCCGGAGCCCAGGGAGGAGGTTTTCACCCTCCCAGAGGCTCAAGCAAAGCCTCTGGAGCCTGGGGAATGTGAAAAAGCCCTCCCCCGTGGTGCAGGAGGGCGACTAGGTCACACCCACCATGGCCACGCCCACCCAGGAACAGAGCAGAGAATCCGTTGATGAAATTTTTGAAGCCCACCCGTATTGTCCTTATGCATAATCTACACCTACACCTATTTGCACTTTTCAGTAGGGGCAATGAAACTGTATATGGCCAAACAGGAAAGATAGCAAATTGGAGTTGTCTTCAAACTCTTATCAACTTTCTCCTTGACTGCTCTTTATAAGCAAAGTGAAAATGGCTTTAGATGGCACGTTGGCCTGACTAGTCATCTTTAATTTCAGCAATCTCAGCATGGCAGGCTGAGGTCTGCAAGAACTTCAAAAAGGCAGAATCCACTCAGCTAACTGACTAAGAAATTAAACCTCTTTTACCTAAAGACTAGCAAAGCAATGTCCAAGAAATATGCTGCAGGTAGCTCTAGGTTCATAATTAATCCCTGGTTAGAAGGGGGAAAAAACCTAACAGCTAAATCCCATTAAAAGCCAAAAGGAAATTAGAGGACAATTCTTTTAATGAGTCAATGAATGAACAACACAATATAAAATATACGACAGTAATGGCTTTACTACTGATCACATTAGGCTTTGTTTTCCTTGCCCAAAATGAAGTCCAGAGCAAGCTGGGACTATTTAAAAATTACAAGAGTACAAGCTTCCATTTATCCCTGGCACTTTCATCCTTTGCTGCTACTGATGGGAATTGTGTAAGAATAAAAGAACAAGTTCAATGCATCATGCTTGAGAGATAAGGCACATGGTCAATCACTTAAGACCTAGAGTTTCCAAACATTTGCCTCAGCCCAGTCCTTTTCTATTTTCAGCTTGCAAAGAACAATGGGAGGATATCTAATTTTGACACCCAGACTATATCCCTCAGGAGACACAATAATTTCAACTGACTGCTTATAAAACGCAGAACAGTAATACAACTAGTTGAAAAAAATTAAGTCTATAGTACATATAAAATACAGTAAGATGCACTTTTTAGAATTCAACAAATAAGCTGTCTCATGGGAATTTAAGGCACCCCCCAGCATTCAACATGAAAAATAGTTGCAACTTTTTTTTCTTCCAATCTATAAAGATGATGTCTTTAATTCATAAGTAAGGACAAACTTAGATATTCCTTTAAAATTAAATTAGCAGATTTATATGGCCTATGCACAAGGAACCTAACTGGAATCAGGATCTCTCTTTATAGGAGGCTTTGATTTCTGCTGTGGTTCAAAATTGTTCCTCACTCTTTCCATTCTAATTGCCAAAAGGTAGTTTATCAAAGTTATCTATTGAACCTCTTTTTGAGCTCAAGATGTTCAAATCAAAATATTGCATGAGCAAATAGTTTAATCTCTTTTTCTCTCCTACATCAGAATCCCAATATGGATTGGCTCCCATGCATATTCCTTAACTTGAAGGGAAAAAAACATAGTTTTTCAAAATAACCTGTTGTTTAGCCTATTGATCAGCTAATCCATGCTGTGTACTTACAAAATCAAAAGTGCAGATATAAGTACTGTCATGAGATCAATATCGGGTTCTTCATTTTCCCCTTCTGCCACTTTGCATGCTCAGATTGTAAGGAAGCCTCCGGGTTTATTAAATCACAGTTTTATTAAGTTACAATCTCCCATGATGATTAAAGTGGAAAATGTTTTTTGCATACTCTCTAGAATCTTGATTTGGAAATTAAAGTTGAAACTGTCATTTACAATCCTAATTTGTAGACTGTATTTAAAATTCAGCTTCTTTCTTGGAGACTGTGAAAAACTCAACAAACTATGAGATTCTCTTTTAAGTCAGACAAAGAAGGGTAAGATGAAGATACAAATATAGCTCTTGTCTGGTTATACTGTAACAAATCATGGTTTCTCTAAGCAGCATTTTGTCTAACCTGATTACAAAACTGAAATAGTAAAAAAGAAAATCCATGCAAATTATATACTGCTAGGCATCTACTAGTCTCACCCCACCATCAAATATGCAAATTCTGATGAAAATATGTGGCTGGTGATCCATAGAAAAATTCCTGCAAAAGAGATACTTCCGTGGTATTCAAATGAGCCAAATCATACATGAATATACAGTATATTTCCACAACGTTAAGTACAAAGTCTAAGCAAAGTTAAGTAAGCCTTATTCTCATTGACTTCAGAAGTTAACTCATCTTCCAAATTTCTTACTGAAAAATAAGTAGGGTAGGGGAAAAGTTGGAATACTTTTACAATACTTTTTCTTTGGAGGCAATATAGATAGCCTTTTTAACTTAAGTTTCAGCAAATAAACATATGGATAGAATTATCTCAAGGTGAACATTCTCTCTCTCTCTCTCTCTCTCTCTCTCTCTCTCTCTCTCTCTCTCTCTCTCACACACACACACACACACACACACACACACACAACACACACACACCTGTCACATATAACAAATACACTGAAGTATTAATACATATTTTTTCTTCAGTCACATAATTTAATTTGAAAATTAATAAGTCATTAAAAATTAAAGGATTTACCTATTTCCTTAAACTAAACAAAATGATGCTAAAATAAGATTATCTTCTTTACAAAAATCCAAATTTCCATATCAATAGCAATTCTATTTCACATACACACACTTTATTATATACATATCTATCCCTGATCTTTTAGTGGCAATTACCACCATTATTTAGTAATAACAGTTGTCATGGATTCTCCTTAAGCTGTTCTTGGGGCCTTTATTGTGGGACAAATCAACTATTTGCTTGCAGGATATGAGACTAAGATATAAAAAAAACCATTGATGTTGGTGTTGTAATGCACAAACAAGAGGGACAATCCAAGGTTTATACACATGTGTTGGGAAGTGATATACTGCTAAGCAACTGGATTTCATGCCTGGATTTCATTGATAGCTACATTCCAAAGGCAAATCATCCATCTGCAGGGGGTTGGACTAGAAGATCTCCAAGGTCCCTTCCAACTCTGCTATTGTATTGTATTGCTGTATCAAAGGGCATTCCCATCAGTACATCCATGACCACAGTGCTACTGTGAATTATTTTTCCATGTGTGGATTAAACTGATAAGATTTTCGTATTTTCAGAGGTTTTTTTTAAGATTCTGAAAGGTCCAAGTTCAGAGTTTTCTCAGCTGTGATTAACAACTGCAAGGCAGCAGATCTGAATGCAACATGTTCAATAATTGTGGCTTGCCAGTTTCCGTTCCTTGAAAATGAAATGGAAAAAATCACTTAAATTAGATGTAACTGTTGAACACTGATTGTCTACGGCGGTCTATCATCTGTGGAGCTTTCAGTACTGAACACTTCCATCCTCATTCTAGCAGAATTGTTGAAGTGAAAACTTTAAATAGGTGAGATCCCTAAAATTATTCCTGCCTGTTTTTTTTCCACTCAATATTATGAGACTAGTGATCTACTTTCCACATGGTGCATACAATCTCGTGAAAAATGAAGAATCGTCCTTATTCTGTAAACCAATTGTTTTTAGCATTACAACTCTAACAGGTTTTATGAGAAAAGAAAAACAATTGTCCTTAAGAGAATCTTTGCTCCATGCCCTCTTTGCCACAATAACTTAAAATAGTCCAGGGTCCAAAATGATGGCTATATTCAAATTGTAGAAATCACGGACTAGCAGATTGCACTATAGTTCCTCCATTTCAAAGTGTGTGTTAAAGCTGTTTGCCATTGTGGTATGCTCAAGAATCCTTGTCAGGCTGGGTTTTAATAACTCCACGGAATGACATGACAGGTGTTGACTGGCATCCTTCCTCAAAGACAGCATTTGGTCTGAGCGTGGATCCTGGCGGTCATAATACAGAGCCCACACTAAAGTAATTGTAAGGATCATAGCCAAAATTTGGGTAACCCCTATGGAGATTCCTAGAAATCGAAGCACCTGCAACTGCTTAGTTCCTCTCAGGAATGTGTACATCTTTTTGTCACAACCCTGTGGAGCAAAAAGAAAGAAAGAAAATTCAGCATATCTATACTGTGTCCAGAGATGCTTGAAATCAGAAATTCTGAGTATCTCAAATGGGGCAGCTACTCTCAAATTCTGAACAGCTGACTCAGAACGTTGCCATAATTTAGTCTACACAAAGAACAGTTTTATCAAATTCAGATATCTACTTTATATTTATTAAAAACCTTTTCCTGAATATTACACATTAGCCTGTCTAGGAAGGGAAACCTTGTGAGTTCAAATGGTGCTCCACTGAATTAAACTAAAAAGGGAAAGAAAAGTATTACAAATGAATGACTGGCTTTAACAAATTTTATTTCTAGGACTATGGCCAAAGTTATTGGAATGATAGATTGTGGGCACATATTGCATTTTACAATGACTGGTAAAAATGCCAGGTAGTTCTTGTTTACTGACTGCCTCGGTCAGCAACCATTTGCAGTTAAATCGAAATGAAAAAGTAACTTTGCAACTAATGATGCATTTTTGTCCTTCACAGTGTCCGTCTCTCTCTTTCTCTCACTTGCTCATCCTTACAATCAGTTATTACATATTGTCCTGTGTCTGACCTGGAGTCTTTCCCCTTTCCCCCTTGCACTGTGGAGAGATTACCTAAACAAGCTATCTCTTCTGAGCTGATACGCATCCTTAAAAAATCCTAACTACAATTTAACAAGCTCAACCCTCTGACCTTAATTAGAACTCTCTAGCCAGCTTGTACTGTTGCCTGTAATAAACCAGACCATAATCAGTTTCACGCTACAGGCTTCCTTTTTCCTAACTGGCAGCTGCAAACTGGCTAGGCAAACAGCTGATGCTAGTGCATTCCTTTCCGTGTGTATTCCCTATTGTGTGTCTGCTTAGTCTCTTTCTCTCCAATGAACGTAAATACGGACATCACTTCTCTTCTGGCTAATTTTCCCAGCCCAAGAGCGAGCATTCCAAAGAGTAGGGGAGGGGGGAGGAGTACTGTAAGATTAGCTCTTTTACTCAGCTTCCTTACCCTCAGCTTCGGATTCCAGATCCTATCTTCCTCAAAAATTGGTTCACCTCGCTGTTCGGAGTGATATTGGTTTGTTTACCATATTTATATAGCTGTTCATCTAACTAAAAGGAACTCTGGGCAGCATACAACAAACAAAACTACAGGTACTGAAAAATAATCATTATAAAAATATTTTTAAAATCATTATTAAGAAGAAAAAATGTAAAATATTTAAACGATCTTTGAAAAAATGTAAAATATTTAAACAATCTTTTGAGGAGCTGTAAGGCAAAGGATGAGGGTTACAGGCTGAGCACCAAAGAATTGAGGTCTTTAAACTGCGGTGCTGGAGAAGACTCTTGCGAGTCCCTTGGACTGCAAGGTGATCAAACTGGTCAGTCCTATAGGAGATCAACCCTTTAGAAGGCCAGGTCCTGAAGATGAAACTCAAATACTTTGGCCACCTAATGAGAAGGAAGGACTCAGAGGAGAAGAGCCTAATGCTGGGAAAGATTGAGGGTAAAAGAAGAACGGGACGAGAGAGAATGAGGTGGCTGGATGGAGTCACCAAAGCAGTAGGCATGAGCTTAAATGGACTCCAGAGGACAGTAGAGGACAGGAAGGCCTGGAGGAACATTGTCCATGGAGTCATGATAGTTCAGACATAAGGAATAAGGAAATATAAAATTAAAGCAAAGGAGGTTTTTAGTTGCCCCAGAATCTGTGCCAATTTTAATAAATGTAAAGCAATAGCAAGTTGTAGTGAGACATTTATGAGAAAAGGAATATGTATGAAAAGAAGTTCTAAAAAAAGCAGGTACTGAACAATCGCAAGCAATCTCAGTGATGATCCAGGAGTGAAGCTGCCAATGTGGCTGCACAAAAGATTTTGTGAAGATATGAAACAAGAAAGACACATCATAGAAGGAAGGACAGGCCCCAAGGAAGAATACATACAGGCAGCCCACATCTGTAGATTGTATGAATGCTGTAACAATTAAGGGTCTATGGCCTTAGGGCAACATGGTCATTCTAATATTTGTGAGGAAATGTTGCTCCATTTTCCACTTCAATTCCAAGGGCTTTTCTGGAAAATCTATATTCAGTTTGGGATTCTGGAATGTGAAAGGACTTTCCATTTCTATGCTAATACGGGTACTGCTCACTTAAGGACAGTAATTGAGACCAGCAACTGTGTTACTAAATGGTGCTGTTGTAAAATGTGATGTAATGTGATGTCAACTTACGACAGCAATCTGGCAATTCCAGTTGCGTTTCTTAAGTGAATCCTATGCATTTGATAAGCATGACATCATCATCATTTGCAACTTCCCTATTGACTTGTTTGTTGGAAGCTGGCAAAGATTGCAAATGGTGATCAAGTGATTGCCAAATACTGTGACTGTCATAATTTTGAGCCAGGTGCCCGGCTCACAAATCACAATTGTGTAACTCTGGGGATGTTGTGATGGCTTCAACAGTGAGAATCGGTGATAAGTCTCCTTGTTGTTATAACTTCAGTCATTCAACAAGCAGTCGTTAACTAAGGACTATCTATATCATTTTCCAACTGACTTTCTCTAGATCTACCCACAGAGATGAGAAAATCTTCTCAATTTTTATGTTTTGTCCAAGAAACATTCTGTTCACTTAGATTTGCCTTTGCCTTGCTATTATGGCCTGTCAGCTGTCGGCCCCTCCAGCAGCCAACTCAGAGGACGAGGAAGAGGTGTGGGAGTCAGGGTCAGCATCAGGGCAACCTGCGAGCTCCGAGCGCCGAAGGGGAAGAGGGAATGGAGCTGTCAGAGAGAGAGAGACAGAGGCGGAGCCTGGACTGTCCGTCAGCCCTCAAAAAGAGAGTCAACAGCCCCCAGGTCTGGAGGTGGTTGATGAAGAAGAGGGGGAATAGCTGGGTCCAGTGCCTGACGTGCAGCTGCGCAGAAGGCAGAGAAGAGGAGAGCAGTGGAAAGCCGTGGGCCAATCCTGGGGAAGGAAGAGCCACTGCTGCTATCAAGGCCCCACCCTAACTCTGGGGATAAAAGGCAGGGGGAGGAGATGAATAGGTATGGCAGATAACTATTCATCTTCCAGATGGATGGATTTGTTAGCCTGCGAATAAATTTTTTGCCAGGACTGTCAGCATTCCTAATAAAGGAATCTTTGCAGTTCACATCCATGTTTGGGGAGCTGGGTCAGAACACTTGCACATGCTCTTGTGACCTTTCAATATTAGAGAAAAATCCCATGCTAATTCTGGATTTTTGAAAGTAACTTTTTATTAGATTTCAGCAACATTCTGCTATCCTGGAAATGGGAATGGATATAACTCTTAAATAAAAATAGATGTAAGTAATCAGATATGTTAGCAGAAGGCTGCTTTGGGGTAATTTTAGTAAACATTGTATGCATTTTAAATGTTCAAGTCATTTGCAATTTTTTTTTTACTTTGATTAACTCTCAGTTTAACTCTTCACCACAAACCTTTTAAAGCATTCACATTTATTTTCAACTAAGGCCAATAATATTGATCAGCAAGTTTTCTACAGATTTCTAAAAGTAGACTAAATTTCAAGTGCTGGTCTAGATATTTAAGAAAAACCTGAAACGTTTAGAACAGTTTATCTTAAAGGCAGAAAAGGAGCAAAAAGAAAATTGCATGGAATTGAATTAAAAGGTTCCAGTTTTCTAATGGTGGAAATCAAAAGTGACTACATCTCTCACATTTTTTCCTCCCTTTGGGTTTTTAGAAATCCTCAAAGCTTGTGGCAAGTGAGAATAAAATCACTTATTGTGTCTCCTATAACAGCTGTCAAATTATAAGGTTTTCATTCATCTTCAACCTCAGACAAAATCCTGTAGTTCAGTTCTTTAGATGATTGAAATATGAAGAAAGAGCATAAAATGAGCAGAAGTTTAATTTGTTGAAGCAATTAGTCAACATCTTTAGTTCATAATCTTATCATAATGTATACAGGTAATCCTTGATTTATAACCTTTTGTTTAATGACTATTCAAAGTGGCATTGAAAAAAGTGACTTATAACACCTATGACAATTGCAGCATCCCTATGGTTTACCTGATCAAAATTCAGATGCTAGACAACTGGCCTCATATTTATGATAGTTGCAGTGTCCCAGGGTCATTTTGCAAACTTCTGACAAGCAAATTCAATGTGGAAGCCTAATTCAATTAACAACTGTATTACTAACATAACAATTGTCTTTTCTTTTATGTACACTGAGAGCATAGGGACCAAAGACAAATTCCTTATATGTCCAACCATTTATTGGCCAATAAAGAATTCTATTCTATTCTGTTCTGTTCTAGTCTAATAACTGTGACAAGAAAGGTCGTAAAATGGAGACATTTTGGGCTCAGTTGTGATCATAAGTTGAGAACTACTTGTAACTGTAATGCTAGCCATTTTTTAAAGGTTTCTGAAAGAGAATGACCAAAGAGATGGGTAGGAAGAAAAGTTAGGCCATTTGGTTTCCAAACTTCCCTTTCATTAAGGTATTGCATTGAAATTTAAATATATCTTAATGTTTTAAATTCCTTGATAAAGAATTTTTATTTTTGGCTGGCTTAACAGTGACACCAATAAAAACATTCAATAATTTCCTGCTGGAAGAGGGGAATGAAAAAAATATATAGAGAGTCATGCCAAATTTGTCTTTAGAAGAGGGATTTCTATTTCAGAAGAAAACCAGCTCTGTATGATTTGCCCATGAAGCATCTGATTTGAATGTTCAAATTCACCAAGAGTAAGGCTATTGATAGCTGTGGGCCATGGTGGCAATATTATCTCCAAGTTCATAAAGAGTTTGCATCTAAATATTGCTACATGGAAATAAGACTTGTGGTTTTTGGTCTTCCTGGATCAGAACAAAATCAAGAATTGTGTCATGGTTTAAGAGAAATTCCAGTAGAAAAAAAGAACTCACTTCCTTATAGAAGATGGCCCAGGATTGGACTTTTAATTGTTTGGCTCCTGAAGTTCACAAGAGGCATGTTAGAAACATACTTTGACATCACCAAAGTAAGAAGAAACCACTTTTATGGCCCTTTCTCTAGAAGGGGTTAAAGCTAAATTGACCCTTTTAAACCCTCCCAAACTCAATCGTTTTCCTACCTTTTCGGGGTGGGGGAGACAGCTGGTTCTGAATATCCCCAAAGGAGTGCTGTGGACTGCAAGTTCCCCACTTCTTGTGGATGCTCATCCCTGTTTTATATACACACACACACACACACTACTACTGGTGGGTGGCTGCTGATTTAACAACTGGTTTGGTGAGCATGTGTTTTGTGTGCATATATGCTTTGTGTGCGCAGTGCTGAAAATGGAGCATTTAAAGCTCAGCTGCTTCCCTTGCAAGTCAGCAACAGTAAATAAAACAGTTGGGAGGGGGAAAATCAGCTGTGTCGTGGGATTGAGATGAGCTAGAAAGCAGGATATAAAGGACAGGATAGAGCAGGGATGGGTGGACAGGTCCAACTGATTGTCAGAACTTTCTGTTCACCCGAACTGGTCGGAACTGATAGAATCCCACCCTGCTACTACTACTTCTAATACTAATACTAGTACTAAAAATTCTCATTAGCATGACCTTCAACTGTGTGAAACAGGGCATCACAGGGAGATAATTTTTAAACCAAGGTACCTCAAATGGCTCAATTTCCAGAATGCATTCAAAATCTAGGACCTGTGGGAATGAAATTTGGGGATGCTGTGGATGTTTCAGTGCTACTGGTTGTTTCAGTGCTACTGTTGCTGTCATATGACATTCATTTTGGCGCAGTGAAGCAGTGGTTAGAGTGCAGCACTGCAGGCTATTTCTGCTGACTGCCTACAATTTTGCAGTTCAAATCCCACCAGGCTCCAGGTTCACCCAGCCTTCCATCCTTTCGAGGTGGGTAAAATGAGGACACAAATTCCTGGGGGCAATAGGTTGACTCTGTAATCCGCTTAGCGAAGGCTGTAAAAAGCACTGTGAAGCGGCATATAAGTCTATTGCTATTTTAAACATTCTATGACAATTTCCCAATCAATCTCACAATCTCTTACTCCCTCCCCTCCCACCAGCAGCCACTTATCTGTGAAGGGAAAATTTGTGATACCCCCTGCCAGATTCCCACAAAGAAACTCAATGGGGAAGCTTCCAAGAAGTATGAAATCATTCCTACTCCTGCTGCTTTTATGCCCGCCCGTTCTGTTCCTTGGTTTAGCTAAAGAAATACTCTGAAATGATGACGCAATAGGATATGCATTGTCTAGTAAAAAATAAAGTCCAAATTCCGCTATCAATGTCCGCATGCAGCTGAAGACTTTAGAATGATGTGCGTATACTGTCGGTAGAAAGCAGCTGTAGCAAATAAAATACCCAGTTCCCAGATTTAGAAGCAGGTTTTTGTTTAAAATATTACCTCCTGGTAAAGGTCACTAAGATCTTCATGGTGTGCCTGTTTAGAACAGCCTGGGAATTCCCTCACACAGCAGGAATCAGGAGGCCAATCCATCTCTGTCATTTCCAGCCAATCCGTGAAATACACCACTCCACAGCATTTAAACTGCAAAAGAAGCATTGTATGATGCATAAGGACCACAGAATGCAGTGAAGAATTCTGAGTTGCATTCAAGCTTGCAACTTCTCTAAAGGAAGCCTTGTTTTGAATATCAATACTCTAGAAGAAAACAAGGCCTCTTCAGTGCTATAAGGAAAAACAGCTTGGAATCTTGCCCAGGCCAAACATCATCTTATCCTTCCATTTGACTGAACTACCTAAAGCACTTATGTGTCTGAAGATAGATGTTTTGTAAACCTCAAGAGAGCCTAAATTAAATTCCTCTCAAAATACAAATGTGAACATTATCGTCCAAACTTCAAGGTCTTTGTTTTCCTTTGTGACTCATCTTGGTAAGCAAAGCCACTGCTTTAAAATGGAAAATCAAAAACACAGGCATTCCTATTAGGAAATTAATGTATCCTCACTTTAAAATAAATGTTCCCCAAATAAAATTATGTGCCTTTAGTGAAATAAAAAGACAGGTACTCACTAAAGTAGAAAGCATGTAAGTTCCAAATACTTTCAAAAGCTAAACAGTAAATGGTCAGCTATAGTTAGCATAATGTTAAAATGGGAAATACACCAAATTAGTTTTATTTCTAAAACTGTAAGTCAGCTTTTCTAATTAAGCTACCTAAAAATTGCTTTGGGCCTGGAATGCATTTCACAAGTATGTCTGTTTCAAAAGTTAGATTTGCATATGTGGCAAGAGAATGTTAATGGAATATGGGCATAATTTACAGAAGTTTATAGGAGAAAAAAATCTATTAATAAACTCTGACTTCTGTGCCATTAAGACTGGATCAAAGTAATTCTGTTTTTCTGACAATTTAAACTTTTTCATTTTCTCAGAAAAAGTTTCTAATCCTCATGACAGGATCTAGATTTCTAAATGATATGTAACAACTGGCTGAAGGAGTAAAGATCCTACTGCTTTTCTAATGTAAAATAAATTAAAAATAATGAATAAAAAATAAAAAATGAGAGTGTAGTTTAGTCTAGTGGTTAAGGCATCAGGCTAGAAACCAGGCAACTGAGTTCTAATTCTGTCTTAGGCATGAAAGCCAGTTCTGTGACTGTAAACCAGTCATTCTCTCTAGGCGTAATCCAATTCACAGGATTGTTGTTATGGGGAAAACTGGAGAAGAAAGAAGTATGAGATATGTACACCATAAAAAAACAATAAAGGCAGGATAAATATAAATAAATTATAAAACAAATATTTATTTTGTTTTGAGACAGGTACTTTGGGAGAGCAGAAGCTGGGATGGGAAATCTATGGGAAACCAAAATTGCCCATTCCTGGGTTTCTGAATAATAACATTTTTATGGAATCTCAAAGGCACCTAAAACTGTGTTTGCTAGCACAGACTAAATCTCAGATTAAAATCCTTCAGACTGTACAACAAGCAAATTATATGAGAAATGCCAGCCTTCAAATTTCTTGTCCAGATGACTCTAAAAAAGGGTTAATCCAAAATTTTTATATGTAGAAGTTCAGAGAAAGATAGCTACATTTAATAAGGCCAGCATATTGAAATGGGAATGCTACTATAAACACACCTTTAAAATGGAAACATATATACAAGTAGTCCTTGACTTATGAACATAATTAAGTCAGGAGTTATGGTATTAAGTCATTACAGTCATTTAGTGGATCACCTCATGATTGCACAGAATTTTGACCTTTTTTCCTGTGAATGTAGTGGTTGTTAACAATGGTGGGTTTCACATATTGTTACCACAGGTACGTGGGTACACGCACCCCTTTGACACATGCACCCGGCCTTCTGCGTATGCACTTTGCTCATGTGCATGCCTTCTATGCATGCACCCGGTCTCAAAAAGATGCCTAAATAGGACGGCCTAGAGTGGGGCGGGTGGGCAGGCCGACCTACAATTTCCACTATCGGTTCGGGTGAACCAGTCCAAACCGGCTGAATACCACCTCTGGTCGATAAGCAAATGAGGTGGTCATTAAGCAAATCCATTTTATTTAAAGGGTATTTTTTGCCAGAACCTGGAAGTAAATGCTAGGAACTTGTAAAAAGCATCAAAAATCACGGGGATTTGTTTAAGATTATTTTTTAGGTAGCTTGGAAAACATTGGTTACAGGGCAATTGGGAATTTGGATAAACACATGGCATATCTCTGCATAGACCAGATGACTTGGAAGAAATCTTGTTCAGATTTTTATTCAGTACAGCGGTGGCATATACCTGTCTTCTGTACTTCTGGCCCTCGGTTAGTAATAGCATCTCTCTCTCCTATCAATTCTCATGTGTGTCCATGTAAGTGTTTTTGGCATGTCTGTAGTTAGCCTTTATTTCATTATAAAATGTATCTGCCAATTCAGTTCAACCTGCCAAATCAGTTCAACCCTTCAATTCAACAGGCAGCATACAGATATTAAAAGTTTAAAAAGTTTACGACATAGCAATAACAGGCTTAACAATAATCAGAATCATTTAGAGGATGCACCAACATTATGGTTACACCAGAGAGTTTCTCCAAAAAGATAATTTTAAACTAAGCCACCAAGGAATGATTATTTTTCTTAAAATTTTCTTTAAAATCACTGCACATTTTCTCCTGCGATTGGTGTAATAATAAGGGTCATAATCTTCTCATTTGCCCAATGAAACAGAAAAAAAGCTGTCTGTAATTAGCACCCATAACAGTTTCTCACCACAAGTGCTCTCTCTGTAACAATTTCAGCACTTAGAATCCCAACACTCATTAAGGCTGCAATTCTTAAAGCAGGACACCAGAGTGCAAAGAGAATAAGATCTTCCCCCGTCCCCAGGAAAAAATAAACCAGGGTTTTTTCCAAGCCTCTTCCCCCGCCCCACCAACCCCCTGCATCAAAAAAGACAAATCATAGCTCTGTTTTTTTCCTTAATAGATGCAGAGCTTTTGAAGAATGCAATTCATTAGTTGCATTTGTTTTCCTATTTAGCTGTTTCTAAAACAAACTTACCAATTCACAGCCAAGAAATTTTTAAATGCAGAGATTTCAAGAAAATAATTGACATTTAAACTGTGTCTGATCTGTGTAGAAGTATCTGGAATCGATGGCTTTTTTATGCATACTTCCATGTATTTTCTATATAATGATTCAGCCTGTCAATATTCTTCTGTGCCTTTGTTTCCATTAATGTACAAATTAGTACTGTCCATCATCAGTTACACGCTCACGCTCACATTTGCAAACTGGTAGGGAAGGTAAGTGAATCCCACCACTGCTCAGCTCATACGTAGAACAAAATCACAATTTTAACCATGGATTGTTGAATGATCCATGACAGCCTGGTAAGTTGATTCATGCCACATACTGATTCTGGTTATAATTTTTGCCCAGCTTCAGACATACTCAAAATCAAGGCAAAATCAGTAACTGTTGTTTCTCCTGTTGTTTATCTTAGCTTAACTATATGACAGTTTCCTATCCCTCACGTGGACAAGAGGTGGGAGATTATTCATTATATTGATTAATTTATTGGAATTGGTTATGCATTACTGTCCATCACATTTACAGCTGTAATAGGACACATGAGAAGAAGAAAAAAATCACATCGATCTCATTTAATTTGACAACATAAAAATGCAGTTTATAGTTCACAGACATGATTATTGACTGCTTGAACACTGACCTCCCTCTGGAAGAAATTCCAAGCGTGGGTCAGCCAATGATAACGCGGTAAGCCATAATTGATCATTCTGGCTTTTAAAGTTACCATATCTGACCACTGTACAGGAACCTGAGGGGGAGAAAAAAATTAAAAGAATGATCAACTGCCACAACAGGAAACTGTAAACATAACACATTAGCAACTGAAGAAATTGCTTGTTAACTATACTTCTGAAGCAATTTTCTAAGTGGAGTATCTGTAAAGAGAATATTTTTTCTCCTTAGACCATGAGCTATGAAATTAATGGAAATATGTTTACATATGAATTATAATACATTCATCTTGTGATGTTCAAACTGTATTCATATGCAATCCTAATACCCTTTTCAAGGCTATCTTTGTGAGAGAATTTTACAACATCATGCGTTCAGTTTTTCTGTAATAAAACGTCAAGTCTTACGCATTCCTGTTCCAATATGTTAACATTATTGATTACAGCACCAAATATATAGCAGATTCATTTATCTTCTAAGGGAAGTAGACCCTTCAATAAACAAAACCCTCAAACACCCAGCTATTGTTTTTATAGACAAAGCAAGAGTTGATCAACCAATAAAATAATCTATTGGCTTTGATGTTATGAAATACATCAATATGTTGATGTATAGTTCATTGTCTATTCCATTTATTGCTTTTTAAAAAAGTAAATTATACATTTTGAAACATTAATACTTCAAAAACATTCCTTTTCACATTTCCAAGTTGTGCTAACTAGATACAATACAGTATTTTTCCCCCAACTTCAATTAAAAAAGGACCAGTTTTAGATATACTGTACATCCAGGTGTTTTATTAACTGTTAAGTTAGACATGAGCCAGCAGTGTGATTAAGCTGTTAAAAAGGCAAATGCTGTTTGGGTTTTCTTAACAGAGGATACAGAATCTAGATTATGGGGTATTATTAACCCATTTATTCTTCTGGTTCGCCTGGTTCGGGCGAAACAGTAGTGGCAGAGGGGGGGGCTCGGCTCACCGGCCCAGATGTCATAATGGGTGCTCTTTGCATGCGCAGGTTTTGCGCATGTGCAGAAGCGCTGTGCACGCACGAAGCAAGCACGCACACGCTCCCGATTCCAAACCGGGAGCAAAGTGGAGCATTTCATGTCTGCACTTTACCCTATCGCTTGCAATATTGTGTTTATGTTAGGCATCATAATTCAAAAAGGACGAGAACAAATTGGAAGTCTAGAGGAAGACAATGAAGATGTGGAGGAATCTGGAAACCAATTCCTTAGCTGAAAAAACATGGGTGCAGAAGAAATAAATGAGACAACATACAAAAGAAGTGTTTAAATACCGTATATACTCGAGTATAGGCCGACCCGAATATAAGCCGAGGCACCTAATTTTACCACAAAAAACTGGAAAAGTTATTGACTCGAGTATAAGCCTAGGGTGGGAAATGCAGCAGCTACCGGTAAATTTCAAAAATAAAAATAGATACCAATAATGTTTTTGAATATTTATTTCAAAGAAAACAGTAACTAGCGGTGTATTCAATGAAATACTTCACTCACCTCATGATGCTGATGTCCCGCTGTGATGATGATGTCCCGTGCAGCCACGGGAGCGATGTCCCGCCTCCTATGACACACGGCACAGTGATTCCTATCATTGGATCACTGTACCAGAGGAGGTGGGACATCGCTATGTGGCTGCTTGCCATAACAAGGAGGAGGTGGGACATCGTTGCAGAGCGGCAGGAGGGGGAGGAAGGGGAATCGTAAGACAGCCCTGCATTACATTAGAACGTGAGGAGGGGGGATGGTGCGGTGCGCGCTGCGTGGCAAACTGACACAGAGGGAGGGGAAACTCACAGGGGCACTGGGCCATTCACGAGTGTCACCCAGCGGCATGGCCCCGCCCTTTTTCTCCTCCATTTCGGGCAAATTTTTCACTGACTCGAGTATAAGCCGAGGCGGCTTTTTTCAGCCCAAAAAGTGGGCTGAAAAACTAGGCTTATACTCGAGTATATACAGTAACTGAAGAACTGTTGCATGGAAGAAGTGGAGTTATTCTACATTGCCCATGGCAGACCCAATGCCATGACATTGAGTACCATGTTAAATGGCAACCTTGGGGAAAACTGGAAACTATCTTTCAATATTATCTGCTAGGTCACCTAAGGATATTATGATGCAACTACAGAGGTACCTTGGTACTCAACTGCTTCAAAACGCCTTTGGTTCTCAATACATTTTGACATGAAAATGTTGTCCCAATACTCAGCCTTTGCTTAGTACTCAACATGCTGCTATAAGAAGAGGGGGACAGCTGTGGGGAACGGAGAGGAAGTCATCCATGCTGGGAACATCACTGCAAAAGGGGTGGGGATGGCCCCAGAGAACAGACAGGAAGTTGGCCATGCTGGGAAGGTCACTGATATAGGAGAAGGGACAGAAAGAAAGTTACATGGGTTACGTAATCTTGGAAACCTTCCCATTTACATACATACACTTGGAAAAAGAGGAGCTTAAACTAATATAACTCTCTAAGCAACACAACTAAAATTTCAGTTTTAAGTTTAAATGAAGATCTCAGGGAATGTCTGGTCATCTATATAACACCTTTGTAACTACCAGCTGGCATCTCAGGTAAAAATGCTGCTGTTCAGTAACATCAATGTTCACACTTAGAGCTTGGTCATTTTGTTCATTTGGCTGTAATGCAAGTGATTACATCCTCGTCCTTCAAATTCAGATAATTTCCCCACATCCAATTATATATATATATATATATATATATATATATATATATATATATATATATATATATATGTGTGTGTGTGTGTGTGTGTGTGTGTGTGTGTGTGTGTGTGTGTGTGTCTATTAGATTTTTACAACCCCTGGTAAGCCCCAATTATGGGAGGAAGCTAACTGCTTCCATCATCTGTCAATCGGCTTGTCACAAGAGTCCATCACGACAGAAACCCAATATTTTTACTGTTGCCTTTGTTATATTTGTGTTTTTTATTTGTGCTTTATTTATTTATCAGCACAAATAAAAAACACAACTATATATATATACAACTATACACACACACACACACACATATATATATATACACAACTATACACACACACACACACACACACTTTTAATGTAAAGAAAATAGTATACTGCAACAAATTATCCAGAGATTCCAGAATAAATATAACTTTGCATGACTTTTTTTATTATCATTCTATTTTGTATCAAGCAAATACAAATATTTCTGGATTTCTAAATAAGTTTTATTTCCAAAAATGCCCAGGCCTAACCTTAAACCAGCATGTTTTTCATGTCGCCATCCGTTCCCTCCCATGTTATACATGGAATATACTGAATATAAAATGCATTCTACATGAAAAATATAATTTATCAAATAAGGAACAAATCAGTCCTTTTCTCCACTCCCCTGCCCTGCCTTTTAAAAAAGGCTCATAGAATCCTAGGGCTGGAAGGGACCTTGGGGTCTTCTAGTCCAAACCCTTGCCACAACCCAGAAGTCCTTACACCATCCCCAAAATTTTAATCCCTGCATTAAAAAAACTCTCCTTTAGGCAGCCAAGTTTCCAGTAAATTGACATAAAATTGTTACACAATATAGATAGGTTTTGGCCAGTTATCTTGTTTAGATTCAATTCTTTCACTAGTAAAACTAATACTGAAAAAGTAATGTTCTTTCCAATATTGACTTAACGTCTCTGCTATGAATAGCAACCACGGTGAATGAAGCAGCACATTTTCCCTGTTAGACATTTTATATTATCTCCTACAAAAAAAAATGAGCAAGTTCAGTTTTGTTATAATAGGAAACAAGGTTTTCCTGTGATGATGACAAACTGTAGTAAAGCCATCCTACCTCAACCCTCTTCCTCCCTATCTTTCCTCTTCTTTTTTAAGTGTCATGAGAAATAGCAGGAACTTTATTGTTTTCTGGATCTGAGGAATCCAGGTCAATATTAGCAATGGAGATTAAATCTGGATTTAAAAATCAGTTTTGAGCCTGATTTCTTCTTTATAACAAATAATTTAATTGATACAAGAAATAAAGAGATGTAGTAACTTCTAAATCAGAGGTGGAGAACTTGTGGCCTCAAGATATAACTGGATTCTATGTAAATCATTCATGATTGTTAACCATGTTGATCACGACTGATAAAAACTAGTTCCAATGTATGGTGCACCGTATTTTCCTGACCCATATTTAAACTATGAACCAGAATCTGGAAACAATGGCAAATGTATTTCCTGAAATGATACAATTTACTCAGTGCTTGAGTAGGAGACTTTCTGAGATTCTCAGTTATGTCTATTGATAGAAGAAAGGTAGTGGATAAAAGATAAAGGTAAAGATTCCCCTTGCACATATGTACTAGTCATTCCCACTCTACGGACGGTGCTCATCCCAGTTTCAAAGCCAAATAGCCAGTGCTGTCCAAAAACGTCTCCGTAGTCATGTGGCCGGCATGACTAAATGCCGAAGGCGCATGGAACACTGTGACCTTCCACCAAAGGTGGTTCCTATTTTTCTACTTGCATTTTTACATGCTTTCAAACTGCTAGGTTGGCAGAAGCTGGGACAAGTAACGGGAGTTCACTCTGTTACACTGCACTAGGGATTCGAACCGTCAAATTGCGATCTTCTAATCAACAAGCTCAGTGTCTTAGCAATGAGCTATCGCGTTCCTGCATAACGTAGTAGATATGTTCACACAAATTGCAACAGGATGTTGAGTTCAAGTTTCATTTCCCTACCTTAATAAAATACCAAATCAGTGCATAAAAATTAATTAGAAGAAAAAGTTACAAATATTTTTACAAGTATTACACATACATCTATGCTGTGCAATGAATTCAAATTAAGCCAAGGTGGTTTACAAGAATTAAAAAAATCAAAGCAATAAAAATAACTCTGCCAAAAATCTGCAATGGTGGAATATAAAACCAATAATAATATATAAAAAAGCAAACAAGACATTGTATCACCAGTAATTACATGCATATTTATTTAGACTAGAATCACCCAAACTAGTGTCCTGCAGATGTAGTAGATTTCTGAAATTTTCAGTTTCAGTTCATCTGACGGATGGAGAAAGTTGGAGAAAGTTATCACATCAGTTTACAATTAGTATACTGAATACAGTATACTATATATACAGAACAAAGTTTATATAAGTAAGGTGTCAAAGACAAACTGTCATCTTTTACAACAGATGGAGACAATGAAGGTATGTAAGTTAAATATAATATAAGTAGAAAGAAAAATACTAAAATAACGAGGTATTTACATAAAACCATCTCAATGGGAAAACACAAAAAATATGCTTGAAACAACAAATGTCTGCACAGTAAGCAAAAATAAACAAATATAGAAAATGCAAAGTGACAGAATTTATGGAGATAGTTAATACAAAACATTATCTCATATTTGAATCTGCTTTTCCTTTAAATATTGAAAATTATTGAAAGGACTAAAATGATAATGCCACAAGTGAAGACAGAAACACAATAAAACCAAATGTTCTTAGTTTTAATTTTGCCCCTTGAAGAATCTTGTACTCAAGAGGATAGAATTCCATTTACAGAATGGATAGTTCTGCAAATTAAACTCTTTTTCCAATCATTCAAGCAAAAGTTTGCATTGATTTTTTAAATGTACTTCATTTGATTTAAATGAAATTTGAATCCAGGTGCAATGACAGACCAGGCCCCTCTAACATTACTGTTAATAATTTATATCACTTGAAATTGCTCATACAAGTATACAAAAAAATACATCGTTAATTTATAAAGTAACAGCAATGAGTAATAGAAACATCTATACTAATATCAGACAATAAAACAGTAAAAAATAGGAATTAACCACAATATCTGTTTTCAAAAGACAGGTAAGGTAAAAAAAAAAGTTAAGAAATCCCTGCAGATTTTACTTCGCTAGTCATTGACAACTATAGGGGGTGGTTCTCCATTTCAAAGCCCTTGAGCCAGAGCTGTCCAAAGATTTTTTCTTGGTCATGTGGTCATGTGGCCAGCATGACATCACGTGACACGTCACATGTTCAAAAGATAGGGTGGTCCCCAAACAATTATTCCGCATATACAAGTATCTTGAGTAGCAAAAGGATCAGGATCAAAATCAGCCAAATTTTCCTTGAAGAAATAGTCTGTGCCTTCTACAGGTGTTGCCACCACAAAGCCCTTCTCCAGACTATCACATTTGAGCCATACCACTGATGGAACCATGTTCTACAGCTGAATTTAAAACCACCAGTACCTTCAACATTCTTGGGGGAAGAGTACTTTTAAAGACAAGTTTTTATATAATTAACTAAATTCCATGAGTATAAGGCCGACTACATCTTGATCAAAGTTACTGCAAACAAATATTTCAAATCAATATTTAAATTAGAAAAAAAAATATTGGTTGGTTTAATTATTATAGAATTTATAAACTTGATTTAAAAAGTTTTGTTTTCACAGGAACTAAATTTGAACTGGACATTAATTTATGTTCTGGAGATGACCACTTGATTGGTGAGGTATATAAAATGTTACTCAAGATGAATCTGGAAGATGAATATGTTAAAGATAGTATGGTAAAGTGGGCAAAAAATTGGGTATAACATAACGATAGATAAATGGGAGAATGTATGGAGCATTGGACTAAAATTTGCATTAAATTATAGCTTGAAACAATGTTTTAATAAAATTATGTATTGTTGGCATTTGACCCCAGATAGACTAGCACAAGTGGGACTTCTGATAAGTGTTGGAAATGTAGTTTAAAATCTAGGTTCATATTATCGTATGTGGTTGTCTTGCAAGTATGTGAAAACATACTGGACAAACATAACGATGACATTCTAGAAAATATTAAGATACAAATATTATGGAAACATGAAGTTTTTCTTTTAGGTATTTTGGACAAGCCAATTGAAAAACAATTTGGGGTGGTATTCTTCACATGGTGATGGCTGCAACAATGTATTTTGCGAAGCACTGATGCCAAATGTTGAGCAATGGACTTTAAAATTGATTTGAAGTAGCCAAGATGGCGAAATTATCTCTGCTTTGATCAGAGATAATGGACTAGATAACTTTGTAAGAGACTGGAACCATTTGTGGACTTTCTATGTGCCAAATACAATAACAGATGATTAACAGAGGGATCTGGAGATTAGTGTAATGTTTAGCTTAACCTGTTGACCGCTCTTTCTTTCTTTTTTCATCTATATATAAGCAGCATGCTCCCTCCCATATTTGGGCATACCAGGTGCCTTGACAAAACATACATACATACATACATACATACATACATACATACTACATACATACATAATTTTTTTGTGTGTGGTGTGTGTTTAGAGTGCAGTAATGCAGGCTATTCAGCTGACTGCTAGCTGTAGTTCAGCAGTTCAAATCTCACGAGCTCAAAGTTGACTCAGCCTTCCATCCTTCCAAGGTGAGTAAATGAGGACCCAGATTGTTGGGGCAAGAGGCTCTCTGTAAACTGCTTAGAGAGGGCTATAAAAGCACTATGAAACGGTATATAAGTCTAAGTGCTATTGCTGTGTGGTGTATAAATGTGTGTGTAAAAGGGGAGGATAATTAGGTTTTTTTCTTTTTTTTCAGCATCCCACCTCAGCTGGGATGGATTCTATATGTAATGTTAAATTTATTTGATATTTGGATCACCATTTTCTTTTTTTCTTTACACCAATTTTGTTTTCCTTTTGTTGTTGTTAGTGCTGGATGTATGTTTTTGTTTTGTTTTGTTTATTTGTTTTTCTGTTTTGCATTTTACCTTTTATGATAAAACAAATAAATATACATAAAACAAAAAAAATTGCATATCTAGTATAAGAGTGGAACGGAGGAGGTTGACATCTTAAAAACAAAATACAATGCACTGATGTAATGTACATAGGTTTATACAGGTAGTCCTCGACTCAAGAACACATTTGATCCCAACATTTTTGTGTCTTAAGTGAGACATTTGTTAAGTGAGTTTTGCCCCCATTTTACGACCTTCTTTCCATAGTTGTTAAGTGAATGACTCCAGTTGATAGGTTAGTACATGATTGTTAAGTGAATCTAGCTTCCTTGTTGATTTTGTTCGTCAAAAGTTTGCAAAAGAGGATCACATGATTTGGGACCACAACAAGTTATAAGCATGCCAAGCATCTGAATTTTGATCACATGATCATGGGGATGCTAGAAAGGGGGAAATCAGTCATAAGTCACTTTTTTCCAGTGCTGTTGTAACTCTGAACAGTCACTATTGAACTGTTGTAAGTTAAAGAGTACCTGTACATTTATGAGATTACTAAAATCGATACATTCCTCGGTTGACAAATCAGATACTAAGTTCTTGTTTGTTCCGTTACACTGAAATGGAGTAATATTTTCTGTTATCTGGTTTTAAAATATACTTACTTTCATGTGAGATGGGCAGTTATACCAATAGAAATAAACATACTTATTTCAAAACATACCAGTAATAGGCGAGTGAATTCCAGTAATAGATTTTGCAACCTGCTGACAGCATTTTATAGATATGCCGAATGGGAGAAAATAGAATCCAGGTAGTAATTGCTAGAGAGCACCAAATAAAAGAGAAATGTACAGGCCTGTCATCCAGAGAAAGAAGGGCTATTATCATCCTTCAACCCCTGGATCTTGCTGAGTCTTCTTCTTGTGGGCATTCATCTACCCAGCTAGAGTAAGGTCCGCTGGGCAGGCTCTTTCTTCAACTAACCATTCTAAAGAAATGTCCATTCCTTGTGAACATTTTCAACTTGTACCTTGGCCAGAAGCCTCAATTCTCTCAAAGCATTTCTCCATCAAACTCTCAGAGGATGACAGCAGAACTCATGGGGTGAATGAAACACATGTAGCTATGGTTCCATTTTTATTCTGACATTTACGGAAAGTAATATTTTTAACTGTAGTTATATTTAGAATGATAGCCTCTCGGTGGAATGCATTGATAGTAGGGGAAAGTATTGTGATTAAAAATATATTAGCATGTCATTTCAGATGAAAAAAGGGCCAGAAATTCCTTTAGTTCCAGAAGAAAAAAAGAAAGGAAGGAAGAAAGAAAGAAAGAAAGAAGGGGTCAGGAGGGAGGAAGGAAGGAAAGAAGAGGGGGGGCAGGAGGGAGGGAGGGATGGAAAAAGGAAGGAGAGGGAGCAGGAGGGAGGGAGGAAGAGTGAGTGAGTGAGTGAGTGAGTGAGTGAAGGAAGGGAGGAAGGAAGGAAGGAAGGAAGAAGGAGGGAGGGAGGAAGGAAGGAAGGAAGATGACTGCTGCTGTTTGATATATTTTAGCAACTCTGCACAAAGCTCTTTTCATTCTCTTCATAAATAAGTATCCAATGGAAAAAGAAGATAGGAGAATTCAACAGCTAGCACAATAACATGCCAGTTTGTTTCTTCATTCTAATTATACTTTTCCTCTGCAAGAATGAATCACTTTTCTAGCTTGAAAAGGGAAAGGACAGAATTGCTTCTTTAACACAGCTGCGGTTTTAGCACAAACATCTATATTTACAGAATAAAAATCATCCATTCAAAAATGTGGTTGCCTACATTTCTGAATGTGTAATGCAACACAGTATTAAGCTGCTCAAAGGAATAGAAGTTTTGCTCGAACTTTAATAAATAATTCTAAATATATTGAGTAAGGGTTTTTTAAAGGTATGATTTTAAGATTTTTGCATTTCAACGAGTAGGATGGCTGTTTTTCTGCAGCCACATGGATGGTTTTCTGAAAATAAACTTTAATGAACACACCAGGGTTTACAGCTCAGTCAATATGTATTTATTGCACACTTTTATTTGTCAAATTAATACCCTATCTTCTTTCCAGGAGTTCCGTGCATTGTAAATAGCACTATGTCTTCTTATTTTCCCTCAACAGTGAGTTGGATTGGGCTGTGAAAGAGCACCTAACCAAAGCCACCCAGTGAGTTTCCCAGGGCTGAGGGGGATTTTAAAATGGGTCTTCTCAATCTTAGTCCAACAACAGTCACAACACCATAGTATAATTCTCATACTGGAGACCGATACTATTTTGCTAGCTATGATTCCAATAGGACCCAATAGCAAATATTATCTGGATTAACTGAGTGCCTGGTCATTTTCTACAGACTATTAGATTCAGCTTCTTCGGAGCATTGGAAGAAGAGGCAATGATTTCAAAGTATGTGGTTTCCGCACACAACTCACTTTGACAAATATGGAAGTGCTACTGAAACAGATGACATTTTCAAACCAAAGAATTTTTGAAAAATATGCAAAACTGGATTGATCAGTTTATATAATTAGGTAGACAGTAATAAAGCTTTCACTGGTACATGGTGAATATTTTGCTCTTCTCTATCACAGGGGAACAAGATAAAGCCAACTGCAAACTGTGACTTAGTCAGAAAAAAAGTTTTATTAATATACTAACTCAATTTACTCAACTTGATTACAAATTCTCTAAATACATGAATTAGGTCCATATTTTTTAAAAATGATTTACGCTACAGCATGAATATTATGATCTGATATGATTAATATAATAATTCAATATAATAACACAAAAATTCTCTTTACCTAAACTAGGACTAGCTAGATTTTTTTAATGTGGAACCAAAACTTCCTATTTATGTAGTAAGGCACCTAAGAACAATCCCAAGTGGATCACATTAAAATTCCAAGTAACTTGCATAGAAGTTACTTTTATGCGTGACCTGACAATTGCACGATAGACATATGCGTGCCGACAAAATAGCGCCGATTAAAACGCGACGTCAAAATCACGATGACAAAAGCGCGATGACAAGCACAATAAAATCGAAAAATTACTGTTAGGGTTAGGGTTAAATAAAATCAAAAAAATTACTGTTACTGTTTGATTAGCGAATTAGTTCAATGTGACCGCACACCATTTAAATGTCATCGCGCATTTGTCGGCGCGCATTTGTCGGCACCCTATTGTCAAAAATCAATCAGCGATTTTGATAGCGCTCATTTGTCCATCACAGTTTTGTCGGCACGCATATGTCTATTGCGCATTTGTCGGTGAACCACTTTTATGTTCAATAAGGCATCATGCATGTGAAGGAAGAAATTATATCAAGATTTGAATATTGAAAAGAATCAGAGTTTCTAAACATGATCAATTTTCCTAATCACATACTCACTGTAATTTCCTGTTCATAGGTCCAAACACCACAGGCCAGTTCAATGCAGAATATCACGAGCAAACTTCCAAAATACTGCAGAAAAAAAAAAAAGCATCCAATTTTTACATTATTTTAAACCAAAGCCAGTCTCAGAAGGGTGTCTTCCAGCCATACAATCCCAAAGGAAAGAAATGTGTAGCTCCTTTAAACTAAAGCACAAGTGGCTAAATCAGCAAGCATGATTTTGAGTATTTTAACAACCTAAACAGTAATCTAAATTTTGGGCTGCATTATTGAGCAAAACTAGTTGGGTTTTAATTTCCTGAATGTCCTTTTTTGTTGTGGTTGTAGAAAACTGGCCTTGTCTACATTTAGAAGCTAAGAAGGGTTAGCCTTGGCTAAGCCATGAATGAGAGATTTCCACAGAAGAGGAGCTGGAGATTAGACTGCAATTTCTTTTTTTAACTTGAACAAAAGAAACAACCAGACAATTTTGAAAGGGGAAGACTGCATGAGAGAGGTCCTTATAGTCAACAAGAGTGGAGTCTGTCTCAAAAGTATATTGATTCTTTACTTTAATAGCAGCCTAATGAAAAAATGGAGGAGGGGAAGTGGAATAGCACTAAGGAAATATGTACTAGAGATGGTGTGCAATGATTCCAATGAAAATTCTTTCTAAGTCCACTTATTTATTAATTTTTCACATTTCTGAATTACCCATTTCTGGGCAATGTACAATTAAATGTCAGCATACAAAAACTATATATAAAAATTAAAATGTTAGAATTAAAATTTCAAAATAAAGCAATTTTAAAATGGAGGCAATAATAATTAAGCCCTCTTAAAAAAAAACAATTGAAAAGGCGAAGAAGGGAGGGCACCAGCCCAGTCCATGGCTATGTGCTCCTTAGTTCCCTAGGCGAAGCCACAAAGCCATGTTTCTTCACATTTTCCTCCAACTCAGTGTTTCTTAACCTTGGCAACTTTTAACATATGTGTACTTCAACTCTCAGAATTTCCCAATAAGCTACGCAAATAGCAGGTCTGGGGGTAGCCTCACAACCATTTTGGCCCCGACAAATCTAATCCTGTTATCAATCACATTAAAAGACTGCTGTTTATCAGCAACCATCCAATTTTTCCATTTCTAGTTTGGCTTCAGACTGGACAAATGAAAATAGTCAAAAGCTACTTCAAGCCCCTGAAATTTTGCAAGCAAACAAATAAATTTTGCAGAACGTGAAAAGATAATTAGCAGTAACAATTCTAACTAAGATAATCTTGATTTCTAAAATGTAAGATAATATCCATAAAAATTAGAGACTTCAATTCCATGTGTATAACGGATGCATCAAGAATTATCTTATGTCTCATACAACATGGGGAAAATGAATTTATTTATTTATTTAGCAAAAAAATTCGCTATTCAGGTGACTCTGATCAGCTTCAAAATTACATCAAGCTCCAGATGTTACTTGCACAAGGCCATGTAAAAGCACAAATACTGCTAGTATTTGTGGTATACAGTTTATACCAATCATTTCAACCTGGCAATATGGCTCAAGGGATTATGTTTTTTTCTCCCACGGATCCTTGTATGAACTTTGAATTTCTAACACAGACAAGTAAATTGGCTGGTCTGTTGAATTACTCTGAAATGAAGTCCAGTGAAATTAACGAACAGAGGTGAACTCAATGATGGCAAAAAATCAGCTCTTCTGCTAAATTAATCAAGCTGCAAAGATGTTTATGGAACTGTAGCAACACTTGTCACCAAGAAGGTAATTGCAATGAATAAAGTCGAACGAGAACTTGGCAGGAGTGGTAGTATTGTTTTAGATAGTATGTGTAACGACCTGCCTCAGCTACTTCTCAAGAAAGCATGGCTCTTGAAACGGTAGCAGTCAAAAGGAACCTTACTGAGAGAAAGTGGTTGCAGAGAAGTCAGGTGGAATCTGAAAAGCCTGCGCAAAAAACATCAAGCTACTTTTCCTCTTCAAACTCCACCCAATCCCCTAGGTGTGTTGAGAAACTCCGAGATATTAACTTGATAATAGTTCACGCTCAGGGCCCTGTGACCTTGGGTAAGCTGGCTCAGGCTGGGGAGAAACCCATCCTTCCAGCCCCTCCCTAAATCTTAAGAGCCGAGGTGGCGCAGTGGTTAAATGCAGCACTGCAGGCTACTTCAGCTGACTGCAGTTCTGCAGTTCGGCTGTTCAAATCTCACCGGCTCAGGGTTGACTCAGCCTTCCATCCTTCTGAGGTGGGTAAATGAGGACCTGGATCGTTGTTGAGGGTAATATGCTGACTCTGTAAACCGCTTAGAGAGGCTGAAAGCCCTATGAAGCGGTATATAAGTCTAAGTGCTATTGCTATCTCCCACATTACAGCAAAGCAAAAGCATGCAAAGAATACCTACCCTCTACCCCATCCTCCCACCCCCCAGTAATGGCAGTATCCCATTGGGGACCTGATACCATTACTATGTAAACTGCATCAATGGGATAAAGTGCAAGGTGAAAAGAATGATGCAATTAGCAGCTCAACTGCTGTATACTATACTCAAAAGTACACATTCCTTCTTCTAGTAATCTTATGCTAGTGTGATAGTCAGTATTATTATTCATATCACAGAGAGTGGTTTATTTAAGGCCATCTTGTGAGTTAATGAGATTGAACCAAGAGGCCTGTGTCTTACAATACCAAATTGTCATTATACTGTCTCAACTTTTTAAAAGTCAGCCTAAGTTATGTGATGATTAGGTCAAGTTCCAGGATAGACATAAGAAATTATTTCTGTTAGCTTCCAACTGAAGGGAAATTGAGCTGAAAAACTTCAATACTACATATTCTTTAAGTTTCTTATTTTTAAGTCCAAACTCCAGAAGACATACATAGAATTTAAGAGAGGTATACTGCCCTCTACCCCCACTAATTAACAATAGAAGGAAGACTACAATAACAAAGACCAAATTCTAACAGAAAGAGCCTTGCATAAAATCTTGAGTGCACTAGAAGCAAGCTCCAGTAAATATAGGTATTCCTCAACTTATGGCAATTGAGCCCAAAATTTCTGCTGCTAAGTGAGACATTAGTTAAGTGAGTTTTGCCCCATTTTATGACCTTTCTTGCCACAATTGTTAAGTGAACTACTGCAATTGTTAAGTTAGTAACATGATTATTAGTTGAATCTGGCTTCCCCATTGACTTTACGTAGCATACCACAACATTCCAGGACACTGCAAACATCATAAATTCATGCCAGGTGGCAAATATCTGAATTTTGATCACATGGCCATTGAGATACCACATGGTTGTAAGTATGAAAAATGATCATAAGTCACTTTTTTCAGTTGCTGTTTATCTTTGAATACTCATTAAACAAACTGTTGTAGTCAGGGACTACCTGTATTATTTAATGAATTTTGAACAGCAAGTTCAAGTAAATATATTGTAGTGGTTTAAAGGGCATGTAGACTATTTGATGACTATGGACTGATCTTGTTTTTCCTGATTTCCATGGTGTGAAAATGTTCTACAATCAATGCTGGGATTCAAATAATTTAACAACCGGTTCTTTGCCCTAATTATTTCTTCCAAAAACCTGTTTCACCAAACTGCTCAGAAAGTTAACAAACCGGTTCTCCTGAAGTGGTGTGAACTGGCTGAATCCCACCATTGCCTAAAATCATTTAGCATCTTCAATCCATCCCTAACTCACCACCATCAGCATCTTCTTGTTCCAATTCAAAAGCAGTGCCTTTCAGCTTTCTCTCACCTGATACCCTCTGAAGTGCATCAACCCAAAATGATTGTATCAAGCTGCTGTGGGCAACCTAAGAGGATTCTGGTCACTGGATTTTAAGACCATCTTTCTTTTGGCAGTGACAGAGTTAGGGCTTTTCCACAGTGATAAAAAGCCCTCTCTTTCTCACCATACTTGCCAACCCATGGCTAGCAGCAGTAGTGGGGAATGAAGAATGAGAAGATCTTTTGGGCACCAGTTCTCATGGCACCAAAATGACCTGCTTCCCCAGTGTTGAAAAGCCAATTTTCCCACTTCCATTCCCACAAGGTTTGACTTGCTCTTCAGTCCACATTTGCCCATCCTTCCATCTTAGAACTGCTTTTGTATACAAATATCTAGGAGTCTTCTGGAATACAGGTCTATGGTAGGGCTGCTGGCTACAGATCCAGTTCCACACCATTTTCCTTGTTAAGAGGAAGGAATAGGGGTCAGCTGCTTTGGTTCCACAACTCCAAATCCAATTCCATGTGTTCTCCATCAGAGAAAGTATTGGAAAAGATCCCTGGGTCTTCTCTGCCACTTATTGGAACCCTAGGAAACATTCTTGACCCCACTTTCCTCCTTCTTCCATTTCTTATGACAAGAGAATTGCCAAGAGATAATGTGGTTTGACAGTGTAATCAGCACTTCTTAAGGTCGCGGGGCTGTTCTGGATGACACTACTTTACTGTTGCTTTGGGGAAAGCCACGTTAAGAAAGCTTTGGCTGCAGGTCCTCAGAGTAAGGCACTATAGTACCAGACTGGCTGCCAAAGCTCTGAGAAAAGAACCATATGGTGACGTTGGCAAGGAAAACATAGGCATTTGGGAAAGGTTTTTTTTTCAATGCTACTTTGATCAGTTGGGCAAAACTGCCTTGTTTATATTTTCTCTCCTATTTCCTGATTAATGGTGGTTACATTTTTTTTGTATATTCATCTATTCCTACTATAGCTTAATTCTACCTTAGTATACAAGTATGCTTATTAAAATAAGTTATAGGGAGGTGCTATGGAGTATTGGAAGATGGCATGTACCATAAGCAGGTACTAAAGAGAGGGGATCTGGGTGTGTGTGAATTGCAGAGTCATGGATGGGTGCTGAGAACAGGCGTTAAGGAATGCAAGAAAATGTGCAGGTATCATGGAGAACAGGCACTACTGAGCAGGATCCCATGGGGGATGGCCAAGTGCAGATAGGCACTAGAGGCCAAGGACTGATGAAAAAATATTAGAGTAGGAACAACTTCCAACTTCCTGTCAGCTTCTCCACTGACTTTGCTTCTGAAAAACCAGTCAGAAATGTTCAAAATAACTATCACATGATCATGTCTTGCTGCAACATTATAATTGTGTGCCGTGACCATGGGGACATTGTGATGCTGTGAACTCTGAGGATCCATCACAAATTCCCCTCATTTATCACCGTGGCAACTTTGAACTGTTGCCTAACAAGTGGTTGTAACTTGAGGACTACCCGTACTCTTCTATACATGAATAGAACAAAGCTAAACAAATTTACAGCAAAGAATTGTCCTATTGAGACAGTCCTTCTGAGCACACCAATGGAATTAATGTATTGCTCAAACAAACGGGAGAACAGACTAAACCTTTCCCCCGGCAGATAAACTGAACTAACTCAAAGATCACAACTAGCCATCAGTCAGAAAAAAGCAATATGGGAGCAAAATCATTATATATTCAAGATCAGCTTAGGAGCATTGTTTGCAGTAAATGGAGGAAAGTCAGAACATAATCATTTTTAAAGGTTTTTCACCCTCAAAAAATACAATCTTCCCTAAAATAAACATTTTAGTTTTTCCGCTTTTCTGTCATTGTTAACAGCATTACCAGAAATTAATTTCCCTGGGCACATCTTCCACTTTATTATTCCTTTTTTATTTCATTGATCAGTGATCAACATGCAAGCAGTATGTCTTATAGGCTGACTTCACAATAACATATGAGGCAATCAAGCAAGCATTACCAGGGTGGAAGTGTGAAAAAACACATTCCATAAGCAAAAATTCAGTCATTCTTTTGTGTTTAATATATTGGCTGATGTGATTCATAGCTAATGAGAGAAGAAAACAAGATCCTTCATTTTGGTGGTTTTGTGCCTTATAGGAAGTCTGCATAAAGTTGATGAAGAACAAGACAAAGAAGCCTTGCGCAATTTCCACTGTGAGATTATCTTAGTCAAGAACTTTGTGCTATTATGAAGTGATCTAAGAGTTTTTAAACATTTATTTGTTGAATTATCCCTGGAAATTATCCCTTATTCACAAGAAGTTCTGCATGGTGGTAGGAGCTGTATTTCATTATTTTTTTCTTTCTTTTTCTTTCTTTCTTTCCCCTCCCTCCCTCCCTCCCTCCCTCCCTTCCCTCATTTTCAAAATAAGAAAATTTATCATAACAAATAAGTCATATCTTAAAGACAATTATGTTCTTATCTCCAACCTACCTGGCTACAAACGAAGAACAAAAATGGAGGTTGCCTTCTCTTTTTTTACCCACAATCCTAGAGACAATATTATTCAGTCACATCAGTGTGATTTCTAGGACTATACCAAATAATTGGTATAGTCCATTAATTAAAGGAATAAAAATCTCAAAGCATCAACTATATTTAGTATATGTTATTGCCTCAAAATCTTTCAACTAATTTTCCTCCAAATAAAAATAATAGATTGAGATTAGATTGTCTTGCCCATAGGCAAATCCTAGAATCCTTGGAGCATCGTGTGAGGGAAAAAAGATGAAATGAAAAATCACATGCTTATGGCTTGGCGGTGATGAATTAATGAAGGGTTCTGCCATCATATTCATGCATTATTGACCCACAACTGTTCAACCAAGAAGAGAGAAGATCTGCATAAGAATGAAATGTCGGCAATAGGTTTATTGACTGAAATTAATTTGCTTGTGTTGCAAAACCTCTCAGGATAGATTGGGGCATGTACAGGTAATCCTCCCATAGCGACTACCCATTCAAACTTACAACAGTTGATTGAAAAAAATTTCTGGACAATCCTTGAAGTTACAGCTATCACAGAGTCCCTGAAGTTAAGTGATTGTGATTTGGGTCCCTTGGCAACTGGTGCACAATTATAATGGTCAGTATCCCATGGTCATCTGATCATAATTTGCAACCTTCCCTGCCAATTCCAAAAAGTGAAGGCAATGGGAAGCTAGCAGGAAGTTGCAAGGCATGATCATATGATATAATGGTTAATGACAATGCACAAGTCACTTAATGACTGGAACCAAAACTGCTGTTGCAAGTCGACATGGTCCTGTGGTTTTGCTTAGCAACAGAGATCCCAGTCGCAATTATGTTCATTAGCTAAGGACTACCTGTGTATTATTCTCATGTATAGGGTAAATAAGAAACTTGCAGGATACAGAAGTTAGGAATGATGCGAGTGTATTCTATGCAATATGTGTACAAATTTCTATCAGCAAAATTTCCATTTTCTAGAACAAATAAATAAATAATGGGCTTTCTCCAAAGGGGATGAGAGTGCAAGGATAAGATATCTATGTTGTTCAGAATTGCTGAAAGATTCACTATCACTTATACCTTTGGTCATACTAGGTGACATTGAGAGTTGTAGTTTAGCAAACTATATACGAGGGAACTATCATTCCCATGCTATTCTAATTTAAATATACAGCACATACTTAGGCACACATTCTTGAGATAAAGTACTCTTTACCATTAATATTTGTGTGAAGAGGGACAATTTTGGTATAGTCATTAAGGTACCAGGGTAGAAAACCAGGAGACTGGGAGGTCTAGTCTGCCTGGCTAGGTGATTTTGGACCAGTCACACTCTCTCAGTCATGATGTCAGACTTGGGTGACAAGCCAGTTTGGTCAATTCCTGGGTCAACATTTGTTTATCTTAGGAGAGCTTGGGAGGATATAAGAGCACATTGGAATATATTGCATATCTAAGAAATATAAAGGGGGAAAGGTCTCCAGGGGGTGGGGGGTGCACTGTAATATATGGGGTTTTTTTCCTTTTTCTTTTGTCTTTCTTTTTTTTATTCAGTTGTATATGTACTGTCTGTATTATTTGTGTTAATTTAAAAAAAAAAAACATTTGTTCATCTGAAAAAATATGGATTTTGCACTTGTGAAAAAAACACTGGAAAGAAAAAAATGTACGAAGAAAGCCAGTTTAGAATTATAGTTATAGGTACTGGGATAGAAGTCAGCAGACTGTGAGTTCTACTTCTATCTTAGACTTACGTATGTGGTCCTCAGGGTCCAAGTAAAGCATCCCTGGCCTGCTCTCTAGTTGCCATAGGAAAGGGCGAATGGGAAACTGATGAAATGGCAGGGCAGCAAAAGATAGGGGCACATTCCAGACATATCCGGGGGGGGGGGGGAAACCGGGTCATGATTGGGGCCATAAATTATGTGGGGTCAGAGCTGGCTTCACTTGGGAACATGCCAACATGAAGCTCCTAATAAATAACAGGATTTATTTTGAAGCTTGGCTCGAGGCTCATGATTTAATTAGGGCATCCGTGGGAACCCTGACATCAAGATTGCTTGAAAGGCAGGCACACATACACACACAGAGAGAGACCATACAAATCCTATTCACTTTTACATTTTTACCCCATCCCTTTCCTTTCTCTCTCATATTTGTTTGCCCTATTTCTCTCAGTACCCCTGAATGAACTGCTTTGATACCACAGCATGGATGATGACCTCCCTGTCAGTGTTGCTGTAGCTACTTAGCTATCAAAAAAGTGATGGGGTTATGGCCTCAGCTCAGAAATGCATGAAACACCTTGAGTTTGTCTATGAGTGCCCACAGTTTCTAAAGAAAGGAAGAAGCTTAGAACTACTGACTAAAGAATTTTCCGCATTGTCTTCCATCGCCATACTTGCAGTTTATAAAGATAAGGACATGTTTGTTTATTATAATTTTTAGTCCAACGGACCAAGCTGGGAATGTCTATTTTCCAAATACTTGCATTTATATAGTTAATATACACAGGAGTCAGACATTAGCAAATAAACATAAAGGTTTAATGAAGTATTAAAATCCCTAGTAGCAGATTTTTAAAATAATCCAAGGAGAACCGAACAAGTTAATTGGACAAGAAATGTTAATACTGGGTGAACTAGAAAAAAGCCAGAAGAAAATGAGAATGGATTGGAGTGCCTACATTCCTAGGTTGTTCAGAACAACAACCTAAAACATATTTGTAGATATTGCACATGCTTTCATAACTCGGTAACAAAGATTTCAAGGACTAGAGATGATGTGATGATGATAAGGATGAATAATTCAATTTGGATTCTGTTTTCACATTGCAATGCAATGAGATTTTAGTTGTCCTAAAATCTCAGTGATTAGAGATGCACAGAATAAAATCTTTAGAGAAATAAAGATAAAATAAAGAAGAGAAATAAAATAAAAAACTGACATATATACTATGCAAACATTCCCAAATTTTTAAAACATGACATACAGACATTTCCCACCAGTTAACAGATTACTTTTAGCACACGTCATTCTTAAAAATTATTTACTTCCAACACAAATTTGAAAGGAAAAGTTGAGCCAAAAACCTCCCAACAGCCCTGCTTTTGTAGCCTAAGATTACTATTACTCCAAAGTAATTAAAATCTAATAAAGCCTACGAAACTGCACACAAATCCCTCTGAAAGATACTGTTTTTAGAGTTTGCTTAAAATAATTGGAATTGAATTCTTGAGTGCCAAATCAAAATCTGGTCCCTTTTGGATGTGCCTGATGAAATGTTTTCCCAAACTGGGGAGGAGGAGGAGTCATCCAGAAAAGAAATTAATGTCACCGGATCCTTCAAAGTAAAGTTTGTTCCACAACAGATAAGCTGTGAATGAAATTGCAATCTTAGGTCAACAAGAGAAATGTAGCTTTTCTCTTCAGGGAAATCAGTACCGAACTACATGGTTCACTCATCCTGGAAATATTTCTTAAGATTTATGATGTGCACAGATACTAATAAGTTATTTACAAAATGTCTTTTTTAAAAGTAAAGGTTATTTTACAAAATGTATATTTTTCACAAGAGTATGGTGCTCCTTTGCCTGCCTTATATATAAACTATATACTTTATTATTTTCCAAGTTAATATGTTTTTTACTTTTTAAATTATATTTTAGATTCTTTTTAACCTGCCTTTATCATTTTTATAAATAAAAATGTTTTATAAACAGGCAGCGAACATACATAGTACTCTTTCTTCCTCCTAATTTCCTCACAAGTTGGGTTGGGTTAAGGAAGAATAACTGTTACTCAACCAACCATGCCTAATTCCAAGTATTTATCCATATATTCTTGCATAATTGAACAGAAATTAAACATCTTTTCATCTGTCTCAAATATAAAGTGACTAGTCAGAAATACTTTTGTAAGCAAAGAGAGATTGCTAAAACAACGCCAATTCTCCTATCTACTCAACAGGGTTTCCTAGAAAGTTATTTAGTATTAGGGTTCTCTGAGGACCCCAAGGCAATTCATTCTAGAATTTATGGCATGAAAAAAAAAATCATTTCACATGCAAGCCTTATCTGCAAGATACACAAATCTCTGGATTTTATCTGACACACTCACATATTTGGCTGTTTGCACATCTAATCTTAAGAGAGCCTAAAAAGTAATACAGGAACACATTTATTGCACATTTTTGGCTTGGCTTGCTACAAAAGCAAGTCAATTTACAGATTCACTGTACGATGTTAAAGTACAAATCTTTCATCTTTTATTATTTGCCAAACATTTATTTTCACCCATTTTCCTAATAAAGGCTATTATTGAAGAGATCTGTTTCATCAGGTCCGAGATAGGTTCCTAATAGGTTTTTCTAAGGTGCTGAGACTTTGGAAAGAGTGCAGAGAAGAGCAACTAAGATGATTAGGGGCTGGAGACTAAAAATAGGAAGAAGAGTAGTGGGAATTGGGTATGGCTAATCTTGAGAAAAGAAAGACTGGAGCGATATGATAGCAGTATTCCAATATTTGAGAGGCTGCCACAAAGAAGAGAGGATCAACCTATTTTCCAAAGCATCCGAAGGCAAGACCAAAAACAATGGATGGAAACTAATCACGGACAGAAGCAACCTAGAACTAAGGAGAAACTGCCTAACAGTGAGAACAATAAACCTTAAATAAATTTAATAAATAAATAAATAAATAGCTCACTTTCCAAAATTGTGGGCGCTTCATCAGTGAAGGCTTTTAAGAGACTGGACAGCCACTTGTCTGAAATAGTAAAGGGCAGGGGTGTCAAACTCAATTTCATTGAGGACTGCCTCAGCGTTGTGTTTGACCTCGGGAGGTGGGGGGATGGCCAGCTATACGTCACTCATGTCAGGGGTGCCTGTGGTGGCCCAAGAGCTCTGCCAGCAAAAATTGACTGTTTCCAGGGTGACCCTAAGTACCCCATGGGCCGGATCCGGCCCCCAACCATGAAGTTTGACACCCCTGGAATAGGGTTTTTTGCTTGAACAGGGATTTGGACCAAAAAACCTTCAAGGTCCCCTTCCAATTCTATTATTCTGTATTCTGTTGGGTACAACAAAACCCTAGTTTCTTATGTCACTTTTAAGAAAAACTCCAATAAGACTTTCACAGTTTTTAATCACACAATGACACTTATTTTTATTGCCTAATTAAAATGTTAAAAATATCAAGAGCACATAACAATGTGGAAATTACTATAGAGCATATTCAAAGCTTAATCCGAGCCCTGCTCAACACTGCAGTATAAGCAAATGGCTACAGAAAGATTATGACTATAATATGAAAAATGTCATTTTCCATTCCACTGAAGAATACAGACCATTTCTGTATCTAAAACAAGCCAACGTGGTCAGAAATATGGATTCCATCAAGTTAAGGATTTTGCCTTTTTTTAAAATACTGTATCAGTTGGAGCTGTGTATAGTTTATCTGTCCATCTTTGGAAACAGTTCACCTCTTTTTTCATTCTAATTTGTACTCAGTTCAGTGTAATAATTGGAAAAAGGGCCTTTATTATCTAGTCTAGTATGGCAAAAATAAACACAAAAAAGGCACTAGCACTTCTGCTTTTAACCAACAGGACGAAATCGGTAGGACGATTAGGTCAGGATGAAATTTATTTTTATTAGATTTTTCTCGTGTCTTTATTACTTTATAAGTAACTCAAGGTGGCAAACATTCCTAATACTCCTTCCTCCTTCTGATTTCCTCACAACAACAACTCTATGAAATGGGTTGGGCCCAAAGTCACCCATACAGCTTTCAGGCCTAAGATAGAACTATAACTTATAACGGGGATGGCGAACCTATGGCATGCGCAACGCAAGGCGTTGCCCTGTCAGTTTCAGCCTTTTTTTTTTTTAGACCATTTTTTGCCCTCCCCAGGCTCCATAGTAAACAGCCACCCCCCACCCCCCCGGAGGCTTCAGGAGCTTCCCTGAAGACTCCAGAGTGCAAAAAAAAAAAAAAAGGCCCTACGGGCAAACCAGAAGTTCAGGAATGGTTTCGGGGGCCTTCCGGAGGCTTCCCTGAAGGCTCTGGAGGATGAAAAACGACCCTACAAGCAAACCGGAAGTCACTTCCGGTTTGTCCGTAAGGCTGTTTTTAGTCCTCCAGAGCCTTCAGGAGACTTCCCCCGCAATTTGCATGACCCCCAGTACACCTGCCCGATCAAGGGGAAGAAGAGGGCAAAGTCCTCATGGTTACGACCGCGGGGAGCCAGCTGGAGCCAGGTGGAACCTGATTGGTTGATTGTTTAACCGATTGGCTGCCCGTTTGACAGCCGTTGTATAAATGTCAAATGGGCACCCGCTGTTTTGTTACTGTTAATTACTGTTAAATAAAGGATTGTTGATTGCACAGCTGCCTCAAAGTTATTCTGTCTCAGAATACACAATAGTCATGCACGCATGTGCACTGGAGATCATGCAGATTGCATTATGGGTGTGGCATGCCCGCGCACGACCCCCCTGCGCTCACCTCGCTTTTGGCACGTGAGCCAAAAATGATTCGCCATCACTGACTTATAGTTTCCTGGTTTCTAGGCCAGCACCTTTAAGCACTACACCGAACTGATTGCAAAACATCACTGAAAACTGATGGAAATTTTTAGACTTATTTCTTTAAAATCTGTTTTTTTAAAAGATTTGCAATAACAATTATTGCCATAACAGCAGGGGTGGGTTTCAACCGGTTCGCGGCGGTCCCTGCGAACCAGTTGGTCGCCGAACCCGGAAGTAAGTAACTTCCGGGAACAGCGAAGCCCCCCCCCTGCGCCCACGCGCGCCCGCGCACCCGCTCCTTACCCGGTTTTGATGAATTCTGCGCTTCCACGCATGCGCAGGACACATACAGCGCCTGCGCGATCCTCCAGGAGCAGCTGGAGCATCGCACAGACGCTAGTACGCACGCGTGCGCCACGCGCGTGCACGAGGACACCGCACACGTGCGCGAGGACGCCGCCGGCCTCGTTCCAACCGAACCGGTTGGAACGGGGCGAGAAACCCACCCCCGCATAACAGTGTTATTTATTGAGACTGAATCCATTTAAAGATGCATAAAAACAGTTGTTTGTAAGTACACATGGCAAATTTCAGAGAAATGTAGTGAAGGCTAAACAATCATGATAACTACTGGAAGTGGGGATAGATATAGAAGTAAAAACTTGGTACTTTCCTTAGAAGAGAGCAATTATGAAGGCTAGTTAAAACCACTCACAAATCATCATCACAGAAATAGCAAGAATGAGAGACAAGAAGCCATAGAATTGAATGAAAGGTAGAAAAATTACTTTAAAAGAGCTTTATCGGTACAATACAAAAAGAATACCTATATTAGATTAATCAAATCACAGAAAAAGACTAAGAAATTAGTAATGATATTCATGTGATTGTCTCACTTTACTGTGCAGGATTTCATGCTATTATCAGAACATTGCTGCTATATAATAGAAAACAGTTATCGCTGTCTATAATGTTCAATATTCAGAAAAATAGATTGTTCTGAGATGAGCTAATCTTGAAAGATCCATCCATGACCATATTCTCATTGAATTAAATGGAAGCTTAATCACTCGCTGAAGCTTGAAGGGCTGATCCCCACCAACACGGATAGCATATTTTATTCTCTGAGATTTTAATGTTCTACTGAAATGCCATTATCTTAAACACCAGAATATTTTAGTGGGGGAAAACAAACAACACAAAATTGTCCCTGTAAAAGAAGGTAATTACCATTATTACCCTGCTTATCCCATTTGCTTTTATTTTTAGATCTGCTAAAAATAATAAAAAGGAAAGCAGAACAATAAACCTGGTTCTTTGTACTACTCGATTTCATAGCAATCGTGAAATTAATTCACAGATGTTCATAAAGCTTAACACTGCAGAAATGAAGAAATTATTAATTATGTGGTCAGCAATTTAAACTATACTTCACTGTACTGCTTCAGCACATTCTCCTATTAAATCAACAAGGCTTATGCTAAAAAATTCATTAAACAGACAAAACATTAGTGGTTCCGACTTAATGCATTTTGCAAAGGCTTATGGAAAAGACAGTTCAGAGAAAAGAAAAGAGGGAAAAAAACTTTTAAATAGACTCCCCAAAGCTATTGCTCAGATATTTATACTCCTCAACAATTTCCTTGCTCAACACATGGCTTCCTTAGAGAAAAAGATCTTTTAATAACAATTATGACATAAAACTTTTTTTTACGTTGAGTATATCCTAAATTTCAATAATTAGGCCAGGTTTGCAGTAAGCCATTTTCTTAACCAGCTAATTGCTTTACTGATCTCCTGGTCATTTTGAACAATATTAGATGGCAGACAGAAACATCCAAGCATGCAACCTCAAAAAAAATTGATTAGTTTTAAATTGGGACATTCGCGGAAGGTTGTGTGGAAATTTTTCTTCTTGAAGTCTTGGAAAATGTGTTTTAAAGCACTATGTTTTGGAGGCTATACATCCTTCCCTCCCTTTCTTCCTTTTTTTGGGGGGTGGTGGTGGTGGTGATGGTCCTACACAGCTTTAGTTTCGTAGATTTAAGGAAGCACAAAACAAAGATAACCCAGTACCATACATGTTGACTATATTTCCATAAACATCACAAATATCTGATCAAGCATTCCAGTAAAGCATTTCACATCTACAGCCTCCAAAGTATTAGATCCCCATTTTAATGTTACATATTTCACAAGAATTGACAGTTGGAGAAAGTAACAATGTTAGGCCCTGCCTGACAATCCTGGGGACTATAGCTCCATTAAATTAGGAGCTAACCAGATTTCCAATGGACTATAATATCTCTGCAATTTTATCCTCCCCTTTCCTCGTTGTTTTCATTTTCAAGATGGGATGACAATTAGTAAGTCTTTAGAAGGAAACCCACTATCATAATTGTCCTCAATTCCACATACCCTCCCACAAAACAAGCTGAAATCACATCCGTTCAAATTCTGCGGCAAAAAAATCCAAATTATCGCAGCATGATTTCACATTATTTGGTGTAGGAACTAAACAGTATGGAAATAGGAGAGATTTGCCTTTTGGTTCAATACCTTTCCTTATTTATAAAATAAAATCCAAAGAATAATCATAGCACTAAATGTCATTTTTTCCCCAGATTTCATCTGTGTGATCTCATATTCTCAGGGTTGTGTGCAATGCATTGTCTCCCAAGAGTCAATCCAGGACAATGTAAGAAATCCAAACTGTTTCATGTTTTCCTAATGTCCATCATTGCTTCAGGGCTTACTAAAGGAAATTGTCTAATTGGTAAGATGCAGCACTGATTACAAAAGAAGATCAATTATATCACTACTATAACCATATTTCCATGCAGAATTAGAATTAGGCTTGTCTCATCTCATGTCATTGCTGTGTCATTTATTTCTGGACAAGCAGGAGTATTTTTGAAAAGCAAAACAAAGAAAAAACTCTAGTCTGATTTCAGCTCCATATTATAAAGTGTGCTAGAAGAATATTGGCTTGGTGGCTAGTGGTTCCCTCTCACAACAATAGAGATTTCAAGGTAGGTGGACATTAAGGCATTCACAGATTCAACTCAAACTGTTTATCAGAAGCTGGAAAGTGGAAATTAGGGCAGTGTGGCTAAGGCACTGTAAAAATATGGTAAACCATCACAGGCCACAGATAAGAAATTGAACAGAAGTGTTTTCATTCATCTGATGCAGCATCAACCCTCTTTAGGAGATTCATAGCATCAGGCTATTGAGTGTCTCCTATATTTTCACCTATTATTCAACTAACAAGATAAAAAGCTTACTATCAGCTAGGAAATAATTAACATGTAAGAACAAATCAAATACTTGAACACAGTCACCTAATCTTCACTTAAATGCAGAACAAAATACTTACCGTTAGTGACAAGCTATAAAAGAACTAAAATCTTACACAATTAAGAGCAACCTCATAAAGAAGATGGCACTTCTTTTAAGCAATATACTTCCATACATATAGGAGTTTGAAAGTTCAAGGAAGCATAATGATATATCTCAAGCCGAATGTTATATAATCTAGGCAGATAATTGTGGCCACTTTCTTCTATATGTCCAGGTCAGCTTTCATTTGTGCTGCTTATGCTCAGTTAGCCAGCTTATTTTCATTTAATGCAGCCAATTGATACAGATGCACCCATCTTGCATTTTAACCATATGGAAGCCTTCTCATTTTAAAACTCTCTGCTCCGATAGCTGTCAAATAAGTGTAAATAGGGCAGTAACGGATAATAAATGTGTGAGCCTCCAATGGTATGAGGTTGGCTAAACATGTCAGTTCAGTTTAGATATATCTTGTATAAAATCAAAAGGCTTCCATCTGAGTTATATTTTACCTCCAGATAGCATTTGTGAGTAAGGGAAGACAAAGTGAAGACAACAATGACGTTAGAAAGAAAACTTGAGGCAAACAGAATACAGGAACCCCAATGTCATTTTATTGTATATAAATTGTATATAATTTTATATATTACATATTTTATTAGGTAAAATTTGAAATGTATGTTCTTCTAGTGGAATCCCAGCATGACTCTTGCAATGGATCACATAAAAATACTAGAATAGGAATATGAAATTTGCAGAAATCAAGAGCACATGGTCAACCAAATGTCCATTAGTTATTTTAAACCAGGGATGTCAAACTCATGTTGTCACAGCGTCATCACATGATGTATTGTGACTTTCCCCCCTTCGCTAAACTGGGCAAAGCGTGGTTAGCACATGACGCATTCGGGCCACTGGCCACGAGTTTAACAGTGAGTTTGTTTTAGATTACTTACTATTCCTGTAATATGTTTACTTCAATACACGTAAGAAATAGCAACTAATCTGGTGCCATGAGTGTCTCTTTACTAGCAAACAGATTTCTTCTCTGTCTTACATTAGTCACTTTTTACTGAAAACATTGGAATTGCTATATTATGAAGCAAAGACTCAACATACAGTATTCAATTATGTAGTCACCACTGAGCAACCACAATTGGGACTGGCAATTCAGTTACTAAGCAGAAGTGTTTCGTTTATTAACTCTGTTGCAAGGTGGTTGCAAAGTATGTGAATGGCAGTCACATGACCATGGGACATTGCAACAGTCATAAATGTGTGCCTGTTATGAAGGACATGACTGCTAGATGCTGTGACTGCTGTAAAGATTTATTGCAGAGTTCTTTTAGTACCAAAACTTTGAATAGTTGCAGTATGAGGCAGATAGCAAGCATACTTCAAACTATGCCTCCTAGTCTTGTATTTATACAAAAATATTTCAAGAAAATAAATAAAGTTTTTGCATGACATATGATTGTCATACAGAGGAAAAGGGAAATCGTAAGTTGGATACTAGCACATTGGGAAAATATATCAGCTTGCCTTCTAATAATTGTTTTATATTTTATGATGGGTATATTTTCTTTTCTTTTTTTAAAATCATAGTAGATATTCTATTAACAGCATCAGCAATGTGATTTCAATATTCAAAAATATTCCCATTATAATGTTGCAGACTTCAAATATAATACACTGGACTAGTAAAGGCAACAGATTTTTCCACTGTAAACAATCATTTCTTAAATGAAGAAATGATTGTTTACAGTCTTAGCTCTTAACTTCTTCTTTACTTCCTCTTTTACCATTTCGAGTGCTAAGGGAGATACAAAGTTCTCACTATTTCTCTTCTGGTGGCGTCAACCACTGGTGTTGTTGTAGTGTGTCTTTAATTTTGTCTCTCCACCTTCTTCTGGGTCTGCTTTGTGTTCTTTGAGCTTCTCCTCTTACCCTTCAGAACTTTTCTTGAAGTATCTTCGTTCATTTTCCCAATGTTTCCAACAATACATATAACCTTCAAGTTACAATCATTCATTCAACAACCATTCAACGTTATGAAAGGGATGAACAAATGACATTATACAGTCCTTGTAATTCCCACTGTCCCACTATCCCTGCAGTAATGTGACTCTGAAGGGCCTGCCTTGCAATTATAATGTTGTAGCAAATGGCAGTCATCAAAGGGAAGCTGTCAGGAAATCACAAGTTGTGATCGCATTAGATCCTTGCTTAACTCACATCGTCCTTTCTTAACAATGGCAACTGGGACTGCTCGCTATGGTTAAGCAATGGGAATTCTGGTCCTAATTGCCGTCATAACCCAAGGATTACTATATCTTCTCCCCCTCCTCTCTCTGGTCCATAGTTCATCACTTTTTTATCACTGAAATTAATATTAGTCAACGACTGTAACAGAATGCAAAAATGACCTTGCGTAAAGGGCGGAAGAGCTAATGCCGAAGAAACAATCAGACAAGAGAAATAGGAGTCTGTGGTTGTTTAAAAGTCAAAGAAAGAAACTTAGGAAGGGCTCATCCTAATGGATCGAACAGTTAAAAGTGAAGGCAGGAGGTTTGTGCCTTCAGACTTGCAAGGTTTTGTTGACGTAGTCTTACAATATAGTAGAATTTGTTCATCATGTTCTATATGGTTCACCAGAAGGCTTCGGTAGGTCAGAGAACACTGTTTTATACCTGATATGATATGCTTTGTATTATGACCGGGATATTTTAATTTTAATCAAAATACTATCTTTTAAAGAAAAATCTGAAAGTCGTTTATTTTCCATTGAATTAAATGAGAAGGATTGAACTTTGCAGTAAATTCAATTTAATAGGTGCCCTAATCCCTCAGTTCTAAAAACAAACTAACCCAGAAATGAAAATAAAAGGGACAGAAAAGTCTTACTATTTCATTGTGTTTTCTTTATCCTTCAGTTCATCTGGTTTTACCATACGCTCATCCTCTGAGCCACTACATTTTCTTTATTAGTGTGATGAATGAATTATTGATTCCTGTTTGTGCATCTCCACATTACAACTGTAAACAGCTTATTTAACAATTAGTCAAGAAATGTAGTGCATTTAAGAAAAGATCATTTATTTTTTGCTTATCAGTTGAGCCAGCAAGGGCTGGCTTTCTGGCTCCTAGGAGTGAAATATTGTTGGTTAAGAGCTTCAGGAATGTCTAGGCTTGATTTAATGAAGTTTGATTACTCTACACACAGTACATGTGTTTACTTCCAGATTGTGTTAAAGAGCAATTGCTAGAATTTTTTTCCTTCACTGGCATTTCAAATAAACAAAAGAAAACAAAATAGAAAGGACTAAACTCAATTGGTTCATTTTGTTTTTGTTTTTTTCACTGCCCTACAAAAATACTATAGAACAAAACATTATTCTGAGACTTTCAAAGGCAGAAAAACCCACTGGCTTAAAATTTTTGAAGGGCTTGTTATAGAAGGGATTGGATTCTGATTGCTGCAGAATTGTGTGGAACTATGTCTTCCCATGATTTGAAAACTACTTTTGTTAATACAGCTTAAAATTGTCTTTGTCTTCTTTTTCTTCTTTTTTTGCAGCCAGCAAACCCTGCTGACTCTTTACTTTGTTTATAATCAACTTCTATTTTAAAGTTCTTTTTCAGCATGCATTGCTGACCAAAGAAAAGAGTAAATCAAATGCAAGCTACACTTGTGCTGTCTTCTAGTTTTATTACTATTCTTGCTTAGTGCGCCCCAGCTAAAGAGCATGGAGGGCAAGCAAGGCTAACTGAATTTTGAGATTGAGCAATGAACTCACTCAGAACTTATGGGACCCAGTAAAAGTCTGATAATCAGTTGCCCCCCCCCCCCCCCCCGAAGACCCCACATTCCTGACCTCCTGAAAAGAAGTTAAAACATGCTCTGTAGCCTAACATGGAGAACCCAAAGAAGCATTCAGTCGTGGGGCTGGTTGGTGGCCTGAAAGCCCTCCCTTCGCCTTTTAAATTAATTTTAACAGGTCTTGATAATTCTTGTCTCCTTCTAAAAAATAATTTTGAAATTGTAATTCTAACATTATAATTTTTACAGACTGTTTTTATATTCTGACATTTTATTGTACATCGCCCAGAGTTCCTCTTTGAAGGAGACGGGCAGTTTAGAAATGTGAAAAATAAATAAAAATAGATAGCTCTAATTTCTGAACACTGGCACCTGTCGGTAAAATCTAAATTGGGAATAAAGAACATGGCTTAGTCCACATATTGGCTATCTGCATGCCTTCCATAGCTCCAATGCATGTAGACCAGATAATTGGGCCATTCTTGGATGGGAGAGGGGGACCAGAAGATATAAAAGGACAAAAGGTTGGGCAAAATGTTGGGCCCTGAATGTTGTAGATTTTCAGACATTAAACAACCTGAACCCTCTTGGCTATTGGAACATAGCCCCTAGCATGCTTTACAAAACTTAGGCAAGCCCTTGAACCTCTAAAGGTTCCCTATCTCTAATAAGGGCACTTGTTTTTAATGCCAATGACTATTAACTAGATATTAACAGAACATTTCTTCAATTGAACATTAAATGATACATCAATTAATAAATAGAAATCTTACCCATACAAGCAAGAGAAGGTTTCTTTTCACTGTTCCACAGTAACCCAGCATTCCAATAATGATGAGGAAACAGCAAACTGCAATCATGACTGGATGGACAACTGGAAAATAAGTGGACACAACTGCCTCCTCCACTCTGCAAATAAATGAAACATAGATCAAGTTTATAGAGTAGAGCCCAGCTTTCCTACAAAGCAGTTTAGAAAATAGTATTCTTCTGGGGAAAGAATGCAGAAATTATTTTCTTATTTAAAAGATTCTGTTATCAGACGATAATGCCCTTTGAATCTAAATGAAAATAATCTACTATCTATCTATCCGCTAAAGTTGCTTGCATTCATTACCTAACAATTAATTTTGGAATTGCAAGTCACACTGCTATATCAATTTAAAATATGCACTGTGTACATCAAACTACTTTGGGATAAGTAAACTGAGTAAAGTATGAGCTACAATGAAATCTTCCAAGAAACAGAATATTAAATAACCTGAGAATTTGTTCTAAAAGAGGAGTGGACAATTCCAATTCTCACCACTCCTCTTTTAATTGTCAAAAATATGTGTACAATAGATTTTATTTTTTGCTTCTGGAAATGCAGTTCAGGTCCACAGATGACAGAGGAAAAAATGAGCTAATAATTTTCTTGAACTTCTTCATAGCAATCAGTCTAATTAACACACTAAATAAATCACTCAGAAATGACTTTTGCCAATATCACATGCTTCTCCAAGGCGTTTGTCTAGCAACCTTTAGAAAGTTGGACTAGGTGAGATTTGGAGTCAAACTGCACATTATTTTAATGATATAGGATGCAACACTGGCAAATACATCCTTCTCCTCACTTTTGTAGAACAAAGTACAGCAGAGTAAATGAATGGCCACATAAAGGACAAAAATAAGACTTTAACAATTTGAAATGATACAAGAAGAGAATAAAAAGATCACAGATCAAAGAGTTATGGTGGGTAAGTGCCAAACACATCACAGACAGAATAAAGCAAGATTTCATTGCTGATATATGCTTTTTTTTTAAAAGAACATGTTCTGCCTACTAAGAAACTCTTATTTACTTTAATAAATTCTGGACAACAGACAGCAGAGACACGCTGAGGTAACCTCAAAGCAACCTTTATTTCAATAACAGCAATAGACAACCATATAATGACAACTTCAGCACCACATTCTGCTTGACAGCTATTTATACTGGAGCTGTCAAGCAGAGCAACCAATGGGCTTACAGTAAAAGTCCCGCTTCAGCCAGGCTCATCTCAGCCCATGAGAGCTGCCCTTTGGTTACCAGGCTGACAGGTTGCAAGTCAAGGACTTTCGGCCGATCGCAAGTCAAGGACTTTACATACTTGGAGCTTCAGCTGTTATAACTGTATTGTAAGTGAAACTTCTATCATTCTGATTCTATCTACTGGTTTTCAGATTTCTGCAGTCCATGGCAGTTGTAGTCGCCATGGCCAATCATAAAACTTAACTCACCACTCCATCTACATCTCAGGATGCTCTCTACCACCTCACCTTATTTCTGTCTGTGTGGAGGAGGTGCTGATAGTGAGGTGCTAAGCATCTCACTATTACTTTTCAGTGCCTAAAAATGTGTTAGGCTTTAAAGGCTAATGAGTTGAGAAGTACAGCTATGGATTCAAGCTCTATTATAAGATCACACTAGCAGAATTTTGCAACATGACTATTCCCCTGCCTTCCTTTTACACTCCAGAAATCTGGGGGAGGGTACCCCTTCTAAAACACTTCCCTTCCACCTTCTGTGAACTTAGATATATTTTATAAGACAATTGTCCAGTGTGTGGCTCTTCTTCTGTCTCCCAAGGTCATTACAAAATGCCTTTGAGATGTCAGCAGGGCCCAGAAGCATTCCAGTAAGATGTTATACTTGGAGTTGATATTTTGCTTTCTTGCATGCAAACTTCCCATGCAAATTTCTTTATTTAAAATAAATTAAATAAGATTAAAAATAGTATCAGGAATGATGTAAACCTTGACAGAATCAAGGAAAATGGATAGGGGGATACTGGGAGTATGGAATCCTCTTTTGAGAAATCGCTCCATATCTTTGTTGGATTCTTCTGCTCAGATAGTCCAGTTAAATTGATCAAACATGCCTACCTTGTTTCTGCAGTTAAAGTGAGAACATTATTCAAGTAATCTCTCATCCAGGCAGAGACGCATAACACAGTGATGGACATCAACTGAAATAAAATAGGGATTTTGTTTAGCAAATACAAGATAGAGCGAGCTTAGTTATTTAAACAATGTTATAACCAGCATACCATTGCATTAAAAATTCTCTACTTAATGGCAAAGCAAATGTATCATTAAAGTACAGTCCTCTAAAGTAGCACTTTGCTCTTCTTTAATTTATTAATACTGTGAAAGAGAAAATTTCTCACTGGGACAATTTCAGTCTTGGCTGGTTTTCTTAGAAGTGCACAATCACATCTCAGGGACAAGAATAAGCTTTTAGCTTTTATTTTTTTGCTTGTGGTAAGATTAATATATCAGCAGAGATTTCACATGGAATTGGGGTAGAAAGCCAGCTGTCTGTGAAAGAAGCTGCCAGTCCCCCTATGTGTATGCAGTTATGAGTGCATAATTGTAAGATTATTTCTCCCAAAGAAGGAAAGCCATTCTTAAACAAGGATGAATGGAGGGGGGGGGGGCATTTCTGTTTGAAGCAAAATAAAGACCCAACTCATGAGAATTAGTTTATGGGTGCTGTTTTTAAAAAATCAACACTTGTTGTAAGGCTGAAAATTGGCAAAATCTAAAACCCATAGTTTTGTTATTAGACATGGATAATGAGCTGCCTACTGAAAACCAGGAATAGACATTAATAGTATAGTTTATTTAGCTCCCTAGGCACAATAGAGATAACACCCATATCCAGAGGAAAGCAAGAGGCAGATATTCCAGATTAACCACATCTCCCCTTTACTCTTCCCTTGTGTTTTGCCTTAAGAAAAAATAAACACAAATGTATAGGTTTATGCTCTCTCTCACAAGCAGTTAAACTGTATCAGATGCTATCCTGAACTAGCAAAAGAGTTTTCAACTGCCACTTCTGATCATTTTGACAATGTAATCCGGGATAACATTTCAAGCATCTTTAACAATGCCACTAGGTTTTACTCTTCACTCCCTTCAAGGGTAATGCAACTATGAGAAGAGCCAAGCTGATGGGTGAGGAAATATCATATTTAGCAGCATATAACAGAAATTCATAGGACAGAATCTTGTAATATTTGAAATAGAAGGCAAGATGTAACATGTTCCCTTGGCACATAATTGACTTTCAGCTATGACAGATATCAGATTGAAGTATGTAGTCAACAAAAGAGCTAGTTCAGGGGTCAGCAACCCATGACTCTGGAGCCACCCATGGCCCTTTCATCACTCTTTTGTGGCTCCCTGTCTCTGGTCAGCTCCACAATTGATAGGGCTTTCTGTTAGGATAGGTAGAGAAAAAAGGACACCACCCAAGGGGGAAACTCTATGGTGGGGGAAGCAGATTTCCAGTTGGCAGAGGAAAAAGGATGCCACGCTAGGAGGAGACTCTATGGTGGAGGAACCGGAGTTCTGGTCAGAAGAGGAAAAAGGATGCCGCACTAGGAGGAGACTCTGTGGTGGGGGAACCAGACTTCCGGTTGGCTCCAGAATTGAACAAGGAGAGGGTGCTTCCAATTAGGACCTTTGTGCTTTTTGAGTGTTTAAGGTTGCCAACCCCTGAGCTAGTTCATTAGTAGCCATTGCCTAGCTTTCCTTTCTTTTTTTTAAAAAAAGAGTGGTTCAGAAATTACTAAAGCTCTTTTCCACTGACCATTCACATTCTGGCAAAGCTTATATTTTATTCTATTGTGCAAAAATATTTACATCTTTACACATAATCCTTTAAACTATGCATACCTAACATCTATCTGTAGTTTCTGAGGAAGTGTTGATTTGCTTTCCACATATTCTAGACAGGATTACAAATGAATTACTGAACAATGAATGGTACCAGGCCCATAAGCCTAACATTTCCAATTTATGTGTAGGTGGCCTTTATAATTGTGGATGTCAACTCTAAAAATTCTCAGCAATGGCCTCACTGGCTGGGAAATTCTAAAAGTTGAAGTTTGCAAACCTGGAAGCTGCTTTAAAGAAATGGCTTTTAGTAATTCCTCATCTAAAGTAGGCTTGCTTTCTCCTTGCCATTATCCTTCCAATTCTGCTTTTAGCACTGGTCATTTGTCCTCTTGGTGTTGACACATCTACCAAACCACTAGAGGGAAGACAAGACAAATGGGAGATGTTCATCTTTGATTACTCTTTACATACTAAGAGTAGGTTGGTGAAGAGGCAGCAAGAACAAGGAGAAAGAGAAAGAAACATGGCTGAGAAAGTGCAGGCATTAGCAGATAGCTAACAGTTCTAACCATAGATAATTGTCTTAAAAATGAATATGCCAAAAAAGCAAGATTTTAAGTTGCTTTAGACAGCTGTCATCATCAAGCAGCCTCAACTATTTTTTGATTGACGGACAGGCGGATGGATGGGAAATACAGTAAATGCTGTCCATCTAACAATGACTCGACATCTTACATATAGTTAAAAAACATAAAACAAAAGTCCCATAGTTATACATAAAAACTGAGGTGATCACAACATATTCCAATTCAAAATCAGGCCCAAACTCTGCCTTTTCATTTCAAAGAGCAAGCAAGGCTTTAGTCAAACTGCATCGCAGCCTCAGGGACAATTCCAAATTCTCTCTGAATCCCCAAAGAGTCCATTAGGCCCATGAGGGGTACCAATTCAATAGATCCTTTCTGCATGAAGTAAGGGTGGCTGAAGAGAACTCCAAGGTCAACAAATAGTGATCTGGCCATGGAGGGTATGTATGGTAATTTCCACATCATGTTGCCGCTGCCATAACACAAAAAAACAAATCTAGCATGTGACTGTTGATGTGTTATTGGGATCCTGAATATGAGTTAGGTCCATTGTTGCCCTAGCAGTCATAAATCTCCAAGCTACCATGGGCCCCTGGTCTGGGAAAGCAAGTTAAAATCCCCGAGTACCATCAGTCTGGGGAACTTCATTGCCAACCTAGCCACTGCCTCAAATACTTCAGATAAGGAAGCCAATACACTGCAAGGAGATTGGTATAGTAGCAGCATCTCTACTCCCTAAAACCCAACCTCACTGGCAGGCTATTTGCAGAGAAGCATCTCTGAAAGCCACCACAGTATGATGATTATAGTCACGTTGTGTCCCCATGCCATATATGAAACCCAAATAGGCACATTTCCAGTAAAGGTTTCCCCTTACACCTTCGCCAGTCAATTTAATTATAAGCAGTTGACCCCAGGAATTAGGCTGGACATTGCTTTGCATTTGATTCCAAAATGCTATCTCAGAGTACACAGAATCACAAACATAAAATTGTCCTTAAAAGCATCAATCGTATGTTACACTGCTCTGAAGCACTATTCTCAAATTATTTCTAAAGTGCTGCACAACTCTAATAAAAGTGTCAAGAAAAATCTAAATGAAACTATTGCAGAAAGTTCCAAATTATACAGTTATACTTCAGGCCAAGATACTATGCATACAGATCATAGGCATTTCCCAAAACACTTAAATGAAAATAATTCACTGACTTCTCTACTCAAGTGCACTACCGATTGATATTTTCACTGTTATAAAAAAAACTTTTAAAGAAAATAATTGCTTTTGAATGTATTCTTTTCTAGTAAACTATATATGAAAAATGTACACTACACAGCCAAGAAAATATGATGTTAGAATCTAAGAAGCAGAGATTCACATCGGCCCCAGACCCAAGGAGCTTTCAGGTCAAACAGGCGGTGGAGCGGTTCAGCCACAGAGGCCTTGTAGGGCAGGAACATGGCATAGAAATTAAGCAGTCCAAGGAAGGCTTAGAGTTCAGCTCTCGTGGCCGGAGTGGGAGCTTCCAAAATAGCTTTGGTTTTGGACGCAGTGGGATGGATGCTCTCTGCATCCACCAGGAAACCTAGGAATTCAACCCGGTCTACAGCGATCTGGCATTTTTCCCGCTTGACTTTCAGTCCCATTTGTTGAAATTTAGTTAACACTGCGCGCAGTCTGGACATAAGTTCGGCATGGCAGGAGGCTGAAATTCGGACTTCGTCAAAGTACGGGATGACGCCACTGAGTCCATGGAGCAACAGCTCCATCAAGCTCTGGAACAAGCCTGGGGCAATACTGACCCCTAACTGTAACTGGCGGCATTTGAGGGCGCCCCGGTGCATTATGATTGTTTGGGCTTCGGCAGCTTTGTCAACCAGCAGCTGCTGGTACGTCTGGGCAAGGTCCAACTTCGCAAAAATGGACCCTTCGCCCAAGGTGTGAAGATGCTGGACCACCGGCACAGGGTAGGTGTTGGACGGCAGCGCACGGTTGATGGAGCAGCGGTAGTCAGGCAGATCCTGATGCTGCCATCAGGCTTGATTGGCATGACAATAGGAGTCTCCCATCTTGCATGGTCCACTGGCTCAAGGACCCCTTGCGAGATGAGCTTGTCCAGCTCTGCGTCCACTTTAGATTTGAGGGCAATTGGCACTCTTCGCAGCTTTATACGGATGGGAGGTACTGACGGATCGAGGTTGAAGGCTATCGGCGTGCCCTTGTACTGGCCCAGCTGACCGTCAAACACAGCGGGAAACTCTTTAACCAAACAGTCTAGGTCAGATTGCTGAACACTGTGTATGCCACTGATTTGAAGGCCGAGGGCGTCAAACCAGTCCAGCCCAAGGAGACTGGGTAGCACTCCTTCAACAACAATAAGTGGTAGCCTGCCCTCAAACCCTTTGAATTGGACATTAACTTTGCTAGTGCCAATCACAGGGATCAGGTTTCCCTGATAGTCTCTTAAGAGTCAGATTGCAGCTGTTCAGGCGGCGCTTCACGAATTTTGGAAGTAGTCTTTTTATGGTGCTCCAGGACACAATGGAGGTGGCAGAGCCGGTATCGAGCTCCATTTGACACGGAGCCCCTTCGATGTGCACCGTCAGTTGGATCTTTTTCTTGATGCTGTGGCACGATTGCCAGTTGATGGATTGATGTCTCGGGGTATTGCGAAGGATTGCGTGACAGTCAACCCTCAGTTTCTTTGGTCCCTCTGGCACCCAATGAGGGCTTCGACTCTTGGCGGCCTGGAACCCTGGGGTGTTCATCGGCTGGGAGGCCCGGCACACTCTGGCAATGTGCCCTCTTCTGCCGCAGTGCTGACAGAGGGCTTGTCTAAATCTGCACTCAGCTCTTTCATGGTTGCCTCCACAACCGATACATGCAGATTTAGGTTGCCCTTGCCTCTCACATAGCTCTTTTTGTTTGCCAGGTTAAGGCAGTTTATGTCCTCCTCCTCCCCTTCAGACTCTGAATCTTCGATTACTTCCCCTTGGTGAACTGCAGCTGTGCAGGACATTCCCAGGGGGTCAGTAATAGTGAAGGTTTGGTGCTGCTTAATGGTAGCTAAGGAGGTCGAGGCTAGTTCTGCTGCTCGGGCCTCATTTAATGTGGACTGTAATGACAGGTCTGCCTTCGCTATGGGACGCCTCTGTAACCTCAAGTCACGGATGCCACACACCAGCCGATTGAGTAAGGCTTCGTCAAGGTCTCTAAATTCACAATGGAGGGCTGCCGTTCTTAGCGTGGCCACATAATTATTGATAGTCTTGCCCTCTTCTTGGTTTCCGCTTTGATGGGGTCTGGGGCTGTGAGACCCCTTGCTGTGTGGAAAACATCGGAGCCACAAACTGACAGGAAAACCACACATTTTCTTTCGTCAGTTAATTCAGTGAAGTCGTACACGACCAGGAAACATTCGAACCAGGCTATATATGACTACCAAGTCTCGGAGCCCTGGCTGAATGGGGTGAACGTTAGGGTGGCCATTCCTGTCAGAATCAGCAGCGACGTCTCGTTACGAATGTCAGAGCTCGGTTCCCAATCGTGACTTCAACTAGTGACTTCAGCTCGCAGTGACCAGCTCTCTCTTGACCTCAGTTTGGCGATTCCACCTTTATCGCCAATAAAGTGTACTAGGACAGTGGGTTATGGCCGAAGTAACTGAGGCAGAGGCAGGAACAAAAGACTAACAAGTTTATTCCCTAGCTAGCAAATGGAACCGGCTTGAGACAGGAACAGCACAGCTTCCCATCTGATAGCTCCCTTTTTATACTTGGGGCTGTCAGCTAGTCAGCCAATCAGCTATCGACTATCTTCCGCCGTTACACAACTTTGGTGAGCACGCTCAGAACGTGACACCATCATTTAGCCATTTTATTTTCACAGAAAATTTTATTATTTCCTCATTTATCAAATGTATATAGCTGCCTATCTCGGAAAGCAAGTGACTCTGCAACAAAACTGAAGAACGGTTAATAAACAAGCCACTATTTTAATTATTATAACACATTAAAAACGATAAAACCAAAGATGAAAAGAAAAAATAAGTATTAGGAAAAGAGATGTCAATAATAATGGAGCCACCAAACTGATGGAATCCCCCACGAGTTCCCTGACTGATAGCACAGTCAGGCCTTAAGGGTCCTTTAGAAAGTGATAAGTGATAAAGCAAACATTCCATAATGCCTAGAGCAGGGGTGTCAAGCTTGATTTCATTGAGGGCTGCATCAGAGTTGAGTTTGACCTTTGGGGGGGGCAGGGTGAGTGTGGCCAGCTTGACATTCGTGTTGGGGGCACCTTTAGTGGCCCGAGCACTCTGTCAGCGAAAATGGAGCTTGGGAGAGCCACATACAGCACTTGTGAGCTCTATTTTCAGCTGTGATGGCCTCCTAGAACCCTCTGTCAGAAAAAATGGAGCTCAGGAGACCTCCCGAGTTCCGTTTTTGCTGGCAGAGGCACCGTGGGCCAGTCTTTCACTGTTTCCAGGGCAGCCCTGTGGGCCAGATCTAAGCACCCCATGGGCTGGATCTGGCCCCCGTGCCTTGAGTTTGACACCACTGGCTTAGAGTCTGCCAATGTAGCTCCCTAGTGGATGAAACCCATAACATACCATCTCTACTGGTGGGACGGATTTGGTGGGACGGGCAATGCAATCAAGCAGAAGATGTCCCTCAGACAACCCAGTCCTTGTGGAACAGAGGTATAATGTGTGTACTGGAAGAAACACTTATTAATGCCTCCACAAAATATCAAAATATAATTGGAACTACCATATATAAATGTTATAAACTGATAAAGTCAGATAGTGAGATGAGCAGTATATAAATTTAGTAAATACATTTAATAAATATATAGCAAATGCTTTTTATGGATTTATATATTTTATAGTATGTATAAATATTTTATATATTTTAATATAACTATTTTGTGATATTCTTTGTTTAATTAGAAACTAAGGAGCCAGCCAATCCAGAAACATGGGATTTAGAGAAGGGAACACAGGAATTAGACCACAGTGGCCCACCATAAAGCAACAGTCATTTCATTTAGAAATTTTGTTAAAATTTATTTGACAGTATCAGGATAGCTATGACTATTATGGATCACCAGAAACACATTACTCTGGATAATACCCCCTCCCCCAAAGAAAAGAATCTGGTTATTACCCAGCAGAAGATGACATATTAATGGAAGCCATCTGGTATCTGGATTATATATTCAATATGCACTTTTGGCTTTTGACTGCAAGGGAAAGGGGGAGCATCAGCCCACACAGCATCTGTGCTTCCAACATAATTTGTTCTTCTCAACACTTCCTCCTACTGAATTTTGAAGATTTCCAGATGAATGTCTCATCTGCATCTAAGAATTCCAATACTACATACTCCACAATTATCCAGGAGTTTGGTAAATGTACAAGATAAAACCTAATCGCCACATCCTTATCAGCATTAAATTAAAATTAGAACAGGCATTTATTACAATGAGAGCTCAAACTCCTATGTAAAAAAAAAATAGCCTTCACAACATTATGTCTTTTTCACACAGGGATCTCTTTTCAAACAATGCCAATAAAACAAAACCACAACTCCTACAGCCTCTCAAATACAGTACCAATTTATTCCATATGATTCGACCTTCAGTCAAAATATGCCAGAGATCTTGTATAGTAAATTAGGTCACAAATTGTGGTTAATCTGAGTACATCATAAATTAGGGTCTTCAGGTTTTCTTCTATGCATGAAGGAACCTATTATTCACACAGTAGGGAATCCTCAATAACACCCAGATGTTTCAATCATAGAAGAGTTTAGGGAACTCTTGCTTAAGCCGAACTTCAGCTATGATCATACCCCAGGACAAGTCAGATCAAACTGAAATTCAAGTTTTAGCTCAGATGGTTCTGACCCTGCAAACCAGAGGTGGTATGTTGCTGGTTCACACCAGTTCAGGTGAACTGGTAGTGGGGGCGGCCCCTCCACGCACCCACATGTCATCGCAGACGTTCTGCGCATGCGCAGGTTATGCGCATGCCCAGATGTGCGTTCCCACTACCAAACCGGTAGTGAAGATAATAGGATACCATTACTGCTGCAAACGTTCCGAAAAGTTCATCAGGTGTGGGTAAGATTATTAGTTGAGCCCACTTTGGATGGGATTATGATTGATAATTTTCAGGGACCTCAGTTATAATAGCAATATTGCCCTTTTTAAATAAAACATTGAGTATTACAACACATTTTTGTATTATTTAATCATCTATAAACACAAGGTTTAAATAGGTAGCTATATAGATTTTAAAAATAAATCAGATCAAATGGTGGTGGATTATATATGATGGAATGTTTCTAGAGGTATAGAGTTGTACCAGTTACAGATGATACTCATGTTACAACCACTTGTTTAACTATTGTTTCAATTTATGGCAGCTCTGAACAAGTAGTACTTACAACTGTTCCTCAGACTTTCAGCTGTTACAACATCCCCACAGTCATGTAATTAATTGTCAGCTTCTCACAAATGGGGAAGCTAGCAGAAGATCACAAATGGAAACCACCTACCATCCTCACTTAACAACGGCACCAGATTCACTAAACAGCAGCAATCAGAAAAGATGGAACTGCTGTTGCTAGACAAGAAGTCATGTGACATAAACTTTATAACCACATCACTTAGCAATGCAAATTCTAGTCCTAATTGCAGTCATTAACTGAGGACTACTGAAATTAATAAAATATAAAAAAAAACTGCAGTTAAGAAACTAGTATCTAAAAAATAAAGATAAGTTAGGAAGAATTACTCCTAACTTATAAAGCTTTCTACAATTATATTTGAGTTTTAAAAGTTCTTTAAAATGCATTTTTGCTGCAGTTGGTGCAGCCAGACATTTCCAGATGTTACAAAAGGGAATGGTTATATTTTTTCATTTGTGAAGCAGTTATCCAACTTCTGTCTTATCTTCCCCTCCCTCATTATCAATCCATCCACTCCCACATTTCTGGTGTCTGAGCAAAATCTTTCAAAGATTACCAACTATGATAATAGAGAATACTCTGAATGTGAGCTGTTTTGTAACTGGAACTCTAAATCATAGCCCCACCATGACAACAGAAAGGAAAAATTGATTTGGGGAGGAATATATGTCAATCTGTTGCAGAAAAACATTAAGTTGTTTTGAAGTGCACATGATAAAATCTGAACATGCTTGGCCAGCCCTCCTTACTGCACATTTTTAGAAAAATTTTAAGAGCATAAATTTGTAAGCATGGATTGCCTTTTCTTCTCATCAGCCAGCAGTCTTTAGGAAAAGACAAGAAATGGGGTAAAAAAAACCCTGGAGCCCTCTTGAACTCTGTAGCACAACTGAACTGATGTAGAGTAATCCCAATTTTTCTAGAACCTGAGATCCTGATCAAACTGTGGTTCTGCTATTATCTTTTCTCCAATCCCAATTGTAAGAGTACAATGCAATGAGTTTAGCCTAGCTCCTTCATGACCATAGTTAAGCAAAAGAGAACTTCAAATGGATCACAGCTACTAAAATGGGAAATATTTTAAAACTTCAGTTTTCATCACCAACCCTAGGCATTTTGTATCTTGAAACCACCTGAACAATTTTGAACAATTTGTTATGTTGGACAATTTCACTGAAATCAATTAAACTGCTTTCCATTGCACTTTGTGGTCAACACTTAACACTTATTGTATTTATACTGTCTTTATACAATCCTTATACTAGAATATAAACAGATAGCTTTCTTTGGGTTGTATTCATTATGCAGCAACCACAATCATTATAATGGAATTTATTTTGATCACAAAAATATGCTTAAGGCTTTGGGCTATGCACTTCCACATCAGAAAGTTAGTTATCTCTCATCACATCTGGGATAGAACTAAGCTTAACAAAATTAATTAAATTCACATTCAATCACGATAAGGAGAACATGGATTGTCATTTTCTTTGCAAATGCTACATTTTATTTAAAATGTTAATATTTCAGGGCTGTGAAGTTCTAAACATATTCTATATATTTCCATTAAGCTATATTATAAACACAACAGCAGCCAATATTTTGTTTTAACCTGTTACAAATGACTGCTCATTTTGTATCTTGAAACCACCTGAACAAGGCATTTTGTATCTTGAAACCACCTGAACAATTTTGAACAATTTGTTATGTTAGCTTCCGGTTTCATTTAAACCGTCAAAACAATAAATATTCATCACCATCCACTGTTACGTTCTATTTTTGCTTGATGTACTAACTATCACAATTGCCTTAGAAAGAAGCACTGAAGCCATGGATTTTCAAGCTACATTTGCTCAATTTAAATCAGACGCTTGCCTAATTTGTCGTTAAGTATATTAAAAAAAGCCATTACCACAGCATTATAAAAGTTATACTCTTATTAATTCATATACCTTTTACAGAAGCATTTAACTTTAATTTTAAAAGTTATACAGTAGTTTCTTCTTTTATCTATCGCACTGAGAAGGTTTGAGGCTTTGGAACAATGCTATAATACTTTGCAGGGAAAAGATCTGCCATCGATAGACGTTTCTGCTGCACTAAACTTACTGGAAGGAGAGAGAGCCCAAATATGTCCCAAAGTCAATCATTATAAGAAAAAGTTTATTCATTTGTTACCTCTTTAGTAATCTATTGGAAATAGGAGAGATTCTTACTGAAAAATGAATGAAGGAATGAGTAAGGAATGAAGTAATGACCTGTATTCCCTCAAGAATTTTAAAGGCTGAATCTATTTAATCAGAAATAATGCAACGGATTGCAGTGGAGATTTTAATCTCTTCTATTGACAACTGAAAGCAATCAGGCCCTAGGTACATATGAAAGACATTAATTAAGAAGACATAGAGCTGGTCCATTTCATTCAAGTAGCATTCTAGGAAAGAAAATTGATGTGGATTTTGATGAGGATCCCATCCCAAATACTTTCTGTATATAGAATACAGTATTTCTTACTGAGTTCTATATCAGAAAAGAAGGAAATAGGTTAAATTTGTGAAAGGGCTGTGGTTATCAAAAGTTATAAAGCTGCAGAAGAATTCATTACACTTCTTTGTAAATAAGAACAGTTCAACTAACGTCTGAATGGTCACGTTAAGCAGCAATGTCCAAAGCAAATTGCAATGGCACTAAAATGACAAGTGCACAATATCAGCATACAAATACTATGTTGATGGACTTTGTATCTTAGACCAGCATGCAAGCTTTCAGTGCCCCTTCCCCCAGGAGGCCTAAAGGCAATGCACTTCAATATCCATTGAAGAAGATGTTCCAGAAAAGGGGAAGAGTCATTACTGGAAGACACTGGTCCTAATTTTATTCTAAGAGACTCTAACATCTGCCATACAGTTTGAACACCTTTAACAGCTTCAATATAAGACAATGTGGGAATTTAATTCATTCAGAATAGAGCTGAAAGGGACCTTGGAGGTTTTCTAATCCAACCCCTTACTCAAGCAGGAAATAAATGGCTGTCCAGTCTTCTTCAAAACATCCAGTGTTTAAAGCACCCACAACTTCTGAAGCCAAGCAAAAAATGGCCAAAATCAACTTTGTTATAATTTTATCCCGCCTTTATTTCTTTGTTAAGTAATGCGAGACAGCAAACATACATAACACTAATTCTTCCTCATATTTTCCCCACAACTACCCTGTGAGGTGAGTTGGCCTGAGAATGTGACTGGCCTGAGGTCACCCAGCCAGCTTTCATGCCTCATATGGGCTAAGATTCCCAGTCTCCTAGCTTCTAGACCAGCACCTTCACCACTACACCAAACTGGCTCTCATCCAGAGGTGGTATTCAGCCAGTTCTGACACATTATGAGAACCAGTAGTAGAAATTTTGAGTAGTTCGGAGAACAGGCAAATAAGCTGGCCCCACCTTGCCCTGAACAGGAGAACGGAGCTGGAAAGCAGGTTAGTGGGGTGGGGAGGGAATAGGGATTTTGCAGTATCCTTTCCCTGCCACGCCCACCAACCCACACCCCACAAAGTCATGGCACACCCACAAAGCCACGCCCACAGAACCGGCATTAAAAAAAATGAATCCCACCACTGCTCTCTTCCGAAACCATCGGAAAAATATCTTTCAATAGTTGTGAGAAATGCTACAATAGAAAATTCTTAATTCGCTTGCTTCTGTGTTCTAAAGTAATTCAAAGCCAGCTACACCGAGAACAACTTACAGCAATTTATTCATGCAGCAATAGCAATTACTTTAGCTAAGTACACACAGCAATGTTTCCAGCCTGCTGTTTTGGGAACCCAGATATTCTATTCTATTATTCTGATCACGGAAATGACTTCTACACTATGTAAGGGCCACTTAAAAGTTCTGTCAACAATCCCATATTTAAATGGAGTAATAAAACAGGAACAATTTAGTCAATTTCCAAGTCTACTACATGGAAAACTGATTAAGGTTGCTTTAATGAAGAAATACTTCCAGTATTTCTAAGACATTACTCTCAATTCTGTTTTAATTGGAGAAAGCTTTGGGACATTGATTGTTCTGTTTAGGGAATAATATGAACTTACCTCAAATTAAAAAAATGTTCTACACGGAACCTTTATTCCACTCTCCTTTCAAGCAGTAAAATAAATGTTATCTGCCTAAAGAAGAAAAATAAATCCAACTAGAAATTGTGTGGATGGTGTAATTCTGAGTTACAACCATAATTGAGCCCAGAATTATGCTTTTAAATTATGTTGGTTGTTACGGGGATCACCAAGTGACCACACCATATTTTACAATATTTTTTGCCATAGTTAAGTGAATCATAGCAGTAAGAGAACACTGTGGTCATTAAGCAACCTGGGCTCACTAGGCACCCCCTCCAGTTAATAGAATAGAATATAGAATAGAATAGAACAGAATAGAATAGAATAGAATAGAATAGAATAAGAGTTGGAAGGGACCTTGGAGGTCTTCTAGTCCAACTCCCTGCTTAGGCAGGAAACCCTACAACACTTCAGACAAATGGTAATCCAACATCTTCTTAAAATCTTCCAGTATTGGAGCATTCACAACTTCTGGAGGTAAGTTGTTCCATTGATTATTTGTTCTAACTGTCAGGAAATTTCTCCTTAGTTTTAAGTTGCTTGTCTCCTTGACTAGTTTTCACCCACTGCTTCATGTCCTACCCTTAGGTGGTTTGGAAAATAGCTTGATTCCGTCTTATTTGTGGCAGCCCGATATATTGGAACACTGCTATCATGTCTCCCCTAGTTCTACTTTTCATTAAACTAGACATACCCAGTTCCTGCAACCCTTCTTCATATGTTTTAGCCTCCAGGCCCCTAATTATCTTTGTTGCTCTTCTCTTCACTCTTTCTAGAGTCTCCATATCTTTTTTACATCGTGGCGACCAAAACTTAACGCAGTATTCCAAGTGTGGCCTTACCAAGGCATTATAAAGTTAATTAAATTAAATGATCCCTGCAGACATTAAACAAATCCATTAGAAGAACACACCGATTTCCAACAAAAGACTTATAGTGGTCACCTGTCCACAGGATGCTGCAAATAGTATCCAAAATGCAATCACATCTGACCATGGACGGGGCGGGGATCAGAATTTCAAGTCCAGGTCATACTTAGCCTTGAGGAGGGCCATCATAATTTTGAATGGTCACTAGCAATTGGTAGTAAATTGCCACATTTTAATTCAATGTATGATAACTGAGTTTCAAATCTTAGCTTAGATTAGCCATGTTGGAGAAGGCTGTTTTATCAATTCTGGAATATTTCAGTAAGATTTATACTGATGGCCAGTTGACCATTTAATTCAAGACAAAGATGATGCTATGTAGTGGGGATTAGATTTTGTTCTTGGAATGTTGTTGATTTTCTTCTATGGTTAGAATCTTCTTTGCTTGGCTTTGACTTGTGAACCAGTTTACCTTTTCTCAGGCAAGTTGGATCTGGTCATAGTAACACATATCAGGGCATCATTACTAAACCTTAGTAGGAACCAAGCCTTTCATGGTGTGGAACTGTTCATAAGGAATTGCACTTTAATTGGTGCAAAGTCCAACACACAGAGGATTTTTAGAGACTGCTTTTTCAGATCATGTATTGTTTGTATAGCAATTGTACTAGCCCAACTATAATTAATCTTGTGAGAAAATATCTTCAATTAGGATGTCTACTATATTTAAGTAAGAGTAGTCTAGTTTTTAGGGGACGTGGTGGCTCAGTGGCTAAGACGCTGAGCTTGTTGATCAGAAAGGTCGGCAGTTCAGTGATTCAAATCCCTAGCGCCGCGTAACGGAGTGAGTTACTTGTCCCAGCTTCTGTCAACCAAGCAGTTTGAAAGCACATAAAAATACAAGTAGAAAAATAGGAACCACATTTGGTGGAAAGGTAACAGTGTTCCGTGTGCCTTCGGCATTTAATCATGCCAGCCACATGACCAAGGAGATGTCTTTGGACAGTGCTGGCTCTTCGTCTTTGAAACAGAGATGAGCACCACTCCCTAGAGTCGTTTTACTATATTTAAGTAGTAGTAGACTATTTTTATCATATGAACCTTTTTTAAAATAAAAAGGTAATCCTGTTTTATACACCATCATTTGAACTGTATCTCAACTGTATCTGACCAAAAAAAAGCAAACTTGTTCCATTTCTAATTGTTTTTAGATAGCTATTTTTTATTCAGTTTAACTTACATGGGACTTAATTATCCCAAGATTACAATCCTCCACGATCTCCGATTCCATCTTTAACCCTGTTTCTTTCAGTGACTTCACTGTTGTTGTTTTAATTGTATTGTAACCCTGGATTTCATGGATGTGCTGAAATTTCATCTAGAAAAAGGTGCATGTACTGTGTATGTTTAGAAAAATACACATAGAAAACATGGAAACTGAAAGCATCTAATAATTCATTTGAATTATTCATATATCTAAACCAAATCCAACAGTCAATAGGTTCAATAAGTGGACGATTTGATTGCCAGAAAATTTCATAAAGAAAGGAGATTTCTGTTTCTTACATTTGAGAGAGAAAAGGGAAGAAGATACCAATCAGAATGGTGATTTTTCAAATTCTGTTGGAAGTCAGATCTGCGTGGTTTAAACATCCAACACGGAATCTTTATTCTCAATGGAGCCATCTATTCACATTAAGCCAAACTTGGCTTAAATAGAACTGCTGAACTACATACAGTCAATTATACTGAGATTTTGTAAGTTTTCCAAAACATTATGCAATTCATTTGATTGACTTTGGGTAACACAGTGTCCAACATCGTTGCATTGTAATACTGAAGCACTGACACTTTTCCTTCCCACCCAATTTTAAACATCCCTTTACATATGTTACAGTTGTTCACACATTAAAAATGCATTGCAGCCGTGTGTATGTACTTATGTGTGTTATTTTTAGGCATGAAGAATACATGAAGCTTGTCAAATGTTGGATTTTATTGATGAAAAGATACATCTCTGGGTATGTGTGAAGCAATTAATTCTGCACATAAAGTAGCTTAATTCAAACATAAAGTGGAATTTTTCTAAACTGGGTTATTTAAACCATAGTTTAAATAGACAATGAAATGGTACTGTTGAGCCATTGTATCAATTCCATTAATTTTAATCTCTGCTGTAACCATATACAGTATATTCTTAATATGCCTCAGCAATATAATATGCCACCCAAGCTTCCAACTTCAAAGTATTTCTTTGATGTATCTGGACATTGCATCTTCTTCAGTCTTAATGTCCTTGTGTGTTAATTCAATCCTTCCTGAACCAGGCAACCGCCAAATGTTTTGAATAATAGTTCCCATAATTTAATTTAATTGGGCACCACCTGACTCTACAATGTAACAATAAAATTAAAATACCACAACAATTTGAATAACAGTAAAAAAAAAAAAAAAAAACCAAGTACGGAGCAGATAAAGGACATGATGGCAAATCTGACAAGCAGGGATAATCAGAGTCACATCCAAAACATCTGGAGGATATAAGGATTTGCAATTTTGTGCCAAATTCAAATGCATTATTCTGCAGAGCTGCTACAGCAAAAAACAGAATGGCATTTTTAGCACCTATATTTTTTACTTCCATAGCTGGCAAAGAACTGAACATGGGAAGAACAAGAGAATCAATCAATATCTTTGGTCTTGGCTTGACAGTATGCATGATCTGGGACTTGTAAAAAATATAGCATTTATATGTTTTCCCAGAAACATACAGTAAAACTTAGAAGGAAATTTATAGCCTTTTGGATATGTAATATATGAATGTGTTTTACATTAGCATGACAAGAAAATAATTTAACACTAAAAGCAACTTCCAAAGCTTAAGCAATAGCCTTTCAGAAATGACAGAAATGTTTCAGATTCTTAGTTAAGACTCTAGGAATGCTAAGATTACATAGGAGATTTTATGCGGTCTGTTCCTAAAATAACAGCAACCAGTAATTAGTTGGTAGAGAGAATGTTCACTGATAGAGCAAGTGAACCAATTAGACTGAATTACATTCTGATTAATTGAGAAATATATCCCGTGATAAGTCTTAAAGATACTAGCAGGACAGTATATTACACTTTATTTATTTCTTTTACTAGGAGACTATTTTACTATGCTATTTTAAAAAATGCTGACTCTTTTCCTGAAAGGATGATTGGCCTTCCCTCCAGGAAAGGCAGGACATCCTCTTAAGTAAATAATTACGTAAGGTCAAGATCCCTGGCCCAGCCTGTCCCTGACACTGGATAGTTCCAAATGCTGAAAAATATAACTGATTATAGACATATCTCAATTATTTATTCAGCATAACTTTCTCATGCTTTGTTGTTCATTTCTAGCTTTTGACAATCAGTAGTACAGGATATCCTACGTTTTAAGCCACGGGTTTTGTCTTGCCTGCTGCCATCAAATTCCACATTTATAGACATGACACATTTTGAAGATATCTTTATTGTTTCTGCATTGCATGAAAGTGTATATCATTTTATCTTGCTCTTTTTTCCCAGATAGTTTCTGCTGGTTTTGTGAGCTTCTGCCTGAAAAATTACAGCCTTGGTTATAGGAAGCCCCTTTTGTGTCTCCCAATATCCTATTTAAGATCAAAATTGAATGTGTTGCTTGAACAACATCCAGCTCTGAAACATTTTACTTACAATTTGAGAATTGCCTATATGGCCTATAAACACTATATTATAAGCTTGGAAAGATCAGAAACCAAACTTTCCTCTATAATGAATCCTAAAACAACTGTCTTCTGAAAACCTGCTGTAACAAGCCTGGGTTAAAACAAGCAAGCAAACAAGACTAGTTTGAAACATCAAGTTCAGGCCTGCCTTGAACAGACAGTTGTTAACAAGGAATTTCTTGAACAGATTCATCTCTGGCTATCTTATTTTTTTCACTGAAGCCAGGAAGAACACACACACTCACCCATGTAAAAGCCCTCCCGATACAGCAAGTATTCTACAGATGATTGGATTCTGGGTACCATCCCTAGTCAATGGATTGAGCTTTTTCTGGCCCAAAGGAAAGACTTGGCATTTGACAGGTATTCCCGAATATCTTTTGAAAGATCAATAGGTAAAACTAAGATGGAAACTCTTTTTAATTTAACTGTAACTGAAATATATGAAATATATTAAATATTTAGTTACTAATCATGTAATCATTATTTGATCATTTCCTCTTCCTATTATGTTAAAATTAATTCTAATCACTTCAGGGGCATTTTAGGATTACATCAAAGCCTTCTAGAAGCTTGTATATTGTTGGGGACCAGATGGTGTTTTTCTTTTGTTTTGTAGTATCCTTAATCTAAAGCTCTGTTTCTCAACCTTGGCAACTTTAAGTCCTGTGGACTTCAACTCCCAGAATTCCCCAGCCAATTCTGGGAGTTGGAAGTCCACAGGACTTAAAATCACTAATGTTGAGAAATACTGATCTAAAGACTTCAGGACCGGTCCCAGGTTTCGGGAGTCTCTGGGCAAAAGGCACTCAAATGGGCTTCCTTTGCTACAAGAACCTAAGAAGTGCTGAGTAGTAGCGTAATCAGAGGTGGGTTGCTCCCGGTTCAGCCCAGTTTGGCCGAACCGGTAGTGGCGGTGGCAGGAAGTTCCACCCACCCGCACGAATGCTTCTGAGCATGCGCAGAAGGGTCGTGCATGTGTGAGAGTGCATGTGTGCACACAAGCGAACCGGTAGTAAAACTGGTAGAAAGCCACCACTGAGTGCAATGTCTCTATGCTGAATGAAGCTACATTGGGATTTCTGTGAAATTCAATCCCTAACGCTAACCCAAGCCATTTAAGGTACATAAAACAAAAGTTAAGGGACCATAATTGACATTGCTTCTGAGTTAAAGCTCCAACCTGCATCCCATTACCGAGGAAAATTATATGGGGATGAAGAAGCCCTTTTCTTCTAGTTAACAGAACTTAAAATCGAAATATTTAAAATGTGGTTAGCTTAATCTTAACATACAACCATCTCTTTGTGCTATTCATACCTAATTTATTTACCTAATTTTCATAATGTGTTTCTTGGCCTTAAAGATTTTCATGATCCTGTTCTAATGCAAAACCTGGGGTTTTAACAATAGGAGCTTCAATGTTCACATTTACCTTTATGCCCTTAAAATGTTTCTTCATCCTCTTTTACTGGCATGAATAATCAGGATCAAACAAATACATATCTTTGTCCAAGACTCTAGAGCAACTATTGTCTAGCCATCTAAATCTTGTGCCCAACGTAGAAGAACAACCAATGTCTGTGGTCTCTGATGCATTCTATTAAAAGGAAGACCATTCATTTTAGTGAGATATTGGTTTCTTTATAAGGAAAAAAAGTATATAGCTGGTATATCAAAATCTTTTCATTGCTAATGCCATAATATTCAACTCTGAAATAAGTAAGGGTGAAAGTCAATCTCACAGCATGCTTTAAAAATACTTTGAATATTGGCCATTAATTTCAATAGTGAAATTAATAAAATAGTGAAATATTTCACAAAATATTCTGAAAGCAGTTCATAAATATAAACAATGCATAATGCTTTAGGACAAGTAAAATAATTTACTATACCAGGATAAACTTGTGCCAATCATTTTAATGAATATATTAATGCAACAAGCAGATATAAAAACATCAAGAATAACATCAGTTATTTGGTGAACTCTGTCCATTGAATTTAACTATATAATTGTAGATAAGTAATATTTTTGATGGTATGGTGCAGAGTATGAATACAAGAGTGCCTTTGCCAAGCCACAAAGCTTATTAATGTTCATTAAATATACTGCAGCAGATGCTGACCTTCACACATAGTTAAAAAGAACAATATTTTATTTTCTAATTGCTCTTAGTATTAATTACAGTTTCATGTGTTTATTAGCCAGAGATCCGCCTCAGCAATTTTTAAATTAACATATTTTCCTCAGGTATCATAAAAGCAGGCTATAGAGCAATCACAACAAAATTGGCACTAAAATTATTAAAATATCAATTCCAGCATACTTTTCCTCAAAAAAGCCAGGAGGCAGTAACACAGGGGAAAATGTCAGATATACAGAAATAAAGAGTTTTATCTAATGTGTTTTGTACCAGAGACAAATTCATTGTGACTAATCATGCTTGGTTGAATAAAGTATTCAATTCAATTGCTCACATTGGAGTTTGATTATACCAAAAGGAACATTAATTTCTCTTTCATTTTGGCTGATATAGATTTGAATGACATTCCAGGAGTTAATTAATACTTATCGACATAAAACTACAAATAATGATAACTAAAATGGAACAGGTAACCTATGTACATACTTGCTCCATCTTCTTTCCAAATAGTCATAATTGATGGGAAAGCCCCAAATTCCTGTTCTCCTTTTTTAGGGTGTGTCCTATTTGAAAGGCTGCCTAGCTAAAATAACGTAGATAAGCCTGTTGAGCTTTATCTACCCTGTTTTCCAGAAAATAAGACCTCCCCGGATAATAAGCCCAACCGGGTTTTTGAGCAATGCGTTAAAATAAGCCTTCCCCCCAAAATAAGCACTCCCCAAAAATATTGCAACACAGCAGCAGCCATGAGGTGACCATGCTTGCTGCCTTCTGCACCTCAAAAATAATACCACCCCCAAAATAAGGCCAAGTGCTTATTTTTTGGGGGGGGGTCAAAAGAAAATAAGACCTTGTCTTATTTGAGGGGAAACATGGTACATTTGAGATCTGAGATACATTTGGGATCCTGCAACGAAGTAGCTCTCTTTATCCTTATCATTTTAGAAGTTGATGAGACTTACATAATTTCTATCATACAGTTGTTTGTAATCAGAAATATTATTTTGGTTACTATCTTTTAAAGCTATGGATTTAAACCCTCATTTTGAATGGACTTTAAAATGTACCAGAAACAGAAAGAGATTTCAGTATAATCAGTTAATTGGGGGTAATATTTAAACTCTACAGAATTTACTCACTGCATTTTGAAATAGATATACATATAGTCCATGTCAGTAACTGGGGTACCAACCTAAGGAACTAAAATACCCTTCTTGTTGGAAATGCCAATTGAATTATTATTTCTTTATTTTTCACATTTCTGAACCATCCATCTTCCTCAAAGAGAGAGCAAAATGTCCTAGTTTCTCAGACCTAACCCATCATATTATAATCAATACATACTCAAGGTCTACTAAATCTAATGAAAAGAACCTTAATGAAAAGAATAGAAGTTTCTGCATTGTAAGCACAGCTTCAGAATCCCCAAGCTGATTTTGAATGTCCATGTTGTATATCCATAAAAATAGCTCTCTTGTACCATCTATTTTGCTGTAATAACTTCGGGCAAGTAGTCTGGGAACAAAACTGAATTATGATCTGTGCAACATTATGTTTTATACAATACAGTACCACTTCTGCTGTAATGGATAATCTTGAGAATATTATTCAATCATACTGAGGGATCACCAACCCAGGAAAAGGGAGAGAATAATTCTTCCCGCACAAACTCAGAATTACCCTTATTTCTGTAATAGCAAAATATACAGTTTAATGTCATTTCACTCTTGCAGCCTTTACTTATGATTTAGATTAAATTTGTTTCCTTGTTTGATTATATGTTCAAAATACCCTCTGCTTCTTCAAACACCTTTAGCTCTGGGAGAAACAGAGTGAAATAACCCCAGGGATAGTCAACTATGTCCGCCTGGTGCAAAATCTGGAGATATTTATTGGGGGAAGGTATCTAAGCAAGGCTGGTTCCCCCTTGCCTCTCTTATCAGAGAATGTGAGAACTCACCCAGAAGAGCAGATTGAGGGCGTAAAGCAAGCACCGCAAACACTTCACGGAATCTTCTCTGGCCATTGTGATCTCCTCTTGGTGAAAAGCCCCATTCTCAGACTGGCTACATCCTCTTTTCAACTCCAGCAACTAGAAAAGCTTTCACAACCTGAAAAAATAAAAATATAGGGGAGGAGAGGTGAAAGAGAAAGGATTACCTCATGGGTGAAGGCTGAAAGAAAGTAAACAAGGGGATGCAAAGATCAACCTGTTGCATGGTGGAAAAGAAACAATTCTGCCTGCAGTATCTTTTTAGTAAACTAACCAGACCTTCTGTTACTTACTTGAACCTCCTCCATGGTGCCAGAAATAGATCTGGAGAGTTTGGGAACACAGCAAAGATCAACCACACACACACACACACACACACACCACTGGTAAATAATAATAATAAATAGACGCGATGGAATTTGAGATCGACTGACAAGGGTTCATAGAACCCTGGATGGCAGCCTTAACCGGTGCCTAATTTGCTCCGAACTGTAACTTTCTTTTTCTACGTGGGCCTATTTCACCTCTGCACCGAAACGTTGCTGGGAATAACTACACCTGCTTTGGAAGGGTGGGAAAAGTTTGTCCTTTTATTACTCATTAACGACCTTGGTAGCGCGCGCGTTAACAGAGACGGTGAAAAAGTTGCGCGATCAAGGCAGAGTAGTTCTCCATCTTCACGCTATGGCCAATTTCGGGGAATGGGGGCAAAAAAAAGAGGGGTTTTTTTTCTTACTAAGGAAGAGGGAAAACACGCCTCGCTTTCCAGATTTAATAGGATGCAGAGTGCGATCCCCGGATCTGCTGGACTGTCAAAGGGAAAAAGCGAGGTTCACTTGTCGGGGTGGGAAAGAACGAAGCGAGTAAGAAAGGTGACCGACCAGCCTCGTGAAGTGCAGGGCTGGGGGCAGCGGAGTTACTCGCTTGGGCCATTTGGTCATCGGCTCCTTCTTCGCAGATGCTGCTACTCCAGGAACGCCACGACTAAAGGCTCCTCGATCCACGCTTTCCCTTCCCTCTCCAATCCCAGCAACGACCAGCACTGATTGAACCGCGCGTCTCAAGAGCCAGCCCGGAGCTAGCTTGTAGCAGAAGTTCTACTCTTGAGTAGACAATGCAAGGGGGGCGGGGGGATGGAAAGAAAGGTGTAGAAAAAGTCCAGGAACCTACCACGCTCGCCACATGGGCTGCGCAAAGACCCCTTGTCCTTCTCCGAAACGGGAGTCAAATCCCAACAAGCAGTTCCGTTTAAAACCAGGAGCTTTCCGGCTTAGCGCTTTGCAGGGGAAAAGGCTGCTGGGGCAAGCGAGAACTTCACTTGCAAAACTATTTCTTAACTCCCACCTCCTTGCCAAGTCCTGAGTGGCGGCTCTTCGAAAGGCAGCCGCCAGCTGCACAAATCATTGCCACGCATGCTCCAGATCTCCTCTTCTGTCGGGTCTTAGAGCCCGCTGGACAGGCGTTTCTTCACTCTTTAAAAAAAATGCTCAGTTTTTTTAAACAGAGACAACTGGCAAATGGGATAGTTTGCTTCCTGCTTGTGTAACTCGTCTCTAGCTGAAATAATGCTAAGGTTAATGCCATTACTAATAATAATAGGCACAATCACCATCAGTTAATTGCAAAAGGCAGCTTTTCTTGGAACAGCTCACATCCTGCCAGGATACCTTTAACGCTATCAAACAATGACATCTGCCTATCACAGATTCTTGGAAAAGACACAACAGGTGGATAAAAAAATGTCAGATCCAGTCTAAACAACTGGCTGACTGCAATCAACCATAATAATAGGCCAGAATTGAAGAAATCATTAAAATATTAAAAATGCAGATTGTGCAAAGAAGCATTTACATATACAGTTTAAGCAAAAAGATTGCACAAAGTGATTATAAACAATGACACAACGCAGTCCTCAAAATGATTCCATGGAGTATCTGTAAAAATTATCATGTGCCAGTAATGAAAAGTTGGTGGGATTTATATAGTTGAAAAATAGCTGAAAAGGGGCAGGTTAAAATATTGTGGGATTTTTCAAATACAGAAATTGGCTTATAATACACCAGATATAACTGGTTGAAAAGAAGTAAGTGTTGATAATTGATGTGGCAATACCAGAGGATAGCAAAATAGAAGGCAAAGAACTACTATAATAAGATCACTAAATTTAAATTTAAAGATTATGGCATAAACTGGCCATGATGGTCCCAGTAATTATCAGCATTCTGCGTACCATACCAAAAATCTTGGATGACACTTTATGGTGTCATTTTCTATCTATGGATTGACAAAATTTCCATCTGTCAATTACAAAAGGCCATGGTGCTTGGATCCAGATATATGCTATGCTGATATATTATGACATCGTAGATTCTTTTAACACAGGTAGTCCTCGACTTATGACCACAGTTCAGCCCAAAATGTATGTTGCTAAGTGAGAAATTACTTAAGTGAGTTTGCCCCATTTTGCCATATTTGTTAAGTGAATCACTGCAGTTGTTAAGTTAGTAGCATGGTTGTTATGCGACTCTGGCTTCCCTATTCACTTTTGCTTCTCATAAGATTGCAAAAGGGGGTCATATGACCCCAGCATAGTGCAATTGTCATAAGTATGAGTCAATTGCCAAGCATCCAAATTTTGATCACATGACCACAGGGATGCTGCAAGTGTGAAAAATGATCATCAGTCACTTTTTTCAATGCCATTCTAACTTTGAACTGTCACTAAAACCGTTGTAAGTCAAGGATTACCTGTACCTTGATGTGTATTAAAAAACCAACAGCTGTGATTTCACATTTTTATCAAACAAATAAGAGTTTACCAGAGGTGGAAGTATGAGTGCATAGAATGTTTGCTGATTTTAATCACTCGATTGTAAAATGGAAATAATGATCATGAATTACAGATTACAGGAGAGACAGCATAGCCAGGAGATGAGCAGCAGAGCACTCTAGGAACTGTATCTGATAGAAAACAGAAACAAGGGTTTTTTCAATGTCATTGTGAAATTGTAAAAATATTCCTACGCATAAATAACAGTACATGAAATCTGCAGTTCTGTACATATTTGTCTAAGAGCCAGACTGAGTCCTATGGGATTTAACTTCTGAGCAGCCATGTATGTGGTAATGCTATAAAATTCAACTGTACTATTCCACAGAGTTGATTAGCAAATATTTGATCTATTGCAGTTTGAACCTGTTGACTTGGATGACTTCTTCATGAGAGCCTCATTTAAACTTTCAAAGGTTCCTCCTCAGAAATTGTGTTAAAACTTACAATCTTTGTGACCCCATAAAGTACCAACACAGTAACATAACTTTAATTGGATATGATAACCAAGCACTCAATTATCTATTCAAAAGATTGATATCTACAGTATTCAGAAGAAAGAATGATGAGATGGATGGAACCAAATTAGTAAAAATATAAGCAGAGAGACATATTGAGAGACAGTGTATATGCACATGTGTATGTCCATGTGCCTTCTGGTAGACCTCTGAAATGCATTCTGTTTGCATCCATCTATGCTCTGCTTGAATGTGTCAATAGGGAAATATTACAAAAACATTTTTTTAAATTTAGACAAGCTTTTCATCCATAAACAAACTTATAAAACATTGTAGTAAGAGTGCTTGTTTGCCTCAATTTTATTTATATTTTCTCCATATTTTTCACTTACCAATTTTAATCTATCGTTTTGTTGATTAGATTTCTATGTGGTATTTCTATTATTTTATGTACCTTGAGCGCTATTTAGTGGAAATGTGTTTAAAATGTAGACACATTTTTTTAAAAAGTTTTTTAAATGTTTAGGAACCTGTTCTGACCCCCCTCGTCCTACACCAAAGCACGCCGAGACAAAGATACTGCAAGAATTTATTAACACACAGACAGGACCTTGGCAGCAATCCAGCACAGATAAGACGTTGGCAGCAATCCAGCCCAGTCCAGGCCTTGGCAGAAATCCAGCACAGTCCAAGCCTTGGCAGCAATCCAGCACAAACCATACGGTGGCAGCAATCCAGCACAGACTAACTTGGCAACAATCCAGCCTGCCAAGCTAGCCACGAGAGTCCTCCAACTTTAGTGAATACATTGACTCCTGCAAAGGGCGTGTGCACAATCATTCCTTTTATAGTCTTGAGAGGAGCCTAATTACCACCAGCTGAGTGCAATTATCTCCTGTAACTGTGTAACTGCTCCTTACGCTTATTAGCTTTTCGTTGCCGGGCATCCAGGAACAACTCCCTTGGCTCCTCCCCACTGCTCCAATGCACGACGTCGGGATCACACTCCCTTGTCTCCTCCCCACTGGTCCAAGGCTCAGGCGCCTCCTCATGGCCAACCAGCCTCTCTGCGCCCTGCTCGGAGTCGGCACCCTGTCCAGGATTCTCCACCTCCTCCAGAGCCGACTCATAGGGCCCCTCGCTGTCGGAGTTTGGTAGCAGCTCCAATGGCTCCTGCAGAGCCACAACAGGAACCCTGATCTACTACTTTGGCTCTTTGTTTAGTATTACCTTATGAGTCTTGTGTGCTAGTGGCTAATGAAGGACTAGGATCAGAGGTGGTATTCAGCAGGTTCTGACCAGTTCTGGAAAACCGGTAGCAGAAATTTTGAGTAGTTCGGAGAATTAGTAAATATCATCTCTGACTGGCCCACCCCCATCTATTCTTTGCCTCCCGAGTCCCAGCTGATTAAGAGGGAATGGTGATTTTGCAATATCCTTCCCCTATCATGCCCATCAAGCCATACCAAGCCCACCAAGCCAAGCCCACCAAGCCACGCCCACAGAACCACAAATAAATTTTTTTGAATCCCACCACTGACTAGGACAGGCATGTAACTCAGTCCATCAACCTGCTGTTGGTCTCTTTCCTTTCACCTTTCACAGCATGACAGCCTTTTCCAGAAAGCTGGGCCTTCACATGATATGTCTAAAATATCCTATTTTGAGTGTAGTGATTTCTGCCTCAAATGAAAACTCTGGATTGATTTGTCTGATGATTCATTTTTTGGTTTGTTTTCTTGGCTAACCATGTCATTCTCTGGAATCTTCTCCAATACAAAAGTGTAAAAGCATCAATACTCTTTCTGAAAATCAAAGAGAAAATCATTGACTGCACAATTCTGATCTTTATAGGTACAAGTAGATCAAGAAGGGATCTGTGCATCAGAAACAGCTGTGTAAACTCACTGGAAGGAAGAAGCTGCAAAATTACCAAGCATGCAGTAGGAAGATCAATGACAGGTCATTGGGAAGATAGGAGGTTGGAGATCCAATACACATATTTATACCTGAGCAAATTAGAAGGTAGATAGCAGTAGACTTATATACCGCTTCATAGGCCTTTCAGGCCTCTCTAAGCGGTTTACAGAGAGTCAGCATATTGCCCCCAACAATCTGGGTCCTCATTTTACCCACCTCGGAAGGATGGAAGGCTGAGTCAACCCTGAGCCGGTGAGATTTGAACCGCTGACCTGCTGATCTAGCAGTAGCCTGCAGTGCTGCATTTAACCACTGCGCCACCTTGGCTTTAAGATTTAAGATGTTTGCGTGGAGACATCTTCTGTAATAGACTGACTAGGGCCAGATATTGGCTAAAATTCCAGGAGAATGAACTCCAGGTAACTATATGGCATTAGGATGACAGTGGCTGAATTAAGATTTGGATCCACACAATTATAGAAGTATTAAGCAATTATTGTTCTTATAACTACATTTTTATATGAGCTCAACACAAATTTGGGAGAGGGAGGAGTTTCCTAGGTTGTTATTTTTATTCTATAATATGCTGACGCTATAAACTACTTAGAGAGGGATGTAAAGCACTGTGAAGCAGTATATTAGTATAAGTGCTATTGCTATTGTTATAACTTAGCAAAAGATATTTCCTAGATACTTCATAGCTGAATCTTGCAGTAGCTATCAAAGCCAACTAAGATATTTGTTGGTGTGGGCAATAGCTAAATGAATCTTCATCCCTCTGCAAGGTATGCACTAGAGAGGCACTAAAATGCATATCTGAAGCCATCCCAATTGTTTTGGATTTGGGACAGATAATACAAGCATTTTTCTTTAGAAATAAAAATGGAATAATAAAGACCAATTAGGGTTTTTTTGTTTGTTTTTCAGCTTCCTCAATTCAGCTAAAGTTCAGTTTGCCTAATGGTAGGCTGATTCTGATTATTACTGTCAATGTTTTATCTGTTCATCCATCCATCTCTTAAGGACAACCTGGGCAGTGGCCACTAATACAAAAACATTGCTGGGATATACATGCCTGAACTGACTTCTTTTATAAAGCTATTGTCTTGCGAGAGTGCTGCTCAAAATTACCACCCTTGCACCGTATCTTAATGATATCATTCCAGAGAGTTCTGAAAAAATTATATATAAGATTAGGGGCCATAAGAGGTCCATAAGCTGCTTATTTCTTCATCAATCCCCAGTTCAAAATAGTGGCATATAATTTTATCTGCAGTAAATAGTAGTATGCTGCACTAAACGTGTTTGAAATGAAGTTAATCCTTGGGAGTTCTCCTTGGAAATGTGCATAATCTACTATATTCCAAAGGTCTCCTATCGTTTGAGAAAATGGATCTATATTTAAAGTAGACTAACTATCAATAATAAATTCAAACTCTAAGGTAAAGCCTTCCGTGTTTTGAATTCTATTTTAAAATGCAGCCATTACTAGAAACAACATACTTTTTTAAAAAAAAATCTATATTCTAATCTTCAAACTAGATGAATTTCCAAAAAATAATTAGGGTTAACCTTGCTTTCTACTTGGGAGGATATTACTAGAACATTTGAGGACTGTAGACAGGAGAGGTATTTAAAAAAACAAAACAATCAGCACTGCCTGGAAAACTATATGAACATATCCATGCAGATGATTCTGATTTGAAAGTTATTTCAATGTAAAAATTGATATATTGATGAAAGCAGGACAGGTACTTATGTAATTGCTTTTTCTATTATATTCATTGAAATGGAACAAAAAAAATGAGGTGGCTTGTTCATGACCATTCCTGGCTTATTAAAATGCTTATACAAATGCTTCTGCATGAATATGTGTATGATGCAAAGGTAAAAGTTCCCCTCGCACATATGTACTAGTCATTCCTGATTCTAGGGGGCGGTGCTCATCTCCATTTCAAAGCCAAAGAGACAGTGCTATTCAAAGACGTCTCCTTGGTCATGTGGCCAGCATGACTAAATGCCGAAGGTGCATGGAACGCTATTACATTCCCACCAAAGATGGTTCCTATTTTTCTACTTGCATTTTTACATGCTTTCAAACTGCTAGGTTGGCAGAAGCTGGGATAAATAATGGGAGCTCACTCCGTTACATGGTGCTAGGGATTTGAATCACCGAACTGCTGACCCTTCTGATCGACAAGCTCAGTGCCTTAGCCACTGAGCCATCGCATCCCTAAGTTCATAAAAAGGCTTGGGCTTCACTCTTCATTTCAAATAAAGTTTTTATACAAAAAATGTATGTTTAGGCTTAATTTACTACTAATATACGGATGGAAAAAATTCAGTGACATGACCCTAATCAGCAAGCATTCTGCTCACTGCTGACTTCAATTATGTGTTGTTTTCACTCATTGCATTATACACGTCTGTGTTACTAAAATTGAGGGATCATTTCTAAGTTATTCAGGAAAATACGGTACTTACATGATTTAAGGAAGATTGACAAACTGTCACAAGCAACAAAAAAATGTGAACTTTAGAGACTCTTCATGTATCACCCCTTTATAGCAAAGTCATCTGGGGAACATTGATAAAATTCTGCCTAAACAAGGTCACTCTAAAGCAACGTGAGGCATATCAGAATGTGGTTGGGAAGGCAAAATTTATAACATACACAACAAATTTTAAAAGAAAAAAAACAGGCAAACTCAAAACAGGCCAATGAACATATTTTGTAGGTATGAAATACTGTCATCTAGAAAACTAACCAGGGGAAGAGAAGAAGTGGGATGGGTTATCAAAGGGAAAAAAATGTGGTAGCTAGCTAGAACAAAAACATCTTTATTAGGAAGTGAGGAATTGATGCAGCATGATTGTGATGCACTTGTGATTGAATATAATACACCAGCTAATAATAAGATCTATGTTCTGCTTTGGTCCCTGGCCTGAAAATAATAATGTTGATAGATGGAAGCTATCATATGATGGAAGGAGAGTTTTGATTAGAACATCTTTTAGTGCACTCCAAGTTGATATGCCTGTTCACTTGGTACTTTGTTATAGTTCAGTTTAATGATCGCGAATGTACAATTGTGCTGTTACAAAAAAAACAAGAAAAGGAATTGGAGGAAGAGACAGATGTACAGTTCAATCCAGAAGAAATTTATCATCTATGTAGTTACACATGGAAGCCTCTTTCCAACACATAACTCATGTTTCTATGCGGAAAAATATATAAATCAACAGCAATATGCTTTGTCTTAATCAGTTAATGAATTGTAAAACCTTATATTTCTTTTCTGGCCAGCAAAATTATAGTTACTGAAATAACCCAGGTAAAAGCCACCTTTTCTTTCCCATTTTTATAGATAAAAAGATATTTCTTTGTTCTTGTCCTTTGAATTTATTTTGTTTACACAGAGTCATGAAGATTATAACTTTGTTAAGTATCTAAAGGTTTGAATACACATGCACACATACATGCACAACAGTGCTTTTCTAGTTTTATCCAAGGTTTTATAGCTAGCAATGTTTATTCAAACATAACACCACTGAGTTCAGTCATATTTTTCTCCCACTCTCATGTGGATAGGATTGCAGCTTTAACTTAGAGTTGCACATGCATTTTTTGAAATAATTCTACTATTTCACTCCTGTTTCAATAATGAATTAGATACAAATAATGAACAAGCATTTCCAGCAGTAAAAAAAAAAGTTTCAAAACTGATTTTTTGGCAAACTCAGTGGATTTAATTGAAAGCCTCTCAGGAGTGCTGTTTTCTATTCAACTCAACTGTCAACTTTTGTGAAAGGGTTTATATCATCAAAATTTGGAAAGAATTATAATAAATGTTTTCAAAAAAAGCAAAGGATGTACTGTAATGTCATTTACCCTTTCTCAGAAAGAGCTGTTTGTACAAGAAACAAGCTTTTCTAATTGATTTTTTTTAAATAAAATGAGTCCCATTTTAAAATTTCTTAGCAAGGAACTATTTGGAAAAAAACAAACTAGAAAAGAAATAGTACAGGCTCTCTAAATGAAGCATTTGTGTATTTATTTGCATTTTGTATCTTGTCATTAAGAGTCCAATTTTACATTATTTATGTTTGAGTATATGGTAGCATCTGAACTCCAGGAGTTCATAAAGAAGATAATTATCTAGATCCATTTCAATCTGATTTGATGCTTGGGTTCAATACTGTGATGTAGTGTGCATCTGGCAGCAGAGGGGGAGGATTTGGTCAACTCAGAATCTTTCCAGAAAGAGACCTAGATCAAGATACCGTGCAGTCTCAAGCTAAAAGCCCCACCCTAGAATTTCTCAAGAGTATATCTAGTAGCTAGGAAAGTTATAGCTTTAGCTTGGCAAGATTCTGTCTATTAGTTGCTGGCAAATAGAGGATTGCACTCAATTGGTCACACTGTCTCATCTCTGGGCTTGGGCCTTACAAAGTCTGAGCAGTGAATTCCTTGATACATGACTATGCACAGAAGTGGATAATAAAGCATATTTCAGTAGATTCCGCTGGGTGTTTCAGTTATGTTCAGTACCATTAACCATGGTGTTTTCCTGCAGTGTCTGTCAACTATGAATTTGAAAGAAAGAATTTAATGGTAATACTCATTCTCTGGAAATCATTTTCAGGAGGTGGCGCTGGGAGCCTAGGGATGGGTCTCAATGCATATTTATGTAACATTTTGGAGACAAAAATTCAATTAGTGATAAAGTTCCTGCTGTAGTTATTGTCATTTTTCCTTTGCAGCTATTTGTTTTTGTGTTTCCATTTTTTTCGACTCTCATTTTTAATTAATATTTTATGCAGACAATATCTGAGAAGTTCAGAACATTTATGGTCTATGGATAACTTATTGGGGAAAAAAATAATAGACTGATAAAAATGTGGTGATGGGAATGATGCATGGAAGCCAAATCTTTGAATATTTCTAGTTCAAAGTGTTTGAAAGATGCAGTTGTTTGCTCATGCCTTTATAGTTCATTTTTTTTATTTATGCCATTTTAAGGCTAATAGTTTCCCTGAATCTGAGCCATGGTGAAATGAAAAGCCAGTCTACTAGGATATTGTTGAAAGCATCAATCTCATTCCTGCAATGTTTGGATGCCTGATATAACTCTATGATACATTTCACTTTCAAATCACTCCTCAGTTTGCATCGCAGTACTATGTATAGAGCACATGATTCTATCTTTGTAGGATCAAAGAGGAGATCACTGTACTTTGTAGACAAAGATAGACTAAAAGCAGTTAGCAAAGTAATGTCTTGTTATGATCCTCTGATTAATCTCTTTGAAGTGATCTGGGCACTTTCCTCTAGCACGTGTCTTAAATGTACCAAAGTCTTCAGTGAACCCGGAAAAGGTGACCATCCATTTGGCATATGTCACCCAGGAGATATAACATTCTACAAAGATAGCTAAACAGCTTCAACATTATAAGATATTTTATTAAAATTTCTTAATTAACATGGTATATATTGGATTGTATTAAAATAGCTATGCAGTAATCCCATATTTAGAACTTTGAACCATCAAACAGAAGGGCAGTTTTTTTATGTTGAGACCTAATCCCCATACTGTTATATAAGCAGTCATGATTTCCAGACTTACCTTGTATAACTCAGATGACCTGTATTAACAAGGTGTGAGTGAGAAGAGGAGAAAGAATATGTCCTTTGCAGTTGGCAGCATGTAGCTCACCCTAAATTATTTTGAACAGCTAAGAAAGGTTGGACCTGTTTTTTATTTAGATGGAAGATTATTAAGAAATCTCAAGTCTTTACTAAAATTGAGAAATTGGGGGAAAAAACATTCTGGAAAAAAACAGTGGCAAACCTGCTGGTGTTTCAAGGGCTCCTAAAAATCTTGCTCTTCGCCTGGTGATGAGAAAGAATAGAGTATGGAATAGAGGAAATTATGATGTAAACTTAAAGACAGAAGGTAAAATGTACTTATCACTGCTTCTAAGAAGGCTAAAAACCACTTTTTCCTTTCCTTTCCCTTTTTCCTTTCCTTTTCTCTTCTGTATTTCTGTACCTTTCTGTAAGGTATTTTCACTTATTTAATTTTATTTATTTTCTATTTCAAAATTTGAATAATTTTAATGTTTCAAAACTTTTTTTAAATAAACGTTTGTTTGTGTGCGTACAAACCCTTCTTTTAGCCTTTTCCACTGAGTTGTTATTCTGTCTTCTCTAAATTTTTTGTTTCTTGTTATTTGTATTTGTTTTCATGGTTCGTAAATGTAAACATACACACACACACACACACAATATCCCTGAGAATCAGGCAGCATATAAAATAAAAATGTCAGATCCAGTGTAAAGATCTGACTGACTATGTGACAAATGATAATATAACTTTAACACCATCAAACTTCAACATCTATTCCAGGTCCTTAAGATGGACTTGGTTCGATGGATAAATATTCCAAATCTAGTCCAACCAACTGGCTGACTATGCAACCATAATATAATACACGTTGAAAGGAACAGTACCTCATTATGGTGGAGGGACTTGGATTCTCTAGTGATGCTAAGGGCTATACTGTAAAAGTGCAATCATATCACACAGGTCTTACTTGAAGAGTCAGACCAAAGACTCATTCAATATGGTGACAAATTGAATTTCCTGCTGAATCAACTATTGTCTGCATGAACAGGAGTTCTGTTAATGCAGGCAACAGTACAGGACTCAGTTCTCTCCACTAGGCAACTAGTACATGGAGCTGATAGGCTACTAGAAGGCAGTCACAATTTGGTCAAAGAAGAAAACAACTCAATTATGGAATATTTCTACCAGTCAGAAGCATTGAAATGTGGATGAGCAGAGACTTATGTACTAAAACCAAATACAAGCATTTCACCAATGCTGAATTGAAAGCAAATGAAAAAAAAATCAAAATCCAGGTTATTCAGGAATAATAATAACAACAACAATACCAATTTACAGAGTAAGCAACAAACAATAGAAAGTGAAGAGACAATTAATGTTAATGAAAAACAAGGACAAAACACTGACTTTATTAAAGAACTGCAAGTACTATCAGTTAATCAAGATTAGCAAAATCAAGGACCAAATGAAAAAGCTGAAAGAAAATTGAATTAAGTTAACAAGAGAACTCTGGGTAAAACTGTGAAAAGTATTAATGAAGTTGTTAAAATGACATTGGTCCAGACAAAATAGACAATGTATGTAACCACACATAAGAATTGGGGCTTAAAATATGAAGGAATAAAATTATTAAGAAAATTATATGTGTTTGAAAATGTGATTGGAATTGAAGAAAAAGAAAATTCACATAACTTTAAGTACCGTATTTTCACGACTATAAGCCGCACTGAAAATCCTAAAATTTGATAAAAAACCGGCAGTGCGGCTTATAACCCGGTGCGCTTTATATATGGAAAAAGATCGAAAATCTCTCCCTCCCGATTTTACGCTCAAACTTGAAGCTCGCAAGCGAATGACTGCGAGCAGGCACGCACACATCCCTTGGGTCTCTCCCTCCCGATTTTACTTACGCTCAAACTTGAAGCACGCACACGTCCCTTGGGTCTCTCCCTCCCGATTTTACTTACGCTCAAACTTGAAGCACGCACAGGTCCCTTGGGTCTCTCCCTCCCGATTTTACTTACGCTCAAACTTGAAGCACGCACACGTCGTATGCAGTATCCTACCCCTGGAGTGGGAAGGAAATGTGGATTTCATAGTATCCTTCCCCTGGAGTGGGGAGGAAATGTGGATTTCATAGTATCCTTCCCCTGGAGTGGGGAGGATTTGGGGATTTCATAGTATCCTTCCCCTGGAATGGGGAGGAATTGGGGATTTTGCAGTATCCTACCCCTGGAGTGGGGAGGAAATGTGGATTTCATAGTATCCTTCCCCTGGAGTGGGGAGGGAATGGGGATTTCATAGTATCCTTCCCCTGGAGTGGGGAGGAAATGTGGATTGCATAGTATCCTTCCCCTGGAGTGGGGAGGATTTGGGGATTTCATAGTATCCTTCCCCTGGAATGGGGAGGAATTGGGGATTTTGCAGTATCCTACCCCTGGAGTGGGGAGGAAATGTGGATTTCATAGTATCCTTCCCCTGGAGTGGGGAGGGAATGTGGATTTCATAGTATCCTTCCCCTGGAGTGGGGAGGGAATGGGGATTTCATAGTATCCTTCCCCTGGAGTGGGGAGGAAATGTGGATTTCATAGTATCCTTCCCCTGGAGTGGGGAGGGAATGGGGATTTCATAGTATCCTTCCCCTGGAGTGGGGAGGATTTGGGGATTTCATAGTATCCTTCCCCTGGAATGGGGAGGAATTGGGGATTTTGCAGTATCCTACCCCTGGAGTGGGGAGGAAATGTGGATTTCATAGTATCCTTCCCCTGGAGTGGGGAGGAAATGTGGATTTCATAGTATCCTTCCCCTGGAGTGGGGAGAATTTGGGGATTTCATAGTATCCTTCCCCTGGAATGGGGAGGAATTGAGGATTTTGCAGTATCCTACCCCTGGAGTGGGGAGGAAATGTGGATTTCATAGTATCCTTCCCCTGGAGTGGGGAGGGAATGGGGATTTCATAGTATCCTTCCCCTGGAGTGGGGAGGAATTGAGGATTTTGCAGTATCCTACCCCTGGAGTGGGGAGGAAATGTGGATTTCATAGTATCCTTCCCCTGGAGTGGGGAGGGAATGGGGATTTCATAGTATCCTTCCCCTGGAGTGGGGAGGAAATGTGGATTTCATAGTATCCTTCCCCTGGAGTGGGGAGGATTTGGGGATTTCATAGTATCCTTCCCCTGGAATGGGGAGGAATTGGGGATTTTGCAGTATCCTACCCCTGGAGTGGGGAGGAAATGTGGATTTCATAGTATCCTTCCCCTGGAGTGGGGAGGGAATGGGGATTTCATAGTATCCTTCCCCTGGAGTGGGGAGGGAATGGGGATTTCAAAGCATTTTAAACTATACCTTATAACCTTCCAAATGGAATAATAATAATATAAGAATGGCAAAGAAAAAGAATAATTATGCTTTATATTTTTACTGTCATTTATTATCTTACAGGCAGGCAGGCTAGGAAACGGAATGAACGAGTGGCCAGGCAGGCTAGGAAACGGAATGCAGGCAGGGGGGGAAACGAAATGAACGAGTGGCCAGGCAGGCTAGGAAACGGAATGCAGGCAGGGGGGGAAACAAAATGAACGAGTGGCCAGGCAGGCTAGGAAACGGAATGCAGGCAGAGGGGGGAAACGAAATGAACGAGTGGCCAGGCAGGCTAGGAAACGGAATGCAGGCAGGGGGGGAAACGGAATGAACGAGTGGCCAGGCAGGCTAGGAAACGGAATGCAGGCAGGGGGGGAAACGGAATGAACGAGTGGCCAGGCAGGCTAGGAAACGGAATGCAGGCAGGGGCAGAAACGGAATGAACGAGTGGCCAGGCAGGCTAGGAAACGGAATGCAGGCAGGGGAGGAAACGGAATGAACGAGTGGCCAGGCAGGCTAGGAAATGGAATGCAGGCAGGGGGGGGAAATGTTGCAAAAAAAAGTGCGGCTTATAACCCGGTGCGCTTTATATATGAAAAAAGTTTGAAAAATTAACGTTAACTGATACTGAGGCTTATAATTCGGTGCGCCTTATGGTCGTGAAAATACGGTAATTTGAAGAATTTGAGGCAAAAATCTTGAAAAATAAGAAAATCAAAACTAATCTGTGGCTGAAATAAAACCTGGAAAGTAAAGGGATTGCAGAAGCCATAAAACAATTGAAACAGAGAGTCATGGCAATGTGACAATTAAATAATTCCATTCCAGTGAAATTTGTAGTTTAGAGCAAATCAGCATCAATTCTATAAAACCCTTGAAAATGAGAAAGGACTGACCACAAATAATGAACAGCCTGACAAAGATGACACCCTAAAATTATGGAAATGTTTGTGGGAAAACAACAGATGTCACAACAGAAATGCAATATGGATCAAGCAAGTAGAAAATACAGTGGAAATACTGAGTGTGAAATACTTTAGAATAACTGGGAAAATTAGTACAAAAGCAATCAGACCAGCACAAAAACTGAGTGTTCCTGGAGCAGATGAGCTTCATGGATTCTGCCTAAATAAATCATTAACATATCTACACTTAAGGTTGGCAGATAAGATCAATAGGATTTTTGTAAACACCAGGAAATAAAAAATGGCTAACAACTGGTTGAGATTCCTAATTCAGAAGAAGGGAACTGAGCCTGGAAACTACAGAGCCATCACCTGTTTGTCAACAACATGCAAGCAATGATGACAAATCAAATTTACAGCTATTGAAAAAGAAATGATTTATTCCCTGTAGAACAAAATGGGTGTTGCAAAAATTTTAGAGGAACAAAGAACAAGTTATTAACTGAAAAATTGGTTTTAAAAAATTTGAAGGAAAAAAAGAACAAATTTGTTTATGGCTCTGATAGATTAGTTCTGTTTCATATAGCTGGATAGAGAAATGTCTCAAAATTTTTGAAATCAGCAGAAACATTTGGCAATTTATGAATATTTCAATGAAATTTCAGTGAACAAAGCTGATGGTTAATGGGGAAGAGTTAGAAGTTGAAATCAAATGTGTATTTTTCCAAGGTGACTCATTAATACCTTTACTCTTTATACTATCAATGGCTCTATTGTCAACAGTTTTGAACAAGACAAACTTGTGGGTATGAATTGGCCAAAAAAGAGTTAAAGAGTTATGTTTACATGGATGATTTAAATTATTTGGAAAAACAAAGGCCAAATTAGATTCTTTATTTAACACCACCCAAAAAATCAGTAAAGTTAACGGAATGCAATTTGGCATCTATGAGCATGCAGTCATAGCCATAAAGGCAGACAAAGTTATTGAAGACAATATCATATAGTTTAACAATGAAGATTTGGAAAAAAAAGATGCAGCATCAAAAGAAGGCTACAAATATTTGGGAATATTTGAAGTTTCTGATTTATTACAGAATCAAGTCCAAGAAAATATTTCTACAAATATATCAAACAAGTTCAGATTATCTTGAAACCAAAGCTAAATGGTAACATTTCCATTTTAGCAATTAATACCTGGACAGTCCCAATTATGTGATATACAGCAGGAATGGTTGATTGGAGCAAGGTAGAACTCGATAACTTAGATCAAAAGACAAGAAAACGAATGACAATGCATCATGCTTTGTAGCCATAAAGTGATATTGATTGGCTGCATTTGGCAAGAGCTGAAGTAGGTAGAGGTCTTCTACAGATAAAACAAACTATGAAGGGGAAAAAAGCATGGTCTGAATGAGAAATTAAGAATGAGACATTAAGAAAATCCAAGAACCCTTGCTGAAAGACGTAAGTAAAAATGTACTTAATACACTGAAACTTAATACATATTTATCATTCCATATCACTAAAGTAGGGATTTATTTTCCAACCAACTTTCTAAAAATTTAAGTCTAAAAATAGGTTTATAGGACAATTTCTCCATAAAATAGATTATCACAATAATTCTCACATTCCTTTAGGGTAGAAAAGGAAGAAAGTTTCAGTGAAATCCTCTTTTCATATGCTTAGAAGTAAATCCTTTGAGTGCAATGACACCTGTTCCCTGATAAGAGTGAGTAGGGCTATAGCTTTAATCACAGGAAACTCCTATGTTATCACTTTTTAAGCAAATAATTGCTTCTCTATCATTACAAACCTATGTTTCTAGAGTTAGTAACAGTGGTGGGTTTCTGCCGGTTCGCACCGGCTCGGAAGAACCGGATGGTAAAATTTACCGATCCAGTGAGAGGAGGTTTGACCGGTGGACACGGAAGTAAATTCCGGAACGCCTGCCCCTGCCCTGTCACTCGCTTTCTCGCCCACCCCCGCCTGTCCAAAAGCAGCTCCATCGCTCGCTCCCCCCGCCCGTCCGCACTATCCTAGCCCAATTCGGTGTCAAGTCCCATACCTGGGAGTGGAGGTGGTGAATGGAGAAGCATGGAGAGGTCCACCGGCACAATCCACCAGACAGCAGCGGCAAGCTCAGGAGTTTTCTCCTGGATTCCTCTCTGTCCTGCCTCCTCCAGTCTCCCAAAGTTCTTTCCCCAGCGTGTGATAACTTTCTACTGGATTCCTCTCTGTCCTGCCTCCTCCGATCTCTCAAAGTTATTTCCCCAGAGTGTGATAGCTTTCTGCTGGATTCCCCTCTGTCTTGCCTCTTCAGATCTCCCAAAGTTCTTTTCCCTACGTGTGATAGCTTTGTCCTGGATTCCCCTCTGTCTTGCCGCCTCCGATCTCCCAAAGTTCTTTCCCCAACATGTGATAGCTTTCTACTGGATTCCCCTCTGTCCTGCCTTCTCCAATCTCCCTAATTTTGGCCCTTAATCCTCCAGTTGTCTATTTTTGGAAGGTTTTCTCCTCTCTTTCCCACCCCCTTCATAGGAGTCCCAAATTTTTTTGCCACATGGCTTGTGGGTGGTGGTCATGTCACTGAGTGTGCATGAGTGATGTCAAGTTGTTCATACCCGCCTGGTCACATGACTGCCAAGCCATGCCCACAAAATAGGCCATACCCACAGAATAGGTTCTAAAAAATTTGAAACCCGCCACTGGTTAGGAACTAGTGCTATTGAGTTCATTGATCGAACATGCATGTAACTGCACTGTCACTAATTGGTGATGAAAGATATAATAAAAAGTTACATATTGGTAAACAGTTTGGTGGAGAGAGAAAAAGGAAGATAGCTGAAAAATGTGGAATAAAGCAATTATATTGAGTGAGAGGAGCAGCTGGTATGTTGAGGTCCGATATGGATTGCCCACTGTATGTTGTTATTTTCTGCTTTTCTTTCTCAATAGGCACATGATAGCAACTACCAATTTACTGACTATCAAGCCGGTATAGCCAAGTTCTATTGATACAGCATCTTGGAAGGGGGAGGAGAGAAACCATATAATGGAGACCCCGTAAGATATTCATACGGATTACTTTCCATACAGATTTCAAAAAGGTACTTATGCAGATTACTGCTCTCCCTATTAAATTTAAGAGTCTTTTTCATTTTAATTTATAGAACTTTGGTAAACCTATATAAAAACAATTTTAAGAAGACAACTTTTAAAATAAAGTTTAATGGAAGATGTTCTTTTCTACTGAAAAGCCTGAGGATGCTTTTTCACCTATATTTTGTTCTCCTTTTGTTGCAAATGAAACTATAGCAACACTTTCTTTTGGACATGTAATTTAAAATTATAATTTCAAACAATAGACTCAGACTCGTAACTAATTTTTAGCAATGCAACTTTAATAGGATATCATTGTAGTAGCATTACTTAGACTCTTTACTGAAAAGGCACTGAAAAAAGTGAACTGATGTTACTCGGAGTTCAAATTTATCAGCATTATACTTCCTTGTTTTTACACTTTGAACTTAAATATTTACCTTAGAAAATTTGTCTCTGACCTCTGTCTCTTAATCTCTCAAAAGTTGTCCTAAAATCAACACAAGTTTATTCATAAGAAATTAAAAATCATGTCCAAAACCCAGGAGATTAAAATATTGCTCAATTTCAATATTATAGGTATAGATAAAGGTGCTAATTTGGGGGGCTAATAGCTCCCAATTTCCTCCCAATTTTCCATATTATTCAAATTATAACTAATGTGGAAACAGCTATGGAAGTCCAGGACTTCAATGCAGAAGAATAAACAAATCAGGAGCAGATTTAAAATGAGAAATCAACACAATGTATGCTACCACTCACTGCAAGAAAAAAAAAGGTATATTATGGTCCCGTCTGTAGCCTGTGTGGAGCCCTGTCTAGGTTGAAGCACTTTGCATAGGATGGCCATTTCGGTTGCCAGCCAAAAGTATTAATAACATAATACATGACTATCTTTAAGGGGATGCAATCAAAAGCACAATAAAGAAATCATTGGTCCCTAAAGTCTGAGTCTGTGGAAAATGCAGAAATGGAGCATCCTTGCTTTAGAAAATAACATTATTTCAAAACTTTCTGCCAGCATAAATCAAATTTGGACTTTTAACACAGATTTCAGCTAGCTAAAATAGTCTCTCTTGTCATAGAGGAATAGTTACTACACAGCGTTAGTGGCTACAGTTCTCACAAACAGCTTCATAGCCATATGTCAGGGTCTTTGGTTAAAAAAAATCTTTAATTCTTGTCTATTCTTCTAAAGTGATTTAGAGGATTTGGGCAGCAATCCAAAAGATTACTGAAATGAACACTAAAGTGTTTTTTTTTATTGTGGTTCACAAATGCAGGCCAAAAATGAGAAAATGAGTCACATTCATAACGCATGGAGAGACTAGACAATTCTCTCTATAACTAGTTCTAGCATTTTGTCTAAAAAGAATCATTTAAACACCATCATGATAATCTAATTTCCTTCTTTCCTAGAGAGGTTAAAATACTATTCCTCTGTTCTCTGCCAGAAAGTAAATATTATATTTTCAGAGGAAAGGCATTCTTCAGTCAAGTGCAGCTAAGAAACTTACAAGGGGACAGTTTTGTGGTTTGATTCATTGATGAGCCAGGATCAGTAAATAAAGTAAGCAAATTATATCTGTCCCATAACTTTGGAGAATACTAAGCAATTCCAGTGTCTGTGAGTCACTCATCTACTCTAATGCAATTTCACAACTGCTAGGAATGTTCCATATTCCTATGAAATGGACTGAAAATGTATGTTTTTTTCTGCAGACTTTCTGCTGTGGATTAGTAATATAGTTCATAAAGGCTGGAAGACAGTGGTGGGATCCTGCTGGTTTCACAACCAATTTGGTGATTGCACACGCACATGTGCTCAGTTTTAAGAAAACTTACCTTCTGCATTACTGCTGGGGAGTAACACAGCTGAGGCGCGGCAATCTGCTCAGCCGTGCAAATCAGCTAAGAAGATATAAGTGAGCATAGCGCAGGGGCGGGCGGGCGGCCCACCTGATCATTGGAGCGAACCAGTTCACTCCTAGCTGATCGTCAAAGCTACTGGTTCACCCAAACAGGTCCGAACCATTAGAATCCCACCCCTGCCAGAAGACATAAACCTTCTTTCAGGATGAATATACTCAGTATGAGTGTATTGAGAAGACCTGATGGAGTGAGAATAATAGCTAATGTGAGTAGTAGATTTTTATAGCAATAGCAGTAGACTTATATACCGCTTCATAGGCCTTTCAGGCCTCTCTAAGCGGTTTACAGAGAGTCAGCATATTGCCCCCAACAATCTGGGTCCTCATTTTACCCACCTCGGAAGGATGGAAGGCTGAGTCAACCCTGAGCCGGTGAGATTTGAACCGCTGACCTGCTGATCTAGCAGTAGCCTGCAGTGCTGCATTTAACCACTGCGCTACCTTGGCTCAGATTCTGATATACGGTCTTAAAAACGTATTTATTTGAACAGGTTTTGTGATATCACCATCATGAGGGAAAAGAGGATAAAAGAATAAAAAGAAAACAGGAGAGATTTTTTTCAAGCTAGATATAACTGAATAAGAATTTTCAAAGGAACATTTCATTAGTACTACAATATAGCTGAAAATGTAATATGTTCACTGTGCCTACTTCAACAGTAAGTTTTTCCTTCCTATTAAGTCCTGTTTTTGATACTGTAAAAATAAAACTTTTCTTGTTAGGGCAATAAAGAAACAAGTCAAGATAAATTTTTAAAAAGTCAGTAAATCGTGGACCTCAGAGGATCCTGCAAACAAAGGAGTGGGAAATATAAAGTGGGAAATCAAAAATATAAAAATCTAAGATAGACAACTTTGGCTAGGGAAGATGAGGATTGAAATCCAGTGCATCTGAAAGTCACCAAATTGGAGAGAGTTGAGTTAGATCATTAGATATAATGAATATTGGAATATGAACTGGCTTTACAGGAGCCTAAAATAGTTGGTGCTATTTAGGGACACAGGAAGAACTCATTAGGTCTTCACTTTTAAGACAATCAATTTAATTTGACTTAGATTAGTGTGCAGACATTAACATCCTTATTACTTCAATATCTCATTTTCTAATTGTATCATTCCATTTTGGTAACAACAATAATAGAAGTTTTAGTGGATGCTAATGGCTTTGTATGGAACTGTATCATAAAGCCAAATTAGAAGTGCTGCTGGTGTTCATCCCTCTAGCCCAGGGGTTGACAACGTGACAACCTGTGGACTTCAACCTCCAGAATTCCTGAGCCAACCACACTGGTTCAGGAATTCTGGGAGTTGAAGCCCATAGGTCGTAAAGTTATCATCATTGCCAACCCTTGGCCTAGCAGCTCAGGGGAGTCAAACTGGCAGCCCGGGGGCCAGATGTGTCATGCACAGGCCACACTCATTCCAGCTCTGCGAAGGCAAAAAATGTCATGATGAATCATGTGACATCAACATGACGTGGCAAGTTTGACAACTGTGGCCTAGCTGCTTAGCAGTGGCCCTTCACAAGCTCCTGAATATCATTTCAGGGCTGATGTTGAAGTTTTCAAGACTTCCAATCTTGGATGATTCCATGTTCTAGAGGGAGGATCCGATACAATGGTAAGGGAATTAATGAGAATAATCATAGCCTCAATATTGATTTTGCTTTTACTTCAGAGGAATTGGAATGTGACCTCCACAAGCAACACTTCGGTATCTAGTAAGACTCAATGGTAGTGAATCCTGATGCTGGGGATCTTATATTTTGGCCCTGAATGGGAATATGCTATTCCAATTGGCTAGGGCCGTGATGGCAAACCTATGGCACACGTGCCAGATGTGGCACGCAGAGCCTTCTCTGTGGGCATGCATGCCATCGGCAGCTGCACTTCAAGGTTCCATCACACGTATGCGCGCCAGTCAGCTGGTCCGGTGCACACGCGCATGCAGTCAGTTACACTCTTCAGGGTTCTGTCACACACTTGCACGAAGACCAGCTGGATGGTGCGCAGGCATGAGACGGGACCTGGAAGTGCAGCTGGCCACCACATGTTTCTGTTTCGGCACTTGGTGCCAAAAAGGTTAGCCACCACTGGGCTAGAGTATGCCATTTGGGCTCATAGCTTCTTCTTGAAGTACAGATCAAACCAGGGAGCAGGAAGGCCTTGTGCAAGTTGATTTTATAATATAGCTGTACCATGGCCCCCATGTTTTGTAAGATCTTATCAAGTTGGATTTCCTGGTCATGTCAATTAAGCAATGCTACCTATCCAAACTCAGAAAAGGATCTTTAACTGTCATGGCACCTGCTCTCAGGACCAGCATAACCTTCCTTCTTTCCATTGACAGGGGAATAAAAACATGGCTCTTCCCCCAGACCTGAGAGTGTTGGGAAACCCCTTGTGGCTGCTGATAGGAGAAAGAATTGTTTGTTGTTCCCTCTAGATGGAACTAAGGATTTTATTTTAAATGTTATTGTTTATATGTTAAAGTGCTTAGAGTCACTTAAAAATCAGGTTGATAAGAAAGATAAGATAGACTCTGAATCCAGCAATTATGATTAGGGCTACTATATCTGGGCTTCTAAATTCCAGTTGACCTTTGGAAAGAAAGACTTTGCTGCCATCTAGCAATGCTGTTTTTTTCCATCCCAAATATAATAGGTATAAGCACAATAGCAAAATTATAATTAAAAGGTTTTCAAATGAATACAACAATAGTATGCCATGAACTTGGAGTTGGTTGAGTGTAAATGAAAATTTAATGCAAACACCAAAACTCTGGTAGCACTATGAGCATTATGTTCAGAAAGGAAAAGATGCCTTGATGTCACATGAGAATAAAATGGTTAAACAGGAGTCAGGAGTTGGCAAGAATTCCTTCTCTCCTAAACAGACCTTTCCCACTTGCCTCCAAGTGGGAGTGAAGTGAATTTACTTCCCAATGCAATAACAAGAATTCTAATTCTAGTCATGGGTTAAAAAGGAAGGCAAGAGAGTTTCTAAATGGAAAAAAAATAATCAGCATTTTTTTAGATGGGAAGATCATAAAAATTATGGGAAGATCATAAAAATCTATTCAAACTAGAAGCTGTGCAGAAAATATAAAGGAGAGTTACTATATTAAAAGAGCAGAATCTGCAAAAAAGCAAAGGAAGTGTGAGAAATCTGAGCAGTTCCTTCTTTGGCCCTTCTGCTCCAGCTATAGGGATGACTGTATGTTATTGAAAAAAGGTAGGCAAAACCTGATCTCAAAAAAATGGAGATAATAGAAAAATAGATGTATTGTTCTGATGTATCAATGTGTGTATTAGCCTTTTAAAATGACTGAGCCAAAACCAAGTTCAAAAAAAATGTGTTAGTATGCATGTATCCTTGGAGATTTCTAGATTTTGTCTCCCCAAACAAAATGTAAACTTAATTGAAGACTAAAATTTATATATTTTACTCTTCGATATTATAGGATCCCCAAGGACAAGTTACACTGAAAATACAAGAAATGTCTGACTTCTGTTCCTTCAGTCACAATGACGTAGTCCAGAGTAATGCAGGTGAGTTCCTATTCTGCTTTGTACAAATCAACATCTACCTGGCAGCAGAGATATAGGGGTGGAAATCCTGCTAGGTAATAGCTATTGTAGCTCTACCGTCTCCACTAACTTCTCTAAATGGTGGCAGGCTACTGGGTGTTTTATGAAAAAGCCAGGTGCTGCAACTATGATTCAGGTGAAATGTTGCCTGATAGCAGGTGTTCCGGTGTTTTGATCCCTAGTTAAAGCAATATTATTTTCAACCCAGGATTATAGGATAGAAAAAGAGGAGCCAGGTGGAACTGCTTTCTCTCAGGAGAACACTGCAGTCTTGTAAATATAATTGAGACTCTATTGCATCTGGATATAATGAAGTATATCCTCTACTCCCTTAATATCAGCCACTGCTGCTAACAATCTGCAATAACCCTCCTTTCTCTAACAGATTTTTTTTAAGGCTTAGTGGATGACGCAGGACGGAATGGTGCTCAGGGAGCAATTGGTACCGAAACCAGAGGCAGCTGGCCGTGCTATAAAAAGGCAGGATTCATATGAACCATAACTGTTTTTGCAGTTTTACAATGCATTATATAATAGATTGCCATCTTATTCTTGCAAACTATCTTTGGTTGCTATTTAAGTGACAAAGTAAAGGCATTCCATGCAGGGCAGTCTCATTAATAATAATGGTAAAATCTACATCTTTTAAAGTCATTTATCACCATTTTCCTAGAGCTGGCTGTACAGTGTTAATCTGCTTTGCTAGCAGAGTCTTACTATTAAAAGCAGCCTTGTCCTAGGGTATAAATCATTGGGAATGAAAAATTAGCATCCCATGCTTATTTTTAGATAAGATACGGTACAGAGAAGATTAACAACATTAATGTATGGGTTACAATAAAATTAGAACATTTTATCTTCCTTTCCCACTTCAGTTACAACTGGTTTTAAGAAAGCTTACTTCCAATGGGACAGCTGACGAACTAAAGCAAGGGTACCCCTTGTTTTTCCTGCAGGGAATAATACACCTTAAAAAGTAAAGTTAAGGGTTAAGCAAACTGAAAGGGCAGTGCTGTCTAAAGAGATTTTCTTGCCAGAAGCAGACTAGGGGAAAAAAACACCTCTGTCCCTATTGAGTCCATTCAAGGTACAGTTAAGTTATTTTGACCACAAGGCAGAAAATGTCATAATCCGTGTTTGGCAGCAAGAACAAACAGAGCAATTCTCCTACATGACACCCAAAGTCTGCTGCTAGAGGCCACTTTACATTGTCTGGTGGTAAAGCAAGTCTATAGTGAAACAACATGATGGCCTCTTTGGGGAGAAAATTGAATAGACTTCTTTTATGTCTGCCAGATGATCTCCCTTGGCAGGGTGGTTTGCTACAGGCATCGAGACAACATTAGACCAGATCTAAACAGTGCCGCTAGGCTTTGGCATAGGGAGTGAGGTGTAATGTTGCCATGTGTGTTGGTTGCTTTACTTTTATCTTTTATGCATACCATTAATCCCTAGCAGCTAAATGAGATCTCTGGGTGGGTGTGTACATGTTTACTTTTGATTGTCCTATGAAACATAGGTAGATGTTTGCTTATTTCTCTTTTGTTTCCATAGCATGACTAAGTAACAAAATTCCTCTGCTTGGATAAGTTGATTATTCCCTTCCCACACTTAAGTTCAGATATTTTCAGGCAAATAAAAAGAAGCAGAGAGTTAGATGGCCTCAGTAAAATTTATCTATTTGGCTGGTGCAAATGGCTTTTTGTTAAGGTGCATAGAACTAGCATAGCATTTAATTACTAAACAGGAAGGTTCAACAATTACAGATACATGTTATTTATACAGTGAAAAACTGGAAGTTTGGAAATGATACGTTTCTGGCTCCTGGAGGGTCTTGATGGGCCAGGAGGGCCCTCCCCAGGCATCAGGAAAGCATGGGGAGGGGTCGTACGCGCATGCACAGGGGGTCACACGCGCAGGTGGGCGGGAAGGATTAAGCAGACATGCATGTGCACACGATAGCACACAGCGCACAATTTTGGCACGCCGTAAGAAAAAGGTTCACCATCACTGGCATAATATGTTACATATGGATGTAATATTATAAACTTGGAACAAGTCACACTTAAATCTTATTGAGGATTTGAATCAGTTATCCTAGATTGTTACATTCAGTAGGGCTTTAGCACACCTTTCTCTTCATTGCAGATACGGGTTGCAATCCTGATTGAACTAAAAGTACTTAAATCGTTTTGTCAAATAATTTCAAAATTTTGAAAATGACATGTAGGGATCTAAATTCTGCACTTAAAGCACAAAGCCAGTTTAAAGCCCTTGAAGTTGAAGCATAATTTGTCACTAAACCACAGTTTCGGTTTCACATTTTTTTCTTATGGAAGTTAGAAAAAGGCTGTCCTAAAAAAAATGATTGTATGTTGTGCATTAACTGTGGGGGGAAAAACTGGAATCTACATATTGCATGAATTATTTAGTTTAAGAAAATTTGCACTTTATGTTATTTCTGGTGATGGAAAAGGAAAAAACATTTATCTGGGTCTTGAAGGCCTCATCCACCACAAATGTAAACCTGTTTCAGCAATGCCTCTGACAACTGAAATATCATGAAAGTTCCAAGTGTATCTTTACCTCCATAAGGAATAGAAACTTGTTTAAAGAAGGATGGCAGCTAACATTTAAAAAACTGGTTCCAAATCATATGCTTATGTACAGAACCATTTTCATAAAGTAGCTGCCTTATGATTAACTTCAGATTCCTATTGAAGAAATGTATTTGAATTACTAAAACATATGAACTATGCTTTTTTTTTTACTTGAAGAGCCCAATGTCTGTCCCTAATGATTCTGCCTGTCCCACCAGATCTTCTCTGTGCAGGTCCACAGAATTGGTGTTATTAACTCCCAATTTTAGGCATTAATAAATATGTGAGCTCCCATATTCTAAATTGGTTGCAGTCCTTCTAAAGCACGTTGAAATAGTCCAACCAAGTGGTAATGAAGATCTGTATTACGATAGATAGGTTCTCCTGCACCAAGTAAGATCAGAATTGGTGCTGTAACTGAAACTAGGCAAAGACCCATCTAGCTTTGAGTGCTATTAGCAATAGCACTTAAAACATATACTGTATACAGCTTCATAGTGCTTTATAACATTCTCTGGGTGGTTTACAAATGTCAGCATTTTGCCCCAACAATCTGAGTCCTCATTTTACTGACCTTGGAAGGATGACAAGCTGAGTCAACCTCTGCCCATCTGCCTGGGGGCAGAGTTATCTTGCAATACTGCATTCTAACCATGGCTCCTGCACAGTTCAAACATATGCTGTGAACCCAGAAGGACTCCCAAATAGCCAAACATCTCCTTCACAGCTGTTCCTTGTCCATACAGCCAATATATAATGCAATGTAAATGATATATGTAGTTCTCATTTATTGGCCACTTAAACTGAGAACTTCCTATTACTCCGTCCCACTTGGGTTCATTTTCAGCCTCCAACATAGACAACATTCTAACAACTACTCCAAGGTCCTGGGTCAAAAAAGTCTCCAATAACATTAGAAGGCAATGTCCTAGTTATCACTATGGACTCTGCCCATGTGTTATCATGGCTTCAGAAAACCTGCATGATTTTATTGGCAAAATGCTGTGCAATTGGCCACAGCTGCCAACTTGAGGATTTTCCTGTTAATCCCTCCCCAGGGAAAAAGTTTGTTGCCATAAATAAACAACAGCTGCCAACCCAACAAAGGAGGACAAACACACTCTGCCTCCCATATTGCCATGGTGTTGGCCAAAACATGAGCATGCATCTGTGCTTAGTTAGATTCAATACAATAGCAGAGTTGGAAGGGACCTTGGAGGTCTTCTAGTCCAACCCCCTGCCTAGGCAGGAAACCCTATACCATTTAAGACAAATGGCTATCCATCATCTTCTTAAAGACTTCCAGTGTTGGGGCAGTCACAACTTCTGGAGGCAAGCTGTTCCACTGATTTAATTGTTCTGTCAGGAAATTTCTCCTCAATTCTAAGTTGCTTCTCTCCTTGATTAGTTTCCACCCATTGTTTCTTGTTCTACCCTCAGGTGCCTTGGAGAATAGTTTGACTCCCTCTTCTTTGTGGCAACACCTGAGATATTGGAACACTGCTATCATGTCTCCCCTAGTCCTTCTTTTCATTAAACTAGACATACCCAGTTCCTGCAACCGTTCTTCATGTGCTTTAGCCACCAGTCCCCTAATCATCTTTGTTGCTCTTCTCTGCACTCTTTCCAGAGTCTCCACATCTTTTCTACATCGTGGTGACCAAAACTGAATGCAGTATTCCAAGTATGGCCTTACCAAGGCATTATAAAGTGGTATTAACACTTCACGTGATCTTGATTCTATCCCTCTGTTTATGCAGCCTAAAACTGTGTTGGCTTTTTTGGCAGCTGCTGCACACATTCACTTCTTGTCTTCCTTCATTGGTGCTCCAGGCCTTATTTCTGGTGCTTTATTTTAATCAATTATATTCACTATCATGGCATGCTACAGTAGCAGCTATTTTGCTACTGCCTAATTTAGGATTTTGCCCTCAGACATAATGGAAGTGGTTTCATTGCTGCCTGCACTAAGTTGCCAAACTAATCTTTATCATATACTGCATTTATAGCACAGGCAAAAGAACTTTTAGAAATTGGTAACTAGTGTTATTGGAAGGTGGTGCATGGAACAATTATATTCTTGCAAATATCCAAAGGTCTGAAGCCCTTTGAATCATTGGTCTAGCACCTGCCACATGAAAATTACTTCCTAACAAGAAACTGCTCTTTGGATAGATGAATTTTTCCAGCTAAAGAATCTCCAATGCTACAATTCCATTCTTGCTTTATATTCTGCTTAAATGCAGAGCCAAGTCTGCAGTGCTCAAATTGACTCAACCATTAAATAAGTAAAGCTCCCAATAGGCAACTAAATGGAAGCTCTGTTTTGGGTAGAGGTTTATTCCAACAATTTATTAACAAAGAATGCCAGAATATAGCCCTCAAGTTGGTCCATTGCGAGTTACAGGCACATTTAAAAACTGAACATTATAGTAACGTCCTCTTTTATTCTTTTCCTAATCCTCATTCATTTTAATGTAGCTTGCCCAAGAGAAGTTGTGGTTTGTGCTGAAGGCAATTCTAAACAACTGAATGTAGTGCCAAAGATCCATTTGTGCTTTATGTGGGAGAATACAAATTCTCTGAGAATTTTGGGTTAAGCACATTTTAATTCTTTTAGAATTACTCCTCACATCATTCATTTAATTCAAAGTTACAGTGGTACTGAAAAGTGACTTACAACTGGTCCTCATACATATGACCATAAGAGCATCTCCATAGTCACATGATTAAAATTCAGATGCTTGGCAACTGACATGTATTCATGATTCCATCCCAGGTTCATGTGGTTACTTTTGTGATCTTCCCAGCCAGCTTCCAAAAAGCAAAGTCAATGTTATAAAATGGGGCACAAGTCACTTAAGCAACTACCTTGCCTAGCAAAGCAAATTTTTGTCCCAATTTGAGTCATAAATTTAGGATTATTTATGTGTGGTTTCAACTGATCACTTATGTACATTAAGAATCAGAAGGTGATACTCGTAGAAGCATTACACTAAATGACCAGGTTCTGGTCATATAGAAAGAGATGAAGTAAGTAGAAAGGAATTCCTTAGAAGTTGTCATTGTAGAGAACTGTTAGGTCCTTAGAAAGAAAGAGATGAGAAGTTTAAAGTAAATGAAACAGTGAATTTAATGACCATGTAGAGAAAGATTATGTGACTGAATGGGTTTTGGATAAACTGTTGTTGCTATGTGTTCATTATTCAGTTTTTAAGATTTGTATATCACAAAAGCATGACAGAACAGTTCAAATGTAATAGATTTCCAAAGAGAGATCAGATGAAAATAGTGATGGCAGAAGATTAAAAAAAATGACAATTAAAAAAAAATACCTCAAGTATCATTCAATGCATCAGCAAATGGGCTTTATAAGATATCTAATTCACAGCAACCTTGGTGTCAAGAGAAAATACAATAATTTTTGTAAGTTGATGTTATCAAGGCAAAGGCTCTTGAAGCTTAACCTGTTTGCAGATGGCGAAGAATCCCACACACAGGGGAAAAATAATGTGGTAGAAAAGGCCAATATTGCATTCTGAGCGTGGAAATTGCCTAGGAACAATTAAATCAGTGACACATTTCCCAGTGATCAATTCATGCAGCCATTAAATGATAGTAAGCCAGGTATCTGACTGGCACATCATCCATTCCGCAAAAGGCCCATGCTTCCCAGAAGTGGCATCAGCTACAGTCAGATAAATTATTCACTAAAATGCTCAGCCTCCCTCAAATTTTTGGTGATGAAATGGACACATTTATATTGTTTTCTTGGCTATAATAATGCCTTTTTCTGGAGGGTATGGATTGGTTGTCCTGTAGGTAGATAATACCGTAGCTAATTGTGGCTAGGTTGCCTTTGCTAAAGTTGATGGAATGCATTAAGAGCTACAGATGTTAGTACTGTCTGCAATTTTGGATCTAAAAGTGTCTCAGATACATATTCATACTAAAGAAGTGGAAATGCAATTACACCCACAACAATCAATAAACTTCTTTGATGTAATATCGCATTTCATATGGCTTGATACTTAATTTATTACTATTCAAAGTGAGTAGGTATAAATTAATTTATTTCTATGCAATCTCATTTACCTGGGAATAGGTCTTCTGCATACAGATGCAAAGAATTCCAATGATATTTTACTTCTATATCAGTATGTATGTATGTATGTATGTATGTATGTGTGTGTATATATATATATATACACACACATACATACATACATACATACACACATACATATATATACACATACATATATACATATTTATACATATATACACATATATACACATATATACACATATGCACATATACATACATACATACATACATACATACATACATACATACATACAAACAAACTGTTTATTCTATAAGTATTCAGTTTATGGTCAGCATTTCCAACTTTATCTTCCTATAAAAAATACATTAATGAATTCACATTAACTGTGCTTCAAATTAATAAGAACCAATTTTTTATCATTAGGAAACTGGTAGAGTGCCTATTTCTTATCACTTTAAAAGCTGAAATTTTAACATTTATCCTGCAATCCTCTATTTTCAAAGCATTCCTTTGAGATCTGTATCATTGCACTGCAATAATATAATATTTGAAACCTTTTAGATAATTTTTCTACATTACCTATTTTTTGTGCTTGCTATTTCATTTCCCAAACATGATATGAGAGAATATTAGTTGTTTATTGCATTCATGTCCCTTTTTTTCTGTTTGCAGAAGTGTGTTTACTCCCTCTACAGGCTGTGGGTGATGGTGCAAGGGAGATACTCTCCATTATCTCCAATGCTTAGAAACATCTGCAGTTGTTACTGCCTTTCTTTTTTTTGGGGGGGGGGGGGTGCCCTAATGAATAAATCATTCAAGTAGGCCTTGAGCAGCAATGACCTTGAATTCTAGTGAATTGCTCATCTTCTTAGAAGTACAATTTCTAGCCCTTAAAAAATCAAGTTTGAATGGTATTGCAGGTGTAATATCAGAAGCAGAAATATCGCTGATTGCATATTCAATTGCAAAAAAATATGACTTTAATGCTCCCCATCTTTAGCAGAAGCAGAATAAGAACACATCCACATGTTTTGTTAATATAACAAGTTTATTATAGAATAAAACATAAGCATAGAATAATTTAATTTCATAAACAGAATGTACAATAGTAACAATAAATATTTTGATAAATGGCTACCAATTGCAAGATCCATACTTATCAGCTATACTCAATGCCTTGTGCTTAGTCATGGATTTTTCTCTTTAATAGATCTTTGTCCTACCAATATGACTGTGTGGTTAGTATTTAGATGGGAGATTACTAAGAAATTGCAGAATTTTCTGGCTATATAGGGAGGTGTAAACTATTTCCATATTGTTGCCAAAGTAATTTTATAGATATATTCAGAGAAGTCACAAGAAAGCCACCTTTACATTTTACCTTTTGTCACATCATAAACAATGTTAGGTGGCTTTCAAAATAAAAACACACAGTAGTGCTCAACAGGAAGAGTAGGAATCTAGATTGGTAGTTTGAAAGCTCTGCATTATTTTATCCATTTAAAATTTATTATATCCTAAAGAACATAATATTCCTTCAAGGCAGTGCCCAAGATAAAATGCAGCACAAAAAATGCATTAAATAATTAATCTAAACCATCTGCACCTATTTTATGTTCTACTTATACGATAGATACACATAATGTTCAAACACTGTGCTATTGTCTAGATATTGTTTTTCAAACCTCAACAAGTACTTTTACAAATAAAAAAATGTATGAAATATAATTTGGGCAGCTGAAATTGAAGATTTGTGTATAGATGAAATAGCACTGACATTTTCAAATATATTGCTTTTTGGAATACTTCAAGGTTTAGATTAGTCCATTTCAATTTCAGTTATGAAGACAATAGTAACAAAACAGAAAAGTTAGCCACTTGTATCATTACCATTAAGGAAACAATGGTGCAATTACATGCTCTAAGTTATTTTCTATGACAGTTGACAAGATTAGCAAGGCTTTAGGAATTTAGATATATTTTAATGTAGCTTTGCGCAGTGGCAGTATCGTAACCAATGAGGTTTATCCGAAACGTGATTATTGCTAATTGAAACTTTTAATGTTGATATTTTGGTGGACATTAAGGATAGCTGCTAAATGTTATTACACAACTTCTTTATTGTCAGGAAAAATGGAAAGATGGACTGCTACATACAATTCCTGAATGAAAGTGAATATATAAACCCAAAGAATAAAAGCAAATGCTCTATATTAACTACAGCAACATTTCTTAAACTTCTTTTTCCTATCAGAACCCCTTTATGCTTTTAAAAATATTAGAGGATCGCAAAAAACTTTTGTGTTTATGGGTTACAATTATTTATTTTAAGTATTCAAAATTAAAATTGATGCACTTGCTATTATTTTCATAATTATTTGCTAAGATTTTAATATAGTATTATTTTTCGACATAAACTGACAAATAATTTTGATTTCCCTGACCTGCTGATAATTTCTTGGGAATCCCCTATCTTTAACCACACTTTAACAAACACTGAACTATAGTGGTTCAATGTGGCAACACGCAAATATGGCACAAATTCTATATTGCTTATTAAACATCAGAAATACAGTAATATTTCATCTCTAGATGTGAAGCACTAAAACATGTAATTATGATGATATATTAACTTTCAGTCTCAATGTACTTGGAGATGAACAATTTAAATGCACTTTACTAAGGAAGTAAAGAGCCTGGAAAATAGGATAGCAAAAAGACACACACTTCTATGTAGTGGCAACACGGAAGAACCTTTGTTATTTCAAGGCGTTAGGACTTATTTTGCTTTTCCTTCATCTTAAGAAGAAAAGTCTACAAGTTTAGAGCTCATTCTGAGCTAGGCTGCTTATCTTCCACATTTGCTTTCTGAGCAAAGGAGCAGAGGGGGGGGGGGCAGGGGAGGAATCTTCACATAGCTTCAAAGCTTTTCCTGCTATGAAAGTCTCAGACTTTCAATTCCGATCCAGGGTCATGTGCCACCAGTCAAGGTCAAGTCTTGCAGTCCTCTGGCCATGAAGTCATGGCGCCAGATTGTGATAAAACTTATAAGGTTGTTATTAGAGGAGAGTGCCTGGAACAGAAGCTAGTCTTAGGTACTGTTGACAAATTGCCCACCCATTTGGTCGTCCCTGCTGTCTTTATTAAGGAGCTCCTGAAAACCTGTAAGAGATTTGTCTATTATCTAGCATTATACGTGCTTTTTATGTTATCCTTCTAACTGTTTGAGCTAGAAGACCCAGACTGCTGGGGGCAATATGCTGACTCTGTAAACTGCGTAGAGAGGGCTGTAAAGCACTGTGAAGCGGTATATAAGTCTAAGTGTTGTTGTTGTGTTAATACAAAAGTATTTATAACTTGTACATTGCAAGAGGCTAAAAACTAAAAGTAACACCTTGACTTAATATAAATGTTGTTTTATATTAACCAGTTTGAGCTGTCTGGATAAGCACAAAAACCAGAAAATGTTCCGTGGTTGTATCTGAATACCCTCTTCTGGAAAACATGGCAAGCCCATTGCTAGATTTTAAGAAATCCATAAATACTTACATTGCAGCCTATATTGGGAGAATTATATAAAGCTGTGTTGTATCAAATACTGATTGGCTACTGTAATTTCAAATTTTTGTTTAAATGTTACCCTACCTTACTGATATTTTAAACTATTGAACGCTTTTACACATGGTTGTATTTTGCTATTGGTATTACACACATTGGCTTCTCTATTGGAGTATATAATGTGAAAACTAAAGTATAAATTAATAATGAAATTATATATGTAATACAATATACTATGTGTTATCAATAATTTATTTTAAACTTGTGCTGAATGTGTGTTTACATCCTACTTGTCAAATTATCCCCTAGTTTAAAATAGACATGTATGCAGAGGGATTTTTAGCCCTTTTTTTGCAAGATGAAACTTTTACAAAACATTCCAAAATGGTTTTTGAAAATTCTTGCAATTTTAAGTTATTTTTATGGCAGAATGGGCAAGTAGACTGCGGCTTCACCAGCAAAACTACAAAGCTCTAATAATCATGTGAGTGTCATTCTTTCAATATGACACCAAAGTGACTTACATATCTTTTATTCTCATTTTTAATTGTTTTGTTGAAACTCAGCACCCACCCTCCTAGAAGAATGAAGTATTTTGAGGAATAATTTAAAAAGGCAGAATATTATATTTCCCTAAATAAGAAATAGAGAAACATATTTTTTAGAGGCAGGAAGCAAACTCAGTTTTTCTTAATAACCCCCAGCAAATGTTTTGTGCCCATTAAGAAAGATTGTCCCAGCCTGTTCAGAAATCAGCCCCGTTTCCCTGCCCCTAAGCAAAAACTGAGGAAGCAGTTTTTAGAAATGCATATTTGTTAATCCATTCAAGACAGGATACTTTGAAACTCCCTGCAGCAAAATCTGAACAAAGGCAGAATGGTAGCATTAGTCCTCACTCAAGATCCAAACAGGACGAAAGCCATTAAGCCACAATAGAAATTGCCCAACACCCTTCCAAAACACAAGGCCCATCATTGCACCATCCCAGAACAGTCCAAACTTCAACCAAACCTGGGAGAACAGACCAACAGCTAGGATTTGCATTTCCTCTTTTGCCTATAGAGCCAGCTATGACCACTACATAACCCCATAGGAATCTGACAATAGCCAACAAAATACATGATCTTGCACAGGAACAGGAAGCTCAAGTGCAAAGCTCAAAGATGACATTAAAAAAAACTCTCTCTAAACTCCATTTTGTCAGCTGCCCAGGACCACAAACCTATGTGATTCTATTTCATCAATAAATCATCTTTCCAATCAGCCTCCATGTTTCCAGTGTCTTTTCCCATCTTGGAATTGAACCACATGGATATTTCTTCCCAGAATTTATTCTATTGTTCCATTACTTTGCTACTATTATGTTTACAATTCTTTTCATTTCTCTGTTTTTATTGTGTAAGCTGCCTATAGTAGCCCCACAGCAAGATAGGCAGCAAATAAATGTAACAAATAAATAAATATTCCCCAAAATAAGAAATACTTTATATTTGGAAACTGTTGTATAGTTTATGTGAGATTGGGCAAATTATACAGTGTACAGAATTTATTGAATGGTATGCATTATAAGTATAGAAGGTGCATATAAAGCAACTTTATTATCATGGAAATTGGATGGATCTTTTCATAAAGTCTAGTAATGATCTTGAAAAAGTGTTCTGATCATTCAAAGCATTATTTTCTCCCATGTCTAAAAAGCTACAATTTCAAATCCAGTGATGATCAAGCCAATAGATAACCATTTCTAACTTGTTTTCCTTGAAGCTCCCTTGAAGGGGGGAAAGTTAAACTGATAATCTTTATAAATAGCAACCCAATTGTATATGTTTTCTCAGATAAATGATTACTCAGTAAAGCTTTAATGTCTATATATTGGTTTGAATGGGTCATAACCTAGGTACCACAGGTAGTCCTCAACTTATAATCACAGTTACGACCGGAATTCTGGTCATACGTTGTTGTGGTCGTAAGTCAGACTTAATTTTTCAAATAGCTTTAAGCAAATGTAAGTCTAAATCCATTTTCCTGAATGGTCTTTTTTTCCTGTTAAGCAATTGGTTGTAAGTTGAAGACTACCTGCATATTATATGTGAGATAACACTAATATTCTGATTTGTTAAAAAAAAAGTATGGGAACCATTGTCTAGGATATGCTTAGGTTTCTCAGATAATACTTGCTCAGCCATCATTAAAATTTCCAGCCTTACTGGCTAATTTATAAACAGTGATGTCTTGTAGCTTATAACAAACTACTGAAAACTGCAAGTAATTTGAACAGATTCAATAGCAGATGATTTTTCACATAGAAATTAATGAATAAGACAAAAGGAATTCAGACCCAAAGGCAAATGGTTTTTCTATCCTCTCATTCTTTAAATTATTTGAAGCCACACATTCATTTTCAGAAATAGCCCTACAAAATATAGTGCATCAGAAAGAACATGTATTTCATTCTAAGCAATTTAGCTTCATTCTTCAACCACTCCTTTGTATGATGTTCTTTGTTTAACACTGCCACTAATCTGGTACAGTAGTTTATGCAGCGAGCTCATGATCTCATAGTTTGTATTGTATTTTAATGAATAATTTCCAACTTCATGACTTGATCCTATCTCATAGCAGGGCCAATATATATTTCACAATAGTGAGCTTTCAGGATCTGGATACAGCTCTGCCTTCAAAATGTCTTTGAAAAGAAGACATACTAATTATGAGTGGAAACTGGGGCAGCAATAGTACAAAATATATGAAAATAGCATCACCTTGCAGGTGGCTGCCTTAAAACAGTACTCAAGGACACTCAGGAATGGAATGGAATCTATCAGTGCTTGGTGAAAATTGTTTTCTTTTGCTCTAGTGTTTGGTAGCTGGCCAGAGGTAACTCTAAATTGCTGGTTTTAACAGAAACAGAAATTAAATAATGTAGAAACAGATATGTACTCTAGGATTTCCTTTCTACTTTTGCCACTCTCCTTTAGATCATATATTTTATTTTAATTTAGTCCTGAGAAGTATATCACAAAACACAGGGGCTTGTTTAAAAATAATGTTTGGTTTAGGATAACAACCCTCTTTTCTTAGTTATTTCCCATGTGTAGTTAGTGAGAAGCAGAAGCTACAAGCTCATAATGTATTTTTAATATTACTATCTTCACATCAGACAAAACATTAATAATTTAATGTGTATTAATGTGTATTATAATTTGTAACACACATAACTTCATGTTTTCTTATTGGACTGCATATTCCTGGGAAATCAAGATTGACCACAGCGTGCCAGTGGGTTTCTGCCGGTTTGCCCTGGATTGGGCGAACCAGTAATGGCGGTGGCGGGAGGCTCCGCCCACCCTCCCGGATGTTTCTGCACATCTGCAGAAGTGTCGCACAAGCTCACGAGCACACACGAGTGAACCGGTAGTAAAATAAATTGAAACCCACCACTGATGACAGTACATCTGTGCAGAAGACAATGTGCTGTTCACAATAAGAGAGGTACATAAGAATTTTATCTTGCATGAAAATAGTCTAATAGTAATCTTGTTTTTGAATGTTTATGAACTCTCATCTTTATAAGGCAGCCAGAGATATTGTTTCAGCCAGCATAAAGCCAGACACACAAAAGAAAATAGCCGAGTTAAAAATATTTATCTTGAAGAGACTTTTTTTAAAAATTGAAAAGAATAAAAATCAACAGTTACATTAACTTTGTAAAACCATGACATTTTTAAAGTGTTGTTTTATTTTGAAATATTTACTTAAAGATAGAGGAAACTGAATAAGAACATGCGGTTTCAAAATCTACTACTGTAATAAATTGATCCAGTAGGCTAGCTAAAGGTAAAGGTAAAAGTTCCCCTCCCACAGATGTGCTAGTCGTTCCGACTCTAGGGGGCGGTGCTCATTTCAATTGCAAAGCCTGTCTGAAGACGTCTCCGTGATTATGTGGCTGGCATGACTAAATGCCAAAGGCACACGGAACGCTGTTACCTTCCCACCAAGGGTGGTTCCTATTTTTCTATTTGCATTTTTACATGCTTTCAAACTGCTAGGTTGGCAGAAATAGCCTACTGCATATTAAATGAAGGAGAATCATAACGGTGCTTGTTTAATTAAATTCAAATAAAGGGGAACAAATGACAAGTCGGATCTCCTCCATGACTAAACTCCCCCTGATTCTAGAGAAGATCCAGTATTTCCTGTTGCCCTTTTAGGAATTATTTGACTATTGCTATAAAGGCTTAAGGGACCATTTATGTTTATTTCTCTTATCATTTATACGTAGATTCTCTAGAATATTTTCATCATGGATGAAAAATATGGCAAAGACCACCTGTGTGGAATAGCTAGGAGAAAATAAGAAAACAACAGTGAGCCAGCTAAGAAAGTTTAACTCTTCCTTAATGAAAGTGTGGGTGTGCATGGTGCAGGTTAAATGGCTATGTAGTAAGACTTCCTTTGTGAAGCACACAACTATCTTGTATCTTGAAGATACAACCCTTGTATCTTGAGGTTTTATTACCCAATTTAGTAAGAAAAATAAAATGAGCATCATCCTCCATAACATCGTTATATTTCCATGGAACTTGAGAAGCCAAGTTAATGAAGCCTCACCTTGGCTCCTATGCCAGATGAAACCTTTATTGGACAGCCAGTGGTTTACTCTAAATTTCCAGCAGAGACGATTTCCCAGCAGCAGGACTTGCTACTTAATCTTGCCTTTAGGATTTTGGGATTTCCACCTTCTTGTCAAGTATCACTGTTTTGCTCTAAGCTCCTTCTTTTCCACAGTTGCAATACAGGACAATGTGGATATTCTCCATTCAGCATCCCATTCATTTTCCCCCCAAGCAAAAAGAATTGTTGGTGGACAATTTAGCACAAGATGGGGGTGTGAGGTCACTTCTCAAATGCTGTTTACAATTATGTAAGTGGGGTGAGTCTAGCACAGGGGTCTCAAACCTTGGCAACTTTAAGACTTGTGGACTCCAGCTCCCAGAATTCCTCAGCCAGCTTCTCAGCCAGTGGATTTCTGGGAGTTGAAGTCCACAAGTCTTAAAGTTGACCAGGATGGAGACCCCTGGTCTAGCAGAAACCACTCCTGTAAAAATGACCCCTTGTAATTTACTTTTGCAAACCTTTTTTTTCTTTACTCACACACCCCGCTACTTAATTTAGAAAAACAATTAAAAAAGAACTATTAATAGTTGCCCTAAGCAAGGGCAACATTGTGGATAATTTCCCGTAGCCATATGCTTTAATATTAAACTATAAAGGGAGGAAATAAATTATTATAAATTATATTTTTGAAACATGTTCCTTAACCTAGAAGTAGCATTTTAACTACATGAATTTGTGGTTCGGCTCGTCCGAACTAGCTCGAATACACCGAGTCTACGTAAACACGGATAGCAACGCCGTCAGTAATTAAGCCATCGAGGGACAATTCCAACTTCCCCGCGTCCTTACAACATCCTCCTGTTCCTTCTGCGTCAAAATCGACGGCTTCTGGGATGTGTAGTTTTTGAGTCCTCCTGTCCACGCTGCCTGTGCTCAAACAACTACAGTTCCCAGGAAGCAGCGAGAACCTGTGAACCGCGAACATACGTCACCTTCTCCAGGAGCCAATCGCGCGGCGGCCGAAGCGAGCGCCGTCAGCCGCCAATGTTGTTTTCGCTGAGTCGAGCTCTGGTGGTGTTGGCGGTGCGGGCGCCATATTGGAAGGGACGAGGCGGTGTTTTTTTTTTCCCTTTCACCCCACCCAGGCCCCCCCCTCGCTCGTCGTTGAAACAACGGAGCCGCCCGGGCTCGTGCCTCGCCGCCGCCGCCGCCACCATGCTGTACTTGGAGGACTACCTCGAGAGTGAGTCTCTGCAGTGGGAGCGCGGCGGGGGGCAAGAGGCCCGAGGGGAGGGGGAACGGCGAGAGCGCAGCGTAGGCTCCGCCCACCTTCCTCCCTCTTTCAAGGCGGCTGTTGCATCTAACTGACTCACTCCTTCTCCCTCCCTCCCTCCCTGCAGTGATCGAACAACTTCCCATGGATCTCCGCGACAGGTTCACCGAGATGCGCGAGATGGACCTGCAGGTGCAGAGTACGTGAGTCAGCCCCGCCCACCGACCGCCTCCCTGGCGCGGCTTCGCGCGCAGCCCGGCGAGTAGCCAGCCGCTGAGGCGGGCTTCCAGAGGGAAGGGTGGGAAGAGCTACCTCGCAGCCCTGCGTGAAGCACTTGTCGAAGGAAAGATGACACGGGCTTCTTAAGGTGCTGCCCGCACCAGCGTTGAATTCCTCAGAAACATAACATTAGGCAAACTGTACCTGCACCGTAAGCTCCTTTGCAGCAACACGAAACATAAGTTCACTAGTAGGGAGATGAAAATAAGCTGGAAGTGTGGGAATGGATAAGGATTAAGAAATACGGTTGCTTTACATGCATTTCTCGCCTGACTTCGAGAGCTCAGCAAGATACATAACTGAATTCTTTATTGGCCAAGTGTGATCGGACACACAACGAATTTGTCTTTGGTGCATATGCTCTCAGTGTACATAAAGAAAAATAAAATGGAATACATTCTTCAATCATAAGATACAAAACAGTGATAGTCATAGGTTACTAATAAGCAATCAAATACTAGGAAACAAATAAAACAATATAATTGTAAAGATACCATATATAAGCCACATGGTTATAGTCATAAGTGGGAAGAGATAAGTACTAGGAAGGAAGAGAAAACTAATAGTAATAAAGTCTTAGATAATGTGACAGTTGTGGGAAAATATATATATATATATAATACACATAGCTATGTTATATACATATGCAGTATGTACATAACATTAATATATATACACATATATGCATACATATATATAATTACATATGTACATATACATGTATATAGTTATGTACATAGTGCTTTCTCCCATTTCTCCCCATAACCCTCTGAGTTAAGTTGTTCTTTGAGAGTTTCTGTGGCAGAGGATGGACTTGAACATGGATCTTCCCATCCAGGTGTTAACACTATACAGAATCATCTGTAAAATAAAAGCTATGATCAACCTTACGCATAATAAACACAGTAAATAAGCAGAACTCACAAAAGATTTTTCTGTACGTTGTTGATATATACTGTACAGTATATGCAACATTTATTTCTGATGTCTTCTGTTGGAACAGTGACACTTCATAATACTGTCCAAAACACTACTTTTCCCCAATAATTTATGTAGATTTTTTTCAGCCTGAATGTACATCACTTCCAGCTCTAAATTTCCTTTGAATCTTCTGCTGTGTATGAAGTATTTGGCATTTCTTGTTGCTCATCATTTGTCTTAAATATTTCAATTTTATTATCTTGATGTTATTCACACTTTCCCTATTTTTGTCTATTTGTTGGAAGATTCACAGTAAGCCATAAAAAGCCAACTACATTACTCTTAGCAGATACCCTTTGACTCAATCAAAGTGCTTAATTTATGATTTAGTATATTATGCAACTCCCCCTAACTGAACCATGATTAAATCAACCATCTTGGAAACATAGGTGTAATTGAGACTTGCTCATTGTTTATGGTGCATTTGAATTTAATTGCTTAAATACATTCTCGGATATATTTATGCATTCTCAATAGCAATTGATTTCAGTAGTTTGTCCAATTGGTTTGGACAAAACTCAGCAGCACTTTTTCATCCGGCTGTTGATAAAAATAGGATCGCTAACATGATCGCCAATGTCCGATGATGGATATGATACCAGAAGAAGAAGTACTATCCAACATTTTTTCCCTCTCCCTGGTGTTAGTTTTTTTTTTATCAAATTTTGATCCATTGGTTGTGACAGGAATTGACCGATCAACTTGTTGCCTGAGCCTGATTTTGCTGGCTAAGAGAGAATGACTGGCCCACAGTCATCCAACTGACTTGTGTCTAAGGCAGGGCTAGAAGTTATTCTTCTGGTTTCTAGCCTTGTGCCTTAACCATTGGACTAGATGGGCTCTTACTATAGTACTGTCCAACAATACCATTGGCCTTATTCATTCTGGGTGCTAGGGGTTACAGCATAGTGACATCTGAAATACCCTAGCTCTGCTGTATATAGACAGTTCAGAAGTTAGGATTTTTAAAACTTTTCTTTGCTACAGCTTTTATGACAAATGTGACAAACTTAAATATGGAAGTAAACTTAATTCATTTGTAGTACTTCGCTCAGCTAATATTGTGATCTTATATCTCCTTATTTTGGAATTTCACTGGAGTTAGGAAGACTTAATTTTACAAAAATATTGTTAAGATGTTATCATGTGTCTCTTATAATGTTAAAGTACTGCCAGTGGTTTAGCAGTTAAAATGTCAAATTAGAGCAAGGAAACTCATATTCAAGCCTATCCTCAGCATGGAAATGCACTTGTGAATTTTGGACAAGTCATGTTCTCAAATCAACTTTTCTTGTCTTTTTGATGTGCATTAAAAATGAGGAAAGAGTCTCCTAGCTGTCCTGAGCTCCTGGGATACAAATCAGACAAACCTCTGTGGACAAATTAAATTATGTCTTATGACCAGTCATTTTCTTAATGTCTTAAAATATTTGTTTACTAGTGTTACCCTATTTCAAACGATTACATATTTACCTAGAGAAATGAACATATAGAATGTTTTCTGTGTTTAAGATGCAATGGATCAACTGGAGCAAAGAGTAAATGAATTTTTTATGAATGCAAAGAAAAACAAACATGAATGGAGAGAAGAACAAATGACTTCAATTAAAAAGGTAAGAATAAGGCAAATGCCTTCTTACAACAAAATTGCAAAGTAGATCCTTGAATTTGTTTTAAATTACTTCTGAGTTTAGATATAACAAAATCTTCACACATAGCTGGAAATTGGTTCTATTTTGTGCTTGAAATGTTCCTGGAATGTCTAGAACAACTTATTTCACCTATTTCAAAATATTGTAGAATATTTCAGTGTTGCTGTATTTTCTACACCTATACAATTTTTATATGACCTATCCTATTTACAAACAAGTGGTATTGATAGATTTTTTAAATGCAATGTGTTTTCAATATAGATATTGGCTTTCATTTTAATTCCACAAATTCAAGGGCACACAGTATCTTCCATGCTTGAAAATAGTGGAAAGAGATGGAACAATTTCAACTTCAGCGAATCTTCCAATTTGATTTGATACCTATTTGATTCAGTAACATGAATAAATACCAAGGGAACAAATTAAATCAAAGGTCTTGGTTACTTCAATAACATTTTTTTCACTGATTATAGAATTATAAACATTTATACATTCAACCCAATTCCAGAATCTAAGTTAAGTGTCTCAGACAAATAGTAACTATTTAAACTGTGCTTTGAATATATACATTGAAGAATATTCTATCATACTCATGGATAGTGGGTTCCATTATTAAAGTACCAATCTTGTTAGGAAGTTTTATCTAACTTTCAACTGGGGTTTGCCTTCCTGAAATTTAAATCTGTTATCATATCCTGCTAAATGGAAGTTGTGTATAGAAATATTTGAACAATTCCATCATACAATACAGTAGTGTTTTCTAAAACTAAATACATTCAGATTCTTATATCTCTATTATAAGACTTCATTTCATTTCAAGTTCCTTGATTATCTTTCCTTGAACCTTCTCATAACTCTGAATATTTGTTAAATCATGGTTCCAGAAATATATTTATATTCACTTATTTACCACAGCTTGTATGTTGCTAATTCAAAACTTCTTTGAACAGATAACATGAGCATTAATAATTAGAACATTGCCTAATAGCATCACCTATGGAATCAATCTTCATTGTTTTCAAATCCTTTGCTGAAGAGCTGGGCCTTTAAAGATTTTTAAAAGCCCAAAAGGAGGAGGTATTCCAGATATCAAAGTGCAAGCTTTTCAAGGGTTGTGGTGGTGGTGGCAGTGTTACACAATTACTGAAAAGCTTTGAAGCATTTTCTTCCAGCTTTTACTGGAAGGGCAGTCTCAGCCCAGACAGTCTAAAGATTACCTGTCCTGAGTCCTAGTATGTCTCCCAACAACTTGATTTGTGCCTGGAAGCAAACAGCCAATGTAGTAACTCTTACAGTAACACTTTCAGATGGATAAATCTAGATACACCCATCTGAGTTTCTGCAAGCTGTTCCAGTTGAACTTTCTGTGTGTTCTTCACAGAATCTCCATATAGAGGAAATTGCAGTAGTCCACACATATTAATCTATCTTAAAATATGCTTTATTTTAATATATTAATATAGTGCGATTATGCATTGATAGATAATTTTGCCCTAGTTCACTTAGTAATTATTAATGTGTTACTAAATAATATTTGTGACCAATTTGCTTACGTAATATTTCTGATGCAGGATTACTACAAAGCGCTAGAAGATGCAGATGAAAAAGTACAGTTGGCTAATCAAATTTATGATTTAGTAAGTAAAATAGAAAATTTTGAATTGATTTATATGGTGGTCTTCAGTTGACACTTTCTTTCAACATTTTACATAAATGTAAATGTATAAAAATAGAAATAAATATATTTTCATTAACACATGCAGATCTGCCCTAATTTTTGATCATCCCAGAGCTCTTGCCTGGATTTGTACCACTTGTTTTACAACCAAATTTGTGGCGGTTTTTGTGTTAGCTTCCTTGCTGACTACATGGTTTGCGTGGCCTGACTTATAGCTTATTTTCTAAGAAGAAAGACCCATTTAGTTTCATGCTAGCCTTTATCAGTTGTTAATTGAAATCTGAGAGGGTATATAGAGGCTTAAAATTTGTATTAATTTAGCCGGTTTTTCAGCTCAGTTGTCTTAGTTTGCATGATACATCCTGAACTATAGGTCACAAAGGTAAGATTGTCACCCATGTTTCAATATAGCCCAATTTGTCAGTTGACAGATGACCTCATATAATGGCAAACAATGAAAAATATGAGTGCAGGGAAACAAGACAGAACAGGGAGATGAAATGGAACCAAAATATAAATGGAAAGTGGCGAAGCAGATACCTTATTGCTATTTTGTGGAATTTGTCATCTGGGTATTAACAGAAGTATTATTTCCATTACAATATCCTCTCCATGGTGAAACATGATTTTGATACAGTATTTAAAACAGTTGAGAGATCTATTGAGAGAATTGAATAAATGTAATGAATGAATAAATGTATTTCATGTAAGTGTATGAATGCTTTTAGGTTAAGGATTCTGTTACGTGTGTTTTATATGGCAAATTTTCATTTTCTTAATACCCTTCCAAAGGTCTGAAATGATAATGCTGGTTGAAAATAAGCTGCCAGTTCTAAAAATCTGTTATTAAATTAGGTAGACCGTCATTTAAGAAAATTGGACCAGGAATTAGCTAAATTTAAAATGGAACTTGAAGCTGATAATGCTGGTATTACCGAAATACTGGAAAGACGTAAGTATGTGTGATAATCTTTTAGAATTATGTTAGTGTATATAATATTGTATGATGATAAAATTCTAGTTTAATGGTACCAGGCATTTAATAGTGTGCAAAGCACCCAAGATCCAGTTCAAAGGTGGTATGAATGGATCTGAAATTAAGAATTTAAAGTAACATTGCGATTTGCAGTGATTTTACATGTGAATTAGATTAGAATTTAGATTTGATTCAGTAAAAGAATGATAGGCATGATAAAGCATGAAAATCCTTGAATCTGCTTTCTACCGTATATACTCGAGTATAGGCCGACCCGAATATAAGCCGAGGCACCTAATTTTACCACAAAAAACTGGAAAAGTTATTGACTCGAGTATAAGCCTAGGGTGGGAAATGCAGCAGCTACCGGTAAATTTCAAAAATAAAAATAGATACCAATAATGTTTTTGAATATTTATTTCAAAGAAAAACAGTAAACTAGCGGTGTATTCAATGAAATACTTCACTCACCTCATGATGCTGATGTCCCGCTGTGATGATGATGTCCCGTGCAGCCGCGGGAGCGATGTCCCGCCTCCTATGACACACGGCACAGTGATTCCTATCATTGGATCACTGTACCAGAGGAGGTGGGACATCGCTATGTGGCTGCTTGCCATAACAAAGAGGAGGTGGGACATCGTTGCAGAGCGGCAGGAGGGGGAGGAAGGGGAATCGTAAGACAGCCCTGCATTACATTAGAACGTGAGGAGGGGGGATGGTGCGGTGCGCGCTGCGCAGCAAACTGACACAGAGGGAGGGGAAACTCACAGGGGCACTGGGCCATTCACGAGTGTCACCCAGCGGCATGGCCCCGCCCCTTTTTCTCCTCCATTTCGGGCAAATTTTTCACTGACTCGAGTATAAGCCGAGGCGGCTTTTTTCAGCCCAAAAAGTGGGCTGAAAAACTAGGCTTATACTCGAGTATATACAGTATTTTGAAAAAATAGAATGGAAATGGTAGAAATTATTTATTTTAAGAGGTTTATTTACCCTGTAAAGTTTTAATTACATAGTTTTGAGGTTTTGAGTTAGGAATGTTCTAGTTCTACAAGATAAAAATCTAGTAGAATGAAAAAGATAAGTAAACAATCCATGGTGTCAGGATGCTTTTTGCCATATTTACAGTACTTTGTCAAAACCATATTTGGAATTAAAAGAAGTATTCATTATCCTGACAGGTTCTTTGGAACTGGATACACCCTCACAACCATTGAATAATCATCACGCACATTCTCACACTCCAGTAGAAAGTAAGTTGAATATTTTGCCTTTAATGTGATTTAGTATGAATGTAAAACTAATCTATATGAAAAGCCGGCTGTCTCCTAAAGCTGCCATTGGAATTTGCACAAATGCTTGAATACATTCAGTGAATCTAAATTGATAAAAACGGCTTGATAAGGCTAAGCTTTGTATGTTTTTAGAAGTATGTCATTTTCATTTCAACACCTCAGTTTAGACTTTTGGACTGACAGATTTTTTAAAATTCTTTATACAGAAAGGAAACACAATCCCTCCTCTCATCATGCAGCAGCAGACCATGTACCTGAAAAGAAGTTTAAATCTGAAGCTCTTCTGTCAACTCTCACTTCAGATGCCTCTAAAGAAAATGCACAAGGTAATTTCTGTTATAAACTTAAGTGAAAATCTAAGCAAACTGAATCATTTTTGATCCTATATTCAGAAACAGTGTTGTTTGAGGAAAAAAGCAGATACAATTTTCATTTAAAAGTGGTTGCCGCAGCATTTGCTTCTAAAAGCTGTATGACAGAACTTATAAGCTATAAGTGCAGAGTAGTCCAAAAATTAAAAACAGCTTTAACAAAACAAGGGGGAAATAGACTAAACAGAATCAAAGTGCCATTGATTTCTGGTTAGCTCCCTGCTAGGATTATGCCCAACAAAAAATGAGTAATGCATTTTTTTCTTTATACTTAACTCTTTATCTTTAAGCCATGCTCTTCAATTCAGAGAGAGTTAATGTATTTATTTATTAGTTTTATATGACCACCCATCTCAAAAACATGAGTTTGGATAGCCAGCAATATTAAAAAAGATAAAACATATAAAAATACATAAAAGAGATATCAGGGAAAAATTAAAAATCAGAAGTCAATAATTCAGCAGAACCAGGAGATGTCTTCATCACACATTCTGGGTCCCAGGCTCAATAGAGGCAAGTCTTCTAGGCATTATTGGAAGGCCAACAGGAACAGAGCCAAACTCATCTCTAGAGAGATAATATTCAAGAGGGTGAGCACCAGAACATAAAAGGCTCCTCCTGATACCCCCTGACTGATACTTGTAAGCAGATGAGACCTTAAAGGTTCTTCTGCCAGACTACAAGGGACAGATAGAAACGTTCAGGAAAACAATGGACCCATAAATCACCAAGTCCTAAACCATGAAGGGCTGCCAATGCCTTGAATTTTCCCCAGAAGCATATAAATAGCCAATGCACAATTTTAAGTACTTAATCCTGAGCAGATAGCAACCAGATTGAGCAGAAGGTTGCAGCACCCTATCACTAACAAGGGTAACAGTATATTTGTGATCTAAGTCTTTTAATCTTTTATTTGATTCAATGCAACATGTTTCCTCTATCTGTTTCTGAAGAAATGGGCGGAGGAATGTAGCTAAGAAAACGGCCTTATCACATCTGGAAGGATCTTGTTGACACCAGGAATAACATATAGCTCATGATTTACAATCTCTTTTCACCCAGTTATTCCTGCTATTTATTTCCTTCCTTCTTTTTCTCTACATTCTTTGTTCAATGTCTCATTTTTTCCATTTCTAACTTAGCCTTGCATATGTGCTAACTCATTTGTGACATCACTATTACTATCTTTCCAGGAAAGAGAATTAGTCTTTGAAGATTAGGCAGAAATTTAAACAAAAAAACAGACTTTCCCTACAGTTGGAAGACAAGTTTGGGAAAAGATGCTTTTGATAAAGAGTGATATTTGTCTTAGGCCAAACTGCTTATTTACTTATGGCTGCAAATATTTTTTAAGGCAGTAAATATTTTCAAGTTTTCTGAGTGGTATGTATTTTACTTACCATTGCATAATTTTAAATTACATACACTTAAAAGTGCATGAGAAGTGATTCAGAGCCAAGTAAAATTTTGCAAATTTCTGCATTGTCCTAATAATATTCATGTTGCATCTCAATATAGGTGTGTGTCATTTTATTTGTGATAGCATATAATTGAACTAAGTAGTGAAAAATGTTAATATTTTATTGCTGATAATTTGATTCTCAAAACATGCAATGTTGAGTATTGTAGTATTTGCCATACCATTGTATTTTAAAAATCACCCTACATTTAAATTTGAATTCCCAAAACACTCCTTTTTTAATCATATCAAATGGTTTATTAAAGCATGAAATAAAGAATTCATTTCTTCCATAACTTCGTTACATTTTAGTCTTTGGGCGAGAGAGCAAACAATACAGAGAAACTGATACAGCACCAAAATCTTTCCACATCATTAAATCTATATTTTCCTTTCTTAATTAGCACACTGTCTAACTTTTCCTTCATACACAGTTGATTTCCAGTTCTCTGACATTTATTTTTTTAGTTCTCATTTTAGACTATATAAATATGTTCCCTTTATTCATCAAGGGTGTCGAAACAGTAATTCATCATCCTCATCCAACAGTGCATATAATGCAAATTCTTCTCAGCCATTGGCATCGTATAACCTGGGCTCATTATCTTCAGGAGCTGGAGCTGGTGCTATCACCATGGCAGCAGCTCAGGCAGTGCAAGCCACAGCACAGGTAAGGAATTCAAAGCATGTTTTAAAATACCTGCCCCAAACAGGTTGTTAGAGCATCTTTTATTTCATTAGATTTGCTATTGGCATTTCAAAACAATTGTTTTCAATGATGTCATATCTATTGGTTGACATTTCATGGATGTAAGTTTCACAGGAAAGGAGAGATTTATATGGGACATTCTGAAACCTTTTCCCACTAGATTAAACTTGTAAACCTGTAATTCTCCTTAATTTTATCTACATGTGCTTGAGACAAGCCAGAGGAAAATACCAATAATTTTCTTGCAATATTTTGAAGCTCAAACCTCACCTATAGTATTTTTTTAGGGAAGAAAGTAAGGTATTCATTAAATGATTTTACACTAAACAAGCTTACCAGTTCCATAATGTAATTACAGATTAGCTCAAGGTTTGCTCATGCAGGAAAGCAGTGAAAATCAAGTGTTTCACTTCTGTATTCAATGTATTTTAAATAAGGCTAAATTTGAAACCCGCCATTAATATTGCTGTTTTTCTTTTAGATGAAAGAAGGAAGACGGACATCGAGCTTAAAGGCAAGCTATGAAGCCTTTAAGAACAATGACTTCCAACTCGCAAGAGAATTTGCATTATCCAGGGACACAGCAGGATATACATCATCTGCTTTGGCATCCACATTATCACAGACATTGAGTTCATCAACCACAGATTCACGGAGTGGTAGAAAAAGCAAGTACGTTCATTAAAATTGTAGCTTCTTTGTTTGTTGTAAGAGACATTCAAAAGAGGATTGCAGTGTCTATCTGGGAAAGACAAAATTGTATGACAAAGATGCAGGATTTATTGCTTCTGAATTCTATCCCAATTCCTTACCGCTATTGTCCAGCATTCCTACATAGAGTCCTCAGGTTACAACCCCTTGTTCAGTGACCGTTCAAATTACAACAATGCTGCATGTAGGATTCCACAACCATTTCTTAAGAGTTCCCACCATCAGTATCTCTGCAGTCACATGATCACAGTCTTATGTTCTCAGATGCACAGCTTGCAATTAACATTGCATTGAATAATTTGCACAATGGGGAAACTGCCAGGGAAAACTTCTATAAGATGCAAACTTCTATAAGTTGCTCTTGCAACATTTTCTCCCAAGGAACCTTGTTATGGATTAGGCGATCTCAGGGATCTTGTGTTCCATAGCACCCCTTCCGGCAGTACATGGAAATCTCACTCATGGTCCCTGCCAGGTCACCCACACTCAGTGGTGGCAGCCACAGCTTTTGCCTAGCGCCTGCTTGCCTAGCAGTCGGATCACATGAGACCCTTCTTTAATCTGCAGTTGGCAACCAAACTGCTGGGATTGCCATCACTAAGTAATCTAGTTATGTGACATTGCTCTTTACGACAACACCACTTAGCAAATATAGTCCCAGTTGCCACTGTAACCAAGGACTATCTGTAAACCTTTTACACTACAGGTAGTCTTTGACACTACGGGTAGTCTTTGATTTATCACAATTGAATCCAATTGAATTTTTGTTGCTAAGCAAAACATCTGTAAATTGAATTTTGCCTCATTATACTACTTTTTTTGCTACTGTTAAGTAAATCACCACAGTTGTTAAGTTAGTCACATGGTTGTTAAGTGAATATAGCTTCCCCATTGACTTTTCTGCTCAGAAGGTTGCATTACGTGACTCCGGGACACTGCAATCGTCATTAATATGAATCAGTTGCCAAGTGTCTGAATTTTGATCACGTGACCATGGGGATGCTGCAATGGTACATGTGAAAAATAGTCATGAGTTCTTTTTTCAGTGCCATTGGAACTTCGAATGGCCACTAAATGAACTTTTTTAATTCGAGGACTATTTGTAGTTGTGTTCCCTCTGTTAAGTCTTTCCAAGACCACCTTTATTCTCTTTGTTAACAGCAGTAATAACAAAACAAGAACTTTTCTTTTGCTGCTTTTCTGGACAATCTCCAGCTTCAATTTCCAACTTCCCAAGACTTAAAAAAGGATATGTATATTAAGCAGCAAGTAGTTAAAGCAAGAGTAAAAAAAGCTGAGCATGCTAATCACCTTTTTGCACTGAATCCATGCCATTCTCGGGTGATAGGTTATAGTGCCTTCTGCTGCTATCGCCTTTCTTAGGATCTGAATAGAAATGTAATGAGGGTAGATTCCAGGTCTGTAAATTCAATTTTATGCCAAAGTTTCATGTCAAAAAAAATAGGAAACGTTATTCGTTTTGGCCACCAGATGGAGTGCAACCACTACAATAATTTTCACCTTTGGGGGGGGGGGTGGGGCGCAGTATGAGCTTGCTGTCTTAATCCGGCTCATCCCCTTAAGGCGCAGAAGCAATTAAGTTATCAAATTTCTAAGCCTTTTTATTTCTGTAATGTTCCGTATTCAGACTTCCCTTCAGGAATAATTCAAGAGCTATGGTTACTGAAGGTTTTTAAAATATGTTATTTGCCCTGTTACTTAACAATACGAAGATGAATTATTACAGCGAAGGCAAGAAAATACATTCTCTGAGTCTGCAAGAAGTTTTCTCCTGTACTGAAAGAAATTGATATTTAAAGAAAAGGGCTCTAACAAAAGAATTCTCAATGAATTATAATTAGTTTCTAAATTCCATTGTATGCCATTTGTGATACATTGCCTTCTTTAACAAAAACTCCTGAAGAAAAATTCAAAGAAGAATAATCCCCACCACCACAATCTTAATTGGACCTCAACATTCCCCTTATGAAGAAAATGTAGATTATTTTATTCAGATGTTATGCATAGTCCCCAGACAGAAAATTGAAGCTTTTTGTAAGTGAAGGGGACAGTATTCGTACATACTGGCTTAACTTAGAAATCATTTTAAAATTGTATCGTCACAATTTTTTTTAATTTTTGTTGTTTTCAGAATAGTAACCTGTTTTTGTTAATTTTCCAGAAACAATACCAAATCTTCAAGTCAACAGTCGTCCTCATCATCTTCATCTTCTTCTTTGTCATCATGTTCCTCATCCTCTGCACTAGCCCAAGAACTCTCCCAGCAAACAGCAGCCATTCCCGAGTCTGAATCTAATAGTCAGGTTGATTGGACCTATGATCCAAATGAGCCACGTTACTGCATTTGTAATCAGGTATATATTCTGTCAAAGAAAGAACATTGTTTCTGACAGGGCAGTTTGCCTAGTTTATTGATCATGGCAGATTTACTGAGAGGAGACAGATGTGATAATATGTAATTATGTATCATAAATTTTGAATATTTATACTATAACATAATTTAAAATTACCAAATTACAATGAATTCTATAACACTAGATGACCAACAGTTTGTTGATATATGCAGAATATAGTGCATCTTTGAATCAAATCTTTGAAAATGTCTGCATAGTGTCAAAGGAATATAAATAAATCTGCTTCTGTATCCAATTTTTCTGCTAATCCTCATCATCAATCAGCTCATTTTTACTCATTTTATTTTTGAAGATGCAGAATTAGTAAATTTAATAAAGAACTGTTCATATCATTTTATGCAGTAACATCCAAAAATCTCTTTGGATGTAAAATCTTTTCAGTGTTTAGCAGATTTATATTATGTAAATATTAAACACAAAAAATAAATCTGGCTGTAGGCGTTCAAACTAAGAAAATATAACATAATGGGAAATCTGAATAAACAAATAGATTCTCAAATACTGCTTACAAATATATAGGCATAAATTTATGTAGAATGAGTAATCTCACAATTAGTTTCTGCAAAAAAAATTCTTAAATCTTTTTATTTTGATTATGATATTTCTATAACTGATTCTATGGACTCCCAGCATTTTGAGATTTGCAGTTATAGAAAGTAGAATACAGTTACAATAACTAAATAATCTTAAAATTTTTAAAATATAACGATAATACTATTTAGAGTAAATGAAAATTATATCACTAAGATGATAGTACTACAGAGACTGATTCAAATAATGACTAGATTGAGAAACAATTTTTATTTTAATGTTATTGGTATTTAATATTACTGTTGCTTCCTCTATTTTGTTTACTTTTAATGAAGATCTTCCTTGCTGATTGGATTTCAGATTAGATATTAGAAGTATTTTCTGTTGAAAAATAAACTTGAAATACAGCTTTTATATATAAAATCTAATGTTGATGCTATATTGCTATATTGCTATTGCTATATTCAGCTATATTCAGACAGCCATACAAATTGGCTGTTTCAGATTTGTATTTGAAAAGTCAAAACAACATTCTACTTAATATTTAAGGCTAATATTCTACAAATAATAAATAAACCAGATTACAGATAGTAAATATGTGAAAAGAAAGTTACCTGTGTTTATATGTTGCAGCTGATAGTAATGGAAAAATAAATGTTTTCCCCAAACTGGTATAGCCATGTTTCCAAACGGGCAGTTCAAATTTAAAATGTTAATGATCAAAGAAAAAAGTTCAGTAATTCTTGGATATTTCAATGGGAACTTTTGGAAGTCCTCTCCAATCTAAAAGTTCCAATAATAGGAAAGTGAGCGTATAGTATGACTATTCTTTCAGCATATTAAAAGTTGGAACTTTCCATCTCAATCTCTCCTATTAACTTTTTGATATGAAGTATTTTTTGATCATATAAAATCTAATGTTCAAATAATATGTACTGATTCTTCATAGGTGTCATACGGTGAAATGGTGGGCTGTGATAATCAAGATGTAAGTATGGAAAACTAATTGAAACTAGGAATAATATCTTATTGATTTATTTAGTTTTTAGTTTTTTAAGAACCATATTAAACAGATAATCAGATATATTGCTTGGGGTGGAATACACACAAACACAATATATACATATATATGCATATCAGTATTCAATTCTTTTTCACTGCTTCTAATACATTTGAGGAAAAAGTTGGATGTACTGTCAGAAATGCTTCAGGTTGTCTGTGGGATTTCAGTGAATGTATTAGAAGTGTGACTAAGTATTTTAAACCCTAGACATAACTTTTAGATTCTGTTTGATGGTTTTGGGGACAAATAATACAACTCTTGAGAATTTAAAGATGATTTTACACATACAAAGCTGTCTGAATAAGCACATAGTAGTTGTCCTGGTAATATTGATGGCCAAGAAATATAACATCTGAGACTTATCTGGCTTCCTAAAGAGATCTGGTATTTTTCCTTTATTTATGAGTCTCTCTGAATCTGTCCCATATTAATCCATTGCATATTTTTTTTACCATCGATGTTTCAGACTATCATGTTTTCTCTTTTATGTTTCTTACAGTGTCCTATAGAGTGGTTCCATTATGGCTGTGTTGGATTGACAGAAGCACCAAAAGGAAAATGGTACTGCCCACAGTGTACTGCTGCAATGAAAAGAAGAGGCAATAGGCATAAATAAATGCTGCATTATCTTCACTCCAGTTAACATATTCCTTTGGGAGGTGGATTAGGAGGAAATGCTTCTTTGCAGCTAGTCAAAGAAGGATTGATATAGCTGTCAAAAATATTGACTTCTTAATTTTGCTAGCTGTGTTTTAATATTGTACCTAAATTATTTATGCACTACTGCTGTGCTATAAATAGTTTTCCAGTTAGCCATGGATTATTCCAGTGGCAAACATATGCAGACATTTGTACTCCGACCATTTTCTCTAAGCAATGGGCATTCTATGATAACTTGGTCTTCAGATAATTCCAGCAAAAGGACATTTCGAATCATTTTATATTCAGCTGACATTCTGCTGCATGTTCTGTGCTCAAGAACTGTTATGGAATTTATGTATATAAGTGGTAAAAGAAGTCAGGCTGTCAAGAGAATGGACTTTTTCAAATGCCTTTAGAGCTTGCTCTCTTGTTGAAATAGAATTCAGCAGGCTGAAGAAGATGGTTCTTGTATACACACACTGGGCTAATATCCTCTGGAGTACTTGGAACATAGCAACAGACTCTTGTACACTTTAAAGGAAAAAAAATACCACTAATCTTTATATGTTTGGGGTCCATTCAGGGCATAGTCATTAAAAATGGTGTTAAAGTGATAAACTTTTTATACCAAATGTGTTTATTTTTTGTGCAAGTGATCCTTTAAATTGAAACTGTATTAGGTGTTCAAATTTGAAAAAAAATCAAATGCTAGTATTAATGCTTTGCATACTGTATCAAAGAAAGACAGTACAACATTTCATGAAAGCTTTCATAATATGCAGTCTAACTGGAGGATTTTAAATAGTTTTTATTTTTTTTAATAAAATATATAAATAAAAGGTTTCCATCTCCAACATACTAAGCAATATGTCTACTGTGTGGTGGGTGGTTCTTTTTTTATTTTTACTATTTCCTTATTCATAATGCTAAATAATTGGTTCACATAACGTTCACATAAGCAAAAAAACACTTTCAATACTGGAAATGATTAATGTTTATATTACATCTAGGAAATTCATTTATGCATAAAATTTCATAATTCAAAGTTATTTTGAATTAAGGTCAGTCAGCTGGTAGAACATGGCAAGAAACAGTGAATTGGATCCCAAATTTGTTGCTATCATAAGGAAATTACATTAGTGGAGTATACTATGCTTTGTTTCTTTTCTAGTTTCTTCTGCCACTTCTAATGCCGTCGCCAACATTCCTCTATCCTCAGCAATTCAGAGCAGTTCTTTAAGATGGTATGGTTGAGAAAGAATAGAGTGGGATTTTTCCATTAGATCATACAATGTCCATAGAAGGCATGATGCATGTCCTAAATTTGGGTGACAAACCTGCTGGAATGTGACCTCTGGCAAATCAAATACCAAATTGAAACCTTAGCTTGGAAAAAGTGGACATTTCTCCTGTATGTATGTTACAACACTCCTCCAATTGTCTTTTTCAAGTTCAACCTTGAGTTGGAAAAGTCAGGGAGATATAGAACCTTAGCCAGAAATCTTGATCATCATGGTCTATAGGCTTTCAGAGTAATGAATCTCAACTTAAGGAAGATCAGCTGATTTACACTTTTGAAAGAGATTTTTTTACGTTACTGCTCAACACTTGGAAAAAACATTTACCTCTCAGGCTCACCCTTAGTCTGCCTTACAATTTCACGATCCATCTTGCATAGGATGGCACTGCATGAAGCAGAGTGCCTTCTAGCTTAGACTTCTTAGTCAGTTGCCTTGTAACAGTTTTTAGAGTATCTTCCGAAAGGTAATATGAAACCACTTTATTGGTTGTGCAGCAGGTGGAAGCCAAAATTGGATTTAGTCAGCTCGCAAATGACTCCATAAGCTTATAGAACTATATTTTCCTTACAAGTGACATTCAAACATAGTTACAATTACATTGGAGCTTGGAAAACTGCAGGTCTTATTCTAGGGATAAGCAACCCAGAACACTGTATGTTGGATTCAAGCTCACGCCAGTCATGGATAAAGGTGAGTAACGAGGCTTTATTTTCAGGAATTAGGAGTGTTTACCTTAGTACATGAGGGTTTTTCATGTTAAATTAAATCAGGGTATTTTAAGACTCCATAAGGCACTGTTTTTTTTGGGGGGGGGGGGTATATTCATCAGTTTCATTTTTATTACTGTTTTCTGCTGCAGACATAATTTAGCAGTTTTTCTGGAGTTAAATGTAAAATATAAGTTCTTTTTCTAGTAACTTGCTAAAGATAGATCAGCATACAATAATTGGAGAAAAGGGTTTGGTGGATTAAGGTCCATAGTTTTATATTGTTTCTTCTTTTTTTTGTAAGCCACATATATAAGTACATGTGCCCATTCCTCCCTAAATGAAATATTTTTTTCATATAGTGAGGACATTTATTATAATAATTGCATCTTCTAGTACCGTAACTGGGATGCTGGAAGCAATCTCTGAATGTCAGAGCATATTTTAACCCATTTGTCAGAAACAGACTATATTTCATACTAAGCAATTTCAACTTTCCCTTTTAAATAAACCTGCACAATCCCAAAACTATTAGTTTAGCAATAAAGCGTAGGAATAATTTCCTATAATAGATTCCCACCACCGAACTAAGCAAGATGTGGCTACAGTTTCTGCTGCAGCCCCTAGAGATTCCTCTTGACAACCTTGGCTGTTGTGAACTCCAATATTGTGATCAGAAGGAATTTTGAATTCTGATTCTCTGCCTCCTTATATGCAAGTCACCCGCACATACAGAGATGTTTGATATTCTGGCATAGAGGATGATTGATTGTGTGCCTGTTTCTGCAGAGAAACAACTTGATAGCTAGATAAAGTCATTGTTAACAGTGATGAGGCATGAACAGAAGATATGAACTAGTTTTATACACAAAAATAGTAATACTATAACAACCAGTCAATTCCAGAATGGCATGTAAAATGCAATTTTTAACGTTAATTCTCATAAGTAGATGTAGAATAGTCCCAAATGAGCTAGGCTTGTTTATATCTATGAAAAGCTACAAAAACAAGGCCTCTAGAGCAGGAGTGTCAAATTCATGGTGGCGTCATGTGACATCAACTTTTTCCCCCTTCGCTAAACCGGGTGGAGGCAGGGACAGCATGTGACCCATCTAGCCCATGGGCCACAGGTTTGACAGGTTCATGTCCTGAGGAACCAAGAAATCTGATTTTGAGAAAGCTCTTGGTAAACTGACATTCAGATTTCTCAAAACATCTGTTGCAATTGGAGCATTACTTGATATGGCTAAGCAAGTCAAGAGCTGCTTCATTTCATTAGCTATTTGAACTAAACGTTTCTTTCATGGCTTCCTACTTCTGACCTATTGGCTGTCCCACTGCCACCATTATGTATTATTAAAATATTCCAGTGAGGACAAAAAAAGGAGATGAGTTAAGAAAATGTTACTACAAGAGTTAAGATCTCTGAAGCCTGGTTTCAGGGATGCCTATCACAGTTGATGGAAACATTCTGAGTGGCAGCAATTCTGATTTCCGAGACTGTCCAGACAGGGTGAGCTGTACCAAGTCAGAATCATAAAAGCCTCTTCTCCCAGATCTGACCTAGTACATGATTTCATGCACAATCAGTTTTAAATAATCAAAAGTATTTATTAGTGACCACCATGGACATTGATCACACCCATGACCAAATATGTTCTCGGTGTCCTGAATGTTTTCTCTGAAATGGGCTATTTGGGGGGGGGGGAATCTAATTCTCAGAATATTTTTCAGTTTCAGAGTTGGCAACGTTTTTAAGTTTAGATCAAGGGTAGTCAACCTTTTTATACTTACCGCCCACTTTTGTATCTCTTGTTAGTAGTAAAATTTTCTAACCGCCCACCGGTTCCACAGTAACAGTGATTTATAAAGTAGGGAAGTAACTTTATAAAATTTATAAAGCAGAGTTACAGCAAACCCCTACCGCCCACCATGAAAGCTGGAACGCCCACTAGTGGGCGGTAGGGACCAGGTTGACTACCACTGGTTTAGATTATAGTTGCGTATTAGTGGTCAGCATTACTAGTTATTAAAGGAAAGAGAGGGGCTATTTGTTGCTGTTTTTAATTACACTAATTGCACAATACCATTCAACATCTGATGTTGCCTTTTGGATTCCTGATTTGAAAACGTACCATAGGAAGGAAGTCTCTTCCTTGGAATTTAATTGTAGCTTGAGAAAGATCACAATGCAGAATGATGCATTCACATCTATCCCTTGATCACCTTATAATTATGGGAAGAGAAAAAAACCTCCAAATCTTTGAAGATGTTTTGAAATTATTCTCTTTCCATCATATTGAATTAGAACATTGTTTCTCAGCCAGCTGGGGGATTCTGGCAGTTGAAGTCCACAGGACTTAAAGTCACCAAGGTTGAGAAACACTGAATTAGAACTTTGGAAAAGAAGTATAGGCCAACCAAAATGCTGGAAAATTACACAGCAATTTCCAATGTAGTTTTGCACCCAGTACTTAGTCGAGCCGAGGTGGCGCAGTGGTTAGAGTGCAGTACTGCAGGCCACTTCAGCTGACTGTTAGCTGCAGTTCAGCTGTTCAAATCTCACCAGCTCAAGGTTGACTCAGCCTTCCATCCTTCCGAGGTGGGTGAAATGAGGACCCAGACTGTGGGGGCAATATGCTGACTCTGTAAACCACTTATAGAGGGCTGAAAGCCCTATGAAGTGGTATATAAGTCTAACTGCTATTGCTATTGCTAGTCATTCCCAATTTTCTGGTCATACAAGCACACACACACACCACTCAGATTTTCTAGCAAAAATAAAGCTTGTTGTTTGTTTATATAACTTCATCAAATATCAAAACTGTTATCTAACGGTAGATAATGGCAAAAGACAGCCCCCCCCCCAAAAAAGGCAAAAGAATACATGATAATATACGTTATCTATGTATCTCTTAAATATGTAGAACTTTCCAGAGCCATTGGAAACAAGAGTGTAGGGCAACTCACTGAGGCCAACTTGCTGTGGGGCAATTCAACACTACATTAATAACTTCATTCAGTTACTTTTGTCATTGGTAACCATGTTTTTGTTGAAATTATTGTAACTTGTATATTACTGGATTAAATGTATTTTATTATTATTGGCCATGGTTCCATCAAAATTAATTTAACTTTTGTATTTGTTGAAATGTCCTGCGATGAGGTGTCCCACAGTGACTTGGCCACAGTGAGTTCTGTGGAGAGTTTGCTGTGGCGAGTTGACCCATTCTGGAAAACTACTATAGGCAATGGGTATGGACAGAGCCAAAGGGAGTGGCCTTTAGTTATTCTATCTTTTTAATGTAAATGACAGCAGTTAAATAGAGACAGAAAGCAGAACACAATGTCATCCTCTATTCTGCATGGGGGGGGAGGGGAACCGTTTGGCAGATGTGGAGAAGAATTAATATTGTCCAAAAAAGAAGGAGGCCACTAGAATGGAGAGCTTGGGGATACCATCTATGAGAGCACATAACCTTCCTGTGTCCTGCCTGATCCCCATGACCCACTTTTCTTTTTGACTAACTTTTTTCTGGGTTCCAGGAAAGGAAACATTTTTCATCAGTAACATTAAAAAGAGAGGGAAAATAATGATCTGTGACAGAAGTGGGAGAAGGAGGGAGGTGAGATTCCCTATTCAATGCTCCTGGAGTTTCTATAATGGGTGTATGCAGGCTTGTTTGCTTATACCATGGTTTACAGTCAGCTCTGAGGGCTAGCTTGATGTAGTGGTTGAAGACATCAGGCTAGAAATTAGGAGATTGTGAATTCTAGTCTTACCTTAGGCACAAAGCCAGCTGGGTGACCTTGGGCCAGTCCCTCTCTCTCAGCCCTACGAAGAAGGCAAGGGCAAACCACTTCTAAAAAGTGTTGCCATGAAAACTGCAGAGACTGCCAGAGGAAGTCGTCAGGACTCAATCCTAACTCAAAGTTTTAATTTGGGGGGGGTGTGTGTGTTTTTCTCCCTCTTCTTAAAGCCGGCTATTGGTCTGCTAACATTTAGCTGCATGGAATTACAGTAAGCGGTGCTATAAACCCAAGGATGCCTCAGTCAGACATATAGTTAATCTTTTTCATACCTCTTCTTCTGTATGTTTGGCAAATAACGTTGAACATCCTGAAGTGGTTTTGCAAGCCGAGAGCCACTTGGTTTCTTGATTTACCATTTGCCATAGCCCTCACATTCCTCTGTATCACTTTTCCGTAACTTATGTGCAGTTCTGAAGTTCTTACAATGCTGCAAAACAACACGTGGGAGGCAAAAGTAAACTCTTTCTATGATCCAGTACAGTCCCCAGCCTGAGAGACTTTTCAGAGCTTGGTAAACTTAACCCCACCCCTCCGGGCAGTCCTGATTTTTATTTATATGTCTGTGGTCCAACGGAGTTCAGACGGAGTGCTGTGTGCGTGTGTGGAGATGAGCTGAAGTCATGAGCCTGGGCTGTTGGAGTGGTTTTAATCAGCAACCCGTTAGAGGAGAATGGAAAACGTCTGACAGGGTGAAGAACTGAGTAAGTAAACATGACTTTGAACTCCAAAAGACAATGGAGGAAAAAAAAGAGGGAAAAGAAACCCGATCGAGCAAAAACTAGCCTTTTTGCTCTGTTAAAAGCTGTGCAGGGAGGGGAGGCTGTGTGTGTTTTCTGGCAGGAAAAAGGCAATTTAAAAGATGAAGGAAATGATTTTTTTTAAAGAACCCATCGGGAAAGGAATTGGAAGGGGGAGGGAGGGGAAGAAGAGCCCTGCTAGAAAAGCCTTTGTATTTTTCAGCTTTTATGTGCAAAGCCCATTGCAATTTTTAGCCAATATATCTTTGTTTGAACATAACTGTTCAGTCGGTCCTTTCCTGGATGTTGTGCAATGGAGTTTTGCTCTGAACTGTCACATTTCTTCTATTTGCAATACTTGGAAACTTAATGGGTGTTCATTTCCAATCAACATTGTTTATATGTTACTTCTTTCGGTCTTTCACCACCAATCCCATTCTTTCTTCCAGGTCGGACATTGCTTGCCGTTCTCTGCTGGGGGCCTCTCTTTTCTTGCCTGCTGATGTCATGGAAGAACTCAAGCCCAGTGATGGAGAGAGAACTTGAGTACAGGAAACATACCTTTCTGCCTTTCTTTCATGCTGGTGGAAAGCAGCCAGACTGATCAGTCCTATAATGTGGAAATGGGACAGATCAGAAATCTGAGGTGCCATGGCTTGCCGGCAGATTGTGCCTGGCCGAAGATGGTGTCGTTTTCGCCCATTCCTGATGGTGCTGGTTCTGGCTGCCTATCTCTTCTACCAGACCCTGATGCCTTTAAGATCCAAGAGACCAACAATCCCTACAAATGGCAGTGGACTGCTGCCCAGCAAAGCAGCTGAGGTGCAACATCAGACACACCAAGTCCTTGCAAGGCGAGTCAGTTGCTTCCTTCCTTCTAACAAACAAAAAGAGCAGAAGGAGGTAAGAGAGATTCTACAAGTTTCAAATAAACACTGTTGATAAGCCAGACTTGCAGTTAAAATTAACTTTTGCTTCCTAAGTCACATATGTCAGGGAAAAGGAAATAGCGGTGCTTTGATTGAATTTCTTGCCCTGGATGCACAGCCTAGGAAGGTGAGCCAAAGTGATGATTCCCTGGAATGAAGCATGAATATCCTATTGGAATGGAATAATAAAAAGCAACATAGAAAAAGATGGGAAATAAGGAGGAAGAAGGAATATAATGTTGCAGCTATCTCGGTGCAGATTGGTGCTTATGTTGTTCCACATTGCATAACAAAGGATCAAAGGTGATATGATTAAAACCCGAAAAAAATACTACCTTATTTTGATTCTAAGATTCAGTAAAGCAGTAAGAATAAAGAGATGCGGATGAATTCATAGATAGATTTGAAAGGAGCAATAGTACTCGTCAAACAGAGTGTGCACAATATTATTCTGTCTTCTACTGATCATCTTCGTCAATAACTTTCTAGACTTTGCAAAGCTTGCCCAACTCATGAGTGCTACGGAAATGGAATTTCTAGGGAAAGTATTTTCTTTTCAGTCAACAAACTGGTAACTCATACTAATATTCAGTATGCATTAATTCAGTAGTGGATTCATAAATGTGTTTAGGATTATCCTTAGAGCCTTGAGGTGGTTAAATCCTCTTTGTGCTTTTTTGCAATTTGTAACAGTCTATGCTTGGATTTAGGTGGGTAACATTAGTGTTTTGGTGTATACCAGCATTCTCCAACTTTGTGCACTTTAAGTATTGGAACACAATTCATAGGATTTTCAACCCACCTGGAAAATTGTTTATTTTTCAAGGTGGGATTTTAGCAAACAACTGAGGGTTGTAATCCCTTCATAATACATAATTGTATTATGGCATACAATTTTCTCCAATGAATTCCTATAGTCGTCGTTCCTTCCTATAGTTATTGTCACTAGGGCTGATGACATTTACAGTTCCAATACATTTTGAAAGCCCCCAGTTAGAGAATTCTGTCCCATTTTCATCCTATAAAAACCTGTAAAAAATCTTATTTATAATATGTACCGACTAGAGTTATTTGTTGGTGCTGGCACAGATTGGTTGTTGTTTTTTTATTTATAGTGCCACCTCAACAATTGGTCAAACACCTTCCTACTTTTTTGGATTAATGTAATTAAAATCGTTACATAGGAAACTAGTGCTCACAAGAGCTAAGCAGGGCTCTGGAGCAGAAGGCTAAAATGTTTCAAAGCATACAGTATCTCAGTCTCATCTATCTATAGTTCCTTTGAACCGCTGTATCTTTTTCAAAATTAATCTCCACAACTGCTGAAGGATCTTGGGAAAAAGTACATTTGGGCTAAAAAACTGAAAACAACTACTCTGTGTTGCTTTCCTCTCACTTCTATCATAATCTTTATTTTCAATGAAGTAAGGTATAGGTAAAGGTTCCCCTCACACTTATGTGCTAGTCATTCCCGACTCTAGGGGGCGGTGCTCATGTCAAAGCCGAAGAGCCAGCACTATCCAAAGACGTCTCCATGGTCATGTGGCTGGCATGGCTAAATGCTGAAGGTGTACAGAACGCTGTTACCTTCCCACCAAAGATGGTCCCTATTTTTCTACATGCATTTTTACATGCTTTTGCGCTGCTAGGGTGGTAGAAGCTGGGACAAGTGAAGGGAACTCACTCTGTTACACAGCATTATGGATTCGAACCAGCGAATTGCTGATCTTTCTGATCGACAAGCTCAGCATCTTAGCCACTGAGCCACTGCATCCCTTTCAATGAAGTACCAGAACGTAAGTGGGATGTGGTGGCTCAGTGGCTAAGGCACTGAGCTTGTCAATCAGGTTGGCAGTTCAGCGGTTCAACTCCCTAGTGCCGCATAATGGAGTGAACTCCCATTACTTATCCCAGGTTCTGCCAACCTAGCAGTTCAAAAGCACATAAAAAATGAAAGTAGAAAAATAGGGGCCACTTCGGTGGGAAGGTAACATAATTCTGTGTGCCTTCGGCGTTTAGTCATGCCAGCTACATGACCATGGAGATGTCTTCGGACAGTGCTGGCTTCTTGGCTTAGAAACAGAGATGAGCACAGTCCCTAGAGCCGGAAATGACTAGCACGCATGTGTGGGGGAACCTTTACCTTTACCGGAACCTAAGTATATGCCAAATGCATTCTTAGAAAATGAAAGTGATGGGGGAGAGGTGGTGTAATTCAATGTTTTGTTTTCACATGGCCCTCCAACTCAGAAAAACCCAAAGCAAAGCTATTTGGAGGCTAGATGCACAATCTCATCAATGTGCATTTTGGTAAAAAAGAGTTTGATAAAAGATCAGCCCCACTGTGACAATCATTGTATAAGTTTGTATAAATGTGTGGCGTCAGCAATGGCAGTTATTTTTTGAGAGGCCCATCATAGCTCCCAGAATTCCCGCTATAACCCCAACACCCCAAAACTGAGCATTATTCAGACACTAATGTCTGCTACACATTAATAGTATTTTTTAGCAAGTTTTCACCTCACCATTTGGTAAGAACATTAAAAAAGGCAGCTGAGTGACTTTGGGAGAGTCACTGTCTTGGCTCAACCCACCTCATAGGGTTGTTGTTGTGAGAGAAATAGGAGGGCAAAGGTATGTGGGATATGTTTGTTGTCTTGAGCAGGAAATAAACAAACAGACAAAAAGGCAAAAAAACAAAGCAAGATTGAGATTTGGCCTGCTTTACTCAAATCCCTGAAGATAATAAAAGTGAGTTCCTGTCCTCCCATCAATGTGGGTAGATAGCTAAAGACTTTTAAAGCTATACATGCTTTAAAGTAAATCATGCAAAGCGGAAAGAAAAAAAATGATACAGATTTAAGCACTTGTGTTTTAACCCTGCTTTATTCTGGCTGCCTTACAACCGATTTCTTTTTTTATACCATTCTGTTTGTTTATATATCCTTGGTACCAGAAATGATGATGTGTTTATACCGAAATATGTATTTGTTAGTTTTTCATAAAGTGTACTTAGAACACTTGCACAAGCTATTTTGGTTGTGGCATCAGCTTTGCACAATTGCACCAGTGTTAAATCTCTGGAAGATGAAGTTATAAAATGCACAGCCAGCCTTTTAAATTAAATGTCCTCTGGGCAAGATTGTTCTTATTATAAGCAATCCTGTGTCACAGTACAAGTAAAATAACTCCTACCATTCCTAAATATCTATCTGTTTCCTTCCCTTACAATTCAATCTTATCTTCTTATAAGGTATAATTCGGATTGCCTTTTATTAGTTTATTTATTATTAGAAACTTTCTTAAGAATGATTTTTATCACAAAAAATGGTTTCAAAGTAGGAAATCTTTTTAAAAATTATAAAAGTTTATAGTATTTAATCTATATCAAATAAAGCTTCCAGGGACTTTGCAAGATTACAAATGTTTACTTTTGCATCTACTTTTCTATAATTAAAATCAGCTGTTTTTCTTACCCCTGTTTATATGTTTTAAAAATATAAGATAATGTAATGTCAGAAGTTTCCCATAACTTTAAAAAAAGCTGCGATGAGAAACTGGGATGAGTCTGGTTTCCTAGTTTGTTCATATGTTTTTCTGGGCTAGTTGTGGTAGCATCATTAGAGTTAAGAGTGACGGATAGGACTAGAATAGAGATCTAGCTCCCATTTGGAAAGACTCCAAGATCAACAACAAAGCTAAGGAAATCTGAGATCTGTTCCACTAACTGCACTCTTTCAAGGCAGCATGTTATCTGCTAGCCTATAACATTACAAAGGCATTCATATCCATTTTTCCATTGGCTAGCTTGGCTGACTGGGAGGCCGATGGCAATGTAGGTGCTATGTTAAACAGCAAACCTTTGTGTGTGTTTTTAAGGGCTAAGAGGTTATAAAAACAGGAGACTCCAGATGTTCCTTTGCCCAGGTACCTCACAAATGCAAAAGAGCTGCTGCTTCTGGTGAACTTTGATGGTACAAATATGGGAAGAAAAGGCAGATTGGAAAATATATAGCAAAGTATATATATATAGCTCAATTTCTTGAAAGAAATTGCTTTAAAGAAATGCTTAAATTATAGGATAAGAGCCCCCATATCACAATAATATCAACAATATCAACAACAGTATCAAGTGTTGGAAATTCTGCAGAATAGATTCTAGTGCTGTATGGATAGAGAGATAATTGTAGGTTTCAGAGGGAGCCTAGGTTATATAATACTAGTGGAGAATGAAGGAGATGCCTTGAAACAAATATTCATAAACTGTTCTGTAAATGAAAAGAATAGATGCATTCCTTAAGTCCTTGGAAGAGAGACAGTATTAAGAAGAGGCTCAGGCGAGAAGTGGTATTCAGTAGGTTCTGACCAGTTCTGGAGAAACAGTAGTGGAAATTTTGAGTAGTTTGGAGAACCGGTAAATACCACTGTGACTGGCCCTGCCCCCTTCTATTCTCTGCCTCCCGAGTCCCAGGTGATCAGGAGGAAATGGGGATTTTGTGGTAACCTTCCCCGGGAGTGGGGAGGGAATGGAGATTTTACAGTATCCTTCCCTTGCCATGCCCTCAAAGTCATGCCCACCAAGCCATGCCATGCCAACTAAGCCACGCCCACAGAACCGGTAGTAAAAAACTTTGAATCCCACCTCTGGCTCAGGCTTACTCCCTGGTGTATAAGAGATATATGGGAGGAAAAGTATGATCAGAATTGCAAGATTCAAGATCATAACTTCTCATATAGTTTTCTAGACTACTCCAAAGCATCTGATAGTATTGATAATTGAAGAAACAGACCTTGAAATTTCTCAAAGCAATAGATATACCAAAGCATCCAATTTTTCTGATAAGAAAATTCCACAACAACCAAGAAGCAACACTGAGAAGAGAATTTGCTGAATGGTTTACTGATAGAAAAGCAGCCACATTGGGCTGCATTCTATCGTCATATTTGTTCTATCTCTACATTGAACACATTATAAAGACTGCATGACTAGAAAATTTAAAGTGGAATCAAAATCACGATAAATGCCATGACTTGAAACATGAAAATGACACTATGTTTTGTTTTTTTTTCAGTTCAAAAGTTTTATTTCTTTTAAGGCAAACATTTCATCATTCCTCAATCAGTAAGACATCGAAGTACAATTTTTTTGTATGTCAAAATAATTCTAGTTTACCACCAAATTCTTGTCTAGCCTAATATATACCCCTCCCTCCCTCCACCCTCTCCCCCAACCCCCCTCCTCCTCCCCCCCCCCCCGACTTCCCAGAACCCGTACACAGTATGGATTTCTAACAAACACAGTCTAAAATCTATTGAGAAAAAAAGAAATAAAGAAATAAATAACATTCTACATTGACCTTAGCTTCTTCTTACTGAACTAACTTTAAACAATTTAAATCATTTCTGATCTTAAGCATAGGCTAACTGGAATTTCTTGGTCCCGTATTTATTTTGTATATAGTCAATCCATTTTTTCCAGTCTCGTTTATATCTCTCATTTGAGTGATCTTTAAGATATGCTGATATTTTAGCCATCTCGGCTAAGTTTGTAACTTTCAATGTCCATTCTTGAGTTGTAGGCAAGTCTTCCTTCTTCCAGTATTGCGCCACCAACAAATGACACTATGTTGATTGCAGGAATGGAAGAAGACCTAAAAATGATCATCCTAAAAGTAAAAAGAGTGAACATTTGAGCCCCCTTTGAATATCAAGAAAACAAAGATTATGGCTATTAGAAAAGTAGAAGAATGTAAGTTAAAATAATAGAAGGGGTTGAAAATTACAATTTTTTTAGGCACCAGAATTGACATAGATGATGGTGTGCAAAATAGATTCATAGTATAATAATAGGCAAAAAGGAATTGAGGGACTATGACGTTTGGATCATGATAAAAATCACAATGCTTCACAACGAAGTCCCTTCAGTGGTCTTCCCTATTACGATGTATGGATGTTAGAGATGAGATTTGAAGAAAAAGGAGAGATAAAATACTTTGAATTGTGGCATTGGTGACAACCAACAGGGCCAAGAGTTAAGTATTACAGGAAATCAAGCCTGAATGTTTAGTTGAAGCAAGTATCCCAAAACAATAACTACCATATTTTGGCTACATTATGAGAACTAAAAATATATGGAAAGAATGGCAATGGACAGAAAAAGAAGAAAGAGCTAAGTGCTCTAAAGTGGATATTGGAATAGGAGACACTACAGAGATGCACCAGAAGGGCTTGGGCATGTGGCAGATGACAGTAGCACTTGAACAGTTTTTATTCCTGAAGACATTCATTCATTTCATTTCATTCATTTATTGGTTTTGTATGCCACCCACTCCTGAAGGACTCCGGGCGGCTTACAATAAAACAGGGAAAAGGGATAAATAAGACAATACAAGACAATACAACAATTTAAAATACGACAACAGGGCTTGGCTATGACTCAATGAAACAAAATAACAAAAGCTTGAAAAACAGGGACTAGAAGAATCATGTTCGTGTTCCAACATTTTAAAGAGTAGGATTTTAGGATTTTTTTTAGGATTTTATTTATGATTTATAGGCCGCCCTTTTCCCTGAGGGGACTCAGGGCGGCTTACAATACATGGGAAGGGGGGTGCAAAACAAAAACATAAGACAGTGCATAAATAAAAAATAAAACAATAAAACGCAACTTTCATTCAACATTCGGGTGGGGCAAATTAGAATCTTATCCCCAGGCCTGACGGGATAGCCAGATCCTAAGGGCTGTGCGGAAGGTCTGGACGGTGGTGAGGGTGCGAATCTCCACGGGGAGGTCGTTCCAAAGGGTCGGAGCTGCTACTGAGAAGGCTCTCCTCCGCGTAGTCGCCAGTCGGCACTGACTGGCGGATGGAACTCGGAGGAGGCCTAATCTGTGCGATCTAATCGGTCGAAGGGAGGTAATCGGCAGGAGGCGGTCTCTCAAGTACTCAGATCCACTACCATGGAGAGATTTATGGATGGCAAGTAGCACCTTGAAGCGCACCCGGAGATCAACAGGTAGCCAGCGCAGCTCGCGGAGGATAGGTGTTATGTGGGCGAACCGCGGTGCACCCACAATCACTCGCGCGGCCACATTCTGGACTAGCTGAAGTCGCCGGATGCTCTTCAAGGGCAGCCCCATGTAGAGCACATTGCAGTATTCCAGCCTAGAGATCACAAGGGCTCGAGTGACTGTTGTGAGGGCCTCCCGGTTCAGGTAGGGTCGCAACTGGCGCACCAGGCGAACCTGGGACAAATGCCCCCCTGGTCACAGCTGACAAATGATGGTCGAAAGTCAGCTGTGGGTCCAGGAGGACTCCCAAGTTGCGAACCCTATCTGAGGGGTGTAAAATTTGACCCCCCAGCCTGAGCGATGGAACACTGGCCAAATTATTGGGAGGAAAACACAACAGCCACTCGGTCTTGTCAGGTTGAGTACCAGTTTGTTAGCTCTCATCCAGTTCTTAACGGCCTCAAGACCCTGGTTCATCACGTCCACCACTTCATTGAGTTGGCACGGGGCGGACAGATACAGCTGAGTATCGTCCGCGTATTGGTGGTATTTTATCCCGTGCCTCCGAATGATCTCGCCCAGTGGTTTCATGTAAATGTTAAATAGTAGGGGTGATAAGACCGAATCCTGCGGCACCCCATATGTTAGGGGCCTCGGGGACGATCTCTGTCCCCCAACCAACACCGACTGCGACCTGTCTGAGAGGTAGGAGGAGAACCACTGCAAAACAATGCCTCCCACCCCCACCTCCCGCAGTCGTCGCAGAAGGATACCATGGTCGATGGTATCGAAAGCCGCCGAGAGGTCAAGGAGAACCAGGATGGACGCATGGCCTCCATCCCTGGCTCTCCAGAGATCATCGGTCAATGCGACCAAAGCGGTTTCTGTGCTGTAACCAGGTCTGAAGCCGGACTGGAAGGGGTCAAGATAGCTAGCTTCCTCCAAGGACCGTTGAAGCTGGAAGGCCACCACCTTCTCAACAACCTTCCCAACAAAGGGGAGGTTGGAGACTGGACGGTAATTGTTAAAAACGGCTGGATCCAAAGATGGTTTCTTCAGGAGGGGTCTCACCACCGCCGCTTTAAGTGTGGCGGGGAAGTGCCCCTCCCGAAGGGAGGCGGTAACGACCACCTGGATCCAGCCTCGTGTCACCTCACTGCTGTTGGCAACCAGCCAGGAGGGACACGGGTCCAGTATACAGGTGGAGGCACTCACAGCTCGTATGGCCTTGTCCACATCCCCAGAGGCAACATCCTGAAACTCAACCCAGCGATGGTCTGCCAAGCTATCATCCTGTGTCTCGGTTGGATCTGCAAAGGTGGAGTCCAAGTCCGACCGAAACCGAGCAACTTTGTCCGCTAAGAACTGGACATATTCCTCAGCCTTACCCTGCAGGGAGTCCCCCGCATCCCTCCTATTTAGGGAGCGGGTTATCCTAAACAGGGCGGCTGGGCGGGACTCAGCGGACGCAACCATGGTGGCAATATATGTTCTTTTTGTTGTCCTCAATGCCCTGATATATTCCTTGGTGCATGTTGTCATTATGATAATCTCAGAATCATAATTCAATAGCAATACACATGCATAGAGACCAGTGGTGGGTTCCGGATCCTGCTCCAACCGGTATGGTTGGAACGGGCCTGGCGGCATCCACATGGATGCGCACAGTGTGGGCATGTGTCGTAGCCCCTCCGTGAGACTCCGTGATGCTCCAGCTGCTCAGTGGAGCGTCACGCAGGTACTGTATGTGCTGTGCGTGTGTGCGGAAGCAGCGAAGACTTAAAAGACCAGTAAGGAGCTCAGACAGGTGGGCCCTCTGGAGCATCGTACCAGAATGGTATCTGGTGCTCCGGGCAAGCTCCGGTACGCCCGTACCGGGGTGTGCCGCCTGCAACTCACCACTGATACAGACATACAAATGTATTTGTATATAGAAATTCATAAATATGCATGCAAACACACATAATTTTCAGAACCCCCAGAGCAAATAAACTACTAATAAAATCCCTCAGTTTAAAAATGTGTCCAATTATAAAAATTAACTGATATTATGTTAGCTTTAATTTATAAAACTGATCTGTAACAAAAAACTTCAGTAGCCAAAATGTAACATTTATCTTTCAATCAGAAATTACCGATTTACAAAGTAAAATTTTTACAACTTTTATTTATTTTCTGGCTTCTCCATGCCAACTTGTATCATTTTATCAATTCTAGAATATTATAAATTTGGTCTATTCTAGTGCTCTCACTGATGATATATTTTTTTCTTTTCTAAATAAAGTCACAGAGCATATTCCCTTGCATGCTCCAAAACCATTGGATTCTTTGGCATTCTCTGTAACATTACACCACTGGGCATGCTCATGTATTACATATCTGATCATACGAAAAAGTCAACATTCTTACAGAGGTCCTTCATACAATAGGACTATGATTCTGGATGTCTGTAACCTCAGCCTGATCACTGTAATTGGCTTCCCTTTGATGGAAATTCAGCAGGCATCCAAGAAGGATCAAACTGGAGCTTTTCAACTTTGCAAAGTACGTGCAGTTGCTTAGTTTAAAGATTAAGAGTCAACAAGATCTTTATGGTGAAACATAGTATCATATATTCAGATATAAGAAGTATTTCTAATCTCAGGATGATTAAAACATGATTAACTAGAATTCATATTTATAATTATCCTTACCTGGCACACTTTCCTATAAGCAGATAGAAGGAGATGCAAATAATTTAATCTGGAGATAACAAATGAAAGGAAAATTTAGAGCTAGTTAAATAGCTCATTCTGATTATGAATTATGGCTTAGAATAAATGGTGAATTATTTTGTTTTGATGCAAGAAAACGGCAGTGAAGTGATTTCCATTGCAATTTTACTTGTATTTTTCCTCTGGAAGAAACTTTGATTCTAAAAGTATATTTTAGGAAGGGATCCTGCATTTTATACTTGAATTATAATCCCACGTCTGAGAATTTTGGCAGCTTTAGTCTTCTCACACCTGGAGGCAGTCAGATAGTGGAAAGCTGATCTAAATAAAACAACTGGCAATATCATGAACTGCAGCATGCATGCAGTGAAAATAAGTGAGCCAAGGAGTTCTGAGCTTTAGTGACATTCTTCCTCTGAAGCAAACTACAGCAGATCTGACTGTGAATTGCTCAGCCTGCTTTAATGTGCCTGTAATCAAAGCAGATCTTCTGATTTTTGTGGCCTGCTCTATATTTAGACAGCAAACAATGAGAAACACAGGAACATTCCAGTCATTTCAGCCCAAAGCCCACTCCTTCTCAAACAAAAATACTACAGACTTTAAAAGCTAACATGTTTTAAATAGCTTTCAGAATACAGCAACGACAAAAAGGAAATTCACGTATTCCTAGAAATACAGGAAACATAAAAGTGTTAAATGGGATAAACTACATTCACAAGACACACAGTGGGAGACTGTGTAGGGAAGTGCTTGTAATAATGCAAAGAAGTACCATATGTTTTAGAAATACTCATATTATTTCCACTCTCAAATTGTATAAAATATTTTATTCAATTTTCACATTCCATTTGCAATCATTTATATACAGGGTATTTACTATAAGAAAAGAAAAAAAAAGAAAAAGGGAATAAAACGAACAAATAAAAAGGAAACACAACTCATCATTCACAACCCCACCTAACCCTTGCATCCTCCATACACCCCATCTACCCCCTCCAACTTTCCTTTCTCCCTCTAACACTCCCCTCCTACTTCCCTTTCCCCTCAAACCTTCCTTCTCCCCTTACTCCCCAGACACCCTCCTTACATTCCCCTTACTCCTTACATTCCCCTTACTCCTTCCTTACTCCTCCCTCTTCCTTCCCTCTACCTCCCTCCTTGGTGTATGCCTTTATTCAAGTATTGTTTGATCTGATAAAAGTAAAGTGAACCAAGGAAAATAATAATAATAATAATAATAATAATAAAAAGAACCACCGTATATAAATACATTCTTGTTCTTATTAAAACTATATTAATACCCCCCCACCCCACCCCCCACAATCCCCATCCCTAATCCTCCCGACTTCCCAGGGCCCACACCTGGCACTACCTTCTATCTAAAATATCTTGTATACATATGGATTAAAAAAATAAAAGTAATATATCCAAAAAAAAAAGAAAAGCAGAGAAAGAAAAAAAAAAAAAAGGAAAAAAAGAAAAGAGAAAAGAGAAAAAAGAAAAAAAGAAACCACTCTTTGTGTTGATCTCAGCCCCCCATCTTTATCTATGCTTAAATAGTATAAATCATTCTATCTATATTTTATTCTCATCTCTTACTTCTTTGCTATTTACCCCGACCTTCTGTAGGCTCTCCCGTTCCCTTCCTAAACCTCATGATCCCTTCCAATAAGATTTAAGCAACGTGGTTCATGCCATATATTCAAATATAACTTTACAGACAAGTAATCAAACTTTCCCTTCTAGTAAAATTTAAACAACGTAAGTGATCTTTCTTTACCCCTTTTTCAAACAGTAATTCAAAATAATCTAACCAGATTTCCCCTTCTTAGTAAAGTTAAGCAGCGTAGATCAGATATTACTTTACACAGGAATCAATTTTTATCTTAAGATAATTCCAACCGACTTCCCCTTCTAATACAATTTAAATAACTTAGTTCATTCCACATGTATTTTACCCTCATCCCCCACTTGTCTGATATTTACCACTATCAAATTTATACTACCATTTGTTTAAAATATAACTCAGAGCGATTTGTAGCATAAATCATTCCACATATTCCAATAATACTTTCAGCAAGAGTCAGTTAACCTTCTATTTTAAGGTAGTCGCTTCTAACAAAGTTTAAACAACATAAATCATTCCGCATTCTTTTTACAGTTATCTTAAGATAATCCCAAGCGGCTTCCTATTCTAATAAGCTTTAAACAACATAAATTTTGCCCTCTTCCCTTGCTTGTCTGGTATTTACCTCAAATAACGTAGTTCATTCCACATGCATTTTACCCTCATCTCTTGCTTGTCTAATATTTACCACTATCAAATTTATACTAGCGTTTATTTGAAATGTAACTCAAAACTATTACAACCAACTTTCCCTTCAAATAAAAGTTAAATAGCATGGATCATATTCAAATAATACTTTCAGCAGGAGTCAGTTAACCTTCTATTTTAAAATAGTCCCATCTAACAAAGTTTAAACAACATAAATCATTCCGCATTCTTTTAACCACTATCAAATTTATGCTAACGTTACTTTAGAATCTAGCTCAAAGTAGTTTCACCCAGCTTTCCCTTCTGATAAAAATTAGTCCACTTTTTCTACCGGAGAGAGGTCTCAAACCCCCATTCAGTCCTCAACTTTAGGAAGTCTTTTGAAGTATCTAAATTCTCGATCTGCGTTCTTCTGCTTCTCCGAGGGAGGAGGGGCTACCCCCTCCATCTTGCAGCCGCATGGCCAGCCGTTTGCTTTCTCCTTCCGCTTGTCTCTCCTCTCTTCCAAGCGCATCAGGAAGTCCCGCCTTCAGAATCCTACAATAGAAATCTTGAGCCTCTGAAACAGAGTTAAGACGAAATCTTTGATTCTCAAATGTAACCGTGATGCCGGCAGGGGCCTCCCATCTGTATCGAATCTGTTGACTCCTAAGCTCTTTAGTTAAAAAGGTGTAGTCCCTTCTTGCTTTCAACATCTGGGAAGGTATATTTTTGAAGACAATCACGTCCTGGTCATCAACTCGGAGACTGTTATTATGAAACTTTTGCACAATCGCGTTTCTAGATTCTTTTGTAGAGAAATGTATAATTATATCCCTCGGGAGCTGTCGCTGTTCCGCTATCAATGAGTTCTGGCGATAGATTTTCCGAATCTGCCAATCAAAGTTAAGTCCCGGGCTTCCCAGCGCATGGCTGAAGGCTTCAGCAAAGGTCTGTTTCAAATTCTCTTGCTCCTTTTCACGGAATCCTCTGACTCTTATTGAAAATGCCTTCCTATCAAAATTTAGCATCATAAGCTGTTCTTCGTTATTTCTAATTTTTTCTTGTAAAATTTGAATATTGGTAGTCAAATCAAAATTAGCCTTCTCCAGACTTTCCAATTTGTTCTCTATTTCAGCAGAGTAATCCGACAGGGCAGACACGGCTGCAAACGTATTCGCCTTCATTTGATTAACTTTAGATTTTAGATCATCATAAAGTTGCAATACAAATTCCTTAAGTTCTTGCTTAAAGGCATCAAAGATTTTAAAGAGATATTCCTGTGTTAAAACTTCTCCAGTAGAGGGCGTAGGAGACAAAGGCTGTATTTCCAAAAAAGATTCTTTAAATTCTTTAGACACATTTGTAGCAAGACGCTTCTTTGATCTGGGTGCCATAATAAATAAACAAGTAAGCAGCGCTTCGCTCCCCTCTATTTCCAAAGAAAAAGAGTTTATTTTGTTAAGGAGCGGTCTGCAGGAAGATAAGCCCGGCTAAGTACATCCAGTAATCATCCACGGAGAGAAATCGCCATTTTGAAGTCTATTTAAACAAAGAAGTCTTTAAGACGAATGGTGCTGGTATTTAAGATAGTAATAAAAGCATAAATCTCACAGGGGTGGTACCCTCCCGTATCAAATCTAGCTTGAAAAAAAACTTTGTTTTGTCCTGGGGGGGGCTAGCCTGTCTGGGGCTGCCAAAAAAAAAAAAAGGCAGCTGAGAAGAACTGGCCGGAGATAAAAGCTCCGCTTCGGCTGGATCTAATCTCTTCCACAGCCAAAAAAAGAAAAAGGCTGTGGCTTACGAATAGACCCTAGTCTACGGAGCTACCCTCCCTGCCCCTTTCTTAGCCAAAAAGGGGTGCTATCTATGATCTTATTTAGATATACAGACCAGATCTCTGAGGAGCTCGGTGGAGCCCTCCTCGGCAACAGGCCACGCCCCCAGGAAGCCCTATTTCCACTCTCTTCAGATGAACCACCATCTCTTTCTTCAAACTAAATATTGTAGCTAGTTGATCTTATTTGCCTGGATGTGTTTTTTCTTACTTTTTTTTATACCGTAAGCAATAATTTATGTCTCATATAGATACAAATTAATAATCCATTTATAGTTATGTATTCCAGACAGCATACTAAAAAGCAGAGACATCACCCTGCCAACAAAAGTGCGTATAGTCAAGGCTATGGTTTTCCCAGTTGCAATATATGGCTGTGAAAGTTGGACCATAAGGAAGGCTGAGCACCAAAGAATTGAGGCCTTTGAACTGTGGTGCTGGAGAAGACTCCTGCAAGTCCCTTGGACTGCAAGGAGATCAAACTGGTCATTCCTACAGGAAATCAACCCTGACTGCTCTTTAGAAGGCCAAATCCTGAAGATGAAACTCAAATACTTTGGCCACCTAATGAGAAGAAAGGACTTGCTGGAAAAGAGTCTAATGCTGGGAACAATTGAGGGCAAAAGAAGAAGTGGACGACAGAGAATGAGGTGGCTGGATGGAGTCACTAAAGCAGTTGGCATGAGCTTAAATGGATTCTGGGAGATGGTAGGGGACAGGAAGTCCTGGAGGAACGTTGTCCTTGGGGATGCGATGGGTCGGACACGATTTCGCAACTAACAACAATTTCACTTTGCACTTTCTTATTCCAAGTTTCTTTACATTGATTAGACTGATAACTGCATATTTCTTCAACATTAATACGTGAAGGCAACAGGCTAGTTCAGAGCCCAGAGAGGCCATGCAATGCACAGATTTCTCCTTTAACATCCCACTCCCAGCATTTGCTGAATAAAACAGATTCGTTTTTTGCTTAATGACAAGGGTGGCCCTGCAAACTTCCATCAGACTCTTGACAGTTGGATATGGTAACTCACATTTTAGTTTGTTTTCCAAAAATTCTCTGGACCACACCTAAAGCTTCTAAATTGAATGCAGCTGATAGCATGAACTTAACCCTTTTTCTTCTAGCAACACATTAACTGTTGTGACATAACTTTACTGTGATTGCCTTTTTTTGCTCCTGTTCCATATTTTTGCTCCATATTTTTCCCTTCTTTCTTTCCACAGTTCTTTACTATAACCATTTTCCTATGTCTTCTACCAGATTTTACTGGCAAACATTACTTATTCTTCATAGTCTACTAAACTTTTTTATTTCTAAATTTATACCCCATTGTTTAATAGTAAATTGCATTTCCAGGCAGAAAAGCCATTTATACTATTACATTTTTATTATTCAACTAATAATAAAAATACAATAGCATAAATGACATGATAATACAAGATCTAACAGCAGAGGTAAATTTCCAGGATAGTAAATAGCTGCATGGACAAGCTACTTGATAGATGAAGTTCATCAATCAAGATAGATACAAGATCAGGGTGTTGAGGCCGATAATATCTGTAAGAAAAATGGTCCTTAGTTAAATAACCATTCTGGTGAACATGCAACTCCAGTGGAGGAAAGACGCCTTGCTGAGAGTGTGGATACTTGCACCATTCTGCGTGTCTATGTGCAGAATTTGTGGAGACATAATTGTGTTCAGAAAGTGACAGGAAGGGACTTAATTATAATTTTAATTTGCTGCTGAGTATTATTTTTGAGGCAAGCTGCATTTTTAACAGTTTTAGCCTAAGCAGCTGAAACAAGATTAAAGAGTCTTTTGCAGTACTGTTTCTTCTGACTCACAACCTTGTATATGCTGGTTTATGTTAGGTAAGGCAAAATTTTATGAATAGAGAGGATGGCAAGAAATATGATTTTTTCATGTTACAATTGCATACTGGTATTTTTAGAGCAGTTGAGTTGGGGAAAGCAAAACATATGTTTTGAACAATGGAGAGTGTACTAGAAAAAGAAAACTCCAAGAACATGTCTGCAACTTCTGGGGGAGGTGGGGAAAAACAGGGTTGCCTTAATCTCAGCAGAGAACTGCTGGGGAAATCCCCCTCCACCCAGTAACTGGATTTATGTTGTCTGTAAAAAATGGTAAAGGGCAAAGTTCAATGCTAAACTAATACAGGTAGTCCTTAACTTACAACCACAATTGAGCCCAACTTTTCTGTTGTTAAGTGAAACATTTAAGTGAGTTTTGCCCCATTTTACGACCTTTCTTGCCACAGTTATTAAGTGAATCACTGCAGTGGTTAACAGTTATTCACTGTTAAGTGAATAACTGCTTTGGTCGCGCTGATCGATGATCTATGGTGAGCCAGGGATAGGGGTCACCCCTCTATTCTTGTGCTCCTTGACCTCTCAGCGGCCTTCAATACCATCGACCATGGTATCCTTCTGTGACGGTTGCGAGAGGTGGGAGTTGGAGGCACTGTTCTCCGGTGGTTCTCCTCCTACCTCTCGGACAGGTCGCAGTCGGTGTTGGTTGGAGGGCAGAGGTCGACCCCAAGGCCCCTCAATTATGGGGTGCCGCAGGATTCGGTCCTGTCCCCCCTCCTATTTAACATCTACATGAAGCCGCTGGGTGAGATCATACGCCGGCACGGGATTAAGTAACATCAATATGCGGACGATACGCAGCTGTATCTGTCCACCCCGTGCCAACTCAGCGAAGCAGTAGAAGTGATGTGCCAGTACCTGGAGGCTGTTAGGGTCTGGATGGGAGTAAATAAATTGGCACTCAATCCAGACAAGACCGAGTGGCTACTGATGTTCCCTCCCAAAGATTGGCCAAATATTCCATCTCTCAGGCTGGGGGGTGAAATTATGCGCCCCTCAGAGAGGGTTCGCAATTTGGGAGTCCTCCTGGATCCTCAGCTGACTTTAGAACACCATTTGTCAGCTGTGACCAGGGGGACCTTTGCCCAGGTTCGCCTGGTGCACCAATTGCGACCCTACCTGGATCGGGAGGCCCTTCAGACAGTCACTCACGCACTTGTGACCTCAAGACTGGATTACTGTAACACGCTCTACATGGGGCTGCCCTTGAAGAGTGTTCGAAGACTCCAGCTGGTCCAGAACGCAGCCGCACGAGCGATCGTGGGTGCACCCAGGTACACCCACGTTACACCTATCCTCCACGAGCTGCACTGGTTACCCATTAGTCTATGGATCCGCTTCAAGGCGCTGGTCATTACCTATAAAGCCTTTCATGGCATCGGACCTGGGTACCTGAGAGACCGCCTCCTGCCAATCACCTCCCATAGACCGATTAGATCACACAGGTTAGGTCTCCTCCGGATTCCATCTGCCAGCCAATGTCGGCTGGTGACTCCCTGGGGGAGAGCCTTCTCTGTCGCAGCTCCAGTCCTCTGGAACGATCTCCCCGTGGAGATCCGGACCCTTACTACCCTCCCGGCCTTCCACAAAGCCGTTAAGTCCTGGCTGCTCCAGCAGGCCGGGGGGCTCTTGAAATATCCAGCCCCTCAGAAATTGTGACTGTTGTATATTTTAATATGTTGTTTTGTGTATTATCCCCCTCCCTTGTTTTATTGTAAGCCTCCCGGAGTCCTTCGGGAGTGGGCGGCATACAAATCAATAAAACTCTAAACTCTAAACAGTTGATAAGTTAGTAACAGTTGTTAAGTGAATCTGACTTCCCCATTGACTTTGCTTGTCAGAAGGTTGATCACATGATCTTAGGACGTAGCCATGGTCATAAATGTGAACCAGATGCCAAGCATCTCAATTTGGATCGTGTGACCATGGGGATGCTTCAAAAGTTGTAACTGTGAAAAACATTAAAACATAAGTCGCTTTTTTCAGTTGCAACTTTGAATAGTCACTAAATGACCTGTTATTAAGGATTACCTGTAGTCTTCTTTTCCCCCACTCTATTTCCTTAGCATTTGAAAGATGTTTCAAAGCTGCTGTAGAAGGTTAGGGATAAAAGTGGAAATATCTTCTTTGATTTCAGTATTACTATTTAGTTCACTCTATAATTTTACAATTACTAGAATCCCTTGCTAAAAGTCATGTAACTAGCACTGGTGGAAACTGAAGTCAAAAAGGCAGCAGATAGGCCTACTCACTGCCTACAGGCATAACTGAATTAAGACTGAAATAATACTTGCAACTTAAAGTAGATCTTCCAAAACTTTTAACACATGCAGAGCAAAATAAAATGTCTGGTTTGTGTCCTGAAAGTAGTTCTGCTCTCTAGCATAAATTAAAAATGAAGTTTCCTGAATTTCAAAGGGGAACTATAGTTTCTACTAATGAATGCCAAATTCTGTATGCTTCAGTTCAAGCATATTTATTCAATTAGTGCTGCAGCGGCCACCTTATAGAGGAAAACACTCCTGGCAAAATGCCAAACGAACTTGGTTTTTACATTTTGTACTATTTAAAGTAGAGCCCACCAGAGCCATTCTCAGTAAAGTAGCTCCAAAACCAAATGAAATAAATAAAGCTGAAGAAAAAGTTTAAACACCTGCATTTTCCCTTTTTAAATTATATTGTTATAGATCTTGATACATTATACATATTGTTTCAAAATCTATCTTATAATGAGTGTTTACAAAGAAAAATAAAAGCCGAACTCCATTCTTTCAAACCAAGAATCTAACAGTCAGTAATTTTTTTCCAGAAACTTTGAAAATGCAATGTCAGATGATTTGTTGTACATTGGAAATATTTTCCTTCAGGAGAGACCTATTTTTAATTATGATCATTGTCCATAATTTTAAAAAAAATATTGGTAGAACTGACTATATTCCAGTCATGTTACGTTATTGCTAAATATTCTACATTTTATTTAATAATGCCTTCAGCACTTCACTTACAAAGTTGAACACAGAGTCCATGGTAATAATTATGACCCCAAATTTAATCCTATACAACTTAAAGCTAGATAATTTGGGAAGAAATCAGAGTTTAGTGAAGAGATTCAGCTACTAAATACTCTACTCCTTGATGGCAAACAGGTGGCATGCAGTGCTCTGTGAACACAGGAGCCATCACCCTAGTTCAGCTCCATCATACATGCGTGTGCCTCCCGCCCGCCAGCCGGTCATTGGGTCTCTGCCACATGTGGGGGGGCATACGGGGGAGTGTGTGTGTATGTGCAGGGGGGCTGCACACACATGTGTAAGGTAGGATGCATGCTCAAGGCATGTGCAAGGCACGTATGCATGCTGTTCTGACCCCTCTCGTCCCACACCAACACACACTCCGAGCCAAAAATAAATTACGGCATTTAATTAACAGACAGACAGGTCCTTGGCAGCAAACTGGCACAGACAAGCCGTGGCAGCAATCCAGCACAGATAAGGCTTGGCAGCAATCCAGCCTGCCAAGCTCGCAATAATGTTCTCCAACATTCATTCCTGCATTGACCTCTGCCAAAAGGGGCGTGTGCACAAGCATTCCTTTTATAGTCTGGAGAGGAGCCTAGTTACCACCAGCTGAGTGCAATTACCTCCTGTAATTGTGTAATTATTCCTTACGCCTATTAGCTCTCCGGTGCTGGGCATCTAGGAACAACTCCCTTGTCTCCTCCCCACTGCTGACGTCCGGATCACACTCCCTTGTCTCCTCCCCACTGGTCCAAGGCTCAGGCGCCTCCTGGTGGCCAACAAGCTTGTCTGCACCCTGCTCGGAGTCAGAACCCTGTCCAGGGTCCTCCACATCCTTCGGAGCCGACTCATAGGGCCCCTCGCTGTCGAAGTCTGGTGGCAGCTCCAACAGCTCCTGCTGGGCCACAACACATGCGCATGAGGAGGGGGGCATGCATGCATGGGGGGCACATGCATGCATGAATGGAAAGGCATGCACATACGCTTTGGGCACTTGGGCCAGAAAAAGATTAACTATCACTGCCCTACTCCAACATTTCTCAACTTTGGCAACTTGAAGATATGTAGCCTCCAATTCCCAGTATTCCTAAGCCAGCATATTGGCTGGAGAATTCTGGGAAGTGACGTTCATACTTCTTAAAGTTGTCAAGATTGAGAAACACTGCTCTATTTGGTGTCTGGATGCTATTTTTAACATCTCAATCCCTTCAGTCGGTTAAAATGAATGTGCTTGTTACAAAAAAAGAGCAATGCACATGACAAAGGCTAATTTAATCTGTAACTTCTGATGCTTCATAGTACAAGGCGTTCTTTGACTTAACTGAATTAACAAAAGCTAGCATGTATCAAAAGATTTTGTGAGAGGTGTGAAGATAGCTGGACTTTGGCAGGCTCCCACACTGTAACTGTGGTACACAAGTTTCTAAAATTGTCTCTCGTGCTTCCTGGCTGGCTCTTCTTACCTGGCATTTAGATAGTAAACTCAAAAAAACTTTCTTCCATATGTCACATTCCACTGGATCATGGGAGATGACTCATAGGAATATTAGATTTAGGTAGCATAAGGCTTTATATGTCAAAATTAGAGATACCGTCGAAGCCTGTTCAACATGGCTCAGATTTTGCTTCCTCTTAAGATGAATGAATCTGGTTCTAAAATCAAACGATGAAATTGTGCTATTTTCTATAAAATGCACATTTATTCAGCAACTGTTTGATATTGTTGTAACAATGGGTGTCCTGAATTCCCGTATTATTTCAATTTTTTCATGGCAAAACTGTTTCCTTACATAGCTTGTCTACCACAATTCACTGAAGTTGATTTGAGTCCTCAAATTACAAGCATTCATTTAGCAACTGTTCAAAGCTATGTTTCTGAAAAAAGTGACTTTTAATGGGTCTGCACTCTTACAACTGTCTCAGCATCTTCATGGTCATGTGATCAAAATCAGGTGCTTGGCAATCGGTAGGTATTTACAACGGTTGCCATCCATGTCTCAAGGTTAGATGATTGCCATTTGCCACATTCCCAACTGGCTTCCAACAAGCAAAGTTAATGGGAGAAGCTGGATTCTCTTAATGGCTTTATTTGCTTCACTTAACTGCAGAGATTGGCTTAACAATTGGGGAGAAAAGGTTGTAAAATTGAGTGTGATTCACTTAACAATTATTTGCTTAGCAATCAATTTTGGTCATAAATCAAGGACTACCTGTAAACAAATAACATCTCAATACATTTTTATAAACGATCTTCCTTTACGAGGGGCAAAGTAACTGGTGACCAAAAGAGATGCAAGAGTAGATATTAAGATATTAAGATATAGGAATATTGCCACATTCATAAGACATAAAATGTCTCAAGTATCAGCTGAGAAATGGTATCACAAGTTTGGCATTTAGAAGGAAATGTAGATTTTAACTCTTTCTTCCTGACCCAATATTCATGGTTATATTCTACACAGAGAGAGGGGGGGAGGGGGGAAGGGGGGAGGGAGGGAGGGAGGGGGGGAGAGAGAGAGAGAGCGAGAGAGAGTGAGAGAGAGAGAGAGAGAGAGAGAGAGCGCTATATGTTCTACTAGGAAAAGTATATGTGACTACATTCTGATAAAAATGTAGAGCATGTTGCATGTTGGTCTTCTGGCTCCAAAATTTGAAGGCATCTATTTTGCCTTTTAGTTGTAGCATTTTAAGTGTTCTGTTCTTCTTAAAATAAATATCAGCTTTATTTGGTGTGCATGCTGCAAATATCAAGACACAGTTTAATTGTGCAAAATAACTTTGTTCAGCTTTGTTTTGAATTTAAGGAAGATATTCCATAGAAATCCACTCCTTCCAAATTTCTCATCATTACTCTTCTCTAAATTTCAAAAGTGAATTTTGTATTCTGGCATTTGGAATCAGGTCAAAGTCAACACACTGCATTATGCAGGAAGTAATGGAACAGTCACCCAAATAAATATCAGTCATCACAAATGTTTCTATTACTGCTATTACACACAGCAATGTGAAATCACAGCTGCAAGTTTCTTAGCTGGTGTTGGCTTTCATTCTCATTAAGTTCTTCCTAAGAACTTAGGATGTCATAGTATATTGGCAAAGTACATGTGCAGATCCAAGCACGGCCTTGTGTAATTAACAGGTGTATTTTTTCAATGCATAAATGTTTTAAGTACTATCCAAGGCTTCTCAATACCAATAGGACCACCACTGCAGTGACGTGCGGTGAGGTTTATGGCTAGTGAGGCACTGACACAGTGGTGGGTTTCAAATTTTTTTAGACTTGTGGACTCCCAGAATTCCACAGCCAGGCACGCTTAGTTCCAATTTAAAGTGACAGCATTTGTTTTTCTCCTTTGCGAAAAAGTTTCCTTCATTCTTTTTCTTCTCCCTCCCCCTCTTTCCTCCCTCTCTCCCTCCCTCCCCCCTCTCTCAAACAGACACATGCACACAGAGAAGTTGGATTGGACTATCTCTCCTACCCCCTTCCCTCTCTCACTCACTCTCTCTCAAACAAACACAAACACAGAAGTTGGATTGGATATATTTTCCAATGGCTTGAAAGCAGCTCCTCTGCCATATCCCCCCATTCCCCTTCCCCAAACACCTCCACCATTGCAAATGCAGCCTGCTGTCTGGGTGGGAAATGCCTGAAACGCAATAAAGCCCACCCACCCACTCACCACCTGCTTGCAGGCTGGGGTGAGAGAAGAGGCAGAGAAGCTGGAGGGGAGCTGATCCGAGTCTTTGATTGCAGGCGGAGCCATGTTGTCATTCTCCTGCCTCCTCCTGTAGAGGGCGCTTTTTAGAGGCTTTTTTAAACAGTTAAGCAGAGTCATCCACAGTGACTCTGGCAGCAACTAGCTCAGCCTGACCTCAGCTCTTGCCTTTTTCCTTTTACATTTTTTTTCTTTTCATGATGACAGTGGTGAGGCTCTGCCTCCCCTGCCTCCTCTGACTGCACGTTCCTGCACCACTGCCTGTGCCATAATCTTTCAATGTTGATTTTTAGATCTTAATACTTTGTGATCTTCTCCAGTTCTTTGCTTTCTATTATACTATCCCTTGATATTGCACATTGTCATTAATATATGTTTATGGAGATTCTCAGTTATCCAGATCATGGTTGTCCCAAAGGTGCTTTTTTAAGAGGTAACCGAACTTTCTTGTTTTTCTTTGAAGACGTTTCACTACTCATCCATTCTTCATCTCTGACTGGATGGTGGAGAAAGGAAGGATTTATATTCCTTGGAGACAGCTGGTCATTTGCATTATTTTATGGAGTTGTAGAGGCCACTTGCAGGGTTATCTGTGTCCTTAGGGTCACCTGAATAGTACAAATGAGTGTGGTGCCTTCTTGGAACTGTTGAAAGGGCTGTGTTGTAGACTGGATATAGATGATGTCGTATCCCTCCCGCTCTGTTGAGAGGCTGTTAAATTTTGATATAGATGACCTCTTTGACCCTTCTTTCAAACAGGTGATCCTACCTGTCCAAACTATGAACTTTGCTGTCTTCAAAGGAATGGCTTTGTCTTTCAAATGCAGATGGACTGCTGAATCTAGTCCTGATGGATTTGTTCTCCTATGTTGTACCGCACGTTTATGAAGTGGTTGTTTTTTTTCCCCAATGTACAGATATGCACATAGCTCACCGCCTTGTACTGCCTATACCGCATTGCTTAGTGTGTATCTGGGTAGTTTGTCCTTGGGGTAGACAAATTTCTGGCTTAGTGTATTCTTGGGTTTAAAGTGTGTGTGTATGTTGTGTTGGCTGATGATCCTCCTGAGCATTTCAGATGTTACTGCCATGTATGGAATGACAACATTGCTTTGTTTATTGTTATCTTTATTGTCTTTTATGGAAAAGCTTCTGCTGGATCTTTTTGTGATTTGATGGAGGGTGACTTGAGATAGCCACACCTTCTGAGGGCTTCCTTGATGTGTTCTTTTTCTTTCCTATGTTTGCTGGTTGTCAGGCCTTCCACTCGGTGGTGTAGGATTCAACTCTGCACTACTCAGGTGATCCTGAGAACACAAATAAACCTTCAAGTGGCCTCAACAGGCCTCAAGGAATCCAAATGACCAGCTGTTGGCAAGGAATATAAATCCTTCCATTCCCTACCATCCAGGGGTGGGTTTCTCGCCCCGTTCCAACCGGTTCGGTTGGAACGAGGCCGGCGGCGTCCTCGCGTACGCACGTGGTGTCCTCGCGCACTCACACAGCGCGTGCGTGCACGCACGCAGCGCGCACATGCATACTAGCGTCTGCGCGATGCTCTAGCTGCTCCTGGAGGATCGCGCAGGCGCTGTATGCGTTCTGCGCATGCGTGGAAAGCGCAGAATTCGTAAAAACCGGGTAAGGAGCGGGCGCGGGTGTACGGGTCCGCGGGCGCAGGGGGGGGGGCTTCGCCGTTCCCGGAAGTTACTTACTTCCGGGTTCGGCGACCAACCGGATCGCAGGTACCGGTGCGAACCGGTCGAAACCCACCCCTGCTACCATCCATCAGAGCTGAAGAAGCTTCTTGGATGAGAAGCAAAACGTCTTCAAAGAAAAAACAGAAAATCCAGTTTTCCTTTGAAAAAGCACCTTTGAGACTGTCATTAATATAGTAATATAATTATTACATTCTGTATAGATGTATTTATTAGATACATCTTATTTATGTATTTATATTTATACATTATTAATTAAATACATTTATTTAAAAGATTTTAAATGTTTTTTTCAGAATTTTTGTTCTGATTTTGGCTATCCCATTATTTCTGAGAAAGCTTGTACTGAGCATTGAAAAGCCCTAGATTTTAGTAGATCTCAAACTGACAATAGTCACATAGGAAAGGGAAAAGAAAGTAGAAGCAGAAGCAGATAAAAAAGACAAAGGTTGTTCCAAAAGAAGGGGTGTTTTAAGGATAAGGAACATTTCATTCCTCACTATTAGACAAATAGGTTATAAATATGCAAGGACAGAGAGCGGATGTATTTACAAGACTGTAATTTTATTCCCGTGCATTTCCTTTGCACTCGTATTACTTTGGCTTATAAACACGGTGCATTTGATGGGAATATTTTAATAGTCCTGACTTTTAACATATAGAAAATAATAATTTAACAAATGATAAATGTATCAATTTTAATTGGAAAAGATGTGTGATCTATAATAAACTAGGCAAGTATTAGTCATTCATCAAAGGTTATACAAATTACGTGTCTCCTTCCTGAACATAATTTAACACTTGAGCCAAGTGTAACATAAAGCAACTTCCTGTAACTGATAAAAAGGCTGTTGTGAATATAACTTTATACCTACCAGGTTACCAGACCAATCAAGAGTTCAAAGCAGTTTGAAATAAACTTGCTTACCCTGAAAGATCTGCCTTTCTTCTTTTGAACAATGTCCATTCTGAAATTTATAACCACGTGTTTGCACGATTGTTCTTGTAAACATGCCAGTTATTTAATAATCCCAAAGTTTTGATTATTCAGGTTTTTTTTATCCTCCACTTTTATCTTTTGTAGGGGATAATAAAATTGTATTCAAATGCTACCTTCAGAAGAAAGATGTTCTGCAAAGCTGTAGCAAAAAATAAATCTGCTTTCTAAACTTGCAATTTCATTAATTATCCCTCCACCCCAGTTGAAGCAGTCTTCATTTTATTTCCCTTCATCCAGAATTTCATTTCAAATGTATTTAGTTTGGTCTTCTATGTCTGCCTTTATAAGTCTCAGGTCATGGGACGCTTGTGTTGAACAAGCTGTTTGTTACAAATGGAACACAGGATTTTACACGCTACTTTAAAAATCACCAGTGTTGATTAAATGGTATGCAGCATTCATGTTCTCACCAACAATGAGATTACTATTTTACATAAATCATCTGTTTTAGCGACAGATTGCCCTGATCAGAAATATGCACCACTTTTGTTAATTTGGTAAAATATACTGCACAGGGCAGAGGTGAACAATTTGTAGCCCTCCAAATATTGATGAATAACAGCTCCCAGCACCCTCATAACTGAACAGATTTCCTAGCGGCTAACAGTTCAGTGATATTGAGCTTGTCACAAATTGCCTACTCTAGGGTAATGCCTTTTTTTTTTCTAATTTAGCACTGTATGGCTATAGTGAATCAATTAAGTTTGACAGATGTGGTCCAATTCCCTACAATTTACTAGGTGCAAGAAAGCTACAGCAATAGCATTTAGACTTATACACTGCTTCACAGTGCTTTACAGATCTCTCTAAGCAGTTTACAGAGTCAGCATATTGCCCCCAACAAGCTGGGTCCTAAGGTCAGGCTTCTGTGTCAAATTTTGTCAGAACAAAATGGACGTGTGGACGTTCATTTAACAATGGATCAAAATTCCAATGGCATTGGAAAGAGTAACTATTGACCTGTTCTTGAAGTTAAACTGTCCTCCTCAGCCCTGTGTTCATAGTTTTAGTGTTTTGCCACTGACTTGCATTTATAACAGTTGTACCAACTTGTAATCACGTGATCTCGAACTGCAACTTTTCCAGGCACTTCTGATAAGCATAATAAATTGGGGCATCTGGATCCACTGTGTGATTCACTTAACAACCATGTAACTTGCTTAAATTCTGTGATAAAATGATCATAAAATCAGGTCTGGTCACTTTATGACTCACTTAATACTTATATCACTTTACAACCAAAATTCTGATCCAACCTATGGTCATAAGTCAAGGATTACCTATAGCTTCCTCTCCAGGAATACTAGTATTCATGAGAAAGGGAGTCCGAAAGGACAACAGGGCATTAGATAGCCACTGCCCACATCCACCTGTAATTATTCTGATTGAGTGAATAGCTTGGTTCTATGAAACAACTTTTCACTTTTGTTTCACTGGAGAAGAGCCTAATGCTGGGAAAGATTGAGGGCAAAAGAAGAAAGGGACAACAGAGAATAAGGTGGCTGGATGGAATCACCAAAGCAGTAGATGTGATCTTAAATGGACTCCAAAGGATGGTAGAGGACAGGGAGGCCGGGAAGAACATTGTCCATGGGGTCATGATGGGTTGATCACTACTTCGCAACTAACAACAACATGAAACAACTGCTTATTATAATTCTTGAATTTCTCTTTCTTGTTTCAGATTGAGGATTCCAGTTTTAAGTTTTTTAATAACAAAGCTAAGGAAGCCATACTGCACATTCCTTCTTCTGGCAGTGGACAAGATCTTCAGCTATATCAGCAAATCCTTACACAACACAATTATAGAGTTACAGTCATTGAAGACAGGAAGCTAAACAGAAATGAACATTTACATCTAGGTGAGAATTATTAATTATTTCCTAACTGTAACATGATTTTATGTTTAGAATAGAATAACAGAGTTGGAGGTCTTCAAGTCCAACGCCTTGCTTAGGCAGGAAATCCTACACCACTTCAGACAAATGGTTATTTATTTTTAAATGACTGTATATTACAGAACTGATAAATCATTTTATTTGGTTCATCAGCCCTTATTTTGGCCTGCCATAGCACATACTATTTTACTTACTGTCTAAACTTGATATTACTTCTTATTTCCAAAAACAAAGAACAGGAGAGAAATCAGAAAGCAAACAAAATGAAACAACAACAAAAAAACCAAGCCAAGTTCCTGAGCAGAATCATCTTAAAAATAAAATAAATCAAAAGTTTTAAGGAAAAGCAGCAGAAAGTTTGTTCTAAATACATCCTTTGCCTTCAGTCTAATGAAGCTTAACATTTACTTATATTTGAATGAATTTACATCTGAAATGAAGAGTGGCTTGCTTAGATTCTTCCTGACAGCTGCAGTCAGTATTTGTACCTAACTTATGCAGAACATATTAGTAAACAAAGATTTCTTAATATTTCAAAGAATTGTGGCAAGAATTCCACCTTTCTCTATCTGGAGTTTTAAAGAAATAGCAATTCAAATAACAGCTAAAGTTGTTAAATTGTCTTATCAGATTCTGACTTCTTCTCAAACCTTAGTTCAAACAAGCAATAGTCCTTTGAGGTTTAATGCCATGGATAAATATGGCTAAAGTATATTGCAGAAAGCCCAAAGTGACTAAGAATTACTGCAGCTGTTGTAACAAAAAACCACGATTTCTCATCTCAAGCGTTTATCTGGTTCTATGTCAGAAGCCTGTAGATTATTCTTTTTCTTTGTTAGTTTTAAATCTAAACTCTACTTGACTCAGTACAAAGTTTATGAAGGAGAAAAAAATTGTTGCTTTAAAGACAGTTGGAAAAGTTCCATTCCTGCTGGAAGTTTGGTATTGTTGTGCTCCAGCTGAGGTGTTTAATCACAAAGAAATTAGATTCTACTTCTTCCTAAACAGAATATAATTTTAAGATTAATTTCATTTTTTTCTACAGTGAATATGCCTTAAGACAAAGACTTTTAACATCACATATAGTGCCTTTTCTTGCTATAAAGGCAGAGTGGAAGCTTGTCCTCACTTCTGGTAATCAAAAAAGTTATTGGTATAATGATAGCATCATCTCTGCTCGCTGTACTCCATTTTTCATCTGAGTAAGCGTTTTGTATCATGGAAAAAAAACATATGTTTCCTAGAGTTGAGATAAAATCAGGGCCATTAGGATGGGATAAAATTAGGCTTGCAAAATTGTTCTGGTAATGCTATTAGTAATAATTTGCAATTCACAATGGAATTGACTTTCTGGAAACCCAAAAAATATCGTTAGGATATATTTTATAAGGAAAACATAGTCCACTAACAAATTGTATTCTATACTATTGTGTATTTACTAACAGTTCCTCCCGCATTTTTTTATTTCTTTACTTTTAGAAAATTTCATATTGTTCTTGTTATTATTTAAATTTATATGCTGCCCATATCACAAACTCTGGGCAGATTGCAAATTGTTTAGAACATTAAAAGTAAGGAAACCAACAAGGGACAAAAAAGCAAGGGTAAAGGATGACAAAACAAAGGAAAACAACTGAACGTAGTCTAAAAAGAGGCTTCAGTCATCCTTGCCAAACATCTGGGCAAAGAGCCAAGTCTTCAAGGGCTTTCAAGACATCAGCAGGGTTGGGGCCATTAGGATACGGGAGGAGGGAACCTCTTTCCAAATGACAGGTCCAGGTGTTTGCTACAGAGAAGATGCTCTTATGAGGACCTGATAGATGGCATTGTTTAATTATGGGCCATGCTGGCTGATGCTTCTTAAGATGCTCAAGCCATCTGGAAGACATCATGTTGGGAAAGGTCAAGATAAACAAGAAGGATCAGACTATCTGCGGAAGCCCACATTTTATGCTCAGTAGTTATAAATAACAAAAAATTATTTACTGGTTTTATTTAATTAAAGTGCTTCCTATTCTAAACAAATGCTGGGCAGCTCACAATGAAATAAATAATAAAAGCGCAATATAGAACAGAACAAGTTGGATCTGGTTACTCTCTAAAAACAGAACACAGATCAAAACACACCTAACAAGAGGCTTCATCCTAGGGCAAGGAAAAACAACCAGTTCTTCAGGGCGTTAGAGAAGGCAAACAGGTGAGAGGTACACAAATTTCAGGGCAGACCTCATAGTGTTAGCATAAGAATGACTTTCACAGAAATAGCTAAAATATATTTGTAAGATCAAGCTTTCCGTGATCAACAACCAATTTTGCAGTTTTAGCCAACTAGTTAGTCACCTTATAGGGGAAAAGAGCAGAATAAAAATTTAATAGAGGATTAGAATCTGATGCCTCACCTGCCCATGTAAACCAAACAATCTAAAATATCAGCTGAATCAGCTCCTTAAAAAGCATTGTTTGTAAACTGACCAAGTGGGATGGGTAGTGTAGACATTTGACAAATATAAAATAAATACAATTGTGATAGCAAAAAGGAATCCATAGAAATAAGATACCAACACATTTCCCACCACATTATATAATGTATTTATTTAGCATGTGCCATATCATACATGGACTAGCAATATATATTAACATTTTATGTAGATTAGCAGATCACAATAAAATATAGATGTTAAAAATGCATTGGTATGTTCAAATACCAATGTCTGGGGCTCTAGGCCATTTAATTATCAAAGCATAGCATTGTTTATATTTAAAAAATTAGATACTGAACCAGAATATGCCCTCAGTTTAGAGCCAGACACAATGTGATGTACAGTTTAACATGGGACCCCACAGTCACATTCAGGGGAGGATGCTATGCCACATTTATACAGAGAGTCCCAGCAAACACTATGTGAGGTGCGAATCCCATTCAGGATTCTCCATTCCTGAAGTGACAGTTTAAACCCTGACATATAGAATTAAAGTGGTGTTACAGAAATTCCCATTCCAGCTCTTACAGGAATGTGCAATAATATTAGAATCCTCCTTAAATTTCCATCTGGCCTACAACTAGGTATGCTTCCTTTGTATATGTGCTGTACCTCTGTACTTGTTACTCTTATAGCATTATATAAACAGTACTATTTAAATAGAGCTCCTAATATGACCCCATTGGGTGAATCTCTAAATAAATCTAAGAAATGAAATAGAAACACTGATAAAATAGTCCCACATACTTCTAAAGAACCAGCAGCTATAAACTATAGCTGTTTAAAATGGGGGGAAACCATAAAATTATAGTACATAACAAATTAAGTATGCATTTGTAAAGTCAATGGCTGTAAAACTGAATAGTTGTTCTAAGGCACCATTGTTCATTTTATTTATTATCTAGTGAATTTATTTCTTTTCTTTTACAAATCTCTATAACAAATTTTCAATTACAACTCTCTATAATCAGTTTTCCTATTTTATTTTCAATCTTTGAGATTTTAAGAAGATGTAGTCTGTGCTGTGAAATATTAAATATTGCCAACCATAGAAAAATAGTATAAATAAGAAATGTGATGCCTCATCCTTTAGTTTATATAAAGATAAGTAATTATTTGCTTTTATTCCAAGAATTGTAGAAATCAGTTTTGGAGCCTAGTATTCTGTAGAAGGTGGATCATTCCTTTTTTAACAGAATCTGTTCTTAGTCCATTTTCAATAACTCTGACTTATTCATGTCACTTTCTTTGAAAGATGGATGGCATTTTGGATTTAAAGATAAAAAGCTGGAAGGCAGCCATGTGATCCTAGAAAAAGGTACAGCTGCTTTAAAGAATTGTAAACAAATAACAGAATAAAAGAGTTGGAAGGGATCTTGGAGATCTTCTAGTCCAATCCCCTGCTCAAGAAGGAAATCCTATACTATTTTAGACAAATAGTTGCCCAATCTTTTTTTTTAAAAAAAAAAACCTCCAGTGTTGGAGCACTCACAACTTCTTGAGGAAAGTCATTCTAATGATTAATTGTTCTAACTGTCAGGAAATTTCTCCATAGTTCTAGGTTGCTTCTCTCCTTGATTAGTTTCTATCCATTGCTTCTTTTTCTGTCTTAAATGTTTTGGAGAATAGCTTGACTCCCTCTTCTTTGTGGCAGCCCCTGAGATATTGGAACACTGCTATCATGTCTCCCCTGGTCCTTCTTTGCATTAAACTAGACATACCCAATTCCATAAACCATTCTTTATATGTTTTAGCCTTCACTAATCATCTTTGTTGTTCTTCTCTGCACTCTTTCTAGAGTCTTTTTTATATCATGGCAATGCAAACTACTTATGCTCCTGCCTGCTTTGAAGTACTTTTCCCCCTTTGACTCCAAGTGTTGCACATTTGTAATATAAATAAATGATCTTTATTCACAGGCTAGAGCCCACCTTACCTGGCAACACAGTAGTGGGAGTTACTTGATGTCCTTACATTCACTCCAGACAACATTGCATATGTACCATCCACAATACATTAATACAGTAAATTATTTACAAAACTAAAGCTACAAGACCATAGCTTTTCCTAGACCTCTGCTTGGTTGTATTTTAAGCAGTGGTGGGTTTCAAAAATTGTTCGAACCTACTCTGTGGGTGTGGCCTCCTTTGTGGGAGTGGCTTGCTGCCCATGTGACCGGATGGGAGTGGCTTGCCGCCCATGTGACCGGATATGAAGATGCCGACTACACTTGTCAGAACCACCTTAAATTACCTCAAACACAACACTGGCATGCATAAGAATATGATGTAAAGTTGTTTTTTAAAAGGCATCTTTAGTTTGCGTTAAAACAACTTCAACACACACAATGTTCTGATTGCACCACAAACACAGTAGTCATCCTTACCTTTCACAGAGGCACCGAGTTTTATAAATATGAGCATGATAGTGTAGAATAATCATATCCAAGGACCAGTGGTAGGTTTCAAAAAATTTTGGAACCTCTTCTGTAGGTGTGGCCTGCTTTCCGGGTCCACTGGTGGAACTTCTTCTAACCGGTTCGGTAGATTTGACGAACGGGTTCTACCAAATAGGTGCGAACTGGTAGGAACCCACCTCTGATTTGAAGTCATCTGAATTAGTTATTCCAACACATTGAAAGGAGAAGCAAAATGAGAGCAATCCAGGTCTCTGTAAGCTTGAGTTCTTTATAATTCTGGGCTGCTTTTGTGTACAAATATATCCAATTAGATTTGATATTTGGCTTTCAAATGTTTTTCTTTTCAATAGATACAGTTATATGTTGATCAATTAACAAATATGGAAAAATATAGCAGTATAGAAAAGAGGAAATAAGAGGCACTTTCAGCGGTAGTCATGTACACACTAAAGCAATGTTTATTGAATGCAAGCTGTTTGCAAGGGTTATTTTTTTAATTTAACAATAGAGGGCCTAATATTCTAACAAAGACTAATAAAAGCATTAGGAGCCTAAGGGGAAAATGCTGGCATAGTCTGTAAACATCTGGTTACCATTGAAAAGCCACTCTTTTAAGCAACTGAAAGATTTGAACATAAATAAATAGGACAGTGGGTATTTTGTTCTTTTCATAGCCAGGGGGTAAAAGGAGTATGAATAGAGAGGTCACAAGAAACTCAGCCCTTATAAATAAGAAAGTCTGAGAAATGTAAAGAAATCTGAACATGTTCCAGGCATGTAAACAGTCCAACAGAGTGAAGGTTAAATAAACATGGCTGGAGCCCATTGTTGCTAATACGAGTCCAAAATTTCCTTGCACCATTAACCAAGAAATCACCAAAGAAATTTATTAAAATTCATTTATGAAAAAGTGGCCTGCAGACCTATGCCAAAAATTGGATAAGTTATTACTAAAGTATTGCATTAATAACAACATATCCCATTTTTGGTATTGCATTAATTGCTCCTGGAAGCAAAGTTTTGTGTTGAAAGAGTTTACAAAGAAAAATACAGATATACATAGAGAGAGAAAAGCCAAATGAACAGGCAGGTTTCAGAAAAGGACATAAGTTTAGGTAGCTAAGATAAGGTGTATAATGGAAAAAAAACAAGAACATTTAAGAGTTACCTTTCATTTATTAATTACAGCTAGGTTTTAACTATATCGTTTATGCTATGGTTATGCTACAGTTATAATAAAGCTAACGGCATGCCAGAAATCTAATTCTTCTTCTAAGAAATATTTAAGATCAACAAGAAGGTGTAAGAAATGAGCTTGAAGAAACAGAGTGGTTCAGTATAGTAAAAGTACTCATGTATATTAAAATTTTAGAGCAAGTATAAAAATTGCAGGACTGGAAGACACAAAAGCTGTAATCAAAGATGAAATACTTACAATTTAAGATGTGCAAAATGTATAATATTAGACAAAAGAGAAATGTGCTATATGCCGGCCTACTTAGAAATTTACAGTTGACAGTCAAGAAATGAAAATGGTAGATAGTTTTCCTTTCTTGAGCTCAAGCAGGGATAAAGATGGATTTTGCATTAGACAAATAAAGCAAGCATTAGCTCTACAGAGGGAAGGCAAAACAAACACAGCCAAGATCATGAAGGTTATTCAATGGTTTTCCAGTAATCTGTGAAATCTGGAAATTGAGAAAAGGCAAGGAAAAATGATAACTGACTTCAAATTAGGCACTTTGGGGGTTGCTATTAAAAGGCCTTGAAAGAACCAATCCATGGTTCCATAAAAAAATAAATGACAGACTTCTTCATTAAGGGATTGATTACTAACAGAAACATACCGGTACATACTTTTTGCATATAAAACTAACAAATTATGTGCTATAAAAATGACCAGGCTTAATAAAACTTTAACTCCTAGAATTCCATGCTGCTGTTATGGCCAACTCAGTAAAGTACCAGAAGTGCTGTCCCTCTAATAGCAACTCTACTATAAGTATAGTAGACTTTTTAAAAATTAAATCCCAAAAATAGAAGAATCATTTCAGCCCTTCTGCATATTTGTAAATTATGTGTGGTCTCAATTTCCCTCTGCATTCAATCTAGTGAATTCTTTTAGGAATTTTTTCCCTCTTGCTTTGTGGATCTGCTGCTGCAAAAAAATCTAAATCACGTGCAACAGGCTACATTCATGCATAACCCTCAATTACATACAAAATCACAGAAAAGGAATAAAAAATAGTAAGTCAAAGAAATTAAATATACCATGTAGGAAAAAAGATAGGAAAGATAATTCAATCTAGTTTACACCAACTGTCAGATCCCTAAAAGTGATACTGCCATTCAATTGTGGGAGGAGGGTCGGAGTTAAATCACCAGCTGTATCTGTAACAACTGAGTTTTACAACTTTACAACTGGTTTCCTGTCACTGGAAGACTGAAGATCCCAGCATCTCTGGAGGGATGTTTATGATAGCCATGTGGGATAACTTACTTTAATGTCTAACTAGAGATAGCCATGGGAACATGTGTTTTATTGACTCTCAGGGCAGAAGAATTAAGGAAACATCTTCACACTTGTGTATTGGTCAGAATATGCATTCCGACAAAGGAGAGGGGTCATTATCAGCTTAATCCCACTTGCATTGCCTAAAGGGTTTCAGATGCTGCTTTGTTTCCATCCTGACTGATTAAAGGTTCCTTTTGAAATAATCCGTTTCAAGAGTCTTTACTTTCTCAAGTTAGGAGAGGAGCCATTACACCAACACTGGTCACTCTATCCTCCATACCTTTCTACCCTTCCACTATGTCAATTCATCATTATGATAGTTAAACTCGTCATCTCTTTCTTTTTCACAATGTTGTCAACATTATCTGATCACAACTTTTATGGTCTTTCCTTTCCTGTATGGGGAAGGCTGGTATAGATGTCCAATTGCTAACAGATTAAAAATTAGCCATATAGCATAAAGTATCCATTAACTTACAATACTTGTCTTGTAATTGTGGCATTTTCCAAAGCATCTCTCAAGCATTCTATACATGGAAACTATTTATTGATTTGATTATTTCATTCTCCTTTAAAAAAAAGGTATAAATAAGATTATTTTGCCAGCACCAAGAAAGAATTATTATTTTTCTTTTCATTCTCTTCTCAGTCTCACTTATGAGATCCAATATACAGTATCATTTAGACTCCCCAAGCTTATCTTTGACGCAGTTTGATATGTTGGTGTTTTTTCTATCTTGCCTCTGTTTGGAGAGTTCTAGCACCCACACCAAAAGCTCTTGATAAAAGAATGTGTTTCTACTCCTACAATTTGTTTTTCATCTCCATCTAGTGCCCCGTTAAACATTCCACATAGCCTGTTCAGAAGGCAGCATTCAAAAAAAAGTTTATCATAATTCTACTATTTTCTTGATGAAAATATTAAGCATATCTCAATGATAAACTGTTTCATTTATATATAACCCTGCCTTGAGCATTTAAATGAATAGAAATGCAAATCTAAATAGAATCCTAAAATTGAATAAGGTTTTGCCAGAAATTGCCAGAAATAAATACTAGAAGAATTACAGAGTAGATGTTATGAGAAATTATAGGAGGAGGTGTTCTGTATGCTGCCTTGAACACCTGTAGGAAAGATAGATGTTAACATCATACATTGATGTTAACCAATTGGGGGGGGGAGATTGGATTAGGAGTAGAAAGGTCCAGATTCTACTCCACCCCAACCCTCTTTATAGATTAATAATGTATAAACATATGTGGTATTTGAAATGGGAATTTTGCAGCTCCGAACAAATCAGATAAACTCTGATGGTTGAAAATAATTTATAAACTAATTTGTTTCTCTTATGAAGCAGGTGAATAGCTATATCCTCCTTATGCTCTGTATTTAAACTGGATTTAAAGAAATCTGAGTCTATGTTTTGAGCTTGAAAGTTTAATTTAAAAAAACATAGTAGTTTATGTCTATTCTGTTGATGAGATTATTGCAAGGTGAGAAACACAGCACACACTGCATAAACAAACTCCATTTTATCTCTGTCGCTGTCCATCCAGAAGAAACTCACTTTATACAAGGAAGAGACTCTGAGTAAGTCTTCCCTGATTCCTTAGGGGACAAAGGGGGCAAAGGAAGAGGGAAGGTCAGCCAGTCAGCCAATCAGACTTGTAAAATTTATATAATCTATCTAATAAAGCTTAATGCTATACTTCTTGTGGCGGCTGTTTCTTGATCTCAACAACCTGCAAGGACAGACACTTTCTAACTTAACCATCAAAATCCATTCAGTAAAAATGTTCAAATATATAGGTGTGTCCCCAATTCAAGATGAGTGATAGATTTTCCACCTGTATACAGGTGGTCTCCTTCTCCCCCCTCCCCATTCCCCTTTATTTTGCCCATCACCTATAACAACAATAACCCCATCAGCACTAAATGAAAGTACCATCAGCAAGAAATTAAAGCAAAACTAACGTTTAAAAACCAAGCATGACCCAAAAAGAAAAATAGTAGATTTCATTTCATTTCATTTCATTTATTTGGGATTTATAGGCCGCCCTTTTCCCTGAGGGGACTCAGGGCGGCTTACATTCATAGGGAAAGGGGGGTGCAATACAGAGACATAAACAATATGTGCATAAAATAAACAGTAAAAACACAACTTTCATTCAACACTCAACACTCGGGTGGGGCGAATTAGAAACTTATCCCCAGGCCTGACGGGATAGCCAGGTCTTAAGGGCTGTGCGGAAGGTCTGGACGGTGGTGAGGGTGCGAATCTCGACGGGGAGGTCGTTCCACAGGGTCGGAGCTGCTACTGAAAAGGCTCTCCTCCGCGTAGTCGCCAGTCGGCATTGACTGGTGGATGGGATTCGGAGGAGGCCCAATCTGTGCGATCTAATTGGTCGGAGGGAGGTAATCGGCAGGAGGCGGTCTCTCAAGTACTCAGATCCACTACCATGGAGGGCTTTATAGGTGGTAAGTAATACCCTGAAGCGCACCCGGAGATCAACAGGTAGCCAGTGCTTCTCGCGGAGGATAGGTGTTATGTGGGCGAACCGCGGTGCGCCCACTATCACTCGCGCGGCTGCATTCTGGACTAACTGCAGTCGCCGAATGCACTTCAAGGGCAGCCCCATGTAGAGCACATTGCAGTATTCCAGCCTAGAGATCACAAGGGCTCGAGTGACTGTTGCGAGGGCCTCCCGGTTCAGGTAGGGTCGCAACTGGCGGACCAGGCGAACCTGGGCAAATGCCCCCCTGGTCACAGCCGACAAATGATGGTCGAAAGTCAGCTGTGGGTCCAGGAGGACTCCCAAGTTGCGAACCCTATCTGAGGGGTGTAAAATTTGACCCCCCCCAGCCTGAGCAATGGAACACTGGCCAAATTGTTGGGAGGGAAACACAACAGCCACTCGGTCTTGTCTGGGTTGAGTACCAGTTTGTTAGCACTCATCCAGTTCTTAACGGCCTCAAGGCCCCGGTTCATCACGTCCACCGCTTCATTGAGTTGGCACGGGGCGGACAGATACAATTGAGTATCGTCCGCGTATTGATGGTATTTTATCCCGTGCCTCCGAATGATCTCGCCCAGCGGTTTCATGTATATGTTAAATAGTAGGGGGGATAAGACCGAACCCTGCGGCACCCCATATGTTAGGGGCCTCAAGGACGATCTCTTCCCCCCGACCAACACCGACTGCGACCTGTCCGAGAGGTAGGAGGAGAACCACTGCAAAACAGTGCCTCCCACCCCCACCTCCCGCAGTCGTCGCAGAAGGATACCATGGTTGATGGTATCGAAAGCCGCCGAGAGGTCAAGGAGAACCAGGATGGACGCATGGCCTCCATCTCTGGCTCTCCAGAGATCATCGGTCAATGCAACCAAAGCGGTTTCTGTGCTGTAACCAGGTCTGAAGCCGGACTGGAAGGGGTCAAGGTAACTAGCTTCCTCCAAGGACCGTTGAAGCTGGAAGGCCACCACCTTCCAGCTTCAACGGTCCTAGATGTCACAGTAAATATATGAACCATTGAACTTGAAGTTAGACCACCCAGAATCATATTGATCACATGTCCCAAGACAATGATAAAGCCTTCAAACTGATGTCTTCTCCCCATTCTTTTTTTTTTTTTTTTGACCACAGATGAACAGCATCATTTGAATAAATATTTTCTTTTTAATTGGTTTGCTATCCTTTCTCATCACAGTTAATTCCCATTGTGGTACTTTCTTTTTATCATAGATGAATTAAGTTCTTGGGACCTTTTGATTTGCCTCTCATCTAACAAAGCTGACCATGAAAATTGCTTAAATATAGTGGAATCATATCAACCAACACTATTGCAAAAGGTATGGCTGCAAAATGACCTCCCTTTCTGGCAAATGCTTAAATACTGTGGGTTTTTTTTAACTCTGCATTTTTATTTATTATGAAGCATCCTATCAGATGCCAGGTTTGGCACCATTCTTCATTCTAGTACTGTCTCCCTTTCACAAGAATTTGCTGATATTAAAGCAGAAGCTTTGCAAGAGTGAAGTCTCAAGTGCATTTTCTAAAATCTTTTCTTCCAGCATAGCTGGAAGGGGAAAAAAACACAATATGTTTTTGCCAGAGATGTTGAAGAACGTGAATATTCATACATTGATATTGATTTCACCAGGGGCAAGGTTATGTACTAAACTGTCAGAATCATGGAATGGGATAATTATCTAGGGTTTACTAAATGGGACTTTTGTATTTCATCTCTCTCACACATAGCCACATGGAATACTGCAGAAAGAAAGAAAAACGAGACTTTTTAACAATTTATATGTATAAAGAGTATTTTGGAGTAAAAAATGTCCATTTTACCAGATAGATGCATGGACAGAATTTTTTGCTTGCCATCCTTGTCTTTAAAATTAAAATTAAAAGGAAAAATGCTGTTTTACAAACATGTAAAACAGACATGTCCAACAGTGGGATTCAAAAATGTTAGCAACCATTTCTCTGCCAAGTTGCTGGGTGGGTGTGGCCATGTGGGTGTGGCCTACTCAGCCTCTTGCACCATGAGGGGGGGCAGTTTCACCCTTCCCAGGCTCTAGAGGCTTTCCCCAAGCCTCCGAGAGGGCAAAAACGGCCTCTCCTGGGCACCAGAGGACTTCTGGGAGGTCCGTTTTTCACCCTCGCAGAGCCTCCCCAAGGGCCCTGCACTTACCTGACATGATGAACAGGCCACAGGGAGACTCCTGGGAGGGGCAGTGTGGGTGGGGCCTGCAGGTCCTTGCAACAACCGGTTCAGTGAACCGGATACAAAATTAACATCCAGTTTGCCCCAATCAATGTGAAGCAGCTGAATCCCACCCCGGGACATGTCCCATAGGCAAAAGTACAATTTTGTCTTTGAACTGCAATAAAAAGATAGATAAATATTATGGTGCATGCTGCAGACTGAGTTCATGTTATATGGCCAATCCTGTTCGATGCCTATGCATTATCTCCTTCCCAAGTATAGTAGAGATGCTGGAATAAGGGGTGGCCGTTGTCAAGGGGACAAATAATAAAAACAGGATCATGATGCTAGGCAGTGGTGGGTTTCAAAAATTTTTAGAACCTCTTTTGTAGGTGTGGCCTGCTTTGTGGGAGTGGCTTGCCGGCCGTGTGACCAGGCTTGCCAGTCATGTGACTGGTGAGTGTGGGCAACTTGTAAAATGTGGTGAAACTCACTTAACAACACTCTGGCTTGGCAACCAAAATGTTGGCTCAGAAACTCTGGTATTTGAAGCATGCAAGTCTTAAAGCAGTCAAGTTACAAGACCCTTGCACCCCTAACTACTACACCTAGAGCCGAGGTGGCGCAGTGGTTAAATGCAGCACTGCAGGCTACTGCTAGATCAGCAGTTCAGCGGTTCAAATCTCACCGGCTCAGGGTTGACTCAGCCTTCCATCCTTCCGAGGTGGGTAAAATGAGGACCCAGATTGTTGGGGGCAATATGCTGACTCTCTGTAAACCGCTTAGAGAGGGCTGAAAGCCCTATGAAGCGGTATATAAGTCTACTGCTATTGCTATTGCTATTGCTAACCCTTTAGAAAAAAAACTTGACAGCTTTAAGACTTGTGGACTTCAGCTCCCAGAATTCCTCCTCTAATCATGTTGGTTCAGGAACTCTGGCATTAAAGTGTGCAAGACTTGAAGCTGTCAAATTACAAGACCCTTGCATCCATAACTGTTTAGAAAAAAAACCCCAGGGATGTTCAAACTTGACAGCTTTAAGACTTTAAGGTTTAGATAGGACTCTTAGAGGTGGGTGGGGCGATTTGTGAGCCAGCCAATCAGTGAGCGGTGGGCGGGGCAAGCGTGGTGCAGATGGGTGGGGGGAGGGAGCTGGAACCAATTTCTAAACGGCACTGTAGATTTGTGGAACCTCTTCTATAGAAGAGGTTAGAACTGGCAGAAACCCATTCCTGATGCTAGGAAGCAAAAAGCATGATGCATGCTAGGCCCATTTTTTACATGTATTCTGACATCACAGGAGCTTCTGTCACAGTGGTGACATGTTTTTTTCATCACTTAATAAAAACTCTGAATCTCTTGGATACGTCTCTTCTAAGACATTAATCCTGTGACATTAAAATGTGATATATTCATAAAAAAGGATATAATATGTCACTTATAATTAAAAGTAGAGCAACATTAAGATTGATTGGAAAAAAAAACCTATGGAAGCTTGTGTTTCTGCCTTCAAGTCAGTGTTGCCTGCTGGCGACTCCCTGGAGTTTTCTTGGAAAAAAATCAGACATGATTTGCCATTGCCTGCTCCCTAGGACTGAGAAAGAGTGACTGGCCCAAATTAACCCAGTTGGATTTGTGCCCAAAGTAGGACTAGAACTCACAGTCTGCCAGTTTCTATTCCCATGCTTTCATCCCTGCACTAAACTGGCTCTTCAAGCTTAGCTTATGCCTAATTGATTTTCCTATTCTACTCAGGGGGATAGGCACTGTTTTCCTTTATCAGCAAACCTTCCTGTAATGGCATCTTCAATAGCACTTAAAACCCATCTTGTAAAATTGCAATAATTGGCACTTCTCTCTTCATTCACAGGCAAATGTTCTCTCTCAAATCCAGCATCTGCTTTCCAGAAAGGAAGGATTGTGCCAAATAATGAGAACATTTCCAGGTAAAATTTTGAGTTATATTAAGAAACCAAACCATGACCTTTGATTGCATGCTCAAAGGAAGAGAAATACTGGAATCTGACCTCTGAAGATAACACAATGAATCAAGTGAAATCAAAGTTTTATTGTGCCCATAAGGCCAGCAATCAGATAAAATTGAAATAGATAAAACTGAAAATATTGATTATGGTATTTGAAACTTGATCAATAATAGCAAAAAAGTCGTTTAGCGGTTTGGATAAAAATGGAGGCTTTTGCATAGCTTCTCAGCAGAATTGCAAATCTGTTTCGATTGTACCACTTTACAATGCAGGTATGATTTCTCATGATTTGGTGTTCGATACGCATATTATGTGAATGTCTTCGTCCTTTAATAAACATGCGTAAAGAACACTAAACAATAGGAAAACATTTAAATTTAATACATTCCCTTTGTATGCTAATTTTCTATATACAGTGACACCCCCTTCCTCCCAGTGTAGGAACTTTCAATCAAATAAATCCCAGTTTGAAATTAAAGCGCTGGCTTTATATTGTCAACCCAGGAGCAGACGTGGTTTGCTGCCAGTTTGGCCCGGTTCGGCCGAACCAGTAGTGGAATTTAGGCCTGGGTCACAGTACCGGCAGCAACCCAGGCCTGCCACCCCCCTGAACCAGTTCCCTTGCTGTCGTTTCCTGATTTTAGTGACTGCACATGCACATGTAAATTGTTCTGTGCATGCGTGAATAACAATTTACATTGAATAGCGCACATGTGCATAAATGCACATCTAGCACATGAGCAAAGTGAGTGTGTGGGTTGCGAACCGGCAGTAATGCCGGCAGCAACCCACCCATGCCGAGGAGGATTTAGCTCTTAAATGTTTCTTTCACTTATGTGTGTTTCTCAGTTTATTTAGTTGCTGTCTAATCTATACATATAAAAATGGCTCTGTGTGTGTTTGTGTGTGTGTGTGTGTGTGTGTGTGTGTGTGTTCCAACATAACTTTGGAACACCTCAAGCAATTTCAACCAAACTTGGTACACAGATGACTTTCTCTCTGGAAACAAAAAACTGTGGGGGTACGACACCCCTAACACTCCTCAGGTGGTGTGTTCTGTTAAGATACAGCTGGTTGTGGTTTAAAATGGCTTCTACTGTACTGCCATAAAATGGTTTCTACTGTTCAGAGCAGTAAGTTGCCATGGTAATGGCTTCACAGTACTCCACAAGGGGTCTCCCTCTGGTAAGTGGGGAAATCCAACCTTAGAAATTACGTTTGGTCCGGACATTTTCCCCCTATAAATAAATACCGGGGCAACGTTGGGTTATCGGCTAGAATTCTATAAAATCCGAGGGGCTGTAGAAATAATAATTGAATAGTAATTAGTAATTATAGAAATTTAAAAAGGAGGAATTTTCTGTAACCTTCACCCTCAAATAATGCAGTTTCTTTAAGCATATGAATCAAACAGAATAACAATTAGTTATGTATCATGTCTGTAAGGTTTGAAAAGTCATCTTCATTTCAGTTAATAAAAGGTTGGAAGCAGCAGAAAATGTACCAGCCAAGATAGACATAAGTGGCTTTGGAACCTAAGTTGTGGAATGATGTTTTTTCAAAAGGCAATTATACTGTTCCTTTTTTCCTTGATGAAGCTTCTTGGATGAGAAGCAAAATGTTTTCTTTTTTTTTCCTCAAGAAAAAAACCCAGTGCAATTGCCTTTGGAAAAAGCATCTTTGAGACAACTCTGACCTGAATGATGAGAATCCCCACAGATGTCTGCTGTGTGTGTGGTTTTATCCTTCAAGTGAGAAACAATCAAGAGGTGCCAGTACAGAACAATCTGTGCCAGATCTGGGACTGTTCTGACCATTGTTAAGGCTAGTCATACACTGAGGGGTGGGTGGGGGGAGTAAAGTTACCTGGCACATTTAAAGAAAAAAGAGAACCATGAACATTCTGATCTTGTGATGACTTATAAAATCTAATGAACACAAGAGTTTCTCTATTGTTACAAGCACTGAACCATTAAAAAAAAATCTTAGAAAGAGGCCTATTCATTGGCCAAGCTTATATCCTGCATATTTTTCAGGATGGTTTCGAAGACAAGTTAAAAGTTAGAATAGACATTTAGTGTCCTGTTTATTATTTATGTCTATAATGCTGTATAGTATCTTAACGTTTGTATATACTTTACTATGTTCCTATTGTTCTATTTCCTATCTTAGAGCTCTAACTTTCTATGCCAGGGGTTGCCAACCTTTTGGACCTCAGGAACCACTAAATTCATAATTTAAAATCCCGCAGAACACTAAAACGATTTTTTTAAAAAAATAAATAATATTTAGTGCAATATAAAAATGTAAATATTTTTTCTGCAGACCACCAAAATTTTCACATGGACCACCAGTGGTCCATGGATTGGTGACCACTGTTCTATGCTATATATCACTGTGTTCTATATTATAATCAGTTGTGACTATCATTTCCACTGTTTTTTGTGCATACTTCTTCATTCCTGCCTTATCCAGGCAATTTTGTCATTTGTATATAAGTTAAGTTGCTACTCTTCAGTTTTGTGCTACAATACTATGTCTTGCTGTGAGACTGCTGCCCAGTGGAATTCTGGGCTTCTGATAGTTATTTTGTGCTAATGGGTAGAAGATAGATTGTTGTTTTGGGTCTGGTGTTACGATCTCTGATCACTTTGCAGTACAATTAGTACTCTGGGCTCTCACACACTAGTTGCCAATGGTCCAGGAGTCCTTACATATTTCTCAGTATGCAGAGTTTAAATGGTACAGTAGCTGGTGTGTCCAGTACCACCACTGCTAATATTTTTGGTCACTGTCATAACCTCCAGTATCCACCCATTTCTTGGCATCTTCATGAGTTATGCTGCTGATCTTCAGCAATTCTTTGTAATGACACACTTTACAGTTGACAAAACTCATTTTCAAGAGGCCAACATACCATAATCCATGGGTTGGGATTCTGCAGAAGTGAAAAAAGGAAAGAGCAACGTGGTATTTTCTTACCCTATGTGCTTTTCATTTTAGAGTTATATATGGCCTTTCTTGAGGAAACGTTCCTCTTCTATATGACGTTTATTTTCCTATACTATATTTGTTTCAGGTTCTTCAGGGCCCTGGCAATGACCTCAGTATAAAAATAATCTCTTTCTGCTTTTTTTTTCTGAAAGTATTTCTGAGAGGGGGAAAAACAGCAATTTTTCTTTCTCTCACATACACAAATAGAAGCATATGGTAAGCCTTCTGCTTACTTGGCTGCAAGACTTGGTACACTCCCTTAGTCTTGCCTGGAGAGAAATTTGGCTCTCTGTATAGAATGTTTGCGTCATCAGCAGAGCCTTGAAATGTCTGGAGGGATGCCACAGATCCTGTATTTCTCTTCATCAGTAGTCAGTCTTATACTTCGATTAGATAGAAATTGGCAACTGGCAGATCGGTGTTGTTCTAGCGGCTATACATCTGTTCTCGTTTTGGGGGGGGGGAACAATTACTAATAATGAAGCAATGCTCTCTGATTTCCCCTCAATTTTGGTTTTGGTCAGATGATCACATAGTTTCATCTTCTTTTCCCCCCAGAAAGAGTGTTCCCAACAACAGGTGGCTGGCCACAAACAACTCTGAGGTGTGTCATTTTCAGCTGCATTCCTTTTAAGGGTTGGACAATCAACAGCTGTCTGTACTTTGCACAAGGGGATAGATCACACTTAAATATGGGCTCGACCTAAAAAAAATACATTAGAAATAGTCTGCTAGGAGAGAACTGTGTTCAACAATACAAGACCAGTATATAAAACACACACACAATGTACATAGATACAGATACAGATACACATATGGATATAGCAGTGTTGGATTTTCAGTTTTTTTACTACTAGTTCGCTTGTGTGCTTGTGCGCACAGGCAACATTCCTGCGCATGCACATAAGCATCCAGGCGGTTGGGAGAGCCTCTCATCACCACTACTACTGGTTCACCCGATCCAGGCCGAACCGGGACCAAACCACCTCTGGAATATACAGTTGTAAGAAAAAGTATGTGAACCCCTTGGGATTATGTGGAGTTTTGCATGAATTGGTCATAAAATGTGCTCTGAACTTCATCTAAGTCAAAACAATAGAAAAACACAGTCTGCTGAAAATAATACTACACAAACATTAGATGTTGCCATGGTTTAATTGAACATAACATGTAAACATTCACAGTGCAGGGAGGAAAAAGTATGGGAGCCCCTAGCCTAATGTCTTCTCCAAGAGCTAATTGGAGCCAGGAGTGAGCCAACCTTGACTCCAATCAGTGTGATGATATTGGATGTGTTGATGACAGCTGTCCTGCACTTTAAAAAAACACACCTGTTGTGGGTTTACTGGTTTCAAGAAGCATTGTCTGATGTGAACCATGCCTCGCAGAAAAGAGCTCTCAGAAGACCTACGATCAAGAATTGTTGACTTGCATGAAGCTGGAAAGGGTTACAAAAGTATTTCCAAAAGCCTTGATGTTCATGTGTCCACGGTAAGACAGACTGTCTACAAATGGAGAAAGTTTAGCATTGTTTCTACGCTCCCTAGGTGTGGTCGTCCTGTAAAAATGACAGCGCAGAATGCTTCATGAGGTAAAGAAGAATCCTAGAGTATCAGCTAAAGACTTACAGAAATCTCTGGCACATGCTAACATTTTTGTTGACACATCTACAATAAGGAAAACATTAAACAAGAATGGAGTACATCGAAGGACACCACGGAGGAAGCCATTGCTGTCCCCAAAAAATATTGCAGCACATTTGAAGTTTGCAAAAGAGCACCTGGATGTTCCACAGCACTATTGGCAAAATATACTGTGGACAGATGAAACCAAAATGGAGTTGTTTGGGAAAAACACACAACACTATGTGTGGAGAAAAAAAGGCAAAGCACACCCAACATCAAAACCTCATCCCCACTGTAAAACATGGCGGAGGAAGCATCATGGTTTGGGGCTGCTTTGCTGCCTCAGGGCCTGGACGGATTGTTGTCATTGATGCGACAATGAATTCCAGGGTTTATCAAGACATTTTGCAGGAAAACGTACGACCATCTGTCCGCCAACTGAAGCTCTGATGATGCAACAGGATAATGACCCAAAGCATACAAGTAATTCAGCAAAAAAATGGCTTCAACAGCACAGAATACACCTTCTGGAGTGGCCCAGTCAGAGTCCTGACCTAAACCCAATTGAAATGCTGTGGCATGACCTTAAGAGAGCGATTCACACCAGGCATCCCAAGAATATTGCTACACTGAAACAATTTTGTGAAGAGGAGTGGTCCAAAATTACTCCAGACTGTTGTGTAGGTCTGATCTGCAACTACAGGAAATGTTTGGTTGAGGTTATTACTGCCAAAGGAGGGTCAACCAGTTATTAAGTCCAACAGTCCACATACTTTTTCCTCTCTGCACTGTGAATATTTACATGTTATGTTCAATTAACCCATGGCAACATCTAATGTTTGTGTAGTATTATGTTCAGCAGACTGTGGTTTTCTATTGTTGTGACTTAGATGAAGTTCAGAGCACATTTTATGACCAATTCATGCAAAACTCCACGTAATCCCAAGGGGTTCACATACTTTTTCTTGCAACTGTATATATATATATCACCATAAGTTCACATATTTTCAGTGTTCCATAAAAAATATATAAGTCAATATAACCATGAAATATACTCCTTATAGTCTCTGATTAATGTACTTAATTTTATAAAGTTTTGGAGGATTGATAAATTATTTCATGTATTTGTTTTTAAAAATTATATACTGAATGTTCACAAAAGTTGGTTCTAGCCTGGCTTACAAAAGAAGTTTGTGTAAAGCTAGTGTAATGAAAGTGATAGTGTGTACTATTCAAAAAACCCCAAAACTTTACAAATAAAGTCATTTTAATTCTAGCTTGTAAACAGTTACATTGTTGCCATAATTTACTCGCAGTATATATAGTGTTTGGTGACATCATCAATTGTCAGAATTTCTGGATGCAAAACAGTATCATTCTTAAGAATATTTCAAGATAGCAATCAGCATTTCAGCCAAGCAAAGCCATTTAATGTTATTCCAGAATTTCTATACAATGTACATAAATCCCAAGCATCATATATGCTGATTGTATTGGATTAATAATAGTTATAATTCCAACCCAAAATTTGGAGAAGAACAGGTTGAGGAAGTTTGACCTAAACAAACCATTTTGAAGAACCCGAGAATCCTTGTTCTAAATTGTTGGTATAGTATGGATTAAAGAATTAATCAAGGACATTATTATTTTTTGAATCTAGTTTGCATTTGCCTTAGTTTTGAGAGTTAAATCATGCTGCATTATTCACCTCTATAAAAGAAAGGATTGAACAGGTGTGTGTGTGTGTGTGTGTGTGTGTGTGTGTGTAAGGGGAAAATTGTGTATATATTATTTTTGACCATAATGGCTCAACAATGGAAACATGGAAATGGATGGAAATGATTTTTGTTTTGTATCCTGGGAGATTTGGTGAAAATTTTCTTTTTTATATTGATTAGGTCCATCCTTCCACTCACATATTTTCTGGTATGAAGGGAGTGTGTGTGTGAAAACTACACATTGGTAGGGTTTTTTGTCATATTTGGAAAGCAATTCCAGAGGGTTTTGGAGGCTTGAGTAAATGATTTGGGTGCTGCCTATGTCTGTTGATATAAACGAATGGTTATAGTATTATATAGGTTATGCATCTGAATATATATAGTTTATATGTATCCATTCCGGAACACATACAGGCAAAGTGACTTTAATCTAGTGTTACCAATCAAGTGATTCCAAGAAACTAGTCAAACTGTCATAACCACCAGAAGGCGTAGACGTATTTTGAAATGGCGAAGGTGGATTTTATTTCTGCCCAGTAGCCAGTCTCCCAAATGCACCAATGGCTTCTTAAGTCAGAACATCTTTCCAAACACTTAACTCATCCAGCAGTTATGCTGGAACCATTTTAAGATTAAAGGGTAAGAAGTGCTAAGTGAGGAAGAAGAATATATTTTGGCATATCTGTCACTGGTGGTGGAAAATATGACAGTGCATACTTGTTATCAAAGGAAATTGCTTCATTTTCTGAAGGCAGGCAATGTGGTGAAAAGCAAAGCCAGATAGACAATATCTACATTAAAGGATGACTGTCGATCTCTTATGGACCTTTTGAGTAAAAATTAAAGAAAAATGAACTTATGATTTATGATTTAGGTAAGTTAGATTATAGAAAGAACAGTAATAAGATATACAGTAACTTCAGAGAGACAGGTTATAATATATTTGTAATTAGAAAACATTGTATCCTATTATATTAGAATAATTCTTACTCTGCTTCATCCATGCACCCACAAACTCTTCCGTGATATAAACAGACACTTTTCATTGTTGGATCTCATAAGTATTCTAGTGTTTTCTCAAATCTAGTTATCTGGAAGTTTTTGTTTTCTATGCATCTTCATATGTAAGACATGTGACTCACCTGGAAGCACTCTATCCATACTGAAAACAAACCAAGATAAATTAAAGCTGTTAAAGGAAATTACAAAGGTGTTTTAGGGTGCTAAAATGACACATAGAAAAGACACATACCTTTGTCCCGTAGAAACTCATTTTGACAGAATAGTAACTACATCAAAAGCATTCAAAAGACAAAACCAGCTGTATATCCAATATTTTTTTTAAAAAAAAAACTGGTCTTGAACTGTAATAAAATGTTGGTCATTCATTGTGTTAAAATGGAAAATCTTTTTTATTTCTCCTTACCTTTTTCTAATTTTATTTATTTATTTTATTTAAAAAAACATGTTTACTGTTAAGATAATGAAATGCAAAGGAAAAAAGAAGGTAGTTTTAAAGGATTTCAGCTCTGATTCACACATTAAGGCATATGCAGTGAATATTCTCTGCTAGATAAAAACAATGAGATTTGTCGGCCAGCAAATCTTTTAACATATTTATTCAGGTGAACCTAAATAAGCCTTATTCTATTCAGTGGCTCTTAATGCATTTAGAATTTTGCCCTTGAAATATTTCAGTACTCATGCATGCAACCAGTGCAGAAATTATAAATTTTGTTTTATTAGAAATCTGAATGTGTTGAGGCTTTACAAGTTTGTACTCTGTTTGATTTTATTCCCACCCACCCGCACTCCATCTGCACTTATCCTAAATCTCACTTTTTGCTCACCATCACCCTCAAATCCTAGATCCAGCGAGGAAGAAACATGCAATCAAACAACGAAGCTCAGGGGTCTCAAGCTCAAGGCTTGCGGGCTGAATCCGGCCCGCAGGGTGCTTAGATCTGGCCCATGGAGCTGCCTTGGAAACAGCAAAAGACTGGCCCGCAGTGCCTTTGCCAGTGAAAATGGAGCTCAGGGCCAGGGTGGGCATGGCCAGCTCAACATTATTGAATATTCATAAGGCCATGCAAATGGCCTGCGTTAGTTAAAGTTACTTCAGCACCATTCTGTAGGTCAGCAACAGCCTCCTCCGTCCTGATTGGTTAGGACGCGAGGGCGTTAGTTCTAATTGGACTCGGGAGCTTGACAGCTGTTGCTGTCCAAGTCCCGAGCTCCTATTGGCTGAAGCCCCAGTATATATAGTTTGGCGCGCTCTGAGTTGCCTTGAATCGCTGTCATACTTACTTAGTTAATAAAGACTGTTTGCGTTCACCCTGTGGTCGCGTCCCTCCTTACAGTCCTCAAAACTGGCGACGAAGGTGGGATTGGCGATTCCGCGACGCTAGGGTGAAAAGAGAGAGACAAGCAGTTAGCTGCCGCCGTCCAGACCGGCAACGAACACTGCCTGAAGAGAAAAAAAAAATTTTTGTGGCCTCTCAGTGTCTCTCCCTTCACTGCCGTCAAGATGACATCTGCTCTGCCTCCTTTTGCCCCTTTTGGTTCGGCCGGAGAATCATGGGAGGGTTTTATGGAGAGGTTTGAGTGTTATTTGATTGCTTCCAAGAATCAAGCTCAAACCAAGGAAGAAAAATGCAGCTTCTTCCTCTCATGCTGCGAACCGTCAATGTTCGCGTCAGCGAGAGCCCTGGCTGCCCCACGGCCAGCGTACAAGCTGGGGTGGGACGAACTTATGGCCAGATTAAAGAACCATTACGCGCCCACCCCTTCTGTCATCGCACGCCGGTTTGCTTTCCGCCGGCGAGTCCAAAAACAAAATGAGTCGATAAGCCAATTTTTGGAGGCTTTGCGAATGGTGGCCGCACAGTGTGAATTCTCAAATCTAGAGGAGAATTTGGTGGAACAGTTCGTGTGCGGGGTCCGCGATGTCAACCTGCGGAGCCGCATGTTCCGGAACCACCGAATCACCCTACTTCAGGCCGTGGAGACTGCCCGGGCAGCTGAACTGTCAGAGCAGTCCACGGCCGATATTGAGCGGTTACAGATATCTACACCTGAGCGACCACCTCCAGAAGCGTCGCCCCAAGCCCACATGGTTGAGGACGACCTGCCTTACGAGGACCCTGAAGAAGATGTAGTGGCGCAGATGAGAACTTTGCCTAAGCGGAAGCCGAAACCTCAGCCTGCGGCGCAGCAGGCGTCCATGGTGCCCTGCCGGGGATGTGGAGGCCGTCACAAACGCCAGGCCTGCCCATTCCTCAATGCCATTTGCAACCGGTGCAAAGGGGAAGGCCACCTAGCGAAAGTCTGCAGGGCCCTATTGCCGGCACCCTCGTTCCTTCAATCGTCCAGCCGTTCCCAGGCGCAGCCGCGCCGCCAGCAGCAGCGGCCCCTGAGGCGGGCTGAAGATTGCTATTCCACCAGTCAACCTAACAGTTCTGACAGCGCGGCGAGCCAAGCCGCTGCAGGGGCCCGGAAGGTCTCAGCCTCCGTCCAGCTGGAAGGTCAGCCTTGCCGGATGGAGGTGGACTCTGGCTCTTCACGGTCCCTCCTGCCCTGGTCTCTCTTCTCTAAGCTATGCCCCAAAGTGCCCCAGAAGCGCTTAATACCATCTGAGGTCTCCCTGAGGGATTATCAAGGGAGGTTGATTCCTACTCTAGGATCCTTCCCTATCGCAGTGTGCTATGGCCAATTCCGGGGGAAACTGCCCATTCTAATAGTTAGGGACGACCTGCCAGCCCTCTTGGGCTTGGACTGGTTTCCGGCCCTGGGATTGTCTATTGGAGGGGTCCACCGGGTGGTTCCCAGTACCATCGAAGACATATTAAGGGATTTTGCGGACGTCTTCGACGGCCAGTTGGGTTGTTACAAGGGGACCCCCATCTCTTTAAGTTTAGACCCTCAGGTTGCTCCTATTAGGCTGAAAGCCCGCAGGGTGCCTTTTGCCTTAAGGGCCAAGGTTGACGCCGAACTGGATAAGTTGTTGGCGCAGGGAGTCATCGAGCCCGTTGATCATTCCCCTTGGGAGACACCCATTGTCCTCCCAATTAAACCAGATGGGTCGGTGAGGATCTGCGCCGACTACAAGTCGACGATCAACTTGGCCCTTCAGGCAAACCCCTATCCAGTCCCTGTAGTGCAACACCTGCTCCACTCCCTGGGGCAGGGTTGCACATTCGCCAAACTGGATATGGTGCAGGCCTATCAACAGCTCCCGGTGGATGACGATGCGGCGGCTGCCCAGACCATCGTCACCCATCGCGGGGCTTTCCGTTGTCGCCGCCTACAATTCGGCGTTTCCGTGGCCCCGGGGATCTTCCAAAGCCTCATGGAGCGGCTGCTCCATGGGCTGCCGGGCGTGGTTCCGTATTTCGATGATGTCCTGATCGCTGCTTCCAGCCGCTCAGAACTCATCGAAGTACTTCGGAAGGTCCTCAGTCGTTTCAGGGGCGCGGGCTTAAAACTGAAACGCAGCAAATGTTCATTTGCTGTCCCAAAGGTGGAATTCTTGGGCTTCATGATTGACGCCCAAGGCATCCACCCCACGCCTTCTAAGGTCACAGCCATTAGGAACGCCCCGGCACCCACCTCTAAGGCGGAGCTGCAGGCGTTCCTAGGGCTTCTGAATTTCTACGCCCCCTTTATACCGCACAAGGCGTCACTAGCCGAGCCGCTGCATCGGTTGCTCGACCGATCTGCGGCCTGGCGCTGGGGGAGCCGTGAAGCGCATGTGTTCGCGGCTGTCAAAGAAACTCTGACGTCAGCGGCAGTCCTGATTCAGTATAATGACAGGATGCCACTGACGTTGGCGTGTGACGCCTCCCCCTATGGAGTCGGGGCCGTCCTAAGCCATGTCCTCCCCAACGGCTTGGAGGCCCCTGTGGCCTATTACTCCCGGACACTCTCCTCGGCGGAGCGTAATTACAGCCAGATCGACAAGGAGGCTCTGGCTGCAGTGTCCGGAATTAAGAGGTTCCACGACTACCTCTATGGTCGGCCTTTCACTCTTGTCACTGACCACAAGCCACTCCTTGGGCTTCTGGCAGGCGACAAGCCGACCCCCCCCATCCTCTCACCCCGCATGACAAGATGGATGGAATTCCTTGCAGCGTATTCATATACGCTGCAGTACCGTCCGGGCAAGCAGCTGGGGCACGCCGATGCCCTAAGCCGCTGCCCATTGCCGGAGACCGATACCGCCCAGGTGCCCAGTCTCTCCATTCTGTCCATCGCGTCTTCCGGTTTCCCTATTTCGGCCGCAGATGTCGCGGCCTGCACTAAGGCCGATCCTATCCTCTCCCAGGTCGCTTCCTGGGTCTTGAGGGGATGGCCCATGGACAAGGTGGCAGAGGGCTTCAAGCCCTTTAAAATCCGGCAGGCGGAGCTCTCCCTCCACGGGGGATGCCTCGTTTGGGGGGATCGAGTGGTGATCCCCACGGCGCTACGGCCACAAGTCCTGTCCCTGCTCCATAAGGATCACCCGGGCATAGCACGAATGAAGGCATTAGCCCGTAGCTATGTCTGGTGGCCCTTACTGGATTCAGAGATAGCGGCCTATGTTGGCCGCTGCACACCATGTCAACAATCTAGGCCAAACCCCCCAGCTGGGCCTGCTCGTGAGTGGGAGGCTCCGAGAGGCCCGTGGTCCCGCCTCCACCTGGATTTTGCCGGCCCCTTCCACGGTCAGAATTTCTTGATTGTGGTGGACGCCTACTCCCGCTGGGTGGAGCTGGTCCTGATGGGCTCCACCACAGCTGAGAGTACGGTCCGGGCCTTAAGGAGGCTATTCGCAACCCATGGGTTGCCGGACCTGGTAGTTTCGGATAATGGGCCCCAATTTATGTCCACCACGTTTCAAGAATTTCTGGCCGGGCAAGGGATTCGACATGCGCCCATAGCCCCGTACCACCCGGCCAGCAATGGCCGGGCGGAGCGGGCGGTCCGCTCAGCGAAGGAGGCCCTGGGCCGCATGGACCGGGGCGACTGGCAGGAGAAAGTGGCGGCTTACCTGCTAAGCCAACATTCCACTCCCTGCCCAACAACCAACCGAAGCCCCTCGGAGCTCTTGATGGGCCGGCGTCTGCGGACTCCCCTGGACCGGCTACACCCATTGTACTCAGGGGATCAGCCGAGCAACCTGGGGGTTATTCCTCCCCGTTCATTCAAACTGGGGGACACGGTATGGGCCCGAGCATTTTCGGGGCCTACAAAATGGGTTCCAGCCACCGTTACTGCCCTGACAGGCCCGTGTTCTTTTAGGGTCGGATTGGCTGAGGGATCCCAATGGAGGCGCCACCTGGATCAATTAAGGAGGCGCCTCCCGCCGCCAGCCGCCAGCCCGGACCCAACCGATGTCAGCACCGCCAGGCCAGAAATGCAGTTTGAGGCCTTCGCCACACCAGGCCTCTCCTACCAAAGACCTGGAACTCAATCCGGAGACGAAAAGCCTTGGGCCTTCACCACACCAGGCCCAGCCTACCCGAGCGCCCCCTGCAGGGGACTCCAACCGACATCTCAAGCCGCTGCAGAACGGTCCCCACCTCTGCCTATGTCCTTTCCCCCTGACACGCCTCCCAGACCTGACTCTGTCGTCCTGGACACGCCACCACGCCCCTGCTCACCATTGCCGTTGAGCCCTCCTTCTGGGCCATCCCGAGAAGGCGTGCCTTGGAGCTACACCCCCTTCCGGGAGGAGCTACCACAAGGAGGTCCTCCTCCGCCGACGACTCTGGGGGAACTGCGTAGATCTGGGCGGGTCCGGCGCCGCCCCGCCTATTTACAGGACTACGCATGCTCCACCCGGGGAGCATGCACGGGACTGGGGGGAAGGGGTATTGAATATTCATAAGGCCATGCAAATGGCCTGCGTTAGTTAAAGTTACTTCAGCACCATTCTGTAGGTCAGCAACAGCCTCCTCCGTCCTGATTGGTTAGGACGCGAGGGAGGCTGTTGCTGGCTGAGCGTTAGTTCTAATTGGACTCGGGAGCTTGACAGCTGTTGCTGTCCAAGTCCCGAGCTCCTATTGGCTGAAGCCCCAGTATATATAGTTTGGCGCGCTCTGAGTTGCCTTGAATCGCTGTCATACTTACTTAGTTAATAAAGACTGTTTGCGTTCACCCTGTGGTCGCGTCCCTCCTTACAGTCCTCAAAAAACATCACTCTTGCAGGAGCCCTCGTGGTGGGTTAAGCGCTCTGCAAGCAAAAATGGTCTCCCAAGCTCCGTTTTCACTGACAGAGGGTTGCAGGAGACCATTGCAAAGAAAACAGAGCTCAGGAGTCCATTTTTGCTGGCAGAACGCTTTGTCCACCACAGGTGCCCCCGACAACAGTGACGCTGAGCAGGCCATGCCCCACCTGGCCATGCCCCACCTGCCCCCCTCCCAAAGTCAAGCACAACCCCGATGCAGCCCTCAATGAAATCGAGTTTGACACCACTGATATAGCTGATCTCTACAAGGGACTCACCTTGAGTAGTATTTAGAAGCTTCAGATAGAGCAAAATGTGGTAGAACAGGCAGTTATGGGTGCTAATTGCTTGGTGCAAGTGACATCTCTATTCTGTGATCTGGATTGGCTACCAGTATGCTCCCAGATGCAAATCAAGGTGATGGTGGTTCATGGCTTGTGACCAGGTTACCTATGAGACTGTCTCTCCCTGTTGATGTCTACCCATCCTGTTAGATCCGGCAGCAAAAGCAAACTCCAGGTCCCATCCACAAGAGAATGTCCTTTAGCAGGACCTCCCCCCTATGATATCAGCCTTGTCCCAACCATGCTAACCTTCTGCAAGACATTGAAAATGCGGCTTTGCAATCAAACATGAGTCCATGATCATGTTTCTTGGTCTTGGTTGTGTTAACTGAGTGTTCCCAAATGCTGTATTATTCAATGCTATTTCTGTTGTTCTAAAATGTGGTTGTTTAGTGTGTTTTTATTCTATTTTTAATTGTTAGTCCGCAAAGAGTCATTACGAATGGACAGCCATGTAAAGTCAAGCACATGTAAATTTATTTTAGGATTTAAAGATCATATGGGAAAGATTTTTAAAAAACCCATACAAAATACTTGAATGCTGATGAGTGACAGGAAAATGAGCATGTCTCCTATCTTGCATTAGCAAACTTTCTTGTCTCTCTGACAGATGCACAGCTTTGGCAATAGAATTCATATTAGTTCATTAATTTTCCAACTATGGTACAGAGTATATGCACACTATGATCTGTATGTACATAGCTGTCAAATTACAGTGGAATGCCTGTGTGCTTGGACATGTTTGTATCAAAAGTTCTTAAATACTCTCTAAAACAATGTGAAAGATTTGCTTTCAGTTTCCATAATGAAATAAAATAGATTGCCTTTAAAACCAGCTCAGCATGGTGTGGTCCCTTGTTAAGTAATGAGATCTGAGGATAACAGGAGCAGCTTGATCTCTTCCTTCCTTAAGGCATTCAGAAATGTCTAAAAATGGCCTTTGCTTGGTTAATAAAAACCACACCACAAATGAACAAAAAAGGCTGCAACATAAGAGATGGGAAGAAAAGGGAAACCACACCCTCTATTGGTAGATCTCATAATAGTTTGGGTATTTCAAGGATTAATTATCTGAGTCAAACTCATCTGTTTATGCTTTCACGGACATGCTCATGTTGTTTACTCAGCAAAAATAACAAACTGGGATGTCACTGTTATTTTCAAGGATTTTTTTAAAAAAAAAACTCAACTCTACTATTCCTTGGAGATCTCCCATTCAAAAAATCACCAAGCCATGGCCTTCTAGCATCTCAGTTCTGACACGATCATCCAAACATTGTCTCATTCAAGTAACTGACTTTGTTTATTTACACATCTCACTACCTAAATGGTTCTGGGCAGTTTACAGATACTTTATCAATGTTGCACCAAAATATTGTATGTTGTTGAAATCTCAATTGGCAATGTTTCCACAACTGTATTAGAAAAGAGCCAATATTTTTATTTAATGTTTCAACATTTTGGATGGTAAACAAAGGTGTCCTATTACTACTACATCAATACACTGTATTTACAGCCCAATCCTATGCTTCAAATTAAATCCAATAGTTTTGTGGAGAGATTAAATAGAATCTAGATACATTACATTTTCTTTAATGTTTATGTTGTAACCAAACATTATGTTGTATTTTAGGATATGGCTTTTTGAAATCACTAAGATGAATTAGCAGCAAGTATCATTTCGATTGTCAGTATCCTATGTTTCAAACTTTATCTCATTTATGCTGAGAATATAACAAATGAAGTCTGATAAATGCACTGATTATGTCATATGAATATGAAAAAGTTAAGTAGGTATACCTGTTATATTTTGAATGGGGCATCACAAATGATCCCATTTGTGAGATATATAATTGGAATAGCAGATGAATTTATTAAACATAAATAAAAATCATAAAATTAGAACCTATCCCTGTTTCATTTTGATTCCACCTCTCCAACCTAATGTGATTTTTTTCCAGATATGCATCTTCCAATTATTTCTTCCGCTTGCCCAGAATCAAAAATTCTATCTCTTCATACACTCAAAGCATATGATAAGAATGAAAGGATACGTTTGATAGAAACGTTACATCAGCCAGCCAAGGTTGTTCACCAGTAAGATATTTTTATTTTCTTAACAAAACCTCCATGGCGGAATGAAATGCTACATTTTGTTCATTATATTTGAATTTCTTGTGATGTAAAAGGAGAGAACCAATAGTACACTTTTTATGTGTTGATCAAATATGTTCCCTTCATTTTCTTCTATTTCACCGCTGGGTTCCAAAATTGTAGACTTGAATGCAATTGAGATTAAAATGACTAAATATTTGTAGGGAACAAATGGGTGTGCGGAGAAGAATTAGGATAAACAAATAAACAAACTCTTTATTATACCTAACTATACCATACATTAATAATACTGTTATTTGATAAACAAAGAGTAGGAGCTCTGATTGTGTTGCGATAGTTGTCTAATTCTAATCTTTGAATATGACTATAAAAAAGCCACAGATTACGAAAATAAAGAGATGTATGTATACATTTCTCTATCACATTTGTATTCAAGATTCAATAAGCAATCAAACTTTACATCTGTCTATATATCCATCTGGGTACATATTTGTAGAATATAAATAGCATGGAACAATTAATTTATTGGGATAATGGTAGAAAATAACATTTTGTGCTAATTTACAACATTTTTATGAAAGTTTATAGAATGTATTTCAATTAAATATCAAATACCAATACTTCAGGTCTAAGTTTATAGTGAAGTACATGAAACAGGATCACAAGAATGTGAGAAAGAAAGTCTGGCTGATGAGCCAAGGTGGCTCATCAGTGTTGCAGGCAAACTCTGCCCTCAGTCAGGAGTTCACTTCTGACCTGCTCAAGGTTGACTCAGCCTTCCATTCTTACAAGGTCAGCAAAATGAGAATCCAGATTGTTGGGGATTGTAAACTGCTTAGAGAGGGCTGTAAAACACTGTAGAGTGATATATTACAGTAAGTCTAAGTGATATTGCTATTGCTAAAGGAAGGCATGTTTTGATATTTTAATGGAGCAGCAGGTTTTTTTTAATTAAGTAGTATAACAGCTGGATGGAGAACAGAATGCTGTTTTAGCTGTCCTTAAGGCAACAAAATCTCTTGGTCCAGTACTAGATGTCCAGGACATCTTTGACTCTATATTCACATAACCAACTGAAATGTAATTAATGAAGACATTTCATGAAAAAACTTTCTTGTTTTCCTGCCTCTGACAGCCAGCATAGCTACACAAATAGGGAAACTCTTTTTGAATTTTGTACAACATGACATCAAAATGTGCTTCAAACAAGCAAGCAAGAAAAGTCGACAATAATTCATCCAATCATTATACATGTTGGTATAGTCTTGGTATAGTGCCCAAAGACTCTTTCTGGCTCATAAGGACAAAAATACACAAAAAATACACAAAATTACTCACATTTTGAGCAAACATAAAATATAGTAGAAGTCAGAAACAAGGCAAAGCTCCCAAGTCAGTGAAGAAAGCAGTCTGCCTCTTAGCTTGTCATGTATATGAATTGTTGTTTCCACTCAGGAAAAAAAAACATTTTTTGTTAGGATTGCACAGAAGAAACAACTTTCTAATATTATATTGTAATTTTCCAGATATCCAATCCCCACTAAGACAGAAAATAAAGCAGCCTTTAAAATTCAAGATTTTTCCATCATCATCAAAGTGTATGTGTTGGTGACATCATTAACACCTTTACAGGCATTCATTCATTCAACTGGAATTGTCTGGGATCCACCCAAGAAGAAGCATTTTTCAGTCAAGGTAACATTATGTTTTTCTCTTTACTTCAAAACAGGGAGCTTCTTTTTGGGGTTTCTTTTGCTTTTATTTTTATTGAAAATGTTTTCATTTGGGATAAGGTCTCTATGAGGCCAAATTTAGACTGCGTAACTGCATGTAAGAGGTAGTTGCTCTAAAGCAGTCTTTCTGAAAAAGATTCTTGTGTGAGAAACGTTTCCAAGAAAAAACCCAAGAAAAATCAGTTGCCTTTGCTATATAAATGAGGATCTTGGCAGCAATGTCCATTACCATATTCCCCTAATCAGATATTGATAAGAGTGGATGATCATGTTTTTATTCCTGATTCTGTTAACAGAGAGCTGTTATATTCATGAATATGAGTTAGACAGCCACATAACTTTGTTTTAGGAGGCTTTGGACATCATATGGAGAAGATAAAAAATCCCATATGAAAGTTGTCTTTAAAGTAATGAGTTCTGGGAATATCAGGTGCAGTTTGATCTCTTCTTTCCTTAAGACATTCAGAAATGTCTAAAACTGGCATTTGCTTAATTAATTAAAACTTAGCTAATAATTAAAACAAACATATGCAAATCACAAATAGATTTATAAGAAGGACTATGTCTTGCCACAACATACACAGAGCCAAATAATGTTGTGCTGAGCCGAACGCATTAGTCCCAGGGACACATTATTCCTTGTATCGCAAGTCCCCAAAATTCTTGAACAAGGGCTAAAATTGCCATAAGTTCACCCTAAGCAAGAAAACAATCAGATGCCTATCAGCCTGGCTTAATATCAAGGAGTGCAATTTATCTCCTGGCTAGGATAATCATTACAGCATTACTCATGACTTTATTAAATGGCTACATCTGCTGGGAATTTATTTTCAGTCAAGAGAATTGTAAACTCTATAGGGCTATAATACAACAATAAATGTAAGGTTTAAAAAATTGATACATGTATCCTGCTAGTATTTGGATTACACGTGTCTGGCTGCTCTCTTTTATCTAGAGCTCTTTTGTCAGGGGTGTCAAACTTGATTTCATTGAGGGCTGCATCAGGGTTGTATTTGACCTTGGGCTAGGGTCAGTGGTGGGATTCAGCCAGTTTGCATCTATTCGGGACAACCGGTTGGTAACTTTCTAAGCAGTTCGGAGAACCGGTTGTTGGAAGAAATCTTTTTTTTCCCCCTACTTTACAGGGCTAATCCTGTAAGGAAGGCAGGAAGGAAACATTCTGATGTTGTTTCTAGCCTAATCTTTATTGCCCTGCTTACAGAAACTGCCTCTCCGGTTAATCCTTATTACCATTGTAACAACTAAGGTGAAGTGCCCATCAACCTGAGTGACATTGACTTGGCCATGCCCACATGATCACATGACCACCGAGCCCCGCCTACCCAGCTGGACATTAGGGCAGAGAACTGGTTGGTAGATTATTTGAATCCCACCACTGGCTAGGGTGGGCGTGGCCAGGGTGGGCATGGCTAGTTCAATGTCACTCGTGTCGGGGGCGCCCAAGCTCTCTGCCAGTGAAAACAGGCTCCTAAGCTCTGTTTTCTACTGCGACGGCCTCTTGCAACCCTCTGCCAGCAAAAACAGAGCTCAGGAGGGCCGCCTGTGGTCTTTCCAAGCTCCATTTTCACTGACAATCCATGTGGGCCAGTCCTTTGCTATTTCCAGGGCGGTCCTGGAGGTCAGATCTAACCACCCTGCAGGTGGGATCTGCCCTTGAGTTTGTCATCCCTGGTCTAGAGCTACTGAATTCTGTCCGACCATCATCTCTACCATTTGCAAGTAATCTCATAGGCATCTCAAACTCTACATCCATTTTTCTCATTTTAGCCTCACCATCCAGAGATCTCAAATCAGTGGTAGGTTCCAGGTGGTATGGCCTGGTACAGCCGTACCTGGAGTAGCTGGGAAAAGCGGCCCACCATACCAGTATGGTGGCTTGTTTGGCCCACCTGCCCGCCCATGTTCTATGACCATTTAATAACATGACCAGCCCATTGCGCACATGCGCACAGCATGTAGCGCCTGCGATTAATCTCTGCCGGGCAGCTGGGTGTCGCAGGGCAATGGCATGTGCATGCACACACAGTGCACGGCCCCTCTAGGATACCTAGCTGCGCTGAGGTCCGGAACCCATCACTGTCCCAAATGTGTTTTTATGGCATTAAATGTGAAAGGAACACCTTCCACTCATTTTATCTATTCCCAGGTGATCTGGAAACTGAGCACTTAAACCACCAGTCACCTGAAGCTTCCAGTTGTCCCAATAGTCTTGAGTTCACTCTTCAGCAACCATAGTCCTGTCTTCCTTCTTGAAAACTGAAGCAAACCAAAAGCAAAAATTCTTTGCTTTTAACCACAGTGTTTTTCCAGCAAGCTTTGTGGAGAGCATTAAATCACACACATACATGGAAAGAACATTAGCTTAAATAGGGAAGCTATCCAGGAAAAACAGATTTACCGACAGAGGATGAACTACTGTCATCTGTTCTAAAGGAGCAAAAAGGACAATGAACTAAATTTAGACATATAATAGGGGGGTGGTATTTAAGATTTTTCTGCGCTTTAGCACAGGCTGTTATGAGCAATGGTGAGCACTATGATTATTTAGCATAAGAGGTGCAGTAATATCACGGGGTAGTAGGGCATTCAGTTTTTCCATAAAAAGGAATTCATCAAGGGGAATGTAAGCCTAGTGATACAGTTTCCCTGACAAGTACTGGCATGTGGAGATATCATGGTTTTTCTCCAGATTGTTTTTTGGGCTGGCCAATCTAGCCTATAGTTCTAGCACCTCTTGCTAACTTCCCAGCCAAGTAATAGCCAAGTTCAGCTATACATATTTTCTAGTACTAATTTCCATATGTAGCTCAGAGAAGGTTAACAAAAAATAAACATTTCTGGTTTACTCCCCATGTTCATCCCAACACAGCAGAAGAAATAATAGATTTCAGACTTTCTCCACTAGCAGCACAGCAGAAAAAGTTCTTTTTCTTCAGTTGGCCTGAAAGAAACCAGGCCCAGGAAGGCAAAGCTGAAAATACTTCAAATTTTCCACAGAATAATCATGTTGTAGGAAAGAGTTTGTTGACTTGTTCATCCTGCTCAGATTTACTGATGTTTGAAGTGGTTTTTATATTGAACTTTTCAACAAATCAACCTAGCTTCTTCTTCTAAAATTAATATGCAGATCAGAAATTCACCTTGCCAGACCTTTTCTTCTTTTTATAGGTTCTATCATTGCTTTATTATTTATCTTTGCAATATTTTAACTGTTTTTAGTTTGAATAATGGAGATCCAGTGTGGTCTAGTGGTTAGGGCACTAGGCTGGAAACAGAGACTATAAATTCTTGTCCCACTTTAGCCACGAGGCCAGCTGGTGATCTTGGGCCAGTTCTTCTCTCATCCCTAGGAAGAATCGAATATATCTTTATTATGGTCATAGACCAGCAATAGACATCAATTTTTACAATATATTTAAAAATAATAATAGTACTGATATTAATAGTGGATAATAACATCCCTGTTAAGAAAATACATGTTCTCAAACTGTTAGGGTCACTCCCTAGTTTATGTGGGTAAAAAGCCAATGAGTATGTGAGTAAATATAATATTCCAAAAATTGTTACAGATATCTCCAAAAAATTGGTAGAAATTGACAGCTATAATTCTGTCACCAATTTTTTTTCTTATGGATATTGCAGCAAGACGGAATTTTGCCACTGCAGGCGTGATAGACAGGTTTGTGTCCTGGAGGACTCCCTGGCAATCTCTCTAATAAGGGGAGAATATGTGCACACCTACAAATTCTGTATAGCTCACAGCGTAATAGAACATGTGAGATATCTTCCACTTCTCCTTTACCACATACATAAACCCGTTCTGCTATTGGTGTTCTCTTATACCTGCCCTGGAGGAGTGCTGTCCCTACTGTGGAGAGGCAACCTATTTAGTTCTTCTTGGAACTCCATGTCCTTCATTCTATTGATTACTACTTGCTTTGCTTGGTCAAAACCTAGGGACATTAAGAATGCCAGTGAGAGCCCATAAGAGCCCAGTTTGTGATCTATCACCTGTTTTCAGGGGGAGGGGAAGTTGTCAATCAACACTAGTACTTATCTCTAGAAGGAAGCAGTGGCAAACTACTTTCAAAATCTTCCCAAGTAACTGCAGAAATTAGTGCAGGCAGTCACCAGGAATCAACGCTGACTCAAAGTCACAATTTTTTTTTTAAAAAAAAGTTTGACTATTACAGTACAGTCACTTAATTCTATGTCCAGTAGATGGAGGTAATGTGTTAGAGAAACTATTTTCAGTCAAGTGATAAATTGTGATTCCCTGCTCCTTATTATGATTCCTTTTTAACCAATAAGTGGATAACCAGGTAATCAATGAAAGAAAACTCTCCTGTTTTCTTATTATTTTCCATATATTGTTATAGCTTTTATCATCATATTAGTTTTCTTGATGTAGAGGGAGAACACAAACTATTCCTTAAAAGAAAGGATAAACAATAATTAGCAAGTCACAAACATGGTCATTTTTTTTGCACAGCTGTCATTTATTTAGTCTTCCTAAGAAAGAAACTCTTCTTTCCCTTTTCTTTTCAATTCTGTTCTCTCATCTCAAAGTTCTATGCTATCTGATTCTATCTTCTTCTTCTTGTGCCATATCCATCATCAGACTTTGGTGATCATGTTGGCAATCCTATTTTTGTCAATGGCCACATGAAAAAGTGCTGCTGAGTTTTGTCCAAACCAGTCCCTTGGGTTTCGAAGCTGATGAAAGAAATGTCCTTCAGGGTTCAGCTCCAAGTGGGGAAAAAGACAGTGGAGACATGGAGGCTGTTTGGAAAGATGGTTTAATGGTGGACAGGACCACATGGCTTGAGTCCTGAACAGAAAAGGTGATCACATGCTTCAATGTTGGTGGAGAAGAAGTGAAGGAAAGGCTGAGATGCTGAGTCCCTGATTTTATGCCCTCTCTGGCCTTTGATCTTGAGCTTATATTCTGATTGGTTGTCAGACTCCCATGGGGCCATACAGGGGCATCTCTCTAGGCTGCGTTTTGAATCCAGGTTTGGTTGAGTTCTCAGATGCCATGTGGTGAGTTGGGTAAAGGGCCAATATTATCATGCCTTGGAGATGAAGGGGAGAACTCTTTATTATGTAAAGGGACTGGCTTGGCCTTCTTAATGGCCCATTGACAAAGGGGATGGGCAGGAAGCTGCAGGAAGCTACTCTCTCTTTAAACCATGTTTCTCCATTTTCACATCCAGGGAAATATTCTGCCTTTTCAATATTTCCTAGGATATTTCATTTTTCTGGGAGAGGACTGGGTGATAACTTCCTACAAAGCCGTGATGTTGTTCTTCTGCCTGGACCTCGTTTGCCTTTAATCTTTCTCTGGAGGATTAAGTGAAGGATGCCATATTTTTCTGGGTGTCACATCACATGTCCAAAATATTCTGATTCTATACCATGGACAAAGAGGCTGAGAAATTTCTCCAAGAGACAGAAAGTCTCTTAGAATTTCTTTGTTTCCAAACTATCATCTTTTAGTCCTTCATGGAGCACAAGTAGAAATATACTTTAGGGAACAAAAATAAATGCAGAGAGGATTGAAGAAAAACATCCTGCTAAGAAGTTTGGGCTTCTTTTTTTTTAACACTCATTCTGGTGCTCTTTAGAAGGGCAGTGACGGTAAACTTCATTGTTTTAGCTACCTTCTTATGAAAGAATTATACATTTTGAGATCTGTGTAGAAAATGAAAAGTGGTAAATCATTTTAAAATGTAAACAAACAAAAAGCAGCTTGTGTCCATAAACCTGAATGAGAATGCAGGTACCTGGGAACACAACAACCTCCAGATTTACTTTGCTCATAAATGTGAGTATTTTTTTATTATTATTAATGTTTATTAAATATTTTTATAGAATAAAACCAATTTTGAAGAAGAAAAAGCGAAGCAAAGTCATAGGTAAATAATAAAAAAATAGAAACAACAAAAAAGAAAGAGAAAAAATAAAGGAGCAACATCCCCACTTTTTTATAGCAGTCATAAATGCATTTATATTTTATCTCTAAAATTATATTGTGATTTCATTCTTTCCACATTCTATTATCTCTAATTATCAAACCCATAAATCAGAAGTTTATTTCCCCCCTTCAATTTTCAGCAGGAAGTCTATAAAAGATTTCCAATTACTGACAAATGTAGTCATTGTCTTTTTCCTCTTCAAACAAGTTGATTTTGGTGTCTCTGCAAATTCGGTCATTGTTCTCAACCATTTCTCCATTGTGAGTATTTCAAAGCCTTTCCATATGACATTTCATGATTCTGTCCCATTTTGTCAATAAGAAAATCATAATGTTCCAAATACCCGGAAACTCAAGCTGAAATAAATAATAGTTTATAGAGCTCCTGCATTGCCAAAAGAGAAAATAAAGTGATTTCTGCAACTCCAGAGATCTTGATTTAATGTAAATGTATATCAGATGTATACTCTTTTTGTTGTAATTCATTTCCATGTACGTCTGAAGACAACTGTATAAAGGAACAAAACTATCCTTCCAAACCCCTTTGAACTTGATCTCTGCTGCCAGAACATTGAATAATCAACTGTCTGCTATTTCTTCGAAGTGGAAAATGGCAGGATTAAGCTTACATTTTGAGAATTCCCTGGGGTTAAAGAAATATATATTTGAGCATTCTAAAAAAAACATGTTTCTCTTTTTCTTTTACAGTTGCAAACATTTTTTCAGACATTTCTGAGGGCTGCTTCTCCTCAGCAGGCTTTGGATGACATGAAAGAGGCAATAAGCAAACTCTTGTTGATAACTGAGGTTTTCAGCGAAGCAGCACTGCCTCAGCCACAAACTACTAGGCAGTAAGTGGATGGATAGACAATTTTCCAAGAAATGTTCCTTGGTTTACCCAGAAGTAATTCCAAGTGAGAGAATGGTTGGGATTGAATGATAAGTCAGCAGAGTAGTTAATAATATCTTATATTATTTATAAAAATGTTCTTTTGCTCTGGAATTTTGCTCAATACCCATGAGATGAAAAGCATGTTTATAAAATAAATAATGAAGAAGATAGATTCTTCTTTTCAACTTGGCTCTGCCTTTTTCCTGGTTCCATCTGAACCAAGTGCTGCCCTCAGCTAAAATCAGAGGTGGGTTTCTACCGGTTAGGCCAAACCAGTAGTGGTTTGCTGGCCTGGGTTGTCAAAGGAACCGGCAGCGACCCAGGCCTGCCGCGCTTCAAAACCGGTTCCCTGGTCAGCGCGGCATGTCCCCCCCCCCATTTTTTAATGTTCTGCGCATACACAGGCCTATTTATGGGCAACTGAATATGCACACGCGCACCGAACCGGCAATAATGCCAGCAGCAACCCACCCCTACCTAAAATGATTGTGCACATCTATTCTAAAAGAAAGACAAAATGCTAATATAATAAACAAAGTGAGCTTAATATCCAAGGCGGAAAGCACATTCCATAGCTTGACTGGTTTTCCAATCAAAAATTTTTCCTGTAATCAGAGAAGCACATATTGACTTCTTTTTTATATTCTTTGGCTTTCTTACTATCGAGGGTACATCAAGAATAATATGTTATAAAGGTGTAATGTTATTGGAGATCTATTGAAATTGCAAATGAATGCCAGTAGGTGGTTGTGTCTTCTAATATAAATGATTCTAGATAAAAACATGTTTAAACAATGGTAACTAAATGAGAATTATGGTACAGGGATAGTAAAATACATAACTTTTCTTGACTTAAAATGTACAACCTGATTTGAATGAAACATATGTAAGGATTGTGGAAGAAACACACGGAATATATTTGTAACCAATCAATACGCTTTCAACAAGATGTAATGAAAGATGATTTTTTTTGTTTTTTCTGTTTAACTAAAACAATAAAAAAATTCTCAAAATAAAAAAAAGAATAATATCTCGTTCCTTGGCCTTTCTGAAAACCACCTTGAACTTATGGAATTTCGATTTCCGTGTAGGATTAAAATCTGTTGATGATCCCAAACATTATTTTGCTTGCATGTGAAATTAAGGATAGTGTATGATAATTTGCAGATAATTCTTATGTTCCATGTTCCTACTTTAATTCTGTCTTTGCCACTTGGGATTTTATTTTGCTGCATGGCAAAATAACATGTAAGTGTTACGAGGACCCAGATGATTGGGGACAATATACTGACTCTGTAAACTGCTTAGAGAGAGATGTAAAGCACTGTGAAGTGGTATATAAGTCTAAGTGCTATTTCTATTGCTAAATACTTGTTGGGCTTTAATCTTTCTGTGTCATGAATATTATTATTATTCCAAATGATGTTTAACATTCCCTTAGTAGCATGCTGAGTGCCAGTCAACCTGAGATGTCCATCATCTGATATTATCAATCTGGTCATGTGGTTTTCTTAATAAGCTACAGGAGTTTTTCAGGGGTGGGTTCCGGCCAGCTTTACTGCCGGTTTGCTCATGTGCACACCCTGCGTGAACATTTACAGTTCAATTAAACTTGTTTTGCGCATGCGCAGAACTTAAAACAAGATGGCAGTGCCAACGGCACCAACCAGAGAACCAGTTCAGGGGTGTGGCAGGCCTGGGTCGCTGCCGGTTCCAGTGACCCATGCCGCCGTACCACTACCAGTTCGTCCAAACCAGGCTGAACTGGTAGGAACCCACCTCTGGAGTTGTTTAAATAATGCCTTGGCCATTGTCCCTAAAAGGATCATTTGAATTCAGTACTTTCTATATCATTGTTGCCCAACCTAAGTGTCTGCTTGCTTTAGGAATGATTTTCAAACTTGGAGTGTCTCAAGTAGGTGTATATACTTTTGGCATGCATACCTGATGTTCTTTGGTCATCTTTCCCAGGAAGATACCCTCCCCCCACCCCCATGCCATGATGAAGCTGATTAGCAGGGTTTGTTTCTGAAACATTCATGATATCTTTTAAATTTGCGTATCAGGTTAATTTTTAAAAATGAAATCAATTTATTTCAGTTCCCTTATTTCAGATGCAGTTCTTGCTTTCAGATGTTAACTTTTGATATTGGATTTGGACACACTTTTTATCCTATTGTTCTTGAGGTAAGCATTCCATATTACAATTGTCATAGGTAAATAACAGGAGATGTGGGTGACCTGTGTGATTAGGTAAACGGATTTTTGGAAAGAGAAAGAAAAATTACAATCCTGGGGAAGTGTTTTCTGTTCACATATGTGTTTTCTCCTTCTGTTCTGATAAACGTTTCCTGATGGAACTATGCATTTGTAGATGTTGAGGTCAATAGATTGGTTAAATGTTTTAATCAGTTAATATGTATTCTAGGTACATGAATATTTTGATTTTCAAGCTGATGAAGATTCATTTTCAGAGGACCAAAGTGTTAAAGAAATTCTTCTTAGAGATACATTTCGTATCCTGTTATCAAATCAAACGTCTTCTTCCACTTTCTTTGAAGCTATGCAGAATGTGTATCGATCAGCAAGAATTAAGGTAAGGCTTGAGGTATGGCAACATTCTGCAAACAGAAAAGTTTTTTCAATATTAAAACTGTGACTGGCTTATAATTGCCAATAGCTTTTGATATTATCAGCCATATTTTCATTCTAAATCACCTAAGAGATTTTAAGTCGCTTGGACAAAATTGGCAAACAATTGCATGTCAGAATGTGAAGAAGACTAGGGATGCTGCTAGTACTACTCTATTACTAATATTTTCTTTATATAGGCATATTAGTTATGCCTATATAAGCACTTTAATGAAAAACTAAATAATTGTACCAATTCCCCTCCAGATATGAATGTTATGATCAATATTTTCTTATCTACCCAAGGTTCTCCTATTGTCTATTAACAGGATGACCATCTCAAGGAGAATTCTGATTATTGCCTAACATTAGAAGAATTAAATCCATTGATTAGCTTTGTGAAAGGGATTCAAAATCCAGGCGAGTTTGAATTGGTATGTGACATTTGTGGTTTTATTTCGTAATAAATGTTCTCCCAATGGGAATATTTTTCCACATACATATTTAATGTTTCTTCACCATACCAGGATGAAAGGTATAATTTCCTATTGTTCCTGATTGCTTTTTCTTCCAGCTTTTCCCTTCTGCTGTTCCTAAAATCCATTTTTTGCTGCATGATCTTTATCGTATAGTGAACCCAGGAAAAAAGCTTAACTCCATCCTAGCTCTTCATTGGTTTCTTTCAAGTTTATTTAAACAGTTCCAAGGAATTAGCAATGTAGCATCTGCAAACCTTCCAAAAGGGTAAGATGATATTTTGATTAATTCTTTTGTTTACAACTTTGTCACGTTATTTTTTGAAAGAGATTGTTAGACAATTATTTTTCTTAATTGTCCTGATATTAATAACTCTTCACAAATTAACACTGAATCAAAATATCCTTAAGATACATGTTTTGACATCATTTCCAATAATCTCAAATATAAGGTACATAACAGAATATGTGTCTTAATCTGTAATAAATAAATCATGCTAAACTTTATTTCCCCCAAATCTGTGATGCTATGCATAAATGAGAAAGAAGCGGGGGCAGGGGGGAGGCCTACGTTTGAAAAAAATACTAAGAGGAATTAACAAAAAGAAATTCAAATATACATTTGTGATGTAGTTCTGTAATTTTTGCAGAAATGCAATCTTTGATAAACCTCCTCCTAACACTTTATACCACTCAGCAAATCTTAACATTATGGCATCAGCCCAACTTCTAAGCGCTTAGAAAACCATATGATCCAGGTTGAATAAATTTATTTCTGGTTTTATTAATTTGAAACACTTCAAAATAAAATTAACTTTTGAGAAGGAGGAGCCACGTAGCGATGTTACAACATGCGGTCTCAATACTCTGAGACCGCCGTTGACACTTTTGCCGCTGGGGGGGGGGGTCCATTGAGACCTAAACTGTCCTGTAGAGATAGTGATCAGGAAGACAAAGCCTTGCTGGTCTCAGGGATATCGCAAAATCCCTGATAGACCCAAGGGAAGTGCTTCAAGCCTGCGGTAAACAGGCAGCCCTAGGCTGATGAAATCGGGACGCTCTGGAAGGAAGGAAGTGAAAAGAGAAAGTCCATCTGGTGAGGTATTTTTTCTATTTTGCTAAAGACTGCCCAAAGAAATGTTTCTTTAAAGCCAAATTAGATCCTTAAACAAAAGAACTGAGCGGCGAAAATAATCCTAATGGGATCACTGTAGAAAGTTTTTTTTTCCCTTTGTCATTGTAACTATTTTTTGTGGATTGAAATGCTCGTAATGTTCTCTCCTCTTAAAGTGAACAGATTGATTTTTTTTTCTTCTGCTTCTTGTTGCTTTATTTTTTGACTTCTGGATTAACACCTTCCTTTTTATTTTAACAATTCTTCCTACTACTTGTTATTAAATCACACTAAAAGCAATCTAAAGAACTTTGTTTCCTACAGAAAGTGAAAATTAACTGCCACTCAGAGTTTTTTGAAACAACGTATCTCTTTCTTTATTTGACTTCACTAACTTTGCAGCTGAAAGGTTTGCAACTTGTTTACAGAAACTGATAAAAAACCAAGGGCACGAACTGTTTTCACAGGTGCCTCTGAGAATTATTTTGGCAGGGAAAAAAAGAAAGAAAGAAGAAAGAAAGAAAGAAAGAAAGAAGAAAGAAAGAAAGAAAGAAAGAAAGAAAGAAAGAAAGAAAGAAAGAAAGAAAGAAAGAAAGAGGGGAACAGAACCCTTCTCCTTTGAAGAGCACAAAAGAACTTTTGTTTAAGTCAATTTAAAATAAAGGTAAGAGAGGCCTGGAAGACTAGACTAACAATCATTATTAGTTTTTTTCTTTTTCTTTCTCTCTTCTGTTTTGGAAACATGGGTCACTACCTAGATGAGGAAACCTTAAAATTCCAAAATATCTTGGCTGGAATTCAAAATCTATTGGAAGGATATGAGAGAATTGAGAAGAGGCTGGAAAGACTAGTCTTCCTCACAGCAAAAGATGGTGGGGTTGGAGCCCCCCAAATTAAAGGGGAGAATGAAGATATAGAAGATAAAGATAAGACAATAGATGACTTTATTAATGGAGCAAATGTGGGTGAAAATGGAAAGGGAATATGGAAAAGGGAATTCAACGAATTGGAGCTCTACCCTAGATTTCAGGACACAGAAGAAAAAAAAATACTAATGATGATAGACATAAGAAGAGAAATTTTTTCAGAAGCAAGATTGGCAAATAAAGACAGGTTAACTTTAGTAGCAACTGGTGGGCAAAGAGATTATCTGAGAGACCCTTCAAGCAACAAAGTGCGTAGAGAAGCCTATAAAAACCTTATAAAAGAGATAAAAAGAAGACTGAGTCCACAATTGGCAAGAGAGATAAGACTGTTTTGTTACTGGAAAGATACAAGTCGACAATGAAAGTTGGTAATAAAAAAATAGTTTTTTTAAATTATTGGTGATTAATAAGTAGGAATTTTGTAACCCCCAGATTGTTTTAGATTGTTATTAAATGTTTACTCGCTAACAATTAATTAACCATAAATAATAATAATGAAATGATAATGGATACAGGATAATGAAATATACATGTATTGACAATTTAGTAAAAGAAATTTGGATATAAATTATGACTTGGGAAAAAGACCTATAAATTTTATTAACAAATTTTTATTTAGTTATTGTTATAAAGGTGAAAGGTTTTGGGGGGGGGGGCTGATGAGAGGAGATGGGGCATAAATAGTAAATGATTTTTAGCCAATTATAATAACAACAAGGAAATGTTAATGGACATTGTTTAACAATATATACATCCTATGGTATTGGCTAAAGTAACTTGGATATAAATTTTAGTCAGTGAGTTGGAAAAAAAGCAGGGTGGGGGAAGGCTTAGAAACTTTATTAATTGATTTTTACTTAAAAGATGCTATAAAGGTGTAATGTTATTGGAGGATTTTTTGAAATAGCTAATGAATGCCATTATGTCGTTGTGTCTTTAAGTATGAATGATTTGAGGTAATAGCATGTTCAAATTATTGTAGTCAAATGAGAATTGTGGTACATTGATAGTAAGATATACAAAGGTTTTTAACTTAAAAGTGTATAATCTAATATGAACTATAAATAATGACTGTGGAAGAAATGCACGAAAGTTATCTGTAACCAATCGACACGCGTTCTACAAGATGTAATGAAGGATGATTCTTTTTTGTGTTTTTGTTCAATTAAAATAAAAAAAAATTTTTACAAAAAAATAAAATAAAATTAACTTTGACAAGATGATCCTAAATTGGCTACCCTTTAAAAGTGTAATTCTACATTTGCACATTTATTACTGTAATGGCTTTTGAGTATGAGTTGAAAATTGCACTCCTAAAGGCTGAGGAGTATGCCCAGTTCTTAGCGGACAAAGTTGCTCGGTTTTGGTCGGACTTGGACTCCACCTCTGCAGATCCACCCAAGTCACAAGGGGATTACTTGGCAAACCATCTCTGGGATGAGTTTCAGGATGTTGCCTCTGGGGATGTGGACAAGGCCATACGAGCTGTGAGTGCCTCCACCTGTATACTGGACCCGTGTCCCTCCTGGCTGGTTGCCAACAGCAGTGAGGTGACATGTGGCTGGATCCAGGCGGTCGTGACCGCCTTCCTTCGGGAGGGGCACTTCCCCGCTGTGCTTAAAACGGCGGTGGTGAGACCCCTCCTGAAGAAACCATCCTTGGATCCAGCCGTTTTTAACAATTACCATCCAGTGTCCAACCTCCCCTTTGTTGGGAAGGTTGTCGAGAAGGTGGTGGCCTTCCAGCTTCAACGGTCCTTGGAGGAAGCTAGTTACCTTGACCCCTTCCAGTCCGGCTTCAGACCTGGTTACAGCACAGAAACCGCTTTGGTCGCATTGACCGATGATCTCTGGAGAGCCAGAGATGGAGGCCATGCGTCCATCCTGGTTCTCCTTGACCTCTCGGCGGCTTTCGATACCATCGACCATGGTATCCTTCTGCGACGACTGCGGGAGGTGGGGGTGGGAGGCACTGTTTTGCAGTGGTTCTCCTCCTACCTCTCGGACAGGTCGCAGTCGGTGTTGGTCGGGGGGCAGAGATCGTCCCTGAGGCCCCTAACATATGGGGTGCCGCAGGGTTCGGTCTTATCCCCCCTACTATTTAACATATACATGAAACCGCTGGGCGAGATCATTCGGAGGCACGGGATAAAATACCATCAATACGCGGACGATACTCAATTGTATCTGTCCGCCCCGTGCCAACTCAATGAAGCGGTGGACGTGATGAACCGGGGCCTTGAGGCCGTTAAGAACTGGATGAGTGCTAACAAACTGGTACTCAACCCAGACAAGACCGAGTGGCTGTTGTGTTTCCCTCCCAACAATTTGGCCAGTGTTCCATCGCTCAGGCTGGGGGGTCAAATTTTACACCCCTCAGATAGGGTTCGCAACTTGGGAGTCCTCCTGGACCCACAGCTGACTTTCGACCATCATTTGTCGGCTGTGACCAGGGGGGCATTTGCCCAGGTTCGCCTGGTCCGCCAGTTGCGACCCTACCTGAACCGGGAGGCCCTCGCAACAGTCACTCGAGCCCTTGTGATCTCTAGGCTGGAATACTGCAATGTGCTCTACATGGTGCTGCCCTTGAAGTGCATTCGGCAACTGCAGTTAGTCCAGAATGCAGCCGCGCGAGTGATAGTGGGCGCACCGCGGTTCGCCCACATAACACCTATCCTCAGCGACCTGCACTGGCTACCTGTTGATCTCCGGGTGCGCTTCAGGGTATTACTTACCACCTATAAAGCCCTCCATGGTAGTGGATCTGAGTACTTGAGAGACTGCCTCCTGCCGATTACCTCCCTCTGACCAATTAGATCACACAGATTGGGCCTCCTCCGAATCCCATCCGCCAGTCAATGCTGACTGGCGACTACGCGGAGGAGAGCCTTTTCAGTAGCAGCGCCGACCCTGTGGAACGACCTCCCTGTTGAGATTCGCACCCTCACCACCGTCCAGACCTTCTGCACAGCCCTTAAGACCTGGCTATCCCATCAGGCCTGGGGATAAGTTTCTAATTCGCCCCACCCGAGTGTTGAGTGTTGAATGAAAGTTGTGTTTTTACTGTTTGTTTTATTCACATATTGTTTATGTCTCTGTATTGCACCCCCGTTTTCCTATGAATGTAAGCCGCCCTGAGTCCCCTCAGGGAAAAGGGCGGCCTATAAATCCCAAATAAATGAAATGAAAATGAAATACCCTGTGGATGTTATAGAAATAAAATGAAGAAACTGCATTTGGCCCAGTGTCTGAATAAGAAGTTATCCAAAGCGGGAAAGAAAACCATCTGTATAAAAGAAACAAGTTATTTCAATAGATTTAATTACTCTGCCACTGTATTTTAAAAATGTCTGTATGTATTGCTTTATGCCTTCTCATATTTTGAATGTTTAATTGCTTGATTTATACTTTATATTTCATTTGTTCTCTACATTTAATGCTTGATTTATTCTCTACATTTAATTAATCATCTACGTTTAAAAGGTAGGCATTTAAAGAGGCATTTGACAATTTAGTACAAAGTGGCATAGAATAAATCTAGAAACATTGACTTTATTCTGCAATAAACAATATTTTTTACTATAACCATCCAAAATCAATAATTTATTTGTCAAATCAAAACACCAAAGTTATTTATGTTCCTGTTCTATAATTTTATATATTGTATTTCATTAACTTCAGTGATGATCTTCAGAAACTTCAAATGATAAGTTAACATTTTTGATAATATGTACAGTTTATGTATATATCACAAAAATTATTAGTATGTCCAGATTCTCTGGTTGTCTAAATTGCACTCTAAATGTTTTATCTATTTATCACTTTGTTCTACTTCATTTCTTTTTTTCTTTCTGCAAATAGGTAACTCCAGTACAAATTGTTACAAAGTCTTTCTTTGTTTTTCCAGCATACAATGAATTAGTAACATATAATAGTTTTTACAATTTTTCAACAGGCAAAACCGTTCAAGAAATAAGCCTTTGATGACAGCTAAATGGTCAAATCTTGGGTGAGAACCAAAAAGTGTATGGGGGGGGGGAACCACCCAGAAAGAAGTCAGGAACACAAATGTCCATGTTGTCATTTGGATTAAGTCTATGAAGTAATCAGGAAACAAGCTGACTTGAAGGAATAAATGTATCTTAAAAGTTATGCAAAGTTGTAGCTATGATCAAATTTCTGTTACAACAATTATAATTATTTGAATTTTTAGATAAATCCAATGAAAACCCTATTATTTGCACTAAAGGAAACATTCTACTCAAACTGAGATTAGAGTCATTAAACACCGTATTAAATTATTTGAGAATGAAGATGTAAATTGCAATCTAAAGTTCATAAAAGTGTATTTACATGAGAACTAATCACCTTTTCTTAAATGCAGTAGATGATTATATATCTGGGATCAATTACTCTTTTAAAGTTAAAGTAATTCTGTAGTTCATTTTATGTATTGTTATTATTAGCCCATAAGTCTCTTGTGGCATGAGAAGCTCTTTTTTTGAATATAATTTAGTAGATAGATGTTTTTTAACTATGAGAAATTTAAAAATGGGAGTAAACGAGAGAAATATACATACAAAACAAGCAATTTTTTATATTTTTTCATATTTCATTACTAATTTTAAACAAATGAGTATATTTCATCATTTTAAAAATCCTGAAAATCACTAGTTGCAGTCCTTGACTTATGACTAATTTCTTAACAACTGTTCAAAATTACGACAGACCCAGAATAAGTGATTTATGATCTGTAAAGCACTTCTGATTGTCATAAAATATTGTGCCACTCTATCCCATAGTCACATGGCCATATTTTGGGAACTTGACAACCAGCTGTTCTTTACCACCAATTACAATGGTTAAAGCATTCTGTGGTCACATGACCGTAGTTTGTAACTCCCTACCCCCCAAATGCCCATTTAGATGAATTGGTTTACACTTATGACTGCAGTGTTCACTTAACCACTATTGATTCACTAAATCAGCAGTCCCCAACCTTTGAGGCTTGGCCCTGTGAGGCAACAGGGGAACCAGGCTACGTGAATGGCAGGCCATTGCACTTGTGTTCATACACAGCTCAACTTGCACAAGCAGCACACAACTCAACTTGTGCAAGTTTAACTGCACACACAATGGCCTGCTTCTTGTACATATTGAGCTGTGCACGAATATTCAGGCAGCCCTATTGTGAATAGCTCACAGCCCCATATTGGGCTGTCGCCAAGGGGACCTCTGCACTAAATGACTACCAAAAGAATATCATCAAATAAGGTCTGGTCACATGGGTGCCTTGATTTATGACAATTACAATTTACAATAATAAATCCAATTGTAATCCAAAATTAAGGACGACCATAAACAGGATACAAAATCAGAAACAGCAATCATAGCAACAGTACAAGTCATATAATAAAATTGTGGACTACAATAAATTCTGCCTATACTACTAGAAGTCTATTCTCATTTTAACAAACTTTTAAAAAATCATTTAAAAATGAAAAAAAAATACATTGCTGGAAGTTTTTTCTTCCATTCTTTTAACTGGATTGTGCTTGAATTTCTAATTATAAAGACATTATTTTGTTACTTAACCTTTAGGATTTCTTATTTAGAAAAAGACAACATTCAACTAAGGGTATCCTCCACAGTCAAGGAAAAAGATAAAGGTAACATTAATTTTTTGTACTCATTTAATATTATTTGCCACTAAATGAAATCCATTCAGAAGCCAAAATATATATCCAACTGGACTGTTTTGTACAGAAAATATTTCATATGTTTCAGCTCACTATAAAAACCCTTTGATATTTTTTCTATGAAGTGGAAGTCAATGTACTAGGTAGTTCATATGTTGAATGAATACATAAAACTATTTAGAAGTGTTTTTACATAGCTGGATTTATTGTGATTCTCCTGTGGCTACTTGATTTCATGAGCCAGTTCTTACATCTTTCCCTGCTAAAGGCACTGATCATTATAGGATTTGCTTTGATCATTAATGTAGCTATTAAGAAAAATCTTTTAGTTATTAGGAATCTATCAATACTACTCTACGTTTTATAGAAGGTAGAAGAAGATAGACAAAAATAAAGATAATTTCTTGAAAACAAATGGTATTTATGAAAGGCTATACATTAGCACTGATATAGTTTTATTCAGATTTTTGGACATTCCCTGACATTTTTCTCAAATGCAGATAGATGCAGTGGATGAATGACGAACCATCCTAACTTGTGTTTCTATAATTTCTAGAACTACACATTTTAAATCTGGCTAAAGAAATGCATTGCAGTCATGGTAAGAGAGAATCTGAATCTCACTATTATTATCATTATTTAAGATTTAATCTAACTAAGGACCTAAGAACTGTTAAGGTAATGCCTGAGTTGCTGTTGTTGTTGTTATTTCTAGTTAAAGTGTTACTACATATAACCTCAAAACAGCTCATTATGAGGCTATTCATGTTGAAAAACATTTTTAAAATCTGGGAGGGAAGACCATTAAATCTTGTGTTAGTTATTTTGCCGTATCTGGCTAGTAGAAGGAATGGTGTATTAATTGAATGCAACAGTATTAGAAACATTGAGCTGAACCACTGATTTAATATACTTAAGCATTTTTAATGGTTCCCTTTCCCTCCCTATAAAACAGATAAAGATACACTACCTCATATCAGGCAGGTCATCACTAGCCCGCATTTGGACTTAAATCCTAATTTTGACCCCAAAATCAAAGAATACTACACTGAGGTGCCTTTTGATCTTTTGACGATCAAGATTAGAGCAGAACCCATGAATTGTCAAGGCGAAGCTCACTTGGATGAGAGACAAGGACCAAGGTAATTGGAATGGTGGGTGATGCTCTTGGGATGTACAATACAAATCCTTAAATTCTACTTACCAGAAAAATTGCAACATGTTTATCCTTAAAAGCGCCACTATTAAGTATTATTGGGATCCCCAGGCTTTGGAAGGGCAGTTTTCCCATAGCAATGCTGATTATGACAGCATACAAAATTTCTACAAGAACCTATTGATATATAGTTCCCTTTTAAGATGCTGTCTTGCCGTTTCTTCATAGCTTTGGATGTAACACAAATGTGCATGCATGACCATTCATAAGAGAAAGAAAAATGGCCCAATTTTGGCAAATTTACAGAACTATTTGCATCCCCATGCATAAGTAACTCTGTGCAGGCAGTTTTGTATTTCTAGCCATGAAATGAGCAGAAACCAGATTCCTGTGTTTGAATACGAATCCTAATATTTGTAGTGTTTGTGTGGCTTGTTTTATCATATATAGATTAAACTTGTGCAAAGCTTCCATGAAGGTGCATGCAAAAGTAGTCTTTTGACATTGCTTCACAAGCAGCACAACCCCCTAGGAAAGCACAGCAATTGTACTGTGTCACTTCTTCCTTCCAAGGCCTCATCCAAGAAATCCATTTAATGGGAGAGGCTTCTAAACTTGTGCCTGCTTTCTACAGAATGGATATCACACTTACTTCTGCTTTCCCCCACCATTAGGACAGCTACAAGGTTTCTAATAGGACAGATAACTGATGGAAATTGAAGTCCAACTGATCCTAATCTCAGCAAAGTAGCTTTTATCTACTATAGTTAAAGAAAGTGGTACAACATTCAAACTTTATGAGCATACTGGATCAATAAGGAAGGAGAGGGTTCATAATTTTATTCAGCTACAAGTAGCCCTCAAGTTATGACCACAATCAGTCCAAAATTTATGTTGCTAAGTGAAACATTTGTTAGTTTGTTAAGTGAATAATGTTTGCTAAGTGGATTTTGCCCCATTTTATGACCTTTCTTGCCACCATTGTTAAGTGAATCACTGCAGTTGTTAAGTTAGTAACATGGTTGTTATGTGAATCTGCCTTTCCCGTTGACTTTGCCTGTCAGAAGATCGCAAAAGGTGATCACACAACTCCAGGACATTGCAACCGTCATAAATATGAACCAGTTGTCAAGCGTCTGAATTCTGATCACATGACAATAGGCATGTTGCAATGGTCATAAGTGTGAACAATGGTCATAAGTCATTTTGAATGGTCACTAGGTGAACTGCTGTAAGTCAACAACTACCTGTATTTTGTCTGAATAGATAGTTGAATATGATTAAGAGGGACAGAGCCATGTTAGCTCTGTCTAAAAAAAATTCTTTAGTTTCTCCATGCTCAGCAAGGAAGTCTGCAATTGAGAACCTGATTAAGCCCAGATTCCAAGTGTTTAGAAGTTTCTACTCAACTAGATGCAAGTAAAAGAACTATGTAGATACCACAACCTTATAACAGAACAATATAACAGAGCTATCTAAGAGTCCGAGAATGGTTCTGATATGCGTTTCTCTTCCTGCAGTTCATATGCCTTGTTTTTTCTGATAACACATTGAGCTTGGCATAGTATTTATGCATTAAGACAATTTGGAAATCTTAAAACAGCAGCACCACAGAAAGATAATACTGTGTACCATCACAAATAATTTATTCTCTCCTTACACAGCTGTAAAAATACTTTTTGAATATTTTAGTGTATGATAAAATGTACAGATTACTTATTTCATTAATGTTCTATTCCCCCCCCTCCCCGCATTTTCCTTCTATTCTAACAGCTCTGCACATTACCCACTTGGATTAGGTATAAACATAGTAATTATTGTGGTAACAGACAAGTCTCAATCAGTCAATGAGATTGTGAGCATCTACAAAATCATCATTTTCCGTGAAGACCGTCCAAGCTTGCCATTATTTGATGATTTCATGCTGTGTGGTTTTGTACAGGTACTTTCTAAATACAGTTAGCAAACAAATGTTTTATCCATGCACCATGTAATTTACTTATCAATGGTGAAGGAAATCAATAGTTTTTTGGGGTTTAATACCTCTTGTATTGTGTTCCTACTTGCTTCTGTTATTTTAGTCAGTCCAGATTTTCTACTCTTGCAAGATCTTGTGGAGGTGACTGTTTTCTACAAAGGTTCATGGATTCCTAATAGAGTATATGCTTTGCAATTGGAATGTCCTTGATTCACATCATAGACTCTGACAAGTACAGGTGAAAATCCAGGAAGTCAATACAAAACTAGGTATACCAATAGTTTAACTCTCAACACAGATAGGTTTTAATCACTAACCCACTACCAAATTACAAAAATGTGTTTTTACGCCAGAACAGTAAAAGCCATTTTAAGGCACAACAGGCTGGCTGTCTTAACAGAGCACAAACACCGAGAGGTGTCAGAGGTGTCTTACCCCAACAGTATTTGTTTCCAGAAAGTAAGTCATCTGTGTACCAAGTTTGGTTGAAATTGCTCGAGACATTCCAGAATTATGCTGGAACATACACGCACAGCCGTTTTTATATAGAGAGATAGGAGTCTGCAAAAGCAGTCTGTGTTTTCTTTTTAAAAAATCTTCATAGACCGACTTTTTATGGTGACAGTATTTTTTTTTCTTTGTCCTAAAGTACATTTCTACTGCTGGCTGAATTTGCCTATGCCAGAGATCAGAGACTTCCATGGTTTCTTTTCTTTTCTTTTTAGCAACTAGACACCTGTTCTAGGAGCCAAAGGAGCAAACGGCCTGAGATCTTCTTTAGACACTTGATTAGGCACAACTGGACTTGTGCATTGGAGAGAGAAAAGGTCAAAGACAGTGGTGTGGTCTTTCTCACAGTGGGGTTTCAGTTGAAAGTCCAATCCTGGGACTCTTTTCTTTCATGTCTAATCCTGTTAGGATAATCAAGTTTCAGTGCAAACTGATATCATGATGAAGGATACAATACAAAGAAAAAAACTGAGTAGTTTCCAGACTGCCAATAATTCTCATGTGTTTGAGTAACCCTGGATTAAGTTCAAGGCTACTCAGAAAAGTAGTATACGGTTCCAAAGCTGTGCAACTCCTAAAAGTACAAAACGATTGTTATTTCATTTTTTCTCTAATAGTATTATTAAGAGCAAGGATAAAGGTTTGAGCCATAATGGCATCTTCAGCAGCTGAAAGTTCCATTGTTTGTATTACAGCCTAAAATAAGAATAATTTTTCTGGTAACAACGAGGTTATGGATTTATGTTTGACTGATATTAGTTTGATTGTATTTAAAATGCACCTTCTAGCCCCATGATGGCGTGCCACAGATGGCATGCAGAGTCCTCTCTGTGGGCACGTGAGACGTCACCCCAGGTCAGCTCCACCACACATGCGCATGTGCCTCCCACCACCCAGCTGGTTTTTCGCTCTCTGCAACACGTGTGTGGTGGGTGGGGCGCATGTGGGAGATGTTTGTGCATTCGTGCAGGGGAGTGGAGGGGCCACATGCACATGTGAGGGGGTCAGGGAGCACAAGGGGTGCACTTACATGCGTGTGGGTGGGGCACACACGGGAGGTTGTGCGTGCATGCGTGGGGCATGGGGGGGTGGGGGGTTCGCACATGCATTGCATTATGAGGTCACACGTGCTTTCTGCATGCAGCTATGAAAAGGTTAGCCATCACTGTTCTAGCCTAATAAGAAAGAAAAGATATAATTATAACTTAAGTTCAATGTCTATAGAATTAAATAACATAACAAGCAGTTCTAGAATTAACAAATTTAATAAGACTTGTCAATTCAGATCCCTTCGCTATGAGAAAAATGAAATTATTTTCAACAAATTACTCTAGAATAACTAACACTTATCCTGAATTATGTGATACGTAACAAATAAAATTACCCAATAATGAATTTCATTTCATAAAATGAAATGAATAAAAAAATCCATTTTTTTCTGTAGCAGACAAACAAAATGGAACCTAGATCAAATAAAATTTGAAACCCAAGATACTTTACCACAACTTGAAAAGTCATATGTCACTATATAGAATTTATATATAAAGTGGAGAAATACACATTAGGAAAATGTATTAAAGATGTTGATCATCAGCAACATAATTCCATTTCTAGAAAATACATAGCTTTATAACAGTAGTGCAGTGAAACTAATGAAGGAGAGAAGCACCGGCTCCGTCCGGTGGAGCAGAAAAACGCTGAAATAAACCGGCGTTTTGGATCGAAGCTTCACAAAGCAGGGGTCCCTGCAACGGAGCGAGATCCAGGGGACCTGAACAAACACTTTCTTGGAGGGTCGACGCTCCCAGACGTCCTCTGGCCCACGCGGCAGCCCAGAGTGTGCTTTGCAGCGCTCATTTAGGCTGGTGGAAATGGCGGCGCTGCGCTGAAGGCTTCGCTTCGGCGTTTTAAGTCTTTGGTGTTTTAATAATCTACAAGCAGCTTCGGACCAGCGTTTTATGATCCTTTATGGTCCTAGCTTTTAGCCTTATTTCTTTCGCTGACTGGGAGGACCTTGGTGCCTTATTTGTCTTTCGGAGGACTATTGTTATCAAAGGAGGTGGGTGATTCGAACGATGCTGGATGAGGCAAGGCAGCTGGTTTTTTCCCGGCTGCTGTAGTCTCTCTAGGCCCCCCCCTCCTCCTCTACTCTGGTGGATTATATTACTGGATGCTCTTGGCGTTTTTCGACATCTTTGGCCCTGTCTCCTTGGAATTTCTTTAGACTCTGTTGGCTGACTTTATAGAGGGGCAGTTGGTTTGATATGGGGCGGTATAAGACCTGGCAGCTGGCCTTGCGGCCATTACCATGACCCCTTAATCTACTCCCTAGGCCTTTTCTACAGTACGGCCTCCCCTCTCTTCCATGGCCCTCGGTTTGCTCTTACTAATACGGGACTTTACTATATGGTTCCTTACTCACAGCTACTGGACATTGGACATTGGACTTACGATCTAGTCCTGGTTGGTACGATCATTGCTGCCCATTGTTGTTAAGAGACTCCATCTTAGCCCCTTTGGAGCTTCTATCCCAATACCATCTATACCATCTTTACCATCTATCACGCAAGAAGAGAGAAGACAAAATCTTTCTCCCTCTTTATATTTCTGCGAACCCACCGGACTGGACTTTTTGTGATCCCACCTACAAACTTTACCCGAACTTGCACGTTTTTTACATCTTTTAATACTTGCGCAATTATTCTTTGTATGGGGAGTGCCTGTGGTACGTATGTATTTGATTGAATGAGCCCACACTTTTTAACTTTGTAATTTGTTTAATTCCTTTTTTATATTATATTGCTGTATTTTAAATTTCTGTAGGGGTGTGAGTGAGTGAGTGTTTGGGTGTGTAAGCGAGATTGGGATGGGAACCAGGTTCCCCCACACTGAGTGCTTTGCAGAGGTGTTGGGGGGATCTGGGCCTACTCCAATCTCAGGATGACTGATTCGAAGGGCCTGTCGGGAAATGTGGGGGCTATGGGGATGGGCGGAGGGACTACGGACACGGGAGTGGGCCAGAGCATTACGGTCTTAACAGGGAGGGGCAGATATGGTGGGGACTTTAGGGCTGGCCATTACCGGGGAAGGAGGGCTCGCTAGGCCAGATGGCATGAGTAATCAGGACCCTGGTCTCAGGCTGCTGTCGCTAAATGCCAGGTCTGTAGTTCATAAGGCTCCCCTCGTCCAGGACCTAATTTTAGACGAGAGGGCAGACCTGGCATGTATTACTGAAACCTGGCTGGGCCCGGAGGGAGGAGTCCCCCTCACTGAAATGTGCCCAGAGGGTTTTCATGTGCTTCATCAGCCGTGACCCCAAGGAAGGGGTGTGGGTGTGGCTATTGTTATCCGAGAGTCTCTAGTACCTCGTAGGATCCCTGCTCCGGAGCTTGTCGGGTGTGAGTCCTTGCTGGTGAAGTTGGACCTCAAGGGTCAAGTGGGCTTGCTGTTAATGTACCTGCCTCCCAACAGCGTTGCAGCAGCCCTCCCCTCGCTCCTCGAGTCAGTAGCTGAGCTGGCAGTTGAGTTTCCCAGGCTTATGGTTCTGGGGGATTTCAATTTGCCTTTGCTCGGGGAACACTCTGATGGAGCGCAGGAGTTCATGGCTTCCATGACAGCCATGGGCTTGACCCAAGTAATTCGGGGCCCGACTCACTCGGCGGGTCACACGCTCGACCTTGTATTCCTCTCAGAGCAGTGGAGTTGTGATCTTGGTTTGAGGGGTAGTGAGACCTTACCCCTGTCATGGTCGGACCACTACCTACTGAGGCTTGACTTTCGGAGACCAAACCCCCACTGTAGGGAGGAGGAACCGATTAGGTGGTTCCACCCCAGGCGCCTTATGGACCCTTTGGGCTTTCAGACGGAGCTTGGTGTTGTTCCTGATACCCTCGCTCGCAGTCTGGCGGAGACTCTGGTTGCTGCCTGGAATTCAGCAGTGGCAGAGGCTCTTAACCGGATTGCGCCTTTATGGCTGATCCAAGGCAGTGGATCCAGGAGGGCTCCTTGGTTTACTGAGGAACTCCGGGAGATGAAGCGCCGTAAGAGATGCCTAGAGCAACGATGGAGATCCAGTAAGTCTGAGTCAGACCGAGCGCTTTTAACATCCAGCATCAGAGCCTACCTCTGGGCAATTAGGACAACTAAAAGAACACACATTGCCTCTCTGATAGCTTCCGCTGAGTCACGCCCAGCCGCCTTGTTCAGGATAATCCGTTCCCTCCTAAACAGGAGGGATACGGGTGACCCTTTGCAAGGCAGAGCTGAGGACTACATCCAATTCCTCGCGGATAAAGTTGCTTGGCTTCGGACGGACCTGGACTCCTATTGCGCAGAACCAGCCGAGGCACCAGGGGAGAATCTGGATGGACATCACTGGATTGATTTTCAAGCTGTTACCCCTGAGGACGTGGACAAGGCCATGGGAGCCGTAAGTGCCTCCACATGTGTGCTGGACCCATGCCCCTCCTGGCTGGTTGCTAACAGCAGGGAGGTGACACGGGGCTGGATCCAGGCGGTTGTTACCGCCTCCCTTCGGGAGGGGTTCTTTCCCCCCACTTTAAAGGCGGCGGTGGTGAGACCCCTCCTGAAGAAGCCATCTTTGGATCCAGCCATTTTAAACAACTATCGTCCAGTCTCCAACCTCCCCTTCGTGGGGAAGGTTGTTGAGAAAGTGGTGGCCTTTCAGCTCCGGCGGTCCTTGGAGGAAACCGATTATCTAGATCCCTTCCAGTCAGGATTTAGGCCTGGCTACAGCACGGAAACCACTTTGGTCGCGCTGATCGATGATCTCTGGAGATGGGATGGAGGTCATGCCTCCGTCCTAGTGCTCCTTGACCTCTCAGCGGCCTTCGATACCATCGACCATGATATCCTTCTGCGACGACTGCGGGAGGTGGGGGTGGGAGGCACTGTTTTACGGTGGTTCTCCTCTTACCTCTCGGACAGGTCGCAGTCGGTGTTGGTTGGAGGGCAGAGATCGACCCCTAGGCCCCTGAACTGTGGGGTGCCACAGGGTTCGGTCCTCTCCCCCCTCCTGTTTAATATCTACATGAAGCCGCTGGGTGAGATCATTCGACGGCACGGGATAAAATACCATCAGTATGCGGATGATACACAGTTGTATCTGTCCACCCCGTGCCAACTCAGTGAAGCAGTTGACGTGATGTGCCAGTGCCTCGAGGCTGTTAGGGTCTGGATGGGGGTTAACAAGCTTGTACTCAATCCGGATAAGACCGAGTGGCTGGTGTGTTTCCCTCCTACTAATTGGCCAAGTTTTCCATCTCTCAGGCTGGGGGGTCAAACAGTACGCCCCTCAGACAGGGTTCGCAATTTGGGAGTCCTCCTGGACCCACAGCTGAGTTTCGAACACCATCTGTCGGCTGTGACCAGGGGGGCATTTGCCCAGGTTCGCCTGGTGCGCCAGTTGCGTCCCTACCTGAACCGGGAGGCCCTCACAACAGTCACTCGTGCCCTTGTGACTCTAGACTGGACTACTGCAACGTGCTCTACATGGGGCAGCCCTTGAAGAGCATTCGGAGACTTCAGCTTGTCCAGAATGCAGCCGCGCGAGTGATCGTGGGTGCACCTCAGTTCACCCATGTAACACCTATCCTCCGCGAGCTGCACTGGCTGCCTATTGGTCTTCGGATACGCTTCAAGGCGCTAGTCGTCACTTATAAAGCCCTTCATGGTATTGGACCTGGGTACTTGAGAGACCGCCTGCTGCCAATTACCTCCAATAGACCGATCAGATCCCACAGATTAGGCCTCCTCCGAATTCCATCCGCCGGCCAATGCCGACTGGCGACTACCCGGAGGAGAGGCTTCTCTGTGGCTGCTCCGACCCTCTGGAACGAACTCCCCGTGGAGATTCGAACCCTCACCACCCTCCAGGCCTTCCGCAAAGCCCTTAAAACCTGGTTATTCCGCCAGGCCTGGGGCTAAAGAACTTCTGCCCCCCCTTCTCGAATGGTATGGCTGTTGTGTGTTTTAAATTGTGTATTGTTTGTTTGTCTTTTTTATCCCCTGTTTGTACCTCCTTTCCCTTGACTGAGTTATGAGCTGCCCTGAGTCCCCTTCGGGGAAAAGGGCGGCATATAAATGAAATAAATCCTAATCCTAATCCTAACTTAGAACTAAGGAGAAATTTTCTGACAGAACAATTAATCAGTGGAACAGAAGTTGCCTCCAGAAGTTGTGAATGCCCCAACACTGGACGTCTTTAAGAAGATGTTGGATATCCATTTGTCTGAAGAGGAGTAGGGTTTCTTGCCTAGGCCGGGGGTTGGACCAGAAGACCTCCAAGGTCCCTTCCAACTCTGTTATACTGTTCTGTTCAATGTTTAATTGATTATTTGAAGAAGAAGAAAAGTAATTCATTGAAGATTTTCACTCCTTCCACATCATCATAATTTGTTTTTCTATTCTGCCTTTAAAATTGAGAAATTTCTTTTTTGGAGCTCAGATTGGAAGTAAGGATAGTGCAATGAGACCATACAAAAGCAAAAAGGATGATTGGCTCAGCCCATTATATATTGAAGCATCAGGATTTCACAAATAGTGGTACTGATCATGTTACAAACAGATCTGTTAAAGCCTTGATCTAGGCAGCCTGAGCCTGTTTGGGTGACAGTTTATATGACAGAACTAAGATGAAGGATGAAACTTTTCCATCTAAAAATACATGGCAACAGTCACTCCTTATTACCTCTAGGCTGGATTATTAAAATGCACTTTGCATGGGGCTGCTTTGGAAGACTACCAGAAGTTGCACTGGTACAAAATGCCCCCTTCCCTTCACTGATATATAAAAAGTGCTGGGATGCTAAAACACCATGCTATTTCTCAGAAGGTTTCTAAGTTCAGTGTCCTTGTCATCAGTTATAAAGCCCTGCAGGCATAACACCTAGATAGAGTCAGAATTAGAACAGCTGGAAGGCACCTTGGAGGTCTAGTCCAGCCCCCTGTTCAAGTAGGAGACCCTATAACATTTCAGATACTTTCAGGACTGCAACTTCAAATGCAACTGCTCTGTCCAGTAAAGATAAAAGTAAAGGTTTCCCTCGCACATATGTGCTAGTCATTTCCAACTGTAGGGGGCGATGCTCATATTCGTTTCAAAGCCAAAGAGCCAGTGCTGTCCGAAGATGTCTCTGAAGTCATATGGCAGGCATGACTAGATGCTGAAGGCACACAGAACCCTGTTACCTTCCCACCAAGGTGGTCCCTATTTGTCTACTTGCATTTTTTACCTGCTTTCAGATACTTTCAGGACTGCAACTTCAAATGCAACTGCTCTGGATGCTATCAGCTCCTGCATCCTCACCGTCTCTGGTGATGGCCACACCCCTCCCCCACATTATGATGACCTTAACTTGGGCTTATATTTTGCATAGGGCTTATATTAGGAGCAAACTAAAAAATCAGGCTAGGTATTATTTTCAGGATAGGTCTTATTTTCAGGAAAACTTTGTATATGGCAAAGAGCTTCACATTAATTATAGTAATTAGTAATTTAATAAATTTATATGCCGCCTAATCCCGTAGGACAAGATAAAAGTTAAAAAGTTAAAAATATAAAAATAAACAATTTAAAAACAACACGCCATACATTCCATCTTGGTGGGGCTGGACCTTGTTTGTGAAGTCAACAGCCCCAGGCCTACCAGAATAGCCAGGTTTTAGTGGCTTTTCGGAAGGCCGAGAGAGTGGGAAGGGTCCGGATCTCTATGGGTAGATCGTTCCACAGGGCCGGAGCAGCTACAGAGAAGGCCCTCCCCCTAGGGGCCACCAGCCGGCATTGTCTGGTCAACGGCACCCGGAGAAGGCCCAACCTGTGAGATCTTATCGGTCATTGGGAGGTATGTGGCAGGAGGCGGTCTCGCAGATATCCAGGTCCTAAGCCATGTAGGGCTTTAAAAGTAATGACTAGCACCTTGAAGTGCGTTCGGAGACCAATAGGAAGCCAATGCAGCTCGCGGAGGATGGGTGTAACATGGATGTATCTAGGTACACCCATTATCGCTCGTGCGGCTGCATTCTGGAACAACTGTAGTCTCCGAACGCTTTTCAGGGGCAGCCTCATGTAGAGTGCATTACAGTAATCGAGCCTTGAGATGACGAGGGCATGAGTGACCATTCAAAGTGCCTCCCGGTCCAGGTAGGACCACAACTGGTGCACCAGGCGAACCTGGGCAAAAGCCTCCCTGGTCACAGCCAACAGGTGGTGTTCTAATATCGGCTGCGAATCCAGGAGGACACCCAAGTTGCGGACCCTCTCTGAGGGGTGTAAGATTTCACCCCCCAGGCTAAGGGATGGAATGTCTGAACTATCCTTGGGAGGCAACATCAATAGCCACTCAGTCTTGTCTGGATTGTGTGCAAACTTGTTCGCTCCCATCCAGACCCTGACAGCCTCCAGGCACTGGCACATCACTTCCACTGCTTCGCTGAGTTGGCACGGGGCAGACAGATACAGTTGGGTATCATCTGCATATTGATGATATTTAATCCCGTGCCGGCATATGATCTCACCCAGGGGCTTCATGTAGATATTAAATAGGAGGGGGGGACAGGACCGAGCCCTGCAGCACCCCATATTTGAGGGGCCTAGGGGTCGACCTCTGTCCTCCAACCAGCACCGACTGCAACCTGTCCAAGAGGTAGGAGGAGAACCACCGTAAAACGGTGCCTCCCACTCTCCAGTAACCGTCGCAGAAGAACACCATGGTCAATGGTATCAAAGGCCGCTGAGAGGTCAAGAAGAACTAGGATAGAGGAATGTCCTCTATCACTGGCCCGCCAGAGATCATCGGTCAGCGCGACCAAAGCAGTTTCGGTGCAGTAACCAGGCCTGAAACCCGACTGAAAGGGATCTAGATAGTCTGTTTCATCCAAGGTCCATCGGAGTTGAAAGGCCACCACCTTCTCAACAACCTTCCCTACAAAAAGGAGTTTGGAGACTGGATGGTAGTTATTAAGGATAGCTGGGTCCAGGGAAGGCTTCTTAAGGAGGGGTCTTACCACCGCATCCTTCAGAGGGTGCGGGAAAGATCCCTCCTAAAGAGAGGTGTTAACAATCCTCTGGAGCCAGCCTTGTGTTACTTCTCTGCTGGTCGAGACCAGCCAGGAGGGACAGGAGTCCAGTAAGCAGGTGGAGGCACTCACCGCTCCCATGGCCTTGTCCACTTCCTCAGGAGCGACAAGCTGGAACTCGCTCCAAGAAATCCGATCAAGGCCCTCCCCCGGCATCTCAGTTGGTACTGTCCAAGTGGAGTCCAGGTCCGTCCGAGCAACTTTGTCCAACAGAAACTGAACAAATTCCTCAGTTCTTCCCTGTAAGGGCTCTCCCACACCCCTCCCTTTCAGGAGGGAGCAGGTTATCCTAAACAGGGCGGCCGGGCGAGATTCTGCAGACGCAATAAGAGCGGGAAAATGAGCACATTTTGTCGCCCGTATCGCCACTAAATAAGTCCTAATAAAGGCTCTTAGTTGTGTTCAGTCGGATTCGGAATTACTAGCCCTCCAATGTCGCTCTAGGCGTCTCTTTTGGCGCTTCATCTCCCGGAGTTTCTCGGTGAACCAAGGGGCCCTCCTGGATCCACTGCTGTGGAGAGGCTGCAAACGCGCGATCCGGTCTAGAGCCTCAGCCGCCATGTATTCCAAGCAGCGACCAAGGACTCTGCCGGATTGTGGGCAAGGGAGTCAGCTATCTCTCCAAGCGCCATCTGAAATCCCAAAGGGTCCATCAGGCGCCTGGGGCAGAACCACCTAATCGGTTCCCCCTCCCTGCAGTGGAGGAGTAGTTTCTGAAAGTCAAGCCTCAGTAGGAAGTGATCTGACCATGACAAGGGCGAGATCTCAATGCCCTTCAATTCCAGATCATGTCTCCACTGTCCCGAGAGAAACACGAGGTCAAGCGTGTGACCCGCTGTATGAGTCAGACCCTGAATTACCTGGGTCAAGTCCATGGTTGTCATGGAAGCCATGAACTCCTGTGCTCCTTCTGAGCGTTCACCGAGAGATGGCAGGTTGAAATCCCCCAGTGCTATCAGCCTGGGGAACTCAACCGCTAGCTCAGCTACTGACTCGAGGAGCACGGGCAGGGCTGTTGTAATGCAGCTGGGAGGTAGGTACGTTAAAAACAAGCCCACTTGACCCCCTAGGTCCAACTTCACCAGAAGGGACTCACACCCGAAAGTCTCCAGAGCAGGGATCCCACGAGGGATTAATGACTCTTGGATGATGGCTGCCATTCCCCCACCCCTTTTCTGGTGTCGTGGTTGGTGGAGCACCTGAAACCCTTCTGGGCACATTTTTGAGAGGGGGACTCCTCCCTCGTGGCCCAGCCAGGTTTCAGTAATACATGCCAGGTCTGCCCCCTTGTCTAATATTAAGTCCCGGATGAGGGGGGGGCTTTATGAATCACAGACCTGGCATTTAGCAACAGCAACCTGAGACCAGGGCCCTGACATCTCTTGCCACTCGGTCCTTGAGTTGAGCTATCAGGGCCGGAAGGAGGGATTGCTGTGACGTAGCGAACCCTCCTTCCCCGGTAATGGCTAGCCCTGTAACTCCCGTCATTCCTGCCTCTCCCAAACGTGACCGGGATGCTCCGGCCCATCCCTGTCCCCGTAGACCACTCCTCCCCTCCCGGGTCCCCCATTCTCCCCAGCAGGCCATTCGTACCATACACTCTGGGATGAGAGGCGGATCCGGGCCCCCATCCACTTCTGCTTCTGCACTCAGTGAAACTATAGTAGCAGGGATATAGTAGCTGGGATATAACAATGATTTAATCTTGATTGGTCTCATCTTGTGAACCATGGTTTACCAAATATAGCTACATAGACAGCATAGTAAGGTAAAGCCAATGCATTTCAAAGGTACCTGCATAACATAATTTTTGTATGCTTGAATTTACATGCAGTATATTGTAAATTCGTAGTATCTGAAAAATAGAGGCAAAAATCTAGGAAGTCATTACAGAACTAAGTAGGGCTAGCATGCCTTTCGGTTCCACAAATATCCGTATCATCATCTAGTGGTTATCAAACTTTTTGCAGTCCAGATACAATAACCCCAATATTAGTCATCTTTTAATGAGCCATAACCATATACATTGCCATATTGTCAAAGGCATGCCAGACAATTGAGAAAGGCAGGATAGTCTTACCAGTACTTAAATTAAATGATGAAGTTTAAGAAGAGGCTTTAATGTAATTTAATTTAATTTAATAAAGTTCCCCAAAATATGTCTTCTCCATTTTAGCCCAAACCCCTTGAACCTTCTAAAATCTAAGCAGATTTTACAAAAGATCATTCTCTTCTCTTCTGTAATTTGAGCATTGATTTCACTGCACGTATTTCATTGTTAAATCAATCATCCTATCTGGTCAATAGTTAGATCCATATTTTCAATAATGAATGGCAGGAGATCATCTGTGAAGAAGGTAAGTAGATCCCTGACAATGATCAAATTATAAAATTTCTCTATATCATCCCCTCTTTACTGAAGCCCAAACATTATGCTATTTACAACATTAAAAAAACATAGACAGGTATGATCTTTTCCATGATGATAAACCTAAATGATATTTGGTGGGGGAAATGATTACTTCAAGATAAACCATTGTTTGCAAAATATCAGTTAAAGACATCTCTCTGGACTTTCGGTGAAATGTAGGGTGAGGTTCACATAAAATATAAGTCTAGATACTTGGGCCTATATGTGCAATATTGTATGTATTTCTGAAGGACTTCTAAGAAGTCTTTTCTTGCCTTTGCAAGAAAAAGTGACATTTGATCATTCGTGCAAGTACTGATTTCATTTATCCAGCCCAGCATGGCTTGTCTCTTCTCTTCTGAAATGAAGCCCTATCTGTTAATTAGAACATGCATTCACTGAAACCTTTTGAGCCTCTCCCAAGCCATCACTCTTGAACTCCATAGACAATGTGAAGCCGCTCATTCCAATTCCCCCTTGACAATACACCCAATAAAGGTGAAAGAGGATATGTCACCATATGAAGTTCCTAAGTGTTAACAGATCGTGAAAATTGGCAACAACTGTTTTGCTGAGTAGAGTCATCTGCAAGCCAAGGGTGGATAATATCCCAATGATGAGCGTTCGAGTTGTGGTCACATTTGCCTTTCATGTCACTTGGGCCTCTTGAGTAAAATTCAGGAGAGATGAAAGCTAATGCAGCTGCCTTTGTTAATCAGTATTGCCCAGCCCTTCAGACAGAGGGGCAAGGCTGATATTCCCTGAGATACACAATGCATTTTGATTAACAGTGAAAACTAGTAATGTTACTCTCTAAGCCTGTCTGGTCCATCAGTCCTAGAAATGTAATTTAGATGATTATCTTGTGTGCCCATTAAAGCTTGTAACCCGTTCCTTGGCTGTTTGAAGTTCGCTTGCTTAAACTTGCTAATAGGAACAATAGCGAGATTAGGTCAGGGTCATGAAATAAGAGAAGAGAGAAAAATGGGGAGGATGGAGGGAGAGAGATATGACAGTAGAATAATAGAAAACTTCCTACTAGCAAATCATTGGAATGATGAAAGGAAAAGATTTTACTATTTAAAAGCCGGTAATCAAAAGCACCAAGTGCACTGAATATAAAAACAGTTGTATGTAGCATTACTCCAAGATTGTTTTCCATGTGTGTAGAGCTTTCTCTAAATCTGGACTGCAAATGGGGAAGAAGTAACCCAATCCTCTCCCTCAAATTCCTTTGTCTGGAAAAATGCAGAAAGTCATGACAAGCATGTCCTTCCTCGGTGCTAAATAATATGAATAATATTAGAACAGCATTATAAACCACATTCAGTGCGAGAGAAAAATGGAATGAACTATTCTGAACTCAGTCAAATGATTTATTTGGGCTTTTCTTACCAATAATAATAAGAAAAACAAATCCTAAATGTGTTCCTTTGCAATTCAACTGAAATAAACAGGGATTTAATGAAGTATCTTCAGAAGTGGAATATTTATTTCTATTGAGCTGGCAGGTCTACTGAAGATTTTTCATTCAGTTCAGAGAATATTTGAAATGAACCTGAACCTGAAGGTGACTTATGCTCACAATGCTGCATAACAGCAGGAAACGCTTTAAGTTGAGATGGAAATAAAATGGTGGTAGTACTAGCATGCCAGCTGGATCAAAAAAACAATAATGCTTTCATTTATTACTTAAGATATCATGAACTTTGTAACACAGAAATCGTATTCAACAAGGATGGTAAGAAACTATCATAAGATTGAGAGACTGGCTTCACAAATTGTATTAATAACTGGTTTTCTAACCGGGTCTTCTTGTGTAAAGTTGTTCACACATAAATCTGAGTGTACTTTTCAAACCAAAATGATTCAGTTCTTAAGAATGTAATAATCAAGGCCAAACAAATCAGATTATGATTATCAAAATAGTCAAACCAACGTCTATGTGTATGTGGGAGCCTTCTCCTAGTGCTGCCATATTTATTAAACTATGACTAGGAATGCAAACAGCCATTGATAAACCTAGGTTAGCTACTCTGAGAGGGTTAAAATCCAATTAGATTTGTCTAAATAACTTCCAACTAACATTAAAATGACTGAAATTCACTCTTGTTTTATTTTGTGCAGGTACTGGTGAAGTTGAATGCTTTGAAATCAAAATTTAAACCAGGGGTGTCAAACCAGATGCGTCAAGTGCTGCCACGCCCACCCCCGGTTTAGCGAAGGGGGGGGAGTTGTGATGTGTCACATGATAAAAATGTGACGCCATGAATTTGACACCTCTGATCTAAACTCACCAATATCATAGTTATAAGGCAGAGAAGAACTGAAAATATTTTGGCCGTCCCTCTGTTTTGTCATTTGGGGACAATTATTATCATAATAAAATTTGTTTTACAATAACTATAAATTTTCTACTAATCCTTTGTGGGGTTGGGGGAGGTGGGATATACATAGGTTAGATAAATCAACTATTACACAACAAATATTGCAGCATGGAAGTGAATAAATTGCACTTCTTTTAATAGTTGCCCCTACAAGTTATTTTTCCTTTGCAATATATTTATCACTCATTTGCATGCTTTTAAGCTATATTATCCCATCCTTTCAAGGTCTGTTGAGAGTTCCCTTGCCAAGGGAGTCACTTGCAGGGTACTTGCAATTGGATCTTCTCATTGGTGGTTCCCTTTTATGGACAGCTGATCCTCCCTGCTGCATGTTTACAGGACTGTAAAATTTGGCTGATCAATAAGATTTGGGGGGGGGATGTTAATTTTTGAACTGCTATTAATCTTTATTTTGGTACCTATGTCCCCTCTTTTTTCTGTACCAGAAGTGGGGGATTGCAATGTTTTGGGGTGGGAAAGAGATGCAAGCTACGGGATCCAGGTAACCATTAAATCTCCCAATTTTTCTGAGTAGCATTTCAGCTGTTGGATACTCTATTTTGTAATTACAGTAACTTTTATTATAAAATACTTAAGCCTGATATCTCCCAGATTCTGATTGAAAATGAAGGGGGCTGACAGAGAAAGCTAGTCTCTGTCCTATAGTCCCTTCATTCAATTTTTTCTCTTTCCTATTATATCCTTGTGCCATGAATTCAGTGTTTAAAATATATATGCAGTGAAACACATACATATTTGTGCAAATAAATGCACCTATATCAAAAGTTCAACAATGATGCCTGTATAACTTATACTTTCTTCATTGCATCAACAGAATAGATATTTGCGATAACTGCAACCTCCTGCTTTGCACACATTGGAAGCCACCAAAGTCGGAATGTTACCTACAAACAGCATTCCACCATTATGATTCACCATTTCTTAAATATGTTGTTTTACACAAGGATTTAAAAGAATTTCACTCTAAATCTTACACTACCCAAATTAATATTTAGATAAATACTAGCCAGACCAAAATCTTACTGTTACTATCCTTGGGTGTGGTATATGTGTGTATGGAATGAATGTTCATGATCACATGATCTATTTCTTTTAAAGAGTCTAGCATTACAATAACCATGCTTGACTTTTTAAAAAAAGAAATAACAAGAAGGTAAAAAAATCCTTTGGTATCTTACACATTTTAAATCCACGATTTCTGGATATAATTTGGCAGATTTCACCATATATATTGCATTTTTATAAACTACCAACATTTGTCGCATTGGATAAATGGTAATAGAAAAATCAAGCTTAAAGCAGATTGGATCAAACCAGGGCACATTCCTCCCTAGAATGGATCCCTTTAGAGACTCAGTTGTATAATATCTCAGAATATTGCTAACCTCTCCACTATCAGCCTCTTTCTTCGTGATATTTCTGATTCATTGCAGAGCTGCTCTAATAGTATTGAAATCCAAAAGCCATGCTTGCATCTTTTCCCTATATTGTTCAAAACAGGAGGCAGGGGGAAATAAGGTTGGAAGATAGAATTTTATCAATTTGTTGCAAAAGCTCTGCCAAGCATAATATTAACCCGGAGGCCACAAAGGTGTATTTGTGCCAAAATGGTTATGAATGTAAATCATGTGCTGCAGTGGTCTGCAAACATATGATTAGACAATTTTTTTCATCATTCAGTAACTTTGAGATTGGCAGATTTGTGATGGTTTACAGTCTTTGAAAGAAAGATTACTTATTCCAAAGAACAGGATAAACACGTACAGCATGAATGGGGTGGCTAAATGAAATAGTTATGTAAAAGTAGTAGTATTAGGCACAATCAGCTGGGAACTTAACCATGCAAACTTGCAGACATGATCTCAAGGATTGTCTTATCATTCCATTCAATAGGAATAAAAGTGGGACAACATTCTCCTGTTTTGTCTCCTCTGGCTCTTATTTTAGTCTTAGTTGTTATCAATATACTACATAACTTTGTTGTTGGTTTCTTATTTTTACCTATATCTGCTGCATGTGAAAACTAGTGCATTGTCAAATTTTAGCTTGCATCTATCAAAAAAAAAATCCCTGTGAATGAAGCTTTTGTTTTTCTAACTCAACTTGATTGAGAATTAATTTTAATGATGGTTTTGAGCTTTATTGTTGCAGAAGGCAGACTGAATTTTGTTGATATTGCTGCTTTGTGTTACATCTGCCCATTGCTTTATAGTTTCGTTCCCTGCTGTATTTTCCCAACCCCCCAAAAAAACCAATTCAAAAAGCAGGTTTAATTAATTTGCATGAGTTTAAAGAGAAAACTGTAAAATGAAAAAAAAAAGACCATGAAGGAAAACACATTAATAAATATCCCTGGCCATTTTGTAACTAAATATTTGCATTGATTTTCCATTTCACCTATAAAGTTTCATGGCAATTCTGCTTTTACACATAGCAGGTCAGTTCCACTGCGCATGCACGAGTGCCTTGCGCTGGCCAGCTGATTTTCGGGTCTCTGCTGAGAGACGCACGCCCATGTGTGGGGCTGGGTGAGAGTCGTGCGCATGCGCAGGTGGTTGGGGTGGGGGGGAAAGCATTTATAGTCTGGTTGTTATCACTCAAAAGGTCATTTGGCAATCCTGAAAAAGTTCCACACCCATTTGCACTCTGATTGAAGTGACCCTTACGATACAGATAAACCCTCAAGCAGACACAATGACTCTCACAGAGCTAATGACTAACCTTCGAAGTGCTAACCATCAGATGACTGCTAAGGAATATAAATCAATCAATTCCCCACCCGGTTCCACGAACTACTCAAAATTTCCGCTACTGGTTCTCCAGAACTGGTCAGAACCTGCTGAATACCACCTTGAGGCAGCACAGCAATAGCCAACAGCACTGAAACAGCCATAACTTTCCTTTATTTCATTCTCTTGGTAGTCATGGGTCCTGTTATTTGTACTCATTTTGTAAATTATCCATTTGGCTCAAAATGGCTGTCCTATGATGTACCATTTTACCCACGTAAGAAACCTAATAATGAGAGTTCTAGCAGTATATAAACTGCAACACTTTATTGCTACAATGACATATAATGCTATGTTTTTCATTTTTGTACTCTTTTAACTTAAAAAGTACTTTCTAGGTGTGTGTTTTCTCTTGGACAATGTATGTATTTCTAACACAATTATCATACTGTTTTGTTTATTTTTATTATTTTAAAAGTAAAAAAATTGAAAAATAGAGAATAAATCATGACACAACCGAAAAGCAAAGAAAGATCATTTCCATTCAAAACAGATTCTGTGGCAGAGAAGGAAATGATGGAATGATAGGTAAATCCTAAGGAATGGGATGTAAAAAAAGTTTGCAATTTTCAGCTGTTCTATTAGCCCTGATGTCTGGCAATACAGAATTCCCTGGATGTGTTGTGCAAGGAACTCCAATAAGTCTCTGGATCAAGTTGCACCTTTGGCTAAACATCAGAGAGCACTAGGATTTAAGTGACTGTGAAGTGAATAGTTACAGCCATTAATGTGAGCACAACAATCAATGCAAAGCATGGGAGAATAGATTAAAAGGATCAGAAAGACATGCAGAATAATGGGCAGGACTTCAGGAATTACTTTTTTAGAATGTTCAGCTGATCTGAGAATTTACATACTTTTATTTCTTTGCAGTTAGAACTCTTGCAACAACAACAAAAATTATTAAGAAATTACAATGGTTGCTGTCTGTAGGCGATACACTGTCTATCTATTGGCTGAGGCCAATCCAGTGGTGGGATTCAATTTTTTTACTTCCGGTTCTGTGGGCATGGCTTGGTGGACATGGCTTGGCTTGGTGGGTGTGGCATGGCAGGCATGGCAGGGGAAGGATACTGTAAAATCTCCATTTCCTCATGATCAGATGGGACTTAGGAGGCAGAGAATAGATGGGGCGGGGCTAATCAGAGGTGGTATTTACCGGTTCCCCAAACTACTCAAAATTTCTGCTACTGGTTCTCCAGAACTGGTCAGAACCTGCTGAATACAATCTCTGGGCCAATCCCTTGTGCAAAGAATATTATGCACATTATTAAATTGGAAATTGAGAAAATCATAATTTGTGGAAACTAGGAGGGAAGTATCTGGGAGGGCAGAAAATCTGGAGTCTCAAAGCATCTTTCCCAACCAAGAAAATTTATTAACATGTAGTATTTAACCTGAAGAAACATCTGATGAAGTCAGCTGAAGTTCACCACACCATAAATTTGAATAAAATGTATTATTTCAAAAAGATGTTACCAAACTCCTGATTTGTGGCCAGTTGTGGGTGCATTATAGTTGAAGAATGTATCGTTTATGGATGAAGCAAGGGTATAGCTGTGGGATGAAACAGGAAAAACAGCATACTAAACTCAGCAAATGCTAAACTCAGGTTTGTTCATCCTTATTTACATAATATAAAGCAATAGGGTTGTTTACTTTTATTTATTACATTTTTACACTACCCAGCTTTCAGTGACTCTAGACAGTTTGTAATACATCAGTCTAATTATAACTAATACTTCTCTCTCTTTCTCTCCACCCCCTCTCTCATATTTAGATTTATTATGACATTCTTATTCTGTTAAATCACTAATTTATGACTGTAAATTTTGACATTTTATGTTGGATATAAATTTTTATTGTAGATATCTAAAATACAGTCCTATTAATTTTGCTGTTAATAACAACAGCAGTGTATTTCCCATGATCCATGCTTATTCAATTAATAGTGTATGAAAGAAAGTGTGTGATCATATTTGTGGCTGCAAATGAATGTATAAATTGTACATCAAAGATATTTAATATGATAGCTTTGGTGCTTTGTCCCTGTGACCCTCAGTTGCAAATATGTTTTAAAAATAAAGGTACAGTGGTGGGATTCAATTTTTTTTACTATCAGTTCTGTGGGCGTGGCTTGGTGGGCGTGGTAGGGGAATGATACTGTAAAATCGCCTTTCCCACCCCACTCCAGGGGAAGGATAGTACAAAATCTCAATTTCCTCCCAATCAGCTGGAACTCAGGAGACAGAGAATAAATGGGGGCGGGGCCAGTCAGAGGTGGTATTTACCGGTTCTCCGAACTACTCAAAATTTCTGCTACCGGTTCTCCAGAACTGGTCAGAACCTGCTGAATACCACCACTGGTGTCATATAATCAACATGGAATAAAAAAGTATATTTACATATTTTCTTTTAAAGAATAGATAACTATAAAAATCTCCTGATGTGCAGTTCTGAGTTATCTCTTCACCAAAAACTATTGATATATTTGTTTGATTTATGACTTCTAATTTCCCAAATAAGACAATGAAATAGATGACTTAATATTGTTTTCATATTAGTTTTTTATACATGGTCATATAAGACTTCACTCTTATGATATTAATCACATGAAAAAGCTCAGAAACTCTGATTTGCATCTGCTTGAAGTAAAGCAGACTACCAAAATGAACAAAGGATGATGCCTACTGTTGTTGACTAATGAGTCTTTTCATTAAATTCGCCCTGCGGTTTCTGTATTCTGTATGTAATTTCTACCTTCACGTGACCACAAAAGCTAATGGGGCCTGCAGCATTGAGAGCAATCCAAGTCTGTTGATATATCTGAGACTGCATTTGTGTTGTCTCCAAACTTGATTTGCAATATAGGAGTTGTAGATTTTTTGTTTTAGAATAGAAGAATTTTTAGTTATATCGTTAAATTATATCCCTTTTTATCCTAACAGACTGGAATAATTGGACTGGAATTTCCATTATTTCCAGTCAATTTAGTGATTAACTAGGAATTTTGGGAGTGTTTCTGACATATCTGTAAGGGTGTGTAATTATCAAAATCAGTATGATTATGAGTAGTCAAGGATATGCACTAGAAACTTGGGAGTATCTTAATCATAGGAAACTCATTAAAAAAACCCAGCAAAAGATATAAACTGACACATTCTAATCACCATACCTTTCAATTCTCTAAATCATTTTTTTTAAAAGATCATTTAATTTAATTTATTTTCTTAATCTAGGAGCAAAGAAGTTAAGTTTTGGTTTCAACTGAATTTTGCAGGGGTGTGTCTGTGTGACATGGGAAATGTTTCAGAAGGGGCCTTTCCTATTTTTCTGGAAGGAAAGGAATGTTTTTTCCCCCTCAGTCTTGCAAGATTCTCTTATTATATAAGCTTACGATAAAGACAGGTTGTGCTTCTTGTTGGGACTGTCTCACAGGTCTAACATTTCCACCTATTCAAAAAGAAGCCAAACAAAAGTAGAATTGAAAGCACTTCTCACATGCATTTGATCAGAGGTTTGTGTTGTGTTTTGTTGTTGTTGTTGTTGGAAATATTGGAAGAAATTGACTTTTGACTATGGGGCTGGGGTGCAGACAAATATCATTTGGGAAAACTCCCTGGGCAATCTAGTACAGGAAGAAAGGATTAAGTATCTCCCTGCCAATTATGGTTGCATTTGCTTTTCATTTGTTCTCTTGCATTAATGGCTTTCCTCTAGTGGAGCTAATCCACATGTTCAGAATTTGTATTTCTTTGCAATGAGATACTTATTTCACTTTTATGAGCTCATTCTCACTAATTTTATTAGTATACTTTTCATAGTGCATTCGATCATCACAGCTTGGTTATGTATGAAAAAAAGATATAAACTGACTAAACAAGAGTGATGAAATGACTTCATGGCATATGCAGATCTTCTCCGAAACACAATTAGTTGCAGATGGTAAATGTATTCTTTCCTAATTGAATGAAATAGTGTTAAACAGTCACAACTGCACAGTGCAAAGAATAATACTTTTTAAATATCATATGCTTGGAAACTTCAGTTGGTGGCCTCTGTTAAGGCCTGCAATGGAAGGCTTTGTGGTCAACCACTGCTCAGTGCCTATAAATAAATAATGTTGGTTTCTTTATCTACTCATTTATTGGATTACATTGGCACCCCGCCTTCTTCTCAGGAACTACAGCAAGTAATAAATATTGTGTGATTAAATTATCATTGCCTATGATATTTACACTCATGTTTTTGTTTGCCTACCATCGTTAACCAAATACCGTAGGTGTTGGAGCTTTTATACTGATTGAGTGATTTAAACCAAAAAAAAAAAAAAAACCTGGAAATTTTTTTTCTATTTCAGAGAAGGTTCCTTCCAAGTCTCCCACAAAAATGCTGGACATCCAGCCTCATTATCTTCTACTTGCAAAACATGTATTCTGCTTCTGAATGAGGGTATGAAATATTTGGCAATCTGGAGACAGAACATTCTGAGGAATGGATAAACATATGTCTTCTTTCTCCCTGCTCTTAACTGTTCTTTTCAGTTATGTTATTGCCCATTATAGTTCACATGTGATAGAACATATTCTGTATATTGATCAGTTGTATTTTGACATTTTAATTCAGGATTGTGGCTCAGTCATTCATCCTGAGGAATCCTGTGGTTTGCAGCCTCTCTCTGCTGAATACCTGTCAATCGTTTCACAGCCACAGTTGAAGACATGTGAAATGGGGGATGTAAAAGGCATGTTTTTAATATATTTTTGCATATTCAAAAATATTCTCACCTTCTTACAAGAATGTTGCTTTCTTGCGTCCTACCACTTGAAAATTAAGAAAAAGCTCAAGGTTTAGTCAAAAAAAACCAATAGACGCAAACTAATTTGTTAAATCATCTTCTACTTTAAATTATGAATAATTAATAATGGTTAAAATAATGCATTTGCCTTCAAAAAAGGAATTTTAACTCAGTAGCAGAGCACAAACCATGTATTTTGGAAATAATGGCATCTGTCTATTGCAGCATCAATTAAAAAAAGAAAAGTCACAAAACTGTAGATAACTTTCAATTAAAATTCCAAAATACTGTATATCAGTTCATGGAGACAGAGTTGATATTGTCACTTGGCTAAGTGATGCATTGCGGTTAGAGTTCTAGACAAGGACTGGAGAAATTTAGATCTGAAAGTATAATTACATTTATACAGTTTCCCAAGGACTGTCATTGTATCCAATGATTTTTGAGTCCATTTTGGAGGTCTTTGGAGGAAAGGAAAGATGTAAATTTAAATAAGTACCATTTCTATGTCAAGCAAAGATTTGTTGTGTTGCCCCGAGTCTCCTCCATTTGGGTTCATTTTTGGGTCAAGAGAAAGTAAAAGTATTTTGATTTCTAGGCATCAATGTCTGCCTAATTTATTTCTGGTCAACAAATTCCATGGTTATCATCTACTTTCCAGGACAGTGGATTGTTCCTTGCCTTAGTTGTTCTGATAATAGAACCTGTGATTGGAGGCAGATAACATGGCAGCCAAGAAATTGTCAATACCCTGTTCTGAATAAACCAGAACTCCAGAAGTGTGTAGAAAGAAAAAAGGTAAGTCACAAGGTTGATAGAGGAAAATCTGTACGAAAAAAAACCCAATTTATCTCTTCATTTAATCTGTGGTTTTTTTGGAAAGCTGAATATTGTATTATTAATATATTAATCATTCTTCCATTGTAATTTTTATTGGAGTCCAAACAATACCCTAAGTTTGTTTCAATTAATGAAATGCTATATGTTAGTGTTAGACATTAATTTGTTTTTCATGAATTCTGTTTTTTTTCTGCTGGCGTGTAATGCATGGCTTTGCTCCTGCTGACCAAACTTACCAAACTTCCTTCATGTTCTCGTGCAGGCCTCAGGCGTTTCTTACCTTGAAGATTCTAAGACTGCTTGGAAAAGCAGTGTCTCCTTAATAAGCATGGTTTGACTGTCTAACATCTGGCTGACATGTGTGGCACAGGTACAGCTGTCTGCTAATACAAGTATTCGGAAGTAAATGTTACATTGCAGCTATTGCAGTGCATTACACCGCTAAGAATAAACACTTAAAAATAACCCCAATATAAGCTGCATGACTAATGAATATCTAAAATGTTCAACTATATATATATGTTGCATGAACTTCTTTAACACACATGCATTTTATTTTTTTGGACTATATAGTTAGCTCCCAGATTCCCAGAGTTTAGGAATTAAAGTCTAAAACATCTGTTGGGCATCATGGAACTTAATTTGCCTTATATTAGTGTTTCTCTACCTCAGCAACTCTAAGATATATAGAGTTCAACTTTCTGAATTGCCCACACAGTATTCTGGAAGTTGAAGTCCACACATTTTAAAGTTGCTGAGATTGAGAAATGCTGTTTTATATAAGGGCACCAAGAAAAATGTTCTGCAATAGATGAACCATAAAGTAATTGGCACCAATAAAGTAAAAAGAAAGTTGAGTCTTATCTTTCCTGCTGATGCACTCAAACAGAATCATCTTCAAGGTTGACAAGCAAATATCTATCATTCCTTTTCTATTCCTGACTTATTTAGCACGCAATTCTTCAATTCCAAGTGTGGCCATTCATGTTTTCTCTAGCTTTGGAAATTCAGTTATACTATCCGAAACTTGAACTATCTATCTAACCTTATTCCTGCCATAATTCACCTTGCAAAATAATTGTTCTAGAAAGGTCTAATCTATTTTTAAACAAGTTCTATTCTGTTTTTTTTTAAAGCCCTTATTTATTGCAGGTTTGCCTGTTGATTCTTATTTAGCTTTCTTTAAAAAAGAAATTTAAATCTTTTATTAAACAAAATAAATTTATAAATAAGGCAATAAACACAGAAACAAACAGAAAAAAATGACAAAAACATCCCATGTAGGGGAAAAAAGTCAGCTCAATTTTTAAACATATCATTACATTTTGACCACACAGAATAATATTGTTTTGTCTTTCCATCACATTGAGAGCCATAAACAGAAAGCAAACAAGTATGAACAATCTACAATGATAATACTAGAGTTGCGCTGTCCTTCCAACTTTGAAGAATAATATGTTTTTGCTCCTTGCTATACTGAATAAATATATACTTTTTCATACAGTGGTATATTTTATATATAATTGAGGAATTTATTCATATCTACAAACATAGATAGTATTCTGCCGATTCATACCGGTTCGAGCAAACTGGTAGTGGCACAAGGCTCCGCCCACCCACCCAGATGTCATCATGACCTTCTGCGCATGTTCCCGCTACCGACCGGTAGTGAAGAAAAAAGGATACCATTACTGTCTACAAAGCATAGTAAATCTAGAATAATGTAGGACTGAAATTGAAGAAAATATTTTGTGATATATTTATGAGCATGAAACCCAAAAGGGGAAATTGTGGAATAACTCATAAGCCACAAGTTAATTTCCCTTACCCATGTCACAGTTGTGACTGAATAATGATGCCTTTTAAAATATTTCTGGATTCTCTAAAAATACAAGATGATTTTTTTTCTTCAGTTAGTCTTATTTTATGAACATGAAAAACATCAAATATTTCAATGTTGAATTTTTTGATTTTTTAATATGAATATTTTAATATTTAATTATAAGTCTTGCAACAATGAAAATCTGTCTTAGCAATAGTCCTTATAGGTTTATAAAAACATACTATAGATTTAGAATCATCTCCCCAAAATTTGCAATACTAATAAATTTGAGAGTGAAATTTGATATATTAATGGAATATATTGCTTTTTAAAATAATTTAAGCAACCCAATTTTTCTTTTCAATAATCTAAGTTGTGTGTATAAACATAGATGTATCTTTAATTTATAACCAGTAATTGCCCCAGAGTCTAAAATTATATTATTGTTCCAATATTTGCAGATGTTCCTTGCTGCATTTAATGCAGAGAATACAATATTGCTATCACTAAAAATGGAACTAAGAGTCTATTGTGATATTAAAATAAAAGTTTGTCCACAAGATGAATTGTTGGTGAGGGAAGGAATAATGAAACACAATGTTATGATACAAACTCTGCACTTTTTGTATTTTCAACTGTGACATCCCATGTAAATATACAGTATAAGAGGCAAATACATTTTTGGTCATTTGGTTAAATCTTCAGCTTCTGCAGATGCAAAAGTCGGACATTTTACACTTGTGTCAATTTTTAAAAAACCTCTCTTCCATAGGGAAATGGAACCAATGACATTCTTAAACTTCTCAGAAATTTTCCCACAGAACTGCCCCATCTATTAAACTATCCAAAGAAATGCCCTATTACTGAAGTAAATAATCTCTAAAAAATATAACAGAACAAATAAATTCATTGGTTCCTTTCTCAATCTGATACTTTTCATTTGTGTTGAACCACTACTCCCATTATATCCAGAGCATAACCATTAGGGTAGATTTGTAGTCTGATACATCCAGAGAATAGCAGATTGAAGGAGGTTCTTTCTTCTGGAGCAGCAGATACCCTGACAAGGTGGCAGAGAAAGTTGGAATATAATGTTGACAAGAACAGGTGATGCTCAAATCCTACTCTTTCCCATGAAGCTTATGATGTGGTCCTGGAGACACAGCTGACCAAGAAATGCAAGTTCTATAAGGATCAACAAATATGTTGAGCATTGGATTGGTAGGGCATCCTAGGCTTTGTGTTTCACTAATGGCCATGGCTTGTCATTGGCTTTATTCTGATCTCCCTTTTCAGTTCAGCACTCATGTTATTTCTATCAGTGCTAACTTAGAACCACAGGGTGGGGTAGAGAAGTACACACAGATTGTCCGAGACAAGAAAAATGGGTTATAAATCCCTAAGCATCCTGTAACAGAGCTTTGGGAGATTAATGTGTTAGTAAAGCTAATAGGTTATATACAAAGAATGTAGGAAATGTATGTTTGAAAAGGATTTATTTATTTTATATATAATACCATATATTTTAAAAATTATTTGAAGTTTTACAAGTACAAAAAAAGGATATGAAATGTATATTACATGATAATACAATATACATGATCTTATACTGTAGCATTTGAAAAATGTAATGAGTTTAAAAGTACATTTACAAAAATGAAAGCCAAACAAAAAAGTGGTTTGTTTTCTCCATGTAATAAAACTTTTTATCAAATTCTTGTTAATTAATTTAACATGGAGTTTTGCTGCTATGTAGTATTTTGATTGCCCAAAGGAACTTTTTAGAAAAAGAAATTGAAAAGGTAAAAAGAATACTCATAAGGTACTGGTATATGTTAAAGATGATGGAATACATATTTATTCAGTTTCACTCTTTAAAAAGCCCTTTATAGATTAATAGTATAATCAAATGAACTCAGCAATTTATATAACTAAGAAATGAATGTTATTTTAATTGTATCCTTTATTTTCATTTACAGTACTTTCACATAGTCTGACAGAATGTGTGTGTTTTTCCTGGTTTGGTCTTTATATTTTAAAAAAAACCCACTTTCCCTTTATACACACTAGATGACACATATAAGCAATACCATTATTCTGCTTAATTTTGAAATTGGCCAAATTCAAGAAAGCTATCTTAGATGTCAATGAGGCCTCTGTGTTAAGAGTTTTCATTGGAATCTTCAATATTTCACATATGCAATGTGCCACTTCTCAGACTGAGTTTTTTATGTGTAAATTTGGATCTAAAATATTGACTTACAGAAATGATTTTAAAGCAGCCTCAGATTTTTAAAGTGCTGGGCAAAATAGCATTGGAGCCTCTTTTTTTTTCTTTTTAAAGCCCCATTTCACTCCTATTTCAGGTCAATATCCTTATGAATTTGGCTCATTCTAAAAGAGATTCAAAGAACCAAAGAGGAGTTGGTGGTAGCCTACATCCAGCTATTAGGGTATAATTTAAAATTTACATGTAGAGTAGAGTTATCTTATTCTCAGTCACTGACTTCTTCTGAATAATTATTCATATCCGCCCAGGCTTGATGCTGGAAAGTAAAAGAAAGCTGAGAGAGCTTAGAACTGCTTGATATCTGACTGGAAGAGATTTGTGTTTGAAGTCATAGAATCCAAATATGTATATCCATCCATAATAGATGCAGTGACTGTAGAATCCACTTCACATTTTCCTAAGTATAGAACATCTCTGTAAAAATTAATACTAATAAATACGTATCTGAAAAACAACCTTTCATATTGAAAATACACGTTGTCCTTGCTTAGCAACCATTTGGACCAATTGGGACCGGCCACACAATTGCTAATGCTGCAACTGCTAAGTGGAAAACCACATGACCACAATGGGCTTACAACCTCACTTCCCCTTCAGTTATTTAGTGCCACAGTCCTTAAGTGAAACATCACGTGACCATGACTTACGATTTTACTTCCATGTTATCTATTAATTCTGCTTTTTGCAAGACAGTTGTGAACTACACAAATGGCAATCGTGTGACTGCAAGATTCTGCAACAGTCATAAATGCTCATCAGTTGTGAAGGGCCTGAATGATGATTGCATGACTACCGGTTGCTGTGACAATCATACATGCAAGGATTGGTCTCAAATCTATTTTTTACACTGTCAGAATTTCAAATGGTTGCTAAATGAGGCAGTCAGTAAGTGAGGACTACATGTGCATTTATGACCCTCCATCATACAAGTTGCTGTAATTTATTTATTGCTAGTCCACCAAGCAGATTTAAACCAAAACTGCAGACTTAAGCTCCAAGTTCCACTGATCTATCACTTTTGTTATTAAATGGTTTTTGGTTTTTACCTTTAAAGGTTCTTTTTATTGGTGATTCCACTAACAGAGGGATGATGTATTACCTGATAGAGAGAGTGAATGAGACCCTTCAAGAATGGCAAAAGGCACATGGCATGAAGTTTTATCACAATGTGAACAATGGGAGCACTTTCATTAGTTATTCATATTATCCCCAATTCTGGATCAGTGTCAGTCAAAGACCTACATTTGAAGAAGCTCTAGAGCAGCTGCTATCCAGGTATGATAGAACAGTTGGCAAGATTAGTTTCTTTTTCCTGGCATTCAGGTGCTTGATTTGAGTGTTCAGTTCCTGCCTTTGGGAAATATTTACAGTACCTCAAGGTAGAAATGTCCTCCTTTTTAACCGTGTCTTCCCTTCCTTGCCTTGCCCCCCCTCCCCGCCAACATGTTGACAGGATGCAACAAAGGCTGACACTTAACAGACTGGGTCATTTTTTCACCCAGAACTAGCCCTTCTGTTGGGCAAAATGAGACAAGAAGTGGCCAATTTGGTGGACCAGGGATGAGGCCCTGGATAAATTTCCTGACAGTGAGAACAATTAATCAGTGGAAGGACTTGCTTCCAGAAGTTGCAAATGCTCCAACACTGGAAATTATAAAGAAGATATTGGACAACCATTTGTCTGAAGTGGTGTAGGGTTTCCTGCCTAAGCAGGGGGTTGGACTAGAAGACCTCCAAGGTCCCTTCCAACTCTGTTATTCTAAGCACGTTCTAAGATTCTCCACTGCTTTTACCACTTCATCAGAGCGAAAATTCTAGCAGTTACAATTTTGGAGAAACTATTACAATAGAAAGGGAATAACAGGTCTCAGTTGATCTCAAATTTAACTGTACAGAGCAGGTGTGGAGAACTTGTAGCCCTCCAGGTATTCATATACTAAGATACCTAACAGACCTAGACTACGATCCCTGGAAAGGGAAACTGAGAACTCTAATACAGCAACAGGTTTCCCAACTCTGTTCAAAGGACACTTTCTTTTCTCCTTTACATTTCAAAGCCGTTCATCAAAAGTATTTTCTGTTCCTGGGAATGTTAGCATGCAATAAAAGAGAAAATGGTTCAGAGGTCGGAATGCAAAGTCCTAAAATACCAGTGGAATTTTAAATATCTTTGAACATCTTTGCTAGAGTGACTTCCTTGCATCAGGCATGTGCTGCCTTTGTATACATAATAATTTATTCAATGAAAAATAAGAACAAGTAATGAATGTTTATGTTTAAAATATGCGGAATGATAGTCTGTAATGGAAAATGACTTCAGTATGTGTGGTTAAGAATGGTCTTAGCTGAAGTGTATTGCAGTGTTGCTCAAATATAAATGCTTCCATCTGTTCAAATGGTGAAGCAAAGTTTGTGGTTATTGTTGTTATTGTTGTTATTATTATTACTATTATTTCAGATCACAGCCATTAAAGAATACAGGCCAAACCATACTAGTTATTGGTGGAGTCCAATGGCTTAATTTCAGTCATTTGCATATTATTCAAAAAGTACTAAAGCGGTAAGTGTTAATATTGTAGGGGTTTTTTTTTTCTTTGACATTATACTAATAAAAAAGAAATATTCCTAGTGGCTATTTCCAGTATGATTTTTAGTATGTTTAGTGATTGGGCGTTTTTCTACCCAATCATCTGCAGAATCCAGATATTGCTGAATTGCAATTCCCTAGGTCCCCAGCCAATATGGCTAATAATGATAGAAGCTGGGAGTTATTTAACAATATCTAAAGAATGAATCTCCAACTTTTTGTGACCTGATGGGCACATTTGAGAATTTGAGCTATTCTTCCCAAATGGCTGATGGGAGTAGGCTTGCTTATTCACAAAACAGCTGCAAGCTGCTACATAGCCACTTGGAAACTACTGGTTTCTAGAATGCTACTTCCCATACCATTCCCTACTATTCTTGACTGTTGTATTTTATTTTATTTTTTAATTTTTAATTTTTTAATTATAGAAAACTGTTTACAGATCTGTTTAGGTCTGCATTCTTGGAAATAAAGATGATATTAAACATTTCTGCCTTGCTTTGGAGCATTTACTTGTTTCAATTAAAAATCTAAAACAGTCAAGGCAAATTACTTGAAAAGTATCTGCAGGCATCTTGGCAACTCCAGACACCTTACTTAAAGAAGTCAGAGACTCGGGAAGCACAGTTTCATCATTCCCATGACCTATATTTTAAATATAAAATGTAAAATCCAGCTCCACAAAAATGTCTCCTTAAAGAGTGGGGAAAGAGGCAAGGCAAGGAAGATATCTTTTCTTGTATCTGAATCCAAAACCACTTACATAAATTTCACTTATTGGACCAGATAATTGGATAAAACTGAATGTCCATCAAAATGTGCATAGGTTTTTTTAAAATAGCATACACAAATGCAACTGGGCATCCAAATACACAGTGTCATATAGTTTGCTGAAAAAACAACAATCTTGATGGACCATATGGTCCATCTTGGGCATACATTGGGCTTTCGCAGTTCCTGATCACTAGAAATAGGCACGCAGAAGCCAGCAAATGGATCTCCTTCTTGAGACCGGGATCTTCTAACTTGATGGAGCTGCAGTCGCAGATTCAGGCTCAGTGGTGCCCTAAGCACTGACAAATCTTGGTGCCCCTCCTTTGTACATACTGTACAAATCTGCATTGTTTTTTTTTTTCTTTATCAACTTTGTGGTGCCTCTTTTGGGCCTGGTGCCCTAAGCATGTGCTTAGTCTGCTTAATGGTTAACACACCATGTGGAGCTGTTTTTGTGAACAACTGTGGCAGAACTTTTTAAAGCCTGTGCTTGAGTTGTAGGTCTCATATGAAGAAAAATGGAATGGTATATACCTGAGAGCTGAACTCACTCTCTATTCTTTAATGTTAGGTGGAGCAAAATTGGTAGAAATTGCATTTTCAATTGCAGTTCCCTAGCTAAGTTACATCTATGACCATTTCTGCTGCCATTGCTACAAAGTAGTTTTTAACGTAGTTCTTGTCTGGGCTAATACATCAAATCTTTGTCATGTGGATTTATCCAATTTTTTTAGTTATGGAGAATTAAGTGCATTTTGTCTGATTCTGAGGGCATAGGAAACATAAAATAGGTTCCATTACAATTTGAAGGCCAATTCACTTGTCCATTTCTTTCAGACCGCTGATCATTCACACCTTGTTTTTCTGAAGATTACTGAAGAGTATTCATTCCTCCCCAATTTTAATCTTGAGCATGATAAAATATAAAATAGATTGTCATCAAAACTCCATCCTTCAAAATAGCTTCTTACGAATATGATTTGATCAAAAATATCTTAAATTGATAACTGTAGGGACATCGGCATTAAATTATACCCACAAGGATGATGTCTCCGTAGTTATCAAGTTAAAATATTTTTGGTTAGATTATATTAGTAATACATGAGAAGACCACTATTACTTTCTATTTTCACTTAATGTTCAAATTACTAATCAAAATATTAAATTGAAAGTCAAAATTTTAAATGAAATGTCATTTTATTGAGCCTGAATATTGTACCAGTGGCAATTTCTTAAAATACTGCACCTATGCAAATGCCAAAATAAAATGTATCTGTTTTTCTCATTTGCTCTCTAGAATGAATCTCTCAAATATAATGGTAGTGATAAAATCCCTAGGAATGGGCTTTCATCTGCCAGTAGATGGAGTACACACTTTGTCACCAGTAAGTTGAAATTTGTTCATAGCCTATTAAAATTAATTGTTCTTTAAACCATAATTTTCTTTTGTTCAGCATCCTGATCCTAAGAATTGCACTGATTCTGCAATGTACAAAGATGCCAATGACAATAACAGCTGTTCAAGGTCAATAAAGAGGCACATGTTGGATTCCGAGAATGTTTTTTATCATTGTGGTATAGAATAACAGACTCTTGAAAGCCTGTCAGAGTTGCTGTCTAGTCTATCTTATACTAAGCAAACATCAAGGCAGAATTATTCTGAATGTCTTATGTTTCCCACTTTCTCAGGACTGTTCCTTAGCAATTCATTGCACCTTTTCCCCTTCCCAAAGTTGGATCATAGAAAAGGTTGCTGTCAGCTGGTCCCAGATAGACCAGCAGGAAACACAACAAGATGAACTAATTCTAATTTACTGTGCGGCTATATTAATAGAATCAAGCATGTCTGAAGTATAACTCTCTCTCTCTTTATCACACAATCCTTTCAAAAAATAAAATAAAATATCTGCCCATTACTCCGTTGTGATGTCTTTCCCCTTTTTATCTGATTGTTCCCTTTGCAACATCTCTTCTCCTTGTTTCACATTCCATTATACTCTCTCACAGAAAAACAACTTTGGGTCTCAACTTCCCTCACTTGATTAAAATGGGGAACCACAAGCCATATTTGTAGATGAAAAACAAACTTTGAATTGCACAGGTATATTATTAGGCACATGCTGGGAATATCCGACGAAATATAGACTACTGCATTTTATAGCAGTTGCAGTTTCCAGGTGGTCTTCAAAGCAGTCACATGTAAAGTGCAATGTAGAAAATAGTTGAGTAGTATTAAGGACATAAGTCATTGCTAAATGATTCTCTTCCTCCAGAAAGAATTACAGGATTCTTATGACTAAGAAGACTCCCAAGTTATGACCATCCTTCAGGAAAATACTGCCTTCCCAAGAAACAATAGAAAGCCATGATGACCAAACAACAATTCCATCTTATTAAAGTTCAACTTTAGCCTATTTTGTCCCTTCCAGACCCCAATATCCTCAAAAACTAAAACATTTGACAGCACTGGTAAACAAGTGACACTTGGTCCAACTGTGGAAAAGCATAAATAGCCAACAGAATCATACTTTATGTTCGTTCATAATACCTTTCTTCCCTCAGTAACTATGCCATCTGGCAATAAGCATGCACATTATTATAAAAAATTATGGTCTGAATTCCTCCCTCATGCTCATTCCATGAAAGATAAGCGAAATTCAGAGATGTGTCTTTGCTTTTTTAATGCAAGTTGTGCCAACTGAAGAAATGAAATATACTTCTAATTGAAAAATTCTGAACATAATAATTTGTTCTGCCAAAAATGAGCTGTTTTTTTCAATACAAAGCTTTCTCAATATAATTTGAAAGAAATGTCAATTTATTGTTCTATAATTAAATTATTAGTCAGATACCATTCTGATTTACTGTCTGTCACCCATCCATTATTTGATCCTCATTTGCCTATAGTAAAGATAAAGGTGAAGGCTTCCCTCGCACATATATGCTAGTTGTTCCCAACTCTAGGGGATGGTGTTCATCTCCATTTCAAAGCCGAAGAGCCAGCGCTGTCCGAAGACGTCTCCGTGGTCATGTGGCCTGCATGACTAAATGCCAAAGATGCACAGAACACTGTTACCTTCCCACCAAAGGTGGTTCCTATTTTTTCTTCTTGCATTTTTACAAGATTTCAAACTGCTAGGTTGGCAGAAGCTGGGACAAGTAACGGGAGCTCACTCCGTTATGCAGCGCTAGGGATTCAAACTGCAGAACTGCCGATCTTTCTGTTCGACAAGCTCAGCATCTTAGCCACTCAGCCACCACGTTCATTTGCCTATATTACCCTATAAAGAATTTTTTTTTCATGGTAGCTAGGAAACTTTGAATAAAATAAAAATAATCTAATGTAAAATTAAATTTCAGCCCCATAATGAGTTTGAAGGAATGCAACAGTATTACAAAATGAGTTCATTAGTTTTGTGTCATCTCATTTATCAATACCTGTAAGATTAAGGGTACCTAAAACACATTTTATTTCTGAAATAAGTTCTCCTTCCCTCTCTCTTTTTATTTCTTTTCCTCTCTCTGTTGTATTATGTTTATTCTAAAAAGCTCAGTTTGGGAGTTGTTTTATCGCAGCCACTCTTGTTTATACTCAACAAAAAAGTTGAGTTGTTCGTCTCAAATTTCCATTCAAATCATTAATTTGCTTACCATTCTTCTATTCAAACAGAAACTAGAAATAAACAAAAAATATTGATGTGAGGTGTCTTGTTTTAAACTGCAGGTAGAAATACAGAATTTGTGGAAAGAAAATCTTGCTATTCTAAACACTGCAAAACACTACGGTTATGAGGTAGTTGATACGTTCATTATTACAATGGGACGGTACAAGGAATTTTTGCAAGGGAAATGTGGATGTCATTTTCATGAGGTAAGAATTGGGGGTTAGTGCTACAGCCTGGGTATTTATACACTTTAAATTTTGTCCTACATTAATGAAAACATTTGAAATATATCTATATTTTGGCCATCATAAGCATTTTACAGTTAGACCAAGCTGGCTGAGGAATTCTGGGAGTTGAAGTCCACAAGTCTTAAAGTTGCCAAGGTTGGAGACCCCTGCTTTAGGTTTGGAGACGATAGGCTTAAACCAGGGTGAACTGATAGCAGATAGACCCCTCTCTCTGGGAGGTAATTGGGTAGCAATTTTCCAGGGCTTTTTTTATGCGCTTAAGTTCCCTATCTGAGGACTTTTGTCACATTTTTACTTTTACTTTTGCCACATTTTATTTTACCAGAGACTATAAATAATAACATCTGGAGATAGTTTAGCAGTGTATCTTGTCAGTGACTGGTCATACTTTAGCTGATACTGCTGGAGATATTTTTTTAAAAGGGGGGTATCCTTTACAGACAACACTTGGGCATGGTCTGATGCAGAGGTGGATTCCTACCGGTTCGGCCGAGTAGATAGTAACTCAGCCAGCCATGTCCCTGAATTGGTTCTATTGGCAGTACCATAGGTGTCGGCATCTTGTTTTTTGCTTCTGTGCATGGGCAAAAGCAATTTTTTTACTGCTGCGTATGCGTGAGTAGCATGCATCAAGCATGTGTGCACACGTGCGCCCGAAGTGTGTCCCTCAGCGAACCGGCAGTAGAAGAAGCCGGAACCTGGTCTAATGACATATTTTTCAGTAACTTGGGAGAAACTGTGGACTGTATGCAGCTGCCCACCCACCCCTCCAAGGAGGTAGGTAGGAAAATAATCCCATCCTCTTTCTCCTAATTGTGACAAATAGGAATAGAGATTAAAGGCCGGAGTGATTTTGTAAATAATGCTGCAAATTCTAGAGCTGGCTAAATAAACATAATGGCACACAGAAGTGGCTATGTTTATATGTGTAAAGGGAAAAAACTCCTTATGTCTTACATGATGCCGCTGTGCCATATATTTCCAACCCATGCACAACAGTTCAGGGTTCTAAATGCTGAGAAAATGTGTGATTTCTCAAGAACATTATTTAAATAAATCAACTACACTCACCCAGAAAAACTGTATTTGGCCCATCCATTGCCATTGTATCCACTGTCAAAAGTAAAGAAGCCACAACATTTATCCATAGAGTTAATTCTGGAAAAGCATATATTTTTCCAAGCACAGTGATACTGCACTCTTGAGAATTCCACCATACAAGCATGGCAAGAAATATCATTATTTTGGCTAATATTGATTTCTATGCTAGTGTACCCATAGGTAATTTAAGACCCTAATCAAGCCCATCACAACCATAACCCAATTTTGCTACCTTTTTATGGGGGTCATTAAATGAACACCGTAGTAATTAAATAAACCATTGATTTATTATGAAGCTGTTTTGTCAAAAATCACAAGTGAATGCCAATTTTCAACAAAACTGTCATAAAATGCAGTCATATGACCATAAATGCAGCCCAGTTTCCAAATGCATGAAGTGGCATCACATGACTGGAGAGGCAACCATAATAAGTTCAAATCTGCATCATAAATACCCCCCAGGTAGGTCTATCAGAACTTCAAACAGTGATTGGATTACATGTATTTACATTGTTGGGTAGACCAAACTAAGCTGCAAAGAAGAAAAGGATAAGAACTAACTTTACCACTTTTGAATATTGCACTGTAAGACATTTAAAAGATCGCAGAATAAAACAACAGTAATTGTTAGTAACTGTATTGTTATACATATACCACTTGGTATGGTATTGGACCTGGGTACTTGAGAGACCGCCTGCTGCCAATTACCTCCAATAGACCAATTAGATCCCACAGATTAGGCCTCCTCCGAATTCCATCCGCCGGCCAATGCCGGCTGGCGACTACCCGGAGGAGAGTCTTCTCTGTGGCTGACCCTCTGGAATGAGCTCCCCGTGGAGATTCGAACCCTCACCACCCTCCAGGCCTTCTGCAAAGCCCTGAAAACCTGGGTGTTCCGACAGGCCTGGGGCTAAAGAGCTTTAGCCCCCCCCCCCCTTTCGAGTGGTATGGTTGTTGTGTGCTTTTAAATTGTGTATTGTTTAGTTCGTCTTTTTTATCCCTTATTTGTATCCCCTTCCCTGACTTGGATTGTGAGCCGCCCTGAGTCCCCTTCGGGGAAAAGGGCGGCATATAAATGCAATAAATTCAATTCAATTCAATTCAAATTCACTTGAACTGATAATTTGTTGCATGTACTTGAAACATTGGCATAATGTCTTGCAAACCATTGCTTCCCTCTCTTTCAGGTGGTGAAATCAAAGGCATCTGAAAAAAGCTTTCCTATAGCAACAACATTCTCAAGACCTTACGTTCTGGGCAAATATTTCAACAACCAAAGCAACGTTGCAAAGCTGCAAGCTTATGCATCCAATTCTCAATCTCCTTATCATGTGAGAGGCCCAATCAATCAAGTTTATTCTGAAATACTCCTCAGCAGGATCTGTGGGAACAACAGAAAGGATGCCAGCGTGTAATTTTGAATGGTAGGCATGTAGAGCTCAAAGACCCCCCATTTTCCCCTGGAGTGGCTCACTGATCCTCTCAGATTTACTACACATTTCCCTGAAAGGCGGAACAGATTAGCATAATTCAAGACATGTGGGCATTTCATCAAAGCCTTAGAAAATCAAGATGGATCTTCAAGGATTTGTGGTTTCAGAGGGAGAAACCGAAGCACAAGTGGCAAAAACAAGAAGAGTTATTTGAAATAGCACCCAACATTAAATCAGATGTAAGCTAAGTTTATGCAATATTGTATGATAGGATGTACTGTATTCCATGTTTAAAGATTTTATAATTATAAATGAAAAAGCAATAGAAGAAAACATACTTTTAGCATTTGCATTGAAGAAATGATGGTATCAGTTCTAAGACTGCAAATCATCATCATCATCATCATCATCATCATCATCATCATCATCTCACAAGAGATTTTTGTCCAAACTGATTATGTCAGTTTCAACTCCTAGTGACCACACAGATAAATCTTTTTCCATGATGAACTGTTTATAACTTGGTCTTTTAGTTATTCCAACATCTATACATCACTGTAACTGTGATCCATCTCGTTGCTAGTTATCTTCTTCTTCTCCTTCCCAGCATTACAACCTTCTCTAGATCTCCTGAAATAATGTTTCCAAAGCAGGATAATTTGAGCTGGATTTAGTGAGTATTTTGAGTTGATCTTGTTCAAATTATGCTAGATAACTTCCACTTGTTGCTCTAGTGCGCTGATTAAGGTTACACAAGTACTATGTGGCTGCATGAAGTTTTATTCTTTCTTTTGTCCTCTGTTGTTAAGTTGATGCAGGTTTCAGAATGTTTGTCTGTCAAGCAAAACTGTAAAGAAAATCGCCCACATAAATAACTTTATTTTATAACATTACATTTTCCTTCTGCCTCCTCCAGTAGTAGAATTGATTTGAGAACTCCTATACAAAATTATTGTACTGTTTAACAAAACCATTTAAAAATGGGGGAAGAAACTTCAACTTGTCACTTGGATCAAGGTAATATAACACAAGACCCAGTTTGCTGTAATGATTAAAGTATCATGAATCAAGGCAAATATACATCTCCTAAGACAATGGTACAGGGTCGAATCTGGATAAGTCACCAGCAGAGGTTTAGTCTCTCGACCTTTGGACTTGTGCTGGAGCCCATCCTCAGGGAACTTCTCTCTACAGCAGGCGTGTCAAACACAAGGCCCAGGGGCCGGATCCAGCCCAAGGGGTGCTTTGATCTGGCCCGCGGGGCCACCCTGGAAACAGCAAAGGACCAGCTTGCATTGCCTCTGCCAATGAAAATGGAGCTCAGGAGGCCTGCATGCAGCCTTCCTGAATTCCTTTTTTGCTGGCAGAGGGTTGCAGGAGCCCATTGTAGATGAGAATGGAGCTCGGGTCTCTGTTTTTGCTGGCAGAGCGCTCAGGCCACCATAGGCGCTCTCAATAGAGTGACATTGAACTGTCCATGCCCACCCTGGCCACACCCACCCCTGCCCCCCCAAGGTCAAACACCCCTGTGTCTCTCAATGAAATCGAATTTGACACCCCTGCTCTGCAGGAATGTGTCCTTTGGGCTATTCTATGTCTAGTATTTATGTGGTGCCTGATTGGCATGACTTCTTATTGTTTGATTGGAGTATTGATGGCTGGTGATTAAGTTGTTGGCTGTTGTTTCTTTGTGCTGCCAAGTCCTCAGCTCTAAAGTACCTGATAAGCTAGCAGTAAATCAGCACTCTGGTTAACTAACAAGGAGCTCATTTCCCAGGCTTCAATCATTTCCCTCTGTATCTTTGTACTTGCTTGTCTAAGGCATCAGGCTAGAGAAGGTATCAGGCTAGAAACCAGTAGACTGTAAGTTCTAGTTCCACCTTAGGCAAGCTTGGGTGAGTTCGGTGAGCTTGGGTCAACAATTTTCTCTCAATGCTAGGAAGTAGACCGGGGTGTCAAACTCAATTTCATTGAGGGCCACATCAGGGTTGTGTTTAACCTTGGGAGGCCAGGGTGGGATGGCCAGGGTAGGCATGGCCAGCTTGACATCACTCATGTTGGGGGTGTCTGTGGTGGCTTGAGCACTCTGCCAGCAAAAACGGGCTCCATAGCTCCATTTTCAGCTGTGGCAGCCTCCTGTCACACTCTACCAGTGAAACGGAGCTCAGGAAGACCACACACAGCCTTCCCGACAGGGGTGAAATGCTACTGGTTCAGACCGGTTCATCTGAACCAGTAGTAAAAATATTACTGGTTAACCTGAACTGGTAATAAAAAAATGCTACCAGTTCGATCAGTTGTGACGCGTGATTTATACTAGCTAGAATTGTCGGATTTTCTGCTTTCTAGTTAATCTAAATCATGTGGCACAGCGGATTCTCTCCCTCTCTGTTCTACTTACCTCAGTAGCAGGCTCCGCCCACCCACCCAGATGTATTCACGTCCCGTTTTTGGCACTCTGTGCATGTGCAGAAAGTCCGTGCTCACATTTGAGAACCGGTAGCAAAGGCAAGCTGATTTCACCCCTGCCTCCCAAGCTCTAGTTTTGCTGGCAGAGGGCGGCAGGAGGCTGTCACAGCCGAAAACAGAGCCTGGAAGGGCCACATGTGGCTCTCCTGAATTCCGTTTTTGCTGACACAGGCACCACGGGTTGGTCCTTTCCTGTTTATAGGGTGGCCCCATGGGCCAGATCTAAGCACCCCATGGGCCAGATCCGCCCCCCGGGGCCTTGAGCTTGACACCCCTGAAGTAGACAATGGCAAACAACTTCTGAGAAACCTTGCCAAGAAGGAAAAAGTATGAAAAGTTTCCTTAAAACCATGTCATGCGATTGTAGTTGCAGGAATTTTGAATTGGTAGCAATATTTTTTAGCAATATGATATATATATATATATATATATATATATATATATATATATATATATATATATATATATATATATACATACATACATACATACATACATACATACATACATACACATACATACATACATACATATATATACATATATATACACTGTATTTTCTTTTGCTCTGCCAGAAATCACGCCCAAAGGCTAAGGGAGGTTACAAAAACCCCGATACTATTTGCTCAGCTCAGTGAGATTCTATATGTGCCTTGCAGCCCAGTTTACCTTGTTCAGTGTGTATTGCCAACAGAATCATAGCAACAGCAACAACAAAACAATTTCATTTTCCTGCAGTGACCCTGCAAGTGTTATCTGCAAGGTATGGTAAAAGAGGTCAAAATGGTAGCCATGACAATATGACACACATTTTTAAAAAAAATGGAAAGAGTTTTCATTCCACCATCATGGATGCTTTCTTGACTTTTCTCTTGTATCCCGCAGACACCACTGGTCCCTGTATTTGACACACATTTTGCCTTTTCACTGATACTAGAATGTAGTGTCCTCAAAATTTCTCTCTGAACATAAATATTTTTAGTAACCTTATAGAAATGATTATGCATGCATCTCAAATGAAAAATTACATACCTAGTCAAAACTTGAAGTAACTTGTATTAGTGCCAAAGGTAAACCTGAAATAAAGGTAAACCCGACTTACTGAAGAGTCTTAAAATAATTATATTTACTTATAACTTAAATATTCCTATGAATACAAATTCTGATTTAAAAAAACACATGGTGTGAGGTGATCCAGGTTTCAGAGAACTTGATTACCTTCCAACAGAAGCAAATATTTAAAGATTGCCTATATAAATATCTTTATACTGAAAGTAATGTTAAAGTTGAACTCAAACAGAAAGTCTTTTTTTTAAAAAGAACCTATAGTGAAATCTGGTTGTGTGATAGATTTCATGCTGGCAAATGTGCAATGTGAATTCTGAACGTTCACCATTATATGGTTATCCTATGCTGTACTTTACTGTGTTTCATGTTTCTCAGATGTCGCTATTTTGAAAGCATCATTTCAGTGCTTTATTTTTATAGGCATATTTTATGTAAACTTATCACTCTAACATGCAAATCAACCTAATATGAATATGGACCATAGATGTTTATCAGTGATATCTAAATTGTAATTAGGCAATAATAAATATGTATAAAATAAATATTGATACACTGTATGATATATTTCCTTGGTATGAGTATCTTTTTAATTGACATGTGACAACCGATTAATGAAAACTTCATATAGGTAGTCCTCGATTTACAGCACATTTGAGCCCAAAATTTATGTTGCTAGGCAAGTTAAGTGAGTTTTGCCCCTTCTGATGCCTTGTCTTGCCACATTTGTTATGTGAATCATTGCAGTTTCTAAGTTATTCACATGGTTTTTAAGTAAATCTGGCTTTGCTTGTCAGCAAGTCACAAAAGCTGATTACATGACACTGCAACTATCATAAATATGTGTCGGTTGCCAAGCATCCGAATTTTGATCATGTGACAAGGGGGATGTTGCAATGGTCATAAGTGTGAAACGTTACTTTTTTCATTGTTGTTGTAACTTGTTGTTGTAAATAGTCACCAAATGAACTGTTGTGAAGTTGAGGACTACCTGTTTTCTCATATATATTGAGTTCTCTGTTTTCGTTAGTATGCAGAGCTTCTTGATGAAGAGATGTATCCTAAACATCCCGTGAAAAAATATGACTATGCAGATTTTATTGGATCGTTTTTGAGATAATGCACAACAATGTCGTGATATTTTGCATTGTGATATCAATGTCTTGATATTCTGACATTATGCATCAGGATATTTTCAGATGGCACTAGAGTCTCCACGCAAACTCATTCACTGATTAGGAACTTAAGACATCTGTAAAGGGCAACACAAGATTTTGGATTAATAATAGTCACCTTCAACCATGTTGTATTGTCCTTCATCAGATTGTCTGTCTATTGCCCAGAAGCTATCCAGAGTTATTTGGCCTCTGGTACCACTATTTTGCCTACCCTCACCTCCTGGGTATCATAATATGCCAGTGAAAACCTTAGAATATCATTAAAAATAAAATAAATTTGACAAATGTTAGCATATATACAAGCAACTCTTCAAAAATATTTTTGACAATTGTTATTAATTTAATGGTTCACCTTAGCTTTGATATAGATGTTTATTCAAAGACCAAGGTTATTAATAGTATAATTCTGTAACAACAATTTGGTCTCATATAAAACTTTAAAAAATAAATAAACAACATAGGGAAATTATTTTAAAATATCAAATCACAATTTTGTTACTTATGACATACTTCATATAATAAAGAGACATAATCATCAACATAACCTGTTCAGTTTGCCATAATCCATTGGAAAAGCCAATATAATGTGTATGGGATTAAAAAATAGTAACACAACATTCATACTATGGGTTTAAATACTTCACTATGGTTTTGTTTTAATCATAGTTTATTTAATAAATAAAAAGTTCAAATATGTCAAAGCCATACTTTATGATTTATATGATTTACCATGCTGTTTTGCACATTGGTTAAGCAAAAATTTCATGCACATTTCATGGAATAAATCCAATAACATATCAAAAAATGATTGATAAATTACCATTTAAGTCCTCAAATGGGAAATGGACAGTTTCATGTAGAAAGCATTGCAACAATCCACTCAGGATCTGACAAGGAAAAGGGACAATTGAGACACAACACAAAGTTATACAAAATTCTTCCTAGCCATGGGTGCCACCTGTTCCTCAAACAGGAGGACCCCCAAATTCCACGCAGGTTCCATTTGAGATAGTGTCATCTCACCCAGAAGAAGAGGTGAATGGTCCCTAAAAACCAGAGCCTCTCAGTCTTGCTAAGGCTGTGATGAAATCTGTTTTTCCTATTCCAAACCCTTACATACCCCAGACTCTCCATAACATATCTTGCAGTGGTGGGATTCAAATTTTTTTTTGTGGGCATGGCTTGGTGGGTGTGGCAGGGGAAGGATACTGTAAAATCTCCATTCCCTCCCCACTCCAGGGGAAGGTTACTGCAAAATCCTCCCAATCAGCTGGGACTCGGGAGACAGAGAATTGATGGGGGCAGGGGGCAGTCAGAGGTGGTATTTACGGTTCTCCGAACTACTCAAAATTTCCACTACGGGTTTTCCAGAATTGGTCAGACCCTGCTGAATACCACCTCTGGTCTCTTGGTCAGCTCAGAACAGTTGAAAAACTGAATATCACCATCATACTGATGATAACTCCTTTCATGCTATCAGATGACCTCACCTAACAGGTTGATGTAATGTTAAGCTGGGGAAAACTCTGGCTATTGAAAAGCCCATCTCTTAAGAATGCCAAATTTGAGAAACATGTTATAGACTAAAAAAATTACTGCAGGAGAAGAAGACTACTATCCCTGTCGCTCAGCAATTTAGGAAGCTTTTTAGATTATATAGGTGGTCCTTGACTTACAACAGTTTGTTTAGAGGCTGTTCAAAATTACAACAGTACTGGAAAAAGTAATTTATGATCATTGCAAGTGATCCAGTGTTGGGATTCAGCCAGTTTGCACCACTTCGGGAGAACCAATTGTTAACTTTCTGAGCAGTTAGGTGAACTGGTTGTTAGAAGAAATCATTAGGGCAGAGAACCGGTTGTTAAATTCTTTGAATCCCACCACTTATGTGATCCCCTTTTGCACATCTCTGACAAGCAAAGTCAAAGGGGAAGCCAGATTCATTTAACAACCAGGTTACTAACTTAACAACTGCAGTGATTCACTTAACAACTGTGGCAAGAAAGATTGTAAAATGGGGGAAAGTCACTTAACAAATGTTTTACTTAGCAACAGAAATGTTGGGCTCCATTGTCACAAATTGAGGACTACCTCTACTGTGAATACTGTTTGAATGCATTTTTAAGTGAAGTGCAGTATACAAACAACTCTTAATTCTTACATATATTTATTGGGACTAATCCCCAGTGGACACTACTGGATTTATTTCTGAGTGCTGGTTGCAAGTCAAAGTTTTACTTTTGCATAGATCATTAGTATTACCTGAAACAAAATCCTAAAGAATGGTTTTGTTATCCACAAGTATAAACACACTATAGTTTTTTTCCACCTGCATGCTGAGAACTGTCTTTAGATTTCTCCTGTTTACTTATAGGTATCTGACTACACGCAAGAATGCAACAGAAGCTTTGCTTCATGGTGGTGAGAACATTCCCTTTGTTTGTTATTGCATTTTTTTTTTTAAAAAAGTAGGAGTGGAGAAATGTGTGTGGGTTTGTGTGCAAGCTAATATCTCTGATTCATATATAACACAGAGATCATTTTAATGTGAGATCAAATAAATACAGTAAATTAAAATAAGCAGTATCTGTGCCATTGGCAGGGCAGCATAGTGGAGCAGACCAACATACTGTATGCCAATGTTCTTGGAAATATAGTATATTCTGAGCATGAACTATACAAATAGTTTGCATTTTACTTTCTTAGTGTTCCTTTGACCCATCAAAGGAATGGGTCTTAAAACTTATGTACCCTCAAGATATACTTTCTTAATCAAGCTATCTTTCTGCCATATTCAGTTCACTGAAACCTCCCTGTGTGGCATACCATCTTCCTAAATTTCAAATGAAAACATGTTTCAAAATTGATTTTTAATACTTTGCTGAAACATTCCAGTTAGCACTTCCGTGTGGCTGCTTTCCACACTGCATTTGCAGCACTGCGGGGGGGGGGGGGGGCGAGTATAATGGATAAAAAATATGTGATTAAGTGCAAAGTACCATATTAGGATAGCCACATGGCAAATAATATTGACAAATAATATCTAATATTGGCATATAATAACTAATATTCTGACTCTGACTAGATTCCAGTTGCATAGCAAAGAGTACAACTGAGTAATGTAAAAATAGATGTAAGAGATTGGGATAGGAGAGCAATTCATAGTTTTCAGAGTTAATCAGCATGGAGTGGATGTAAATAGATTTGATAATTAATATAATATAACTAATTCCTCTATAATAGCTCTAACTGAACTGTAAAATTATACTGAATTTTAATTATTTTCTTTTGTGATATTTCCAAATTCAATATAAATCATCATACAATATCAATCATTAACCTTTTGGTGTTTTTCTTATATGTTACCAAAGTCCAATGAACAGAATTGCTATTTAAAATAAAAATATAGGAAAAAAAACATAAATTTAGAGTTCAGTAATATATGTACCATCCAACTCCAGAAGGGTGGACTCTCCTTAAGCATTTTTGTTTCATTTTAAACATCAGCAGCATAATAGCATAAATGATCCACTTTAACCATGTGTCTTTAACTCTCATATAGTGTCAACATTTCTCTTAAAGAAAACCTGGGTTCTATCTATGGTAAAGCATGAAGGATGAAAGATTACACTTTCCTTTAGTTACAAGAATCTGAATTTCTGAGAACATTTAAAATGCCTCCCTTAACGTCTTTGGGTGAAGGCAATATTGAAGTATAAGTGGAGATTTTTTAAAAAATGCAGATCCAAATACAAGAACTTGTGTGTCATGTTATGGCATGTCATGCCATTCCATGTGCTTTCCAGTTGTTTAAACTATATGCTTTCTGGTGGGGAATGAGGAAACAGAACATAAATCCAGGTCTGCCAATAACTACTGAACGGTTGATCTACTATACACAATTCTTTGTTTTGAAAAGGTTATGAAAACAAAGCTCAGAGCGAAAGAATTTTGCACATAAAATATGGAGCTTTATCCAGTTATGATTAGGTTGAGTCCCTCAATGCATGTTCTATAATTACAGCAGGATGTTACAGTACAATTGTTTTTGTGCCCTAAAGACTTTTGAAGATGGTGAAGAAGATGATGATCAATCACAGGATGAGCAATTTGTAGCAACTTGAGGACTGCGGACTTCAACTCCCAACATGGCTGGTTCAGAATTCGGGGAGGTCATAAAGTTGCTATTATTGCACCGCCACCCCATCTATGAGAATAAAACAGGATGTCATCCTCCCTTCTTTATTGAAAGATAAACCAACCAAATCAATACCTAATTAATTTTTTTTAATGTGGTTTGAGAGTTAAAGACACACATGGTTAAAGGGATTCCCTGTTGGCCAGGCGTGATTTCGACATCCGAGGCCAGCTGTGCGGTTTGCCCTTCTGACCATCAGCAAAGGCGCCCAGCGACGGGGCTTCGCCTCTCCGGAGAGCCTAAAAAGCAGAAGCGAGGGCGCGGGTCTTTATTTTATTATTATGGTCGCGTGCACAACCAGTCCCGACCAATCACGGCAATGTTGCATATTCATGAATTCTCTTTAGCCAATGAAACAATGAGCAGGGAGCACTAAAAAAAACCCCACAAACAGACACAACCCAAAGCTGAAGCTGAAAGAAATAAAGAAACTCCGATGGGCGAAACTTTTCTCACCTTCGAGCGAGGCGCTGGCGGAGCCTCGTGGCGTTTTTTTAACCCCTTGCACCAGAGTCCGCCCGGCGAGGGTGCGAGGTGAGACGGGCGCAGCGCCAGCCGGATCCCGGGAGCCGCATCTCTGCCCCGCCGCCTCGGAACGAGCAGCGGTGGGTGGGGAAGGCAAAGTTTTGGCTGTCCCGGGAGCTCCATGCGTGGGCTATGGAGAAAGGGGCGCCCTTGGGACTGCCTCGCCTGTGCGTGCTGTGGACGGCGGTGCTGTGGGAAGTCTGCCGCTGCGGCGCCCACGCCAACTGGATGTGAGTAGAATGGGCTGGCCGGAGCCGGGCATGGGGAGGAAGCGGAGTTTGAATCTCCCGGGTCTGTAATATTTAGTAATATAAATAGCTGTATAAATAACAGAGGGGGATATTTCTGCCCACGGATTAAGCAATTCCGTTATTATTCTTGGGTGAAGAAGAGGCTTTGCCTCTCCTGCCGTGCTATCATTTGGAATGAAAACATAATTGTTGAGCCTGATCGATCCCAATACAAGTGTCCTTCCTCAAGTGATGGGATGATGGCAGTTCCTAATGATCTTAAAGATAGGACACTTTTATTTTCTACCCAAGAGGTTTTGAATCCCTCCAAAGGAGAAGAAACCTCATGGCTAGTTGAAATCTTTCAGCTGATTTTTTTAAAAAATAGAGCCTCTAGCATTATTTATATAGTTATAAATATGATATTTATACTCCCTAAGAGGTCTGTAAGGGGTATATATGTTATCTAACACATGCTTGACAAAATAAATAAAATAAAATAAAAAATAAACTTTATGCTTCATACAGTCTGGGTCAATGTAATTAATTTAGGATGTTAAGAAAAGATATGACATGAAGATTTTTTTTTAATCAAGAGTTTTTAGGAAGTTATAGATCAGCATTAACAAAAGAAAACCATGTGTTTTTTAAATATCAAACTACGCATTGTTCCCAACAATTGTGCCAGAATAACAACCTTATTTAAACACACACACACACACACAGAGAGAGAGAGAGAGAGAGAGAGAGAGAGAGAGAGAGAGAGAGAGAGAGAGAGAGAGAGAATATCCTGGGCCCCTTACTGAATTTTGATAAAACTGTATTGATGGATATTTCACCACAGCTTGTTGTTTTGTGCTATCTGATGCTATTTAGCAACACATTAAGTGTGAATGTTGCTATTTTAGTATGTTTAAGATAAGTTTAAAAATTAGTCTCTGATTACTCAAAAATGGCAGCATTGGGCCAACCATTATCAGAGTGTTTCTCAGCGTAGTTGAAAATGGCTGGACTTCAACTCCCAGCAACGCTGGCTGGGGAATTCTGGGAGTTGGAGTCCACCTATCTTCAAGCTGCCAAGGTTGAGAAACATTGCTTTATCAGAATTTAAAAGCTAAGCAGAGTCAAATATGGCTATCCATTGGAATGGGTAACTACCCATCTTTGGGCTATGACTGGGTTAAGAAGTTGAATATCATCTTGGAAGATAAGAGAATGGCAAACTGTTTTGTACTGGTTGCTATTACATATGAGACACAGTAAATTACATTTGGAAGCAAATTACTTTAGTTTAAAGGTTTAAAGGTTTTATTCAACTTGTATGCCGCCCAATCCCGAGGGACTCAGGGCGGCTAACAAAACCAAGGGGGGGGGACAATACAAAAGGGAAGGCAACAGAAACAGACAACAATACAAAACAATTTAAAAGGTCTCAACAAGCACACCAATTCGAGTAGGGGATGGAACTCAACAGCCCCAGGCCTGCTGGAACAGCCAGGTCTTAACGGCTTTACGGAAAGCCTGGAGGGTGGGGAGGGTCCGAATGTCCACGGGGAGATCGTTCCAGAGGGCCGGAGCAGCCACAGAGAAGGCCCTCCTCCGGGTGGTTGACAGCCGGCATTGGCCGGCAGATGGAATTCGGAGGAGGCCTAATCTGTGGGATCTAATGGGTCTTTGGGAGGTAATCGGCAGTTCTAAATGTTTAGTCAAAATGGGCCTGAAAACCTGATGGAATGTGTCACTATTGTGCAGTATTCATTGTCATGCTCTCATAACTTAAAAAAAAAAAGTTTTATAGCTTTTCCTGCCATTTCATAGGTTTGCATTTTTTTCTCAGATTGTAGGAAAAGCTATATTATTTTGAATAATATTTAAGGTGGATTTTTTTTTCCTATCAAAGACCTTTATGAGCACACAAATATGAATACTGGATATTTCCAACCCAGATGGGAGCCTGAATTCTTCTCTGAAGACTGCTCATTCAGATAACTAGCAGAATTAATAGGCCTCATGTTAAATTGCTCCATTCCCAAGTATATGCACAGCCCTGGCCTGCTAGTTATTTTATTTTAGAGGTGCTGTTCCAAAGTATCTCGATATAGCAACCTAGAGAGCGTTGGGAAATGTTCCAATAAAAAATAAAATATATTCTTTGCAGCACTTGTAAAATAAAACCCACAGGGCACGTAACAGTTTGAGTACAATAAGAGTAAGGAATCTTAAAGTCTGTATTTAGTTTGGGACAGGGTGTGGGAAAACAGGATGCATTAATTGTAAATATAGTCAACATATAAATGAAGACAATAAATATCTCTGTCTAACAATAGTCACCTCCAAGAGGTCTAAAAGAAGATGATTGAAAGGCACAGCAGATGTGTCAACTGATCTTTTTTTACACTTTGACCACCATTATTTTTTCTTTCTCCTGAAATTACTCATATACAGGAACTTCAACTTACAACCATTGATTTAGTAACTGTGAAAAGTTAAAACGTCACTGGAAAAAGTGACTTCTAACCATTTTTCACATTTAGGACCATTGCAGTATCCCTGTGTTCATGTGATCAAAATTCAGATGCTTGGCAGGTGGCCATATCTATGACTATTGTAGTGTCTCCGGGTCATTTGATCACCTTTTGCGACCTTCTGAAAAGCAAAGTCAATGGGGAAGCCAGATTCCTTTAACAGCAATGTTACTAACTTAATAACTGCAATGATTCACTTCACAACTGGGGCAAGAAGGTTGTAAAATGGGGCAAAACTCATTTAATGGATGTCTCCCTTAGCAACATCAATTTCGGGCTCAGTTGTGGCCGCAAGTCCCCTGTACATAGGAATGCATATAGAGCCTGTTTTGTCACCAGCTTGGGCATTTAAAAGCATGGAAAAGACGGAAAAGTTTAGAGTCCTGCAGAAAGTGTTTATGAAATGTAACTTTAGGCATGAGTCTGAAATTCATGGTATCCTGGATATTATTCTTGTTTTATTTTTTTCTAGATCTGTAGACATGTAAACATCTCAATTATTTTAGAAATCACTGAAGAAATATCACATTCCCAGAGTCCTGCTTCGTAGCATATCATAAATCCTTTTAACCCCTGGCAAAGAGACTATTACTTAGTATGCCCATCATGGGTCTCTGCTCCTTTGTCCCTGTGTTTTGATGAAGGCGGCTCATTATTTTTCCCAATCATCATCACTCTGTGGAGCTATGGTAGTTATTAATTATAGAGGTTTCGTTAGGGGCCATCCTTTCTGTCTGTTAGCATAAGATGAAAAACGTGGTATTTGGGTCTCACCCCCAGGATGCTTTTGCAGGTGGCTGGGTATTGCCTCCTTTGGTGTCCCAGAGAAATTGGGTTGTGGTAACCTGCCGCTGAATGGTCACCAAAAGGACCTGTGCAAGAAGAAGCCCTACCTCCTGCACAGCATCCGAGAAGGAGCACGCTTGGGCATCCGTGAATGCCAGAGCCAATTCAGACATGAACGGTGGAACTGTCTACTCTCTCCGGATACAGTGCCTGCACTTTCCACTAATCCTTCATCCATCTCCGCCTCTCCTGCTTTCTCCGTCTTTGGCTATGAGTTGAGCAGCGGTAGGTTCTTAGTTGGCAGCACCGTGACCCGTCAAAACCGTGGTCGACTAAAGCGCGCCCGATTAAAGCGCGTACGTGACATCATCAGCAGCGCGACAAATACGACCGCGGGGAAAAAAAGGGCGCTTTAAAAAGCGCTTTTACAGCAAGCCAATTCACATAAAGGTAAGGGTTAGGTTTAGGGTTAGGGTAAGGGTTAGGTTAAGGGTTAGGGTTAGGTTTAGGGTTACGTTAAGCGTTAGGGTTAGGTTTAGAGTTAGGTTAAGGGTTAGCGTTAGGTTTAGCGTTAGGTTAAGGGTTAGGTATAGGGTTAAGTTTAGGGTTAGGTTAAGGGTTAGGCTTAGGGTTAGGTTTAGGGTTAGGTTTGGGGGGGTTAGGGTAAGGTTTTCGCATTATTTTTAAGTTTCCCGCTCACAGCGTGCTGTTTTCGTCGCGCTGTGATGATGTCACGTACGCGCTTTCGTCGAGCGCGCTTTAGTCTACCGCGGTTTTGTGGTGGAACCGGCAGCACTGGTGGTTGGGCGGTCCTTTGGATGGCTTAAGCCTGAACTCTTGCATCAATGTTGGCTGAGCAAGATCAGTTCTCATGAGCCCAGGAGTGATGCTATCTGACAACTTGGATCATCCAATTTCATATATGAAGGTGTGTAAATATATTCATTTCTGAAGAAATTGTGGAATATGAACAAAGTTTCTTGTGGAAAAAATATGATTTACTGTGCTCTCTCATTTATACGGGTTCACCATATTGGTCCCATTAATGGCTCAGATTCAAATTAAGTTATTCATTGATTGGATTGACTCAGATAGAGCTGATTTACTTGAGTGAAACCAGATGATCCAACTCTTAGTTGCATGTTAACCTTAATGATTAATCATAGAACATACCGCTGATATTTTTAACAAATCCTTTTTTTTGTAGGTACCAAAGAAACAGCATTTATCTATGCTGTGATGGCAGCTGGCCTAGTGCATTCAGTGACACATTTATGCAGTACAGGGAACCTGACTGACTGCGCCTGTGATTCCATGTTACAAAACGGTGGTTCAGCCAGAGAAGGCTGGTACTGGGGTGGATGTTCTGATGATATCCAGTATGGAATGTGGTTGAGCAGAAAGTTCTTAGATGGTCCAACAAAAAACATCAGCAGAAAAGATAGAAATGGATTGATGCTCATGAATCTGCATAATAATGAAGCAGGAAGGCTGGTATGGATTCAAATCTTTTCCCCTCCATTCTGATCTCACCTAGGCTTCCCAAAAGCCGGCTTGGCTTCTCGTCCTGATAAAACCTTTTTTATTTAGTTTAAAAGCTAAAGTCTCCAGCAAAGTCTCGGCCAACAGTCTTTCAAGAGATTTCACAGCTACAGACCTTTATCATGCTTGAAGAGCTGCCAGGCTAATATCCTCCAAATGCTACACTGTAGCAGATTATACTTGGCAAGAAGTCAGGATCAGATCTTCACTCTAATGAATTGAATTAATTGTCTCCTGCAAACTCCCCTCCCCTTTCACTCCTCTTTATTCCCTCCGGGAAGAGCCATTCACTGTCCACCTGTGGCTTTACTCCTGAGTCGACCATTGTTCCTTAGCTGTTCCCTTCTCCTGGCAGCTCTGTACACTGGGAACAGGCTCCAGCTGTTCTTTTGCCCCACTTATCTCTGACTCCAAAGGTAGCTGATAACTGTTGGATGGCCCTGGCCCCATCTCAGCTTCCAATGCAGAGCACTCCTCAGAGCCTTCTCCAGACTCCAGGACTGGCCCATGTTCCTCTCCAACCTCCCCACTGTCCGAATCTGCTGCCAGAACCGCTGGAGGGCCACAACACATTCTTCTCTCCCACGTATCCATGAATACTGATGAGAGGAAGTTACATGTTTCTTTTATTTAGTTCCTGTGTGAATAGGGGGTTCATGCAATCATAGCTACTTTATATGTTTGCTTCCCTATGTTTAGCTCCACCTGGGCAAATGATAATGTTACTATAATGGGCCTTTGAGATGTTACTGAATTACAAATCCTAGTCTCTCTTACCATTGAACATAGTGGCTGGGTCTACTGAATGTTGTCATTCAGTAACAACTAAATTTCCATTAAAGATGCTTTCTCCACCAGGGTGCCCTTTAGAATGGGCTGCACTGAGGATAATGCACTTTCTGTGTGGAAGTTAAGCTTTGAGGAAACCACATATATTTGTGGGTACGTACAGTCTGAAAAAGGGACGCGGTGGCTGAGTGGCTACGATGCTGAGCTTGTTGATCAGAAAGGTCGGCCACTCAGCCACGATGCTGAGCTTGTCGATCAGAAAGGTCGGCAATTTGGTGGTTCGAATCCCTAGTGCCACGCAAGCTCCCGTTACTTGCCAACCTAGCAGTTTGGAAAAAAAAGGTAGAAAAATAGGGGCCATCTTTGGTGAGAACACGGAACAGTGTTCGGTGTGCCTCCGGCATTTAGTCATGCCAGCCACATGACCATGGAGACATGGTCTTCGGACAGCGCTGGCTCTTTGGCTTTGAAACAGAGATGAGCATTGACCCCTAGAGTCAGGAATGACTAGCACACATGTGCAAGGGGAACTTTTACATTTAACTTTACAGTTTGAAAGTACTGGGGAGTTGCCAATTCTTTAAAGTAGGTCAAATATTCTCACAAGAAATATTGGAACTCTGATTTCAAGTATTGTTACAGGCTAGAGCAAGGGTGTAAAACTCAAGGCCTTTGGGCTGGATCCAGCCTGAGGGGGTGCTTAGATCTGGCCCACAGGGCCAACCTGGAAACAGTGAAGGACTGGCCTGCATGGCCCTTCCGAGAACTATTTTTGCTGGCAGAGGGTTGCAGGAGGCCGTCGCAGCCAAAAACAGAGCTGGGGAGTCTGTTTTTGCTGGTAGAGCATCTCTGACACGAGTGACATTGAGTTGGCCACACCCACTCCGCCCCCCCCCCCACGAGGTTAAACACAACTCTGATGAGGCCCCTAACGAAATTGAGTTTGACACCCCTGGTCTAGAGTAACAGAAAACCTGATAGTATTTATACCAAAGAAAATCAGGGAAGGATCATGTTACTGTTTTTTAAAAAAATCTTTAAGATTTTTTTGGGCTTTGCTCATATTCTACCTCATTCATCCTTCGATATCATCTCTGGTTTTCTGCACAAATTGCCCATATGTTTTTCCTCTGGAGTGAATATTGATGTTCTGGCCCTTCTTTGTTCATAGAGAAATCTGAATGGTTCCAGGAACTTCAGTAAGCAGCAAAGGCTATCAAAATGGTACATACAGGTGACCTTTCCCTTGAGATTTCAGAGCCGAAAGATACAGATGCTATATTGTGTATGGGATTTTGTGTGATTTAAAGAAAGCAGGAAACTGCCCTCCATATTTCTTAAGAAGAAACATGCTGTTGCCTAGTTAAGAAACAGATTACGGTAGTCTTTTGGTCCATATGAAAACTGCATTCAGCATTTCTGTTACATAAAGCAATTTCTAAATTTAAAAAAAGAAACTCAAATGCTTTGGAATATGCTGGGTGTGCAGCCTAAGAGGAGAGTTGATCCTTTCTGATTGTGGTTTGCTTTAATTTTTCCTCCAGGCAGTAGCAAAACTGATGTCCATCGACTGTCGCTGTCACGGCCTATCTGGTTCTTGTGCTCTGAAAACTTGCTGGAGAACCATGTCATCCTTTGCAAAAGTTGGAAGTTTTTTAAAAGAAAAGTATGAGAACAGCATCCAGATTTCTGACAGACAAAGACGAAAAATACGCAGGAGAGAAAAAAGCCAGCGCAGCATCCCAATCCAGAAAGAAGACCTCCTCTATATCAACAGATCGCCCAACTACTGTACGGAAGATCGCAAACTGGGGGTCTCTGGGACACAAGGGCGGGAATGCAACCGCACATCTGCTGGACCGGATGGATGCAACCTCCTCTGCTGTGGCCGTGGATATAACACACAGGTGGTCAGGCACGTGGAGAGATGTGAGTGCAAATTTGTTTGGTGTTGCTATGTACGCTGCAGAAGATGTGAGACTGTGACTGATGTTCATACTTGCAAATAAAAGTAATTGCCTCAAATATCTTTCCTGGATCCAGCGAAAGAAAAATGAACATTTTCTCTGGAGTCGAAGGTTGAAAGCTATTTGTTTTTGTGGAAAAAGCAACTTGATGTTCTGACCTAGGTTTCCCAAGATCACGAAGACTCCTCATCCCAATAAAACCTCTTTTATTTAGGTTAAAGTGAATTCCTCTCCAGCAAAGTCCCAGTGGTTCAAGAGTTTTCACTACCACAGACCTTTATCGGGCTTGGAGAGTTGCCAGGCTGATATCTTTCAAACGCTGCACAGTAGCAGCAATTACTTGGCAAGAAGTCAGGAACAGATCTTCACTCTAATGAATTGAACTAATTGCCTCCTGCAAACTCCCCTCCCCTTTTGCTCCACTTTATTTCCTATGGGGGGGCATTCACCATCCACCTGTGCCTTTACTCCTGAGTCAACCCTTGTTCCTTAGCTGTTCTCCTAGCAGCTCTGCACATGCACACATCAGGAACAGGCTCTAGCTGTTCTTCTGCCCCACTGATACCTGATTCCGAAGGCAGCTGATAATTGTTGGATGGCCAAGGCCCCATCTCTGCCTTCGACGCAGAGCCCTCATCAGACTCCACAACTGGCCCATGTTCCTCCCCAACCTCCTCACTTGTCTGAGTCTGCCACAAGCTCTGCTGGCTGCTGGCAGACCACAACACTTGGACGAAATAGCAACAAATCACCTGGCAACTTGTATTTCATAAGGAATTTGCATACTTGGATGGTGTATTTGTGTAATTCAGTCCACAATGACTGTGGATTCTCAGTATTTCAGTCACATGCAGTGCTTAAGTAAATTTAATAGCTAAGTAAATCAGACTAGCTTTGATTTAACATTCAGAAGTTAAAATAATATCCTCTTTAAGGCATCTGGCTCTCCTGTATTGAGAATTGAGAGCATTCCGTTTACAAAATAGCCATAAAATCAGTTGCATAGCAATTTGCAGTTGGGAATGACACTGAGGTTCAAGCAAAGCATCCAAAACTTGGTTAACCAATCTCAACCAAAAAAATTTGCAGCATCCCATGATCAACATGTTTTTCCCCCCAGTAACAACCGTTTTCTTCTAGTTTCCAACAAAAAATGCCTCATAGTGAACAATGGGACACTTAATAACTGTGGTGTTCACTTAATCACCTGGCATTCCTTTTACAACTGCTGCATTCACTTAACAACTGTCACAAAAGAAGTAATAAAATCGAGCACTTATGTGATGACCTGCTTTATGATGATCACAACTTACCACCAAAACCTCAGTCTCAATTAGTGTCATAAGTCAAGAGCTAGTGTCATTGGTACAGTCATCAGCATTAGAGAACAAGCTTCTTGACAGATGGTATGCTGCAAAACGTGTATTCCTATGTTTTCACTTACTTCTATTCCAGTGTTCTAATTTTCCATTTAAGATAGAGAAACAGAATGAGGGGTCCTTGGTGCTCTCTGAGCTTGGTTGTTTTCTCGCAGATATTTCATTAGCCAAACTGGGTAACTTTGTTAGTGTTATCACTGATCAGTCCTAGCATTGCTGATGTTACCTAGTTTGGGTAGTGAAATATCTGCAAGAAAACATCCAAGCACAAAGAGCACCAAGGATCCCTCATTTCAACACTGAACTACAAATATTCTATCAGAGAAAGAGAATTGTTTATTTGTAGCAATTGTATAGTAGTATTCAAGTACTGCTCCTGTTTTCTTTTGAACCTTCTTGACAAGGTCTACATTGTGATGCATTTCAGAGCAGTCTCATTAAAAAAAAAGAAAATGAGCATGATGCTAATTTGTAAAGATACTGTACAGTGTACCATGAAATAAATAATGTAACTGTTGAGGGCCCCTTGCATATAGAATGAATGCAAGTCACCTATGAAGCCAATTTCAGATTGCACAGCTGCCTACATAGCTTTATCAGATGGTACTTTATTCTTATACATTCTTATAAACTCTATTCTTAAACTTATAAACATGCCAGTTGCCAAATTTTGATCATGTGGTCATGGGGATGCTGCAATGAGAATGTGAAAACGGTCATACATTACCTTTTTCAATGTCATTGTAACTTTGAATGAATGGTTAAGTCAAGGACTACATGTATCGTCTACACACCAAAGGGAATTACCTTGGTGCAAGGTATCAAAGACAGAATCATTCTTCTGCATCTATATTTCATAAGTCCCTTCATTTCCCATTATTGACCAGATTGCTAACGTCAACCACTTTTTGTAGAAATGGAAAGAAAATGCTTGGTATTGTGTTGGGATGAAGAGAGTGTATTCTAGTGTTCTTTGTATGTACCAGTACATTAAATTCAGGATATAGGATTGAAACTTTACATATTGCTCTGGTTGAATTGAAAGCAATCAATTTACAATTCACTCCCCAATATTTTCTTTCATTGTTTGAAACTGAATTTTCTGATGCATAAAGGAACTTGATTTCCCCCCCTGGATATACAAACTGTTGGCAAGTTGTAACTATCTGGAAGACTATAGGCCCCATTCTTGGACTACGTCCATAGATCTGTTGTATTTTTTGTGGTTATGGAAAGTTGTGTGCATGCAGTGCTTCTCTTAATTAATTATCAATACCAGGATTTCTCTTCCTTTCATAGATACTGTAGCTACAGTAATATCTCGCTGTTTCATGCAAAGATGTTGGCTATTTTTACAAATTTGCTCCCTTGATCTGAAGGGAACAGTCATCTGGTTACGATCTTCTCAATAGGTTGGTTTGGCTTGGTTTGCTACATCTCTGCCTTTCAAAACTTCTTCCAGCATCAACAATATAAGAATAATGAAGAATCCTCTAATTTTACGCCAAAACAGAATATTTTTTAGTTCTCACAGAGCTCACTTCCCAGCCACTGTTTAATATAAAATTGTAAGTGCAATGGGTTGGATTTTGGTTCTATAAATATTCCAGCAATACCACATGATGTGTTGTGCATGTTGTTGATTTCAGTGGATTTGACTCCCAACTAAATGTACATCAGATTGCATCTAACTACATCACAGTCTATAGATTAGACTTAGTTTCTTCATTAAATACATTTTCTCACGAAATGGTAGGTGACTCATAAAAATATTTACTGCTTCAACTACCTCTTAAGTTTTATATAAGAACACTGCCCTGCAAAATATGACTTGCATTCATATTGAGGCCTAGGTTCCTTCTTCTTAATGCTCTTCAGCTTCTCCAAATCTCTTTCAAAAACACGGAAATAGACAGAAAAGCTCAATTCCGTTAAGATTATTTACCAAGAGAATTGAGATTCAAGAGCACCTTTCAAAACACATTGGGAATAATATGTTGCTGTTTTTCTAGGTTAAGAACAATTTTTGCTGCTATATCGGTCATCAGATTTTTGTTTATTCTCAGTTTGTCAATAAAATATTAACGTATGTGTTTACTTGCCATTCTCTATTATCAGAACTAATTAAGAGAAACAGATGGCAGCAAGTGTACAGATGGGTGGAGATTCCTTTCTCTTGAAAGTTTTATTGCCAGTAGCTTTTTGTTGTCAATCATTCTTAAAACTGGAAAGCTTCAAAAACCAGCATGACGCATGTTATCAGCAGTATTTTTTAATAGCTTTAAGATATGGAAGCACATTTTCTCAAAAATCAAATTATATGGAACCTCAGTCTGAAGTCAACTATAAGGCTCACAGAACAATAGAACTTGAGGGGCAAAGGGGGCTGAGGGACTGTAACTTATTTAAATACTCTTATTTTTCTCAGGCTGTATATTTTTAGGCAAAGCACCCATTCCCCGTGGCAGATATTTTAAAATAGTTTGAGTGACCAAGTGCACAGAGCTGGAGTACAAATGTGATAGATAGGAAAATCTTTTGATTCACAAACAATAAACATCCATACAATATCGCATTTGTTCACAATAGCAAGATAATGTTAACCTTGATGGCCCATGGAGTGCAATGCTTCTGTAGCTGTGTTCTGTGAAGGAGTATATCGGGCCAATAGAGACTTTCACATTTAACAAATAATACTTTCCCTGCAGTTCCCAAGGAGGATTTAATCAGCAATATTTTGATCAAGTAAGTTAGTTTGGCAGATTATATATTTTGTGATTTAAGTTACAAGTCAACTGATTGTCACCCCTGTTGATATTAATATCAGTACTGAGCCACTGGAGAGCAGCACTTAATCAGAATATTTTGTTAATTCATAGTTTTGTCACATTCTTAGCCTCTCTTGAAAATGCTCATCCCTGTCATCCTTGTCTATTCCCCATCCCCACCCCCCCACCCCAAATAAACCAAAAAATATATACCAAGTACAAGGGGTTCTTCCTGAGCAGGTCCATATTTTCTTTTTTAAAACTTTATTTAATGAAAAAATATAATACACAGACAAGTGAATTTATTTCAATGAACATAGCTGGAGAAACTGCAAAGTAATGTACAAATAATTAGTCTGACTTTATGATGTACTTATTGCTAAGCTACAGCAAATGAAAAAGATAACATGAACACGTTGAAACAGTAAAGTAGCTCATATTCCAGTCATTAAATCTTAGCATCGAAAAGCTAGACGTTTCTCTTAAACTACATAAAGTAATTAATCTCCAATATTGCTTTAATATTTTCAGTGCAAATAATATTTCTTTACTCAAATACTAGCTTATAAGCCTAACTTTTTCCCCCCAATATTTTTAATGGATATTTTAATCACCTGACATCCCAGCAAACAGCTAATCATACTTTCTTTGTTGCTAAAGTCGCTCTATAAAGCAGAGATGTCCAAAATGCTTGTTCTTTGTTTGAGTTGGAAAACAGAACTGCAAAACTGCCAGTCACCTTTACAAAAAAAAGGGACAATCCCAGGAATCATACTTTTATCTTCCTATAAGCATCTTCCCACAAGAGGCATCTTACAGTTTTCCCTTCTCCAGATGCTTTGTGAAAAAGAAGGGGGATGGAAATAATTTTTGCAGGCATTGTGATCTAGTGCAGTTCCATGATACCAAGAGAGTGGAAGGTTTCCTGGGCATCCCAAAACTTCCTGTGAACCTCTCTGGCTTTTATCTCCTAATGCAGTGATGGCGAACCTTTTCAGCACTGAGTGCCAAAAAGGGAGTGCTTGCGTGGCCAAGTGGTCTTTCGGGTACTGGCGTGCATGCACGTGCGACAATCAGGGCGACATGGGCACAACAGAACAGGAAGACCAGCTCTTCCGGTTTCCGGCACTGCCACATGCGCAAAGGACAGCTGATCATCGGGTCTGCATGTGCGCCAGAAACCCAGAAGAGGAACAGGCAACACCATACATGCTAGCTTACATGGCTCTGCGTGCCACTTCGGGCACACGTGCCATAGGTTCGCCATCATGGCCCTAATGCCATTAGAGAAGGGGTGTCAAACTGGTGGCCCGTGGCAGGATGCGTCATGTGCAGGCCACGCCCAGTTCCACGAAGAGAAAAAAATGTCATGATACGTCATGTGATGGCAACGTGATGCTATGAGTTTGAGGCCCCTAGAACTGCATTAGAGGCATGCATTAGAGGCACCTAGAACTGTTAGCCAACTTGCTATAATTCGATTAACACGATGTCACTATGAATTAATATGAATTATTAAAAAGGGGGATCATTGTGCCCTTCCCTGCTGCTGTATGTAAGACAAGAAAATGGGGAGATGACATTTGTTAGAAGTGAACTGTTTGGACACCTCAAATGCATTATATATAAGCACCTGCAAAAATATGATTTAGTGAGATAAGCCAATCTAAATAAGTAACATTTTCACTCTAGGAAAACATGTTTCCCAGTGGATTTTCTTTCCCCAATAGTCAAGCCTATCATGCAACTGAAATTACCTCTGAAAAATGTCCACTTGAGGAGTGATACACACCAGTTCATCTCCAGGAGGAATTAAGGGTTGTTGTTTTTTTGGTAAAAAATATGCAATTTCATACTTCCAAGAAAACAGAATAAATGTCAAAATTGGCTTCTTTTTACGATTTTGCAAGGCCTCAATCAATTCACGTGTCTTCTGGATCTCAGGTCTTTAAAAAACCCTCTTAGTTGAACACACACAAGAAAGAATCACATTATTCTGCCGTATTAGCAGCTTGCATTTCTAACAAGAAATATGGGGTACGGATGAGTTAACAATTGCAACAGACACAGTGTTACACATTTCATTTTAATGAAAAGCATTTAATTGTGCTTTGTAAAGCAGTCCTACATTTTTGTATCAAACATCCACCCCCTCTATCTGAAAAGGGCCACTGGAGTATGTGGCTTTCCAACAGACATAGCATTAAAATAGTTAACTATTTTTTCCTCTAAAATTTACATATTGATGTAATTATATGCACTCACAGCAATGTTGTAATTGAACAGGATACAACAAAGCTCAGGATTAGCTCCAATATTCATTCTGTATCTCTAATTACTTTTGAGTGTGGTTCTAAGAGACATAAGTGGCCTTAGAAACAAGGAAGAAAGGGAGAAAGAGAAGGAAGAATAAGAATACTCAGAAATAATTGTTCTGTTTGTTTAGGGCTAATTTACAAAAAAGAAAAAAGAAACAGGAAAAAAAGAATCTCTTCAGTTTAACAATAAATAAGCCTGATGGTTGTTTTTTTTAAAAAAAAGTTCATGCACATTTTAAAGTGAAAACATGCCTGGAAATTATTTACATAGGGCACAATCCAGCAGGATAAGTATTTCACATGCCCAGTCAAATGAATTGGTGCAATTTACCATCACTTTGCACAGCTTTTTAATGGGCCTTGTGCATCAAGCCATGCTAGCATGGTGGAGTTCACACTTGGCTTCTATCTTCCCAAATCCCACAATATCACAGCAGCAGAAAAGTGCGTTTCCCCTCCACTGTTCTTTTGCATTGTCTATTTCCAATTGCAGATTGTTCATTCTAGCTTCTGTGGAATACATCCCTCCATTTCCACAACTTCTGGCCATCCTTCATACTTGTTGGTGTCCTTGTTGTTTTTAATATGCTGCAAAGAGAAAGCCATTTCAATTTAAATGTAAGTATAGTTAGGGTTGCACTGAAACATAAGATTTTTCTAACTTACAAAAAACAGTATTTTTGTTTATGCCCTGCTGCATTTTTCCAAGATGAGAAACATATGAAAAAGAAAAGTTCTACAGTAAAGAACAAAAAGCTGTGTGAAATATAAGAGCTAATAAACAATGCTCTTAGTCTGAATATTAGCATAGAAATTGGTGTAAGAATTTTCTGCTATTGTTTTCAAATAACATATATACAGAACCTACTTATTTGCCTCCTAAGAATCTATAGTGATTGACCACTATTATCATCATAATGCCAGGGGTTGAGGAGAAGCAATTGGAAAACAATATGAAATATTAGAACTTTCAGATTGAAGTTGAATGAAGTTGAGATTGAAAAGAAATCTATTTTTAAACCAATCACGATTGCAGCCCTCGGAGTAATACTTAAAGGACTTCCTTGATATCTGGAAATGTTGAATTTATCAACATTTAATTTACCCAAAACAATCCTGCTTAGAATTTACCTGTGCTCTTAAGTGCTACTTTAATAATTTTAGATCCTTTGTTGGATCCTTTGTTATGACTCAAATTGTTAAATTTCCACTAGTTTTAGACTAACTGTAGATTATCCATACATAATAACAACATCTGCCAGGTTCTTAAGAAGGACTCAATAAATAGATAGAAACACCAAATCCAGTATAAACATCTGGATAAATATGTGCAACTATATTTATAATACAATAATATGTAGCAGTAGAAGCAGAAGCAGATGTAATTTAGCAGCTTCAAACAGGAAAAAATGGCATCAAAGTAACAACAGAAATAGAAATAATTAAGATGCTCAAAGGACAGGGAACAAACGAATATTCAGAGTGAGGGCATTTAGAGTTCATTTTCAAAATTTTCCTGAAACAATTGATATGACCCTAGGAAATTCTGAGCAAGGCACTAAGACTGTTCAGTGATCCAGAATTGAAGGGAGAGTGGTAATTTTGAGTACACATGTACTCATGTACCATCTCACTGCAACTTGATAAAAATTCATTAGATTTAAGCAGAAGCACTCCATACCGTGTTTTCCTAAAAATATGACATGTCCTGAGCCCAATCGGGCTTTTCAGGGCATGGGCTAAAATACCCCCCCCCCAATTAGATCCCCCAGAAACTACTAAAATGCATGTGCAGCCGGTCGGCACCATTTCCTCTAGTTGTCTCCGGAGGGAGGAGAGCACCCTACCTGCCATTAATGTACCTAACAGTAACGGTGATGACTGCGCAAAAAGAGCAGTTGTAGCAAAAAGAGCGCCTGCTGCAAAAAGAGCACCCGCCGTAGCTTGCGCCCCACCTGTCACCCCCCCAAATTGCGCTCCAGCATCTTACCAGATATTGGCAACTACATCACGTCTCTCGGCCAGTTTGTGCAAGGAATGACCTTGCATGGTAAGGAAAAACTTCTCACGAGTGCGAGCAATTAACAACTTCTCAAACTTGTGAGAAATTTTTTCTTTACCGTGCAAGATGTTTCCCTGTACAGACCGGCTGAGAGATGCGACAGAGCTGCCAGTGACCAGTAAGATATGCATCTTGTGGCCTGCCCGATCCCCTGCCCCACCTGCCAACCCCCAAATTGCACCCCAACGTGAGACACGCATCTTACCAGACACTGGTAGCTCCATCACATTCCTTGCGATTGTGTCCAGGGAAACACGCTGTAAAAAAAACTTCCTGTGAGTTCAAAAAGTTTGAACTTGCGAAAAGGTTTTTTTATAACGTGTTTCCCTGGACACAACGGCGAGGAATGTGACAGAACTGGAAAGGTAAGACGCATATCTCACTTCTCGGCCGCCCAACCTGCTCGAAAATAATAAGCCCATTCCCCCCGATAATAAGGCCAAGCCCTTATTATGGGAGTCAATAGAAAATACGACCCTGTCTTATTTTGGGGAAAACATACTTTCTTCTTCAAATCCAAATCAACCCAGACAGTTTTCCTAATTCCAATTAAGTATTTTTGCAGTTACTAAAGTGTATCTTCCAGATTAGCTGAAGTTCTGCTGACCAAAATGAATCAGCAACATTTCCAGGATGCAATGTATGATTTGGCCTCCAAAGACGCTCATCTATGTTGTGTAAACTTTAACATGACAACATACCTGTTCAAAAGGGCTTTTAGTTTTGATTCCTTTTCCACCACAGAAAACCCAATTGTCTCTGAATCCAAGCGTTGTGATGGATGTACTCCCCAAATCTGATATTATTTTCCGTGCCTCTTCATTAAGCCTTCAACAGAATTTTAAGAATTACTATAGAAATGTAATATTATCTAGAATATAATTTACCAAATTGATTCATATAAACACTTTGCTTCATATTTATTGAAATTTTGTCTTCATTGGTACAAATAATATAGACTTTCACACATATGTGCATTATTCAGCAACCTCGGTTGAACAATGACAACCCCCTTTTAAAATGACCACATTCTGGGAAGGACAACATGTCTCCCACTTTAGCTCTTATCTAATTGTAATCTACTAGAAAGCAAATATGACAAATAAGTATTGTATTTCCAACAGACTTACTTAGTGGCACCATCGTCATATGTTGCCATTAATACAATAGTTCCATCTGCAATACTCTTCAGAAATTCAATGAATGGGGCTACATCTACATCAAATGGAAGCACAACAACATTTAATATTTATTAAATTTATACAATACAATACAATACAATACAATAATACAATACAATACAATTGCAGAGTTGGAAGGGACCTTGGAGGTCTTCTAGTCCAACCCCCTGCCTAGGCAGGAAACTCTATACTGTTCCATACAAATGGCTATCCAACATCTTCTTAAAGACTTCCAGTGTTCGGGCATTCACAACTTCTGGAGGCAAGCTGTTCCACTGATTAATTGTTCTAATTGTCAGGAAATTTCTCCTCAGTTCTAAGTTGCTTCTCTCCTTGATTAGTTTCCATCCATTGCTTCTTGTTCTACTCTCAAGTGCCTTGGACAATAGTTTGACTCCCTCTTCTTTGTGGCAACCCCTGAGATATTGGAACACTGCTATCATGTCTCCCCTAGTCCTTCTTTCTATTAAACTAGACATACCCAGTTTCTGCAACCGTTCTTCATATATTTTAGTCTCCAGTCCCCTAATAATCTTTGTTGCTCTTCTCTGCACTCTTTCTAGAGTCTCCACATCTTTTCTACATCGTGGTGACCAAAACTGAATGCAGTATTCCAAGTGTGGCCTTACCAAGGCATTATAAAGTGGTATTAACACTTCACGTGATCTTGATTCTATACAACTGTTCATCTTGCAAAGTGACTAACATGATATCAAACAATCTAACAATAAATGCCAAAGGCAAAAGAGAATATAAATTATATATGGCTGCCAAAAAAGATATGCCACATTTTGATTTACAAGATTTTCATTCAAAACTCACATTTTAGTTCAAAATATCTAACACAAAACCACGTTTTGATTTTTAGAATTACTTTAGCTTTAATAAACTGGATTTAATTAACAAGCATGCTAATGTCTACTTTAAATAAGTGAAGAAGTAAAATAACAGATCAACTATTTTATAAAATAAGCACGTATTTCTGCACTTACCTCCACCCCACATATCAAAGAATTTTGTGTCCACTGCTTCACCTGTTTTGCCTAGCAAAAGGAATAAGGTACAATAATTGCATAAGATATATGCAATAAATCCCTATATATTGTTTATGAAGAAATAATATATGAAGATTTAAAGAACTGTTTTATATTGATGGGTTTATGATTAAAAATAAAAGTCTAGGAACATGTATACTAAAAATCAGAAAAGGGCTAATATGGATTTGTTTGTACAGAACAACAACTGGTATCATTAAAACATGCTGTATTGGTAACTTGTGCCTGGCAATATCTTCCAGCTCTAAGAAAGTGGCTAATACTGAACATGTTGAAGTACGTTTTTCTATCTTTGTATACAGTAATGTTGATAATTAGTTAAAGCAAATATTTATTGGGCGTGCTACCCTTCAGATTCTACAACTGTGCAAATTTGACAAAATAATTTATTCCAAACTTCCAAAGATATTTGGAACCATCTTGGAAATTAGCACTTTGAAAAGCTAATGAAAATGAGAGAGTGGCAGCATTCCCTTTCTAGCATTATTTTAAATTTTTACTGTCACTCCTCTCCCCCACTAGTAGAAGGAAAAATTTGGGCCAGAAGAAGCTTCTCACTTCTTGTCAGTTGATAGCCATTTTATGTTAAACGAATGCCTTAATTTCCATGAGAACCAACAAATCAATTAAACATACCACACCTAATTTTTTTAAAAAAAGATCTAAGTTAAAAAAGCAAGATAAAGATGACTTCTTCTAACCATACAAAGACAACCATAATTTTCTTGACAGAATGTGGCTTGCTATTTTTTTTAGAGATTTTTTTAAATTGTGTTAATCAAGACGCTCCATCCTTAGCTTCCTTTCTGAACCTAGTAATAGGCATTGCTACCCTCTGAAATGTCATTTAATTATTCTACCGTGAACCAATGCCAAGGAAAGCACACCCTTATGTATTAAAAATAAACATGGATTTTTGTGTTATCAATAGAGCACCATCCACAAACAAGATAAATGCACACTAAAATAGGAAGTGGAAAAAAGGGAAATCTGGCAGTGGCAGAAGCAGTCAAGAATGAAATATTATCAATCTGAGCTGCAATAATTGGATTGATTTATACATAAGGAAAATGTGTACTAGCTTAAAGTGGCCCTGTTTCCATTGAAACACTGGGGAAGGGAAGCAGAATAGTGAAACAACCTAAATTTATTAGTCTGAGGCTTACAATCGTTGGCCTGTTTGGGACTAAAGTAATCCCCACCCTTCAGATGACAGTCATGTCTTCTGAACAGATGAGCTGCTTTATGTGGCAGACACAAAGTCCTGGAGTGGCATCACAAAAGAGTAATATCTGGAGTTACTAGTTTTTAGATACCCCCAGATGAGTTTGGGAAGAAGGGAATTGAAAGGAGGGGGGACAAAATATGGAATGGATATGCTACTTTGGCCCTCAACCAATCAATTCTAGCAGAGTAGGAAAAACAAGGCACAAAGTGAGAAGGAAAATGCTCACATTTGAGCATCCTTTGGAAGCCCCTAACTATGCTCCACTGATGAATAAGATAAATAGGTGCAAAGAGGTCATATACAAACACTTACCATTTACTAGGGCTATATTAATGCCCCTCCCCACGTTGTTTTTAACACCACTCATCAAGCTGAAACAAAAGAAATGAAGATAATTACAATAAACTTTTTGTCTTGTTAACTTCTGATTGCACACCTTGGGAGGGGCATGACTCTTGCCAACAAAAAAAACACGCACACACAAGAAATGTAGCCACCCTTCTTAGCTGTTCAGGCTTATTAAGTAAAATCGGCACAAAAATTGTCCCCTGTCTTTACCGCTGTCTTTTTAATTATCGCTAGGCAAGCTTGTAGCATATGAAGAACAGCAGAACAGATTAGCTTTCAGCTTGAATCAAGTCAGTTGAATTACACAATTAGGTCTACTCAGCTATGGAAAGCAAGAAATCATATCTACAGAATTAGACACGGGAGCGTTCCTAGCCCCTATGATAGGAAACATCTTGAAATGTAGCAGCAAGTTTGCCACAAATGAGCTAATTGAACCCATGGTCCTTTGTTCCTAAGAAATTAGAACTGTTTTTACTGTTAGTTATATAATTCCTAACCGAAGAAGCTGATTTGCAAGCTTTATGTCGGGCATTATCCCTGATTATAATTTATGTACAGAAAATAAAAGTATGAAGCGCAAAATATAGCAGTTGTTTAATATCAACAGTGAGCAATAAAAATTCTGATGTGATCTTGGGGGCTTTACATAGGAGTTTATACTACTCTTTGACACTTTGTTGCCTTACTTCTGTGATGAATTACAATTCCCATTATTCCCAGTCACAATGGACATTATAATCCAGACCACAGGGAGAACACTTCATTGGAATGATCAGAATCTCACACACAATGTGAGCTCAGAGAAAAGCATTTGAACTAAGCATTTGCTTAGAAAAGACGCATTTCCAATGGCATTGAAGAAATGTAGAGGATTTACCACAAGAGGGGGACAACACATCACTTTTAGATTCCTTACTCAAATATGGAACAACTATTCCTGAGGAGTCAAAAGTAAAGTTTAGGGCAGTAAAATAGCATTCAATTATTTATCAGAAGAGATTTGGGGTAGTATTACAAGTATTAATATTTCATACAATTCTGGTGGGGTATTTCTTTCACATAGAGAGAGGGGATTTCTCTAATTGTCAGCTTCCATGTGTATGGACTTCAACTCTCAGAATTCTCATCAGAGCTATGTTGGCTGTGGAATTCTGGGATCTGAAGTCCAAACATTGGTTAATGAGATCAGCTGAAGTAGGAGAAAAATGCCATTTTTTGTCTCAGATATTCTTCCACATACAGTATACTTGACTAGGATGGGTTCAAAAGAATTCCTAAGCTGTGAATTTGAGTCTACAGCAGAGAGAATTTCTACTTCAGATATCACTTTAAAAATCAAGATAAGCAGATTGTTTAAAGGCTGTTATCCTGCCTGCACCGGAGGTTTGAAATCACAAGCTTTACTTGATAACTAAGCTTACTGAATTGTGGGCCACAGTGAAAGAACAACTTGGATCCTTTTCCTGATAAAGCAGGAGTTTAAGTGTAAATCGAAACAAAAATCAAAATGAAAGACTTCAATTAGATATGCAAGACAGATTTTTTTCTGCCTATTGAGTCCCCTCCGGGGAAAAGGGCGGCATATAAGTGCAATAAATTCCAATTCCAATAAATTCTATTTCTGAAAACCATTTTTATAGGCCAGGATACTGAAAAAGAAAAACTGCTAACCAAAGATCTTCAGAGGGAGAATAGAGAATCCTTAATTCTTAGTGAATTAAGTCTAGCCTTTCATGGCCAATTGCAAAGGGAGGGGTAAGGCCAGATGATGAAGAAGATATCTTGGGGGCATGCTGCCTTGGAAGCAAATATTCTAATTCTAATTGGGTTTGTTTGGGATATTTATTTATTCATTTTTTTAACGTTTGTATTATGTGTTTTTTTTAATGCTGTACGCCGCCCTGAGTCCTTGGGAGAAGGACGGCATATAAATCCAATAAATCCAATCCAATCCAATCCAAATATTGAATATATATTTTAATTAGGTGAAGCCAATATATTTTGGATTTGGAGGGAAGTGATGAAAACTCTGCCCTTAGGCCATAATGCGAAAGACATTACTGTATTGTTAAAATTATTCTCATATTATCATCCATCACCTTGAATATTTATTGATATACAGCCATTTATTCAACATGATTGTTCTGAAAAATTGCAGAACATTCCCATTCAGAATGTTGATTCTGATAATCTGGATAATCTGTGAGTGGTTTGATAGTTTTCTAGAAACTTTCCTGAACAGAAAATTATTTGTGGTCTTTTAGATCTGACCTGATTCCCTTAAAACATGACCTCTGAAACAACATGACTTCTGAAAACCTGAATTTTCAGAAAATTTACTTCTGGAAACTGCTAGATGACTCTGGAATGGCCATATCAATACGGGTTGAAAAGAAAACCAAAGGTTCTGTAGTTTTCCTGAATATTTTCTCTGCTGTAGAATAGACCAAAAAAACTATCATTAAATCTCTTCTAAGTTCAAGGACATATACATGGGTTACAGTGGTGGGTTCCGGATCCCATTCCAACCGGTGGAAAGGGCCCGGCGGCGTCTACATGTGCCTCCATGAGCCTCCGTGACGCTCCAGCTGCTCAAGGGAACGTCACGCAGGCAATGTACGTGCCATGCGCATGTGCGAAAGCGCCAAAGACTTAAAATACAAATACAATAGCAGAGTTAGAAGGGACCTTGGAGGTCTTCTAGTCCAACTGTCTGCCTAGGTAGGAAACCTTATACCGTTTCAGACAAATGGCTATCCAACATCTTCTTAAAGACTTCCAGAGTGGGCCCTCCGGAGCAGTGTACTGGAATGGTATCCAGTGCTCTGGGCAGGCTCCGGTACGCCGTACCAGGGCGTACCGCCTGCAACCCACCAGAGATGGGTTAGCTCATTTTACATGGGTTAGCTTATTTACACAAAATAATGCTGTGAGAGAATGTCTGCCCTACAAGATAAACTAGATTAAGAAACCAATGCCAACCACTTTTATTATAATAGCTACAGTAACTAAATCTTACAAGTCTGAATGTTTTGAATCCCCTTTCTTTATCTTTGTGTGAACTAGGGAGGGGCTTATCAAGTTGTTTTCTTAGGCGGGTGTCAAACCACTCTTATTTGACTGTTGATTTGCTTAGTAACTTTTCCAGGACACTCCTTCTGCTATCTAAAAAGTAGGCAGTAACAGACACAGTGACATCAAGAAACTATGGACTCATTGGGGATTTGAACATGGATTACTATGGTCATAATCCTTTGCTCTAAACACTACACTATACCACACAGATATTACACCATTTAGCAATAAAATCTAAGTTGTTTCATGGCTATCTGCTATGAAAATGGCCATATCCATTACAACACTATGTCATAGTATGATCCAAGGAGCAGTTCATAATAATAGAAGTAAAATTATGCCAAGCATGTTAAATAGGAAGACTTTAAATTAATTATAATACATCTTGAAAATTTTATAGTTCTCTTATATATTTACCACAGCGGATTATTTGGTGACAGTTTGTGTGACTTCAGCACATAATTAGAAATATTGTACCTATTTTTCTACTGCAAAAATAATTATGATAATCTTTGGTAAAATTTTATGAATCTTTTCAGGATTTCCCCAAACGTCATTTAGTAAGAAAACCTATATTTTATGTTTGCATTACAGAACAATATCCAAGGCTGTTGATGAGATGCAAAGAGAAAATACTGAAAAAATAGAGTTCAAAAAGAAAGCAACAGAATAATTAAGATCACCATAATCAAGCCAATCAAAACTGCAATAGAGTTTATATTAAAAGAAAAAAAGGCCCATAGAGATCTTAGGTTGCAGGCAAGATAGAATGGGGGAAGATGCAGGTATTGATAGTGTAGAGATAGCTATATACGTCTCTAGTTAAAGAAATTGGTTCATACATACATATTGTCTTCTACACATATTTTAGGTCCAACTACATTGGCTGCTCCACTTGCCATTTTGAAAGCAAAATGATTCGCTGGACATGCTTTTGTCGTTCCACATTTATACTTTGGGGGCTTTGTAGCTTTGGGGAAAGAAGGAATAGATTTTAATTTAAGGGATGCAATAAAAATTCAAAATTAAAAAAAGAAACATACAAAAAAAGAAAGATATAATTTCAGACATTGCAAAATAAAGGCAAAGTACATAAAGGTAAAATGTAAGCAAGTTGCATATGCTGTTTGAAACTCAGGAAAAGCATTCCATGCCATAACCATTTGATTCACAGGATATATTCTGCAACAAAATTGTCTACGATTTATTTACTATTACCTTAGAGTATGTACAGGGGCACAATAACCTTATACTTAAACTAGCAGTTATAAAGTTTTATAATGTCAATGCATGCATGCACCTTCATTACAGATCCTAGCTTACACTGAACAGATCGAGATAACCTGGTACTCAATATTATCTGTTGTATTTATTATACTTGTATAATACTTTTGTATATCAAAACCTCTATTAATTTATTATTTATCATCCAAGTGTTTAAACATACTGCTTTAAGATTAATCAGTTTAATTTATGCTGCCTGCCTCTTATTAAAATTTATTACGTATATGCTTTGATTGATTAAAGTCATGATAGACAGTGGATGTAATAGCTATTGGCCAATCTGGTGATAACTACTACATGTAACAAGCAAACTGTTAACTTGGAATGTTAAAGAGGAGTAAATAGTAAATTCATGAATTAACTTAGTCTTATATGGAAGTGAAAGTAGATTTAATTATGAAAGTGCTGAAATGAATGTCACAAAGAATGAATCAGTGTTATGTTAGTTGTTGTGATTCATATGAAAGTAGGAATCCATAAGTTAGGGATAGATGCATGTTTGGTCTAGTGGTTAGGGCACCAGGCTAGAAAGCAAGAGACCATGAGTTCAAGTGCTGTCTTAGCCATGGAAGCCAGTTGTCACTCTCTCTCAGCCCAATTCACCTCACAAAGTTGTTGATGTAGGAAACAGAGGAGGAGGAGGAAGGAGGATTAGATATGTTCGCTGCCTTGATTATTTGTAAAAATAACGAAAGATGGGATAAAAAAATAAAAAAAATGAATACACCTTATGTTCTAATAGATGATAATAAATAATGAACTAGATATGAATTCTTGGATGAACTGTGAAATATTCTGAATCCAGGGAAGCAAATTATTCTGTTACAGTTGTAAGAAAAAGTATGTGAACCCCTTGGGATTACGTGGAGTTTTGCATGAATTGGTCATAAAATGTGCTCTGAACTTCATCTAAGTCACAACAATAGAAAAACACAGTCTGCTGAACATAATACTACACAAACATTAGATGTTGCCATGGTTTAATTGAACATAACATGTAAACATTCACAGTGCAGGGAGGAAAAAGTATGTGAACCGTTGGACTTAATAACTGGTTGACTCTCCTTTGGCAGCAATAACCTCAACCAAACATTTCCTGTAGTTGCAGATCAGATCTGCACAATGACCTGGAATAATTGTGGACCACTCCTCTTCACAAAACTGTTTCAGTCTAGCAATATTCTTGGGATGTCTGGTGTGAATCGCTCTCTTAAGGTCATGCCACAGCATTTTAATCGGGTTGAGGTCAGGACTCTAACTGGGCCACTCCAGAAGGCGCATTCTGTACTGTTGAAGCCCTTTTTTGTTGAATTACTTGTATGCTTTGGATCATTGTCCTGTTGCATCACCCATCCTCTGCAGAGCTTCAGTTGGCAGACAGATGGTCGTACATTTTCCTGCAAAATGTCTTGATAAACCCTGGAATTCATTGTCCCATCAATGACAACAATCCATCCATGCCCTGAGGGCAGCAAAGCAGCCCCAAACCATGATGCTCCCTCCACCATGTTTTACAGTGGGGATGAGGTTTTGATGTTGGGTGTGCTGTGCCTTTTTTTCTCCACACATAGTGTTGTGTGTTTTTCCTAAACAACTCAATTTTGGTTTCATCTGTCCACAGTATATTTTGCCAGTAATGCTGTGGAACATCCAGGTGCTCTTTTGCAAACTTCAAACGTGCTGCAATATTTTTTTGGGACAGCAATAGCTTCCTCCATGGTGTCCTCCCATGTACTCCATTCTTGTTTAATGTTTTCCTTATTGTAGATGTGTCAACAAAAATGTTAGCATGTGCCAGAGATTTCTGTAGGTCTTTAGCTGACACTCTAGGATTCTTCTTTGCCTCATGAAGCATTCTGTGCTGTGCTCTTGCAATCATTTTTACAGGATGACCACGCCTAGGGAGAGTAGCAACAGTGCTAAACTTTCTCCATTTGTAGACAGTCTGTCTTACCATGGACACATGAATATCAAGGCTTTTGGAGATACTTTTGTAACCCTTTTCAGATTTATGCAAGTCAACAATTCCTGATCGTAGGTCTTCTGAGAACTCTTTACTGCGAGGCTCACATCAGACAGTGCTTCTTGAAACCAGTAAACCCAAAACAGGTGTGTATTTTTAAAGGGCATGACAGCTGTCAGCAACACATCCAATATCATCACACTGATTGGAGTCAAGGTTGGCTCACTCCTGGCTCCAATTAGCTCTTGGATAAATCATTAGACTAGGGGCTCACATACTTTTTCCTCCCTGCACTGTGAATGTTTACATGTTATGTTCAATTACAGCATGGCAACATCTAATGTTTGTGTAGTATTATTTTCAGCAGACTGTGTTTATCTATTATTGTGACTTAGATGAAGTTCAGAGCACATTTTATGACCAATTCATGCAAAACTCCACATAATCCCAAGGGGTTCACATACTTTTTCTTGCAACTGTATGTGATATGAACAGATAAGTGGAAATGAGATGCAAGTAGAGGAAATAGTTTTGAGTCAAAATAATGAGAATAGTGACTGTTAGTGAATCACCCTGCCAACAAAAGTGTATATAGGCAAGGCTATGGTTTTCCCAGTTGTAATGTATGGCTTTGAAAATTGGACCATAAGAAAGGCTGAGCGCCAAAGAATTGAGACCTTTGGACTATGCTGCTGGAGAAGACTCCTGCGAGTCCCTTGCAAGGCAATCAATCCAGTCAATCCTAGTGGAGATCAACCCTGACTGCTCTTTAGAAGGTCAGATCCTGAAGATGAAACTCAAATACTTTGGCCACCTAATGAGAAGGACTCACTGAAGAAGAGCCCAATGATGGGATAGATTGAGGGCAAAAGAAGAAAGAACAACAGAGAATGTGGTGGCTGGATGGAGTCACCGAAGCAACAGACGTGATCTTAAATGGACTCTAGAAGATGGGAGAGGACAGGAAGGCCTGGAGAAATGTTGTCCACGGGGGTCGTGATGGGTCAGACAGGACTTTGCAACTAAAAACAACAAAGTGAATCTTCACTAAGAAAGTGATCTATTTCAAATGCATGATATAAGCATAAGCCCATTTGTAAATACATATAGCAAAGGAACAAATTTAGATCTAAAGGCGAGGTTGGTCTGATTGTTTATGATTAAATATTGGGAATATCATCAAAGGCTACACAAGTGATGAATGGTTCTGAATGTGGAAAAGGTTCCTTTTTGTAGTGAGAAGAAAGTATGTGGAAGAAAATAAAACAAGTACAAGTAGCCGTTGTGAAAGTAGAAAGCCTGCAGAAAGAAAATAGAAAGCCTGCAGAAAGAAAACGTGTGAGTCCAGTATGAAAAAGTATTAGAAGATAGATTACTCTCCCCTAGGCTAATGAATGGAGAGAGGAAATGGGAACTGCTTGGAAGGGAGTGAAAAGAAATATGTTACTGATTATTCCCAAAGTGTGTGGAATTAAGCTAAAGGGAAGTATGAAAAGGAGTAGTTAATAGAAAGGCATGAAAAAGACTATGGGTGAGAAAAAGAGGCAACGAGGGGAATAACTGAAGAAAAATGACAATGAGAGAAAGATGTTGTACAATGTGTCCTGAGAGAAAGACAGTTGCAAAGAAAGTAGTCAAAGAAAGCAGTGAATGGTTTAGATTAAAGGAGGCTGAGAAAATGTTGAATAAAAGGAGTTCTGAAGTAGATGAAGAAGTCCAAAACTAGAGCTTCCTGCAAAGTGAACAGAAATAAAAACAGAACTGATGAAATGATTCCAAATGAAGCTTAAGTGACAAAATGCCAGAAGCATTTTAGAGTGTTATTTGGGAATCAGTGACATATCAAAGAATGAAGTTGAAAAGTTTAATGCCTTTCATTAAATGCATTTACCGTATTTATCGGCGTATAACACGCAGTTTTAAAACTAAAATTGCAAGCTTAAACCCTGCCTGCGTGTTATACGCCGGTACTGCGTGTTATACGCCGGGTCCACTGTTCCCTCTAAGGTGGCAAGAAACCCCCGCGCAGAGGTTTCTTTCAAAGCAAACGTGGGGAAGTCCTTTGCAGGCAGCTAGAACTGGCTGCCTGCAAAGGACCTCCCCAAACTTGTTTCAGCGGCAGCTCTCAGCCTGGCGGCAGCGTCACACAAACTGTGGAAGGAGGGGGAGGAGGAGGGAACCAAAGAGAGCTTTTACCGAGTCTGCGCCCCACAGCCAGGACCGTCCTGGCGCCTCCAGCCGCGTTTCTTCCTGCAAAGCCCTTCGGGCAACCCGAGAGTTCCGCTTGACGCCAGAAGGGCTTTGCAGGAAGAAACGCGGCGTTTCTTCCTGCAAAGCCCTTCTGGCGCCAAAAGGAACTCTCGGGTTGCCCGAAGGGCTTTGCGGGGAAGAAACGCGGCTTGAGGCGCAAGGACGGTCCTGGCTGTGGGGCGCAGACTCGGTAAAAGCCTCTCTTTGGTTCCCTCCTCCTCCCCCTCCTCCTCCTCCTCCTTCTTTCTGGAGCCCCTTCCTCAAAGATTTGGTACCAAAGCAATGGCGGTGAGGAAGTTGTGTCTTTTGGATTTTGCACTGTTGTCTTTTCAATGGTTCTCAGACTGGTTGAACCTTTAGCAGCTGGGGTGATATTCTTTACTGTTAAGGTTACAATTGGATGTGTTGGACAAATCTTAAAAGATGAAACTTTTATTAAAACGTTTGACTTAACTAAAAACGTCTTCCTTTTTCTTCTTCTTCTTAAATATGATTTATTTATTTATTTTTACTTCAGAAGTTTGATGACCGTTGTACAAACTAATCCAACCTAAATGTAGAGGAGGAGAAGAAGGGGGGGGATTTAAAAAGAGCAGAGGAAAAAGAAAAGAAAGCATGAAGAAAACATAAAGAAAGGGATGGGAGGGAGGGAAGGAAGGAAGGCACTTTATGTTGAGGAGTTAATGTTATAATTCATGTTCTAATGTTATAAATTTTAATCCAACATTAAGTTCCGAGCTTCCAAGTCATTTATTTTTAATGAAAAAAATTTTTACTCAAATTTTTGTGTTAAAATGGGGGATGCGTGTTATACGCCGGTGCGTGTTATACGCCGATAAATACGGTATTTAATGCATTTATGGATAAATGTGTAAGGAAAGCTGGTGGTGATGATGTAGTTATGAACATATGCATGTTTTGGTATACAGACAATCCTACATTGTTGAATGAGAAGCCAATGATTTGCAATGAATGTTGGCTCAATAAAGTATTATCCGAACAATGGATGTGCATCAACACCAATGCAATTGTATTTGACAGAAGAAATAGAACTGTCAGTAATAACAACACGAAAAACCTAAAGCAAAGCAATTAATCTGTGTATCTTAGTACATTTTAAGATGAGAAAATGCTTTTGGAAAAGTAATGAATATTGTCATCTACAGAATATTTGTTGAAATAATTTTAAAACATTATACTGTATGATCATGCTTGTGTCCACACTGTTGTGTAAAGAGCTGAATATGTCCAGAGAAAAGTAAGTAAGCTGAATGCAATCGGAATGGGACACTTAAAAGAAATTACCTGAATGTGGCCAGACAAGAATTAAGTGTCAAGAATGTATCTTGAATGAATGATTAAAGGGAGTGAATAGTATGAAAGAAACAGAGGTAGTTTAGTCAGACAGAATAAATGTGGAATAAATTGCACAACACATAAATGAAGAATAAGTGAATAGTTAAGAAAACAAGAAAATTGTGGATGAAGTTGATAAGAGCCTCAAAATTACAAAAGATCCACACACACAAAGAATTTAAGGCAATGTGTGAAGACTATATGGTTGAGGTAGAAGCAAGGGTGATTTTGAATAAATAGAAATGTATGAAGAAATAAAGTGACTGTGACTAGTAAAAATTTCCTCCTCCCTCCCACCCATCCCTTATCTCATCTATCTTAATTCATTTGGTTTCCTGTTTTGTAGCACTTTTTGAAGCAAAGCTTCATAGATTCAATCTGAAGGTTCAATCAAAATCTAAGCAGGCTTTCAGACTGAATGGAGATTTGCTCCAATGCTCCAATGCTCCAAATTGTATCAGGAAGCTACAAAGCACTTCACATTTACAAACCTCAGATTTCAGGCTTTTTTTTCCCTGTTTCTGATTTTTTACAGGCTTTACACAATATTCAAAGTTCACTTCCACAGATGGAAAACACTGGAGGGAACATGAGGAGTGCTGTCAACAGCTCTTTGACATGAGTAGTAACCTAATATATTTAATCATCCAATTAAACTCACTGCCTATTAAAACTCTTTTAGAACCTGGGAAGAGTGACATTACTCAAGCTTCATTCATTTATTCAGTTTTCTGTTTTTTAAAGTAGCCAACTAGACACTGGGACTTTACTCGCTCTTATGCTAATTCAATTTTACATTTCTAGGCTGGTTCACCAACACAATAGAAGCTCAACCAGTATGTTGGACTACAGGTTCAAAACTAAACATTCCAATACATATTCTTGGCTCAAACCAGTAAGATCTCTTTGAGAATAAGTCTTAATTTTAAATTCTGCATATAGGTAGTCCTTGACTTAAAACCTTAGTGGAGCTTGCCCATTAATTCATGATGGTAATAAAGAGAGTCACCCACCTGACCAGCCCAATTTTACAACCTTTTGTGGTGATTGTTAAGGGAATGCCATAACCAGAAATGCTGGTTTTTGGCAAAAACATAAAATGAGTTTGAAGGATGTTGCAAACAGCCATAAATGCAGGCAGGTTGTCAAGGGCCCGAAATGTATTCATGTGACTGGGGGGAGGGCAGATGTCAAAACATCGGAACTTGGACATAACTAGGGAAGCCCACCATAACTTCAAACAGTCACTGTAACAGGTTGTAAATTGAGGACTACCTACTGCTCTGGCAGGTTTAGGTCTCCACTAAGAGTGAATAGGTATCAAATAAACACATGCAGAACTGGCCCAAATGGAGAGTTGATAAGACTGAAAACATTTATATTTCCATTGCAGTATGAACTTCGGACTTTCTAAGACTCATGTCAGGACGATCAATCTTTCATGGTTAAGAAGGTGTATGTGTTCATTTAATTCAGTGGTGGGATTATTTAACAACCGGTTCACCCAGGGTCAAGTTGACTGTCGTTGGAGGTGTGGCTCATCCTCCAGCTCTTCCACACATGTGGGATAAGCCTCCCGCGATGGCCAGCATAACCCTGAACAAATCCCAGGTTAAATTACCCCAGGCTACTAAAGTGGATCCTGGGTGGAGTGCTGGATTGGATAAACGGGAAATCGAGTGGCCGGCACAAGGGAAGGAGGAGCAGAAAGAAGAAAGAGGGAAAGTGGCGTTTTCCTTCACTTGCACCAGTCACTCTGTTGCCCGTTTCTCCACTGCAGTGCAGTGCCCAAGATCTACTTTGATAGCCTGGGGGGTGTTGGTAATTTAACAACTGGTTTGCCTGAACCAGTGCAAGCCAGCTGAATCCCACCACTGTTTTAATTCCTTTCCTCCAGTTTTAATGACTCTTGTACAATGAACTAATGATCCCACTTCTATGGATTTAATGATCAACAGTGAAAAATAGGGGATTAAAAAATTAACTCCTTTGACAATTTTCAAACAAAGTGACTTGTTCTAGACCAGACTTCCTCAACCTTTCTGGGTTGGTGGCCTGGAGCGGTGGGGGAGGGAGGGGGAAGAGGGGATGGTTTTGTGGGAGAGGCAGCTGCATGCTCTTGTGCCAACACCCATTGCTCGCGTGAGTGGGGCTGCAAATGCTCACACGAGTGGCCCATGAGCATGTGTGATGCTGATGCAAGTGGGGCCACAAGCATCTGTGATGCTTGCACAAGTGAGGCGCAAGTGCCTGCGATGTTCGTGCAAGTGGGGCAGTGAGCCCTCAAATGAGTGGGGCTGTGTGTGCGTATGCATACTTGTGCACCAGCCAGCCTGTTGTGGCCTGTTGTGGCCTGCGGACAGCTGGCCCCTCCAGCAGCCGAATCAGATGAGGAGGAGGTGTCGGAGTCAGTGTCAGCATCAAGGCAATCTGAGAGCTCCGAGGGGGAAGAGGGAATGGAGCTGTCAGAGAGAGAGACAGAGGCGGAGCCTGGACCGTCCCTTAGCCCTCAGGTGGAGCTTCAACAGCCCCCCATGTCTGGGGGTGGCTGATGAGGAAGAGTATGAAAAAATGGGTCCAGTGTCTGATGCGCAGATGGCAGAGAAGAGCAGTGGAAATCTGTGGGCCGATCTTTGGGACAGAAGAGCCACCACTGTTAGCAAAGCCCCACCCTAGCTCTGGAGGTAGGAGACCGAGGTGAAAAGATGTGGCAGAAAATTATTCATCTCCCTACCAGACAGATTTCTTAGCCTATGGTGAGAGAGAAACTTTTTGCCAGGGCTGCTGACGTTCCTAATAAAGAAATAATTTATTTAACTTCAGAGGGTTTGTCATGTTTGGAAGCTGGGTCAAAACACAGCCATTCATGCTGCAGTTAGGCCGCGGACTGGTAGTGGGCTGCGGCTCACAGGTTGGGGACTCCTGCTCTAGACCAAAGGGAAAATGTCATATTTTCACCAAGTTATTTTCGGTGGCATTAATCTGAAAGTCAGCATCTCCTTGCCTAAGTCTTCACACTCTTCAATCTTTAAAAAAATGAACCCAAATCAAAATAAATACTAAACATTTAGATGAATGAGAGTCATGGGTTTAAAAAAAAATTATCAAAGAATAAGCACTGGAGCTTTCTAAATCTTTAACTGTGTCTCTTGAACTGCTGACTTTTTATTTGTCTCTTACTAGGAAGCTCTTAGACAACCTGAATTCTGAGGAATTTCACAAGTCTTCCCCTTCAAAATTGGCACCAGCCTTGCATAGACATTCTTATTGTACTGGTATCACTAATGGATCTTAATTATGATGCATTAAAATGCATCATAATTATACAATAACAACTGTAGTGGAGAATACTCACTTCGCAATGGTTGGTCCAGTGCTGATCTTGCTAGAAAAATTAACATTGAAATAACATTAGGAAAAGGTTTTTCATAATTATAATTTTTATGGAATTGTATGTCATAATTCCTAACTCGCCAAATTAAGATTTGAAAATTATAGTTTATCATTATATTTGATGATACGGTTACCAACTGTACAGTAACATTTTGGTGCAATTGACTATATCATGCAGCAGCAGAGAAAGTCATTACAGAATATATACTATGAGTAACACACATATATACACTAATTGACTAATTAGTAACATTTTAATAGTAAATCTTTAGTTTAAAAGATCTGTTTGGTGGACTTCAGACACAATGGCCATTTTTTCATTAGTGTTTCCCCCTCATTTAAGAACCTTTCAATGGCCTTTAAACTGGATGGTTTCATTGTTAAATCAAAGCACGATTGCAAATGATGCCATTTACGTCAATTTTGTAAGTACACCAATGTTATAAATTGTATTTCTCCTTCCTTCAAAACATCCATGAAATCAATGATTTAATTCTGTAAATAAATCAGAAGGGAATATTCAAAACAAGCAATACTGACTTTTTTACTCCACATAATTTAAAATTACTATAATTATCTTGACAAATCTTATGACAGAAATGGGATTCTGGACTGAAAGCATAGCCAAAATATATTTTGTCTACAATCCTTAACTGATCTACCTGTGAGTAAGCCTCACTAATAGGATTATGTTTGAAAACACCAGAATATGACTGCATTGTGCTTAAATTATACAACTCTGCGTGAAAATAACTTAAGTAGGTCACTTACCAAAAAGATTTCCTAAACTGGCGTCCATTTTTATTTCAAATACTTGAGATATGACATAAAACATCAGCAAGAACACAGCCACTGCTATTACCAACTTTGCTGCTCCTAATTTAAACAGAGCAAAAGGAAGTTGCTGAACAACTATACAATTGTCTAATATAATAAACTCCCCACTATTACAATTATATTGGGCATATAGCCATGTCCAAATAATGCAATGCAAATGTTTTATGAAACAAATATTTTGATGCAGAACCTCTTGTTAATTTGATTGTAAGCAAATTATAGGACTTTATTTGCATAAATATATAATTTAGAAATTAGAGCAGAGAGAACAGATGTGAAATTTCTTTTTCATTTAACAGAAACAAATTGATTATTCTTGTTCTTATATCATGTGTATATACCAGTAAATATATTTTAAAATGATCACAGGAAAACAAAGGTCCCCGGGTTTTGTTTTTTTTTAAAGGGGGAGGGGATTATAGATGATAATTCTTCATTCTATTTTCTCAGTCATTAAGAAAATTTTTAAAATGTTTGCTTTTTTTTAATGGTCACATTATCTAAAATGGTATACATCTTCATAATTTCAGTAAATGCTACTTTGGTACAGAAGTAACTGCACCATTCATAACCTGGTTCACAAAACATGAACAGACTTCAGGTTCCCATTTTCCCATTTTCCGTCTGTTTCATTTTGTCATTTGTTCACAGATTGTTGTGAGCTCTAATGAAGCAAACTGCAGCTACTACAAATCCATTACTTATTCCATGCATGAGCTAGAAAATCAATTCTATTTTTCAGGCTGCATCCAATTGGCCATCAGTTGTCAAATGAACAGTAACTTCAAAACAGGTAGAAGGGAATATATAATGCCCAAAGCTACTGTTCAATGATTCGGCTATGAAAGAGTAAGATGAAACTTCTGGCTTATCAAACATTTGCCAATATATGTTCACACTTTCCCCATAGGTATGATAAAGGTTCCCCTCACACATATGTGGTAGTCGTTCCTGACTCTAGGGGGCGGTGTTCATCTCCATTTCAAAGCCGAAGAGAAAGCGCTGTCCAAAGATGTCTCAGTGGTCCTGTGGCCACCATGACTAAATGCCGAAGGTGCACAGAACGCTGTTACCTTCCCACCAAAGATGGTTCCTATTTTTCTACTTGCATTTTTACATGCTTTCTAACTGCTAGGTTGGCAGAAGCTGGGACAAGTAACGGGAGCTCACTTCGTTACACAGCACTAAGGATTCAAACCGCCGACCTTTCTGATCGCATCCCTTATTTCCCATAGCAACAAGTTAAAAAAAATACCTTTTACAATTCAAAGTTAAATATTAGACATGCAATTATATTTTCTTGTTTTTCCCCTGAAGATGTCATTGCCCTTAAAAATCTTACAGAGACTCAATAAAAGTGGGATTTTTGTGATGTGATCCCCAAATCCTTGGAAAAGCAGTTGGTAGAAACATGCCTATTCACATGCCCATAATGCTGCCTTCCAATTTAACATAGACATTCTGAATAACTGTATCATAGAGCAGCATAGAAATACTTGTGACCTTGTTTTGTGTAGAAATTCAGGCACCAGGCTAGAATCTGGAAGATTGGGAGTTCCAGTTCTGCCTTTAGGCATAAACCTAACTGGGTGACTAAACAGGGACAAGCTATTTAAGGGTTATTTAAATTTTAAAGCAATTCAAAGACCTTAGAATTATACATTCTAAAATAACAGTAATATGGTAGTTCTGGAGTCATAATTCTATAACAACTATGAATGAATACATCTAAGATTCTCATCATAGCATGTATATAGTTACTTGCATAGTAACCAGGCTGGTCAATGAGGAAGGGTAAAAATGGCTTTATTTTCACTTCAATTAGACTTACATCATCTCACATATATACAGGTAGTCCTCGGCGTACAACCACAATTGAACCCAAAATGTTTGTTGCTAAGAGAAACAGTTACGTGTGTTTTTCCCCACTGTACAACCTTTCTTGCCGTGGTTGTTAAGCGAATCACTGCAGTTATTAAGTTATTAATACGGCTGTTAAGTCAATCTGGCTTCCCCATTGACTTTGCCTATCAAACGTTCGCAAAAAGTGACCAAAAGACCTCAGGACACTGTCATCAATATAAGCCAGTTGACAAAGTGTCTGAATTTTGACCACATGACCATGGGGATTCTGTAACAGTCATAAGTGTGAAAAATGGCCATAAGTCACTTTTTTCATGATGCTGTTACAGTCACTAAACGCACCGTTGTAAGTCGAAGAGGGTGTATTACATGTTTTGTTCTGAATCTAAAAGAAACATCCTGCACTACAGTCGTTCAGCCAAATCATTTTGGGCAGGCTAAGCTTTGGAATAAATGAAAGTCAAAGGTTTTATTTGTTTTAGCCAAAAGAAAATCTGCAGTGATTTGAGAGAGATAAGCAAATCAAAGATAGTGCACCTCTGCTCCCTCACCACTCAGCAGCTCCCAGACCAATATCCAATTGTCCCCATGATCTTCTCTTTCCTCTCCTAAGGCTCCGTTTTCCACTCTTCCCCCACTCTTACCCCCCCTTCCCCAAATACTTTGGTCTGGAAGAACCACGTTTTGCTCCATCTCCAGAACGAAACAGTCTGCTTCATTTTGGATGGCTAAAATGCATGTCTGGGCACAAACTTCCCAAAAGCACCTATTCCTTGTGCAGAACGATTCATGTAACACCTTGTTTCTTTGAGATTTTAATTCAGTCCATAAAAACTTGGGGATTCACTGCAGGACACCCTTCTTTATTCATGTATTCAACATAAGTGTGGAAATTTAAGAAATAAATAGATAGGTAAATAAATAAGAAATAAATAAAGCTAAATAGATATTAATTGCCCTTGCCTAGCAGCCTTCTTTCCTAATACCTTCCCTTCCTTTGCAGTCAAGAGAAAACCTACTGTTTCATCTAGAACAGGAGTGTCAAACTCAAGGCCCGGGGGCTGGATCCGGCCTATGGGGTGCTTAGATGGGGCCCATAGGGCCACCCTAGAAACAGCAAAGGACCAGCCCACAGTGCCTCTGCCAGCAAAAATGGAGTTTGGGAGGGCCATATGCGCCCACCCCCTTGACCTCTATTTTCACTGGCAGAGGATGGCAGGAGGCTGTCACAGCTGAAAATGAAGCTCTAGAGACTCTGGGGAACTGGAAGGAGTCTTAAGCTCTGACTTCTAGTCCTTTCAATGCAGTTCCCTCTGGATTGAATAGGAAAAGCAATGCAGTTCCATTTCTTACTTCCAGATTAGGCTATTTTTAAACTCTAACGTGTCAAACATAAATGTAGTATGAAACCGCAAGATACTTTTAATTTTGTTAAACTTCTGTCAATCATGCATTAGGTGACGTAAATTTCCCAACAATTTTTTGAGTAATCTGTATATGTTAGGCAATAATAATATTTAACTTAAAATTCTTCCTGGCTAGACTTGGTAAGGAAAACAAATTACCATGCCATTACTTAAAATATTTTCCACTGCTAATCATTTTTTTCTGCCTAAGAAATACTAGCATCATAATTGTAAACAATATAGATAGATAGATAGATAGATAGATAGATAGATAGATAGATAGATAGATAGATATAGATAGATAGAAACAGACAGACAGACAGACATTTACACACACACACACATTGTGTGCTTGTGTGTATGTCTGTCCGTAGTCCTGTCAATTATAAGAACTTAAGACCAAAATCATTTCTAATTGCTCTTATATCTAGTTATTGATGCCCTAGAACAGTGATGGCGAACCTATGACACGGGTGTCAGTGCTGACACGCGTAGCCATTTGGGGTGACACGCACAGGATTTCATGCGATTCATCCTCGGCTCCTGCACGGCCGCCGAGGATGAAAGAATCTGTGCTGGAGGAATGGGGGGGGGCGGGACGTTTGATCTCCCCTGCCCACACTCACTTACTGTATCGCCGCCGCCCCTTTCTGAGCGCAGGGGCTGCTGGTAAGGTGTGCGTGCCGTGCGCACACACGTCATCAGCGCGGCGAGGGAGGACCCGCAGGAGAGGAGCGCGGGAACAGTGCGCGCCTCTCTCCAGTCAGGCCGGCACAGAGAGTCTACTCCTGGGACTGTCGGTTACGACCGCACCACAGCAGGGAACAGCGGAGTGCCAACGGGAACTGTGAGCGCCATTAGCAGCAACTATTGGGGTGCCATGGACTTGTAATTGCCCACAATAACTGAGATAAGTGAGGGGGAGGTTGTGTTAGCTTGTTAGGCTAGTTAACCCCTAATTGGCTATCTATAATTCTATCTGCTGTCACTGGCCCACTGATGGAGCACCCAAAAACTAAAAAACAAAGGTTAAGTAAAGGGAGTGGTAGTGGCAGTGGCCGACCCTTTCAAGAGACATGGAGCGAGATGTATGGCATTATAGAAAAAAATGGCAGATCATTTTGCGTTCTATGTACTGAAACGGTAGTAAGCAGAACGTGGAATATAAATAGACATTTTGAAACTAATCATTCCCAGCTCTTGGAAAAAAGTGAGGATGAAAGGAGGGAATACATTTCCAGGAAGCTACACCTTTATAAGAGCCAATCTAACTCCATCCTTAAATTTATGAAAGGCTCTACAAATTTAAACTCTGCAAGTTTGAGCATTGCTCACTCCATAGCTCAGCATGCAAAAGCGCTTAACAAAGAAGTTACTAAGCAGGTATGTTAAATAATTTGTTTTTGGTTTATTAAATACAATTATATATTGCAATTATACATTTTTGTAGTTTAAACTATAAATTGCGCAAAATTATGTTTTTGTCGAAGTGACACACAACGCGAGTTATGCTCGATTTTTTGCCGATTTTTGACACACCACACCAAAAAGGTTGCCCATCACTGCCCTAGAAAATGGTGAAGTGATAGTTAAAACTACATTTAAATTAAATTTGATATGAACCACAATTTAGCTTGAGTTTAAACACAACAAACATTTCTTAAACTAACAAAGCAATCAATCTAAATGGGAGATCATTATCTCAAACTTTAAAGCTTCACTGGAATGTGGATTTCAGATGAATAGAACCAGTAAAACCTCTTTTTCATCATTCATATGGTATAGGTTAGAAATACTCACTGTAACTCAACTGAACTTCTCACTTCCAAAGTTTTTTTTTTAAAGTTATAATTCTTACCTGCTATTCTCATGTTTATCTTCCCTCTGTTGCTGGCACAATTGCATTTAACCAGCTACCTGGAGAATAAGGAAAAACAGCTTTCAATTAGAAGAGTTTAAGCAAGGAGATGCTTTGATTTAATAATTCCACCGAAAAAGCCTGTATTCTCTAAAATGCAATGATAATCTCTGTTCCCAAAATACACAAGAGACACTTCAAGGGTTAACTAGACCTTTCAATTTTGATATGCATTTTCATCCCATAAACATACTTTTTTGTTTTATTTTAGAACATTAAAAACAGAAACTACAGGTAATACTTGACTTACAACTGTTCATTTAGCAAACGTTTGAAGTTACAACAACAATGGAAAAAGTGATTAACAATCAATCCTTGCACTTACAACCGTCACAGCATTCCTAATGTGATCAAAATTATATATATTTATGATGGCTGCAATGTCCTGGAGTCATGTGATCATCATTTGAGACCTTCCCAGCCAGCTACTGACAGACAAATCAATGAGGAAGCTGAATGCATGTAATTCGCTTAACAACTGCAGCAAAAAAGGCTATAAAATTTGGCGCAATTCACTTAATACCTACCTTGCTTAGCAACAGAAACTCTGGCCTTACTAATGGTTGTAAGTTGAGGAATACCTGCACATGATACATAACCTTAAAGATATGACTGAAACCCGTTTAATGTGTCAACACAGCTATGATATTATTTCATTTCTACCTTAGTAGAATCATGAATATGTACTATGTATTTCCCTACATCCCTCAGTTGCAAACTGATGCATATGGTATAAATTAAGAAACAGCAAGTATACTATGTGCATTTGTACACAATCAGTTATAATTTCACTCTGAAAGAATGATAATTATACTGTCCAAGAAATCAAAAAAATGCAAAGTATTGCATAACTAGTTTGCAAACTAAAGCTCTTTAAGCAGCTTTCAGTTCTCAAAAATTTTCCAAAAACAACTGAAGAAATGTCACATGGTATACTTAATATAAAAAAAAAGAAAAGAAAATGGGCACAATATGCCACTGAATGTTCACAAGCTCATTGATTCATTATTTATACAGTGCAATAATTGTTTTATCAGTTAGAAAGAGGAAAAGCTAAATGGTTTCCAGCTAAAGATGGTTTGCAACATTTATGATTATTTCCCAAATCAAGACACAGAAAGTTCAAAATAGAAGATGAAAATTAGAAGACGTTAATATTTATTACTTGGTGCTCCCAACTAAAAGTAAATGATAAAAACTGATAAAAAGGAGAATGGACTGTTGAGAATAAAGAAAAATTAGTGGTGAGAATTATTTTCTTGATACTCAAAGAATGATATGCATTGGGTTAAAAGCCAGAATCCAAGCATTAGAATCCATTCATATACATTTGAAATAGAGCAAACGTCAACATCAAAAAACTCTGAACGAAGTTGGAAAAATTCTTGTCACAAATATATATTATAACCTGGAATCAGCTTTACGTAAACAATTTCTTTGCCAATGAGTACGTGAAGTTTTAACAGTTTTCCTCCTTCCTAATAATTTAGTATTTTTTATTTTAGTTGTCTACATTACTTGGTAATATAACTTCTATAGATTTAATTTCATTTTTTCTTTCCTCTACTTATTATTGTCGCAAATATATTTGGAGAGAGGTGCCTGGAATATGTAATATTGGCTAAATTAAAAATAAGTAAATTATTAGGAATTTTATTCACTAAATTCCACAGCCACTACAACTCTAAATTATCTTATTTATCTAATCTTTTCAAGATATTCATCATATAATCTAATTCAAATATGGAGATTGCCAACATTTAATCTTCAGTTGCATGAAAACCCTTATTAAAAACCTCAATTTTTGAAGTATTTCAAGTATATGAATCAATCTAAGAATACGTAATCAGTAAGTCTGGTAAAATCCACACAGCTGCGGTATTGGCAATCATTTCTTTGTTGGGCTTATATAATCTCTTAAGCAAATATTTATTGTACGTATTTATTATATAATGCAATAATGCGTGAAGCATAATATATCCAATACTTTCTTTTGAACGCTCACGCTGAACATCTTGCTTCAAAAAGCACAGCAGAGGCCTTTAGTACGTTGACCTAACTCCTAAAGCAGTTCTGAAGTGTAAACCACATCTGTAGGTCCACAGGCTCCTCATCCCTGATTGAACCATCTTCCTTTTATCTGAAGGTACCACCAAGACAGCCAAGATGGATGCACACAACACAGCACAATCCCATTCATAATAAACCAGACTTCAGAATGCTACTAGAACATCCTACATGAATGCAGTTAGTCCAACTCTGCATTTTTTTCCCTCCACTGATACTTCCCCAGTGTCTTGGGTTGTTAAAAGATAATTAAAAGAAAAGAAAGAAATATCTTCTTTAAACTGATCATCATTGTGATTTGCAACAATAGACTGGACGGGCAGAATCACTATCAACAATTAAGGACCATTTTATGTGTTCCCTGGCCAGGAAAAAAAATCCAGAATATAACAAAGTTGGAAGGGACCTTGGGGGGAGGGGGTCTTCTAGTCCAACCCCCTGCTCAAACAGGAAACCCTATATCATTTTAGACAATCACTGTCCAATCTCTTCTTTAAAATGTCCAGTGTTGGATCACTCACAATTTATGGAGGTGTTCCACTAATTAATTGTTCTGTCAAGAAATTTCTCCTTAATTCTAGGTTGGTTCCTTAATTAGTTCCAGTGATGTGCGGTGAGGTTGATACTTGGTGAGGCTCAGCAGGGCAGCGGTCGGCCTTGGCGGGGGGGGGGGGATTTGCATCGTGGGAGCAACCAAGCGCCCGGGTCTGCAGCAAAGGCGCTTGGTGGCTCCCGCGATGCAAAGTGCCCCGCTACCCCCCCCCCGCTGTCCCGGCCTGCGTCCACTGCTTCTCCAAGCTCCGCCACTGGAAGTCCCGGATCGCCTCTGGGGGAAGGCTGAGTGAAAAACGGAGCGAAGCTTCTCTGCGGCCTCCCGGCGCTGCCCAGAGGCTCTTGCAGGAGCACGTGTCAGCGGCCGGCGGCCTGGAGCGGCCCCGGCTATGAGACAAGGGAGCACTTAAAGTAGCCGCTGCCGCCACCACCACCCCACCGGGTGAAGGAGGGGGGTAGTGGCGGCGGCGGCAGCGGCTGCTTTAAGTGCTCCCTTGTCTCACAGCCAGGGCCGCTCCAGGCTGCCGGCCGCTGACACGTGCTCCTGCAAGAGCCTCTGGGCAGCGCCGGGAGGCCGCAGAGAAGCTTCGCTCCGCTTCTCACCCAGCCTTCCCCCAGAGGCGATCCGGGACTTCCAGCGGCGGAGCCTGGAGAAGCAGGCCGGGGCAGCAGGCGGCAGCATCGGGGATGGTGGGGCACTTTGCATCGCGGGAGCCGCCAAGCGCCCAGGTCTGCAGCAAAGAGGCAGCCTCCTCCTTCTCGCCCACTCCTCTCTCCTCTGAAGCACGCCCCGCCCAACGTAAGCGTGCTCAAGAAGACACGATTGGCTGCTTCCAAATCAGGAGGTGGGAGAATTAGTGCCACTTTTCCATCTGAACTTCTTTGCCTTTTAACTCTTTATTAACTTTTAGAAGGCGAAAAATTCCTTATGGAAAAGAGGCCCCGAGTTCTCTCGCCTCCTGCTTTGGTTAACACTAAGCAGACACCAAGCCACTGTGAGCTGGAATCTGGTAGCAACTATCTTGGTTTTAATTATTTAAAAATATATATTTAAATTTCTTTCTTTTTCCTGAGGAGACTGGTGAGGCTCCGCCTCCCTTGCTTCTAGTGACTGCACGTCCCTGATTAGTTCCTATCCATTGCTTCTTGTTCTGCCTTAGGTGCTTTGGAAAATAAATTGACCCTCTCTTCTTTGTGGCAGCCTCTTAGTTACTGGAGCATGGCTATCAAAAAAAGAGTGAAGAGAAATGCTGAAAGAGGAGATGTGGCTACATTAAGAAAGTGGACAGTATAGATCAGTGATGGTTAACCTTTTCGGCACCAAGTGCCGAAACTGGAGCGTAAGCGCACACGGGAGTGCTGGAACCCAGAAGAGCAGCTGGCCGCCGTACGCATGCACACTGGACAACTGGTCTCTTCTGGGTTCCCGCGCTCCCATGCGCGCTTGCATTTGTTTCGGCACTTGGTGCCAAAAAGTTTAACCATCACCGATAGTGACAGAACCCAGGAGAGCAGCTGGCGACGGCATACATGCCCACAGAGAGGACTCTATGCACGCATGCCATAGGTTTGCCAACATGGATGTAGATCACATAAGTCAGTGAGTTTATCTCTGATCAGATTTGTTTTATCTGACGCAATAGTGCAAATCCATCCATGAATAACTAACCAATGTAGGTGTTAACAACTCTGTTTTAAAGGGTTCCTAGTGTTACACATAATGTAACAAATTCTTTGAACTGCTGGACTGCAAATATAATAATAAACCTTATAAAGTTGCACGAACAAGTGTCTGACATACGAAATTGGTACATTGATACCAACAGAAACCACACAAGCTCAAGACTTATTCCATCCTGAACCAGATGTAACTGATATTATCCAGGAGTCTTATAAATTATGCTTGACTGTGAAGTGAACATTTGATTAAAGTCAGCATACAAAACAGGATAAGCCACCACTGAACTGAAAATAAAATATTAACAGATCATTTTCTGTATTTTATGAATGGCATAAAAACACAAATATGTACTGGCAATGATAACTGCCATCCTTAAAAGGTATCTGTAGCTACAATATATAAGACAGTGTTTCTCAACCTTGGCGACTTTTAAGTCCTGTGGACTTCAACTCCCAGAATCCCCCAGCCAGCACAGCTGGCTGGGGAATTCTGGGAGTTGAAGTCCACAGGACTTAAAGCCACCAAGATTGAGAAACACTGATATAGGATGTTGAAGTTTAAGGAATACAACACATCAGAAGAACTATAGCGGATATAACAACAGTTACATCATAAGACTTGGCCTTTCCCACAGGAAAAAATGCCTTAATTGCTGGTGCAGGTGGAAGGAAGTATGCAGGCAGTATGTATAGCATGAGCAGCAAAATCCCCCTTAATTGATCAAAACAAGGATGCACAGTGAAGCTTTTGAAGCCCAACAGAGAATTAACTAGTCAGGTTTCAGTTTCGGGAACCATTAGTTTGCACAGGAAATCACAAGTGTGCTTGAAACATTCAGTGACGGATATTCTTTTCAAAATTATACTTGCTAACGATAACTACTTCTTGGTATAATATTTAATGGATCAGTAATAGTGCGCCAGAGAACAATTACCATGGAAATATGACTGAACATATAAACCCTAAGGGTGGAAAGAATGGAAAACGAAACAAAACACAAAGCGCTAAGCCAGGGGTGTCAAACTCAAGGCCCAGGGCCTGAATCCGGCGCCTGGGATGCTTAGATCTGGCCTGTGGGGCTGCCCAGGGAACAACGAAGGACCAGCCCACGGTGCCTCTGCCAGTGAAAATGGAGCTCTTCATTTTTGCAGAAATAGGGTTGCAGGAGCCCGTCATAGCCGGAAACAGAGTTCGGGAGCCCATTTTTGCTGGCAGAGTGCTTGGGCCACCGCAACATGAGTGACGTTCAGCAGGCCACACCCACTTTGGCCACACCCCCGAGGTCAAACATAACCCTGATGTGGCCCTCAATGAAATCGAGTTTGACACCCCTGCTCTAAGCCATAGTTTTCTCGTAAGTTTGAAAGTTCAAACACTACTTGGTTTAGTATAAATCAATTTCTACCACTGATCCATGTCCCATTATTATACAGAACAGCTATGATAAGAGCCACTTCCTCTATTTCACTTGATGACATGAAGTTGTTCTTAAAACATTAGCACATGTTCACTACCACCTATATCTTTTGCACAATCCAACTTAATCTTTCTTTTCTTCCATTCAGTTGTACCTGATTCTCAAGAGACTCGCTGGACAAGTTCAGACAGTTTTCTTGCCAAGGTTTCCAGCTGGCTTTGTGTCTACACAAAATTCCATCCCCCAGTTTCTAGCCTGACGCCTTAACCCCACCACCAAACTGGCTGACTTAACATAACTATTAATATAGAATGGTATGAAGACACCTGTTGAATAAAACCCTATATATAACCTCTATTGTGTTCCAGAGTAACTTCAAGATATGCCAAGAAAGCATCTATACGTAGGGCATTAACATAATTGCAGTCTCCTGTTCATGGTCCCTAACTTCTGGCACTGAGAGACATAACAACTCTAATTATGGTGTAAATGTACAGTCATCACAATTATTACCATCCAACATTAGCTTTCCCTCTCATATTATTATAGACCTGAAATTCTGAAAGACAGAATGAGGTAGAAAGGCAGTTAATATTTATGATTAAATGAAGAGTGAAGCAAAGCATGAATGCTCACAATCTTTCTGTATCCCAGTTTAGATGCAGTTTCTCTAATTCTTCTGAAAAAGGAACGATACACAAATGTGCTGTGTCACAAATGTGCTGTGTCGAACACCCATCTTGAATGCTTTATGGGCCCAAACTGAACTCCTTGAACTCAGAACAGGACCTAACTTTTGAGAGTTTTTTGTACCTCCTCTGGAATCAGTTTCCCCTTGAACAACCACTGGTGCCCGATTTCATGAAGCTGAAAAACCTTCTTTATCCACACTCTACTGCAACACCCAATATAAGGTTTAATTATGATAGTGTTTAGATATTTAACTGATATATAAATGGCTGTACCTTGTTTCTATTATGTTATAATTGTTTGCTTGTACTGAGCGCTTGCCAGTAAATAAAAATATTACTACTACTGCTCGTATATTAAAAGTCGTATAACTAATTATAGAAAAATTGGAGAACCAGGTTCAATTAAAGAAGTATTTAGCCAGAGAATATTTGCATACTGCTGCTTTCTAAACCTTTTTCTGGAAATTTTACAACTGCTAAATCATGTGTAGTATATATATAGCTTACGAAAGTCAATGTGGTGCATGATGTTGATGTAGGAATGGAGACATTCACAGTCTAGTCTTTCCTGAGGCACAGAAGCCAGCTGGGTTACTCCCTCCCTTTCTGCCCTAATTGGTGTCAGGTTCCACAGCAAGGGGCCTGAAAACAGCCCCTCCCCTTCATCTCACATGAGTAGCTTTGGTGTAAGAATTAGAGTAGTATTAAACAAAGCAAACACCAAGACCAACATATACATAACTTGTGATCCTCCAAAAACTGTATGCGTTTTGAGAACATTATATAATGTATATAAAACTGAATTTTACATATTATTTTTATCAGCTGCAAGACAAAAAATGTATGACATACAAAAAACGTATGACACTTCCAATTTTACATGGGAGAAAACCCAAATAACTAAAGACCTACCTACACACACACACACACACATATATTATGTTATTATGATTATCATTTGTGAATACTGTACCAAAAGACACAGGTTATCATCAGTAACTCAGAATGGCCATTTTTCATCTGGCCATTAGGACTTTTGGTACATCTCTAAGAATAAAAAAAATTCTTTTCCATACAATCTGAGAGGAATATGAAATTGCACTCACATTTTATCAATAAATAATTCCCAAAAAATTTCCATCATCAAGCTTCACACATTTAGTTCTTCCAAATACTTGACGGTCTGAATTTTGAAATTAAATGTAATTTTGGAAGTGATGTTTAAAATAAAAAGATCATTGGAAGGAAGAAAGAAAAAAAGGAACAAAGCTCTACAAAAGACTATTGTCACACTATAAATTGGTGGAAGATTGGGTCAATATGATACTTTTGATCTACCAGGATCTGTGGGGGGAAAAAACCTGACAATAAATGGCTTATAGGCAGATATGGCTGTAATATGTCAGTATGTGTTCCTTTGAAGATGAAGCAACATAAGGGTTTAAATCTTCAAATATTCTTAAAATCTTCAGGTATTAAAACTTCCTATTAATCTAATGATTATGGTTTTATTCAGACATAGAAGCAATTCTGAGAATAATCACCACTGGTCAAGCAACATTCTTCAATCTGATGTCTCCCAGGCATTTTAAATTGTATTTCCCCATATCCCTATGCACTGTCTATACTGGTGTTCTTCAACTGAGGAATGCTTCCTTCTCTCTCTACTTCAACTCAAGGTCATGTGCAATCATGCACTAATAAATATTAGAGCAATGAAAAAAATATTTTAAAAAAGCACCTTTTTCAAATAAAACCTTGTAGTCAAGACTTGAATATATCTATCCAAACTGCACGGTGGCTATTGTCAAAAATGTAATGGCAAATGTGGAAAAAAATCTGTATAAACTAAGCAACTGTTCTATGTAACGTATTTCCTTCTACTAGCAAGAAAGGAAATGACATGAAATATTTAAGATTTTACTTGCACCAAACTTCCTCTTTTTTCCAAATATTTTCACATAATCTTCTATCTTAAATGTCGACATTTTAGTGAAAGAAGGAAAATTGTTCAGTTGCTGAAGTGTCAAATGTGAATTTCACAATAGGAATGACAAGAGTACCTACAGAATAAGGAATACAAAGAATCATGGCCATCTGTCTATGGAGATTCTCAGTCATCCAGGTCATGGTTGCCCCAAAGGTGCTTTTTCAAGGGGCAATTGGATTTTCTGGTTTTTCTTTGAAGACGTTTCAATGACCTTTTTCTTTTAACTGTTGGTGGGGTCTCTCTTCAGAGTCATTCACCTTATCCTTGTAGTCATCTGTGTTCAGGATGACTGTGCATCTTCCTTTATCAGCTGGCAAGATGTTGATGTTTGGGTCTCTTCCTAGGGATGTCACTGCTCTCCTTTCTTGAATTGTGAGGTTGGAAGGGGGTGTTTTGGCACCGGTGAGGGCTGCGGATACCTTCATCCTTAATTGTTCTGCTTCTGGTTCTCCCACTTTATTGTTCCCGACGGCTGACTCTGTGGCTGTGAGATCTACAGCTGGTAGCTATTCTGGTGTTACTGCAAAATCCAGTCCTTTGGCCAAAATATTATTTTCTGTTTGGGTAACTCTTTCTCACCCATTGGTCTGTTTTCTGAGATATTTCTCTGTCCATCTGGACCAGTTTTTCTGTTTTGTGTGGTTTTCCTGTCTAAGCTATAGGGTAGAAAATTTGCCTTTTTGTCGTTCTTTGCTCTGTTTGTGCTGTGTTAGTTGTGCCTTCTTTATAAATTCTGTAACCTGTTCCAATACTTCTGTTGGTAGTAGTGATTTCAGCTTTCAATTATCTTTTTCTTGCAACTGCTGGTGGGGTCTCTCTTCAGTGTCTCATATGTAGCAGTGTCCTTCAGAAGATTGTTCACCTTGGCCTTCAGAGATGAAGAAGCTTCTTCGAAGCAAAATGTCTTCAAAGAAAAATCAGAAAAACCAGTTGCCTCTTGAAAAACCATCTTTGGGAGAATCATGGGCATCACATTATACTTTGTAAGAGTTCCAAGACACAAAAAGATTCATGCAAAATACACACTGTAGATTAGTATAAAGATTCCAAATCAATTGTTTTGCAACCAATTGTTTCAGTCACTTAATATTAAGATACATACCGTGTTTCCCTGAAAATAACACATGCCCTGCTAATAAGCCCAATCGGGCTTTTCAGAGCATGTGCCATAATTAGCCCGCCCACGAAAATAAGCCCGCCCCCAACTATTTAAGCACATGTGCAACTGGTCCCCACCATTACCACTGTACCACCTACCGGTACAGCTTGCGGGGCAAAAAGAGGGTTCGCCACAAAAACAGAGACAGGCGAAGCAAAGTGCTTCCACCCCGCCCCCCCGCTCTGCCCTCCATGCAAAAAGAGCCTGCCGCAAAAACAGCGGCAGGCCAGCAATGCGATCACTCCCTACCGCCTGTTCCTTCTTGCGCAAAAAACACTGCCCACCCCAATGGTAAAGGCAGTCTGTCTGGTTCCCTTCCCCGCCATCCCTTTAGCGAGGGGTGGCAGGTGGGGAGGGAGGAGAAGTGAGGTGCGCCTCTTACTTTTCCAGGTCCGTTGTGTTCCTCGCCCTTTTGTCCAGTGAATCCCCTTGTAAAAAAAACCTTGTGAGTTCAACCTAAGAGCCGAGGTGGCGCAGTGGTTAAATGCAGCACTGCAGGCTACTGCTAGATCAGCAGTTCAGCGGTTCAAATCTCACCGGCTCAGGGTTGACTCAGCCTTCCATCCTTCCGAGGTGGGTAAAATGAGGACCCAGATTGTTGGGGGCAATATGCTGACTCTCTGTAAACCGCTTAGAGAGGGCTGAAAGCCCTATGAAGCGGTATATAAGTCTACTGCTATTGCTATTCAACTTGTGAGGTTTTTTTCTACAAGGGTCTTCACTGGATGAAAAAGCCAGGAATGCAATGGACCTGGAAAGGTAAGAGGTGCGCCTCGTGGCCCAATAACGCCCATCTCGCCCCAATGGTAAAGGCAGCCTGCCTGGTTCCCTTCCCCGCCGTCCCTTTAGCGAGGGGTGGCAGGTGGGGGGGAGAAGCAAGATGCGCGTCCTAGCGCTACCAGAGACTGACAGCTTCACTGCGTTCCTCGCCTTTTCGTCCACTGAAGCCCCTTGTAAAAAAAACCTCGCGAGTTGAACTCATGAGGTTTTTTTTACAAGGGGATTCACTGGACGAAAGGGCGAGGAACACAATGGACCTGGAAAAGTAAGAGGCACACCTCACTTCTCCCCCCCCCCCCACCTGCCACTCCTCACTAAAGGGACAGCAGGGAAGGAAACCAGGCAGGCTGCCTTTAGCATTGGGGCAAGATGGGCGGTGTTAGGCCACGAGGTGCGCCTCTTACCTTTCCAGGTTCATCCCGTTCCTCACCATTGAACTCATGAGGGTTTTTTTTTACCAGCGGCTTCCCTGAACACAATGGCGAGGACCATGACGGAGCTGGAAAGGTAAAAGGCGCACCTCGCTTCTCACCTGCCCCAGAAAATAATAAGCTCTCCCCTATAATAAGTCCAAGGCCATATTTCGTGGAGCAAAAGAAAATAAGACCCTGTCTTATTTTCAGGGAAACACCGTATATTACAAAAAATATATGTCAACTGATACCTTATTTGTTATAATTATGTTATTTATTAAAAAGTTGACATTTTCATCAAGCCTGAAACACGAAAAGAGTAGCCCTCTCTTTAAAAAAAAAAACTGTGGGAGCATCTCTGAAAAATTCTTAAATGCTAATGCAATGGCATGGTGCAAAAGATATACCTTTTTCCAAATGCCAAATGTAAATTAAATGCAATTCAAGTAGGCCATGTTATTTTTTTTCTCAGGTGTTGTAATTTGAAAACCGGAGAGGCACAGGAAAAATAGATACAGACCTAAAGAAAACACTAGTTTTTCCTTCACTATATATTACCTACATTAAGTTGAGAGCATCTGAAAGGCCAGAGATGTCATTAGAAAAGTAGAGAGAAATTTAAAAGAAGTATTTTGAAGAAATAAATGATTGGGATGATGAGGGAATTCAGAATAGCAGAGCTCCATAACTTGCAATTATATCCGTTCCATCAGAGCAGATAGGGAAAGTGTGTTCCTTCCCTTAAATAGTGCCATTTTGTGGGTCCTCAGAAGTATGTTTTTTCACTTGCAGTCCCTTCCATCTATCAGAACAGTATCTACAATTCAGATATGTACTTTAGTGAACAGTGTGTTCATTATAGGGGAAGTATTTGTGGGGCAGTTTGCAATGTAGAGAGATGGTGCTGAAAAACAAGATAAAATCACATCACTTCTTTTTGGTGCCACGCACCAAATTTAAAGGGCCACAAAAGAAGGTTATAAAGCTAGAAGTTAGGCCAGGCCATTACCCAATTCCTTCATAACCACGTAAAAAGCCAATTACTCATGGTTTAGGAAACTGTCATCCTTCTAATATGGCCCTATGACCTTAACAGGTCTATAAATTTTACTGGCTGTAAACAAAGTATTAGCGATATATGCAGAATTGGCCAAGAGACCATTTCGTAAAGGAACAGACATCCCCCCCCCCAAATACTGAAACACTTCAAATACCTGGTGGCAGAAGAGAAGAACGGGGCAGGACAAATATAAATGGATGGCACAGCTTAAGAAAATAAAAGAAATAAAACTGTGGAATAAATACCTCCCCAACCTTATGACCTTTAACAAGGTTGAAGTTAAGTGTCAAGCATTCAGTTCCACCTTTTAGGCTGGAGAAATTTCTGCCTGATAGCAAGAGCAGCCACTACTAGTCAGCATTAAGGGTAAAAGTAAGGGTAAAAGCAAAATCTAACTTGTTATAAGGCAGTCTTTATGGTTTTGGGAGTATCGGATACCTCAACAGGAGCTGAAGTCTGGTGAAGGATAAGAAATAGCAAGACAATGATGTGGAAAAGTGAGGTACAGAAGTTACACTGTACACAGGTATAACTTAGCTTACAACCATGTGTTTAGCAACCATTCACAGCTGCAATGGGAGTGGAAAAAGTAACATGGTCAGTCTCACATAACTGCAAACGGCAGTTACTTATGACAGCTCAAGCAGCGCAGAGTCATGTGATCACTATCTGGGAACTTTCTACTAGCGTCCAACAAGAAAAATTGATGGGGGAAGCCAATCCGCTTAATGATTGTATGATTCTCTTAGCAACTGCTATGTTTTGCTTAACAACCATGGCAAGAAAGCTCATAAAATCAGGTGTGACTCACTTAACCACCTTGCTTTAGCAATGCAAAATTCTGTCCCACTTGTGGTTATAAATCAAAAATGATGTGTAATAATATTACATTGGCAGCTAAATATGTTGCATGACCCTTTTAAGCAGTGCTTAAAACAGAAGGGAATTTTTACGATGACACCATTTCATCTTTCTTTAGCTTTACAGGCCTGTGAAGGTCATAAATGAGAGGTCTGGTCAAAAAATTACTTCTTCACAAGGATTACCCATGCAGAGAATTGAAAATTCACTTTCATGAATGAAAGAGCACTGGGATCAAACAGATAATTAGTTCATGCTGATTTCCCTGAGTATGGGAAACAAGGTACATTTTTTAAAAATCCACCCTATCAAGTGCCTGGCCCAAAATAAAAGATAAATGACATTTTACAGGAGAAATGTTAGTGTTCAAAATGGCTAGAAATAGCATCCTTCCTGCTAAAATTCCCAATTTCTCACTCCAGATGCACAAAAGCAAGATGAGGCTACTTCCTGGTGGAGGAAATGCCCTCAGCACATCCTTAAAACACACAACCCTGCATTCCACGCCATGCCTCTTGCTGCAAAACCCTCAAGCGAATGCCCTGAGAAACTTGTCCTTTCCTTCAACTACACTGTTGTACAGTGGAGCATGAAGCAGGCCAGGGACACACGCCGTTAAACACAAGCATGTGCTCCTAGCAGCTGGGAAACATTTGACGTTAGAGTGCCACCCTATTGCAGAGACAGAGAGAAGGGCTGGTTTAAAGGTCAGAGAGTGAAACATGCGACCCAGCCTGGTTTCAAGCCGAGTTATCTAGACTTTTAAGAAGCGATATCGGCTGCCGTTTGTCAGAAACGGTGTTAGGGCAGGAGGTCTCCAAATTTGGCAGCTTTAAGACTGGGGGACTTCAACTTCCAGAATTCCCCAGCCAGCCAAGCTGGCTGGGGAATTCTGGGAGTTGAAGTCCCCCAGTCTTAAAGCTGTCAAGTTTGGAGACTCCTGGTGTAGGGTCTCCTGCTTGAGCGGGGCGGAGGTTGGACTAGATGACCTATAAGGACCCTTCCAACATCTGTTAATCTGTTCAATCACAGGCAGCCTGAGAGATTCACGCTGGTTTTTTCTGAGCCGAGCCATGATGTCCTTCAAGCGGGAGTTTTACTGGAGACCCAGAGAGAGAGGAAGGCAGTGGGGGACTACTCGGGTGGAGGGAAGCGAAGGGGCAGCTAAACGGCGCAGAGTGGGTGGGGTGGGGGGAGAGAGAAAGGCGCTGGTGCAAATCCGTGGAAACGGGGCACAGACGCCCCAAGGCAAGCCAGAGAAGGGGGGGATACAACTGGGGCAAAGAAGGGACGACTGCCGGGGATGGAGAGGCAACGCCAAACGCTTGCAAAGAGGCAGCGAAGGGAAAGAGGACGCGGGAAGGGCTGGAGGCAAAGCTCGCTCGCGCCATCCCATCCGGCGGGGGCGGGAGCCTTACCTGCGATCCCGGGCAGCCCAGCGCAAGCAAGTGCCTCGTCCTCAAGCCTTCTTACCCCCGTTTTTTTCCCCGCCCCGTCCGCGCCTGCGCTTTGGAGACTCCTCCCCCTCCCCAAGACCGAACCCACGTGGCGGTCGAGCAGGAAGCGTCAGAAAAAGGGAAGAAGAAAAAAAATAAAAGAAGCCAAAGGGATCCCGTGTGCTCCCTATGCTGCCGCTGCTGCTGCCGCTGCTCCCCAAGTCTAGGCGGGGAAAGTGCGGCGCCCTCTAGCGTTGGAGGACCGGGCTGAGTTCGAGGAGGAGGAGAAAGAGGGCCTGTAATTTTTTGTGGAGGGCGGGGGGGGGGGGCGTGTAGCGCGTGCTTTTGCAGCTTGTGAAGTATTGCGAAGGGGTGGAGTGTGGTAGGGAAGCTTGTGTGTGCTGGAGGCTGGGTTGATAAGCAGGCCTGAGTGAGAACTCTGGACCTGAGGTTGCCAACTAACTGGGCGAGGTATTCCGTCCCAACGATTGGGAATTTGCCACGCGTAAGCAGCTGGCTTTCGTGTGCTTAACCCAGAGGTCTTCAAACTTGGCAACTTTTAAGACTTGTGGACTTCAGGTTTGGGGGACCCCTGGTTAACCATTCACCTCGCCCTAAAGTGCAAACACACCGTTCAGGAGCGAAGGCTTCCATAATGTTGCTTGGTGATGATATTACCGTTAGGTACATATTTGCAGAGGCTGAATATTGCTGGAGCTCTGTTTCCATGGACTTCCAATGGAAAAGAATATCTGTAGTTTGGAGTTAGCTCTCTGGTACTTGCTTGCTTGCTTGCAGATGGTTCATTACCTGACTAGGTAGGTTGTCAGTACTATGTCCCAAATATCAGGAAGCAAAGACTTGGACTGATGAGGTTACCTATCATAGTTGGCTGGCAAAAGGCCTTGCAAGCAAACAACCAAGTTCGGAGAGCAGCAAGGGGGCCATAGTTCAGCCACGTGTTGACTTGTTCAGTGGAGCTTTCACAATATGCCAAATCAGTAGCCTTGTGCAGAATGAACTCAATTATTCACAAGTGAGATGGTAGACCTCAATTGCCTCTGTGGGGTGGTGGTGGAAGGGGTTATTTTATCCAAAGATTCATTTAGTCAAGTGGAGGAGAAACATGGACATCTAATAGAATCTGAAAGACATTACCAACCTTTTCCTACAAAAGTAAGTGCTGGATTTTGTAAGCTGCTAAGAATCCACTGGAGTGGGTGGCTATATTAAATTTAATAAAATAAAATAATCACGCATAACAGTATTAGCAAAGCTAATTTTAAAAAATCTAGCCGATTAAATATTATTTTGATAGATTTTATGGGAGTAAGGAAAAGAATCAAAGCTTTCTGCTTAATGTACAGAACCAACAAAATAATTTTAAAGCGTGTATTTCTAGCAATTAGAGTAGCTGTGTTAAAATGTGTGGCTACTTAACTCGGTGAAGTGTGTTCTGTTTTGACTTAAAAGCAGAGTAGAAGAACTTAACCTTGCCTCCATAAAGAGTAGCATAGCTCTTCCTTTTTCCAATATCGCCTTCTGTTTCATCCTGCCTTCATACTAAATAAATGGAAGGGACGTGACTTAATGTTTAAAAATCCTGGAATGATACAAGACAATATGTCAGTTAAGTTATTTGGAATAGCACAGAACTTTCTTTGTGCTATATCAACTAGCTTTGCCTCCCCCCCCCCCCCCTGACTTGTTCGCCGCCCTGAGTCCCTCCTGGAGAAGGGCGGCATACAAATAAACCAAATACAATACAATACAATACAATACAATACAATAAAAATACCTACATTTTTTTTTCATAGTACAGAACAAAACCCTGTATCGAATCTATTCTCAATGTAAACAGAATTGGAACACTGGAAATGGTAACACTAACAGCCAATTTTAGAATTGTAGATAATTCTTAAACTACAACTTACTTCAAAAATTGTGTACAAAAATAAATGTGCATAATTTGTAAAAAAAAACAAACTGGTTTATTAAAAGCCAAAATAGAGTTTTTTAAATGATTTTATTCAAGTTTTATTATTTTATTTTCTTACAATTTTGAAAACACTGTGTCATACTCATATAATCTGAGTAAGGTGCGCCTTCAAGCATCAGCATATTTCTTCATGCTCAAACATTCTCTCATTTACTCTTGATTCAATGTCTATGGAGATTCTCAGTCATCAGGTTATGGTTGTCCCAGAGGCGCTTTTTTTAGAGGCAACTGGACTTTCTGGTTTATCAGCTCTGAAAAAGCTTCTTGGATGAGAAGCAAAACATCTTCAAAGAAAAACCAGAAAGTCCAGTTGCCTCTTGAAAAAAGCACCTTTGTTACTTCTGATTAAGCACCCATGCGTTACCTTTTTCCTTCCCTAGTTTTCTTAAGGGTGTTCGTGGAATAAAAAATATGCTTCTTTTTCAATGCATGAAACGTGTTGTACAAATTTTGTCCACCCATTCTGGAAATTGCAGTTCAGTGGAAACAAAGGCCAGAAAATTGTTACTGCTCTACAGTTTGAACAATACCAAATCTGCAGGAATCCCAGGAAGGTCTGTAGTAAAAGTGGTATTCAGCACGTTTTGACCAGTTTTTGGAGAACCGGTGGCGAAAATTTTGAGTAGTTCAGAGAACAGATAAACACTACCTCGGACTGGCCCCACCCCCATCTATTCTCTGCCTCCTGAGCCCCAGCTGATCAGGAGGGAATGGGGATTTTGCAGTAACCTTCCCCTGCCATGCCCACCAAGCCACTCTCACCAAGCCATGCCATGCCCACCAAGCCACGCCCACAGAACTGGTAGTAAAATTTTTGAATCACACCACTAGTCTGAAGGGTATAATTCACAAAGTCACTCTGATGGCTGTTACAGTGCATCACTTGGTTTTGTGTGTGTTGTGGTGCACATAACAACCAGGCAGAGCTTCAATCATATCATTGCAGTCACTTTTTTTTTTACTTTTTGGATCATGCTGTAGACACCCCTCCAGACTCCTAGGAGGACTCTTTATGATGTGCAACCTTGAGGAATATAAGGAAAAGCTGCTGCCAGGACAATAGTTAAGTAAAATAAACTTGAATCTGCGACTGAACTATAATTTTGGAAAAATCTTGGAAAAGACCCTATTTCTCACAAAGAGAAGGGGGAGGGGGAAGAGCATGGAGACTTGCACGATTTAATATACAATAAAGATCTAGGGACACAGTGGCTCAGTGGCTAAGACACTAAGCTTGTCGATCAGAAAGTTTGGCAGCGGTTCAAATCCCTAGCGCCACCTAATGGAGTGAGTTCCCATTATTTGTCCCAGCTTCTGCCAACCTATTAGTTCAAAAGCACGTAAAAACGCAAGTAGAAAATAGGGACCACTTTGGTGGAAAGGTAGCAGCGTTCTGTGTGCCTTCACTGTTTAATCATGCCAGCCACATGGCCATGGAGATGTCTTCGGACAGTGCTGGCTCTTTGGCTTAGAAACGGAGACGAGAACCACCACCTAGAGTCAGGAATGACTAGCACATATGTGCGAGGCGAACCTTTACCTTTAAAGACCTAGTAACAGAAAAGTAATGATTTAGTCTACTTTGAAGGGCTGAAATTTTTACATGGCAAACAGGACAAACCTGTTGGATATCAATGTTCTGCCCTTGCTCAGCTGCTGCCACCAATATTCCAGTGCAACATATGTGCATATATAATAATGTCTACTGTCTGAGCATTGAATTTCTCATTGCACCATCTCCCCACAATCTTGCAGTCCCATCCCTTTCTCCCATTATTTTTCCTTTCTGGCTGAAATAAACAGAAACCGGGGCTCAATGCTTGGAATCCCTAGTATTGACTCTGCAAGAGTTTTCTTATGCATCTGAAAACTGTTTACTCTGAAGTATTTGTGGATACAATTTACAACAGACCATTAAAGAAATGTCGCCACTTGACAACTTCTGCATTCTGTTCGGAATACCAGTGCTCCGAGCCTGGGAGCAATTTGAATATCTGTTCCTTCTCTGCCTCCTCCTAAAATATGTTGGCATGTGAAACTCTTAAGTAAGTATTGCGGAATATTTGTGTAATGGGAATATACAAATTATTGCTTGTCGGTATATAAATTGTAGGTGCCAGCCAGCATTTTGTAAGAATGAGTCTTGTAAAGTCAGCGTATTATATTTCTCTGAAAATTGCAGACTTAACATGGTTGAACTCAAGTATCAAAGAAATAGAGGTGACTGGGTAAATTTGACAGAGAGAAAAATTTAATTATTAAAACAATTAACTTGTTCCTGTAAATAGGGTCCTAATCATTAGTTATATACAATATTTAATCCTCAATCTGAGAAACAGCCCAAAAAAGGATACCTGGTACTATTCTTTGTAAAACTGTCGGAAACTTTAAACAAAACTCCAAACAATGTTGTCCTGCTGGTTGAGGAATTCTGGGAGTGGAGTCCACATGTTTTCAACTTGCCAAGGCTGAGAAACAAATGTAGAAACAAAATGTATTTGAAACCTCACAAACATAAGGAAGATGGAATCATTAGCCAAAGAATTATGCTTCAGATCTGGTTGATGCCACAAGAGATTCAGATGTTGGAAGTGATGCCATGTTCTCGTAATCTTTAAATCGGGGTTGTTAGACTTTTGGCTATATAGATATTGTGGGATTATAGACATAATTCCTGAGCAGTCCTTGGTGAGTGGATGAGATCTGAAGTCTAATAGATTTTCTATAATAAAATACAATTTATTATTGTATTTTGGAGGCAGCCCACAAAATAGAGATGCACAAAACACTTTAAGCAACTAAAACTCAGCTACAGTACAACACATTTGGTGTCAGACCACAAAACCTGTCCAGGTAAGCTCAGTTTAGATTGTTCCATAATGGAGACTATGCGGGGGTACAAGCAAATCTCCAAGGGGAGGGGGCTTGTGTCTACCAGGAGAAATGTTACACCAGCTGAAGCTTCTGGATGGTCTTTAGAGGAAACTCCATTTCAAGATTAAGTGACATGCAGTTAAAAGAAGCATGAACTTCCAAATATTTAATAATATTGGAAAACAATATTAATAAAAAGTAATGGGCCTAATTTAGCCATTAGAATTGGGTATCGGTGTTGAGGACAAATATACTTTCATTGGTCTTAAGAAAGTTTTCTAAATGCTCTATTCTGCCATCCTTGTCTTCCAGTAATGTGATTGATGACAAAACTTGTATTATATAACACTATCATATGATTGTTATTAGAAGATAGCTATGTTTGGCCAACACATTACTGCTTGCTTTGCTTAACGTTATGAAAATGTGATGAAAAGGCATTAGATGTAGTTTGCAACGTGTCTACAATCTCAGGGTGATGTCATGGACCCTGGAATCATAGCATAACAAATGCTTTATTTACAAAATAAAGAACAAAAACATAGGTGGGGAAAGACATGAAATAAAAAAAAATATTTAGGCAACATCAGACTGGAAAAGATGGCAGACCACACTTAAACGGAAAAGCAGAATTGTAAAGGATGAAGAATGATCTGATTTCAGAATGTGTTCCTGAAAAAGGACAGTTAGGATATTATTTTAAGGCAGTGTTTCTCAACCTTGGCAACTTGAAGATGTCCAGACTTCAACTCCCTTCAACTTCTGGGAGTTGAAGTCCGGACATCTTCAAGTTGCCAAGGTTGAGAAACACTGTTTTAAGGAATGGAGGGCATTTCCAAAGGGTATATTGTTGTCAGGCCTTCTATAATATTGAGTCTTTATTTTAATTAGCTTGGCCTCCCATGTATGAAACTGAGAGCTATGTAGGTTCAAGCAAGGTCAGAAGCAAACAACTTGAAATCAGATGGATAATCCATTGAAGATTGTTCATCCCATCCAGAAATATGAGGCATTCAATCAGTTGCCTCAAATGGGCAAGAAAAAGAGGTACAATAGCACACAGACTTTACAGCCCTCTCTAAGCAGTTTACAGAGTTAGCTTATTGCCCCCAGTCATCTGGGTCTTCATTTTACCAACTTCAGAGGGATGGAAGGCTGAGCCCACCTTGAACCGGTGAGGATCGAACTGCTGGCAGTCGACAGAATTAGCCTGCAATACTTCATTTTAACTACTGCACCACCTAACCCTGAACCTTGATTTTTACTATAAATACACATTGCCCTTATGCTTAGTAGTCACTAGAATTATTAATGGCTTTCCTAGTTCTTGCAATGAGAGGGTCAGTTTGGTGAACAGATCGTCCTTGACATATGACCACAATTGAGCCCAAAATTTCTGTTGCTAAGTGAGACATTTATCAAATGAGTTTTGTCCCATTTTATTGTCTTTCCTGCCATAGTTTTAAGTGTATCACTGCAGTTGTTAAGTTAGCAACACGGTTGTTACTTATTGAAGTCAGAAGGTTACAAAACGTGATCACATAACCAGGGACACTGCAACTGTCATAAATATGAGCCATTTGCCAAGCATCTGAATTTTCATCACCTGACTATGGGGAGGCTGCAGCCATCATAAGTGTAAACAAAACAGTCGTAAGTCACTTTTTCAGTGCCATTGTAACTTTGAATGCCCACTAAATGAACAGTTGTAAGTCGAGGCCTACCTATACTGTACTGGTTAAGGCGCTTTCCTTGAAACCGTGAGTCTGTGATCTCTAGACCTGTCTTGCGTTCAGATCCAGCTTGGTGATCATAGGCCAATCGTCCTCTCCCAGCCCTAAGTAGTAGACATTGGCAAAACACTTTGTCCATTTTCTTTGGCAAGTCATTGCTAAGAAACTACAGGAACCAGTCCAGACAATTGCCAGCAATCAAAAATTGATTGAAAGGTATGTGCATTTTTGTACACACACACACACACACACACACACACTTTTTAAAATATCCTTATGAAACTTAGAATGCAGTACTGCTGGCTGCCTGCAATTTAGCATTCTTCCATCCTTCTTCCAGTGCGACCTGCACTGGCTGCCCATTGGTCTCCGGACTTGCTTCAAGGTGCTAGTTATTACTTATAAAGCCCTACATGGCATTGGACCTGGTACCTGAGAGACCGTCTCCTGCCAATTACCTCCCAGAGACCAATTCGATTGCACAGGCTTGGCCTTCTCTGGGTTCCATCTGCCAGCCAATGCCGGCTGGTGACTCCCCGGGGGAGAGCCTTTTCTGTTGCTGCTCCGGCCCTCTGGAACGAGCTCCCCGTGGAGATCCGGACCCTTACTACCCTCCCGGCCTTCCGTAAAGCTACTAAGTCCTGGCTGCTCCGGCAGGCTGGGGGCTGTTAAAGCCCCCAGCCCCGTTTTAACTGTGACTGTTGTGGATTTTAAAATTGTTTGTATTGCCTTATTTATTCCCTCCCCTGTTTATTGTGAGCCGCCGGGAATCCTTCGGAAATGGGCGGCATACAAAACCAATAAACCTAACCTAACTTAAACCTAACCTTCAGAGGCCAGTCAAATGAGGACCCAGATTGTTGAGGGCAATATGCTGACTTTGTAGCCCCTTTAGAGAGGACTGTAAAGCAGCGTGAAGCAGAATATAAGTCTAAATGCTATTGTTATATAGTCCATCTAACTTCATTAAAAAAAATATGAAATCACAGGAGGAGGATTTTTTTTATGAGAAGAATGAAAGAATGAAGAGAAAGACCAAAAAAAAAAAAAAAAGCTTTACACACAAAAGCCAAATAGATAATTGTTTTTAACTGTTAATAGTCTTGATAATACAAAATAGAAGCAGGCTTTGCCACTGTGCTCCTGGTTTATTTTTTAAAAGAATACAGGGGCCAAACATTTCATTCATATAATAACTTAATAGCGATGCTGCTATTTCAAATCAGCACTCGAATTAATTCCCTTCCCTGTATTTAATTAGCGCGAACAGAACTGACCTAAATTGGAAAGTTTAATTACTAGTTTCAAAGCACACACTATGAAGACTCATGACAACAAGAAGCAGGTGTAAGATGAGGCGTTTTTTTTTTTTTCTTTCCACTCTCACTGTCGGAAGTCAGTAATGGATTGTGGCGGTTTGAAAAATATCCTCCTCTGCCCCCTTGTGACTAACAAAGAAACCACCGTTTTTATTGAGATTAGTTTTTTTAATTTATTCATTTGGCTGCCCAGCTTTAGCATTCAGATAAAATGCGGTGTGTAAGATTTCCGCCACATGGAGCTTTCAGGGGAGTAAATGCACGTGTGCTGCGATGGAACTAGGCTTATCTTTCTCAATTTCTGCTTCTATCCTCTAAATCAGTGTTTCTCAACCTTGGCGACTTTAAGTCCTGTGGACTTCAACTCCCAGAACCCCCCAGCCAGCTGGCTGGGGGATTCTGGGAGTTCAAGCCCACAGGACTTAAAGTCGCCAAGGTTGAGAAACACTGCTCTAAATCAACAATTTTCAATATTGTGTCTCACGAATCACTTTGAGTACACCCATCGTTGCCCTATCTTCACCCGAAAGATTTTTTTTTGCTAAATCTTTCACAAAACTCCCATAGGATGCAGTTTTTCTCCCTCACAACCCATAGCTAGGATCAACTCGATTTCTGGAAGTACAGTTCCCTCCCCTGATAGAAACCTGCTACTTCCACAGCTTTTGTTACCCGTGACGGCAATGATTAGGTGTCTGGTCATATAGCTATGATGGTGAAGCTATGACACGCATGCCAGACATGGCATGCGGAGCACTTTCTGTGGGCACGCACACCAACTGCTGTTCTGGTTTCCGGCGTGCACCTGCGCACCGCCCAGCTGGTCTTGCGCGCGCCAAAGCACTGGAAACCCAAAGACCAGGTGGCCAGCATGTTCATGCGCGCTGGCCAGATGGCTTTTGGGTTTCTGGTGTACATGCTTGCATATGCACACACATGTTTGGACCGAAACGTTTTGCCATCCCTGTCATATAGGGATCAGTGATGAGTGCATCATATGGTCACTTTCCAGGTTCGCACAGCCAACAGTGAGTGATGGGAGGCAAATGATTCTGCCGACTACATACCATGTTCAGCAGTGGCTGAAGGAAGAAGATTCTCCCACATCAACTAGCAGCGCACTCCATAATCTGTCGCATCCTGTGACATACCGACTGGTGGTCATCAGAACCAGGAGGTATGTGTTGTGTCATTCCATATCCCAAATTTCTGCACACCCAGTCAACCGGTTAGATGCTGGGAGCAGAGCTGCCAAGGTAAGGAAGTCCTGCTTTAACCAATGCTGGCTTCTTGAATGACCTCCCTGACAACCAGTGGTGGGTTGCAGGCGGTATGCCCCGGTACGGGCGTACCGGTGCCTGCCCGGAGCACTGGATACTGTTCCGGTACAGTGCTCCGGAGGGACCACCCGCTCGCCTGCGCTCCTTACCTGTCTTTAAACTCTTTGGCACTTCTGTGCATGCGAACTGCACATACAGTTCCTGCGCAATGGTCTGCTGAGCAGCTGTAGCGTCACAGAGGCTCGCGGTGGTGTCACTGGACGGTAAGACGCATGCACGCGCTGTGTGTGCACATGCGCTGTGCGTGTTCATGTGAAGGATGCCGGGCCCCGTTGCAACCGTACCGGATCCAGAACCCACCACTGCTGACAATTCACCTTAAGGCTCAATTGCAACCCTTGATCTCTGGAGGAAGACTGGCAAGAAGAACAGCCCACTCTTTTACGGGGACTCCACCCCTATGGAACGGGTGCTTCAGGTGAACCACAAGTAGGTAAGGGCTACTTTGTTAAGCAGGAGAAGAAAGTCCCCACAGATCTAATGCTAACAAATGAATAAGCCCACCATTCTAGCCATCTGTCAAAACTCCAGCCCCATCCCATATCATTGAGACTAAATATTGGATGTTTGCTCAAAGCTGGCAAAAAAAACAAAAAACACTTACCAATTACTGCACTTTAATTTCATCTCCCCTAAGTAATTCTGATATCATTGGTCTTGCCTGATAAGTGAAAGCAGAGTTTAAGGATGGGTACGGAGCAAATACATGCTGCCATATTTGTCCTTTTCACTTGATTGGTGGAAGCCATGTTGGACTAGATTTCTGAATTTGTCCTCAATAAAAACCCCTGGCTTTTCTCTTTTGATAGACATAAAAAAGCCACCTTTTCCCAAAAGGATATCTATAAGGTAAAGGTTCCCCTCGAACATATGTGCTAGTCGTTCCCGACTCTAGGGGGCAGTGCTTATCTCCGTTTCAAAGCCGAAGAGCCACTGCTGTCCAAAGATGTCTCCATGGTCTTGTGGCCGGCATGACTAAATGCTGAAGGCACACAGAACACTGTTACCTTCCCACCCAAGGTGGTCTCTATTTTTCTACTTGCATTTTACATGCTTTCGAACTGCTAGGTTAGCAGAAGCTGGGACAAGAAACGGGAGCTCACTCCATTACATGGCGCTAGGGATTTGAACCACTGAACTGCCGACCTTTCTGATAGACAAGCTCAGTGTCTTAGCCAGTGAGCCACCGCATCCTGTTTATATCTATATTAGGACATAAAAAGTTGGAAGGTAGGTTTCAAGATATTAATCACTCATTGAAGATCTCCAATGAAAGAGAACTCTTGGTGGCAGCCTGTTCCATCACTGGGTGACACTCATAAAGACAATCTCCTCACAATCTATCTTGTAATTTTAATCCATTGGTTTTGGTCCTACTCTCTGAGGCAACAGAGAATGTCTTCTCCTTTTTCTGTGTGACAACCCTCCAGATGTTTGAAAATTACACTCATATCTTGTCTTAGTCGTCTCTTAACTAAGCTGAACCTATCCAGATCCTCTATTTTCCTATAAGGATTTGTTTTCCAGATTCTTCTCCAATACTGGACACAGTATTTCAAGTGGGATTGATCAAGCCAGAATCTCTTCTACCTGAATCAATTATCCATGCATGAGTCTAGAGAAGAGAACAACTATTGTTGAGTTTGAATATTTAGAGTCTTGCTGACCGGGATACAACTTATGGAAGACAACATACAGTAATCCCTGCAACATCATATAACGTCACCCCTGCACATAGTTTCCCCCATTTCTTTCAGGAGGGAATTACCCATCACCATGGATTGACTCTACTTTCTCAAGGTGGTTCTCAATTTCTTTCATCTACAAGGACCCAGTTGTGTTTCACAGCATTCACATGGTTTGCTCAGTGCCCCCTGTAAAGGTTCACAAGCACCACTGGCACTCTGTGGTTCTTGCTTCTTTAGCTCTGAGGTGTCCACATGTTTGTCTCTGCCGCAGATAATTTATCGTGTTCTCATCACTTTTCTAACCTTTGTGAAGAGGATTTAGCTGTTGCATCCAAAATCTTCTTTTATTATTATTATTATTATTATTATTATTATTATTATTATTATTATCTTACCTGATGTGTTGGATTCTTGATTCTTCTCCTAATAAGATCTCAGAAGCTTAGTACTAGGTTTTGGCTATCCCTATAATTGATATCTTATAAATAAATCTTGCAAAAACATTTCTTCTCTATTATAAAACTTGATTGACTAATCATCTCTCAGTCTATATCCCTGCAATCAGGGATGCTCAAATGCATGTACAAAAAATGCTTCAACATCCTGCAATTCAAAGAAGTGGAATATGTACAGGTAGTCCTTAAGGCATGACCATAATCGAGCCTGCCCATCACAGTGGTAGCCTTATGATGGTTGTAAAGCAGATATGTCATGTAACCCAGGGGTCTCCAACCTTGTCAACTTTAAGCCTGGTGGACTTCAACTCCCAGAATTCCCCAGCCAGCTGGGGAATTCTGGGAGTTGAAGTCCACCAGGCTTAAAGTTGACAAGGTTGGAGACCCCTGACGTAACCAACCCAATTTTATTTTTATTTTTTTACAGTGATCATTAAAAAAATCATCATGGTCATTAAGCAAATCTGCAACCATTAAGCAAACACCATGGTCATTAAGAGAGCCAGTGGTTTGCTATGCATGCAGTTTTGCAGAAAACCAGAAGTAAATGCTGGGTTTTTTTGCAAAACCATTGTAAAATGTGATCGTGTGATTATGCAGAGAGACATAAAGGTGACCCAGTTGATGAAACCCAAAATGTGATCACCTGATCAGGCTGACTATCGGAACATCAAATCTCACTCATAAAAAGGTGCGTTGAAGCTTCAAATAGTCGCTAAGCGACCAATTGAAGACTAACCATCATTAAAAGCCATTCATATCCGGATCTGTGCACAATTGTTTTTCCAGTCTTCCTTGAACCATTCCAGAATAAGCTGCATCTTTGGAGACTAGATCAGGGCAAGATTTTTTTATAATTGACTTAGCTGCCATGCATTAAAACAAAACAAAACAAAACAAATTGTTCAATTTATAACAAATTTGGCTGTATGGGATTTTTAAAATAAAAAGGTCATTTTAAATAGCTAATTAACAGGTTTAAAGGTAGCTTTAATATTTTATATTTTAAACAGTACTGCTAGCTTGAGTGTCAGAATGTACTGTGACCGGGGACTATCATTTTTAATGGATTTTCTAACTAAAATGAGGAAGGGCTGTGTTACAGACCATATTAAAGCTTGGAAATTAACTCTGCAAAATCTTTCACACGGTTTTCTTGATGCGCTCTATTCTTCTCCTGTAGTAATGTGTAAGGAGTTGTGCGCTTACAGCCAGGTTACTTACTAGTGCCAACTAGCTTATCCTTGGCTAGAAGAATAAATCATTTAGTGGGCAGAGGTTTTCATTAAAATAAAAATCCATCTTGGAAATCCTGTATTATATGGCAGGTGTTTGTCTGAATTCTGAAGTCCAGAGCATTTTAGTTTCTTCATGTTGTGTTACTTTGTCAATTTTGTGGTTGTTATTATCCTAAAGTTTCAGAGCACAAATTTCAGCACACTTTTCAAAAGCTGGCCTGGTCATCCCTGGTCACAAGAAAAATATTCCCTTGTGGAACTGTCTTCAGTTGGTCTGCATCAATTCTCTAGCCACAGAACTGCTCATCTAAGAGAGATCAATAAAGCCTTTGAATCAGAGGTGGTATTGAGCCAGTTCTGACAGGTTCTGGAGAACCGGTAGCGGAAATTTTGAGTATTTCCGAGAACTGGCAAATAGGCTGGCCCCACCCCTGTTGTTTCCCAGTCTCCTAGCTGATCTCCTTTTGTTGCCCTGAACAGGAGAACAGAGCTGGAAAGCAGGTTAATGGAATGGGGAGGGAATGGGGATTTTGCAGTATCCTTCCCCTGCCATGCCCACAAAGTCACACCATGCCCACAAAGCCACGCCCACAGAACTGGTAGTAAAATTTTTTGATCCCACCACTGAATTCTCTCCGCCCCTGCAAAAGACAAAAAGGAAGATAACAGCAGTGAAGAATATTGTGGGAAGTTTTTCCAAGCAGTCATTCATAAGGTAGATTACAGTAACATTGACATGACTATTAACTTTAATGAGCAATTAAACCAACATTAATAATAATAGGATATTTGGTGCAGAGCTCTTCTTTCTTAATTGTAAAATGCTCCTGGGAGTTAGCTGCTCACATATACTTGCAAAGTAATCAGGACATTCAGGAAAGGAGAATTTCTACATGGAAAGCAGAGAACTCCAGAGTGTTTCCAGTCAGAGGTCACTTATTTCGATAATTTAAAATTTCAAGGACACTCAGCATGTATGTAGAGGACCAATGGCAACATAGGGAAAGCAAACATAGAATACAGCCTACAATAAAACAGGAAGGGAGGGCAGAGGAAGGAGAGGGGGGGCAGGTCAAAATTTAATTACAATGCTGCCTCTCCCTGAAGTGCTTAAACAGAAAGCTTTACAAATACTCCTCGACTTATGACTTCAATTGATCCCAAAATTTCCATTGCTAACCAAAACAGTTGTTAAGTGAGTTTTACAACTTTCTTGCCACCGTTGTTAAGGGATTCACTGCAGTTGCTAAATGGATCATTCAGTGTTTAAGCAAATCTGGTTTCCCTTGTTGATTTTGCTTGTTGGAAGCTGTCTGGGGAGGTTTTCAAATGGTGATCACACCATGGGATGGTGCAACTCTCATAAATACATGCCAGTTTCCCAGCTTCTGAATTTTGATCCTATCACCCTGGGGATGCTGTGATGGTTGTGTTGGAAGTCAAAACTCACCCCTCCCCTAGAAAATGAAATATTTTAGGAAATATTTTAAAAAGGCAGAATATTTTCCCTAAAAAGAGAAGTAGAAACTCAGCCACCCCCACCTTTGTGAATGGGCCATTAAGGCCTGAGCCAGTCTATTCTAAATAACAAAGATGTACCCCTTTCAAGCAGAGCCATTTCATTTCCACCAAGTTTCAACCAAACCTAGCACACAGACAATCTACAAAGCTAGCTATGACCTCTGATGGCAACAGGGGTTAGTTCCTGCTAGTTCTAACCTCTTCTATAGAAGAGGTTCCACAAATCTACAGTGCCGTTTAGAACTGGTTCCAACTCCTTTCCCCCACCTGTCCGCACATCATCAAGATGAAGAGCAAGAGGAGAAATTCTGGGAGTTGAAGTCCACAAGTCTTAAAGCTGTCAAGTTTGAACACCCCTGGGGTTTTTTTTCTAAAGGGTTAGGGATGCAAGGGTCTTGTAACTTGACAGCTTTAAGACTTGCACACTTCAGTGCCAGAGTTCCTTAGCCAACATGTCTGGAGGAGGAATTCTGGGAGTTGAAGTCCACAAATCTTAAAGCTGTCAAGTTTGAACACTACTGGGATTTTTTCCCCTAAAGGGTTAGGGGTGCAAGGATCTTGTAACTTGACAGCTTTAAGACTTGCGTGCTTCAAATGCCAGAGTTTCTGAGCCAACATTTTGGTTGCTAAGCAAGAGTGTTGTTAAGTGAGTTTCACCACATTTTACAAGTTGGCCACTCCCACCCGGTCACATGGCTGGCAAGCCACTCCCACCCAATCACATGGCCGGCAAGCCACTCCCACAAAGCAGGCCACACCTACAGAAGAGGTTCTAAAAATTTTTGAAACTCACCACTGGACGGCAGCCAATCAGGATACTCTTCCTGTGCCCCAGGAAATTCAAAGCCCAGGAGAGGGTATAAAACTAGGGGACTCTCAGCATCTCTTCCTTTTATTTTTTCCTTCACCCAACATCTTGAAGTATGTAATCCCTTTTCTGCTCAGGAACTCAAGCCATGGGATCCTGTTCCTCATTAAACCATCTTTCCAAAGAGCCTCCACGTTTCCAGTGTCTTTTTCACCACTTAGAACTGAACCCAGGTAGACATTTCTTCCAACAGTTGTAAGCGTGAAAACTGGTCATAAATCAAGGTTTTTTCAGTGCCATTGTAACTTTGAATGGTCAAGCACTACATGTATTTCTTCAGAATATGTGTCACCCAAAATGAGTTTAAATCAGCATTATTTTTTAATCATGAAGATACTGTATGCATGCATGTATGCATGCATGTATGTATATGTAAAGGGGAAAGAGAAGCACCTGAGTTATTAATTCAAACCTCCCCCCCCCCAAAAAAAAAAGGAAAGGGAAAAGGAAAATTAAAAGAATTAGAATTTATGCCCTCTAGTGGAGATTACAAAAAAGAGCATTAAGAGTCTTCTATTTAGCTTGGAGAGGATGCATGAATCATTAGAACTGAGATAACTGGAGAGAGGCTTGAAATGCAAAGAAGCCCTGAAGCTAAGCCTGGTCTTAGTGACTGCCTCATATAATTTGTTTGGCAGTGTTATAAAAGTGGCCCACCTCCCCCAAACTGCTTTCTTTGCTTTCCCACCAGCGGGGATTTTTCTTAGGTTTGAAAATGTTTTATGTGAAATAACTTGGCTACATAGGTTTAGGAAAGCAAGAATGCACACACCACTTAACAATAATGTAGAAATAGATGTATAGACTGTTAAGGAAAACAGTTGTGGTTGCTTTTGCTGACCAAGATTTGTAGTCTTATATATTTTTCTCTTTCTCTTTATATATGTATGTATATATGTGATGTGTTTTTACCTTTTTTCCTTAGTAGATACTTTCACAAGGCTTTTAAATATTCATATGCAGAATTTTAAAATGCCAGATATAGCACCAAACACTATAAATCTAAATTTTCACTGGTAATGTTTCTACTGCAAAGCAATTCACTCATGTCTGATTAAACAGAAAATAACACATAAAAGATGTTTGCGCACTAGGCAGTAATTTAACCTTTGGGAAATTTCTGCTGAGGGCTGAAAGTGAAGTATTTGATCTGGGCGATTTATGAATGACAACAAGCTTCAGGGCAATGATCTAAAGCAGAAGAGGAAGCCTGAATATAATTATATTCCCAAAAATATTTATGGTGAATATATTAAAGTGAGTTTCATTTTAGGCTTTCCCTTCTGTGTGATACTTTTTTCAATTTGTGTGTTTTGGTGCATTTCAAAATTGTATTTTACATATGTTTGGATACGGCTACTTAAACGGGGAATCAAAAGGAATGATTTAATATCAGCTATGCTGCCATCTCTGATACAGAAGTCCACATGGGATTATATGTAATTAATTTAAAAGGCGATTACAGTACATCTGACAAAGAGGAGGATTTTATCAGAAATTGCAGCTTATAGGGACATATTTCTGTAATAAAAACAATAAACCTTGCTTTAGTGAAGGAAATAAAGCATCACTTTGTGAAACTGTTTGAAATATGAGAATATCAGTAATAGATTAGGGGAGGTTTTTTGTCTCATCAACTGTAAATTGAAATTTTTGTCACTTAAAACCTGCATAAAACTAGTATTAACATACAACACGATTAAGAGATGTGTAAATAATAAAGGCTTTTAAACCTCTTTCTTGGGAATATCAGTGGTACAACTGTCTCCCCAAAAAGGAACATTCATAAAGTTATTCCCTTCAGGCAATGAAAAGGATTTAGAGATTCTCCGTAATTCTAGTGATCGTGAGCTATTTATAGACTGATTCACTGGTGCTGGATTTCACTACTGAAATTAAAATCTAGAGCTGAAAGATGACTGCTTGTTGAGTCACCCTTCATTTATGTCTTTTATGTGGCTCAAATACCATAAACCTTTCTATAATAATGAAATGTATATGCTTCCTGCAGATTCATGCCCTGCCTAAATAAAGCAGGTTTACTAATTTAGATCTAGTCTCATAAGAATTTGGAAGGCTGAAGTTCAGTGGAATGAAGCCAATTCCATACTCCATGCTTTATTCCAGACTCTCTGTCCAATTTACTGGCCAACATTAAATTGATTGTTGAAAAGAGTATTTTGTTTAGCATAGGTTAATTATAAGGTAGCATACAGAATAGGAATCCACTCTACCAAGGTATGCAGCCACAGCTTTTTATTACTGGTATCCAAAGACAAAACAAGAAATAATTATTCATATTTTCCCATTTTTTTAAGGTTAAGATTTAAATAATCTTTTTTAAAAAAAGATTACAGATTCTTGACAGAAGAGGGCCACCACAAAATCCAAGGTGTCATTTTTGGCAGCTCCTCCAGTGGAAATTATAGCGTATGTGGCCAATATATGGAAGGAAGTCACTTCTTCACATGCAAAATTAAGTCATCTTGGTCTCATTAATGAATTAGAGATAGTCCAATTTTATGAGATGTGTTACTATTGATAGTGCAAATTTAAACATTGCATTTTTAAAAAACTAGCCGCTGAAGCTTCCCATCATTTTTCAAAGCTGTCTCCATCTGAAACACATTTTTTGGTGTTTGATTCCAAAGTACAAAGATAAACTTTGTGCAAGTGAGTTTCTGTTAAACACAAAATTAAAATTAAACCCTTTCATTCTTGCATGAACTGAAAATGAATCTTCATAATTGTCCCCAAGGTTTCTAACTTCTAGAACAAAGGGGGCAGTTGAAATACATAGTGGATTCCTGGAAAGCATTAACCCTGTTTATGGGTTAGTAAGTCTGGACCAAGCATATGTCAACAGTTCAAAGATATTGGTGAAAATGGGGAGACATTAGCTTTCATATGAGCTAAGATATTCATTCACTCTCAATATAATTTCTACCTCAGAGAACCCTGGACTGCAGCCAGTGTTCTTCAATCTTGGCAAGTTTAAGGTGTGTGTGGACTTCCACTACATGGATTCAGGGAATTGAAGTCTACACATCTTAAATTTGCTGAGACTGAGAAACACTCCTCTAGGTGGCTCAGATAAGAATATTGTCTGCATTATAAATATGGTCAGTAACACAACAAACATGACTGAATACAGCAGGACAATCACCCCAGGCCCCAAAGTCCTGTCATAATTGTCTTCATAGCCTTCCCAAACTCTAAAAGTCCAAAGCCATCCAGACTTCAGGAACATTCCAAAGTATAGAGAAAACAAACAACACCTTCCTCTGCTCTCTAAGCCCCACGTCTTCTCCTGTTGCATCAGTCTTAAAAGGCCCCAAGCCACACTCTCCGCCTGCTAATTTAGTAATATTGGGGTCCCAGAAGGATACCCCCATCCTCAATCTTAGACCTTTCAGGAATAGGTCCATTCCATCAAGAGGCAGGATTGGAGCTGATAGAGCATATTGATGAACAAAAAGTAACTCCAATTTGCTTCAGACCCTAAATGTCTCCAGATATTCAGTCAAGACACTGATAGAATCTCTGGTAAGGTCCTGCGAAGTGAAGTACAATTGAGTATCATTGGAATAGTATTGTATCCTGAACAAACACCTTCATATAAATGTTAAAAGAAACAAAGATGAGACCAAAGCCATGGTCAGTGTTATGGAAGGTTGCCATCAGATTTAAGAATGAGAGGAGGAGGCACTACGCCATCTGAATCTGGACAAAGATTAATCACAGGAGCAGCTAATGCCATCCCCATGTCATATCTGTGTCTGGAATCGGGCTGATCATAGCGTAGTTAATCTATTTCCTGTAAGTGTACCACCATCTTAGTAAATTCCCTCAGAAAGGAATATCATCAGGGCAGTTTTTGTCAAGAATAGCTAGATTAAGATGGATTTCTGAAGGGATGGGCATGTCACAGCCTCCTTCAAGACTGCCAGAAGCATCCCCCCCCTCACCCCGCCCCCCGGGAGCATGGATCTAGTTTATCTGGTGGAGCATGAAAAAGCCAACAACTAAGAAGGCACCTTATTTATTTAATCAGAATCCACAGGTCCATACATCACAAAGTATGCTGCCTATGACAAGGCTAGAGTGAATTGGACAGACTTTACTGGCAATATGCTGGGGAAACAGGTTAAAATGATTAATTGGGAGGCTTAATTGCTGCCCCCTTCCTTATGCCCCATTGATGAAATAAGGGTGAAGAAGATGGTCACAAATAAAGCATGTCACCTCCCTTCACTATGGTGTATGGCTCAAATTTGAGGTTGTCTTCACACTCAAGTCAGGTTCATCTCCCATCATTGGTTCTCTAGGCCCTATTTCTGTCACTCTCTCTCTTAAAGCTATTTGTTAAATGATAGAGCCACCAGGATTGGCCAAGAGAGAGCAGCTTCCCAGGAGCAATCACATTCAATGCCTGTGTCACTTCCTCTTTCTAGTAGACCTGTTTGTAAGATCATTGGACACCACCTACATCCAAGAATCTTCGAAAATCCATCCAAGGCAGCGAGCCACCTAAATCAGCCTGTTCACTCCTGGAGATCCTAAGTGGCACTTAATTTTATCTGGAAGACCAAAAGAGACATAATCATTAACTCTTAAATGCAACACAGGAGAAAGTAGACAATATGGAGAATTCTTGATCATCTTTCCTAATGTAAATATCCTAATGTCTCATCAAGGAGGTGTTTTTAAAATGCTGATAAATATTGTTTTGTTGCCAAATTGTATTCCTTTAGGAAAGCAAGATTCTCTTCTCTGATTAACATGCTGTATCTTGTTATCTTACTAATGTGTTATGAACTGTGAACATTGCAAAGGGGATTGAAAGTAATTAAGCACATTTACAAAGGGAAAGAAAGAACATTTAAAATAAGGAATCTTGGAATGCTTCTATCAGTAACTTTTATATCCTATTCTCAGCACAGAATTATTTACCCTAATAACATGCTTCAGTTGAGATGGAAAACACTAATGTTGAACAGTCAGTTGTATAATGGTAGTCAGATCAGGAAATTGACTCTGTTGGGAGAACAGGAGTAAATTGTATTGAGATGTAGATATACTAACAGGATCCTGCTTTTCTTCCCTGTCTTATACCTGAGGAAGTCAGGTAGGAATCAACCTGAGCAACTTTTTAATACTATCTCCCTTCCCAGGACTCAAAGGTTACAGGTTGTTTAATCTTGGGATATACCACCATTTTTTTCCTTCTTTTGAAAATCTGGGCTTAACATATTAGAGCAACTTAGATGGGCCAATCATCTCCTGAGAAGAAAGAAAAATAAAAATGTAAAAGAAAAATCAGTCTCATCTTATATAAAGGTAAAGGTTCTCCTCGCACATATGTGCTAGTTGTTCCCGACTGTAGGGTGTGGTGCTTATCTCTGTTGCAAAGCCAAAGAGCCAGCGCTGTCTGAAGACATCTCCGTGGTCATGTGACTAAATGTCAAAAACGCATGGAATGCTTTTACCTTCCCACCAAAGGCACTTCCTATTTTTCCCCCTGCATTTTAACGTGCTTTCATACTGCTAGGTTGGCAGAAGTTGGGACAAGTAACAGGAGCTCACTCCATTGCGCGGCGCTAGGGATTCAAACCACCGAACTGCCGACCTTTCTGATCAACAAGCTCAGCATCTTAGCCACTGACCCACAATGTCCTTTCATCTTATATACTTCTCAATAAAGAAATATCTTTTCAGCATTGTATAGTTGGACCTGTTTTAGCCAGAGACGATCAAATGAATAGCCTCTGTACAGGATCAGGATTTCCACACAGTCCTCATATCTCGCTATATACCAGCTGTTTGGAGCTATGTTCATCATCAGCCCTTCTACAAGTAGGTCATGAAGCAACTAGAGAATGTTTTGTGTGATTTTCCAAGCATAAGAATTAACAGGCCCAAATTTAATTTAATTTAGCTTTAATTTCTTGGGGGGCAGTCTCTTTTATAACAATAAGATTTCCTCACCAGATGGACACACTTTCTCTTTCTGCTTTCCTCCCATTCTGGAGCTGTCCCAACCCAGCTTTTGGCTGCGCTTCTGTTGCCGGTAAGAAGAGATTTTCTTGGATCAATCAGGGACTTTGCGGTGTTCCTGAGATCAGCAAGATGTACTCTTCCCTGTCACTTCAGGACAGTTTAGGTCCAAAAGGACCGTCCAGCGGCAAAAGTATTGACTGTGATCTTGGAGCTCCGAGATCGCACGTCGTATCATTGCGATGTGAGCTCCTCTCTGCCAAATTACATTTGAAAACAGAAGAAAATTAGTGATGAAATTAAGCTACATTGGACAGTGTGTTATCTTTTTTAAAATTTTCTTTTATGGATGGAATTTTTGCAAATATTTCCTATTTTTTAAAGTGAACAGATTAGTTTTTCTTCTTGTACTTCTTTTTTTACCTATGGATTAAAAAAAATCTTTATTTTTATAATACTGGTTTGGATGGGGTTTTTTTCTCTTTTGTTTCACTTAAGAACTTTGTTTCTTTTAAGCCTGGAATATAAGGAAGACATAAAAGAATACAAAGAGGGTTGTAATATCAGAGGGAGAGGAAGTAACACTGCCACTGGAGGCTTGAGTCCTGGAAACATTGCCCTTTCTTTTTTCGCTTTGATCATTTTGACTTTGCACTTCAAGGTTCTTCAGTTTGTTTATAGAGAGTGATAAGGAGAAAAGCATGGGTTGTTGATACAGGTGCTCTTTGGGAGCTTCATTGGCAGCTGGAGAGAAGTGAAAACAAAGCCTTGTTTTGAAAGATTATAAATGAACTTGCATCAAACCTAATAAAAAGTTTTGAATGCTAGAGTGCCAGTGTTTACCAGTTGGAAGAATAGCACAACATCAAAAAGAAACCTTAACATTGCAAAAGATTATGTTTGAAATTCAAAAATTATTAGAAGTAACAGAGAAAATTGAGAAGAGATTGGAAAACATAGATTGTAAAACAGTAAAATTTGATGGAAAAATTGAAGATGTTCATCAAATGGAAAAACTGGAGGTTAGAGTCCTAAAAACTGAAGGGAAAAATGAACAAAGAGACAAGATAATTGTTGATACCAACAGTGAACTGAGCGTGGTTGGAAATGGAAAGAGTGGAATATGGAAAGGGGAGATAGATGGACAGGAGCTCTATCCCAGATTTCAAGGTATAGAAGAAGAAAAAAAAAGAAAAATTGATGGATCTAAGGAGATAAATTTTCTCAGAAGCACTATTGATAACCAAAGATAAGCTGATTAAAGACGTAGATGGAGGGTTTTGAGATTATATAAGATATGCTACAAGCAGCAAGATGCAAAGAGAAGTCCATACAAATCTTATTAAGGAGACAACCAGAAGACTAATCCCACAAATGGCAAAAGACATAAGACTGCACTATTACTGGAAAGACACAGGTTGATATATGAAAGCTTATAATAAAAAATAGTCAAATTTAGTTAAATTTAGAGCATTGTATAAAAAATGAAGTGATAATGGATATAGTTAGATAAATAATTAATAATGATAATAATGTATACATATGTATTGGTTTGATAAGAGGAAATATGATATAAATTGCAAATGGTGACTACGAAAGGAAGTTTAGAAATTATGTTATGTATGAAAGCTTATAATAAAAAATTAAGTCAAATTTCGTTAAAAATAATGTATATATATGTACTGGTTTGATAAAAGGAAATTGGATATAAATTGTAAAAATTAACTAAGAAAGGAGGTCTAGAAACTTTGTTCTTAAATATAATCATTTTTTTATTTAGAACATGTCATAAAGATGTAACGTTACCGGATGATAATGGAAACAGTTGATGGAATGCCATTATGTGGTTTTTCTTAAAATTTTGGAATATTATATATAAAAGGACATAAAAACAATTATAGTCAAATGAAGGTTGAGGTATGATGATAGTAATATATATATATAAATATATTTGATTTAAAACATATAACTTGATATGAATTGTAGGTGATGACTGTGGGAGGGATGCACGGAAGTTTTTTGTAACTAATTGAGACACTTTGTACAATTTGTAATGGAAGATGGTTTTGTGGTGTTTTTTGTCTTTTGTTTGTCTGTGTTTATTCAAAAATAAAAAATTCTTTAAAAAAAAAGAATTAACAAGCCCAGACTGTATGCATTTCATGGAGTTCAGCAGACTATAATGAAATAATTTGATCAGGCAGCTAATGCACAGATTGCTTCCTTAACAACATTTGAGGAAGAATGACAGGAAGGATGAGAAACAGTTCTGCATGGGTTTACCAGAGGCAAAATCTAAAAATCGCTTTCAGCTTCTGAAAGGCGGATATTTTAATGTTTAATGAAGAAGCCAAATAAAAGCCAGGATTTGATATCTTTGAACTCTGATGTTGGAATCTTGAGAGTATAACAGATAACCTACTAAACAAACAAACAAATGGGTCATCAAAAAAAATCAACTCAGAGTTCTCACTTGAGCCACAAATGACCAGGTTCATATTTTAGACACATTTTGTGGAACTTTCTAGAGAACGCTCTAATGCCCCGGAAATGATAGAAAAAGAGAGAATAAAAGACGACCACCAGCAACCTAGATGGATTCAGTTAGACATGTGATGTGAGTACAATTGGAAAACCTGAAGAGCAGTTTAGGGATAAATCATTGTGGAGAAAACTCAGGTGCTTGCTAAGAATCAACAGGGACTTGATGACATGTGATCAGTCAAAAAGAGAGCAATGTTTAATTGCCATGTCCTTCAATAACAGAAAGAAGTCTGTGTGACAGAGTGACTACTATCATGGTTAAAGTCAATATTAAATAGCCTTCAGATGATAATTGTTTTTATGGTCCACAGATTAGACAACCCTAACTCTGTACATGGCTAAACCTTATATTTTTTAATTTTTATTTCATTTTATTTCCCTGGCTATGAAAAGACAACGTGAAACTCCTAAATTTTGATTTATAAATTTCCAAAGAGAAGGAGTTGAGTTGAATGTAGAAAATAGCTGCCACCCCCGGCTTAACATGTAACTTCAAAGCAAAGACTAAAAAAGCTAACAATATGTGCTGCTAGTAAATTACTTAGATTGAGGATATAACAGGCATATAACAAGCAAGATTAAATGCAGTGTGTGCAGAAGTTCATACTATATATTCCCCCAAATATATTGTTGAAAGACTCTGAAGACCAGTTTAGGGACAGGCCTTCTGACACATTACAAGTAGAGATCTCTGGCATTTGCTGTGGTGTATTTGATTAATTGATGATATGCCACCAAGTTGCTTTTGACTCCTAGGACCACATAGATATATATTTGTTTCCATGATGATCTGTCCCTATGAAGCTGATAGCTGTTTTCTAATCACTCTGGGACATGAAGAAGTTGCCTGTTTTCTATCAGACTTGGCAAATATTGAATTCTACATATATCCTCTGAGATAACTAAGGCTCTCTATTCCGTTTGTTTGTTTGTCAAACATGTACAAGATAACAAATATAAGTATGAATATAAACATGAACAAAGGAAGTAAATACAGATAAATGGGGACAGTAAGAAAGGGACGGTAGACATGCTGGTGTGCTTATGCACGCCCCCTTTTACGGATCTCTTAAGAATGAGTGAGGTCCACGGTAGACAGTTTGAGATTGAAACTGTGAGGATTTGAGGCTGTAACAACGGAGTCAGGTGGAGCATTCCAGGTATTGACCACTTTGTTACTGAAGTAATATTTTCTGCAATTGAGTTTGAAGTGGTTTACCTTGAGTTTGTATTGATTGTTTGCCCGTGTATTATTGTGGTTGAGGCTGAAGAAGTCATTGACAGGCAAGACGTTTGTAGCAGACAATTTTGTGTACTATGCTTAGATCAGACTGCAGGGGGCGCAGTTCCAAGCACAAAATTTCAAGCCTAGTGGCATAAGGAATTCTACTGTGAGTAGAGGAGTGGAGTACTCTTCTCATGAAATACCTCTGGCCTCGCTCAATCGTATTAAAGTCTGATATACAGTGCTTATACAAGCAAGGTGTTTCCCTGTGCTGCTCTTCATGTATGCCACTAGTAACTGTGTGCTATAAGGAGACAATAACAGCAGAAAAAGTATTTTGACTTATTTTAAATGCAGCTGCATAATTCTGAGGAATTGTCTGAGATGCTAAAGGAGGCACATTCAGGCTTTGAAAAAAAAATGGACAAATGCCAGACATAGTTTCCAGAATTATAGCTCGAGCCTCACACTGAGCACTCCCAATATTTATGTGGGTTTCATTTTCACTCAGAAAGTAGTGCAGCAAAAATAATTGCATGAGTTATCACTTGGTTTGCAACCACTCTGATAATTCATTTTGGGGCATCTGGGAAAACATTTTAATGTGGCACAGCTGCTGTTTGAGCCCTGGGTGAATAGTCCAGCTTGTATGAGTGCAATTCCAGCTATGACCAAGCCTTCAGAGGTTCTCTGCAAATCTTTGATTTGTATATTTTGGAAAAGCATAAAATACCATGTGCATTTGAACAATAATCAGCATGTGTTTTAATTCATTGTCAAGCATTGCCAGGGATATGGGAAGCAAACATTGGGCTGTTGATTTGGTTTTGTTTTGCAAAAACCGATTGGAACAACAGTGAAATTTGATTAGAAATCCTAAATCCAATCTTAATACTTGAATGCTGGCGCAGAACATTTGTAATGATATCTGCCTATCAGTAGTGAGATTCAAAAAAATTTACTACTGGTTCTGTGGACGTGGCTTGGTGGGCGTGGCAGGGGAAGGATTTTGCAAAATCTCCATTCCCATCCCACTCCAGGGGAAGGATACTGCAAAATCCCTCCAGATCAGCTGGGATTCGGGAGGCAGAGAATAGATGGGGGCGGGGCCAGTCAGAGGTGGTATTTATGGGTTCTCCGAACTACTCAATATTTCCACCAATGGTTCACCAGAACTGGTCAGAACCTGCTGAATACCACCTCTGACTGCCTATCTAACCTGCTGTGGTAGGTCTCCCTCCAGGCCTCTTCACTCAGGATATGTCATCCATGAACCACTGAAGTAATGATATCAGAGGGTCATAAAATAATTTTGCTATTCCAGTTCTCAAGCTACAGTCACCCCAGTCCATGACATGCCTATCACTGCTATTCATTTTCCATATTTTCCTAGGTTCCTGTAAAAGGTTATAAAAACTGCATGGCACCTGTGTTAGAGGGAAAGGGGAAAGCAAGGAGAGTTATGACCTGTATTAGGTAATGTATTGGACTTAAATCTACCTGTCTCCCATTTAATGAAAGCTCAGGTGCCCCACTTCAGAAAAGCCACCCAGCTACCTTTCTAGTTTCAGAACAAAAATAGCAAAATGTGGAAACTTGTCAGCTTGTGGTTGCTAATTTCCCATTTCTTTGTGACCAATGTAATGGAAGTGTATTATATTTTCATGTGCTTCTATTGGAAAATTGGAGGAGGCTGAAATAGCTTGGCAGTCACTTTCCAGAATGGCTTGAACAATACTAAGATTTATTTTCTCCACCATTTCATACGATGTCAGAATAGGAATTGATCCGCTGGCTGTTTGGTGATAGCATACTTCAAAGGGCAGTATTAAAAAGGGCAGAAGTAGATCTAAAACATCAAAGACAAATGCACAACAATAACTCTAAAGCAGTTTATCTTAGCAGCTGAAGTTCTTGCTTCCATCTGCATTTTGCATGACTAAAATTCCATGATCAGGACAAACTGTAAATGGTTGAAACTTTCTATTTCTGAAAAGGATTAAATGATAAATCTCAAGACTCAGTTATCTATTTCTGTAAAGCAGGAATGGACCATACAAATTTCTGTTGCAGAGCATGGGTCATGTCTTTTTATGTCCCTTGACCAGAGGTGGTATTCAGCAGGTTCTGCCAAGTTCTGGAGAACCGGTAGTGGAAATTTTGAGTTGTATGGAGAACTGGTAAATACGACCTCTGACCGGCCCTGGCCCATCTATTCTCTGCCTCCTGAGTCCCAGCTGATCTGGAGGAAATGAAAATTTTGCAGTAACCTTCCCCTGGAGTGGGGAGGGAAAGGAGATTTTACAGTATCCTGCCACGCCCACCAAGCCACGCCCACAGAGCCAGTAGTAAAAAAAAAAGAATCCTACCACTGAGACGGGCGGCACAACGATGAGGTCTTATTACTCATCAACCACCTCCAGCAGTGAGTTCCCCCCTTGGGGCCGAAGCCAACCAGCAGAGCCCTAATACTCTTCAGGATGGCCAAAAAGGTAGGAACAATTCTGAGTATTCCATTAGACCAAATATGGTGGCTTTCTTATGTAACCAAGCTAGAAAATATGAAGGTGTAGCAAAAGGCAACTAATGGTAGGCAGGGTAGATCAGGATCTCAGGATCAAGGGATTGCAAGAGGTAGGATCAGAGGTGAAACCAATTAGTTCTATTTATCTCCCATCTGAAAAATTTCTAAGAACACTTAAGCAATGCTTAATTACATGTTGTCTGCTTAAATTGAGAAAATGTACCTATTTACAGTTTCCTCAAGCAGTCATTCTGACACTGTATTTCTGTCACTGAATTCTGTCACTCTCTAAACAAGAATTCTGACCCAGAATTTTCAGGAATATAGCTTTCCAAGCCTTTGAAACAAAAGTTGCCAACAAAACAAGAGGTTTTTTCCCTGCTTCCATCCTTTTTTTTTTCTTTTTATCATTTTTTTAATATATACCTAAGGGCGAGTTCTGTTCCACCACTGATACTTTAAGCCTCTTTTTAATGTTTGCTTCAGTATAAAATAGAGTAAAAGTACAAAAAGAAATAATAAATCAACCAAAAGTCAACCTTGGAAAGCTTTTCCAACCATTGGCATTCAAAGCAGCTCAAAGCTTTAAAAGGGAGAGGGGAAGAGAAGCCCACATTGCAACACAAAACAATAGTTGGTATTCACAAAAGGTACCTATGGAGTAACAAAGGCAAAGTGAATCTAAGATTTTTTTTTAAAGCAATCTGTTGGACCCAGTTTTTCTTTCTGCCTAAAGAGGCCAGCAATGGTAAGTTCCTGACTGCAAAACTGGAGGAGTGACTTACCTATTCAACATCAATTCATTAGTCCCACAATTTTTTTCTGACTCACCAATTGAGCCATACAAAATGCACAGTAGAGAAAAGTGCCTCAAGACAAGCAGTGTTTATGTCCTGAATGCAAAGTTATTCTGTTATTTCTAAAGGGTGGTGGAACAGGAAATGTGACAGCGCAAACTAGTCAATAAAGTTGTCACTGTATCACATTACTTAGTGAAAAGAACAACTGCTAGATGGGTTTATGTAAGGTCTTTCAGCCTGGCATCTATTTTGTCTCAGCGCTGGAAGCCAGCTGTTATATATTTAATGAAGTCTGATCTCCCTGTCTATTTACCTTCAGACAATTATTTTGAGCAAGTCTGTTCAAGGTATATGTTCACTAGATGTAGCAGAGCATAAAGTCTTCTGATCCACTGTAGTAATACCAAGTGAATAGGGGGCAGCCTCTTACCTTTTTAATAGTTTAATTTTACCTAGTTTAAATGAATTAAACTTACCTAATTTAATGTGTAGATAAAGGAATGGTGTAAAAGGGAAGTCTTTGGTTATATTAGTCATGATGTTTGCAGCTGGTCCAATAAAAACTGTACAAAAGAGATGGTTTGCATCCATCAAGAAAGGGACTGAATTACTTGGCATTAAATTCACATATTTTCTGGATAAACATTTAAACTAAACAGTGAGGAGAGAGAATTAATTAATACAGAATATTTTTGTTCCCAGAAATCTAAAATTAATAGGGTTATCAGTGCATGTTGCATATCAACCTTGCTGTCAAGCAAAAACAAGTATTTAGTAGTGAGTGCCATACCATGTGCAATAATGAAACGGGTGGTAAGGTAATAGGGGACAACACAGGTTATGTAGAAAGTAAACACAGGGTCAATCAAAATGGACTCCAATGTCTATACACCAATGCACAGAGTATGAGGAATAAACAGGGTGAATTAGAAATTCAAGTAAATGAGGACAGATATGATATTGTTGCCATTACAGAAACTTGGTGGAATGAAACCGACAAATGCAACATACAGCTAGAGGGATTTAAATTATTTAAAGAAATAGACCAAATAAAAGAGGAGGTGGAATTGCACTACACATAAGAAATATACATCCCTACAGAAATAGAGCACAACAATAATGAAAACTGCCTTGAATGCATTTGGGTCAATGTAAAAGGGGGGGAAATGACATTGCCATAGGTGTATATTATAGGCCACCCAACCAAACAGAGGAAATAGATTAACTTTTTGCTAATCCATTAACTAAGGTATGTGGGAAGCACATCACAATAGAAATGAGGATTTTAACTACCCTGACATCAACTGGGACACAAGCTCTGCACCAAGTGGAAGGTCAAACAGGTTCCTGACAAACCTAGCAGACAACTTTGTTTCCCAAAAAATAGAGAAGGGAGCAAGGGGATCAGCCATATTGGACTTAATTCTCACTAACAGAGATGAAATGAAAGGAGGTGTTGAAGCTACAGGAACCTTGAGCGGGAGTGATCATGCAATATTGGAATTCAATTTTATGCAGTGGTGGGATTCAAATTTTTTTACTACTGGTTCTGTGGGCGTAGATTGGTGGGTGAAGCATCACTTGATGGGTGTGGCAAGGGAAGGGCACTGAAAAATCTCGATCCCTCCCCACTCCAGGGGAAGGTTACTGCAAAATCCCCATTTCCTTCCGATCAGCTGGGACTTGGGAGTCAGAGAATAGATGGGGGTGGGGCCAGTCAGAGGTGGTATTTACTGGTTCTCCAAACCACTCAAAATTTCCATCACCGGTTCTCCAGAACTGATCAGAACCTGCAGGATACCACCTCTGACTTTATGCAAGCACAAACAGTAGAAAAAGTCAAAATAGAGGTTTGGGCTTGAAGAGAGCTAATTTCAATAATTTCAATCCTTGGGAAGGATTCCATGGATAATAAGTAGATTCCATGGAGCATAAGTAGCTTTCATTGCCATGATATAAAAAAATACATTGAGACTCTAGAAAGAGTACAAAGAAGAGCAACAAAAATGATTACGGGATTGTAGGATCAAACTTATAAAGAATGGTTGCTGGAACTGGGTATGGCTAGTCTGATGAAAAGAAGGACTTGGGGTGACATAATAATAGCAGTGTTCCAATATCTCAGGGACTGCCACAAAGAAGAGGGAATCAAGCTGTTCTCCAAAGCACCTGAGGGTAGGAAAAGAAGCAATGAGTAGAAACTAATCAAAGAGAGAAGCAACTTAGCACTAAGGAGAAATTCACTGACAGAACAATTAATCAGTGTAACAACTTGCCTCCAGAAGTTGTAAATGCTCCAACACTAGAAGTTTTTAAGAAGAGATTGGATAACCATTTGTCTGAAATGATATAGGGATTCCTGCCTAAGCAGAGGGTTGGACTAGAACATCTATTCTATTCTATTCTATTCATACAAAACACAGAGAAAGGCCGAGTATTGCAGGAAGTGAAAGACAAGGAAAGCCCCGAAGGAGGGTGCTAAGATTGAAGGTAGAGTCCCCCAAATTATTAAATATATATTTAACAGTTAAGAAAGTTAAACATCTGGGAATATATTTAACAGCAAGATGTTGGAAAGGTTGCTACTATAAAAATGAATATCCTAGCAAAACTGCTCCTGTTCCAAACAGTACCTATAAAACTTGAAGAGAAATTCTTTGATGATTTGAATACATTGATCTTGAAATTTATTTGGCAAGGGGAAAAAGCTAGAATTAAAATGAAAATGTTTCAAGAATATAAAGAAAATGGAGGATTTGGACTATCAGATTGGCCTTTATATTACCAAGCATGTGTTATAACATGGCTAAAAGAATGGATAACCACCAGACACAAGAGTGTTAAATTTAGAAGAGCATGATCTCCAACTGGGATGGAAAGCTTTCTTATGGTATGAGAAGAATAAAATTCACAAATATTTTCAAAATCACTGCATAAGATACTTACTATTATCCGCCTGGGAAAAAATAAAAGCTAAGATCTATTTGAGAATCCCAGAATGGCTCTCAACGATGGAAACGTTTACATATCCATATCTGGTGAAGTTTGAAAAAACTATGACATGTAAAGACAATTTTGACACTGAAGGGAAATTAAAATCTAACTAAGCAAGAACTAGAAGTCCAGGGTATTAAATTATCTTGGTGGCCTGTATTGCAAATACAGTCTAGAAACTATAAATTAACAATTGCAATTTCTTATAATGAAAACGTATATAAAATGTTTTATAGATGACACTTACCATCTGCTAAAATGTTTTTAAAAAGACGATGCAGAATATTACCAAACATGGAACTCAATCTATCAGTGGTTGAAAAAAAAGGGGTGGAGAATAAGAATGTAATTTGTACTACTATTTGTAGAACTTAAAGAAATAGTTTGGCATGCAGAAAAAGGTATCTGCACCTAAGCAGATAGAACAAAGGGAGCTGACTCTAGACCCAGCAGAGTTGATTCCCCCTCCCTCCGTCCCTCCCCCCTCTTTCTCTCCCCTCCCTCCCTCCCTCCCTCCCTCCCTCCCCCCCCCCCTCTCTCTCACACACACACACACACGATTTTGACTGGAAGTTGACCAAAAGTTGCACTGGTGAGCCTTGCTTAGTCAGGGAGCTTAATGGAGTTTCTATATAAAAAGGGGAGACTTTGGCTTCTGTACCAAAAGATGATTGATAGGCAGCTTGAGAGATTTGTTAGTAGGTTCCTAGAGATCTTTGGCTGCCAATAGTGAATGCAGAAAAGGTGGAACAGGTCATCTTTGGTAGATCCCAAAGGAGGCCTTCACCTCTCTGAGAATTCTATTGGCTGTATGACTCCATCTAAAGCGAAGAGGTTTTCAAAGACTTCAGAAGGGCTGCTCTAAAGAGCTTCTCAATTGTTTTTCTTGTTTAGGAGGTGGAAGGTTTGTCTGTGAGCCTTTGCCCTGGGATGGGGAAACTGAGAGGGGGAAGATAGGGAAGGAATGCCCTCAGGACTGGGCTCCTTTGCAGAGATTTACACAGAAGGAGCTTCTCTCTTTGCCCAAATGCTCCTCTGTCCCAGACACAGAGCAGGTAGGGCAGGTAAGAGTCTGGAAATGAGGATTTACTCCATTCTGTTCCTTTTCTTAGGTTCCTGAGATTTCGAGAGCGATGTAGGAAAGTCTTCCAATGCTGCTTGGGGACAAAGAAAAGAAACGCCAGGCCATAAAGTCCTTCAAACTTGAGGTCTCTAGCAATCTTTCTGGCCAAAGGAAGGGACTGGGGACTCTGGGAGAGTCAGATGCCCTGACTGACAGCCAGACTCTCTTCAATGTCACAGGAGCATCACATGATTCAGGTCCTCAGTGTGATCACTACACTGTTTCGGCTTAGGAAAAGTGCACAAATGAGGGTCCCCCTGCCCAGAAAAAAATCAACAGAGTCTTCTTGTGATGGGAATGGGGAGGAGTTAATGGGTGGCAGTCAAGGAAGATGGGGAGATATCAGAGGGAAAGGGAGAGGAGGAAAACTACTATGAATTCTCAGAAAGTTTAGCAAAAGCTGAAAAGGATCCTTAACATGGGGGCAATTTTCCTTTGGACTGAAAGGAGAGCTGTTGCAGCAACATAGCAGATTAAAACAGGCTGGGACAAAGAAGAAGTTCTGGAGCAACTTGGTTGAGCTTGAATTTTGTGATTCTCTCCACTTCTGTTTCCTGGTGGGCTCTGTTGCAGGACCACAGCTTCACGACTAGATTAACTGCCTTGTTAGAAATGTACAATCTCAGGTCAGTCTTTGAAGAAAATCTGCTTTTAACCCTCACTTAGCTCTGCTCAAGCGCCTAAAAAGTCAGACTAGATGAGGCATGCAGTTCTCCTGCCTCATAGTAGAGGGCGCTTTTTAGAGGCTTTTTTAAACAGGCAGTCATTCACGGTGTGGCAGCAGCTAGCTAGCCTAACCTCAGCACTTGCCTTTTCCCATTTACATTTTTTTTCCTCTTCATGATTGACAGTGGTGAGGCTGTGCCTCCCCTGCCTCCCCTGACTGCACATCACTGGTATATAGACTAAGTTTGTGAGATAGGTACAATACACTGTGCTCTTTGTGTTCGAGAACAAAACCTCTTGTGTTGCTATTGACCTGCATTTCATAGTGGTTTTCTAGGGGTACAGTCCTGAGAGAGACCGAAATGAAGAATAGTGAGTTAATTGATCCAACTAGTTCAGAACTGTATGATTAATACTGTTCAATGGCAGCTCTCCAAAATTTCAGGAATGATTCTTTAAAACATAGGGGGGGGGTTCTGAACCTAGAGCCCACTTCATGAAAAGCATGTGCTGATTGACAAAGTACAATCTCTTTGAAATATCTACCTTGTCCTTTGCTAAATATAGGCAGAAGCATCTGAGATATTGACTTCAAAATGCTCTGGATTTCATCAATCAATATAGATATTATCCTGTTATGTAGTCATGCAGGTAGGCGGGCTTTTGGGTAGCTTTGCCTGACCTGTGCAGTTCAGTAGGAGGGGTTTTCTTGGACAGGTCGGACGGACCTGTTTGCTCCACAGCTCTGCATGGTGGAAGCTCCTGGAACCTTCCACAGGCCACGGTTCGAGCTTCTAGAGCCGGTTCGCTCGGAGCTCGCTGTGGGCCTGCAACAAAACCAGATAAGTTTTTGGTACCCTCAGGCTTGAGCTGGCAGTGGAAGAAATGAGTGTATGTAGGGATTTGGCTAACTCGTGCCGGAGTTACCTCTGGTTGTCTAAGAGAGGAGTTGGAGAGGCAGCCACGGAGTTGGTCAATATGCCTCCTCCAATTGCTACCGTCCTCGAACTCTAAGAGGTACGAGGGAGGGCCGGTGATATCTATCACTGTGGCAGGAATCCACAGAGTTCCTCCGGCATAGTTGTGGGTGTATACCGAATCCCCTACGCTAAATGTCCGAATCTTGCTTGTGAAGTCTGGGGGCAATGAGGCAGAATAATTGGGGTGTAGGCGGTCTAAGTGGGACCTTAGCTGGCGATCCATGAGAAGCTCGGAGGGGCTTCTCCCTATAATGGCACTGGGTGTGATGTGCTGAATTAGCAAATAGTGATCAACCCATGTTTGCCAATCTCCCAGGCCCATCCTAGAGAGGGCCTCTTTTGCAGATCTCACCATTCTCTCCACCTGACCATTGGAGGCCAGATGGAATGGCGCGACCAGGGCATGCCTGATTCCCTGAGCTGCTAGGAAGGTCTCAAACTGCATGGCCGTGAATTGAGGCCACTTGTCAGAGACCAAGACGTCAGGCAAGCCATGCGTGGAGAAAAGTCTCCGTAGCACCTTGATGACTGCTTCTGCTGTAGTGGAAGTCATCAGGACTACTTCTAACTATTTCGAATAAGCGTCCACAACTACGAGAAATGTCTGGCCATGAACTGGGCCAGCAAAGTTAATGTGCACCTTAGACCACAGTGCTTGAGGTTGCTCCCACTCCTAAGTGGGCACCTCTGGGGGAGCTGGTCTGGACTCCTGCCATGGTGTGCAGCTAGCCTTCCATTCTTCGATCCCCCTCTCCATGCTAGGCCACCACACGTAACTCCTAGCCAAAGAGTTCATCCTGACAATTCCAGGTTGCCCTACATGTAAAGCCTCTAATACTGCAATGCACAGTTTGGGTGGAACAACTACCCGGTCCCCCCCAGTAAACAGCTGTTAACAACCGATAACTCATCGCGTTTGGCAAAATACATTTTGAAATCAGCCTCAAAAGACCGCTCAGGCCTCCACCACCACCCACACATCCAGTTCAAAATTTGCTTGATAGTGGAGTCCTTTGCAAGTGATGGGCAATGTCACTGGACGAGATAGGCCCAGGCTCAAGGCAGTCAATGAGAAGGACTGGCGTCTCGGGGGTAGGGTCAGTGAGAAGTTCTGGCAACGGGCAGCAGCTCAAAGCATCAGCATGCCCCAAAATGGAGCCAGATCTGTGGATGAGGCGGTAGGCGTAAGCAGCTAGGAAGATGGTCCCCCTGTCATGTGAGGTGATAATGACACTGGGGTAGGTTGGTCTCCAGCCAGTAAGCCCATCAACAGCTTATGGTCAGTAACGAGTTTGAAATCCCGGTCGTATAGGTACTCGTGGAATCTCTTTACTCTGGCCACTGCAGCCAAAGCCTCACGGTCCATCTGGCTGTGGTTCCGCTCTGCAGCAGACAAGATCCTGGAGTAAAATGCAACAGGGGCTTCGGTTCCGTTGGGCATGCGGTGGCTGAGAACGGCGCTGATGCTAAACAGGGAAGCCTCACAGGTCAGCACCAACGGCAGGGTCTGGCTGTATTGGACTAGGAAGGAGTCCACCGACAGGAATCATTTTACCACGGGAAATGCGGCAGCCTCGGTTCTGCCCCAGGACCACTTCGTGTTCTTAAGCAGGAGACGGTATAAGGGCTCAACAACGGTGGCTTTCTGTTTAAGAAAGACACTGTAGAAATTAAGGAGCCCGAGGAACACCTGAAGCTCACTTTGATTGCAAGGTGTAGGGACGTCCTGAATAGCTTTGATTTTTTGTGAGGTCGGGTGAATTCCAGAGCTGTCGATTAGGTACCCTAAGAATTTAACCCTTGGCACGTTAATTTGGCATTTCTCTTTTTTGAGACAGAGGCCTTTGTCTCTAATTCAAGCCAAAACTGTTCATACCCATTTTAAAAGTTGCGCCTCGTTTGCAGCCGATACCAAGACTCCTGGAATCCCCTGCAAAAACTGTTCCATGATGCTTTGGAACAGTCCAGGGGTGATACTAATGCCGAATTGCAGGTGGTGACATTTGAATGCCCCCCTGTGCGTCACAATGGTTTGGGCCTCTGCTGTAGTGCCATCTACAGGCAATTGTTGGTATGCCTGAGCCATGTCCAATTTTGTGAAAAAATTTCCTGGGCCTAGTGAATGAAGGAGGTGCTGTAAAATGGGTACAGGATAGGCGCTTTGTTATAGCGCTTTATTAATTGTGCACTTGTAGTCCTTGGAGATGTGGACAGACCCGCCAGATTTGACAGGTGTCACTATAGGGGTCTCCCAGCATGCGTGATCAACTAGCTCTAGGATTCCCTGACTTACAAGCTTGTCAATTTCCCTGTCAATTTTGGAGCGGAGAGCAAAAGGTACTCTCCTGGGTTTTAGCCTTATTGGGGCTATGTTGGAGTTCAAACTAAAGGAAATTGGAGTCCCCACATACTTACCCAGACCGGTGCTGAAGACATCCTCAAAAGACATCCCCCCACTCCTTAAAGATGGCTTCAGTGCTGTCGTCTTTCAAGGTGTTGATACCGATCACTTCTAGGCCCAGGGCTTGGAACCAATCTAGCCCTAGGAGGCTCTGCAGGTTGCCGCTGACACTGTCACTGGGAGTTTTCCACTGAACTGCTTGAATTTCACCTGGAAGGTGCCTTGGTCCACAATGGGGACCCGGTTGCCCTGGTAATCTTGTAGGCAGATGTCAGGGGTGCGAAGGTGTTGCTTCTTTAGGCTAGGTATAGCCTGCTTCAGGGTAGACCACAGCATGATGGTTAGTGATGACCCGGTGTCGATATCCATCTCACATGGAGAGTCCTCTATGAGGACAGTGAGGTTCAGCTTTTTTGGCTGCCAGGTGCGGACTTGGCCGATTGACGCATGATAGGTGACTCTATCATCACCCTCAGAATGCCGTGGTGGCTTCTGCCAGGCCCCTTGGCTGGGCCTTTGTTGGCAGGTTGGCACGCTTCTAGGCTGCCAGGTGGTGGCAGGGAATTCGCTCCAGTACACCTTGACGATGTGCCCCTTTCATTCACAGTGCTGGTAGGTTGCATTGTGGAAACGGCAAGCCGATCGGGCCTGGTCTCCTCCACAGCTAGCACAAGGCAGGAGACGTGGTTTAAATTTGCATGCCAGCTGGGCGCGGCTACTGCGCATGCAGCAGCTGTCATCTTTCTTGTCTTCGGAACTCTTGGGCTCTGCAGCCTCACGATGTACGTGTGTGCTCTTTCGCGTGTCTGGTGGAGTGATTTGGTGCTACAGAGTCTCAGTAGATTTGACAGCTGATTCGGATGCCCTGGTTTCATCCAAGGCGATCTGCAGTGTGTTAGATTTAGCGAGTAACCTCCTTTGTAGGTTAATGTCCCAAATTATGCGGTCCAAAATCAGCTCGTCCAGGTCTCGGAATTCGCAGTATGTGCGGCATTGCGGAGCACCGCAATGTACTCATTAATCAACTTGCCCTCTTTCTGATTTTTGATGTAAATTCATGCCGGCGAATGTGCTTGGATGGCTTGGGTGCATAGTGGGTCCTAAGCATCTGCTGCAGCACAGACTAGGCTACTGATTGAAGCGTGTCGGCTCAGAGGTGTTTCACAGTCTCGAACACTTTCTGGCCACAGTATCTGAGGAACATGTTCTTCTTGCGGCCTTCAAGAAGGCCCATGAGGTCGTTTGCCTCAAGGAAGCAGTCAAATCGTAGCATGTAGGACTCCCAGTGCTCGGTGATTGGGTCATACAGAGTCGGTGGGGCGTGCATGGACATTTTGTGTTCAGAGGGTGATTTGAGTTTGCTGCTCAAAAATGACTGCTCGAAGCTGCGCTGAGCTCCGGGCTGGATGTACTTGCTGGATTGCTATGCTCTTTTCGGTTTGCCTAGTCGCCTTCCAATCCCACCTTCGTCGCCAGTGTTAGATTGGGTAATGGATAGGCACACACAGGCTTAACGGTAACAACTGCTCTTTATTGAATACAAGTGGGAACAATCCAGCAAAGGTTGAGTCTGACAGCAGCCCGTTTATAGGGAGCTGTCAGACCCTTCGACCAATAGGATTAAACCTCTGTTCCCGCCGGGAACACACACACACACACACACACACATGCATACATATACATACATACATACATACATATCAATCAGCTTTTAAGGTCAAGGCTAAAATAAAATTATCCATTTTATCTTGCAAAATAAAAATAAATGTTGATGGATTATCTCTGTTTTCTTATTCTATAGTTCCAGTTTATAATGGATAGTCTGAACTGACCAACTTTTAATCAATTAGCTTCCTAAGTTAATTGTTCACCACTTTAAATTACATAAACTATATGAAAAGAAATAAATGGATTGGCTGATCCAAAGTTCTGGCAAAGGATAAAGCGGAGTTTAGAACAGAGCACTCTATTTTTTCACTGTTCAGTGTTGTGCTTTCTGATGGGAAAGTTCCAGTCGGGCAAGGAGGAAGAGTCAAGCACGGAACTAGCCTGGAGTCCTTGCACAGCTGCAAAAGGCATAAGCCCGACCCACACACACACTAAGTTCCATGGAGCCTTATCTGGTTGTTCCCAAAAGAAGGCAAGCAATCAGAGGAAATTATTGCATTACTACTAGAATACAATAAAGGTGCTGGCTTCAACCATTCACAAATGGATCTGTTTGCTTGCATCTGGCACCACCTGGCCAAAATGGATTTCCCCACACCTCTGAAGCATCTTTTATGCTGCCTGTATTGATTTAAAGATTATTACAATACATATTTGATTATATCCCTAAAGGGAGAGGCACTGGATAAATTTAGTGATCTCCAATAAGAGTTTCCATTTATGATATTACATTAAAACATTTGCTTTTAGATGCATCATTGTCAAAGTTTGTTTGATCCCAATTGGCATAAAAAGGAGTCAGAACACATGTATTTTATCACCCCTGGTCAATATTTGTTTTATTTTCTAATATTGACAAATCAATCTATCTCCATACTTCTTTATGGTGATGATACAGTTTTGCTTTCTATTTTCCAGGTAAAATTAAGGCAAAAATTTGAAGCCTTTTGTTTTTTATTGTAACAGGAACAGTCAATCAATTCTAAGCCAAAAATAGTATGTTTTGCCAAGTGATTTTTTTTTAATTCATCATTTCTTACGGTTAGAACTTATGTTCTTGTCACACTAAATTTATTTAACTCTAAAGCATTGAACCATTCTCTCTACAGTTCACAGATCTGCTCTTATGAAGATTTAAGTCTTCTGCAGGTTGCCTAATTCAAATTAATCAGAGCTATTTTTCATGTTCTTCAGTGTGTCATCAACACTCTGTTGTACCTGGAATCCAAACTAAATTCTTTTGAGGCTGACTTGGATCTTTGCCCCTAAACCTTTAGCTAAAATTGGCCTGTAGGAGGTCAATCAAAGGAAGGATCCTTGGCCTCTTTAATTACTTGAGAACCATTCCATACCTTGCTTAACATTTGAAGACTAATATAGAGGGATGGCTGCAGACCTTAAACATTATGTCCCCTCTGTCTATTATTTTTTTTCTTTTTGAGCTTATTAAATTTCAACAAATTTCCCCTCCTTCCCATAGAAACAGCAATATTGTAATAATAATAATGCATAGAGTTGCCTTCGTTGCTTTCATAATCCTTGAACATATCAAGTTTACAATCTTTATTGTATATCCAAATTATTTGCATCCTACATCTTTATATAGCACATGAAATCAAATAAAATGATTTTTTGCCTGAGGGTAAGTTGAACATTTGGCTCAGGGAATGCAGGCCTATAAGTTGAGATTCAACAAGAAGCAACATAATACCAACTGCTAAGCTTCACAAGTAAAATTATTCTGACAGATATTTTCATGCCAACATGCTGATTGTATCTCAAAATGTCATCACAGTATAAAAAAGAAATTGTGATTAAAGAAAAAGACAACCGTTTCACTCTGTCTTTCAGCAGAATAAATTTACTGTCTGACAGGCAGTTTCCCTTTAGTGTTGTTTAGTTCTATGGTTAGAGATTCTTAAATTCTGGCCTATAGTGAATTATGGGAGAAGCCTGGGGATTTTTAATATTTGTCATTGACATATATAGACATCATTTCAGGTGTCAGGAGAAAATGCAGGATCAGACAGGCCCTTCCTGAAATGGTTATTTTCCACCCAAAGCCAATCTATAAAAAATACAACTACTGTGCTTTTGGATCCAATTTCAAAACTAGCAATAAAACAGCATCTGACGGTGCACTTGTGAGAAGTGGGTTAGTTTAGGCAAGAAAGAATAATTTTGATCACAACATGGCACCAATGTTGAATATGTTTAACTTTTATCCATTCCTGGCAAAGAGGTTGTCTTTTATTCTGTCTAATGATAGGGTGAGAGCCAGTTAGGTATAATGGTTAAGGCCATGATGGCAAACCTATGGCTCGTGTGCCACAGGTGGCACACAGAGCCCTCTCTGCAGGAACGCAAGCCGTCACCCCAGCTCAGCTCCACCACATGTGCACATGCGCCTCCCCCAGGCCAACTGATTTTTGGGTATCTGCTGCACATTCACGGGGAACGGGGTGCATGCAGGATATGTGCATGCATGTTCAGGGGCAGGGGTGTTGGCATGCATGCGCACGGGTGGGTGGGAGTGTGGGTGGGTGCGACATCCCCCTGCACCCTGTTTCTGGTCCCAGGAGGTGGCAGGGAGGCCAACTAGGCCCCAAATGGAGCACGGGGGTTGCGTATGCATGTGCGGGGGGTGAGGGAGCACGTACACACATACACAGGTGGTAGAGGGAGCAAGAGGAAGCGTGGGGAAGCATGCAGGAGTACAGGTGCATGCGCAGGGGATGGGGCGCAGGGGGTTGCTCCATGCACATTGCATTATGTGTGCAGGTGCCTGCTTTTGGCATGCAACAACAAAAAAGTTAGCCATCACTGGGTTAAGGCATCAGGCTACAAACCAGGATACCTTTTGTTCTAGTCCACCGTAGGCACCAAATCTTCTTGGCAAACCACTTCTGAAAAACCTTGCCAAGAAAGCTGAAGGGATTTCTCCAGATTGTCTCCGAGAATCAGACATAATTGAAGAGAAGAAAAGAAAAGAAAAATGATCAAGCTTAAATTACAAGTCCCATAAAAAAAAGTTCAGAAGTTTCACTATGGATACAGAAACAGCTAACTGCAAGAAAAAACCTTGTATTGTAAGCATTTTATAGTAGTCCAATTAACCCAGTCAGAATAGCCTGGAGTAGCAGACATGTGAATCCCTCAAGTAATCAGGCTGAAGGGCTTTATAGCCAGCATTTGAATCAGTGATGTGCCGTGAAGTTTTTGGCTGGTGAGACAGTCCTCTCCCCCGACACCCCACTGACTTAAGCACTTTCTTTCGCCCACCTGTGCTGGCAGCAGCCCGCCTGAGCTCTGCCGCGATACAGGTGGGTGAAAGAAAGTCTCTTTTGCCTGCCTGTGCTGGCGGGCTGCCGTGGGCACAGGTGGGTGAAAGAAAGTGACTTTCGCCCGCCTGTGCTGGCAGCAGTCCACCTGAACTCTGCTATGAGCACAGGTGGGCGAAAGAAAGTCTCTTTCGCCTGTCTGTGCTGGCAGGCTGCCGCGGGCACAAGTGGGCGAAAGAGACTTTCACCCACCTGTGCTGGTGGCAGCCCGCCTGAGCTCTGCCACAAGCACAGGCAGGCGAAAGAAAGCCCATCAGCATAGGCAGGCAAAAGAGACTTTCTTTCACCTGCTTGTGCTTGTGGCAGACCTCAGGCGGGCTGCTGCGGGCACAGGCTGGTGAAAGAAAGTGATTTTTGCCCACCTGTGCTGGCAGCAGCCCGCCTGAGCTCTGCCACGAGCACAGGCGGGCAAAAGAAAGTCTATTTTGCCCACTTGTCCTGGTGGGCTGCCGCTGGCACAGGCAGGCAAAAGAAAGCGCTTTAGTCAGTGGGGTGTTGGGGGAGAGGAGAGAATGCCTGAGTATTCTCTCCTCTCCCCAACACCCCAGTGACTAAAGCGCTTTCTTTTGCCCACCAGAGCTGCGCGGCATCCAGGGCGCACTTGTCAGGCGAGGGCAACGCAGGTGGGGGCAGATGGAGCGGAGGAAGCCTCTCCCCCCCTTCCCTCTCTTCACTCAAACAAACTCTGTCTAAAACAAACACACACACACACAAAGTTGCACCAGGAGGATGAAGTTTGAATTCCTCCCCCTCCCTCCAACCTACACATACCTTTTCCAGCTGTTTCAGAGGATTTCAACTCTGCTCTTGCCTGTCATCATGAAAAGAAAAAAAAATGTAAAAGGAAAAAGCAAGAGCTGAGGTCAGGCTGGGCTAGTTGCTGCCAGAGTCACTGTGTGGATGACTCTGCTTAACTGTTTAAAAAAGCCTCTAAAAAAAGGCCCTCTACAGGAGGAGGCAGGAGAACCACGTGCCACATCTACCCCAGGAATTTTTCGGCTTTTAACCCTTGCTTAACTCTGCTCAAGTGATCATAAAGTCAGACTAGATGAGGCACATGGTTCTCCTGCCTCCTCCTGTAGAGGGCACTTTTTTAGAGGCTTTTTAGACAGTTAAGCACTAAGCAGAGTCATCCACGGTGACTCTGGCAGCAACTAGCTCAGCCTTTTTCCTTTTACATTTTTTTTCTTTTTATGATGACAGTGGTGAGGCTCTGCCTCCCCTGCCTCCCCTGACTGCATGTCCCTGTATGACAGTAAGTATAGGTGCAAAGAGTTAATTACAGGTAGTTTTTGACTTACAACCATTTGTTTAGTGACTGTCTGAAGTTTCAACGACACTGAAAACAGGAACATATGACCTTTTTTCACACTTACGACCATTGCAGCATTCCCCATTCTCACGTTTGGAATGTTTGGAATGTTTGGAATGTTTATTATAATTTATAGGCCGCCCTTTTCCCTGAGGGGACTCAGGGCGGCTTACAAAACACGGGAAAGGGGGTACAAAGACAAAAGACATAAGACAATACATAATATTAAAAATAGAGCACAACATTCATTCATCATTCGGGAGGGGACAAACTAAGATTTTTCATCCCCAGGCCTGACGGGCTAGCCAGTTCTTGAGGGCTGTGCGGAAGGCCTGGGCGGTGGTGAGGGTGCGAATCTCCACGGGGAGATTGTTCCATAGCGTCGGAGCTGCAACTGAGAAGGCTCTCCTGTGATCAGAATTAAGATGCTTGGCAACCGGCATGTATTTATGACAGTTGCTGTGTCCTGGGGTCATGTGATTCCCCTTTTGCAACCTTCAACAAGCAGAGTCAATGGGGAATCCAGATTCATTTAACAAATGAATCAAACTAACTGATCAACTGTAGTCATTCACTGAACAACTGTAGTAAGAAAGGTCATAAAACGGGGCAAAACTCATTTCATATCTATCTTGCTTTGCAATGGAAATTTTGGGCTCAGTTGTCATTGGCCCAGGACTATCTATAAATTGGAGTCAGAACAGCAAGGCATTTTAAACAGAAGCCCCCCGTTAGGGGTGGGTTTGAGCCACCATTACTACCGCTTCAGTGCCTAAAAAATTTTGTTTGCGAATTTGCACTTAAAATGATCTGCGCATGCGCAGAACCTTTAAAAATGAATAAAAATTATATTTTTTTCAATGAAGATTGTCCTGCGCATGTACAGAACAGAAAATCAAGATGGCGCCACCGAAGGCAGAACTGGTATGGTCATGTGTCTGCCAGAGTTACTACCTGTTCGGCCGAACCAGACCGAATAGATAGGAACACACCTCTGGCCCCTGTAATGCCATTTGGCCTCTTCTCTGAATGGTCTATCAGGTTTGCCCAGTTCAAAGGCCAATCTGCTGGAAAATGCTTCATGGTTATCAGTACCACTTTTGTTTATTTTAAAGCAGCGTATAAGATATAGTAAACTTTCCAAAAATATTTTTTTTAAATATATTTTATTCATTTTCACATTCCATTTTACAGTCACTTATATACTGAATATTTGCTATAAGAAAAGAAATAAAATAAAATAAAATAAAAAAGAAAACACAATTCATCATCATTCACAACCCCACCTGACACTTCCATCCTCCATACACCCCATCTTCCACCTCCAACTTTCCTTTCCTCCCTCTAACACTCCCCTTCCCTACTTCCCTTTCCCCTCAAACCTTCCTTTCTCCCCTTCCTCCTAGCATTCCCCTTACGCCCTCCTTACATTCCCCTTACTCCTTCCTTACTCCTCCCTCCTCTTTCCCTCTACCTCTCCCCTTGGTGTGTTCCTTTATTCAACTCTTATTTATTAATATTGAACTATAATATAATAAAAAATAAAAAAATAAAAAATAAAATAAACCAAGGAAAAAAAATATAAAGAAAGAAAAGAAAAAAAGAAAGAACAACCGTATACAAGTGCATTCTTCTTCTTATTGAAACTATATTAGCACCCACCCACCCACCCCCCGTAGATCCCCATCCCTAGTCCCCCCGACTTCCCAGGGCCCACACCTGGCACTGCCCTCTGTCAAACCCCTTCTAAAGTATCTTATGATCGTGTGAATTAAAGATAAAAGTAATATTTAAAAAAATAGATAAAAAGAATTTACAAATTATAAAAAGGAAAAGAAAAGAAAAAAAAGAGAAAAAAAGAAAAAGAAAAAAAGAACTCTTTGTATTAAGCTCAGCCCCCCATCTTTATTTATGTTTAAACAGTATAAATCATTCTATATGTATTTTATTCTCGTCTCTTGCTTCTTTGTTATTTACCCCAACCTCCTGTAGACTCTCCAGTTCATCTTCCTTAACCTTATATTCAAATAAAAATTTATACAAATTTGTGCAGACATCAGTTTACAATCTAGCTCAGAATAATCTCACCAAACTTTCCCTTCTAGTAAGATTTAAGCAGCGTGAATCATTCCACATATTCAAATAATACTTTACACAAGAATCAGTTTGCATTCTATCTTAAAATAATCTCATCAAGCTTTCCCTTCTAATAGGATTTAAACAACGTAAATCATTCCGCATGCATTTTACCCTCGTCCCTTGCTTCTCTGATGTTTACCACTATTTCCCATAGTCCCTCCAAATAATCTTTAAAAATTTATACAAATTTGTGCAGACATCAGTTTACAATCTAGCTCAGAATAATCTCACCAAACTTTCCCTTCTAGTAAGCTTTAAGCAGCGTGAATCATTCCGCATATTCAAATAATACTTTACACAAGAATCAGTTTGCATTCTATCTTAAAATAATCTCATCAAGCTTTCCCTTCTAATAGGATTTAAACAACGTAAATCATTCCGCATGCATTTTACCCTCATCCCTTGCTTCTCTGATGTTTACCACTATTTCCCATAGTCCCTCCAAATAATCTTTCTTAACCTTATTTTCAAACAATAATTCACACAGAAGTCAGTTTACCTTTTAACTCGAAATACTCTGATCAGGCTTTCGCTCCCCCTCCACCTATCCCGCGTTACCCGGCTCCCTCCTCCCAAACTAAAGTTCAGTAAGGTTACCATCTCCACTCTCTTCACTTTAGAGTCCTGGACAGTTTAAATTAAAGTTCAGACATACAAGTCCCGTGAAATATACATTCAGCATCCACATAATTCAGTCCCAATATCACACCACCAATATCCAGTTCCGCTTTTTCTACCGGAGAGAGATCGCAAACCCCCATTCAGTCCACAACTTTGGCGAATATTTTGGAATGTCTAAATCCTCGATCTCCGCTCTTCTGCTTCTCCGAGAGAGGGAGAGCTACCCCCTCCATCTTGCAGCCATGTGGTCTGCTGCTTGCCTTCTCCTTCGGCTTGTCTTTCCTCTTTTCCAAGTGAATCAGGAAGTCCCACCTTCAAAGTCTTATAGTAGAAATCTCGAGCCTCCGAAACAGAATTGAGACGAAATCTTTGATTCTCAAATGTGACCGTAATGCCGGCTGGGGCTTCCCATTTATATTGCATCTGGTGGTTTATAAGCTCTTTAGTTAAGAAAGTATAGTCTCTTCTTGCTTTTAACATCTGGGATGGTATTTCTTTGAAGACAATCAAATCCTGCCCATCGACTTGCAACCTGTTATTGTAAAACTTTTGCATGATCGCATTTCTGGATTCTTTTGTGGAGAAATATATAATTATGTCCCTCGGGAGCTGTCGCTGTTCCGCTACCAACGAATTCTGGCGATAGATTTTCCGAATCTGCCAATCAAAATTAAGTCCCGGGCTTCCCACCGCATGGCTGAAGGCCTCAACAAAGGTCTGTTTCAAATTCTCTCGCTCCTTTTCGCGCAATCCTCTGACTCTTATTGCAAATGCCTTCTTGTTAAAATTTATCATAACGAGCTGTTCTTGAGTATCTCTAATTTTTTGTTGTAATGTTTGGATATTAGTAGTCAAATTAGAATTAGCCTCCTCCAAGCTTTCCAATTTATTCTCCATTTCAGCGGTATAATCTGTCAGAGCAGACACGGCTACAAACGTATTCGCATTCATTTGGGCAATCTTAGACTTTAAATTACCATATAGCTCCAATACAAATTCTTTAATTTCCTGTTTAAAGTCATTAAGCATTTGAAAGAAAAATTCCTGTGTTAAGAATTCTCCAGTAGAGGGCGTAGGAGACAAGGGCAGCGATTTCATAGTAGATTCTTTAAGCACATTCGTAGAGAAACGCTTCGATTTTGACCTGGGAGCCATTATAAATAAACAAATAAACAGCGCTCTCGCTCCCCTCTGTTTCCCCCCAAAAAATTATTTTGTTAAGGAGCGGTCTGCAGGAAGGTAAAGCTGGCTAAGTACATCCCCTATCAGTCACCAACGGAGAAAAATCGCCATTTTGAAGTCCGTTTAAACAAAGAAGCCTCTGGGACAAATGAGGCTGGTGTTTAAGATAGTAATAAAAGCAAAAATCTCACAGGGGTGGGACCCGCCCGTATTAATCATAGCTTCAAACAACTTTGCTTTGTCCTGAGGGGGGAGTCACCTGTCTAGGGCTGCAAAAAAAAGCAGCTGAGAAGAACTGGCTGGAGATAAAAGCTCAGCTTACGCTGGATCTAATCTCCGTCCACAGCCAAAAAAAAGAAAAAGGCTGTGAATTACGAATAGACCCTAGCCACAGAGCTACTCCCTGCCCCTTTCTAGCCAAAAAGGGGTGATATCTATGATCTTATTTAGATATACAGACCAGATCTCTGAGAGGAGCTCCGTTGAGCCCTCTTCGGCGACAGCTCCGCCCCCTTTCCAAAAATATTATGTTCCTTTTCCACAATATCCTTTTCAGCATTTGATTATGATTCGGTTATGAATCAGTTCCATTCCTATTACCCAAGTGGTTTGTTTCTTTCCAGCATTTGACCTGGTTTGAGGTGACTAAATGTAAAGGTTCCTCCCTTTCCAGGAGGCAGAACACCCAAGACGTTAACACAACACTGGGACCATATGATTTTAATTGAGCATTTCCCAAGAGATGTTTTTTTCTCCCTACTTCAGGGAACAAAATCTATTAGCACTTCCCTGTTTCACTACACCCAGATTTGGTCTTACGTTTCTTCTATAGCAGAAAGTAGGCAATTAGCTGTCCATGGTAGGTAGCTGAGATTAAGGAAAAACCACGTAAGAGTGATGGCTAATTATTTTGTTAGCCTGTTTGTGGTGCAACTACACATAGATGCTACCCTGTTTTCCCAAAAATAAGATGTCCCTGGATAATAATTGGTTTTTTGAGCGTATATGCTAAAATAAGCCCTCCCCAAAACATATTGCAACACAGCAGCAGCCATGAGGTGACCATGCTTACCGCCTCCTGCACCTCAAAAATAATAAAACCTCCCTGAAAATAAGGCCAAGCACTTATTTCAGGGGTCAAAAGAAAATAAGATCCTGTCATGTTTTCGGGGAAATACAGTAGCAATAGCCCACATGGTAATTTGCCTATGTACTATCCAGTTTTGCCTTCATACTGGGGTGGGTGGGGAATGAGCTATTAATTTTTATTGTGCGATGATAGGAAGAGCTACAGAGTAGAAGGATACCTTTAGATTTGGTTACTACACATGGCATGGATACAGTTGAATATTGTAATGGCTTAGACCAGGTATGGGCAACTATAGTCCGTTTACGACTTAAATTTCAACTCCCAGAATTCCTAAGCATGGCAGGCTTAGGAATTCTTGGAGTTGAAGTCCACCAGTTGTAAATACATCATAGTTGCCCACCCCTCGCCTAGACTAATTCTGCTGTGAGTCCTAGTGTACAGTAGGCCAGTCATTCCCTCACTGTTGTTGGAGAGAATCTTGACCTCTATAACACTTCACATCTTCTTCCTCCATTCAACAGCATTTGTGGGGGAAATTCCTGGTCTACCACAAATGCCTGTTGATCTATTCTACAGCCTAGATGATCTATTCATAGAAGATTTCTCTCAAACAGTTAACAATGTCCCTGAACTGAAAATTACCTTGATGCATATTTCTTTATTATGACATTCCCAATAATCCTTAGAATCATCCCTCCGTGGTAAGCATCCTTCATTAGCAACTTTCCTAAGCCCATATTTTGGATGGTTGTTCAATTGATCTTGGGGATGGGAGAGGCTGAAGACTGCAAAGGGTGAACAGCATATTGTACATGGGTAATGCAAGATTTGGCCTTCTCAGACGTTTTAGTCATTTGGATTTTAATTTGATCAGCCTATTTTATGGTTTACATACAGAGTCATATGTTTCTCACTTCAAAGTAGCACGAAACAATGTTATCAATGTTCAACATTGCTGGCCAGCAGGCCTGAAAGAGCTGGAAAAAGGGGAGTGGGGGGTGTTTGTTGCCCTAAAGCTGCATGATTTTCTTTTTCTTTTTGTGGTGTCATGTGGATAGGCTACTTTCTTGAGTCATTTTGAATGTGTTTGGCATCTGCACAAGATGATGAAGACAAGCTCTTCTTTGGTGTCGTTTATTTTTTCCATACCAAGGAAACACTGGAAAGAAATTTATTTAAACAAGTTCAGAATTGTCTATCTTTCTGTATATCAGTCAGCAGGATAACATTGGAAAATTACACAACTGAAGCCTATTTGGTGTAGTGAAAGAATCCTGCAAAAGAAAGATATAGTTTGGATATGATTTGAAGAAAGATTCTGGGGGAGGGGTGGGAATCACTATTCCACTTGGCTAGTGAAGTGGAATGTAGTCAATTTTTCCACTGTAAATCTGGTCACATGACCTAGAGCAGAGAATTTGCAGCTCACCTTATGATATCCAGTATACGCAAGCATGCATGCAGACAGAACTCAAGAACTGGCACATCCACCCAGAGTGGGAAAATGTGTCTGTGTGTGTGTGTGTATGTGTGTGTACCAGTGGTAGGTTTCAAATTTTTTTAGAACCTATTCTGTAGGTGTAGCCTGTTTTGTGGGAGTGGCTCAGCGGTCATGTGATCGGGTGGGCATGGCCAACTTGGAAAAATTCACTGTGGTGAAACTCACTTAACAACGCTCTTGCTTAGCAACCAAAATTTTGGGCTCAATTGTGGTCATAAGTTTCTTTCTTTCTTTCTTTCTTTCTTTCTTTCTTTCTTCCTTCCTTCCTTCCTTCCTTCCTTCCTTCCTTCCTTCCTTCCTTCTGACTCTCTCTTCCTTTTCTTTCTTTCTTTCTCTTTCTTTTTTTTCTTTCTTTCTTTCTATCTTCCTTCCTTCCTTACTCTTTCTCTCTGTCTGTCTGTCTGTCTCTCTGTGGCTCTTTGTCTCTCCCTCCCTCCCTCTCTGTCTCTCTGTCATTCTCTCTGTGTGTCTGTCTGTCTCTCTGTATCTCTGTCTGTCTCTCTTCCCTCCCCCCATCTCTGTCACTCTGTGTGTGTTTGTCTGTCTCTCACTCAGTCTCTCTGTGTGTGTCTCTCTCTCTCTGTGTCTGTCTCTTTCCCTCTCTCAGTCTCTCTGTCTGTGCCTCTGTCTCTCTCTCCTTCCTTCCTCTCTCTCTGTCACTCTGTGTGTGTATATGTGGGTGTCTGTCTGTCTGTCTTTCACTCACTCATTTAATCAATCATTCTCTCTCTGTCTCTCCCTCCCGCCCTTCCTCCCTCCTCCCTCTCTGTCTCTCCCTCCTGCCCTTCCTCCCTCCCCCCTCTCTGTCTCTCTGTGCCTCTCTCTGTCTGTCTGTCTCACTCTCACTCTCACACACACGCACACAGACACACAGACACACACACTGTGGTCACCTTGTTCAGTGTTCCAATCACATTTGAAACACTCAACAACTGGCCTGCATTTATGATTTTAAAGGAATGAATAAATAAATGAAAAGGAAGGAATAAATGAGTAAATGCAGTCATAGGAACAAAATACATGGTTAAAAGTACCCGGCAGCAGTGTTTTCCCTGGGGGGCTCGGCAGAACATCCCAAGACCGATGCCACCACATCTGCCCTCTTCGGGGACAGGTCCTCTTCAGATTCAGAAGGATGATATTCAACCACATATTCATAAAACATTTGGAAAGAATCAAGAATTCAAACCATCTTTCCCCTGTTTAGTACATAGAACAATCTCATGCATGGTTCCGATTTGGAAGTGAAATCATACTGTTTTGATGGAAGTTTATTTCAGGAAACTGTACTTACGACTGCAGTGATAATTCTGGTTTCTTAGCATTATTAAAGACAATCCTATACATGATGCATATTAATTTTCTGTTATAGAAAATTATTTTTCTCTCAGTTTTAAACATGTTCAAAAAGGGGTTGAACCAGGAATATATGTTTAAATGGTGCAGTTTAAGTTTACATCAAATGCTGGCCAATCCACTGGAATGTTGAATTTTCATTACATGGAATCTGTTGTTTTTTTTTAAACTTGGAATTATCAGATACTTGGAATGAAATACAGTTTAACCTAATCTAAGATGATAAGATAAATACTGTTCTGAAACCCACTAATTATTTTTTTTATTTTTTTTTCTCCTGCAAAAGAGACTTCTGGGTTTTTTTAACCTTCTTTTAAAATAAGAAAAGAATTTAATTCAGCATTTTCTCAGTAGTGTTTTCTCGATAATATATTTTATTGCAGAAAGCCAAATAGATCATTCTAGAGTTATCGTCTTTAACTTAGCTTTCCATCATTTTGATTCCCCCTATAGTGATGCACATTTCCTAATTTTTTTTTAAAAAAAAGCAAAAGCAAAACAAATGATTTTTCATATGACGTTTCTTCCTAGAATTTAATTAAAGCATAAAAAGCCAGGAAAGCTGCAGAGGTCTGGAGAAATGATTGCGCTATGAAGGAATCAAACATGGGCCTTCTGGACACACCATATTGATGAAAACATGATGAAACATGCATTGTGATATCACAATACATCCCCAGCCTTTTGTACCTGTGTCCCAATGCCAAAATGCTGAATCGCATGCTTTTTGTTATGACATCATGATGCACGATGCGTCCTCTGACTTCTCTAGGCTCCCCATGGATGCCTATTACAAGTATGTTCATGCATCCCTTGACCACCATTTTTTTTAAAAAAAATGCAAGAACATAATCTGTATCTTTTTTTTTACCAAATCCTCTGTTTGAGAAATGTCTTGGAAGCCAAATCTCTCCTATCATCTGGATGAGAATGTAAGGATTTTTTTGTGTAGTACTAGAAAAGATGAGTTTTCTCCAAAGGCAATACAACATTAAGAATAACTGAAAGGCATATGGTGATGTCTAGTTTATTGTAATAGCTGTTTTCCCCCCTGTAAGGAAATGAGCACACTTAGAACTAATTAGCATGTCAAACTGTATCAAGGAAAACAGTGATTCAGAATGTGACTGTTGTTGCTACTCAACTCCAAGAGATTTTATTTACATCAAGTCTTTGATGCTCTTGACATTAAAAGAAGAAAGACACAGTTGTTCCCATGGAGTTTAATATGAAGGCTGTCTAGAATTTGGCTCATGATTATGAACAACATAATCATCCAAGTCTAATTCCTATATGTAAGGTTCAAGGAATGACTGCTATATTCTTGGCAATACACTGTATATTATTGACAGATTGTTTGTGTCTGTTTCAGACTTTACAGAAAACTTGACTTTGTACAAAAGTTGTGGAGGACAATCTTTTTTGTGGATGTATTTTAAAAAAATGAATAAGACCCTGAAAATTACAGATGCATTTATCATCCAGTTGCTACCTTTTTTGTTAACTTTTGTGTGATTAGTGTTTGTTTGCTTGTTGCACACTGCCCAGAGTCACATTGTTTGAGTTGAACAATCTTCTGGATCAATTCAATAACTAACCAAATAAAATGTTGCCAGGTGTGTGTCAGTGGTAGGATTAAAAAATTTTTACTGCCGGTTCTGTAGGTGTGGAAGAGGTTAACCCAGTGATTTTCAAATTTGGTAACTTTCAGCTATATATCAGGAGTGTCCAATCTTGGCAAATTTAAGACTTCTGGACAGTATAAGAAAAATGGCTTTGTGACCAATCCTCAGATATACAACTGTCATAGTGTCCTGCAGTCATGTGATCACCATTTGGGTGTTTCACAATCAGTCCACATTTCTGACCATCACAGCCTGCTGCAGTCACATGCATTTGCATGGTTTCAACCAAGAAGGGTTAAGGAAGAATGTGAAAGTACAATTGTAAGTCATGGTTATGTAATATTTTGCTTAAAGACCACAAGGAATCACTTAGTGACTGAATGGGAAGTGACATTGTAGGCCAATTATGGGGTTGGTATGGGGCCCTGAAGAAGAAGCTGTTGGACACAGGTGGTTGGCGCAGTAACAGAGAAGGTACCACTGCCTCCCCATTCAAACCATGGTGTGAGGTTTCCAAAAGATGACCTAATTAATTTATGAGCCTCAAGACTAAGTTCAAAAGAAATCCAGTGATTTATTAGGATCAACATTTTGGCATGTTCTTCTGTGGAGCCAAAATGTTTCTGGTTATTGCTCTTTGCACTTTACCCCTAACTCTCCCCTCCCTCAGTCTGTGTCACAAATCATATCCACCAATGAGGTTGTAGAAATATGAGATCCGACTCTTGCCGAAGGTATGCAAAGAAATCCTCCCTCCAATGTCAACTTGATAATAGTTATGGTAACGCTTTAAAAAGTGACATATGGTTTGTTTTAATCTTTTGTAATTTTAATTATTTTTATATTTATAAGTGTGTTCGTGATCACATTTGTGAATTGGTAGGGTAGGTAAGTGTATCACCCCTGGGCCAAGGGCTTCTTCCAGCAATTTCTTCTCCACCTGAAAGAAAGCACAGATAGTGCCATTACTTTTTGGTAACATTTTCCTATCCATGCCAACACTAGAAAGGAAATGCCAGAAACATTGGTGAAGGTGGTACCTCAAGAACATCTTCATCTTATATCTCCATGATGGCTATCCACAGAAATACAACTCTATCCATCAGCATGGATTCCACCAGTCGTCCCTGGCCAACAGGACCTTGTTATGGTGTCAAAAGAAGAAAGATGTATCAATGTCCATCTTAGTGAATAGCAGTCAGTTTCATTTTGAAAACTTATTAACCTAGTCTTTTAGTACCAAGAAGGAATAAAAGATCAAACTCTCTGGAACACATTTGCTCATTTCCCCTTCCAAAGAGGACAACAGATGGGTGTTTTCCCTCCTGGAATATAATATCCAAGTCTTCTGAAAGGTTGGCTACAAAATGGGGAGGGTTGCCCAGGGTCCAGCAGCCCCTGAGAAATCCAACTTACCTCTAGAAATGGAACTGTTCACTCACTGAGGACAGAGTTAAGCCCAGAGGTGGATGGATGAGAACACAAAGGCCCTGGAGTTTCTATGGAAACATTGTGAGGTGTTCACAATGATCCTTTAGCCAAGCATTTCTGTACACCAGCAATGCCAGGCCAATACCTTTGGGAAATTGTCCCCTAAAACCACACAACCCCCTCCCCCTATTTTCCATTGTGTTAAAAAGGAGGAGTATCTCTTTGGATATAGGCTGCATCTCAATAGGGAAGTTCCATAAAGTAGCTGCTTGAGCAAGACTCACTGGCTTTTGGAAGTATGTTGTCTGTGGATGTCGCTACATCTCTATCTCTTGAGTCAACTCACACCACTTTTTGTGCTTGGATAAGATATCTCTTCTTTTTCTCAACTGCAACATTAAGATGATTTCTTACCATTGGAAAATATTTTCTATATAGTACTCTTCAGCTAAGTTATGTTTTCAGAATCTTAGGTTAATTGCAGCCTATGTCTGCCAGTGTGAACTTAAGGTGTCTGGCAAAGAATTGAGGTATTCACCCAGAAAAAAACCTGAAGGCAAGGCGGTGTGTGTGTGTTTATGTCAGAGGAGCTTCAGGAGGAAGAGGTTCTTGGAGATTCAATCTCTGAGCCAAAGAGAACATTTGGGCAGAGAGAGAAGTTCTTTCTGTTTAAATCTCTGGGAAGGAGCCCAGTCCTGAGGACATTCCTTCCCTACCTTATGCCTCTCAGTCCCCTCATTCTAGGGCAAAGGGTTTTCTCATCACAATGCTTTTTGGACACCAATAGGAATAATTTTTTTCTACTTTGCTGTACATAGTGACTAGGTGTTTTGCTCCTCTGGACAACTTTGAATATCTTCATAGATGTCTTCTACAGCCTCCCTCCTTTACTACCCAGAAGCAAATTTCTCCCTGTCCTAACAAGAAACATTGATAAAAGCACTAGAACAGAGTGGGAGAAGAATGTGGCAGGGAGGCAGAATTCAAGAAAACATGCTTATTCATGGCAAGCAAAAGGGATTGTGTGATCCAAATTGATTGAAAATGGTCCATCAATAATTAAAAGTAAAAAGGGAAGGAGCTGGGTGTTTTCTGGAGCACATCTTCTCCCTGTTTCCATTTCCTAAGAAAAGGCCAAATCTGCATTTCCATCCTCTGATAGGTTGGTCACTAAAAGAGGTTTCCCAGAGCCCAGTAGGCCTTCTGAAGATCAACTTACATCTTGGAAGGTATTCTTGCTGTGGTAACCGACAACTGACAGTGACAGTTTAGCCTGGATGAATGAAGTCATAAAGCCAATAGAATTTCCAAGGAGATGAGAAGCTTCCTTTAGGATCCTATCAAAGATCATCTGCTACACCTTTTCTCAATACTCCATTGCCACCCAAATGTCTCTAGGAACCAACTAATAAATCACTGTTTCTCATCTTTTCCCACAGAAGGCCTAATTCTCCAGAAGTGGACTGTTTCTTTATGTAGAAGCTCCATTAAGCTTGTTGACTGAGCAAGGCTCATTGATGCAGCACTTGCTAAACTTCCAGTCTGATTCCCCTTGTGTTGCAATGCTAAGAGTTTTCTGTGACAAAGAATTTCTGGCAAAGAATTGAGGTGTTTCCCAGAAGGCAGAACGCCTCAAGGGAAGGCTCAGGTTCAGAGGAGCTTCAGTAGGAAGGGGTTCTTAGTGATTCAAAAAAGGGTTGGCCTCTGCTCAATCTCTGAGCCAAAGAGAACATTTGGGCAGAGAGAGAAGTTCTTTCTGTTTGAATCTCTGGGAAGAAGCCCAGTCCTGAGGACATCCCTTCCCTACTTTATGCCTCTCAGTCCCCTCATCCTAGGGCAATTGGGGTCTTCTCAACACAATGTTTTTGGAGACCAATAAGAAAATAATTATTTTTCTCCTTTGTTGTACATAGTGACTAGGTGAGTTGCTCCCTCTGGACAACTTTGAACATCAGATCAAAGGTGTCTTCTACAGCCTGCCTGCCTCCCCTATCCCCACCTCCAACAAGGAAAAACATTGATAAGAGCGCTAGAGCAGGCCTTCTGAAGACCAACTTACATGTTGGAAGACATGTTCACTGTGATAACTGACAACTGACAGTTAGTGACCTTTGACCCCGGATGTCATAAAACCAATATAATTCCCAAGGAGATGACAGGCTCTTTCTCTCCCCTTCCCCTAGCACTACTGTGACTAGGGTCAGTTCCCACTGTTGTTTTTGCTTAGGTGCAGAAACCTTTTTCTCCAGACCTCATTTCTCATACAGCAATCCAAGCCAGGAAAAAAATGTATTCATAGAACACATTGTACCCAAATAAAATAGATATAGCTTCATGATGCTGGTGCCAAATCCCATTAGTCTCTTTTAGGCAAGTTCCAATTTTGAGGGGTCCAGCTCTTAAGGAAGCCAAAAGATCAAACTTCTCCTTTTTATCCAAGAGGCCTAGCTCTTGCAGTGTAGACTGCCCCTTAGTATGGAAGCTTTATTAAGCTACCCACTTGAGCAAGACTCCTTATGAAAGGTTCTCTGCCTGTTGCAATAGCAATAGCAATAGCAGTTAGACTTATATACCGCTTCATAGGGCTTTCAGTCCTCTCTAAGCGGTTTACAGAGTCAGCATATTGCCCCCAACAACAATCCTGGTCCTCATTTTACCCACCTCAGAAGGATGGAAGGCTGAGTCAACCCTGAGCCGGTGAGATTTGAACAGCCGAACTCAGCTGAAGTAGCCTGCAGTGCTGCATTTAACCACTGCGCCACCTTGGCTTTCCTGAAACTTTCTCTTTAGTCTACACTGTATCTCAACCCTCTTGATTCTTTCTGCTTGGATGCATACATCCTCCCTTTTTCTTCTGCACACCAAAGTTCAAGTGTGTGTGTGTGTGTGTGTGTGTGTGTGTGTGTGTGTGTGTGTGTGAGAGAGAGAGAGAGAGAGAGAGAGAGAGAGAGAATATGAGAATATCCCTCCCCGACCACATCCCTCCTCAAAACATAGGACAATGTCGCAACAATATGGTTGTGCGGTCTCAATGCTCTGAGACCACAGCCAACACTTTTGCCACTGGGTGAGAGACGGTGAACAGGAAGAATATGTTTTGCTGATCTCAGGGATATCGCAAAGTCCCTGAAAGAAGCAAGAGAAGTTTTTCAAGCCAGCGACAAAAAATCCAGCCAAGGCTGACAAAGTCGGGGCAGCTCCAAAACGGAAGGATACGGAAAGAGAAAGTGTTTCCAGCTGGTGAGGAATTTTTATTGTTTTAAAAAAGAGACTGCCTATAAAAACTCAAAAATCAATTTAAATTGAAGAATAGAAGAATCAAACGGCGGAATTAAATTTGAAATGGTTTTTGACAGTGGTTATCTTACTTTTTAAATGTTATTTTCATGAATCAAATCTATGTAAACCTTTTGAAACAGATGAATTAACTTTTCTTCTTCTACCTTCTCTTTGTGACTCTCTGTAATTTACAGACTAAAGTTTTCCTCTTTTATTGCTGTGGGTATTTTTCTAACTCATTTAAAGATTGGACCTCTTTCTCTAATTTAAAATACAAAGAAGATATAAAAAGAAACTCTTTAACAGTGTCTCGCTCCGGAGGCTGGGAAGTTTTGTTGATCAGAGTTTTGTGTATTCAAAACACAATGTTTTTTCTTTCTTTCATGGATTACTTTGACTTGGCACCACAAGGTTTTATTGTTTCGCTACAGACTGATAAGAACACAGATGTCCCTTTCAAGTATATTTTCAACCAGAGAAAAGTGAAAATAATGTTCTTGTGAATCTATGCTTTAATTTTATTAATCTTCCAAGCCAGAGCAACTGTGTTTGTTAGAATGACACAACATCAAGAAAAAATAGAGGTCTTAACTTTGCAAAATATATTTTTCAGAACTACAGAAATTATCAAATATAGTAGAGAAAAAAATGGAACACCTAGAGCACATAACAAGAAAATATGAAAAAATTGAAAATGTTCATCAAATGCAAAACGGGGTGATTGAAACTCAAAACCGAAGTGGAAAATGAATATAAAGAGACTAAACCTGCTGATATCTATGGTAATTGGTTTGCTCTTGAAAATGGAAAGAATGGAATACAAAAAGATGAATTAAATGGAGAGGAAATCTATTCCAACGGTCAAGATATAGAAGAAGATAAAATTAAAGAATCTATGGACTTAAAGAAAGAAATAGCATTAGCAAAAGTATTGATAACACAACTGACAATCAAAGAGAAACTGAATAAGGAAACAGAAAGAGGATATCATGATTATATGAGAGATCTTATAATTGCTTAGTTGCTAAGAGAATACAAAGCTGATCAAGAAGATTATTAGAGGATTGGTACCACAAATGGCAGAAGATATGAGATTGTTTTGTTATTGGAAAGATACAGGTGATAGATGGAAGAATATAACTTAATACTAGTTAAACTTAGTGAAATTTACTGATAATAGATATAGTTAAATAAATAATTGATAATGATAATAATGTATACAATGTGTAGTGTTAAGTAATAATTGGATATGAATGTTGAATGGTACCATGAAAGAAAGATTAGAAATCCTTTTGAATTATATACAAAGGTTAATAAAAAAGAACTAAGTTAGATACAGGTAAGTTTTGATTATTAGGGGGGAAATTTTATGATACAGGATATAGTCAAATAAAGGAGGGATAATGATGACAACGTATGTATGTATGTATGTATGTATGTATGTATGTATGTATGTATGTATGTATACAATATAAGGAAACTGGATGAAAATTTGGAAAGGAGGATTAGAAAAGTTTGTTATTAAATATTATGGATGTTTAGCTAGAATAGGACATAAGGATTCAGAGTTATTGGAGGATTTTAGAAATATTAAATGAAATGCCAGTATGTGGTTATGTATTAAATCTTGATATATTTTATGATAAAGGACGTTTAAACAATTATAGTCAAATAAAAATGGAGGTATAAGGGTAACATGTATAAATATCTGAGTTAAAATACTTGAGCTAATATGAATTATGCTTGAGGACTGTGGAAGAGATGCACGAAAGCCTTTTGTAACCTACTGATACACTTTCTACAGTATATAAAGAAGGAAAATTTTATGTGTTGTGTTTGTTTTGAAAATAAAAAAATATTTTTGTAAAAAAAAAACATGGGACTTCATCCCAACTCAACATGCATTCTCCAACGTGCTAAACCCCAAATCCAGATGAGGGGGAAGAGTTCCCATTTTTATAAAATGTATTCTTCCTAAATAAAAGCCACAAGGTACCGTTAGCCTTTAAAATGAGAAATGAATTTATGTCACCGCCATCCAGTTGTTCAGGATGAAATGGCAGCAATTCTCACACCAGCTGAGGTTTTTTTATTATAAGCAAGATTTATTAATATTAAAATTAATATGTTGGTTCAACTGATTTTTAACTCAATTTTTACAAAAGTGGTCATGAAAGATTGGTCAGTAAGTTCAAAGAAATTGATTTTACTATCAAAGAATTAATATAACAATGATATTTTAAGAATCTCTTTTTAATTCACCACAGGATGTTCACCCACTGATGGTTTTGATGACCCAGAAGCCTTTCTGTGTGATGCATTCTTCTTTATTCCTCCCATGCCATTTTCTTCAAACTGTGCATTTTTTACAAAACATGCCAAATTCACAGGCTGTTAAGAACCCCTCACCCTGCAACTGAGGGACTCAGCAGCCATTGCTTTCTCGTGGTATAATGTGATTTGGCTTAAGGCCAGGTTTTATTAGAAATAGAGCAGTAGACAAGTCAGACAATAGACCAATATTCAAAGAAAATCTGAGATGCTAAAATATATCTCGATTAACACATTTCCTGCATTTTCATCCAGTCCAATCTAGCATTACATTTGCCCCCTGTCCATTAGAGGTGGCAGGATCTTTACATTCACTATATTCCTTCAAATGGAAGTAGAGAAAATACTGTTTTGTGTTTATTTTTTTTACTTCAGAACAGTCCTTTTTTTCCTTCATGCCCCATTACTGCATTAGAATCTTTACAAAGTTTCTGTAGACCATGGAAGTGATTTCTTGTCATAATCCCTCATTCTCTGCTCAGTTTCAGCATTCATTTCCACCTTAAATAGGGCAGATTCAGCAGCTACAGTCAATCAAGACTTTTTTGTGTGTCTGCTGCTTGCCTAACCAGTCTTCAAAGCTTCTTCCATTCCTCCTCCATGCAGATAGACATCACTTAGGAATGCTTCTGGCAATGCAGATTTATCCTGATGCCACCACATTTCCAAACTCTACAACAATTGTCAGGATTCAGGTTTGCGGAATTTGCAATGTTCTAAGCGTTTTGAGGCTTATATCTAGATTGCTAAATGTGGTTATGATAGAAATGGATAAAAATAAAATACAAACATGGTTTGTAATATTTAAACTGTATATTAGATAACTATGGTTAGAGTCTAAGTAGCCTACATTCATAACACTTAATGGAATAGCCTATTACTTAATTAAGGGATAGTCATTTCATTAGTAGACTTTCTAATAATGCATTACTAGTTTTCCAACTGAATTCACATTCAAATTGAAATATAGTTACCTGAATTTGAATAAAAGCAGGCTGAATTCTGTTTACCTGCAGCTTGAGTGTACAATGCAATAAGCTTTTTCTTTCGATGTTGTTAACAGACACATAACATAACCCTGTGTAGGGAAGTAGTGCAGCTTTAGTCAAGAATAAATGGAGCCTTTAACAGATTTCTTATTCATGATTCAAAAACATGCCCTAATACATTTGAGCTGGATTCACATACTATGTAATGAAGTTTGTGGGCAGGGTATCAGAATGTGGTGATAAAGTAGAATAAAATTTGGATTAAAAAAATATAAGAATGAAGACATAGAATAACAGAGACAGTTAGAAGTTGCTTAAAGGAAATGTCACCATTCACTAACCACAAGAGGTTCTAGCCAACGTCCCTATGTCAAAACCTATGTCAAAAGTCCAAACCACAGGTTCAATTAAAGTTTGTTAATGACACGTAATCCATACCTGTAACAAAAGGAGAAGTAAGACCCTCATCTACTTATAAGGCTTTTCCTCAAATTAACCAATAAGAAATGAGTTAAGTATTTCCGTGTTGCAATGCTTTTGAGAATGTATAAAACACGTGTTTCGATAATGAAGGTTGTTCAGAACTTGCAATGCTAGCCATTTCGCTAGCTTTCTGAACCTGGCTGCCAAATAAACTTTTCCTGTATCCTGAGAAGCATAAAGCCTGTCATTTTCTGCAACAGTAGAAGCATTGTGCTGCAAGCCCCTGCCCCTTTGAATCTGCATGCAACATCAGTGCAGATACAAAAGGGCATGCCTTGCATCACAATGCTATATTCACTATCCCACTGATTTTGATAACCATGACCCTGCACATGGCTGCTTTTCTTTAAACTCCAATGATATGTAAAGTATTAATAACAAAATATGATGGTTAAAAATACAGTGGTTAGCACAATCCATGAACCCAGCCAGAGCATCTTTCTAGAACAGGAGTGTCAAACTCATGGCCTACGGGCCAGATGGGGGACGCGCTGGTCACGCCCACACTCAGTTTAGTGAAGGGGGAGAAAGTCGCGATGCATCACATCACGATGCCGTGATGGCGCACATTTTGATACCCCTGTTCTATAAACACAAGCACTTGTCAGGGTTCAAGTAACACCCCCCAAAAGAAGAAGACGGAGAGGCTAGGCATTCCTCAAAGTTCCATTTTATTAGAGATGCCATGTTGGCACATCTGGGAAAACCCAAATCTGAAAGCTTTCAGGTTTCCCCCCCAAAAAAGAAAGTCCAAGTCCCTGCCCCAGCACTCACATGTCTGCCACATGGTCCAATCAATGCACTGTCCCAACTGGAGATGCTTTCCAGTCACACCCCTCAAGGTGCAGGGCAAACTGGCCTTGACTCTCAGAGAAAGGAATGTTATTATGACTCTTTATCTCCCAAGCTTCATACAATCCCCCTTCCCAGTTTCACAAGGCACTAAATGTGGCAGGCCTGAAAATCTAATGCCCAAGATGGCTTCCAGGTCTGACAGCAATCTTGATAAGTTTCTATAGGTAGTCTTCACCTTATCACCATGATTGAGACTTAAATCAGTCATTAAGTGAGGCATCATAGGACCAGACCCCAACTGTATGACTTTTTTAACTACAGCCATTAAGTGAATCACCACAATAAAGCAAAGCACATGGTTGTCAGGCTAATCATATGGTCATTCAGCAAATCCAGCTTTACCATCAGAAGTTGCCAGAAGCTAATTGCAATCATGTAACCCCCCAAGACACTGCAACCATCATAAATGAGAGTCAGTTGCCAAGTACCAAAATTGCAATCACTTGACTGTGGGGTTAGTGCAGCAATTCTAACTTGGAGGACAGATCATAAACCACTTTTTCTGAGGCTGTTGTAACTTTGAACCACTGTTAAACAGAAGGTCATAAATTGAAAACTACTGTATTGCAGAGTCTCTAGAGCATGAAGTAGCTTGATATGCCTGTTTACACCTGCAGCTCGAGGTAGACTATTATCTGTTCATCCTGCCAAGGGATGAGGTATCGCTCTTAGTCCCTTACCCTGAATATGCTGCAAAATATATAGCAGGCTGCATTTTTAAAGCACCACCTGGTTTCGTGAAACAATGTGCACATACATTTTAAAAAAATCTGGGCTTGCAATTGAAACCCATTCCTCATACTCCAGTTGTAACATAGTATGTCAGGTATGGTAGGGTTTTTATTAACTCAATGTCAATTATTTACTTCAGTTGTCTCCCATTCCTGCCATGCATAATGCACGCATCTTAACACACTGTATAATATTTCAAAAGGCTTGCAGGCATCAATCGACTTGTTTATGGACATTGTATGTAGAAGAATACTTTATATTAATGATTTCTGCTTTTATCCGTTCGTTTGCGTCACATTTTCAGATGTGGTTACTTTTAAAATGGACTGTTTTCCCCCACAGTTGGTAGCATTGCAATTCATCATTCACTGCAGATCTATGGCAAAATACAGTGCATAATCATTCATTGTAATTTCCCAGGGCAGTTTAGCAAAACCTTCTCACTCCCTTACAAGCTGTCGTATCAAAAGTGGCACAGTGTACTAAGCACTCTAGGATTTCATCTCAGTACTTTTAGTTTTTGGTTTTTGCTATCTGTTTCTAAATATATTCTCATATAAAAATTCTAGCAGGAACAGGGCTGCAGCTGACCAGCTTGTTAGCTATCCTGAAATAAAGCCACTTCAATGCATATTGTGTAAGTATAAGGATTCCAACAAGATCTGTGTTTTCTTTTCTTACATCAGGGTTCCTCCAATGCCCCAGCCCATTGCCAGCTAGGGAATTCTGGGAGTTGAAGTTCACAATCTTAAAGTCAGCAAGGTTGAGAAACACAATTCTACAGTTTACCTAGTCAGTCACAAAACCACTTCAATCTCTACTGAATTCTATTTAGAAGTATAGTTTTATACTTCTATCAGAATATTTCAGGTGGTCCTTGACTTATAACCACAACTGAACCCAAATTTCTGTTGTGAGGTAAGACAATTTATTAAGTGGTTTTTGCCCCATTTATGAGTTTTCTTGCTTCAGTTGTTAAGTGAATCACTGCAGTTGATAAATTAGTAACTTGGTTGTTAAGTGAATCTGGCTTCCCTATTGACTTTGCTTCAGAAGGTCACAAAATGTGATCACATGACCTGAGATACAGCAATGGTCAATAATATGGACCAGTTGCCAAGCATCTGAATTTTGATCACTGATCATGGGGATGCTGCAAAGGTCAGGTTGTTTGCTGTTTGCCTGCAAGGAGGCAAATTGGTGGGAGGGCAGATTTTTTTTCTTGTTTTCCTTCCCAAAAGCTAGGTGCGTCTTATAGTCCAGAGCATCTTATAGTCCATTCACTACTTAGAGACAAATAATTTGATATCTAACAAACAGTTTGACTTTAGGAAAAATTCAACCTGTAATTTACAACTTTTGTATTATAAAAACATCTGGACTACATGTCTTGATCAAGGTAAAGCTATCGGTGCAATTTACATAGATTTTTGTAAGGCTTTTGATACATGATAAACTGCTGTTGAAATTAAACTTTTACAATATTTCTGATCTTTGAAAAAATGGATTGCTGCTTTCCTGTCTAATAGACTGCAGAAAGTCAAAATAGGGAACTCGCTGTCCAATCCTGCATCAGTTAACGTATTCCTCAAGGCAGAGTCTTAGGTACCACATTTTTTTTGCTCTATATCAACCACCTATGTGATCAACTTAAAAGCAATTGTGTCTTTTTGCTGATGATGCAAAATTATTCAATTCTACAGATAATTCTATTGTTTTGCAAAGTGATTTTGATTATGTGTCTGAATGGTCTATTTGGATTTCGATTAATGGTCTATTGGATTCCGATTAATAATGTTCTGTCTTACATATTGATAAATGTACTCAGAATGTCAAGTATAAGCTAGGTGGCATTGATCTAGCAAATGACCCTCACTTTGTTAAAGACGTAGGTATAGTTATCTCAGATGATTTATGCTCCAAAGCTCAAGGCAACAGTGTTGCTTAAAAGCATTAAGAGTTGTAAACTTAATTTTGCAAAGCTTTTTTTCTGAAAACATTGTATTGCTAATTAGACCATATAAAACTTATGCTAGACTAATTTTAGAATATTGTTCAACCTGTTTGGAATCCCACCATATATCTGACATCAATAAAATCGAGCTGATTCAGAAGTACTTCACGAGAAAAGTCTTGCACTCTTCTGTACACAATAGAATTCCTTATGCTACTAGGCTCGAAACTCTAAGTTTGGGTAACTTAGAACTGCTGTGATTTGTGGTCAGACCTAAGTATTGCATACAAAATTATATGTAGTAATGTTTTTACCTGTAAATGACTTTTTCTGTTTTAATCGCAATAATATGTGTGATCAAACTTGACTGTAAAAATATTTCTGTAATAAGAGTTGTCAAGGTCTGGAATGCCCTACCTGATTCAGTTGACTCAGCTATGAAATTTCAGTTTCAGTCACAAAATTACTTCCGTGACCTTACTTCATACTTAAGTGGTCAGTAGAGGAGGTATGCATAAGTGCACTAACATGCCTATCATCCCTGTCATTGTATTTTTATTCTTTTGTTCTTGTTCTAATTTTTGTTTGACAAACTCCAATAATACATAAATAAATAAATGAGGTTTAGTCACAGCAGCCAATCAAATTCTGAGACATGACAACCTTAGAAGTGAATTACATAATTGATATGCTTGTTTTTTCCTTTGTTCCTCTGTACAGATTTTGGGGCAATGACTAGCTATGCAAAACAGATCAGTTTGCATAACTGACTGGGTAGAGTTAAGATGCCCATGTTGCCCATGACTTCATCAATTTGAAACTAATTTAATCTTTTGAAAGTCAGTGACTGACTGAATTAATTAACTTCTTTCTGATGTTCCTCTTGGTAATGTTTCCACTATATATCCCCACCCCCTCGCACTGAGACAGTTAATCGTGTTGTGGGAACAGGGATCATGCCTAGACCACTATGAACTGAACTAATAGCTTCTGTCACAGAATGGCTTTGATTCTTATATTAAATACATTTTATATGCTTTGTTTTATTCTTTAAAGTCTGTTGTACAGACTTCCCTCATACCGAGGTTTTATTTGTGAGCATCTGTTCCATTCTTAATGGAAAAAGAAAACATTTGTTGGGTTACGTAGGGAAACATTGTGCCAGGAGGCATCACTTTGGTTCTGGCACATAGCTAATCACAAATATAGTATTATAGCTGTTTATTTTTTCTGCAATAGTTCTGAAAGCTTTGCTAAAAGGACCAGCTGGCCATGCGACTTTGGGTTTACCTCAGGGATGAAATCCAGCAGGTTCTGACAGGTTCTGGAGAACCGGAAGCGGAAATTTTGAGTAGTTCAAAAAACCGGCAAATGCCACATCTGGCTGGCCCCAGAGTGTGGTGGGAATTGAGGTGTTGCAGTATCCTTCCCCTGCCACGCCCACCAAGCATGCCCACCAAGCCACACCATACCCACCAAGCCAAAAAAATTGAATTTCACTACTGGTTTACCCATTATCCAAAAAGAGGGCAGCTTGATTATATGGCTGTAGTTGCCCTATCAAAAGAGAGGGCACTACAGCCATGTAATCAAGCTTCCCTCTACATACACTCACTGTATCCACTCTGGCCAACCCTCTGAACTCCAACAATAAATGCATTATATGGGAACTTATTTTCATATACGTTTTGCCAATGACATATGATGTAATCCAAGAGACAGTTTGTATGTTCAAATATATGTCTTAGGGTCTGGCCTTAATCATGATGATCCACATACTGTATATCTGTAAGAGAAGACAGCAGTTCTTCTTTGATTCAGTCTAATATGGTACAATGTGATATTTACTCTTCCATACATTCGAAATGTGAGATGTTGCAGGTGGTACAACACAGAAAATAATGTAGAGAAGGAGTGCTGCATTAATTGTCTCAATAGTGAGAAAGGAAGACAATTTAGTAGAAAGCCTACCTTCAGATATTCCAATAACTGCAGCTGTTTCCCAAGGCTATCTTCTCCCTTCTTATGGATTTTCATCTTTTCAGAGTCATAAATGAAAACCAGAAAATGGTTACCACCCAGACTTGTTAAACTAATCTATATAAATCTATTGTTTCAGAGCTAAAATGTTTATTGGTCCTTAATTTTACTGAAACAATGTCTATGTTTTACCACGATGTATGTAAACATAAATTGGGGGAAACAGGATAACTGAAAAAAAGAAGGCTGTGTTTCATTTGGTGATTATGCAAATGAATTACTATGATTCTGGTTTTTCCTTTTTTCTTTGCTCTCAGGCTAATGAATTGGACCTGCTTTCTCTGTGTTGCAGGATATTAGGTTCCATTAACATGTTTCTTTGGGTGAGAGAGAGGGTGATTACATAACAAGTTCCTTTTAGACCAGTGGTTCCCAAACTTGGCAACTTTAAGACCTTGTGGACTTCAACTCCCAGAATTCTCCAGAGCAGAGCTGGCTGGAGAATTCTGGGAGTTGAAGTCCACAAGTCTTAAAGTTGCCAAGTTTGGGAACCACTGTTTTAGACTATGCCTGCCTTATAGTTTTATTGGAAAGTAAGATAGCAATTCAAATTCCCATATGGAGAACAATAGTGATGTGGCATTGAGCAGCTCCGAAGCACTATAACACTTCAGCATCAGGCAAAAAAAGAAAAGCTTTTTACTTAATTACAACAGTGCATTCTCTGGCTGCCTTGTACAGGGCTGTGGCAAAAAAAATGACTCAATTGTAAAAGCACTTCCCCTGTGAATGGAAAAATAGGTAGTTATCTAAGATCAGCCAGGCTTAAATCGTTTCCACAACTAATGTCTTTTTTTTTTGTATGCATTTGTGGATAGTGAGCAAGGCAAGCTACTTATCATAGACATCAATGATGGAATTGAAGCAAGCCTTGCTGGTTAGAAAGCTAATGGCTTCAATTTATTATATGCCCAGTTTGGAAATATAGCTAGTATTCTTATAAAAGTTCTTGAGTGCCTTTCTTGCTGTATCCCCCATTAAGAAGCACTTCAGCTGCCTCAGTCAGCTGATTTTCCCCCTACAGATATATTGTGCTGTTTTGTTGCTAGGGAAGGGAGGAGCTTTTTAAAAACTTTATATCTCAGGTCCCCAAAATACTATACCATGCATTCTGACTTAGGATGGCTTTCATCATTGTACCTCAACAAAATCTTAGCCTGGTGGTCCTGCTTAAACTAAAGTTTGTTATAGATAGCCTCTAAAGTAAATCAGACAAATTGTGCTTAATGCAAAGCTTAATATAGCTAGTTTGATATTTAGTAGTTGGCAATTAACAATGCTAGAAGAATAGGTAATTGGGTGATATATAAATATGTACATAAGTGACATTTGGGGAGAGAAAGGGCATAGTGGACAATATAATGATAAGGTGATTTTTCATTAGTTTAGGAGATGTCTTGTCCTCCTCCTAATTGTTTTTGGTTCCACCTCTCTTTATTCATTCTTGTCCCTTGTCCCTTTTCCCTTTATTGATACATTTCCTAGAAAATTCATTGCTTCCTTTAGACCAGTGGTCTCCAACCTTGGCAACTTTAAGACTTGTGGACTTCAAACTCCCAGAGTTCCTCAGCCAGCAAAGCAAAACTGGCTGAGGAACTCTGGAGTTGAAATCCACAGGTCTTAAGTTGCCAAGGTTGGAGACCACTGCTTTAGACCCTGGAACTGTTAAAATGTTAGGAGCTTTTAAAAGTTAATTCCCTCTGCCTTTGCATAAACCTCCCTTTATTTTCAGAAAATGTATACATTACCTGCCAACCATAAAAAGGCAGATCCTGAAAATCATTATATAAAAATGCCCCTATTCAACCAGAAAAAAAACTTTGATAAATCTTGTATAATGCTGGGATATCCACATTACATGGTTGATCTGTATTATTATTTTTTTCTCATCTAGGCAAAACTGTATTCCAGGGCTAAGCTTCAAAAATTGCACCAACGGGTTCCCTGCCCTGTTGCTGGGTGGGCGTGGCCATGGTGGGTGTGGCCTAGTCAGCTTCCTGCACCACAGGCAGGGCGTGCATTTTTCACCCTTCCCAGGCTCTGGAGGGTTTCCTCGAGCCGTGGGAAAGGCAAAAACTGCTTCCCCCAGGCTCCATAGGCCCCCTGGAGGCCAATAACAGTCCCGTTTCCAGATTTCTGGAACCTCTGGTAGGTCGGTTTTCCCACCTCCCCGAGCCTCCATGCGGGCCTTGCATTTACCTGGCATGAACAGGCCACATGGAGACTCCTGGGAGGGGCATGGTGGGCGTAATGGGTGGGCATGTCCAGCCAGGGTAGCATTTGGGGATTCCCCGAATTGAGCAGAATCCTAGCTAGACAATTGCCCAAACCCGGGCGAAACCCCCAGCAGCCCACCCCTGCTGTATCATTGTTTCAAGTACAACAGCAGTGCATGAACGTGCAAAATTAAAGCTGCTTTTGATACTAAGCAAAACCTCTAGACTGGTTGTTTTTTGTTTCTTTGTTTACTGCTGTTTTCTCTCTGAATGGCTAACCTTTGGATGCTTTTCCCCTGTGCCTTCAGTTATGGTTGAGAGAAGCAAATGGTGAAGCTTAAATATATGAGCTTATCTAGGATCTCCTTCAAGTACACAGAAAAGGAGATAAATTCATAAAGAGAATTTGAAGCACTAATGTAAGACTGTGACAAATATTATATTGGAATGCTTGGGAACATTTGTGTTTTTTATCCGCATTTCCTTTTCATTTGCATTTTGGAATGGTCTGCCACAGGAAATTCCCACTTCCAAATCCAACAGCAGTAAAGCATGTGATGAATGAAGTCCTTCATCAGTATGCTTGGTGTGATGTCTACCACCTTCCTGTAGTTTAGGAAGAACTCATTATAACAAATAAATACGGTAGTTATGTCCAGATTCAGTCAGGAGTCCGTTGAAAACTCTCCTTATCTAAAATTAGATAGGAGGCACTCTGCTCTTTAAACTTTCAAACAAAATAAACAGAAGTGGGGCTAAAGGATTGCAAATACGTCCAATGTGCCTACTGAGAAAGAGGGAAAATTCATCAAAAATAAGCAATGTATTCAGAAACATTGAGAGGCTGCTGCTAATTTAAATGTTCTTATGCATTTATTTCCATTTGCAATGATATTACATGGTTTGTTCATGTTTAGAAAAACATCTGTTCATCATTCTGTGATTGTAACTCCCTTACACATAATTTCTGGTATTAACATGTGTCCTCTATGTTGTTGGAAAGTTATGTACAACAAGGTACTCGTGCCATATTTTTTATATGAAAGATAGCATAATGCAGTTATTAGATAACCAGTGATTAAATCATGGTTGTTTCTATAATATTTCTGAAAGCTTATATTTCATCATATAGCTCTAGATAGAATGTACAATTTTCACACAATGTGCAAGTGGCAAACCTGTATATAATTAAAAGGGTGTACTCTATGCTAAATATGCATTGCCATAATTGTCCATTATACTTTCTGTTAGAAGCTTTTAATATAAGATCTTTGATCACCCAACTATTTGCTATGAGAAAAGGTAGTGGTGTGTAATCCTACAGCATTTCACAATTGTTCTTAATTTGCTTTATACAAGGCTAACGAAGTAATAAAAGTCTGCATTATGGATTCTCCTTTTCAATTTTTGGTAAGCACCTCATGCAAAATGCTAAATCTTCTTCTGTGGTACAAGTAATATGACCATTTTTAAGAATCAGTTGAAACCTAAGTGGTGTACAACTGAAACCAAAAGCTATGACTACATGGTAATACCCATGCATCAGGCTGAGCAAAGAAGAGATTACTCCGTTATCTTGATCAACTGAGTTGACTTTTCCATTTCTCTGGCTATAGACCAAAAGGGCAGAAAGCAGGGAAGAGAGAGATGTGCATCTGTAACAATATAATCTATAACTATAAAAATGCAACAGTTTCCAGGTCATCAAAGAAATACATTTGATTAAAGGTTCCTTGGACTGCAAGACAATCAAATTGGTCAGTCCTAGAGGAGACCAACCCTGATTGTCCTTTAGAAGGCCAGATCCTGAAGATGAAACTCAAATATTTTGGCTACCTAATGAGAAGGAAGGACTCACTGGAGAAGATCCTAATGCTGGGAAAGATTGAGGGCAAAAGAAGAAGAAGGTGATGACAGAGAATGAGGTGGTTGGATGGAATCACCGAACAGTAGGTATGAGCTTGAATTTACTCCAGAGGATGGTAGAGGACAGGAAGGCTGGAGTAATGTTGTCCATGGGGTCGTGATGGGTCAGACACAACTTCGCAACTAACAACAAGGTTGAAAGGTAGAAATTTAATTTATTTTTTCAATATGTTGCTGGTTTGTTGTTTGCAGAAGCATTTTCCCTAATAGAAAAGCCAAATATATAACACCGTGGTTTTTATCAAATCAGAAATCCCTTTATATTTCTTTTCATATTTTGTATTTTTCTACTTTTTCTTTTTTTCTTCTTTGATTTTTTCCCCTTTCTTTTCTTATCACATTTATTATAGCTTTTCTTTGAATGAAATTGTATAAGTAAAATCTTTTAATTATATTAAGAGAAGAAAATTATCTGTAACCAGGTTCAGGGCTATATTTAATTATGTTTACCATTTCAAAAAACTCCAAATATATTAGCATATTATCATCCTTACTAGGATAGTATTATTCTCATGATTTCTAGTAAGATTCAGAGACTTTCTGTCTCAGTCTAAACCAGTGTTTATTTTTTTAAGCTTCACAACACAAATACACTTTATCCATTTGTTCCAAAGACAAGTTATTTAGTTCAGAATGTTCTCTTGGGTAAATGTTATTTGAGCATTGAAGCTTAAATTACCTCATTTTAGCATTTTAAGAAGTGATTAGGCCAAAATCAATCTTACTTTGTCAAAATCAACAGCTGTTCTTGTTGTCGATTCACAAAACAAATCCATATTATTTATCTTAAATGTAAATTTTATTTATTTTTGTAACCTTGTATTTTTACAAAAAACAGGAGCTTCAACTACCTTTGATTCTCTTTTCTTGGTCTGAGTGTTAAGAATAATTTTCTTCTTAGGATATGGGCATAACAGTCAAGTATGTTAGCTTATTTTATGATCAAGCTTAAGCTTGTGATTCCCCTCCCAGATGATTAATTACACTTCGCTTTTTAGAAATCTCTTTATGTCTGTGTTATAAATCTAATCAATGGAAATCAGAGCACAGATATTGGTTATACGTAAACACACATTTTTGTTTACTTTAGTAAGAGACAGTAGAGTTGCTTTTACCCTTGTAACATTTACCATTACAATGCATTCTTAGGGAGGTAAGTTCTATTGAGATACTGGGCCCATGATTTACTTTGATTTCAACTAAGCATGACTGCATGACTGCACTAAAGCAAAATAAAATTTATAATGTAGAATCATTAAATTGATTCTTGTTTTGCTATTTTTATTACAGTTTTAGAGCCAGTTTGGTTAAGGCACCAGATTGGAGACTGGAAGATTAGTGAGTTCTGCACCTGCCTTTGGCACAAAGCCTGCTGAGTGACTTGGGCCAGCCCCTTTCTCACAGCCCTAGGAAGCAGGCAATGGCAAACTATTTTTGAACTCTTGCCAAGAAAACTGCAGAGACTTTTCCAGGCAGTCAATGGAATCAATACTGACTCAAAAGCATGCACATATTTTTTTTTAAAAAAATAACTTTACTTTTGCAAACCACCTTAGGATTTTTTGGATTTAATGGCATATCAACTGCAATAAATCAATAAATATATATTTGTAAGTAGCAACCTGATCTGGCAGTTAAGTATACTCTTCTAGAAACTTTGCCGGTTAGATTTGGTTGGTTCTATTTTATAGAAGTTATTCTGTGCTCTACTGGTAGTATATCTACCAAAAAGATACCATTTTTAAAATTATGTTTTTGTTCAGTATTTTGATTGGTATGCATTCAACTGCAAAAAGGAAGTCGCTCTACTTCCTTTAGGTGGGCTAGCTAATATTGATGTATTGATGTTATTGCTGTTACATAGGCACAACAGTAGCTTTATGTGCACAAATGACACTGGCCCTGCTAGCCACTTCGTCAAAGTTAACACAAATTCCACTGAATTTTCCACAACTCAGTAAATGGAAGGTAGGATCCCTAATGATATCTATGCTTTTGCATTGTAGGTGCATTGAGAGATGTATTCCATAATTGTAGAAAACTCACCAAGAAAGATTTGTTCTTAGTTAAATCAAATCTGATTTCTGGTATTGAAACAGAGCTTTTCCGTCTAAAATTTTAATTGACAAATCATCAGATCATCAGAATAATCACTGGCAGAAAGAAAGGGAGAAAGTGACAAAGAAAGAGTAGGTGCCAGAATCAGACAGAGAAAGAGAGAAGGAAACAATTTTGGCTTTTGTCCTCCCAAGAAGCCAATCTCTGTGTTATGTCAATTCCAAGATCTAAAGTTTAAATGATGCCTTTCAGTTGGGCACAGAAGCAAACTAATAGCCAGTGCATCAATGTAAGATTGTAAGATTTAGATAAATATGTTCCCACATTTATATGAAGTTGAGCAACTTCATTTCAAGTTGGGAGGCCACATGCTGGAGCAAAGTTTTAACAAGATGCGTGGGAAACAACCCTTAGGATCCATGAACCAGTTGCTTAAGATCTGTTTGCTTTCACCGTTTAAGAATCTACCTAATGCTACTGGCGAGCACTAAAGAATTTAACTGCATACCAATGACTACTTCGAATGTTTTTAAGTGCTTTAAGACAGTTACATCAACTTTAGAATTTAGCCTACGTATTTGTCTCCTGCTTTTCCACTGAGCTGAAAGAGACAATCTGCTACCATCAAGATGATCTGAAGTACCACCATCTTCAATTATAATAATAATAAAGGATTCTTGACAGTGTAGTCCAAAGTTTCCAAAGGTAATCAGAGTCCATGCTCCTGCTAGCCTTTTACTCCATTCCTCTTTGAACTTTTGGACTTTCTATTCTCATCAGCTCTCCAACAGAAAGCATTGATGTTCCTTGGTCTACTTTGAGGAATTAGGAATAGAGGAAAGATAATTAATTTTTCTTGGTTTAGTATAAAAATTCACAGATGATTAAATTAGGCTTATGCAAATTGTCTCTCAATTGGAAGTTCAAGATGGTGTAATTTGATTCAACTTTGCAATCTCAAATTCTATGGCCACTCAGTTGGTTTTCAAGCCACTTTGAAAAATAAAATCCATAGATTATAACAGGAAAACATCAATGCCTGAAGCTGTTTCAGTTTGGATCAGAAAGAAATGCAAACAGGGATAGTGGGTCCTTTAGAGAGTTTTACCCACCAAGTTTCAATTGTGTATCTTAAAGTGGTTTGCCAAAATAATTTTTGAAGTGTCTCCTTTGTCCTATATCCATCCCTTAAATGTCAGATATGACAATAACAATGACAGTGACGATGATCATGATTATGTATTTTGGCTGCATCTCCTCTAGAAGACTCTGGAATGTAGAAAGGACAACATGGTTGTCTTCAAATTATTTAGCAGAATGCCAATAAACTAGTTGTTCACTCAGTGCAGAGCATGTGTTACATTCCTTTTTAGAATACACACTTTTAAAAAGGGTATTAAGGAGAGAGCCATGGTGGCGCAGTGGTTAGAGTGCAGTACTGCAGGCTATTTCTGCTGATCACCGGCTGCCAGCAGTTTGGCAGATCGAATCTCACCAGGCTCAAGGTTGACTCAGCCTTCCATCCTTTGGAGGTCGGTAAAATGAGGACCCAGATTGTTGGGGGAAATATGCTGACTCTGTAAACTGCTTAGAGAGGCCTGTAAAATACTGTGAAGTAGTATATAAGTCTAAGTGCTTTGCACGATTGTCACCAAGCTATGCTTTGCTGTCTTTGATCATTAAGCTTTCTGGGTTGCCAATAAGGCTGCTAAACTGCCTGTCAAGCTTGGCCACTCCTCTGAAGGAATATGCCAACACTGGCCTTATCCCCTAGACGGGGCAGATCACACAGCCAAAGTAGACCCCCTGTGGGGCACAGCTTTAAAAAGGGAAGACTGAGTTGCTCTCACTTTCATTTGGTGAAAGTGTGTATAGCACATGTTGTAAGTCTAAGCATGACAATTGGTTTCCCACAGCTACCACAATCTTCCATGTTTCACTTCCAACACCTGAAACAAGAATAGACTACATCAGTCTTCAGAATTAATGAGAGATTATTCTGGAAAAGAATTACTCCAAGTAAACCAAGTAAACTGAAAAAAATCACATCACATCCCTTCTGCCTTGTCAGGATCAACCAATACTCATCCCTCCTCCCCAAAAAAATGTTTTTCTGGACAAAACATCTACAGATAAATATTATTTCCTTCTGACATTATTAACCAGAGCCAGAAGAAAAACAAGTCAGAGGCAACTTCTAATTCAATTAATTTGCAAAAAACCACATTTATATTCTTCCTTTTGTTTTCAAGTATTTCTGCTCACACTTACAAGCACTTTGAAAAAAAGAAATTCACAAGTATCAACATTTGATATATTGATACTTGGCATAGTTGCCTTAAGTCTACTCAGCAGGACTCATTCAAGTCATTCAAAGGATATTCATATCCTAAGGTTTTATATTTCATTAAATACTGCATATTATGAAAAGAAATGACACAGAGCTATAATTTAAGATTTCAGATCTGGAGTCTGGAGTCTGGAGTCTGGATCTGGATCTGGAGTCAGTCAAATTTACCATACTTCTGAACATAAATAATTATTTCTTTAGAAAATGTATGTACATAGTAGCTTTCGACAGCTAATAAGGAATATAAAAAACCACATCCAGGAGGACATACTCTCTCCTATACATACCCATCCACACACACACACAGACACCATATCTATATACGAGCCTACATGTCTATTAAAACTTTAAAAGCAGCATTTTTGAATACCTATAACAAATACTGAAATTCCAAGCCCAAACTTAGATAACATTTCATTACATATTTTACATACTAACTGAAATAATTGTCTGAATAAGATGCACTATCTATTCATGCTATGGGTTTCCTGTTTCCTGAATATTTTAACCTTGTTCAATTACGCTGAATAAATTTTGCTACTTTATACAGTTGGACAGCCATGTTCATTTCTTTAAGATTTTTGTTGGTTTGTTTATCAAATTGTTATGCCACCCATCTACCCTGTAAAGGTGATTCTGGATTCAAACAAGGACAGGAGAGATGGGGTATTGGAGACTGGAATATTATCATAAGCCTGGCAGCTTTTAAGGCACAACTTAAAGGACCAGGGCCCCACTCAGAAGAATAAGGCACGGATGGCTTAACTCATTTGTGTGTAAAAGAATGACATCAAAGGAAGGGCTCTCCATAAGATTCTTAAGTTTAGGCTCTCAAATCGCTTAACTACATCTTACTACCTACAGAGGTAAAATCCTTTAAATAAATTTTAGTAGGTAAGGCACCATCATTGCCTGCCTTGGCATGTAGAGGAGTACAATTTTGAGATTTTGAGAAGGAGGTTAGAATTATTTTTCACGCCTGGAATTCTTCATTGCTTACGGGCATCTGTCCAGCCTGTTCTGCTGTGCTTAGTTATACATACTTCAGTGCACTTTCTTTAATTAGCTCGCTCTAGGGTACACATCTCTTCACACCCTCGGGCTATATTTAAAAGGAGAATTGTGATCATGTGAAGCACTTTTACAAAGAAGGGAAGTTGGAGGAACAATTGCTAAATTTTTCTGTGCATAGCCCAACATGGTATAGGATTCTTCACTAGCCTCTGTGTTTATTCCAGGAAACTTTTGCACAATACAATAGGAATATGGTCTTCTGAATAATGATTATCAACTTGAAGATATTGATTTAACAGGGGTTTTTCACAGATACTTCTACAAAGTTTATTAAAGTATAAAAATAAATATTTCTCAATTTATATACCATTATTTTTATCCTACCAAAATAAGTCCCAGATGTCAGATTTTTTAAAGTTTTTCTCCTCCCCCTCTCTCTCTCCTCCCCTCCCTCCTCCCTCTCACCACTGGAGCAAAATAATGAGAGGAAATCCTGATGTTTAGAAAAATTGAAGAAGTGCAACTTAAAAGAACAAAAAATGGCTAGGTTCTTTTATGGATGATAGACCCCTGAGCTTATAAGAATTCAAAGAACCATTACTTACAATGAACCTACACAAAATAAAGGCCCTCGGGTGAAGTGTCTGAAAACTGAACAAGAAAAGTCTACTGAATAATCTAATATCTATAATCTATATCAGAGGGAAAATGTACTATTGATGTTATATGATTTGCCACAGAATTTTATCTTTCCAGGCATTGCATATTGACAAATATAAATCTTGATGCTCTGATCTTGATGAATATAAATCACTGGGACCTGATGATTTACATTCCAGAGTTCTGAAGGAGCTGACAGCTGTTATCTCAGAAACATTATACCATATCTTTCAAAAATCCTGGAACACTGGGGAATTGCCTGAGGATTGGAAAAGAGCTGATGTGCTTTCCATCTTCAAAAAAAAAAAAAGGAAAAAAACCAGACCCAGGAAACTACAGACCAATCAGCCTAACATTAATACCTGGGAAGATCCTGGAAAAGATAATTAAAAAAAACAGACCTTCAAACATCTAGAAACAATAAGAGAAAAAAACAGACCCAGGAAACAAGTACAGATTAGGCTCAAAAACTAACTGTGAGAGGGACCTTGGAGTCCTAGTGGACAATCACTTAAATATGAGCCAGCAGTGTTTGGTTGTATAAACAGGGACATAGAATCAAAATCACATGAAGTATTAGTACCGCTTTATAAAGCCTTAGTAAGGCCACACCTGGAATACTGTATCCAATTTTGGTCACATTACAAAAAAGATGTTGAGACTTTGGAAAAAGTGCGAAGAGAAACTAAGATGATTAAAGGCCTGGGGACTAAAACAATGAAGAATAGTTGCAGGATTTGGGTTTGGCTAGTCTAGAGAAAGAAGGATTGGGGGGGGCATGATAGTAGCATTCCAGTATTTCAGGGGTAGGTTCTGCTGCTGCTACTGTCAGTTAGCTCAGGGATGCACTGCACATGTGCTTCATGTGCACTATGTGTGCATGCACAGTACTAAAAATGCTTCTGTGCATGCGCAGAAGCAAAAAACAAGATGGTGCTGCCTATGGCGCCGCCAAGAGAACCAGTTTGGGGGTGTGGCAGACCGAGTTACTACTTACTCAGCTGAACAGGTCCAAACCGGTAGTAACCCACCTCTGCAGTATTTGAGAGGTTGCCACAAAGAGATTGGGTTCAACTTACTGTATTTAACAAAGCACCTGTAGGCACTGTTCCCTCTAAGGTGCGCGGCTGCGCGGCCGTGCACGTGGCAAGAAAACCCCACACAGAAGTTTCTAACTGCCGTGCAGGGGCCTCAGAAAATCTAGGTTTAGCACGGGCACGGCGGGTGGGCAGGAGCTTAGCGGCACAGATGGTCTCCTAGGACCTCCTAGGCGGACTACGCCGCTCATTACCGTCAGTCGCCCCATGTTCAGCAAAGCAAACGTGGGGAAGTCCTTTGCAGGTGGCTAGAACTGGCCGCCCACAAAGGACCTCCCCAGACTTGTTTGATGAACACGGAGCAACTGACGGTAGTTTGTGCTGGCCGCTGCCGCTCAAACTAGGGTCAGTTGCCCCCGGTTCAGCAAAGCAAGCCCGGGGAGGTCCTTTGTGGGCGGCCAATCCTAGCTGCTTGCGCCCGGCGCTGCGGCTGAAATGAACCCCCAAAGCCCCTGCCGCCACCGGAAATACTGCTGCCTTCTCCTCCTCCAAGAGCACTGCCGGATTTGCCGCCCGACGCTGTGGCTGAGGTGAAGCCGCCAAAGCTCCCGCCAGCACCCCCAGCGAGGTGTTCCGAGCGGAGAGGGAGGCCGCCGCCGCTGCCATGGGCAGGGGTGCCAGCGGGAGCTTTGGCACCTTCACCTCAGCTGCAGCGCCGGGCAGCAAATGTGGTGGTGCTGTTGGAGGAGGAGGAGGTGGCAACAGTTATTTTAGTGGTGGCGGGGGCTCATTGGCATCTTCAGCGGCAGCCCTGCCCCCAGTGAAAAAAAACGAAGATGGAGCAGATCCACACAGATGACGTCGCCGCAACATGACTGGAGGAGGAATTCTGGGAGTTGAAGTCCACAAGTCTTAAAGCTGTCAGGTTTGAAGATCCCTGAGGTTTTTTTTCCTAAAGGGTTATGGGTGCAAGGATCTTGTAACTTGACAGCTTTAACACTTGCATGCTTCAATGCCAGAGTTTCTGAGCCAACATGACTGGAGGAGGAATTCTGGGATTTGAAGTCCACAAGTCTTAAAGCTGTCAGGTTTGAAGACCCCTAGGGTTTTTTTCTAAAGGGTTAGGGATGCAAGATCTTGTAACAACAGCTTTAAGATTTGCGTGCTTCAAATGCCAGACTTTCTGAGCCAACATTTTGGTTGCTAAGCAGGAGCGTTGTTAAGTGATACTATTATATAACACTTTAAACGGGTACCTTGAATAAACATAACTTGAGTTTCAAATACTGATTTCGTTGTTGTCTTAGGTGACATCTGTGAAAAAATTCAGGTGCTCAGGCATGAAATGCACCGCTCAAACACTATACTTTTCTGATCACACTGAAAAAAAATTAGAGGGACATTGACTGTAGGCAGGACAAGAAATAATGGATGGCAACTAATCAAGGAGAGAAGCAACCTGGAACTAAGGAGAAACTTCCTAAAAATTAACAGAGGACAATTAACCAGTGGAACAGTGGGACATTGTGGAGGTTTTTAAGAGACTAGACAGTCACTTGTCTGAAATGGTATAGTGTCTCCTGCTTGAACAGGAGATTAGACTAGAAGTCCTCTAAGGTCCCTTCCAGGTCTATTCTGCTTGACTATTAGCAGTGGGTGGTAGCAAGTCATCACAAGTTCAGGAAAGACAGCTGCTCTAGAGTGTTCCTGAAAACTATTACATGCATATCTGCAGGGCTCCATTTTTTGAAACAATTGTATCTCAAGAGGCATCCCCAGGTAGATCTGACCCTGGTAGAAACATGCCTTGCAACCTGTTAAAATAGTATTTTCTGCCTTATTTCAACACCAGGAAGAGCAACATTAAGGTTTATTAACACCTGTTAAGTTTTGGCATCCATTACTACAGTGGCTTGGATTAGAGGCAACAGAAGCAGGATAAGGACTGGCAATGGAAACAGCAAATGTCCTGCCAGTAGAGTTTTCTGCCAATTCAAAGATGGCTGGAGAACAACTTAATTTAGTGATGGGGAAATTCTCTCAGGTGTTACTTATCTTGCATTCTCTTTTACTATATTCTTTGACTATTTAATACTTGATATATCATTATTTCATTATTTCATTATTTCATCTTAATGAGATTAATGATTAGTTTAGTGTTAGTTTACATTTATAGTTCTTAAAAAATTATAACGGTACCATTTAATGTTAACTTGATGTGGGAAACAGAGCATAGCTTCTAACCAAGTTTTATGATATTTGCCCACAAGCATCTGTGACTATCCACATTTCCTGTCTCCTATTTATTATTTTCAATATTGTATCTCCTGGAGAGAGAACAGTGCATTACAATCCAGAAAGAAAATCAGAGTTGTTGTTTTTCAAAAAAAAAAAAACATCAAACATTAAATCCTTTAAGAAAATCATATTGTGTATTCAAAGCCTTTTTGAATACTGACAAGTTGGTTAGATCTTTTAGTCCAACAGAAAGTGGAATCCAGAGATCGGGTCTCGCTCTGTACATTTCTGAGTCATTGCATCTAAAACCAAATCTCATCTGACAACTTCAGAGGATGGAATATTATGTAAAACAAGGTGATTTCTAAGATAATCCAGACTCAAAACATGCAAGCCTTCAGAGGTGATAACCAGAATTTCCTATTTTGCCTGGAAATCAGTTGGCCGCTAGTGTAATGTTTTCAGCACAAGTGCAGCATGACTTCCTTCACTTCAGTTTGGCTACGCAATTCTAGATTAACCAATGTATCTGGCCCAGCTATATAGAGCTTACAACAGTAGTCAAGCCTATCAACATGTGTGCTACCATTTAAAAATTATTTTCTTCCAAGAAAAGATATATTTTGACATTTTAGCCAAAGCTGAAAGTCCTGAGCTGACTGAAGGATTACATACATGCTCTTTCAGAGAAATGCAACCCCATTCAGGATTCATTTCCCTGAAGTCAGAAATTTTACAAGCACCTCCACCTTATCTGAGTCAGCTTCAATGTATTATTGACATTGGACCAGCAGACCTACAAGGTCCCTTCCAACTCCATAGTTCTATGATACTTTGTCCAGTCAATTAGCACCGGAGAGCAAGTATTCAAGAATGCTTCACAGGTGATGTTGAGAGCAATAGATTTGATGTCATCAGAATACTGATACACACCTCCAACTTCACATTTTCGGGTGATCTACAATTTCATGTAATTTTGAAAGGTGACAGAGGCAAATTATACTACAGAATAATTATAACAGTCTGATCTTGAGGAACAACTCCAAGCTGAAATATCCAAGTGATCCAGAAAGATACATGTGTTAATATCAAAATCTACGATCAATCATCATTTCACCATTCACCAAATCAACTGTAAATGAGTCAAGATCATCTACTCAATCTGAGACTGCTTTGAAATCAGGGGGTGGCAAAAAGCATTATTCCAGGAATAATGCTAGAGGTTTTACTAGAAGATTCTGACATACCAGAAAAGTAATAGAAGCAGAGCTTCCTGTAGCCTTATATAGAAGTTATTATAAGTTTGTTATGATCTGTTCAATTTCCATATTCTGCAACTCCTGTGCAAGTTTCAAAAGGGGGGAGGGACATAAAGCCCCAGGGTACTATCCAATGCCAAGAAGTCATTAGAGATTTATACATTAACACCTATGTACAAAAAAAGTTTCCTTCCTTACACTCATACATATATTTGAACATTCTTTGAGAAGCTTTGGGCAATTGGCAATTTGTCAAATATATGAAAAAGATGGCAGTACAGGATGAAATCTGGGTTTTCCCCCTTTTTAAAAAAAGAAAATGACTTTCTGAGAGATAACAGCCTTGTAAGATGCCATTCATAATCTTCCTTGTCTACACTAAGGACCTATTGAGAATCTGCTGAATGCAAGCAAGAGCCCCTTTTGTAAATGCTCTTATGTTGCACAGTAGTTTAAGGACTCACAATCTGTAAAAAGGAAATCATTTTAATGAACATCCTCCTCTGCCATGAGAGGTTCATTTAGACTATTATTCACAGTTCAATGTAAAAGAAATGAGGGTATTAACATATCCCAAATAGGTTTTATAAGCATAAGTGACGATACAGGTCAAAATATAGCATCTGAATTGGGAGTTAGGTAGCGTCCTAGTTTGAAGGACAATAGAAAATTAAAATGTATCAGCAGTCACCAAGGAAACAATCTGCAGATAATTTCCTGACAACATTTGCCTCCAGGAAGATACTGCAAAATCGGTTAAAAAAAAACCTGCAATAAAATATTTTGTGGCAATTAAATGCAAAAATAAAATAGTCATGGGAATCATGCTAAATAATGAAATGGCTTGATAAATTAAAGAGTATCCACTCACACAAACAAGGCTCAGTCATAATTCATCTGAGGAGAAAACCTGAAGAAGAAAGCTACTTTGATCTAAAAAGTTACTTTGAAGAAAACAGATGTCCCACTCGAATCAACTGGCCAAACATAGCTTTGATATCAAAGCTCGATTTTTCCCCAGCCATGTTCTGAGTAAAAAGCTTTTCATTTTAATAAGCAGGAAAAGATCTGTGTTTTCTCTTTAAGAGTCAATGTTTAGCAAAGCACTTCTCAGCAATTAATTATGTACCAATAAAAATATACAATTAACTTTTCATTGCATGATTTGAAGTTATAGTGATTTTGCCTCTTGGTAGGTTTTCATTCTATATAAAATTCCCTCTTTGATAAGTCCAAGAGTGTTTCAGGAGGAAGAGCAATGTTCATTTAGAAGAGGAAGAGGGCCTTCTTATTTGGTCTTTTTTAAAGCCTATTTATTAATTAACACTGGAAAAGTTTGGGTTTTTCTATTGTGGCCCCACCCTTGGGAATTGAATTGCCAGATGGGGTTCATTAAGCCTCATCAAAATAGGTTTTAACAAATCTCTAAATTTATTCAAGTCATTTCCAGAATGTATTTCATTGCTTACATCTGGTATCTGTTTGCGATATAATACTCTGGGATTGTCTGGTTTTAGACCCTGTGTTTTGTTTATGGATTTGCAGCTATTACTGTAGTTGTTGGTGGACATGGGCATTCCTGAGGTTTTATTGTTAGTTTTGTAAAAAGCATATGTAATGTTGTACATGCAGGTGTTTGGCTTTCAAAGAAGTTCTGTAAACTAAGGAAATTTGAATGAGGAAAATGGCAAAGCAAGGTGTTGATACTATCTTTTTTGAATATTGATATCCTAAATCCAACCTGTTCACAATTTTTAAGAACACATGAGAGATGTGATCACAGCATTGCCCACCATTGCATATTAACCTTTTAAGGGAGGTCCAATAATGACTGGAATTCCAGGCATATGCAGAAATATTTGGAAATCTTAGTTTTACTAACCCTATTTTCAAACTGCTAAGTAGCTCAGCCTTAAAATGATCTGGAGCAACACTAATGATGGTGATAAATAAATTTGGGAATACTATAACATAAATATATGAAATTGTTTTTAAACATTTACAATGGAAAAAACCAGGGTGTTTTTGTAATAATTATATAATATGTAATCAATTACAATGTATCAGTGGTTCTCAATCTTTGCGTGAAGTTTATCAACTTAAAGGAAAGAATTTTGTAAATCCTAATTGTAGTTTTGATTTGACTTTAGTTTCCTTATTTATAGTATAAAGAAATATCACATAATAAAAGAAGAAATCTAAAAGAGAGCTCTGTTTACTGAATGACGCTCCTATGCTAGGAAACTGAAGGCATTTCTAATAAGCCAATTAACATTTTTTTAAAAATCATGAAAGCCATCTTTATTAGAAGAATCATGGTATATCAATAACATTTTCAAGATAGGAACCCACCTCTGATCTGGTAATTAACTAATGTGAAAATAATCAAGACTGGAAAATACAATTATTAGAAGTAGAAGTACTTATCTAAGCATATAGTAAAATAGGGGTCCTTTTACCAAGCTAGAGGAGAAAATAAAAAGGGTATGAGGAAAACTAAGGAGGGAGTTGGAGTTGATCAGTGTTGGTCTTTTGGTTTAGTGACCATGATCTAGATAAAGATTTTCTGATTTTCTGATTTTCATTGACAAATGTGATGGGCATCTTTAGCGTTGAAGATCCCTGCTACAGTTCCTAGTGAAATATCACAAAACATAGAAACATAGAAACTGATGGTAGAAAAAGGTCCAGTGGTCCATTGAGTCTGTCCTTTGAGGTTTTTTTTTAAAAAAATATTTATTTATTATTTTTCATTATTTTTTATTTATTTATTGAATTATTTGTTTATTTTAATTTTTGTCAGAGTGTAGACATATCAGAGGTGGTATTCAGCAGGTTCTGACCAGTTCTGGAGAAATTTTGAGTAGTGTGGAGAATTGGCAAATACCACCTCTAACTGGCCCTGCCCCCATCTATTCTCTGCCTCCCAAGTCCTAGCTGATCGGAAGGGAATGGGGATTTTGCGGTAACATTCCCCTGGAGTGGGGTGGGAATGGAGATTTTACAGTATCTTTCCCCACCACTCCCACCAAGCCACGCCCACCAAGCCTACTAAGCCATGTCCAGAGAACCGGTAGTAAAAAAAAATGAATCCCACCACTGAAATATATGTCTATAATATGTTTATCCCAACTCAGTTATGATTATCTCTGGAAGTTAGTTCCAAACATCCACTGTTTTTTTTTCTTTTCTGTGAAGTAAATATTTTCTAACATTATTTAAACATCCCTCCTGTCAGATTAGATTATGCCCCCGTGTTCTTGAGTTTTGCTTGATATTGAAAATACTGCCTTCTAAAACCTTAGTCACGCCCTTAATATATTTAAAGCTTTCAAACATGTTCCAGGATTGTAGATTGTCCCATTTAGACAATATGTTCTCTATGCCATTAAGGTCATTAAACCCTGAAGCCCAGAACTATCTAACAGATGTTGCTTGTGGACTCTTACACCAATATAAAATTTGGGAGCCTTAGTCATAGAAAAGACCTTAGAATGGCAGTGTCCAAGGAATGGAAAGTCAAGGAATGATAGCCTATAGGTATGTTATTATGGTTACTATTCATAACCCAATGATTTAATAAAGTGATTTAATGAAGATATATATATATATATATATATATATATATATAATATATTATATATATGTGTGTGTGTGTGTGTGTGTGTGGGTTGGTGTGTGGTGTGTGTGTGGTGTGTGTGTGTGGTGTGTGTATGTATGTATGTATAGATAGACAGACTGACAGACTACGATGGATGGATATATGAGAGAAAGAGAGATAACAGACAGACAGACAGACAATGCATGGATCTTTCCAGATAGAAAAGGTGTTGATGATAGCAAAATCAATAGATCTTTGACTGGTAATGGGATTATGTTTTAACTTTGAAAAACAAAGAAAGACACTAACATCAGATATTGCATATGACAGGAAGATAATACAGAGATGAGATTGCTTAATTAGATAAAAGTCACATTGTCTGGCAGCTCAATTTTGAGAGGCAGAATAGTTTAGCATCTCTATGACAAGTAGTTCCAGATGCATTGAACTGCTCCATGTATTTATGATTGATTGGGTTGTAGACCAAAAAGGATTCTGAGCATGCCAGCCGAACCTCCATAAATTGGGATGAAAACACTCACAGGATTTTTTTTTTAATATGTGGATCTAACTTTTTTAAAAAACCACATTTTAGGTTTTTTTAAGGTTTAACTTTTTCTCTTGACTTGAGGTTTGCTATACTTTTTATTTAAGGAAAATCTTACTCCTGACATTTTGACTTAGCCAATCATTATTTTTCTTCTTACCACAAATATAAACTACTTCTGTTAGTCTAGGGTTGTCTACTTACAACTGCAGTACTCTCCGGGATCTTAGGGTGACAATCTTTTATCAATCTTGCTATCTGATATTGTTATCATTCAGATCTGATGCACGATATGTAGTACTTTGAGAAAACATAAGACACTCTTTATTCTGTGTAGAAAAGGTGGTGGGACTGCAACCTTAAGTACTTTTTTTTGCCATTGATAATAAGGCAATATCTTTCATTACATCTGAAAGCTAGATTGGGGAACCAGAATAAACTAAATGCTTCCATTCCAATGTTTTGCTGCAACTTCCTAGCATTTAATGTCTTTATATATTAACAAGCCCAGCTCCCTTCAAACTAGAGATTTTAGAATTTAAAACCCAGCACTTTCCATCAGCCAGATATGTACTGTGGCTTCTAGATAGTGGTGTGATTCAGCCAGTTTGCACCACTTAAGGAGAGACGATTGTTAAGTTTCTGAGCAGTGTTGTGAACTGGTTGTTGGAAGAAATCATTAAGGCAGAGAACCAGTGGTGGGTTCTGGGCAGTGCAGCCTTACCAGTGGTAGCCAGGAACAGTGGCCATCGTACCAGTATGGTGGCTCGTTTGGCCCACCTGTCCACCTGAGTTCCTTACCTGTTTTTGAAGCAACTGGGCGAATGTGCACACACCCCCAACGTACGGCACCTGCACGACCTCCGCTGAGCAGCTGGGTATCACAGGGCAGGTGGCGTGCTCATGCGGTGCACAGCACATGTGCCCGATGAGGATGTCCAGCCCATAGTGTACCAGTTGCGACGGGAGCCAGAACCAACCATTGCAGAGAACCGGTTGTTAAATTATTTGAATCCCACCACTGCTTCTAGAGAAATTCAATATCTGTTTCACTCTCTAAATCTATCACCCATTTTGTTCATTTTTTTTTGAAGACTGAAATCAAAATTAGTCCATACAGATAACTATTAAATATGGGATTGGTTCTTTCTGAACAATATGAAGAGGAAACAGAAGCATAGATAGGAGTCTAAAATTTAAAAAGCATAACATTGCTCCAATAATGAAACGCACATTCTGAAAATCCTGGTACAGTTAATCAATACTTGTATCAATGAACATGATCTTATTCTCAGATCGCCATTAGCTACTCAAGTCCAAGTTGTCTTTTATTCAAGTTCATCTTTAAGACTATGCCTAAAAAATTAAACCATACCTATATTTAGTAAAATATACGAGTAATTTATAGGGTAGCATAAGAAGAAAATTAATACCTCCCTGTTTATTTGGTAGATGCAGCTGGAAGATATTCTGTTCATTTGTATCCACCTCCATGAAGCAATACAATATATGCACATTTTCAGCTGTTATGAACATTTTTGAAATCATCTGTCAGATTTTCATGCATAGGCTTGTGCAGTGCTGTGCTAATCAACCACCCATGTAAATATTCTCATGTATCTTGGTGGCCATTTTCATTTTGCATAGGACAATTGCTGAAAATAGATTCACCACATTTAATGTGCCAATTTCTGGTTTGGAAATTCATTTGGACTGCGGGCAGTAAATGTCCAGATACACCCTTCAGCCCATTCCCAGTTCAGTGACACCCCAACTTCTTTAAAATAAATAAATAAATGAAAACAGATACCTTGGGTGGTAGGGCAGGAAACAACAACAACAACAACATTACAATTAGGGGGGAAAAGATGGGAATGAGGAAGAGAATGTAGAATGATAGAAGCAGAGGGGGGTTGCTGCCGGTTTGGCCCGGATTGGCCAAAACCGGTAATAGCAATGGCGGGAGGCTCCGCCCCTTCTGTGTATGCCTATTTATCTACTCACATTTGTATGCTTTCAGACTGTTATGCGGAGGAGCTGCGGCAAGAATGGGAGCTCACCCTGTCATGCGATATTTGGGTCTCGAACTTGCAGACGTTCTGATCACCAATCTTAACCTCTAGGCCACTGTGCTCCTATGTCAAATGTGAATGTATTAATAGTCAATATACTCTCTTATGACACATAAAAGGAAAATAATTTTATGATTTGCACGCACAAAAAAGCTATAGCCCTTCTAAGTAGAGCACATGGGATCTATGGCATCTTCACAGTTTTTACACCTCAGACACAAACCATTCTTTAAAAATGAAATCACTTATTAACCAGGGCTACCATATTTGGTGGGCAATATTTTTGTATCTACTTATGGCCAGATAGTTGTCATCCAGATTTTTTGCAAGCAGATTGTAGGAGCTCTTTATAACTCACTCATCTCTTGATACAGGATTATTTTAAACTATTTTTTTAAAGGACAATCTCAAAAGGTATTCTATTGGAAGTACATGCCCTGAAAATGACTCTGAATAAGTCATTCAAAGAGATGGATGCTTTAATGAGTTAACATTTTTTCAGTCTGACATGAAAGCCTGCAAAAGGTGTTGTTACTCCAAATCAGGGGTGGGTTTCTGCCCTGTTCCAACCGGTTCGGTTGGAACGGGGCCGGCGTCGTCCTCATGCACGCGCGCAGTGCACGCATGCGTAATAGCGTCTGTGCGATGCTCCAGCTGCTCCTGGAGGATCGTGCAGGTGCTGTATGTGTCCTGCGCATGCGTGGAAGCGCAGAACTCGTCAAAACGGGGTAAGGAGCGCGGGCGGGCGGGTAGGCCCTTCGCGTTCCCGGAAGTGAACCGGTTGAAACCCACCCCTGCTCCAATACATTTAAGCTAAAATACAGTACTCGGTCAAAGAATCTCCTTGTGTTTCAAAGCGTGCACAGCATATTCCATCTAACAATGGACAGATATATACATACATACATACATACATACATACATACATACATACATACATACATCTTGGCGACATTTCAATGAGGTCCATTCGCCATCTTCAGGCTGGTGCCTTCGGCTTCATGCTTGTGCAAGCAAAGCGTGATCGGAGCTGTATAGAAAGATGACACCTCCGATCACGCTTTGCTTGCACAAGCACGAAGCCGAAGGCACCAGCCTGAAGATGGCGAATGGGATCTTGTTGAAACGTTGCCAAGGCAATCTCAATCTTACATGGGAAAAGACCCAAATAGAACAAGACTAGCATATCTACACCCGTGAAAATCTACAAATGTGTGTGTGTGTGTGTCTGTGTGTGTGTTGTATTTGTGCTGATAAATAAATAAAGGGAGACTAGTATAGATCTATTTCAAGCTATTTAGCTCTCATCAGCTAGCCATACCCTTACTGGGATTCGAACCTGGGCTGTATTACATATTAGGCAGATGTGTTAACCACTAAGCCACAAGGTTCTCCTCCTTTATCAGCTGAGCCAGGGAATAGGTATGTATTTAGCGTCACAACCCCTGGTATGCCAAATATGGGAGGAAGCCTACTGCTTCCTTTCTCTGTCTATCGGCTCGTCACAAGAGACCATCGAGACAGAAACCCAATATTTTTTACTGTTGCCTTTGTTACATTTGTGTTGTATTTGTGCTGATAAATAATATTTGGGCATACCAGGGGTTGTGACACTATATATATATAGCATTCTACATTCTTTTCAAATGTACTTCTTTTGCTATATGGCTTCAATTGATTTGAAAAAAATGTAGGTCAGGCACCTATATTTTTTTTTCAAATCAATCATCTTCAACTCCAGATGCATTTTCCTAAAACACTTCCAAATAGCTCAGAATAAACTGTTATATGCTGTTAAGAATTATCCCTAATTTGTTCAGCATCTTGGATTCCAGATTGTATACAAACAATAAAGAGGCACTGCAATAAGTTATAACAATACATTATACTGTCACACAATAGGAACTACTTTTTACTTATATACTATGATAGATAAGTCTTAATACTCTCGAGTGTGTCAGAAGTCACACTTCAGCAGTGTAAGTGGCTCATAATAATAATTGAAAATTTCTCTCTTATTATTTGCTTTAGCTTTTCTAGTTCTAGTTCTGTTACTAATGAAACAGAACTTACCTTAATTCCATGCTTCCCAGCACAGGGACTTTTTTTTTTCTTTTGCCACTATGTTTTTCAACATGTCAAAGAACAAAGGCAAGAATGCCTTACCTGCCTCCAAATTCAGTACGTGCCTCAATCAAGGGTTGTTATCATACCTTTCAATTCTCAATAACACTGGCATTTAGCAACTGAACAGGCTAACTTATGGTTTAGCTACAGAACAGGAAGAAACACTTACAGGTTACTTACACAGATGCTGGTTGGGGAATTCTGTAAGGTGACATCAGAGGTGGGTTCCTACCAGTTCGAACTTATTCGGTAGAACTGTTTCGTCAAATCTACCGAACCGGTTAGAAGAGGTTCCATCAGTGGACCCGGAAAGCAGACCACACCTACAGAAGTGGTTCCAAAATTTTTTGAAACCCACCACTGGTCCTTGGATATGATTATTCTACACTATCATGCTCATATTAAGGAGCCAAGGTGGCGCAGTGGTTAGAGTGCAGCACTGCAGGCTACTTCAGCTGACTGTTAGCTGCAGTTCGGCAGTTCAAATCTCACCGGCTCAGGGTTGACTCAGCCTTCCATCCTTCCGAGGTGGGTAAAATGAGGACCCAGATTGTTGGGGGCGATATGCTGACTCTGTAAACCGCTTAGAGAGGGCTGAAAGCCCTATGAAGCGGTATATAAGTCTAACTGCTATTGCTATTGCTATATTTATAAAACTCAGTGCCTCTGTGAAAGGTAAGGATGACTACTGCGTTTGTGGTGTAACCAGAACATTGCGTGTGTTGAAGTTGTTTTAATGTAAACCAAAGATGCCTTTTAAAAAACAACTTTATATCATATTCTTATGCATGCCAGTGCTGTGTGTGAGGTAATTTAAGGTGGTTCTGACAAGTGTCATCGGCATCTTCATATCCCGTCACATGAGTGGCAAGCCACTCCCGCAAAGGAGGCCACATCCACAGAGTAGGGTCGAACAATTTTTGAAACCCACCACTGGGTGACATCCACACATCTTTAAAATTACTAAGGAAGAGAAACACTCCCGTAGATCATTTGCATTATAATTTTAAGGCTGGAACTGTGAAGAGCTGAGGAAGCTTCGTGGATGAGAAGTGACACAACATCAAAGAAAAACCAGAAAGTCCAGTTGCCTCTTGGGAGAAAAAAAGCACCTTTGTGAGGAAGAAATATTATAGTAGGATGATCTTTCATGTTATAGGATCATTTGAACTCAATTCCTTACAATCAGTCACCATGTTTTTTTTTAAAATTAAAGGTAACCAAGTTTCTTCTCTGAAAAACAAACTACAAGCAAACTCAGTAAGGAACTGATTAGATATTGAGTTTTGTTCATTTCAGCTGTTTACTGGAGAGAGGACTGGCTAGTTCAAGGCCTGTAGTAAGTATTGTGAAGATTCCAGACATGAAGATACTTGCAAGGCAGCACAAAAATCCCTGTGAAAGGGAGAAAATTACATTGGTAACTACATCAAAGCTTTCTTTTAGAGAGATGAGATCTGAACTGCAAATCTCGACAACCAATACATGACTTCAAGGAGATTTGGAAAACTCTGGAATCTAGAAATCACTTGGTTTTGTGTTTTTTTAAACCTGATTCTGATAGCCCCACTTTCTTCCCCTTTTAGATGAAACTAAAGGAACATATCTGCTGGAAGAAGAAACCAACAGTAAGCTTACCCAATGGAAACCAATTACTACTAATTTGATACTGAGGGTGTACATGCTATTCCTCTTGTTATATTAGGCATTTATTTTTTTAAATATCCTGTACTTTCCTCCCAGAAAAGAATCTCTTAGGGCAATGGACACCAAAATCAAATATTCATATAATAAAGACACTATTATAATGTAATAGAGATCAATATAACATATTGGAAGGCTAAGAAAATACAACAAAGTTTAAAAATGTAGATTTAAATTGAAAATAAATTTGTAATGTTTAAGTATGTGTTGAGAGAAACATTTTAATTCTCTGTCATTTTGGAAAAGAGGTGAGCTATACAGACAGTAAACCTCAGTGGGCTACTTCAAAATAGTCATGTTGTGCTATTAATATTGCTTTTAAAATATTCTTTGAAAAAAATTAAAAATGATCATGGTGATGTGTGTTACAGGAGGAAGTATTGTCCTACGTATATCTTGAAAAGTTATGCATACAGCCATGACTTAAGTTTAAGACATTAATTAATTAAGACAACATTAGATGAATTGAAAGATCCTTTGCTAATTCAGTATTTATTGTTTGAATTTTGCAGTCCAGGTCTTTTATTCTGTATAAATATGAGAAATATAGTTTTTTTTTAAAAAAACGGGGTGTTTTATTAGATCTGAAAAACAAACTGCAAAATAAATCCACAACAAATAACAATGAGTCTGAAGGTTGTAGCAACAGTACCTTAATAAAATTAAAAATCAAGCATTATTTCCTTAATGAAGTAATGGGCAGAGAAGGGGCATGGCTATGTGATAGGGAAATAATGCACATATTTTATTTCAGTAATCTGGATTTGAAATTGAGTTTCCCCAACCTCATCCAAGGCTCAGCTGGAAGATGTTATTAATAGATCACTACTCGGGATTTCTGTTTCTCAGGTTTTGAGAGATTCTTCTTATGGGAGTAGGAGACTCTTGTTACATTTCAGTAAATTCACAGGTAGTTATTTATGGAAATGAATTATTCGGAAGAAACATGAGATTAGTTTATCTGAAGTCTTCAGTTTTATTGATGGATATTTACATTTCTTTGTTTAAAAAAACCAAATGAATTCCAATATAGAATATTTGTAGCTCAGGGTTGAAATGTGGTGTTCTCTGAGGCTGGTTGTTTTCTTGCAGATGCTTCATTACACAACTAGGTAACATCATTAATGCTCATCCCTCAAACAAATGAATGAAACCAGAAGAAAAAAACTAGACTTCCTTCATCAACCTAATCAACACTCATCAAGCTTAACCCCGTCCAAAGATATCTATAGTGACCATGCAGTTTTTACAATGCAAGTTCTATAACTGGGTCAACTGAAGGCTTTTCACATTTGTTGGGGTTTCAGCTTAGCTTGAAATCTGAAAGGCTGCTTGAAGTGTAGCCTACTTTTATGGCCATATCATGAACTTACTGAAGTATTCTTGTTGAACTAAATAGGTTTTCCAGCAACTCTCCTTTGCCAATTGACACTTTTTTTTTTGCTATTTACTGTGAGCTCACTAACACTTCAAGCCTAAGGCCCCTGGCACTGACAGCATTGAGAGCACTCACCGTTATTGTGCGGGTTTCCCTTCTTTATAAAAAAAATTGCTCTCTGTTTGTCAGCCATTGGATTGTTCTGTATAATCCACAAATTGGTCAGCTCCAACTGGCTGCCTCTGAGAAGATTCACCAATTTTCAGTCAGTAAGGAGTTTTAAAAGGGGCTATTTTATTCTTCAGCAGGAGAAAAGAAATCCAAAATGGAAATGTGACCTGGATTTGTCAGGCAATTTGAGTTACCATGGAGTTTAAAAGACTACAATTTTACTCTTGCTTTTCATGCATTTTTTTTCTTCCAGCAAGGCTTCTGAATGTGTCCCCAAGCCTATTAGCCTAAAAAGATCAAAGTGGAAGATTGATGTATTGCATTTAAATTGGTTCCACAATTGCCAAGATATTTATAAGAAAATTGTAACTTATCTATATCAATTTTAGTTCCAAGTCAACATTTTTACAGACTTGTATTATAATCTAATGCATACATATCAATGAGCTTTATTGCCATGAAAGGATGCCATGAAAGGCAACTTTTACTATTTAAGAGAAATTTATCTAAGCATTAGGAAAACTACTAAAAAGCAGATACTGCAGTCACCAGTTTGCGAGGATTTCATCAAACAGATTGGAGGATCAGAGGTAGATCTACATAGTGCAGCATTATTAAATTTTTTGACATGCCAAAACAGAGAAGGATTGTTTTGAGGACCGTGTGGGATGAGGAATATACATATGTATTTATTTTCAGAAAAGGAGAACAGGAAACAACCCCCTCCCCCAAAAAACTTTAGTTTTCAAAGTTAATTTCCAGGAATTTAAAGTGCTAATGTTTTTTTTTAAAAAAACTCAACAAAAATATAACTTCAATATGCTTTTCTTTATTTCAAAAGCTGTCAAAATTAGGTTTGCTTCAAAATACAGCTTTTTCAATAAAGTCAAATCTGGGGTTACAGAGTCAATGCAATGAAGTGGCGTTTGATGTTAATCATCAATATTAGGGCTGCCAAGTAGACTTTCCTGACGGGATTAGTAATACGTCATTTCTGATAGAGTTCATGACCTGGTGCCATCTGCACCATATGGATTTTGTTTACTTTGAGGATGTCACTGATAAGCACCTATTGTATTGTAAGCAGTATACGGTTTAATCTTGGAGTTGAAATACCCTCCTCCCCCCAGCAACAAAAGACTCCAAACCCTTAGTAGTTCTGCATACATTTTCCATTCCATTTAGTTCTTATTACATTCTGTTTACTGTATTTTTCAGATTATAAAACGCACCTTTTTCCCTCAAAAAGGAAGCTGAAAATCTGGGTGCATCTTATACACTGAATAGATCATTTTTTGCCTCCCAAAACCATGCCCCCTTCACCAAAATGGCCATGCATAGCCTTTAGGAGGCTTTCAGAGTGCTCTTGGGTGATGGGGAGGGAAGAAATGAGTCAATTTCCCCCCCCCCCCAGCCCCAAGAGCACTCTATAAACCTCCTAAAGGCTATGCATGTCATTTTTTTTTTAAAAAACTGTTTTTGCGAAAAACGGGCCATTTTTGGGAGGTCTGCAGAGTGCAAAAACTTTTTTTTAAAATTTGCCTCTTCGAAATCTTGGTGCATCTTATACTCTGATACATCTTATACTCTGAAAAATAGGGTAATTAATTCAGAACTCCCAACACACTTACAACTATTTTTCGCTAGATAATATCCAGAAGTGTGTAGGAGAGTATGAAATAGATAAAATTGAGGATTTCTACAAGGAGTGAAGTTTTTATGGTGGCTAGGAAATATTCTGCATTCATCAAAAGAACTCATTGCTCTCTAAGTGCAAAGTTCAAATATCTTCAAACTATAGGATCCAATATCCAAAACATATGAAATATTAATGTCCTTGGCAGTTGTTTTAAAGTTCTTAAATCAATTTCATGACAGGTTTAAAAGGCAATATTAATGATTGTTTTTTACGAATTGATCCAGGGATGTATATGAATATTCCACCTTTCATAATATAATAATCTTTTTAGTGAACTGCAGCAACTATAGCTTTCTAAAGATATTGGTAAAGGTTCCCCTCCAACATATGTGCTAGTCATTCCCGACTCTGGGGGGCAGTGCTCATCTCCATTTCAAAGCTGAAGAGCCAGCACTGTCCGAAGACGTCTCCATGGTCATGTGGCCGGCATGACTAAATGCCGAAGGCGCATGGAATGCTGTTATCTTCCCACCAAAGGTGGTTGCTATTTGTCTACTTGCATTTTTACGTGCTTTCGAACTGCTAAGTTGGCAGAAGCTGGGACAAGTAACAGGAGCTCATTCTGTTACAGGGTGCTAGGGATTCAAACCCCTGAACTGCTGACCTTTCTGATCGACAAGCTCAGCATCTTAGCCACTGAGCCGCCATGCCCCTTTTTCTAGCTTTCTAGGCTTCAATTATATAATGAGAAAAGAATCATGAAACTGTCTCCATAGGCTTTTTCAAAGATACAAAGTGAGCAGTATAATGGAGAAGATGCACATGAGAAGATGGAATAGCAGACTCTATCAATAATACAACATAGCTGGTGGCAAGAATTCCAGATCTGTTACCATTGCATCATTTTGTCATGTATACCACTTACTCCAAAATAATGTGCAAAACTTTCCCAAAAGCAAGTGATCATTTAAGTTGAAGTCATTCTTAATTTGTGTGTATGTGTATATATTATTTTCATTTTAATTCTGTTTTCAAAGGGTGGAGTTGCAATAATTATTTTACTGGCTCTTAGCATAAGCCCACCAAATATCAACCAAATATACAGGGATCACTTAGCATGGGCATCTGTAGAGGAAAAGAACTACATGCATTTTGAACCAAGGGCTGGAATCAATGGTGGATTCTAATGGTTTATTACCGGTTTGCTGAGAGGGCATCTAGATGTGCAGAAACATGCCGACGGTGGCAGCTGAGACCAGGGAACCAGTTTGGGGGTGTGGCCGGCCTGGGTCATTGCCAGTTCCAGTGACCCAGGCCGCCATACCACTACCAGTTTGGATTAAGCAGTCCGAATCAGTAGGAAACCCACCACTGGTTGGGATGTTGTTATCACTGTATTTATAAAGGATACATAACACAGAAATGGGTTTATGGGAATGGGTTTTTGCATAAAGTCAGTTGCCATATGCAACAATAGACCTATCTACATTTCTTAGATTTTAGAAAGAAAAAGGTCTGGCTGTATTCCATATTTTGTATGTACAGAGTATATGGCTATTGAAGTCTGAGAAACTTGGAATTTTCCTGGGTTATAGAGAAAAAGGCAAGTGACTCATCTTTAACAATTCAAGCCAGATTGTTCCATTTGAGGATAATATTATAGCACTGAATAATAGAACTGAAGACAATACACAGTTGGACAATGAACCATCTGCAAGAAAACAACCAAAGCCAGAGACCATGAAGACTTTTCCATTGGTGTATCCTCAGTGAAATGATTTCATGATTAAAATTATGCTGGAATGTGTTATAATGAAATGTTATACTGTCTCATTTTAAAAAAATAAATTATAAAATCCTATTGCAACCACTGCTCCCCCCCCAAAAAAGCCAACTAGATGGTTCCATTTAAGGTTGCAATCCCAAATACCTCATACCTAAATTCAATTCCACTGAATTTAAGGGGACATATTTTTAAGATGTTAGAGATCAGAATGCAACGTGAATGTTAGGGAAACTGACTTAATTTGCAAAATGAATATCTCTAAATGCCTCATAGCAAGTGAGTGATTTTAGAGAAGCAACTATGAAATGGATTATTATCTGCTGCAGGACATTATGGGGTCATCACAGAAGTGCTATGGAAGTCTGTCAAATACAGGGTGAGAATTCTTTTGCCTCCAGTAATTATAGTCCTTGGATGAAGCAGTCAAGCATCGTTTCCTGCTTAAGACAAATACCATTAGTCCTTAAACAAAAGTGGGGGAAAGGTCCAATGGGCTCTCGGTTTTCAGAGGTATTCGTAGCTGCCCTTGTTACCACCCCATAGAACTGTGAATAAATCCATGGCACAGATAGCTAAGAAAATAAAAGCACTGAATAAAATATATATTTAACAGTTCCTTATTACAGCTGGTGTTTCCAGCACTCTATGATCTCACAGTCTGCTGTGTGGCTGCCAGAGAGCCTGCATACAAATAGATGCTTTTGTACCCATGAACCATAGAAACCTGCATCAAATTGGCCTGCTTTCTTTAACTGAGCTGCCCAAACAAAGATGAGTTTGTTGCTGATCAAGAAACAAGAGCTTTGTTTTTGTAAGACTCTGTGAATGTAGTGCACTTAGCCACGGGAGAAGGTCCACAGCGTAAAATGAAGCAGAGAGAGAATGGAGAGAAAGAGAAACGAGAGGAGAATAGTGAACAGAAACCAGGCAACAAATCAAAGTGTAGACTCTTCTTGTGGATATTGGTGTTGAAAGTTTGCTGAAACTTCTTCTCCCCCACCCTTTCCTTTTTGTGAATACTAGTCACATTTCACAAGCTGAATAAAAATGAAAAGGAAAGGGTCTTTCATTAACGGAATGCCTTTTGATTTGTAGAGCAAAACTGCAAGAGCCGATGTAGTCGCAAAGAGGATTAGATTGTCCCTTTGCTGACACACTGAATTTTTTTCTTCTCCCTTTTGGTGACTCCCATTGAGAGGGGAGGAAATTCAGTGCCCCTAAAGAAACTGTTGTATTTGATTACAATAGGCCAGCTTTCTAAAGCTGAGACAGAATATGTGAGAAGAGAGCTAATAGCCATTTAAATTTAAGATTTCATTAAGAAGACCAGCAAAAGAAGAACCACATCTGAATTCCTTTGGGGCATTAAAAGGAAACTTGTAACAATTCCTATTAAAGAGTCTTATTTGTAGAACATAGATAAAGACTTATCTGCCTAAATATTTTAATCTCTCTCTCCCCCTTTCCCTTTACTGTCTTTCTCTCTCAATCTGTTTCAGTTTCTGCCTCTGGTACATTTGCATATGTATCAGACTAATAACTTTTCACATACTAACTAAAATATAGACAGACTTACCCATATTTTAATTCAGAAACTGTGACCATCCTAGACCAAGCCAAGTCCAAAAATGCTAGGGGATTTCTAGAAGCCTGGCACCCTGACAAATTAACCATCAATATGCATATAAACATAAAAAATATCTATATACCTCAAGGTATATATCTATATACTCTCAAGGCCTGGCTATCCCGTCAGGCCTGGGGATAAAGATTCTAATCCGTCCCCACCCGAATGATGAATGAATGTTGTGTTCTATTTTTACTTATGTATTGTCTCATGTCTTGTCTTGTATTCCCCTCCCCACAAATTGTAAGCCGCCCTGAGTCCCCTCAGGGAAAAGGGCGGCCTATAAATAATAAACAAATCAAATCAAATCAAATATACTATTCAAAAGAGACTAGTCAACACACCAAAAGGGGAACAAAATGTCCAAAACACCATTAACATTAGCAATCAAAACCTAGATGGGCATAGATTAACTCCAAGATTAACATCAGACCATGGGTGTCAAACTCTATCATGTCACAGGCCGGATTGTGATGTATCGCAACATTTTTTTACCTTTACGGAGCCAGGGTGGGTGTAGCCTGCATGTGATGTCTCTGGCCCATGGGCCACATGCCTGCATCAGACCAACAATCGAGTGAACAATACCCCAATCAAGGAACTGCAAAACAAGGCAACAATAAATAGTCCAACCAAAGAATCTCTAGGACCATCCCCACCAACATTGACAGCACAAGCCACTAGAATATGAACTGAGAGCAAACTCCACTCCTTACTAGCACTGATGATGTTACCTAGTTTGGGTAATAAAATATCTGCAAGGAAATAATCAGGCTCAGAGGGCACAAGAACCCCTCATTTCAACTCTGAGCTACAAATATCCCCTATATTGGTAACATTTGTCAGCATTTGGTAATGTTCTGGTTATTTGACCAATCTATATTTCTGAATTGTGAGATCCAACACATGAGAAGAAACCCTGAGCAGTACTATCAGGATCCCATTCCCTTGCCCAATCCTCCTGAAATTTACCATCTACTTTAAACAATTAGTGAGAGAAGCTGTGATCATTTATCTGCCTCAAGATTTGTCATTTGTCTTTAATCACAGTTGCTCTGTAATTTCCTGTTAGGCTCTGCAAAAACAAAAATGGACTTTGTGTCCTTATCAAATATCCTGCAAACATTGTCCAACATTTAGAACCCCTGTATCCCAACTGCATGGCAAGATCTTCATTAGAAGAAGATAAAAGCATCTTTTTCTAATGGTGGAAAAAAGTCAGGGTGTGAATTACTTCATCAGTTTCCTACCAGGCTAAAATATAATTAGACCTTATCAGATATAGAGAGTTTTGCAGTGAAGGACTGAAATGAAGTATCAACCAAATCTCTGGTACAGTTTACTGATACAACGTAATGCTTCTGAGAACATACATTCTTTGTTTGGAGTTGGTTCAAACACTGGATTATAGCAATAGCACTTAGGCTGACATATTGTTTCACAATGTTTTACAGCCCTCTTTAAATGGTCTACAGTTTGCCCCTAACAATCTGGGTCCTCATTTTACCAACCTCAGAAGGATGGAAGGCTGAATCAATAACAATAGCACTTAGAATTATACACTGTTTCATAGTGCTTTACAGCTGTCTCTAAGCGGTTTACAAAGTCAGCATATTGCGCCCCCACAATCTGGGCCCTCATTTTGCTGACCTTGGAAGAATGGAAGGATGAGTCAACCTTGAGTCGGCCAGAACTGAATGAGGGCAGGATTAGCCTGAAATACAGATAGTCTTTGACTTACAACAATTCATTGTGAGTGTTCAAAATTACAACAGCACTGGAAAAAAAAAGTTATTTATGGCTGTTTTTCACACTTACAACTTTTGCAGTATCCCCGTGATCAAAATTCAGATGCTTGGCAACTGACTCATTGTTTTGCTGTGTCATAAGGTCATGTGACCCCCTTTTGCAACCTTTTGACAAGCAAAATCAATGGGGAAGCCAGATTCACTTAACAACCTAATTTTGGTAGTAAATATGCAAAAAGGTGCAAAAAATTAATTACAGGTAATTCTTGACTTACAACCATTTGTTTAGTGACTGTTTGAAGTTTCAAGGGCACCGAAAGTGACCTATGACCATTTTTCACACTTATGACTATTACAGCATCCCTATGATCACACCATCAGAATTAAGATGCTTGGCAACTGGCATGTATTGATGACTGTTGCTGTGTCCTGGGGTCATGTGATCACCTTTTGCAACCTTCAACAAGCAGAGTCAATGGGGAAGCCAGATTCATTTAACAAAGGAATCAAACTAACCTGTCAACTGCAGTCATTCCCTTAACAACTGTGACAAGAAAGGCTGGAAAATGAGGCAAAACTCACTTAACAAATATCTCATTTAACAACAGAAAGTTTGGACTCAATTGGGGTCGTAAGTTGAGGACTACCTGTACTGCATTCTAACCACTGCTCCACCACCCAGTGATAATATAACACAAGGATAGGCAATGCTATTGAGCTTTAAGTAATATATTGAATCAGTTTTTGAGGCCATATGAGGAGAACTTTCCCAAAGTAGATGCAGAGATAGGAAGTTCATCACAAAATGACTGTCCAAGCATACAATGAAAAACTGTCCACACAGCTAGTTTGTTTGTTTAATTTCTATAGCTTCCCATCTCAGCCAATGACTCTAGGCACTGATACACCTAACTTAAGTAGCATACTGTAATTATTTCTTCCTTAGTTTCAAATTGCCCACAGTTTCAAGCTAGTTTAAAACCTGGACTCATGAGTACTATGATGGAGACAAAGGAGCAAATAGTGAATACACTATGCACAAGTACATAATTAAGTAATTTGTGCAATGACACCATGACAAAACATCACATTGACATCAAATTGGCTTGATGCTGGCTACTATTATAGTAGTTTTGTCTACAAAATGTTATGTCAAGACTTACATAATATTTTACTATAAATCTACGTTAGTTATGAAAGATAAAAATTTAAATCCAATATATAAAACATTTATGGGAACTAAAGACTTCCTTGCCTCATATCACGATGGCTGCTTTCAATGTATGAGATCTCGTGTGAGAAACTAGCAGCTTCGTGTTTCAGTTCAGTAGAAAAAACACAGAATTCAGCTTTGGCTCATTCATCGTTTTGCCAATATAAGAACCATCAGTCAAGTGCATGACTAAGAGAGCTTGGGAAAAGTCATCTAAACAAGCAAGAAGGATGGCAAGTGAGGCAGATTTAATAGTGAAAAGGATTAGTTCAGCAGGAAATAAAAGACATTGGGGAGGGAAGTAGAGGCATGTGATATTAGTCTTTCTTTCCCTGTGTCTCCCTATCTTCTAAGCTTCAAAGGAAAAAAACCTACAGCACAATCTCAGAAGGTTATGATGGCATAAAGAATGCTTTGCAATCTGGAATGAATAGGTAAATCTTTTTCATCCCTAAGTACTGGGACCATAGCTCTGAGAATTGCCAGCTCACATGCCACTGGTAGGAATAAATCTCTCTCTATATATATAAATGTGTGTGTGTGCGTGCGCGCACATGTGCGTGCATGCATACACACCTGTGTGTATGTTTCAGCATAACTCTGGAACACCTCGAGCAATTCCAACCAAATTTGGTACCCAGATGACTTACCCTCTGGAGAAAAATACTGCGGGGGTAAGACACCCCTAACACTCCTTGGTGTGTGTGTTCTGTTAAGATGCAGCTTCGTGTGCCTTTAAATGGCTTCTACTGTACAGCGCAGTGGAGTTGCCATGGTAACGGCTTCACAAGGGAGTTCCCTCTGGTAAAGGGGAAAATCCAACATTTGAAATTATGTTTGGTTCAGATATTTTCTCCCTGTAAATAAATATTAGGGCAACGCCAGCCTATTGGCTAGTTAGTTATATATTTGAAGTTAATGCCCAGTTAATTTCTTCAGAAAAGGTGACTTCTGTTTGAAAGCGGATCATCCCAGATTGCTCTGAATTTAAAATAAGGGACCATAAGAACCAGAGTCTTCAAACTGCTTATTCATAGTTGACCACACACCTTATCAGATCCACAATTGACACACACTTTATCAGGCCAGCCTTTCCCAGTATGGTAAGATACATTATTAATACCCTGCATTTCTGTTAAAATTAGGGTAACTTTGCACATGTGGCATATTTTATAGAAATGATTGTTTTTGACTCTCTGGGATGCCTTCCTCTATTTTCTTCTGCCCCCTTTTGTTTTTACAATGCATATACGAGACATAATACTCAGAGGTCATGACACCTATTTCATTAGAGGAAGATGTATTTGAACATATATCACATTCCTGCTTGGATTTACTTTTTAATATCCTCTTGCTATTTGGGCTTATAGTAATTTGGAGAATTTGTTCCCTTTGGCCCTAATTTGTCTTTGATTTCCTAGAATAGTATGACACATTCTCCAGAAACAAATAAGAACTAATCTGATTGGATATGATCTTGGTGTTGAGTAAAAACATACCACATGATACATTCCTTTGCAGTATCAAATCTTCCCACTATACATTATCTGCTCTAGAGTGTATAATGATTTCCACCCACTGCTTTATGCAGTTTTCTAACCAGTCATAGGTCTCTTGAACCATATGCTGATTAGAATTTACTTCACAATACTTTGATGTGTATCAGCTTGGCAAGGAGAAAATATATAAAAAATGTTTCTATCAACTTTGATGACCTGGACATTTAATTCCCTTCTGAGAATTACAAATGTCACAAACAGTCTCTTTATGAACATAATAAATGGAATGAAAAAGTAGAACTTCTCCTTATCATGGCTTACTGAAGCTCATAACGTTCTGCAGTTAGCTTTTGGTTTTAGAATATCTGTTTGCCTGGCAACCAAGTAACCCTTATCTTCTAAAGGTGCCATTCTGGCAAATTGTATTTCTAAATACTTAGCTGCTGCTTTCTTAATATGCTACCTAGTAAATAACATCAAAACAGCATTAATATTGAAGAGTACCTGGAGAGACTTCAAACCTTTGTGCCATTTATTATTCATGCAACAATCCTGATGATCCTGCTAATGACTCATATTTTGGCTATGGGATAATGAAAAGATATAATTGGCATATCAGTTGCCATGAGAGAAACTCATTGAGTAACCATCTTCCTCTTTCCTCCCCACCTCACTCTCCCCACCACTCACCCTAGAAAAAGCTGGAACGTCCTGAGGTTTATATGATAGTAATTGCCAGCCTCCAAGATTATTTCCTAGAAAGCTTACAATTTGCTCAGGAATCTATAGTTTAATCAAGGATCTTGACTCATTTTATCTCTGTAAAATAATCAGTGACATTTCTATCAAAGAACTTCCACTGGAAAGAAAGCCAATGTGCTTTTTTTTAGGTGAACAGAAGGCCTTGGATTACAAGTGGTGCTCATTTCAGATGTTGTATCTGGAAGTACGAGAAAGACCTATATTACAATTGCAGGAAATATTTGGTATTTATGCTTAGAAAACATATATAATGTTCAATTTGCTATATCATATATGTGAGGGTTTTATACACATTGCTTTTTTTTCTAACTTTATTGCACACTTATATTTGGGCAGAAAGAAAACTTCTATATTGGGCATGTTCATATTTGTAGAAGGCTTTCTTCTTTTGGGAAAACAATGCTTCCAATGAAAAATAGTAGATGAAGCTGCAATCTTCTACATAATTACTAAGGAGGGAGGCAAAACTGAAAGCAGTGATAATTTCTTTTGATCAAATGCCAATGATACATGAGAAACCTTATTTCTGAGTAAAGTTGGAATGAATATCAGATTTCATCCAATGCTGGAAGTTGAATTACTTCAAAATTTAATTCTTAGCAGCAACATCACTCTACTTATATGGGTTAACTGATACCTAATATAATGAGGGGCACCACTAAAATTATAATTTAGGCCAGATCCATTAGATAGTTATACACTATTACAGGAAATGCTCTTTTGTAGACATTTTAAGGTTCTCTAAATTTGATGTTCTGGTGGAACTGTGAATGCATGCAACTCAAATATGTTGGCAATGACTGCAATCAAATCAAGATTTTGTGCACTGATATATTGGAATGCCAGATCCATATCTACAACTTCTACTGTTGTCACTGCTGTCATTATTCATAAAGATTACAAAGGATTCCAATCCCTTGCTCATTGGTAGTGGTAGAGTTACTGCTTTCCAAACCAGATTTCCATAGGAAAGATGAAGGTAGTGTCAATTGATATCATCAATAAGCACAAGAATAACAAATAATTTGGTAATTACATTGAGTATATTTAGCAGATAGGTATACACATTTTAATATACTGTTTATGGAAAAATGTAATCCATTTCACTACAAGTTATATTAGATAACAGAAATGAATTACACTAGTTATAAATTTCCTTGATTTTAAAGCCACAACATCTATTTTATTTTATTTTATATTTTATAAAATATTTTATCCAGGAAAAAAAGGAAAAAAATAGATTTAGGAAACTAGAGACCTATCAGCCTGACCTCAATATTAAGAAAGATTCTGGAAAAGATAATCAAGCAACGAATTAGCGAACACATAGAAGTAAACAAAGTAATAGCCAAAAACCAACATGGGTTTGTCAAAAATAGCCATCATATATTTACTTGGACTTCAGCAAGGCATTTGATAAAGTAGACCATAACCTACTACTAAACAAAGTAGAAAAATGTGTAGTCCTCAATGGAACTGCATCTACATGGAGGGAGGTATGCAGTGGAGTACCCCAAGGCTCTGTTTTTGGCCCAGTACTCTTCAACATCTTTATCAATGATCTGGATGAGGGAATAAATGGGGAACTCATCAAATTTGCAGATGACACCAAGATGGCAGGAATAGCCAACACTCCAGAAGATAGGCTAAAGATACAGAAGGAGCTTGACAAACTTGAACATTGGGCACTGTCTAACAAAATGAAATTCAATGATGAAAAAAGTAAGGTTCTACATTTAGGCAAGAAAAACAAAATGCACAGGTATAGTATAGGTGGTGCCTTGCTCAAAAGTAGTAACTGTGAGAGGGATCTTGGAATTCTAGTGGACAACCATTTAAATATGAGCCAGCAGTGTGCAGTAGCTGCCAAAAAAGCCAACACAGCCCTAGTGTCAGGTGCTGCTTCATTTATTAATCAGGAAAGAAACCACTCAACTCCATTTGTTTGAAATTAAGTATACTTTTACTAATTACAAACGAATAGTAGCAAAGCAAAGCTGAGTCTGGTTAATTGGGTGCGAAAGCAATGAATATCGTGTATAGGTCATCCCCCCCACCCTTGGCACCCAAGTCCATAGTCCAATTATAATTCATCCAACTGTCAGGTGGGAGATATCTTCAAAAAACATCATCAGGGTGGAATGCTGGACAGTTAACCTTGGCGGGAAACTCCCTTCCTCCACATGCGCAATGAGATAGTCAGGACAGCATCTAGAATATTCCTCCAGCACATAATGATTCCCCTCCCAAATACCATGCCCTCCCTCCCCGTTTCAATGGCAGCTGAAGCAGCAGCAAGGCAGAGGCTGACACCTAGGCTGCATAAACAGAGGGATAGAATCAAGATCACATGAAGTGTTAATACCACTTTATAATGCCTTGGTAAGGCCACACTTGGAATACTGCATTCAGTTTTGGTCGCCACGTTGTAAGAAAGATGTGGAGACTCTAGAAAGAGTGCAGGGAAGAGCAACAAAGATGATTAGGGGACTGGAGGCTAAAACATATGAGGAACGGTTGCAGGAACTGGGTATGTCTAGTTTAATGAAAAGAAGGACTAGGGGAGACATGATAGCAGTGTTCCAATATCTCAGGGGTTGCCACAAAGAAGAGGGAGTCAAACTATTTTCCAAGGCACCTGGGGGTAGAACAAGAAGCAATGGGTGGAAACTAATCAAGGAGAGAAGCAACTTCGAACTGAGGATAAATTTCCTGACAGAACAATTAATCAGTGGAAAGCTTGCCTCCAGAAGTTGTGAATGCCCAAACACTGGAAAGCTTTAAGAAGATGTTGGATAGCCATTTGTCTGAAACAGTTTAGGGTTTCCTGCCTAGGCAGGGGGTTGGATTAGAAGACTTCCAAGGTCCCTTCCAACTCTGCTATTGTATTGTATTGTATTATCTTATTAGAGCCAAGGTGGCGCAGTGGTTAAAATGCAGCACTGCAGGCTACTGCTAGATCAGCAGGTCAGCGGTTCAAATCTCACCGGCTCAGGGTTGACTCAGCCTTCCATCCTTCCGAGGTGGGTAAAATGAGGACCCAGATTGTTGGGGGCAATATGCTGACTCTCTGTAAACCGCTTAGAGAGGCCTGAAAGGCCTATGAAGCGGTATATAAGTCTACTGCTATTGCTATTGCTATCTTTCTCAGGCACAGGTTGTTTTAATGGGTGACAAAGAGGTACTATGCTAACACTCATGCAAGTATGAAGCATGAACTTATTCTTGAATTGTACACAGCTTCAGAATAGCTTTATGAAAGTCTTGAAGGAATGGAATATATAGCAACTTCAACAGTTTAGCTACTACTAAATGAGCATTTTGCACCTGGCTGTACTCATTGTGGCAGGTTTTTTGAATATTTAAGTTCCAACTAGCATTGTTTTGGGACAGCCCCCACAATAAGCTCTCAATATTTCAAAATTCCCCCCCTCAATATTGTCTACCCTGCTATGTGTTTCAGTTCCCTAATGAATGTATATGGCAATTTCTTCTTGGGCTAATTAACTCAAGCTGATCTCTCCCTTGCTAATTTATTTCTCCTAGATGAAAAGGATACCACTTCCAGTGTAGCAATTGGTTGTAGTGGAATGTAAGTTTAATCTTCAGCCCTGCAATTCCCTGGTTAGACTAGGCATTACATGCGTAATAATCAGTGGTGGGTTTTTACCAGTTTGGACCAGTTCAGCTGAACCAGTAGTGTTGCTGGAACTGGTAGCGACCCAGGCCTGCCACACCCCAGAACCGGTTCTCCTACGGCACCACCATCTTGTTTTTTTGTTTCTGGGCATGTGCAGAACAATTTTGTATTGCACTGTGCATGCGCATGCAGCAGGCATCAACCAGGGGCATGTGTGTGGTGCGCCCATGAGCAAACCGGCAGAACCGACTGCCAGAACCCATCCCTGGTAACAATATAGCATACAACTGCCCTTCTTCATCTCATTGGAGGAAATTGTGGAATCTTAATGCAACTTGGGTTACCTCTAATCATTTTAATTCCGAATTCTTCTTCCTCTCCAGGTAGGAAATTTAAAGAAATAAGAGTATATCCTTTTTTTAAAAAACATTTCAAAAGAAAGTAAAAGGAATCTTGAAACAAGGAGCCTGGGAGATAGTTTAACCCTTTCCTCAGCAGCTCTAGTCTTGATTAGAATTATGAATTGTAACCTTCAAAATGGTGGCTCCAATCTGGATCAGAGTTATCAGTGAATTATGATTAGTAATAAGCTAAAGCACATGAATATGTGTAGCTGCTATGTTGTCATGAGGCAACCATGTCTGGCCTTTAGCTCCTATCATATTTATGCAGGACTAAAAATATTGTTTGCAGTGCACTTTACTCCCAAGTAAATGTATTGGATGGCAGCTGTTATTATTTTTCAACAATTGCTATCAGTGTTGAGATTTTCTCTCTTCCCAGATCCTTGCTACAAAATTCATTTATACATTGAATGAATGTATTTGAAATTTTCTCAGCTTGCAGCCAAAATTAATTTAATAAATGTCTAAAGAGCTTGGCTGTTCTGGTGGCCAAAAATCTCCTTGGAATATTGATCCCCCCCCCCGCTCTTTATCAATTTACCTTCTTATTTAATGTATTTTTTCAACCTATGAGAAAGATGCAATGCTAAATCGAGTTCCAACATTGCTATAAGATCATATGTTTGGTTATATAACTAATACTTAGGAGACTTTTTAATTAATAAATATGACGTTTCTATATCTCAGATGAACATTATTTGCATGACGAAGGTCAAAGATAGAAAATCATTTTCTTTATGGTTAAGTTAGACAATAGCTTTACTACATCCATATAATTGTGAGGAAATTAAGTATCCAAATCTAATTGAAAGGATGTACCTTGATTTGATTTCAATACTGTGCTTAACTCTCACTCTTTCCAATGACTGATAGTTTATCAGAAAGACATTAAAAAACTAATATATTTAGTCTGCATCCAATAATGCTGCAAACTTTTGGAAACTGAGCAATCAGTGTAATTAATCTTAATATTGAACTTCCTAACCACAGTGATCATAATTAAGCATAACAGCCATGATACGTTGTAAACGACAGAAGGAATAATTTTGAGGAACAAGAGGAAGGGCTGCAAACAAGACATGTTCAGATAAAAGAACTCTGAGTCAGAGGCAGAAATGTAATTTGAGAAAGTGCCTCAGACATGAACTTCCCTAGTTCTCAGAAAGGTAAAACCCTCAGTTAGATATTAAATAACTGTACTTTTAAAAGTTTAGAAATTCTTACCTAGATAGACTGAATGGTAATACATGCCATTACAAAAAAAAATCTACAATTTTCAGCCCTTAGACCATTGTAGCCTTATAAACACCAGAAGTATTAGTTGTTGGAAATGGCCTTCATAGAAACTAAACCATTTTTTTAGAAAAAAATCAAAATAAATTTGGATAATATCCAAGCAATTTACAATAATGAATTGGAATATCTCAGCATACTCAACCAATGGCTCCAGATTTTTTAAAATAGTAGGCATGTTTTTAAGATTTAAAAACTTAGTTTTTTCAACAAATAAATCCTATAAGAATCTTAAGGTTGAAAAAAGGTTGGCTCCCATTGATTTTATGATAGAGATGTAAGAAATGTGAAGGAACTTTGGTACATACGTTATGTGCTAATCTACTTATATTTCCATATTGGTTATATATTATTGTTATAATGACCCTGGCTCCTCAAAGAAAGTTAGGCTAAAGATGCCAATTTTAAAAAAAATTAAAGTATCTCCCAAATATCTGCCAAGTTTCAATTTAGGAAAAATGTATGATATGTCCTGCTTGGATATCCAAAAGGATGAATATTCACTTGTGAAATTCTTGGCTTAATGAAATTTGTCAATTTTTAGCCTTTGAATTACCTCTGTTATGATGGAGAGGCAGATAATATGCTTCTTTGTGATCCAGCTTCAATTTTTTTTGTTTATTGAAAGTAATACTGTATAATCTTAGTAGTTTGATAATAATGCATCAATCTTTTTAAATGGGTTTTGAAAAGTTCAGAGATGCTTATAAGAATTCAAAGAATAAGCCCCTCATCGTAAAACTACATGTTTAGTACAATAGAAGTATAAATCATACAATAATGTACTTTCTTTTTCTGACAGTAAAGATATTACTGTTGTGATTTGCAGTTTATTATTAGAAAAGAAAAACAGGAACAGTACTATTCATGGTGTTAGAAATGAATGAACCTAGCTAAAAGTCAATCTAAAATATATATTTTTGTTAGAAAGAAATGATACTTTGTAGTCTTCCTGACTGGATTTCCTCAAAGGGGAACCGAAGATTGCACATACAGTTTTAACACCTTAATAGTGAAAATTCAAATGTGTGCAGTGCTTTGCTGTATATTTATTGCAATTGTAATATCATACATTTCTGACTTGTAATCTAATTATTTTGCATCTTTCATATATAAAAAATTAATGATTATATAGTAATGCAGTAATAACTCTAAAAATATACCCAGGGAAAAAATCTTGACAAAAAACTGTTTACAGTAGTTAATTTTAAAACACTCCATTTAAGGGCAACCTCTATTACAAATTCAGCTTCATTGAGTTTAATGAGACATTTCCAAGTAAATATGTATAATGTTTTTTAATTCATCTACAAACAAGGTCAAGGGATAAAGGGAATGTTTTCACATTCATGATCAACAGTGTTTTTTCTTTCTTTCTTTCCTTTGCTTCTTTCCTTCTTTTGTTGTTGTTTTCCTTCTTTCCTAGAAAGCTCCCATTTTTCTCAACAGTAGTTGCTTTATATCTAGGGAGCACTTTTGTTATGCATGGAACATACCCTAACAGTTCTCTCCAAAGGCTCTGTTGAGTCAGAGGATTTGACTAAAAGAACAATCTTGGTAGAACTAGAGAATGGTCTAGTCTGCAAATATTTTTGGTAGCTACTGAACTCCCTTTGCTAAACAACGTTCTAGATTTTTTAAAAAAATGTAATGTCTTACTAACTTTTGAAGCTGTAAAGATTTTGAATGAAGATCAACATGGTTTTCTTGAATTTTTTAAAATCCTACCCAGATTTTAGTAAGTATGTAAAAAGAAATCATGTTTTTCCCCCCTATATAGTTAAAGCAACCAATGAATAATCACATCACCATGGGCTAAAAGCAGAGCTTAATTCAGATACTAAAATTTTCCCTGGTGACAATTTTTTTGGGGGGGGGGTCTATTTGTGAATGAGTTAGCTGGGACATACAAATCTATTTGTCTTTACTAAAATAGAATATTTTCTCGTTTGTTTTTAGATTTTGAGCTTTAAACCGCAGTTGCAGAAAAAGGTTTGGAGGAGGCCCATAGAGTACAGTGGTGTCATCTATTTCATCATGTTTTGCACAAAGGCCAGTACAAGCCAACCGTTGTATCCTGAAGTCACTATTTGATAAAGGAATAATATTGTCAATGATGCCAATAGCAACTTGTCCTGTACCAAATAGCTGCATTGGTACAATGAGCAGGGTGGGAGAAGGTGGCAGACTGGAGTGGTGAAATACATTAATATATCTAATACATTAAAGTTACAAACAGTACTGTTTTGATAGGCAGGCAGGCAGGCAGGCAGATGGATGGATGGATGGACAGGCAAGCAAGCAGAAAAACGGTAACTACTAAAACAATTCTGTATGGATAACCTAGGATTTCATGTAATACAGGGGACCCCAAGCCCCAGTCCATGGATCGGCACCCATCCACAGCATGCCAGAAACAGAAAGATTGGGGGCTGTGATGTAAATATACTATTACAAATTTAATGCAATTACACTTAATTATTAAGAATTCATTTGCTAGACTACTTCCTAGGATATGCACAATGAATTGGCACTGAAGGAAACTGAGGAGGAGAAGAAAGGTATCCAAGACAACATGGCATGAACACCAATGCCTCCCAGCATGAGGATTCAGTCTTATTTCAGTCTTATTTATAGAATAGTGTTTTAATTACAGGGGACATAGGACAGAATACATGGTGCATACACTTCCATCAACTCAATGGCTATATCCTTCCATTTTGCTACCCAAGGTAGGACTACCTTGGAAGGATTGGCTCCATATAAATAGTGTTTCTCATCTCCCAAATTAGCTGTTCATATATGGGAAGAGAAACTTCCATTTTATTTGTGTTTTTGGAGATTAGCTTACATAAACAATTCAGCAAAATTGAACAATATGAAAGTGAATGATGAATATGAGAAAGAAATATATAATTGAATCACCCCAATTCTTATTTGTCTTCAAATCATAATGTTAAATCTTAAATTCAAACAAAAATGTTATTCAAAACAACATTTTTTCAAATGCTGAAGCTTTCTCTGTACTAAAGACTGAATCCTAGATATTTTTAATTAAATACTGAGCAATCTAAATGGAACATTGGGGCCTATTGAAACCAGTTGTGGTGGAAATTAATTCACACATATGTCCTAGTTGTTCCTGATTCTAGGGGGTGGTGCTCAACTCTACTTCAAAGCCGAAGAACCAGTGCTGTCCGATGATGTCTCCGTGGTCATGTGGCCAGTATGACTAAATGCCAAAGGTGCATGGAACACTGTTATCTTCCCACCAAAGGTAGTTCCTATTTTTCTACTTGCATTTTTACATGCTTTCGAACTGCTAGGTTGGCAGAAGCTGAGACAAGTAACGGGAGCTCACTCTGTTATGTTGGCACTAGGGATTTGAACCGCTGAACTGGCAACTTTCTGGTTGACAAACTCAGCATATTAGCCACTGAGCCACCACGTCCCTTTATCATTGGGTCTACTTAGTACAGAAATCCAGCACAAAACTAATAGATGACTTAATAACTTTAGCTGGACTACACCCAAAGGCAGACAACCTACTATCTTATTTGTAAATTGATTCCTTTGTTGAGCCATTTTGTCATGAGAATTGTTTTGTTAATTTTCAGCTGAAATATACCTTTCCATAGCTTAAAAAAGTTCATTGGGAGAGAAGTTAATTAAAATTTGTGTCTTTTGCTGTATAATAGCTCTGCAGGTACTTCAAGAGTAACAGATCTCTAAATCAATCTTTACTTCTGAAAACTAATCTTACCCAGTTTGCATTTCATCATATCAATATGCCATACCAATCCTCTGATCAGTTATTTTCTACCTTTATCCGAACCTTATCCAATTCATCTGAATTCCTAAAGAGTGGCAACCAAACCAGAAATAATTTTCCACTGTGGTCCATTCAATGCAAGTGTAGGAATTGTCATGATTTAGAAGCAATGTGACTAATTATACAAACCCCAAATCAATCGTTCAATCAATCAGTCAATTGATTTCTATTTTTCATTTTTTAGCACCATATTATCCTGCTGACTCATACCCAGCCTCTGGCTAATCACAAGTCCATGATCTTTTTCAAATGCAGTTAAATGAACTTTATCCTAGTGCTTTTGATTTCTCTTTCTTAAATGAAAAAGTATATTCACACATACACAAGAATGAATTAAACTATGTATAGCGTGCAGGTTTATAACTGAAAGCAGATAGGATGCTAATTGCTAGAGGAATAAGCTCACATATGGTGTGCTAACATACTTGCCACAATATAAATAAAAGAGAATACAATCTGCTGTTTGCTACACCACAGTTCACCTCACCCAATGCATGTGAATTTTCCAGTTTTCAAGTAATTATTTTGTGTCAAAAAGTATTTGGACTAGGATTCTGTAGTCCACAAAGGAATCCCCCCCCCCCAACTCCAAAAATCAAAGAAATAAATATGAAAAATGAAGCCAGAGCAACACATGTAGCTTATTTCTAGTCTAGTAAGTAAGCTTGTTTACCTTATGGTGACTCTCTGGATACTGTGAATCTTTTAGCAAAGCATGTCTCAGTTCCTTCCTCCCACATACCAAATGCTACCTGGGCTCTGTTGCACTCTATTTTAACACTGTGTAACCGCTAATATGCAACCTACATGATGGTAGTCCTAATTAACATTTTGCAACAGATTGCATGGATATATTTGTTATAAATACATGTAAAATGATCTGGGGCTGTTTTTGCAGCATCTGAGAGAAAATAGTTGCTGTTGAAATACCTGTTCCTGTTTAAACCCTTTAGCTTAAAATCAAATGTATATTGGACATTTACTATTTATTTGTGCTTGATATAAAATAGTTAGAGAGAAGGAGCTTTTTTTAAATTAGAAAGGGAGGTTTTTCTTACGCTTTGATGCACTATTGGCTTTAAAATGGGGTGTTCACCCCTTAGACAAACAATCTACTGTGTCTTGAAGAAGAACTCTTTGTATACCTTCATAAATCTAAGTATAAAGGTAAATATACATGCCTCAGTATAATGTTGCAAAATCAAATCTGGGCTCTTAGGAGCCAAGGGTGCAGCAGCACAAGGAAACAACAGCCAATGACCAACACACCAATCAACCAATAGGAAGGCACCATGCAAAAATGACTCACAAAATAGCCCAAAGCACATATTCCAGTAGAAAGACGCTTGCTGGGCTCCAGTAAATGTCTGAAAGCTCAGAAGGGTAAACCTCTGGTTCCGATGACAGACTCAGATTTGATCTTGCATTACTTTCAACTGTTAGATGCCAGCAAATCTCTCAGCTTTATTAAGTGGCAGCTCTATGCGAGCTACAGGACTGAAACAGTGTCTTCTCCATTAAATATTGCCTGGCTACCGTATCACCTATAATATATAACCATTTTTCATAAACTCCTGATATCATTAGTCATGAGATTTATTCCAAATCACAGTTTTACAATATAATCAGTTTTTATGATATTACTTATCTCAGAAATCATACAGAACAACTAGTTTATTTTTTTGAAAACATTTGATTCCCCCTTTATCGACAAATTCATCCCAAATCCTTCCATTCATTCAGGAAAGCATTCCTTGCCCTTTCTTTGCATCTACTGCAAAGTCTTACATTTGATACTTACATTGTTCTGAGATTTTTATATTTGACATTATAATTTTTGTTTGTTTTAAAAAGAGCCATTTTCATTCCAGTCCTATTGTTTTGGCTAAAAGAGCCACCTTTCGTGGATACCATATAACTACTTTCTGTGAGAAATGCTGACAATGGGTTATTTAGTGCAGAAGCAGCCAGTTGCTTAACTGTGATTAAATTGCTAAATAGCAGTGACAGTTTCTTGGATCACTCTTGTTCTTCTTCTCGTTGGCATGTTTTCTATCAGAATAGTTCATAGGTTTATCCAAATAAAATAGGATTATTTCATTTAAATTGTTTTGTTTCATTTTTTCATACTGTAGGAAAGTACCCAGTAAAATAATTGCAAAAAGTATTTATAGCTAAGATAAGTAGAAGTTTTTTTAAAAAAACTGAAGGGAGAAAAGGAAGAGGAACATGGAATATTTTACCATTTTAATACAAACCATCAAACAGCAGTTCAGTTATAAAGAATGCCGATTAGGAGGAAATTCTGGAGGATGATACACATGAATCACTTAATTGCCTATGGCGATTCTCAGTCATCCAGGTCATAGTTCTCCCAAAGGTGCTTTTTTGAAAGGCAACTGGACTTTGTTTTTTCCTTGAAGACATTTTGCTTCCCATGAAGCAAAAGAATTGAAACATCTTTATGGAAAAACAAAGTCTGTTTGCCTTTCAAAAAAGCACCTTTGGGACAGTATGAACTACTTGCTTATCTTCTTCTAAGCATTCTCCTTCAGAATACCTAGAAGTCATTAATTGATAATGCTAATTATGAAAAACAATGAAGATTGATAATTATTTTGCATTTCTGGACAAACTGTGATACCATATGTATATATGCATGTTATATATACTGTACACTTTCCATATTCCATTCTATAGACAAACATGGTAAAAGATAGATAAAATCAAGAGACTTCACAAATTGTTTTCATCTGGTCAACCCAGGTTCTGTTGTTCATTCAGTTCACTCTTCCTTTCCTTCTCAACTTCAAGGTAGAAGATATGAAAAACCAGTATTTGGTCCTTGTGTTTAGGCAGAGGTGGGCTTCAAAAATTTCAGCAATGGGTTCTCTGCCTGGTTGCTAAGTAGGCATGGCCATGGTGGGCGTGGCCTAGTCAGCCTCCTGCATCACAGCAGGGGGGCATTTTCACCTTCCTCAGGCTTTCCTCAAGCCTCTGGGAGGGCAAAAACTACCTCCCTTGGGCTCCGGAGGCCTTCTGGGATGCCTGTTTTCCCCCTCCTTGAGTGCGGGCTCTCCTCCATGCGGGCCCTGCACTAACCTCGCATCCAATATGGGCTGTATGGAGACTCCTGGGAGGGGAGGGAAAGGTTGGAGGGGCAGGATGGGTGGGGCCAGCCAGGGGTGGGATTTCGAGGTTCTCCAAACCAGCCATAATGCTAGCTATGGGTTCTCCTGAAACCGGGTGAACCCATAGCAGCCCACCCCTGTGTTTAGGATATAGCAGACTTTAAGCATGGTGAGACCCATAGGGCGATAAAATTCAATATGTGGGATTATAGAAAATGAATAAATGAATGAGGAGTGAGTGAGTGAATGAATACTGTACTTTAATGTTATCTAGGACAAGCCTTTCAAACTCCTGGCCCACGGGCTGGATGCATCATATGCTGGCCATACCCACACCCAGTTTAATGAAGGGAGGAAATCCCAATGCATCATGTGACATCACCATGACAAATGTGTTTGATACCCCTGCTCTAAGATAATGAGCAATTTTACACATGACTTTTTTTTGTATGTGTAGCATCACTGTGGAGATATAGTATAGTATTTGTTTTAAATATACTTACTTCCTGGGGGAAAGGAATACATGACATGAACACACTATAGGACACACAATTTGTCCCATATTAATTCATGGAGCTGAAACGATAAATAAAGGGTATGAATGCTTACTATCTCCTTTTCCTCAAATAATAGTTCGCACTGACTGCTTGATTTAAGGTTGATCATTTACTCTGAAAAACTCTTAATGGTTCAGTGTGAAAAAACACTTTTACTCAATTTTGGGGAATTCACCCAGGTTTGGGAAACAGATGTATAGCTCCAAACATTGCTATATAAGCTTTTGAAGTCAAACAATTGTAAACATATCTCCATATATGCAGGAATGTAGGTGTAAGAATTATAATCTTTATTCTAAAATATATTGGTTTGGGGTTTTTTATTGCAAGTTTCTTTCTCCCAGTTTGGAGAAACTCTGCTTTATGAAAATAATTCTTTAGTACTTCAAAGGAATTTCTTTGCATTTCCTTGTATACTGTCTTTTATAATGGTATCACTCTCTTCTAAGGCACTCAAAAGAGGTATTGATGACCAACCCATTTGCAGAAAACCAGTTTTGTCATGCTGCCCATTCTTGTAGCTACTTTGAAACCACTCCTACCAATAGGAACTATAATGCTGAAAAATAGAACAATACTTATTTGCAGTATTTAAAAAAAGAAAAGCTGCTATCACCCAAAAGAACCACCATAAAAGCCTGGGGAACAACAAGAATATTAAGAGGAAATAATGTCAGAAGGAGGATACTATATATACCTTGTCCATGAATAAGTGTTCATGTAGATTAACATAATTAAACTTTTTTAAGGATGAAGAAGTTTGGAACGAGACGTCAGGGTTCCAAATAGTATCCAAAAGTAAATCAGAGTCCAAGGCAAAGTATTGCTCAAAGTTCCAATTTATTAAGAGAGCCATGTTGGCACATCTGGGAAAACCCGAATCTGAAAGCTTCCTGTTGAAAGTTCAAGATCTTGCCCCCACACCGACAAGTCCATCACATAGTCCAATCTTCCACTGCCATACTGGCAGTTCCACCCATCCAGTTCCGGTCAGGTGCAGAGGTGCAAAGACAAAGGATGACTTTGGCTTTCTAGAAAGAATTTTGTTATGGCTACATATCATATAACTCTGTACAATCCCCCCTCCCATTTTCTCACAATAGAAAATGCATAGTAGAATAATAGAAAGTGTGGTAAATCAAAGGCCCAAAAGAAAAGATGGCTGCAGGCCTGACATGAGAACATTCAGAAACTTTCTTCTCTAATTCATTTCTTCCTCCAGTCCCTTCACTAGTCCATTTGAGCAAGAGAAACTAGTAGGTATTTTTCCTGCCAGCAGGAATTTCTTGCTCTGAATTGTTAGGACAGTACCATTTGCAAGTCAGACTTTGTTATTGAGACAGAGAAGAGATCAGTTATGTGAGTTAAACATAGCTCTAACATTTTTTCTTCTACCTCACGGACTGGAAAGCAACATGGTAAAGTGTAGGGGTATCCATAATCTTCCAAGGCCCTCACCTTTGCTATAATCAATTTACAAATGCTATGGGTGTTTGGACCTTCGGTGCTACGAGGTTGCAATAAGTGCGTCAAGCTTTATGGAAATTATATTATAGTATAATTATTGTGACCAGAATATTGCTGAAGCCATCCATGGTAAGAAAAGAAATTGAGGGAAATTTTGAAGTGAAGCAAAAGGTTAACATTCATCCTTGCTGCTGCTGCTGCATTCCATGAAATATCTCCTGGAACGGTGACATTTCTCTTTTAAAAACAATCCTTTAATACATATAATAAATTACATTTCTCTATGGCCTATTGTTAGAGCCTCAACAGTGAAGACGGATTCAATTTATAAGGTGGGGATTAAAGAAGCAAGGTTAATGTTACAAATATACCAGAGGTGGGTTCCTACTGGTTCGGCCTGGTCATGTGCCCAAACTAGTTCTATTCTCGGTGGCGCCATCTTGATTTTCTGTTCTGCACATGCGCAGAACAATCTTCATTGGAAAAATGTAATTTTTTTCCTTTTCTAATGTTGTGCGCATGAGCAGTCCTTTTTAGATGCAAATGCACATGCTCAGAGAGCAAAATGTTTTGTGCGCCGAACCGGTAGTAATGCCATCAGGAACCCACCCTTGAAATACATCTAAGCACAAGCAGTCTAGGACAGGGGTCTCCAACCTTGGCAACTTTAAGCCTGGAGGGCTTCAACTCCCAAAGCTGGCTGGGGAATTCTGGGAATTGAAGTCTGTCAGGCTTAAAGTTGCCAAGATTGGAGACCCCTGGTCTAGGAGACAAACTGACAGCCTCTACTGATTTTTACTAACTGCTATAGCAGAGATCCAAATCACTAGTTACTGAAAGCCCACAATTGCGAAAATGAGAATTAAGAGACTTAACCACTCTAAGATATGTGGTTAGTTAAAGCCTGTCAAATTATCTACAACAACAAAAATTCCACCTACACACACACACACACACACACCAGATATACTAAACATGATTTAAAACTGGTTTCCATATCATGTTCAACATATCCCGGTACGCTAGATGAAATTAAATAATCATTAAGATCTCGTTTGAACTTGCATATGTTACAGAAATTAAAGATAGGAACAATTGTCACCTTAGGGTGAGCATTTTTTCATTATATGTCAGGAGTATGAAAGTTAACATTATAGAAGAAAAAAGACACAAGGCTTTTAGTTTCCTCTAATTATTGTGACATCCTGTTTCATTAGATTTATATCTTACCTTTTCTCCAACAGCAAAGGGAATATATGTCATAGGAAAAAAGATAAGTATGTTATTTAAAAACTGGCTAAGTATGAGATTGAACACATGACACGTATTAATTAAAGCAAGCTGTGAAGTGTCACATGCCTTTTCTTTTTTAAATGAACAAATATGCTACCCTGGGAAGTTTCCTTTACATATACAGGTAGTGTTCAATTGATGACCAGTCATGACCATTCAAAGTTATGATGGATCTAAATAAAAGATACTTATGACCTTGATTCCAAATTCTGACAATTGGCCTCTCTGCATGTGGTTATGTGATGATCAGTTTGGTCTAGTGGTTAAGGCTAGAAACAGGAATTGGCGAGTACTAATCCTTACACATAAAAGCCGACTGGGTGACCTTGGGTCCATCATCCTCTCTCAGCCCAGCCTAGCCCAGTCCAGTTGCTGGTGTAGAGAAAATAGGAAGGGGGAGTTGTGTGTGTGTGTGTGTGTGTGTATCATTCTGGTTTCCAGCCAAGGACACCCATTATGAACAATGAGTTCACTTAATAATAGCACATTCACTCAACATGCTATGTGCGCATGCGCAGCCGGTAGATAAAAATGCTTCTGCACATGCGCAGGAGCAAAAAACAAGATGGAACTGGTTTGGGGGCGTGGTCGGCCGAGTTACTACCTACTGGTCAAACCGGTCTAAAGCAGTAGGAACCCACCTCTGACTCAACAGCCATGGTGATTTGCTTAGTGACCACCACAAAAAAAGTCCTATAATCAAGTTGGTGATAACGACTAGCACAATGTGTGACCATAATTCCAGGGTTAGTATCATAAGTCAAGAATTACCTGTAATTTCTTACCTTTACTACTGTGATAGCAATTGTTAGTGTCTCATTTACTGAAGTAAAATTATCTATACAATTCTAAACTGTTGAATGTTGATCGTTAGAGGCCATCACAGCATCTGATTTTATTGTTTGTCTCTTTTTTGGGGGACTTTGTGTTGCTTATCGCTTGTGTGCATTTCCTAATACCAGCCCCTGTATTACCCTGTATGAATGCAAATATATATGGCATACATGATGGTACTGGCGTCACTGGCATTAGCATTTCAGCATCTGCAAGGTTTTAGCCCAGAACTGTACATTAGGGTGCATTGCAAGGGCAGAATCTCATGTCACTGGCTGCAGTGGGGCCTAAATAAGAGATTTCTACAGGGGGAAAAAATCTCGAAGAACTTTGCTTTTGTGCAGTTTTTGGAGATCTGAAGAGCATTCTTTGAAGCTGCTTCAGTAACAAAGGTCTTGTGTAGCCTGGAGCTGCCACCCTGATAGGCTGCAGGGACCTGGGAACAGGAAGAGAATACCACCTAAAGATAAACAGTGTATGACTGATCCTGGAAATCACTGGGCTGCAGGGGCTTTGTGGAATGGTGCAAAATGAACTGTTTCGAAATGTCATAATGGCACTAGGGCTGAAGTGAAGGCCAGAGTCTCTATTTCGGGCCCAGCTTTGGTACTACCACCAAGTGTCACTATTTAGGATGGCTTAAATGGTGGGGAGGAGGGGAAGAGAATCAGAATTTTCTTTTGTTTAGGGCAGTGATGGTCAACCTTTTCAGCACTGAGTGCCAAAACTGGAATGCATGCTCACAGTGGCCAGCTGGTCCAGCATGCATGCGCCCTGGCCAGTTGCTTTCTTCTGGGTCCCGGCACACACCTGCACGCTGACCAGCTGGTCTTCACATGAAGATCAGGTGTCTGGCGCGCATGTGCGCCCCGGAACCAGGTAGAGAAGCTGTCGGGCACCATCATGGTTTTAGGGTGTGTGTGAGAGAGAAATCCACCAGCAGAGTCAAATTAGACATTTTTCTAAATGTTTAAACCCAACACATGCTTAATTCTACAAAACCAGGCAAGGCCAACCAGGTTACCTTCATGGTCCTTATCTTTAGGGAAGGTGCCCTTGAGTAGCACTTTCAGCTCCCAAATCCATGAAGCCATGCCTTTTAGGGAAAACAGCTCAGAATCTGATAATGAGATGTGAATTTGGGACGTTCCCTCCAAATCTTTATCAGACAAGACAGCAAGCACAGATGAAAGAGGGGAAGGATGGAGCAGTGGCTACTTCAGATTGCAAGCTCTGCATATTGTTAGAGTCCTAAGATTGACTTAGGTACCTTTTTGTTTTCTTTCTATAAAACCCTTGTGCCATCTTGGAAACATGACTTCGCCAACAGCAGAGTAGTTCGGAGAAAGGCAGATTGGGTTTTTATTTTTTAAAAGGGTGGGGGAGAAAATCTGCAACGATTCCCTTTACCCCATCCTGCTGTCTTATCCTACCTCACAGTAACGTTTGGATCACTATTCGGGGAAGACAAGGGACTGCAAGGGAATGTGCCTGCAACCATGGCATGTCTTCCTTTTGCATTTTGGTGGCAACAGCAGGAATAGCAACGGAATGGAAATGCCTACCGATATTTCTTGTCACCCCCCACTGGCTTTTGTGACGATTTGGTGTGGCCATTGACGGAGGCCGCCCCTGGGTCGGCAGAGACCACCACCACTTCTCTTTTTCTGCCGGGAGGAGGGTGGGGGAGATCATGGACGATTCCCTCCCCCCTCCCGTCGTTTCTTTAATTTCTTTTCCCGCGGCCATCTGTACGAAAAGCTGCCTCCCCCCCCCTTCTTGACCTTATTTTTTGGAGACGGGGGAGAGAAGGGAGAGCAAGCTTCAAAAGGGCATCCCAACCACGGCAAGCCCCCCCCGTCCCAGCCCATAGCCCCAGCCCAGCGCTAAGGATGCTTCGGCTGCAGGATTGAAGACGCTCGTCCTCTTTTGCTTGCCTCCTCCGCCATGGGCGGGCGACCCTCCCCTCCCACTACCCCATCCTCACACACACACACACACACAAACCCAACTGCCCCCCCCCGCCTCAGCCCACTCCACGCCGCTCCTCCCAGCCTGGCGGCTCCCCGAGCTCAACTGAGGCGGGCGCTCCTGCCCCCACCGGGAGCGCGCGCCTTGTCACGCTCGTGCTCAGGCCCGTGCATTTCTCCCCGCACGCGCGGACGAGCCAGAGCCGGCGCCCGCTCCTCCGCTCCACTCTCGCCGAGCGCCTTGGGGCTGCCAGGAGGCTGCCAGGAGGCTGGAGATGCGCTTGGCCGCTCAGCCCGAGCTGGATTCCCTCGCAGCGCCTCGCTAACGGGACTTATTATCCCCCAGCCCTGCAGCCTTTTCAGCCCGGCGAGCCTTTTTCCCTGGCGAGAGAAAAGGCGACTTACCGGAGGGGGGAATAGAGAGGCTACTTGGGAGAAAGAGGCAACCCCTCCGGACGGGTTGGAAATGCGCCTCCTTCGGCATTTGTTGCTTCTTTCCGTCCAGCTCTTCTGCCTCTGCCCAATAGGTGAGTGAGGGCCGCTTGCCCGGCGTCGGTTGGGGCAACTTTGCCTTGGCGCCTCTGTCCGTCCCATTCTCTTGCCTTACTTGCACCCTGCGCCGTCCGACGAGGCTGGGAAAGGTCCCCCTCTCGCTTTTCTTTTCTTCCCTTCCCTTCCTCCCTCGCCTCCCCTTCCCCACCTCTTCCTAGGCGCCTGGAACAAAACTTAAGGAATAAGGGCACTTCTGGGGTTTCATGCCTGGAGTGAGAAACGAGCCCTTTTGGCCTGTGGGCGTGGGACCAGGGCGACTAGAAGGACGCACCTGCTCCCTTCCCCCCACTTCCCTTTTCGGCGATTGTGGTGGCCTCAGGTTGGGGAGGGGCGGGAATTTCTTTAAAGCAAGGGACATTTCTTTAAAGCGCCCCCCCCCCTTCCCTGCTTCTATTTACCGGAGTGTAGGGAGCATAGCTTCCCCTGTACCGGCAGATCAGTAGATATGAAGAAGCTCCCTCCTTGCATTCTTCCCTCTCTGCCACATCCAGTAGGATTTCATACAGATCAGTGGCATTGCCATGAAATCGGCAACCGGGGATTGGGGGGGGGGGGCGGGAGGAGGGAGAGAGAGAAAGAGAGAGCGAGCATAGGAAATCCGTTTCAGCCATTCTCCCTGGCAAAATGAAACATTTAGGTGAACATCTGCACATATGACCTATAAAAGAGAACGAGATGGGGAATAAGAAATTGCCTACAGTCCAAGCAGGGTGTTGACAACAGGCATCAACCTGTCTGTGCAGTGTCCTGGGTATTACATTGTATTACATGTTCAGGCAGTTAGCCCTGGATGTGAAAGCTCTTTCTTTTGAAATCAATGGCTCTTACCTCCGATGTAGTAGTTAGAAGTGGAATGCAAGGAGGGAGGGGGTGAAATGTATTATATAGATAGCTCACAGTTGCAAAACAATTTATTACTAATCTGCGTGCAGCCATCATTTACTTATTCAAATACTGGGTGTTTTTTTTTTTTAACACTACAACTTGCATAATCAAATTCAGTTGAAAGTATAAAATGAACAGTGCCTTTCCTCCTTTGTAATTAATACTAGTTACAATAGGAATTATATTATACCAATCATTTTACAAGTGTTACATGTTGACAAGCTGGCATTGGATTTTTTTAGGCTAATGTACCTTATATTATTAATATTTACTGAAAGTAATGATTGGGTGCAATAATATAAATTTGAATAAATTTATATTCAAGTCCACTTTTACCACAAAAAAACATTAATCTCTATTCTTTACCCAATGGGTAAGCATTCTTTTAGTATATTAAACCTCTCTGCACCATGACGATTAGTATCCTATTTCAACTAGGCAAAAAAAAAGTCTTTATGACGTATCATTATTTCATACATCAAATTAATTTGCATTCCTATTTCAAAGTCTGCTAAAAAAACTTAATTTGCAACTAACTGAGTTTATTAAGTACAGTCTCCAGTAGAATTGGATGAGTGATACAATAATATTTTTAATGCTTTGGTAGTTATTATTGCTTTAACTGAATTCTTCCAACCATGGTACTAGATATTAATAAGTTGAATAAAAAATAAATGAGTGTCAAAATATGTAGAGTGGAAGAAAAAAATCTTAACTAAAGTCAAATCTGTTCAATGCGAACAGAATTCAGTTTAGATATTAAGATGAGTAATATTTCTCCAGTTGCTGGACACTGATTCTTTGAATGGGGCAAAACTTGAATTTATGGCACCTTAAATGAGCATTTTTAATATCAATTACATAAAGACACAAGATATTATTCTATAATAAAGTACTGGTTCTTTTTCTTGAATATTTTCAGCAAGGTTACTTTGTTGAAGTGGGGTGGAAAGTGCTAATTTGATTTGGGATACAAACTAGAATGATATTAGTATGAACAAAACTTTTAATTTATACAAAGAGTATAATGTTGGCCATTGTCTAGCTGCTTTCCTATGGATGACATAGCATTGTTTTCAGATATGTGCTAAAAGAATCATAAAAATAATAAATTATTAGACAAGGGTAATTATTTTGGAGTTTGTTGAGTAGACATTTTGCTTTCCAAGTTAAGAAATTGTTTTCAGATATGAATGTATTGATCTAATTATTATACAAATTATTACAATTCATTTGGAAAGTTGGAAGGGTTGTTACAAGCTGTCATTTCTAATGAGACATTTTGGATAGCTATATCATTAAATTTTAATAGATTTCTTTTTAAAAAATTCAATAAAATCTACTGTATTTGGTCTATAGCAATAACAGTAATAATAATCATATTTGGTTTTGGCATGTATTAACCCTAACTCTGGTAGCACCATAATTTAAACTGGCTATGGGTATTGCAATTAAAAATCATGCTCCTGACAACTTGCTAAAAGGAGCTGAAAAAAGAAGCATTTAGGGGACCTTTTCATGATTTGTGATTGAGTAATTGATTGGGGAAAAAACCCAGCCTGGTCAGATAAGATAACTCTCCTAAGATATATCTACTGCTAGAGAAGATTCTGTACATGAAATGCAATCATTTGGAGGTTGCTATAGTCCTTAGGACTTTCATCTTCTTTTCAGGCCCTTTCACTGGGAAGTCAGAGTATGATATTGGTGTGGAATGTCAGGTGAAGACAGGAATTCCACTGGTGTATTGACTGCATAATGGAAAACCTAACTGAGCTGATTTGGGTAATCTTGAATATAATATTGGAGACAGTCAAGGCATTGGGGGACTTCAGGACCTTACTGAAGCTGTCTTCCTTGAGAGGAACAGCCTTAGGTTTTTGTGGATTTCTTGGTTTCTTCATCTTTTACCATTCCATTTCACAGAATGCCCACGAAGCAAGTAATCTCATTCCTTAATCTCATTACTATCACAGTGGGAAATAATCTTGAGGTGTCCTTGGTGCTCTCTGAGTTTGGTTGTTTTATATCACATGTTTTATTACCCAAACTAGGTAACATAAATTCTAGCACCAAGGACCCCTCATTTCAGCCCTGAATTACAAATCATCTTTATATCAATTCCAGAGTAGTGTCCATGCCATGGATGGAACATTGCCAGGTGAAAGATTACTGTTAAACCAAACTCATTGAACAGGTCAGGATATACTGTAAATTTGGCTGGTCCAGATCTTAAATATGGTTGATCTAACTAGCGGTCCTTTCTTGAACTTGGCTGGCCACCCTATTGCAACCGGATATAGACAGGAAATAATGTTTTCCTCCAGCATATCTTTGTTCCTGGGTCTATGGTGCATAATAGTATACAGAATGGTTGCAGGTGATGGAACTTGAGTGACTATTGGACACATCTAAGGATGAATCTGATCAGTCAAAGTATAAGCAATATACAGTAGATACCAAGCAATTTTTGTCATGAAGATAATGAGATTCATTTCATGAATTGGCAAGTCTGTCTGATTCATCTCAACAAAGCAATTCAGATAGTTCTGAACAGTGTTGAGGGAGCAGATTTCTTTTAAGCTTCTATAAATGAAATGAAATGCTGGATGAAATACTGCTAGTCTGGATGCTTCAGAATTGCCCAAGAATAGGCCGGAGTGATCTAGTTCAGAAAAACTTTCACTGAGCTCCAAGGGACCTGACCATATCTATCAGGTACCACAGGATCCCAGAGCTTGTATTAACTATTGGCCAGAGGATGTAGCCATTGGTAGCTCTGGCCAAATATGCTAATTCCATCTGATTACATTATGAACACCTTGAGCTGTGGGTGTGTATGTAAAATTGCTTCGATGTATACTTGGTTTGATGCCATTTTGAGAAGTGGTACTCTTGATGAGTTTAATGCACCATGTAATCTGATTTCTTAGGACTTGTACTTCACATTCACATCACAAAAGGTTCTTTGAAGTACTTAAGGGTACAAAAGTGGCACCTGCTTGCAATTCTTTAAAGCATCTATGTCGTTTCTCAAGATTGTGCAGCTGGCCTCTGTAGCGGGCAGACATTCCTGGAAGAAAATACAGCTAATTTAAAGATTTGCTGATATATGTGCTATGTTTATGCATCTTTCTGGAATTGAATCCAGGCACTGTACACTCTTATTATTCATCTGTATATGTTGCTTCCCTTGACTGGTCACCTACTTTCCTGTGATAGTAATGTGCAACAAGATGGGCTTCCTAGAGTTTTCCAGAAAGTTAGCAGTATGAATTACAAATACTCCTTGATTTACAACATTTTAATTTGTGACTGTTGGAAGTTACAATGGCACTGAAAAAAGTGATTTATGACTATTTTTCCCACTTACAACTGTTGTAGTATCCTCAATCCCTGACAAAGTCCTATGTTAATTTCTTATTTAATATAAATATATGAATGTCCTAGTTTTGGATTCTCTTCTGCTCTGCATGACTTTAGGCTATAAAGAGAAGAAACTGAGTAAGAAACTGAGTTCAAGAATATGGCTTGATTTGGGAATTTGAAAAATAGGTCTGATCAGGATTGGGATGCATTTCTTCTGGGAGATTAGACTGAACACCTAGGAATTCCTGGAGCCAATATTAATGTTGGACAACTATATTACATAGGTGGCATTGATAACCTTGGCAAAGCATAGATCAGGTCAGAGAATAAAACAAAAATTCAAAAATGCTATAAATGGTGTTATAGTTTTGAGATCATATTCAAAGCCTTAAATCTACAAACCTTGGTATAACTACAGACATTGGCACAACACAAACATTGGTATAACACAGTCTCCAACCGTTCCAGCTCCAGGGACCAGCAGTAGTGCCGGGGGGGATGGTTTTGCATGCACGCGCCACTTTCACAACTGCAGGGGAGCACCCTTGCCCCCCATTCCATAGCCCAGTTCTTAATCTGCCAAGGCCCAGGCCGGGAGTTGGGGACCCCTGGTATAACATGATACATTCTCTAAACTAGGTGTTCCTAATCTGGCTGCAAAAATCTGGATGATCAACAGATGGAAGCAAAAATATGTAGAGAACTCTTAACCCTTTTCTGCTATCTCATAGTTGTCCAGATAATTTTTTGCAGCCCCGATCTGGTGACCCTTCTTCAAGGCTTTAGGAAGTCCTGGATTACTTAAATCTTATTTTAAAATGTGAAGAAGATAAAAGATAGATTAAAATAGTATACAGCCACTGAATACTATTTTAATCTATCTTGTATCTTCTACTATGTAAAGGAACAGAAGTGGTTTCATGTTAATATTAATCATATAGGAGCATTTCCATCAGTTAATATGTTACTTATTTAAATTTGTATAGTAACCCACCCCCCCAAGCCAAAACAACTCTGGTGGTGAACAAAATCCAAATATGAAAAACAGCATAAATAATCAGTGAACCATACAAAACACAATCCAAGAAAGAGGGTAGATTATTTGCATGTATTTGTAGCAATATGTAAGCTACTTAAAAGAAACAATGTTGAATCGATACCATAATCAGTTGATGCTCTCTCACTTTTCTTTATTCTTCAAAGTAGTTGGATAGCTTACAGCAATCAATACAATGTGCCAAAGTGTTGGTTTTGAGCCTATTTAGATCTACACACTGCAACAGGATTGAAAATAGTTTAAATGGTATTTTGGCATCCTTGCATTATTTTTCTGGGCAATGTATTTCACTGAGAACTGTAGAATTACTGTGAAGTAATTAATTTGAGTAATGTCATCTTAGCAACTCTCGTTTCCCTCCTTTCTTCTACTTGTCATTTAAATGGTCAGTTCCCACTGTGGCTGCCTGCTTTAATTAGGAACTTAAGGGTGAAATGGTTCAGCTCTTTTGCTGACAATTTCAATTCCTCTTGAAACAGTGTGATTCAGTCCCTGGAAATCTGATCTCTCATAGAAGAGCATCAAAGAGCTTTATTCTTTACAACTTCATGTACTTTCTAAACTTTTCCAATTTGACTCATATTTTCATTAATGAACTAATTATCCTTATCAACCATTTTTCTCATTAAGGCGAGGGTCTATTGGGAGATACCAGGATTTTTTTTCTGCCTGAGGAAACAAAAGTAATCTTGGAAAAGATGATAAAGCTTTGATTAATAAAACTGAAAAATGCTATTCATCAGTGCAAGAGCTATTTGTCCAAGGAAACGGCTACATTTTACAATATTTATATCTTAAGGTTTTTTTCCCCTTTTTGAGGGTAGACTTAAATCCTTTTCTATTTTAGAGATACAATAGACAAAATACAGCAATATTGAAAATATGTGAAAAAGAAGGCAGAATATTTTCATAGAATAACTGAAATACACTAATAGGATTATTCCAGAACACTTGTTTAGTTTCAAATATGGCATTTCTTTCTTTTTTAATTAATTCTTGAAATATCAGAGAAACCTCTATCCTTCATTGCAGAAAATCCTAAGGACACATTAGAAGGGAGGATATTTTCTCTCTCTACTTTTTCCTTCTCATCTTATTATTTCTTTAAGCAGTGGGTTTGCTTAATTATTTTCCAGTTTTATTTCTATCAATTTTACCAAGCAACTTAATGTCAATTATGTTGATTAAAACTGAAATATTTTACTTCTATATGATGCAGCCTGAATATTCAGGGACGGATACGACCATGTAAATTCCAGTTAATTTCATAAAATCATAGGGTTGGACTATGGTGGTTTTGCTAGTACAGTTGCATGGGTGTCTTTTCAAATCACAGTAATCAAATTTTGTTAAGGATTGAAAATATTATCATTGGAATAAAATTGATTCAACACTTATAAGAGGCAATAATTCTTTCAAGCGATGGCAGCAAGAATGTGTGGATTGTTTTCAATAATGGCAATCTTGATAGGTTGTTCTCATTTTTTGCTACTCAAAGTTTTCAGATATATTAATGATGTTCTGTTTAGTAGACCAATAATGTAAGCTATTTATTATAAATGAAAAATCTTTTATTAGAACATCACAGCTTCCCTATGACCAGCACATAGGTGATCATAAATATAACAAATATGAGCTAAATATAAACAGAGATCTTGCTGGTTTTATAATTGATTCTTTTTATTACTCAAAAAGGTAGATTTTTATCAGAGATTCCATTTCCTTGACAGGTTGATGTTGGAATATACTACTCCAAATTAATATTACATTAATCTGAGAAACTGGTACTTCACAAAATTTGTCTAGGTTTTAATCCAATAATATATGTATGTATGTGTATGCGGTGTGTGTGTGTGTGTGCATGCGTATGTGCATATGCATATGCACAGTGGTGGGTTTTGAATGTTTTTACTACCAGTTCTGTGGGCGTGACTTGGTGGGCATGTCAGGGGAAGGATATGTAAAATCTCTATTTTCTCCCAATCAGCTGGGACTCAGGAGCCAAAGAATAGACTGGCCGGGCCAGTCAGAGGTGGTATTCACTGGTTCTCTGAAGTACTCAAAATTTCCACTACCGGTTCTCCAGAACTGATCAGAACCTGCTGAACACCACCTCTGCATATGCATATGCATATGTATATAACGTCACTAGAAAAAAATGTGATACATACAAACACACTAATATTTTAGTGACATTTTATTTTTTCCAAGGTGATGCTGCTTGTTACAATCTGAAATCTTAGCATGAAATATTTTCCAAAAGTAAATAATGATAGGGCTTAATCTAGATAAGTTTTTAATCCTAATTGGTTTTTTTGTGTACGAACAGTATATATGGTGCCATTCCAAAATTTTGGGACACCTTACAAGAATATATAAAATTCTAATGTCATTTAAAACATACTAAACCTTGCATGTATTTTTTTTTAATCTATCTGGTACTCTTCAGTTTTGGTGGAAAATCTAGGAATTGTAGTTCTAAAACATCCATTTTGAAAAAGGCTAGTGTTTACAATGGTTACAAGACCAAATAAATATCCAAAGTGTTTCTAGAATGAAAACACAATTGTGGTGTGTCATACTGGTTAAGAGGCAGTGAGATTTAGGTGCAGTGTAACTATTGCACAAATGTAATAGTATACCCTGTGGAAATGTTCTAACTTTGAGCCCAACATGAATTATGTTGTGCAATGTAATTATTTGGCTCTATTCAGGTAAGCTTATTAGGGGTTTCTGTGGCAGGAAGATTGCTCATATGGATAACACTGAAGATAAGTTTGCTTTGTTAATGTGTATCTTACGGGTACTGGTTTAAAGAACATGCATCACATATTGATACGCAGAACTAAGTTGTAATAGTCAAGCTGTTCGTTAGCTGCAATATTAAGTCATATGAAGTGGATTTATATTTGCATGTACCTAGAGGTATTTTTTAGATACTGTTGAGTCTTACGATGACAATAATGATCATTATGTGAACATTTCATAGGGATAGGCACTAGGGGTAGGTTCCTGTACCAGTTGGTACTGGTTCGCTACATGTGCGCTTTGCTCATTATTATGGTTTTTAGAGGATCTGCTTTGCAAATCATTGGGCATGAGACATCTTGGTTGAAGTTGAATTTTAAGAAGCAGTTGGATTTTGTCATTGCTGCAGTGACATCTCTGCCTAAGTTGCTACATTCCATTGCCTAGTTAAAAGTCATGTCCCCAAAGTTTATGGTTACTTTAAACTGCTTCTAGGTGACATACAGGTCTGGGATAGCCCAATAATTCATGTCCACATGGCAAACATGGACTGAGGGTTGGATTTTGCTTTGGGACAATTGTGATGTGATCTAAGAATATAAAATATCAATTAATTGCCACAATCAGATCATTTTCTAATAGCAGTTTGACTGCCTGCACAAGTGACAGGATCCTCGTGTAGTGACAGGACACAAGTGACAGGATCCTCGTGTAGGATTCAACCTAACTACTTTATTGTATTCTCTCTATAATATAGGAATTTCCCTAGACTGCTTGCTTTCCCTTGGGAACAGATAGATAAGATTCCATGGGGGAGCGGAAGAGAGAGAGAGTCCTGGATTTCTTGCAGCTGTACAATTCAAGATTAATTCCCTGCTTGATTCCTCCTCCTAACCTGGCTGGGCATTTCCCAACATTGACCCTGAAGATGATAAGATTTATTAGAGTGATCCACCCATGTGACTAATAGCACTAAGTAATTAATGATTTCAGAAGGAGCTTAGGGTTTTCCCCAAGGCCTAGGTTGCTGTTTGGAATAGGCAAGTGATGTGGGTGTTGGCTCAAATTGCTCCTATGCAACCTCTCATTGTGTGTTGTTCCTGAGATGCTCCTTGGTTTTCTGAGGAATGTCAAAACATGAAATGCCAGAACAGGTGTCTGGAGTATAACTGAAGGAAGACGAACAATGAATTTGACCAAACCCATATTAGGGATTATTTTGTAACAATCACAATAGGAAAACACATTTTTCTACCATTATGTTTCTGCTGCTAGACATCCAGAGACCATATTTAAAGTGATTTTATCTTGCTGGGAAAGGACAGAACACATAAGTATTTGGATGGCTACTGTGAGGAACATTTGTGGCCCACAGTAGACAAAATCACTCAGAGTTTGCTTGGAGTTGGACTCCATTTGAACAGGTTATACTAATGTATTAGAAGCATGTTTTTGTGTAGTTATTTGAGCCAGTAATTCTGATGATGGACAGGATCTTCAGATCTGGTAATGCAGGACTTGCTTATTAGTTCCATATTCTTCCTGTTTGGTAAAGACTGTCTGGGGGAATGATATGTGATTGAACCCATGTGATAATATATAGTTCACTAAGAGAAAGGGTTGTAATACCAATGGGAAATGGTATGCTTTCTCCCTACTGGACCTGACAGTCCTGGAGAAAATTTATGCAGTGTCTGATCTTTCCTTCTTAAGGAAGGTTGTTGAAATGATAGTTGGTTTGCAGTCCTAGAAAATATGAATTATCTAGATTACTTTCATTCAGATTGAAAACTGGGAGATGGCACTGATACAGCATTGCTCATGCATCTTGATGATATCTGCTGGAACTGGGACAAGAATCTGGGGAAAATGTGGTTTTCAATACTATTTAACATGGTATCATTGTGGACCACCTACAGGGATTAGAGGTAGGGATCACAATCTTCCTTTCTCTGTGATCATATCAAGCTAATGTTGATTGATTGTGGGAGGGAGAGATCAAGCCAGGATCCTCTCATATGAATTGTCTTAGGGCTTAGTACTCTCACCTTTCTTGCTTCAACTCAAGTTCTTTATTTCAGTCAGGGACCAGCAAACAGCTCCTGTGTAATATCTATAGGAGGCTGCTGTAATTTCTTTTTCTTTGTGGCCAGTTATCATCAGCTCACTATTGAAGTACCCTAAGTATGAAGTCACCCATATTTTGGTCACCTTGTGTTTGTTTGGATGAATGCATTGTACTCTACATGGAGCATCTCTTGAATATCATAGAAGCTATAGCTGGCCCAGAACACAGAAACACAGGCAGTGATAGGCATACCATAGTATGTTCATATAACATCTTTTTTCTATGAGCCATGATAGTTACCAATAGGCTTCTGGATGCAATTCATGGTATAAGTTGTCATCTATAGATCCATTCATGGCACAGGTCCAAGGAACTATCTATACCCCTATACAGATTGGAGAATCAGCATGCTGTGGGTCATAGATTAAATAGTGTTATATGATGGAATTTGGGAAGTGGGCCTTCTCTGTTAATTCCTGCCCTTTGGAATAATGCAGCTTACGCCAAGATTCATATGCCCTCCACCACTCTTATCTTATTCAAATAAACCCTTAAAACTGGTCCTTTCTCTTTGGTTATCGTGGATGATGGACTCCTTGTGGGGTTTGTCAGAATGTTGGTATTTTTTCCAGAGATATGCTTCTTAATTAGCATTGTTTTAAATTGTCTTATATTGTATGCTACACAGAGTCATGATAGAGTGGGGCAGCCTATAAATTAAACAAGAAAATACACATGCACATATATTAAAATCGATACTTTCAAAGTGTACCATCAAATTATACCAGCTATTATTTCTTTATTTTTTTCCTTTTAGTTAAAAAAATAGAAAAAGGATTGCTATGAGAAATCACTGATGCCTGAACACCTTGACTTGAATAAAATTTATTTGGAAATACCATTTATAGCTGTTGCCATTTTATCTTGTAGAAGACATCTTCAATGAAAATTATTGAATTGAGTTAACTACCTTAAGAGGTACAAGAGATGCCTTTAAAAAAACATGGCTATCTGGACCAAAATGGGTTGTTGAAGACAATGAGTTCTCTGCCTATTTGGAAGCTATCAAATAAATAACAGATAGATAAATCTCTGAAGAATTCACATCTGAGAAGTTTTCACAATAAGTGCTGCTGTGCTTTAACAAGGAAAAATATTGATTAGAAGACATATGCAGAAATAGGGCATGAAAAGAATATTACATAGTTCTAAATAATAAGAGAAAGCATTGAAGATTAAATATGAAGAAAGAACAGTTATGGGTATGTTAGGGGGGAAATCAAACTGCATAAAGAAAAAAGAATATAAAAATAGAATGAAGTAAAATCAAAGTTCAGGGTGATAAGTTGCTAGTACATTTTATATAGTAGCCCAATTCTCTAGATGTTATCAAATATAAAATTGACTATTATGTTTTTTGCAGATAGGTCAATTGAAGGCAAAAGGAGAAGGGGACGGCAGAGGATGAGATGGTTAGATGATGTCATCAATGCAATAAAATTAATTTAGGCAAACTCCAAGAGACAGGGGAGGATAGGTGAGTCTGGTTTGCTGTGGTCCATGGGATCACAAAGAGTCAGACACAACTTAGCAACTGAACAACAACAATGCTGCGATAATGGCATTGTAACCATTCATCTGTTTTAAGGAGGCTACCCATGAAAATGATTTGGAAGCTGTCCTTTTAGTAGCTGGTATTATATGATTTGATAAATTAACACCTAACTTGCTGGAACAGGACTGATTGCACTAAGCCACATTCAATTCAAGATGCTGATGCTAACTACAACACTTTTTACAGCTTGGGCCCTTTTTACTCGTTAGACAACTTCTCTAAATAAAAAGTGGTTACCCTATGTTATCTAGCTATACATTGAGACTGACTTTCTCCATGGTAGATCCTTATCTGTAGCACCCCTTGTTCTCAGAAGTCACACTAGCCCTTATTCTTTCACCCTTCAGGGAATTTGCAATAACATGGTTTGTTTCATTGTTGTCTTGGGGTGTGTGTGTTGTTTATTGGGTTACGTATTTGTGGTTTTTATATCTGTAAGTCACTCTTGTAGTCACCATGAGTGAGTTGAGGAGCCATCTAGTTTTTAAAAAAAAACAATAAATACATAAACAACCTCTTCAGTAGATTATTTATAGATAAAGACTATTAACTGGAAGGTAGTAACTGATATATTTAAATTTATTTATATGAAATTTTAATATTTTAATATTAAAAGCTATGTTGAGTCTGATGGGTAGGCCGCATAGAAATTACTTTAATAAATACATACATAAATAATTGTGGGCCCTGATCTTCAACCTCTGCCATTTTCCTCACATCAAAGAGATTCAATGATTCTACTGTACAGCCTATCCAAGAATAAAGAAAAGGGCTGCAGGCTATTTGTGGAGGAAAGCGATATAAATCCTGAACAGTATTCATCACTTACTGCATGCGTCGGCAACCGAAAATACTGAAAGAGCCATTTGGACCCATTTCCCATAGAAAAGAAAACACCGGGAGCCACAAAGGTCTTCGCCAGAAGCCCCCTGTTCAATTCTGGAGCTGACCGGAAGTCCAGTTCCACCACCATAAAGTCACCTCCTAGTGCAGCATACTTTTTCTTCTACTTGTCATAACTGAAAGCCCTATCAATTGTGAAGACAACTGGAAAACCCTCACCTTGCCATAAAGTCTTCTCCTGGTACACTGTGCTTTTCCCCTCCCCCCACCAGACGCTCCTCTCAAAATTTTGGCGCCAACCGATGACGGAGCTGCAGCAGAGGGAGGAAAGAGCCACATGCGGCTCCAGAGCCGCAGTTTGCTGACCCCTGACTTACTGGATCAGACCTTATTTACTGGTCAATCTTTCAGCAGTTATAGATGTACTCATAACTGAATCCCCATTTCTTGGATTATTATTCCTTATTCTAGCATAATAAAACCTGTCTCACATATGACAAGCATACTATAATTTGCAACATTATAACACAAAATCATGAAATCTCAAGCTGCTCCATTTGAACTCACCTTGGTGTGAATATTTTATTTCCTCAAGGCTATCGGTCTGTTTTTATCAGCGGTGAAAGAGGGAGCCTGCTGGCAGAAGAATGGCTGCTCCATCAACTGAATCCCAATTCTATTTGCAAGGCTCATTAGTAGCCACAAACATTCAAGGCTAACACAATATTGGTGACTGGAATTAAAAAAGAGCAGAATCCTTAGTAAATTGCTTTAATGCTCCACATACTGTAGTTAATTCTTCAGTAGAAATTGAAATTGACTTAAATACAATACTTAATTTAAAGCCTGAAAAAATATACATAAGTAACATTTTTTTGTTGTTTATAGAAAAATGAGGTACAAAATTATGCAGTTTCTGGATGGCATTTTTGTTTTTTAGTTTTACTGACATACCATTGTTTTTTCAAATGGAATGTATTATGTAGAAATAAAGGACTCCAGATGGAGTTTAATGAATAAAGACCCGTTTCTCTGCCTGTACAACTGTAACTTGTATATTTTCTTGGCAAACCATTAGGAGTTTCCAAATTTGACTGGCTTTCTCTTGCTTTAAATTTTGTATCAGCTACATTCAGCATTGCAAGAGTGACTTAAAAGCCTCAAATTTAACTTTATAGAAATGGTGTCCTTAAATTTTAAAGAAGGCATTGTGTGGTGTGAATTATCCAGTGAATTAATGGGACAATGTGAATCAAAAGTTTGAAAACTCATCCTGGACCAGCAGGACGAAATGCTTCAGTCCAGCTTTTCTGAAAGAAATCAGATAGACAGGCTGCAGGAATAAGCCATTCTTCCTTGCTCCCTTTCCAGAACACACTTCACTGGTTAGGGGGCTATTCTGTGACCTATTAGGCAAATATCTAACTCACATTTGTAGTTATCTATTTATATAAGCATAGTTTTTGGTAGCCTCAGTTGGTGGTGTGGGAAATCCCAAGATTTTTTATTTTTTTATTTTTTTATCTGCCTTTTATGTATGGTGTGAACATACAGTATCTAATACTCTTTCCTCCTCCTATTTTCACCATAGCAGCTATTCTGCTATGAGGTGAGTGAGTTGAGCTGCAAGAAAGTAAGGGGTCCAAAATCAGCCAGCTGGCTTTCATCCCTAAAGTGGGATTAGAATTCACAGTCTCCTGATTTCTGTCTGGTGCCTTAACTACTAGCCCAAACTATCTGGCCATTTACGTTTTATCTGTTTCAAAGTATAAAGTGTGCATGTTAGGTAAGTTCGTTCACATTTAAATCTATGATTGAGAACCTTTGCTATAGATCTTAATTGATCAAATGCTGCATGTTTTTTAAAGTTGAAAGAAAGAAATAATAGCAGAAGGAGGCAACTTTGTAATATTTCTTGTTATCTAAGAAGAAGGACCTTCAAAAGCTGAGGATAAGCTAGAAGAGTAAACTGTTTAGTTCTTCCAACTTTGATTACTTGTTCAGTCACAAATGGTCTTCAATCAATTGCAACAAGAAGGCAGTGCATTTAAAAATGCAACATCCTTTTACAACCTATTACTCTGAACAACTAAATAGAAGAAAGCAGTTTAGCAACAGCAGTTTAACATACAGCATTGTCTTGATAGATTAAGTACTGTAGATAATTCCATTATTAATTGATTGATTGATATCCCACTTTATTATTTTCACAAATACTGTAACTCACAGCAGTGAATATATTGAACACCTTCCTTTCTCTCCCCCCCCCCCACTACAAGGACTCTGTGAGGTGGGTTGGACTGAGAGAAAGTGACTGACCCCAAATCACTCAGCTAGCTTTCATGGCAAAAGCAGGACTAGAATTCAGTCTTCTGCTTTCTAGCCCAGTGCTTTAACCATTAGATCAAACTAGTTCTATTTTGGCCAGTTGTTTTTTATTTGTTTTAACGCATACCAGTCACTAGGAAATGGGAAACAGGAGTTTTAACTTTAGACATTTATGAGTTACTGAACTCTAATGTTCTGCAGTATTTTAGGTTTTTGGCACCAGTTGTTTATGCAAGCAAACAAGCAGTAAGCTATGCAGGAATCTGAATACAACTAAAGGCAGTAGCATTCGCTAACTGAAAGTTTTTCTAAAAATGGTTAATTTATGAGTTATTCTCTTTACTCATTCATAACCAATTGGTCTGTCCAAGAGAAGTCCTACTATTCTCAGGGATTCTGAATCATAGAACATAGAGAACATAGAATAATAGAGTTGGAAGGGACCTCAAAGGTCTTCTAGTTCAACTCCCTGCTTGAGCAGGAGATCCTATATCATTTTAGACAAATAGTTGTCCCATCTCTTTTTGAAAGCCTCTAAAGATGGAGCACCCACAACTTCTGAAGACAAGCTATTCCATTGGTTGATTGGTCTCAGCCTTAGGAAATTTCTCCTTAGTCCTAAATTGCTTCTCTTTTTGGTTAGTTTCCATCCAAAATTTCTCTTTCTCTTTTTATAATTGTAAATTGTGGGATTGAATTGCATGTCTTGCCCAACGTATCTATCAAGCAGATAAATGTTCTAATGTTTTACCATGAGTAGAAAGGTATTCATCCCATTTTCTAAGAAAATTCCAATTTTTCTTTCTTCAGAACATGGGCATAGTTTTTAAGAGTTTCACGGAGTGCAAGAAGTATACAGATTATAGATTGCTATCAGAAAGGAAGTGATCAGTAAGCAGAAGCTCACATATTTGTGGCTGAACTTTGGCAAGATTGGGTGGCTATGGGTTGTAGGACCCCCCACTCATTTTCCGTTTTTGGATGTAGATCACAGATAAAACCAGTTTGCAATCAGGAGGTCCTTCTGGACAGAGGGCTTCTTGGTGGCAGATGGCTGTTGTGACCAAGAGGACTTTTCGTAATCTTGTTTTCTGTGGCAGTTGTCTGCCTCCTGAATGGTACCTCCTGTGTGGATTACTGTAATGTGCTGTGATGTGGAAGCTACAACTGGTAACTTCCATATCACCCAGTACCTTCGGCTTTTATGAGTATACACAGCACACGCAGGTTACACCTCTGCTCCATGAGCTACACTTTCTTGCAGTATGCTTGCAATATGCAACATGCTTTTGAGTAGAATTCAAGGTGCTGGGTATCACATATAAAGCTTTCATGGCATGGGGCCAGGCCTTCTCAATTAAAGAATGTCATCTAATAGGGCCTAGGAAATGAGCCTTTTTTGTCTCCTGGAACAATATACTCCTGAGATTAGATGGGCCCCGAGCCCTATTAGCCTTTTGTGCAACATTGAAGTGCTGCTTGCGCTTGAAGGCATAACTGGTCAAAAGGTTAAATGAAATGTTGTTGTACTCTTGAATGTTTTCTGGGTTTATTCTCAGTTATCATTGATTTTTTTTAATGTTCTGTTGATATTGTTTATCCTAGTGTTTTAATGTGCTGTTGGCTATCCAGAATCACATCTGTACAATAGGCAGCCACATAAATTAAAGGAACAAATAATGTGAAGCAAGAATAAATGATCAGGTTGAGAGAAGTAGATTAAGGCAACAAATAGACCAGCTCAAATGAGCACGGTGAATGGATCAGTTGTATGCTGAGAACATAATAGATCTGAAAGCATAGCACCATTAAAATGCTTTAAAAAGGAGTCAGATGGTTTATAAGAAATTATCTCAAGAAGAAAAACTACCACATAACAGTCAAGAGAATTAAAAACGTCCTGTAAATAAAAATTTCTTTCATTTTCCTTAGTGCCAAGTAATGTTCATAAAACTAATAGATACGTTACAGAAGGTAGAAATTGTCTTCAAATTTCTTGCAAAATCATTTTGGGTAGCTGAGCCTAAATAAATGAGTACATCATGGTACGTTAACACTGTGGTGATATTGATGAATTCAACAATACTCTTCAGGTTTTAATGAATACAATATTAGACATGTTCCTGTACACTACATATGTTCAATCAAATCTACATAAATTCATATGATGTCATTCAAAATATATACGTCAACTCATTGAAATTGTACAGCATTCAATAAAAACTTCAGGTTGAAGAATCAAGCATTTTCCTGTGTGTCAGCAAAAGGTCTAACACACCCCTGCTCCATGGGAAGCGGCATATAGTATCCTCATCATAGTCTGTATTATGTAACAATGGCTATATTTTATTGTATCACACTAAATGCTTCTTATAATTGGTGTGTCTCAGCTGAACATCCAAGAAACATTGACTGCATGGAAAATCAGAACAATACATTCAGTATTTGCTCAATGCAACATAAACAAGAGAAAATCTGTTCTATATATGAACCATTGTTAGTATTGTAATTCTGTGCGTAGATACAACATATGACAGACCCAAACATATGTTTGTTGCACTGAAAGGAAGGCATTTTTCAAGTACAATGCCAATACGCTAATAGTGAAAATGTGGGAAAGACACTAGCAAGATCTAGTTCATTCCATGACGGACTGTGGACTAAATCTATATTATGAGCTCTCAAAGGAAAAAGAAGATATAAGTTTGATCAGTAAATGAATAAATAAACATACATTGTGTTTAGAACTTTTGCATCAGTTGACATCTTTTGTATACATATATATGTGTTGTCATGTGTGTAGTGATGCTACTGTAGATAATGATTTAACAGTCAATTGGGAATAACAGGGGTCCCATTAACTGGTTTTTTTAAACTGAACTTTTGATTTTTTTCTCATTGTTCTTGCTTTGAGAGCATATAGTACTTAAACTAGAATAAAATATAACTGAATGAACAGTAAATTATCTGTGGATTCAACTCAAATAAATATCACTTCTGCATAGAGTCGTATCAGTAGCGAATCTCCCAGGATACTTCATATTGTATTTGCACTTCAGGCTCTTCTCTATTTTCTTTTTCTTCTTTAGCTAACATCTATAAAAAGGGTGTAATGGATCTTTTAATGCATATATACTAGAGAGATACCAGGTGTCTTTTTTCCCTTAAAAGATCACTTGGTATTGTGTAATAACAGTTAAAACCTGAGTAATTGTTTTAAAAAAAGGTCACTGTGCAGGCTTTTTATTTTATTCCATTTTTATAAGCTACCAAGACATAAGCTGCATAAAATTAAGCACAATTATTTTTCCTGGAAACACTTTTGAACGAAAGCTACATTCTTTTAGAGCACAGTATCCCTTTATTAAAAACAGCTCAATGACTTCATGAACTGGACTACATAAAAGACGTATCACCCTTGATGGCTTTTTAATTATCTGATTTTGTCTGGATCCAGATCCTCAATGAAATCTTAGCTTTTTGCAAACATAGAAAGGTTTTGCAAGTCTGAGAACAAAAACAAATCTATTTTCTAAATTCAAATGTTAGTTCCTTTATCACAGGAATTAAATAACCTTCCTATTTAATTCTGACTTGCTGTATAAAAAATGTTTTGTTTAGTCAGTGATTTATCCTGATGATCAAATTATGAGTCCTTATACTGTGTTTCACGACAGTATAAGAAATCCAAATGTTAATAAAATTGGAATTAATTCATGGCTGAAAGGCTATAGCCCCCAACCTATCATCCCAGATGTCATCTTCTCCAAAAGGACAACTCTTCATTTGGTAGAATCTATGATATGAAAAATCTATGATATGTAAAAATGAGCCTGCTCACAAAGTTTAAGTTTAATAAAATTTGTATGCTGCCCACTTCCATTGGGACATTGGGACAAATTTAAATAAGCAACTGGAAATGAAGACAGAAAATGAATTTCCACAGTAGTGGTTTGTAGTATTATCCAGCTAAGATATAATACCTTTCTGCATTAATAATATAGGGCCCCATCAGTGGTGGGTTTCAAAATTTTTTAGAACCTCTTCTGTAGGTGTGGCCTGCTTTGTGGGAATGGCTTGTCAGCCATGTGACTGGGTGGGTATGACCAACTTGTAAAATGTGGTGAAACTCACTTAACAACGCTCTTGCTTGGCAACCAAAATGTTGGCTCAGAAACTCTGGCATTTGAAGCACGCAAGTCTTAAAGCTGTCAAGTTACAAGACCCCTGCACCCCTAACCCTTTAGGGAAAAAACCCCAGGGGTGTTAAACTTACAGCTTTAAGACTTGTGGACTTCAACTCCCAGAATTCCTCCTCTCGCTCTTCATCTTGATGATGTGTGGATGGGTGGGGGAGGGAGCTGGAACCGGTTCTAAAGGGAACTGTAGATTTGTGGACCCTCTTCTATTGAAGAAGTTAGAACTGGCAGGAACCCACCCCTGGGCCTCATATAGGCAAAGATGCCTGGTTCAACCTCTTTTATCTCATAAAACATCATAACAGGTAGTGCTCAACTTATGACCACAACTGAGACGAATGTTTTTGTTGCTAAATGAGACATTTGTTAAGTGAGTTTGGCCCCATTTTACCAGTGAATCATGGCAGTTGTTAAGTTAGTTATATGGCTATTAAGAAAATCTGCTTCCCCATTGACTTTGCTTGTCAGAAAGTCACAAAAGGTGATCACATGACCCCAGGACACTGCAACCGTCATAAATATGAACCAATTGCCAAGTATCTGAATTTTAATCACGTGACCATGGGGATGCTGCGATGGTTATAAGTGTGAAAAATGGTCATAAAGTACTTTTTTCAGTGCCGTTGTAACTTTGAATAGTCACTACGTGAACTGTTGTAAGTCGAGGATTACCTGTAGTTCTTTGCATTGCACCAATAGCCCTGCTAATCAATAAATAGCTTGCAAATTAGATATGTTATGTCATAATAATGGGACACAGTGGCTCAGTAGCTAAGAGGCTGAGCTAGTCGAAGGGTTGGCAGTTCGGTGGTTTGAATCCCTAGTGCCACATAACAGAGTGAGCTCCTGTTACTTGTCCCAGCTTCTGCCAACCTAGCAGTTCTAAAGCATGTAAAAAATGGAAGTAGAAAAATAGGAACCACCTTTGGTGGGAAGGCAACACTGTTCCGTGCACCTTTGGCATTTAGTCATGCCAGCCACATGACCACAGAGACTTCTTCGGACAGTGCTGGCTCTTCAGCTTTGAAACGGAGATGAGCACCACCCCCTAGAGTCAGGAACAACTAGCACATATGTGTGAGGAGAACCTTTACCTTTACCTATGATAGCAACTGACCCTAATCAATATGCAGGCTGCTGCATTTTGGTCCAATACAGTTTTCAAAGTGGTCTTTGATGGCAGTAGTATGGAGGTGCATTGCAGAAGTTTCACCTCATGGATACCATGGCAGCCATTTTTTTTCATTGTCTTTTTTTTTGGTCTGATTTAGGTGAATTTCTAAAATTTGGTGAGACAAGGCCAATTCTATTTTTTTAAAAAAGGAAAAATGGGAATTGTAAATATATAATCAAATTACAGGATCTCATCAACTCTATAAAATGTAGATGTTAAAATGCATCTTATCTAAATATGAAATAATTATAAATAAATACTAATAATAATAATAATAATAATAATAATAATAATAATAATGCATAATATAATACGTCATGATTAAACCACACCAACAAGCTGATCTTTATGTTTTTATATTTTTCAGTCAGTGTTTTTTTTAATGCAATGAAACTTCCTGTATGATTAGAATAGTTACATCTGCTTAACAAAGCTATTAGAAAAACAACTTGCGACAGAAAGCAATAATTAAACCTTAAAAAATTTCCAGCCTTAGGCTCAAAAGCAGATGCATCAGCTGCATAATTAGGTTTATAGGATATAAAAGTTTATTCCAGATGAAAAGGGGATGCTTTTAAAATGTTTTTTTTAAAGCCCTGAGCTTTGTTAAAGATGATGTTGGGGAAAATGATTCTTAGACCACTTTTGTTATGGATTAAACAAGGAACCAGTTCTATGATAATAGAAATAGCTGGCACAATTTTGAACCGAGAAGCTGTTCTGTAGCTGAGTATGTTTGCATAAGTAAACCCAAACTGACAAACTGTTTGAGGAAGATTATAGAAGTTGTCCTCTATTTAAAGAGTAGAACAAAGAAAATCTAACACAACTCTGTGGAAAAATGTTGAAAGCAATTTCAGGCTGTGAATAACCAACTCCAGGTGGGAGTTGAAATGTATTTTCTGATGTCTTTTTGTCCTAGTTTCATTCATGTAATAGTACACTGAGTGTGACTCCTGTGCTTCTTATCCAAATGGTATATGGTGCCTCTAGGCCACAGTGAATGATGTGGCACCTCTTGTTGAAGCAAAGATTTGCATTTTTACAATGCAGCTATTCAGAATGAGGGGCCCCTAAACTTTGCTGCCCTAGGCCAGCACTTACTTGGCCTTAGCTCTCTGCCCATCCCTTTCCCATCCTCAGGTTGCATATATGTGTATAGAAAATAGAGCTGACCACTTGGTTCTCCATTTTCTACCTTGCATGCATACACACACACATCAGGGGTGGGTTCCTGCCAGTTCTGACCTCTTCTATAGAAGAGGTTCCACAAATCTACAGTGCCGTTTAGGACCAGCTCCCTCCCCCCGCCACCCGTTCGCACATCATCAAGATGAAGAGCGAGAGGAGGAATTCTGGGAGTCCACAACTCTTAAAGCTGTCAAATTTGAACACCCCTGGGTTTTTTTTCTCTAAAGGGTTAGGGGTGCGAGGGTCTTGTAACTTGACAGTTTTAAGACTTGCGTGCTTCAAATACCAGAGTTTCTGAGCCAAAATTTTGGTTGCTAAGCAAGAGCATTGTTAAGTAAGTTTCACTACATTTTACAAGTTAGCCATGCCCACCCAGTCACATGGCCAGCAAGCCACTCCCACAAAACAGGCCACACCTACAGAAGAGATTCTAAAAAAATTTGAAACCCACCACTGACACACACACACATACACACATACAATCATGTTTCTTGAACGCAGTACAATATTGAGATATTATATAGTATTACCTCTCTAGTTAGCTAATAAAATATTTGTGTCTGTGTGTGTGTGCGTGCATACGCTCATACATTTATTATAATAAATATAATATATTAATATATAATCAAATGAATATTATATTTATTAATATGGCACCGTGGTTAGAGTGCAGTACTGCAGGCCACTTCAGCTGACTGCTATCTGCAGTTTGGCGGTTCAAATCTCACCAGCTCAAGATTGACTCAGCCTTCCATCCTTCCG